>NC_058341.1:61417500-62667500 GCF_905475395.1 Chrysoperla carnea | reverse complement strand
CAGGTTTTTTTGCAAATAAAAACCGAGAAAATGATATAAATAAAAAACAAAAAATAGGGCATCCAAGAGCTAAAAATGACACTAGCTAAAGTTAAATCCGATCAAAACTTTACGAGAAAACACGGTTTTATGACCGAAAATATCGCTTTTTTCGCCTATTAATTTCTCGGTTTGTATGAATCGCAGGAAATCCGTTCTGGTCTCAAATCGTTGCTTTTAATAGTATCTTTTTGTAAAAAAAATTTCGTGCCAAAATAATATAAGATTTCGACACAATTTTCGAAAATGCGAAAATATGAGTTTTCGAAAAGCCATGCGCAAACGCTAACGAAGCATCCTATGGTAATTTCAAAAAAAAAGATTTCCTAGATTACAAAAGATTCACTAAATGTAAGTCTTAAATATTTGCATACACAAATTTTTTTTGGTAACTTACTTAATAATTACTACTTAACACTTCTTATGTATATCTTCAAAAGTTAAGAATTTTTTTTAATTAATGATGTGACGTTATTTAACACTTCTTGTATAGGCTCTATATACCTTTATAGAATAATTTCCATCTTCGTTAACAAATAGTTTTGAAGAAAGATATAGGTTTATTCGCATTACATTTTTTGTTTATAATTTTAATTTATTCGTCTGTGTCTGCGTCATTTACTTTTTTTTATATTCATTTCATACTTAATTTCTGACTTTATTTCTTTAATCGCCGTTTGTGCTTTTAATGTTTTTTGCGTGTTTTGCTACTTAGTTTGTTATTTAAGTGTATAATTTGACCAAAACAGGTACTCTTTACTTTTAGTAAAACGATTGACTTCATAATAGTACATTACTTTGCAAAAATTTTAATGTTAACATCATATCACTTCCATAAGCATTAAGTCCAACTAATTTTTATTCAATAAACTTGTAGGAGCTTACTCCTACATATGATGTTGAATAGTAGACAGAAATAAAAAATTTTTCATATAACTAGGAAAAAAACGAAAAAATAACTATTTTATGTGGTTCTCTGAATTTACATGAAATGGAAATTAGATAATAATAGTGAACTTAAGCGTTTTACTTTTTTACAAACTCTCTAATTTTAGCTCTCAAACAAAAATAAGAGAGATTAACTTTAGTTTTGATTTTAACCGTCAAAATGAAATTATACAAGGTCGTGATATTGATTTTCACGTAGAAGTTAGTTGTAGTGTACTCGATCAATCGAAATTAGTTTCTCAAAATGATTTTTTTACAAACAAAGATTCTTTTACAAAAACGAGTGGATCGTTATCGTATATTGCTGATGGCTTAGAAAATTTAACATATGATCTAAATAAATCGGATCCTGTAATTATTTTGTCTCTTGTCATGTAGATGTTAGGGAAAAAAAAGTCCAGCCAATACCAATTTGACTTTCTCAACTATTCCATTCAGGTTTGACATTCATACTTTTAAATTGTATGCAAATTAAATAAAAAGTTGGAAAAACAACCGTTAAAAGCAACAGACACAGTAACGTAATATTTAAATAAATCACTTTTTGGAAAACAAAATTTGTCTTTCTCTTCAGAATCTTCTTCATCGGAACTATCTTCGGATTCTATCGCTGCGATTTTTTCTATCACTGAAAAAACTTTTAGGATTGAGAAGTTAAAGTATATAAAACAAGTGAAAACAAACAATTGACTGAGTTAATTGTTGAAATACCATGCATAGTCAGTGTTGATTTCTTTATCACATAACACATACATACATGTGAAACATAGATAACTGATATTCAAGTATATTACATACTAGAAAATGTCCGCCTAATTGGCGCCCTAACGGGTAAACAGTGATGTTTACGAAAAAATGTTTCAAACAAAAGTTGTTTATTTTTTGATAAGGAACATTTTTTACATTTAAACTTTTGTTCTATCTCTAACGGTTTACAAGATGGGTCCTACGGACCCAAGACCCAATTGACCTATGATGCTCATTTACGAACTTGACCTCAATTTTTACGTCCTGAGTACGCTGTAAAAATTTCAGCTCGATATCTTTTTTCGTATTTGAGTAATCGTGTCCACAGACGGACGGACGGACGGACGGACGGACAAACGGAAATGGACTAATTAGGTGATTCTATGAACACCTATAGCAAAATTTTGTGCGTAGCATCAATATTTTTAAGCGTTACAAACTTTTGACTAAACTTATTATACTATGTATATTTCATATATACATGGAATAAACATAAGAAAATTATGTACAACATGTCTTAACTTCAGTATATGGTATACCTTTAATAAATAACAAAAACATTGTATTGTATTCCGCAGGGATTACTTTTTCAGGGAAATAAAATTAAATATAGAAGAAAAATAGGAAATGAGAGTCAAATAGAAAAATTATATTAAAATGGATACAGCAATATGTCCCATGAGTTCTTAGCCACTCTTAGAGGAATTTTCACAATTTGAAAGCGTTGTTCTAGCGTAGGTCTATTTATACTCCAATAAGCGAGGAGAAAACCAGACGAAATTTCTAAATTTTGACCTCTAAATCAAAAGTTATATGGTGCCTAGTGATGCTTTTATCCGTTGGGTGATAACTACCCTTCCTGGTGGATCGAAAATATATGTTAAAAATGGCAACGGAAATCGATAGAGCGATGAAATCTTAGCAAAAAGTGTCATTTAAATACATTTCGAAATGTCAACACTTTCTGAGTTATTGGCGATTAAATTTCGGAGTATTTAAAAAAAATATAAATAAAAACGTACGAGAAACTTACTTTTCATTATAATTTCAAGAGTGTTTAACGTTGCACACTCCAAATTACAATCGCTAATAACTCGGAAAGTATTGACTTTTTCATTTTCAACAAATACGTTTCCAACCTTTAAAAGAGGTGGTTACCACACCTTGGGAAAAAGCACAACTTGACACCACATAAATTTTGATAAAGAGGTTGAATAAAGCTTAATCCTAAATTTTCAGTTCTATTGCAGCTATAGGCAAGAATTTAGAGGTTTAAGCCTCGTTTACTGGAGTACAATAATAAAATGGCAAAACGCACTTTGCAAAAGTTATCTTTACGGGTACGAAAGGAATGCCCACAACACCCTAATAGACGTAACACTTTCACGGTCTATTGAGGTCAATAGCTTGATGATATTATCTGTATCCAATACCTTAATAAAATATTAATAAAAAGAAAAATCGTGCTCGATTCGAAATGCAGCGAAGTACTTTGTCATCATAGACGATATTCTGACAGGTTATTTCACATTTTTTAAAACATATATTTCTCTGTTTTTTTTTTTTGTTTTTTGTTTTTTTTTTTTTTTTTTTTGAACTTGAATGCTCGTATTGGGAAAAAAGAGATGTTTATCCGCTGGGTGCGCGAATATCAATCAAGAGTAGTACCTAATGTCTTGTTCGTTTGAAACCAATAAATAATTTGATGGGCTTTAAAAAAGACTTCTTAAAAAAGTTTTAAATTTAACTTTGACAATCCTAGTCATTTGAAAGCCAACTGCGATTCGTAATAAGAGATTAAGTAGACCACTTTAAATTACAAAGCTTTTTCTTTGAAATATTGAAATATTTTTTTCCGTAGTTTTTTCACGAAAATGAATTTTTAGATGTGTTTGTTCGAGTTTTCATTCGAGGGATCTCATTAGTTTTTGGTAAAATTGTTTCAAATAGATGAATCAGTTGTTTATTTTTTATCAGTTCAGGTTTTTTATCAGTAGTTTTACTTTATTTCGTTCCATTATTAATTAGAAATTTATTGGAGAAAATGAAAAAGTACTTCGAAAAACTTTCGGATTGAAAGTGGTATTCTATTTATTACAGGGAAAATAAAGTGAATGGAATTGAAAGTTTTAGATAAGATAGACACACAAACACCGAGTGTGTCTCCCCTTTCATATAAGCTAACATCCAACTTTTGTTAAAAAAGTTTTTTCAGTCTTTCTTGTAAAAAGACGGTTAGTAGTAGGTATGATCAAAAGAGTTTAAAATTTAAAATAATTATCCGGTCTAGTTTTTTGACGGGATAAATAGGAGAAAAATAGCAGCTTTTTAGAAAACATACTTTGGAAAAACTTGGAGAAAGTTTTTTAAAAAATCGGAAAGGTGCGGTTTTTTTTGTAAAAAGCAGGATTTTTTGCATTTGTGCGGAAACTTTATATTATTTTGCAACACAAATTGTTCAATTCATTTAATTTCCACAAAAATGTACCATTAAAAGCTAAAATTTAAGACTTGAACGGATTTCTTGCGAAATATACAAGCCAAGCAAATAAAAGGCGAAAAACGCGATATTTTCCCGATAAAACAGTGTTATCTTATAAAGTTTCGGAAGGACTGGATTTGAGCTAGCATCATTTTTTACGTTTAATTAGCGCTCTAGAACCTTCTATTTGTTGTTTATTAAAATCTTTTTTTCGTTTTCTTTTTCAAAAAATCTGCCTTTCGCTACTTTCCACATTACGAAAGGTGTCTTACAAATACGACGTGACGTAAGCAAAAAAAAAATAAATAAATAAATAAAACTAAAGAAAAAATCCGAAAAGAACCTCGTAATATGGTAACAATAAAATATTTCAAAGTAGATAAGTCTGGTTCATATAGAAAACTCATCGAAATGTGGAATTCGTAGAACAAAATTTAAAGAGTTGGAGGCAATGATAAACACTGATGCGTAGGAAGAAGTTCCAGACCCTCACTGTAAATTAATGAGTACTAAATGGTTCTTCAGATTAAAAAGTGGCGGGATTCGAAAAGCCGGTTTAGTTGCCAGAGAATGTCTCTAGAACTCTGTAAATGAAGATGTATTGTATGCTCCTGGGGCTAACATGGAAACTGCTAAAAATTTATTTTCATAAGCCGCCAAAATTCCTCTCTTGGATTTTGATACAGTATTCCTTAATGGTGAACTTGAAGAGAATATCTATATCAAACCCCCAATAGATTGTAGTAGGGAACCGGGTAAATTATTAAAGTTAAAAAAGTCAATGCATGGCTAACAGCAGTCGCCAAACTGCTGGAACAAGTGTTTGCATAATGCGTTAGAGGAGAAAGATTTTAAAAGAAATGAATATGATGTGTGTATATTTTTTGAAATTAATGTTATTTGTCTTTCCTATGTAGATGATATTTTGTTGTTGAACCGAATCTTGAAGCTTTGAATCTGGAAAATCGTAGGTAAGCAAGTAAATTTATTGTAAAAGATTTAAGATTAGTGGAAAAATTTGTAATATTGAGTGTATCTCTTGAAAACCAAACATTAAACTATACCTCAAATAGGACACATAGAGTAGATACATATTTTGAGGATTTATATTAGTTATATTAGTTTTGAAATAATAGTTTTACGCTGTGATTGTGTTTATTCACATATCCACGATTTGATTATGACTTTAATGGAGTCGAGTGCACGGTTCTGCGGGTTTTTTGCTTTTTGGTTAACCCTGGAATTATGGTTATTCACTGATCCTCAGAAAATCTGAGAAAAGCTCAGAATACTTAAATAATATTCTGTTCATGCTAATCATATAATCCAAATTATGATAACGTGAGACTCACGCTAAACACTCGATAGTGTCCGTATAACCATAATCTTTTTTGTTTTAATTATATGCTCATGTTTATTAGTTTTTTTTCTTTACTTTCGTTTTCTATACCTACGTATTAAATTACGTATAGTAATTTTTATTTTTATTTATTTATTTTTTTTAACTTTTCCACATACACTTATTAATAAAAGTGGATTTCTTTTTAGCCAAATGACGAAAAAAATGGAGCTCTTGCTTTTTTTCTGTTTTAAAAACGAAAATTGGGGGTGTTATAAAAGTTTTTACAAAACT
Source organism: Chrysoperla carnea (assembly GCF_905475395.1). Taxonomy (NCBI): domain Eukaryota; kingdom Metazoa; phylum Arthropoda; class Insecta; order Neuroptera; family Chrysopidae; genus Chrysoperla; species Chrysoperla carnea. The sequence goes on along the minus strand of NC_058341.1, from coordinate 62,661,651 downwards.
ATATGCCAGAGCTTAAAAGGAGATAGTTTAAGTTTCTGATGATATGACTAAAAATTTCAGTGCTATGATTATTCAAAAGATGAAGGATTTTAATTCCTGAAGTGTCCATTTTGTTGGGGTAGCAAATATCTTAAGCCAAAAATCTCGTCTCTTTTACAGCTCATTTTCAAGAAAAATAAACAGGCTTTCCAATGGTTTAAACAAATTTGTTGTTCAATAATTTTTTAAATTTTGGCATGTTTCTAAACTTTATATAAAATTTAAGGAAAACATTTCTTACCATTTTAACCCTCCGGACAAACCGGCAAGGAGTGACAAAAAATTTGGAACAATAGATACAAAAACTAGAAAATACAAGTTTTCAAATCAGCTATTAAAGTTCTGAATTCGTTGATGTTTCGAGAGGATATAGCGGTTTGAAGTTTAGGTAAAATTTTGTGTAAAAATTTTGTTTCCTTAATAAATTGGCGCAGTTTATATGCATACACATATTTGTATCTATACGTTTATGTGTCTGTAAACGCAGATTAGAGGTCGCAATTTAAGTCCGTTTTAAATAAAATTTGGTATCAAGTAGGATTTTGGTATTTGAAATGTCAAGCCCGTTATTGAGCTAAATCGACAGAGAAACAAAGGGTGGAAAAGGGGATGCAAAAAATACAAAATTTTGAATATTTTCAAAATATAATATTTTTGTATTTTTTTATCAGTTTTAAGCAAAAGATTACTCTTGTAATTTTTTCTTAGACGCTTAGTCTAAATAAAAATTCTCGGAAAACTAAAACAGCAATATTCGATTTTAAGAAAAATGTACTATTTTTTCAATCTCTGAGAGAACTCGCTTAGCTAACGCAGCTACTCCGTTACCTACTAGTTTCTACCTCAAGACAGTGAGAGTATACTTTACCTAACTATAATTAATTCTAAAAATTACATGTTGATCAAACAACACTTTTCAGTTTTAATAAACTTTTACTGAAAAGATCAGTAACAGCCAATTTTACCTAAGAAGGGTCAACTCTTACTAGAGAATCAACTTTTTCTGTAACATATACTACAAATGGCATACGGAATAAAAGTGTACGATGTGTGACCTCAATGAGCCGCAAACTCTGAGACATTTTATACTACGCGGCCTCATTTTCAATTCAATAAGTAAGACCTTTTTAATCAATACTTTTGATATCGAAGATTCCTTGCTGATGCTAATTTCAAACCTAAATACTGATAAAATAAACAGCGTATGTTATTTCAGAATAAATTCCCTGAATATAGAACATAGGATAGATAAATAGATAGATAGATGAATACGTATATAGATAGATGGATAGATAGGTATATATTTACTGTATTTAAAGATAGAATCTTATTTCAGGTCTTGTTATACCATGTATATATGAAATATACATAGTATTATAAGTTTAGTCTCAAGTTTGTAACGCCTAAAAATATTGATGCTACAAAAAAAAAATTGGTATAGGTGTTCATAAAATCACCTAATTAATCCATTTCCGGTTGTCCGTCCGTCCGTCCGTCCGTCCGTCCGTTGTCCGTCCGTCCGTCTGTGGTCACGATTACCCAAAAACGAAAAGAGATATCAAGCTGAAATTTTTACAGCGTACTTAGGACGTAAAAAGTGAGGTCAAGTTTGTAAATGAGCAATATGGGTCAATTGGGTCATGGGTCCGTAGTACCCATCTTGTAAACCGTTAGAGATAGAATAAAAGTTTAAATGTAAAAAATGTTCCTTACAAAAAAATAAACAACTTTTGTTTGAAACATTTTTTTGTAAAGATTATTGTTTACCCGTGACAGCGCAAATTAGTTCAGAACATAATTGTTATGTTATATATATATAACACATAGTATCAATTATTTGCATAGCAACAACATTGTTTATTTCAAACATATACGTCACTTATAAGATTGTATTATTTGTGTATCCGTCTGTGGACACGATAACTCAAAAACGAAAAAAGATATCGAGCTGAAATTTTTACAGCGTACTCAGGACGTAAAAAGTGAGGTCAAGTTCGTAAATGACCATCATAGGTCAATTGGGACTTAGGTCCGTAGGACCCATCTTGTAAACCGTTAGAGATAGAACAAAAGTTTAAATGTAAAAAAATGTTCCTTATCAAAAATTAAACAACTTTAGTTTGAAACATTTTTTCGTAAACATCACTGTTTACCCGTGAGGGCGACAATTAGGGCGGAAATTTTATAATATGTACTATACTTGATTATCAGTTATGTATGTGTCACATGTTGGTATATGTAATGTGATAAAGAAATCAACACTGACTATACATGGTATTTCAACAATTAACTCAGTCAATTGTTTGTTTTCACTTGTTATTACAGAGTTTTTGTTTTAAACTAATAATAATATTTACATTTACAATACTGTTTTTATTTATTTATTTATACATTTACACACACATCCTTACATATACAGGATGGATCATTTTAATCTATTATGGCTAATAACTCGTTTAATAGTTAACCAATAAAAAAGGTTGCGATTTAAATGTACGTCAAAAAAGATGAAAATCACGTCAAAACAAGTGAAAACAAACAATTGACCGAGTTAATTGCTGAAATACTATGCATAGACAATGACGATTACTCTATCACATTACACATACATAATTGATATGCCCATATAATACATATTATACAATTTATGCCTTATTTGCGCCCTCACGGGTAAACAGTGATATTTACTAAAAAATGTTTCAAACAAAAAAGTTGGTTACTTTTTTATAAGGATATTTTTTACATTTAAACTTTTGGTTTATCTAGAACGGTTTACAAGATGGGTCCTACGGATCCAATTGACCTATGTTGCTCATTTACGAACTCGATCTCACTTTTTACGTCCTGGGTACGTTAATAATTCATTCCTAAACAGTTATTTTCAGTTCATTTTTGCCTCAACGTATCCACCTTCGTGTTCCGTACATGTAATTGTACTCTTACAAAATTTCTTGAACCTTTTCCCTTATTATCGGTTCAAAATAGTCAAAATTTTTTAACGACCATTAACATTCCTATCACACTTTCTCAATTTGTGGCAATCCTGTATATTCGATGTCAAAAGTGAATAGGTGAATGTTAATATTTTTGAAAGAAGAGCTTTTTATAAAGATTAAATTTTTTTCGTAAACCCTATAATAAAAATTTGGAAAACGGTTGACCCTGCAGGTCATCCCTGTAACTTCCCGCTAAGTATTGTTATATAATTATTATTCTAATTAGTGTAACTTTATAATAAATATAAGTAATTTAGTTAATATAATTTATTTTACAGAAGATTATATACAAATATATACACACATTTTCATGTGTATAATATATGTGAACAGTCATTTGTCATTCAAGTATGTAAACTTACGGCATAAATAATTATTTTTAATTTTTCTAAAAAAAATTTTATGGCATTATTGATAAAAAAATCATTTTTATAAAAATCATTTATATCGCTTTTTTTCGACAACGATATAATACGAACAAACAAACCGATTACGACCGACTTGGTGGCGATCGATGTAGTTTTTACACGTTGAGAGCTGATTAGTTTTTTAAATCGATCGGTAGTTCTCTGAGCTCAAAAATGAAGATGTTCGATGCTTTTGAGCTTCTAGCTCAAAAATTTCATAGACGTTTGATAAAACACTATTTTTAAAATTTTCAAATCGCGATAACTTTAGAATGAATAAACCGATTTTCACGCGATTGGTGAAATTCGACGCAGTTTTTGAAGCTTCATGAAGAATTTTTAAGTTTCAATTGATAGAACAAAAAATTTTGAGGTTATTCCGAAAAAACGCTTTTTTGGGTTTTCTTTCGTCAACGATAACTCACGAACGAATCAACCGATTTTGACCGGACTGGTGGTGATCGACGTGGTTGTTTGATGTTGAGAGCTGATTAGTTTTTGGAATTGATCGATACAGCCGTTTAAAAGTTATTCAAAAAAACCACTTAAAATTTTTTTGTTGAGATTTCTCGAAATCTATCGGTTCGAATAGGCCTCAAAATCTAAGTTTGGTCAAGCCCTTTCAAATGGCACCAACCGCGATCAAATCGGACAAGCCGTTCAAAAGTTATGAGAGGTTTACATACATCCACACACACACACACACACACACACACACACACACTTATACACTTATACATACAGCCATACAGACATTCTCACGGAAGTAGCCAGGGAAGCTTCCTGACACCTTAAAACGTCGAGATCTGATGAAAACTCGATTTTGGCAAAACGGGGTGAAAACAATAACTTCCCTATTTTCTTAGCGGGAAGTTAAAAAAGCCATAGTATATACTTATAACTCGAATTATTTCGAGACTAAGTATTTAGAATTTCAACTAAAAATTTTCAACACGCATTCTTGATATCATATAGACTAATGAAAAAAGAAATTTTAATTAAGAAAATATGCACGTACCTATATAGGGTGTTATTTTTGTGTAAGTTGACAATATGCTTGAAACTCAAAAAATAAATTGTGTCGATATCAATGCTTCAAGCAAAAAAAGTGGAATGTACAGGCTCATATATTAGGGGATTATTAAACTTGACCTAGGTTTTTAGCCTCAAAGAAAAATTCATATCTAGGTAGACAACCAAATCAAAGTTGTGCTAGTTGTAAAGTTAACGTTCTATTTTTCACGTATTACGCAGTTAGCATCCTTTTTTTTGTTTGCTAAACTTGTTTAACACTCCCCCTAAGTGGTCTAAATAACATACCAAAAAATCAGTTTACATCGCGTTTTGCTATTTTAATGTAGAACGTGATTGATGTAAAATGTCTTTCGCTAGTCTTTTAGAACTAAAATGCATATAATAGCCAAATACGTAAGCCAGGATGCATAGGAAAACAGCACTGATTTTAATGAAACTTTTTGTGACGTGTTAATAGGACTCCAAGGAACATTTGGACAACTTCCCCTGCTCAGAAAAGAAAAAGAGCATAGGCCTCAGCGGAGGGCGTATGTAATTCAAGTTTTTTTGGCTTATGTTTGCTAAAAATGGTCATCTAGAAGGTATTTTTGGTCGCTGAATACAAATTCGATGTCTGATTACATGAATTCTGTCACGTATTCCAAAAATCGTGCCATTTTTTACTCGAAATTCCACTTTTGGCTCAAAAACGGAAAACTAAGTATTTATCATCCAAACTATTACCTGAGATGTATTTTTTATCACTGATTACGAATCTAATGTCAGATTAACGAATTGCTATTTTTGGGCAAGAATTTCACTTTTTTGATACAAGAACGCCAAACTAAGTAAGTATTTGTACTTTGTTCTAGAAGAAATTTTTGATCGCGAATCCGATGTCCGATTACACGGATTCTAAGACGGCTTCCGAAAACCGTGTTATTTTTGTTAAAACACTTAATTTGCGGTTTTTGTGAAATTCTTGGCTAAAAATGGCACAGTTTTCGGAAGGTAGGCAGAATCCGTGTAATCGGATATCGGATTTGTAATCAGCGATCAAAAATCCCCAATAGAGCTAAATTTGAATGATAATTATTTAGGCACGGTTTTCACGTGACAGAATCCGTTTATCTGACATCAGATTCGTAATCAGGAACCAAAAAAACCCCCTAGATAACATTTTGGACGATAAATATTTTGTTTTTGTGTCATAAAGTGACAAGTAAAGTCATCGGATTTGTATTTCACGACCAAAAATACCTGCTAGATGTAATCTAGTGTAAGCATTTAAAAAAATTGGGACTACATATGCCTCCTGTTGGGATCCTATGCTCTTTTCTGACTTAAGTTGTACCATGCGGTCCTATAAACACGTTAAAATTGGTGCTATTTCCCCACTTTTCCACTTTCGACACTTTTTCCCGTCTTATTTATTGGACTATAAAATGTTTTACCATAGAAAAATGAATAAATGCGTCCATACGGAGTATAGCACAATATAGAATTTACAAGCGTATCTGTGTTGTTCCATTGCATTACTATGGTTAAAAAAGTATCTACTTTAAATATTGTACTATTAAAAATATATTGAAAAATATAACGGAACAAGTTGAGGTTTTTACGTTTGGGATCAGACTCATAGCTTTCTTAGTAAATTATTGTATTTACTGATAAATTATAGTAAGACTTTTATACACCCTCGTGTACGATAAATATTTGGAATTCGTTATAATTAATTGAAAATTTCAAATGTTATATACAAGTTGTCTACTTAAGTTGCAGGCTACGTATGGAAAACTTTTTTATAATAAGGTTTACAAATAAAAGTTATTCTTTCTAAAAATATCTGCTTTCGAAAATTTGAACATTCAGCTATTCACTCTTGATATAGATCAAGTTCATAAGAATGTTAAGCTAGATAAGACTTTTAATGGTCGTTTAGAAATGTAGACCTTTTAAGACCAATTAGAACAGAAAATAAGGGAAACGGTTCAAGAAATCACTCCCGAGATATGCATGAGTGTATTTTAACAATTTTGTAGAAGAATAATTACATGCATGGAACGAAGTGGATACGTTGAGGCGAAAACGAACTTGAGATAACGTAATGCATGAAAAATAATGTTCTGTATTAACTATTTTGTTATATATGTTTCAATTTAGCTAATAAGATATTTCAGAACGATGCCTAATTAATTTGGATAACAAATAACGTGTTTTATAAGTAGGATTTGCAAAATTTAATTTAAAATTGAATTGGTCAAAACATTCCTGTCGTAAACAATTCATTCCTGAACAGTTATCTTCACTTCGTTTTTGTCTCAACGTATCCACCCTCGTGTTCCATACATGTAATTGTTCTCTTTTACAAAATTGTTTAAATACACTTCTACATATCTCGGGAGTGATTTTTTTAATCGTTTCCCTTATTATCTGTTCAAAATGGTATACCATTTCAAATGACTATTAACATTCTTATGGAACTTTCTCAATTTGTGGTACTCTGTACAATCGATGTCAAAAGTGAATAGCGGAATGTTAATATTTGCGAAAACAGACATTTTTAAAACGACTAACTTTTTTTCGTAGTCCATATAATAAAAAAGTTTTTCATATACAGACAATTCTTAATTAGAGACCTTGTATGTTCAACATAAATTGTAAAATCGTGAATCTCCAACTACTACCCGTAAAGGAAAAAATGAGTAGAAAAAGTATAAGTACTCTCTAATATCATTATGAAAAAAAAAATCTTTCGCAAACTTGCGCCTTTTCATTTAAAACTAATATCAAGATAGAGATTAACATAGCTTAAGGCAAAAGTAAAAAAAATAAGCAGAGAATTTTCTAGTGAAACTTTGTAACATTTAATTTAAAATCCCCTTACGCGGAAATAGAAGCAAGAATAGATAAAAATTGAAGAAGAAAATGAAATAGTTGGGTTTGAAGACGAATATGACAAGAAAAAACCTTTTTTTATTGCCAAATAAAAAGTGCTTTTGCATCTTATATGCTTTGAATTAATTTTGAGCATGAATTATTTGGAAATTTGGTATAAATACCCCACTGTGCGTAGTATGTGAAGTTGAATGTCACATAGATCAGGAAATTTTTAAATGATCCTTCACGCTTCAAAATTTTGAAAAATACACAGACATGCAGACGTACATACACACATTTTTGTTGTTGGAAACACATTCTAATGTAAACCTTTCGTGTAAGTATTCCGGGATGAAAACCAACACCTTCTATCAGAAGTTTATTGTTAGAAAATATTTTCAGTATAAAAATTGATGATGATTTTATACTATATTCGAATGACGTAAAATAAATATAAAATTGCGTTGTAGATTTGTTATAAATGATTATTATTCTACGTTTAGTAGGCAGTCTTTTTACCAATAATAGTACTCAAATAAATATTGACCTCAATAAAATACGAACATTTTTTTAACAATATGCGTTTGAATTTTTTTATAATTTTATTTTTTTTAAAAATGACGTTGAAATTGTTAGAATAATGCGCTGTTTTTTATCATAAGTGTTCTTAAAAAAAATAATAATTAAAATTAAACGCAGCTGGCTTATAGTTGAAGTAATTCGTTTTCCAATAGTTACTACATACAATTATAATAATTTAGGATGTACGTTAAGGCAATTTTGGATAAAAAGCTTGTTTTTTTTTATATGAAGCTGGACTAAGTCTAAATCCAGTCTGAAAATTTTAGGGGAAAGGTTGGCTGATTATTTTAATAAATAAATGCCTTCAAAATTGCGCACGATAGTGGGGACACAAATTTAAAAAAATATATTTTGTCAATTTTGATGGTTAATTATGTTATAACTTGATAACGATAATATAGTGTAGTTACAATTATTGTTATTTTTGGAGTCGGTGTCAGCCAAGGAAACAACTCCGGCAGAACAGTTTGCTACATTAGCTTGGCTGACACCAACTCCAAAAATAACAATAATTTTAACTACATTATATTATCGTTATTTTTTTACTTTTTAGTGCATATTAACTTGTTTTGGAAAATTTTTTTTTGAAGTCGGTTTTCTTTTTGTTAAAAGTTATTTTTATTTTGTGATTTTTAGTGAATTTCTGAAGTACACTATTTTGTCACTAAAAAAATAATAAATCGGTTGGCGTAATATTGAGTTTTTCGCCCTCTTGTCGTGCATACTTCGGTAATGCAAATTTAAGACTTTTATGGTTTTCTCATTGATGCCGTTGTCAGAATTGAACCAAAATGAAATGGAACCACACGGGAAGCACCAGCTTTCAAATAGATAAAGAATCATCAAAGTCGGTTAACCCAGTCGAAAGTTCAGAGGTAACACACATAAAAAACAAATAATGTAGTCCAATTGATAACCTCCTCCTTTTTTGTTTGAAGTCGTTTAAAAATTGTTCGATATTTCTAAACCAAAGTGGATATTGAAATTTTTTTTTCTTATTTTGAGTCCACATTCATGAAATTATATTAAAATTCATCATCAATGTTGAAATTAAGGCACAAATAATTTCAAGCGCATGTCTTGCCTTGGTTCTCGTTCTACCTTAATAAAATGATTTAGAAATATTTACGCGACAATATAAATTTTATTACAATTTGTCACTTCATACTTCTATACTCTCTCAGCCTAATGTTTTTACTATAAATAATAATAATAATTAAGCCTATTACCTATTGAACCCACTGCAAGGCAAAGGCCTCCTCCAAATCCCTCCACTTGTTACGATCAGTGGCGAGTCTTTTTCACATGCCTCCTGAGTAGCTCACAATGTTTTTACTATTACAAGTAATTAATGGTAGATTTTAACCTTTACGACAAGAGCTATTCATCTATTTTTTAATTATTGGTACCATCAAACGACACAGCCTACAAATTAGTTTTCAGTATAACTTCGATTTTACTAGCTTAAGTCATGCACTCTCAATAGCCCGTTCGTATAGCAAAATAAGATCAAAAGGTAACAATAGTAGCATAGCAAATCGCCAAATAATTATTTTCATAGATCTATAGTCTGTCGAATGTCATCATTTATGAGAAAATTAATTATAAATTCAAGTTAAGGTAGTACGAGCACCAAAGCAAGTTTGGACTTGTGGTTAAAATTATTTGTACCTTATTTTCAACTTTGATGATGCATTTTGTTATAACCTCATGAATGTAGGCGAAAAATAAGAAAAAAATTTTTCGATATCTACCTTGGTTTTCGAAATATCGAAAGCTAAATAAATAAGCAAAACAAAATTTTCATAAACAAAATTTTCAACTTTTGATATTTCGATTATTACTCTAGATATCGAAAAATTGTATTTTTACTCTTATATTGTCAAGTTATAACATAATGCAACATCAAAATGGTGTGTTCCACTACCGTGCTCATCCTTAATTAGTCGGGCACAACGGGTTTTTTTTGTTTTCAATTATTTATTAAGGTTTTAACTTCAATTTAAATATTTTTTTTTAATTTACTCCTACTAATTTTTTAGAAATCTATGAAAGCATATCACTCATCTACCGTTTTGCTGTAAGACCAATGTTAAATATGCCTAATTTTGAAGTCATTTATTTATTTATATAATCGGACAGCCTCCCCTAAAATTTTCAGAATTAATTTAGACTTAGCCCAACTTCATATTTACCATGACAACCCGTACATCCTTAGTGATTATTGATTATTTCCGTCTAAATGCTAAGTATTTATAAATGTTTTTTATTTTTGTTGGTTATAATAGATGGGGTTCTCTAGGACCAACATTAATAAAATATACTACAGGCTTTTTTCGGATGGTATGTTTTTTCTCTATGTTACGCCTTAAATTCTAATTTTAATTTTGAAGAGAGTCTTACACCAACCTTTTACGTAAAATGATACATATTCTTACACCGAAGGTTGTACACTATACAAAGTACCTTGAAAATATATTGAGCAATTTTGTAGTGATATATACAGGTGATTCATTGAAAAGGAAAAAAGGAAACTAATTATTACTTATTGTTGTTGTTTACTTATAATTATGCAGACGATATTTACATCATGGTCTATTCGATTATTTTTGATGTAATATGATACATAAGGGCGTAAACTAAATATTGACAAATATCTTGTCTAGTAATCTTAATTAAAGAAAATTGAAAAAAATACGCTCGAACCAGGACTCACTCTGGAATAATTAACATGCCATATGGAAAACTGCTTCCGGGGATATCTAGTGTAAACTGATACCATGACGAGCGACTTGATCCAACCATACGTGTGAAAAAGGTTGTAAAAAGTAGGGTCACGAATGGACAGTGGTTAGACTCCCTTAAAATGGTAATCAGTGAACATATTTTCTCAAAGTTCGCTGCCGAGAAGAAGATGTTGAAGCACCAAACGGAGACAACAGCACCAAGAAATGATATGGAAGAGAGTTGTGACGATGAAGTGGTGGTCAGTAATGACAGTTCTTTAGATTTAGAAACTGAGAAGAAACTGTTGAAGCGTAACAGGGAGTCACCATCGCCAAGCCATGGAATGCGTGAGAATCGTGAAAATGAAGCGGCGTTCTACTGTTATTTAGATTTGGGGTCCGAGTAAAACCTTTTGAATCATCAGGCGACCTTGCTGTGGCCTTGGGTGGCAAGCAGCAGAAGTCTGACAGAGAAGAAGTAGAATTTAATGTGTGATAGGCAAGAAAGACAAACTCGGAAGCACTACAAATGACTGATTCTGGTTCAATGGTTCTATTCTCGTGATGACGGTCGTGGTAGAAACAACAAAAGTGACCCTCGTAAAAACGATGGGGGAGACGGAAAAACCGAAAGTGTTGTCTCTAAGGAAGATGGCTGGTCAGAAGGACTTTCTCGACTAGAATGTGGTGGTTTTGGATATTATCATGGACCACGTCGTTAAAGTGATGGTGGTTAAGGTGGTGCTTGCTCTGATACAAGCACCGAAGTAACACATAATAATGGTGGAGATTAACAACTAAGCGTTAGAGATGTTATTCCACGGCAAGTTTTTAACATAACTTTCGTGTAGAGTGTGAACTGCCAAGGCCTTTGTTAGGAAAATTGAGATGAGAGTGAGCGGAAATAGAGCTTGAGATCTAAAGAAAGAGTTAGTGTAACCAGCATGGTAAAATAGTGGCATGTAGGTCGTTTCTAGAAAATACAATTAAGTCTGATATCTAAGGTGACTGTGCGAATACAGTGTCCCAAGGGATTTACTGGTTGTTACAACAGAAGAATGTTATGATATCTTGAATCGAAAAGTTTCCAATAAATACGCACACAAAGTTATATCGCTTAGTCTCTGAGCTATTAACTGTTCATTTTAATCTTGCACCATGTATATTGCACAGTGCTTATACGCTATTTATAATTCATTCTTCCACGAACAGATTAAAACAAACTTAGAAGTACAGTTCTCAAAGTTTTATATTACAAGTATACACAAACAGTAATATATGAACACTATAAACATTGAAAGGACACGAGCTAAGTACATAATTATGTTGTACCAAATATACGTGTGATCTATAAGGTTTGATTCAAAATAAAATTTTATATCGTAGCATTTGCGCGGGTAACTTTATTCTTGAGGCTTTCAAATATTCTAGTTATTGATTTTAATCAAAGAAGATAAAGATATATTTCATTGATAATTGATTATGGATGACATTTTTGATGAAATGAATGTCGTCTGAATCATTTGTTTTTTTCCAAAACTTAAACAAAGAAATCTCAAAAATAATTTATACTAAAATTTAAAAACAAAAATGCTACAAGGTTTTTTCTTAGGTTCCCAGGTATTTTTGTTTAAGCTTCAATGAATTCATAGTTGCATATTGCCATTCTTTCCATATTTTCCATACTCTTCCAAAGTACATCTAGAACTGCTTTATGCACGCCTCTATTTTCGTAGCTAGAACTCTTATTTCTTGATAACGTACTCATTAAATATCCACATTTTGATTGTGACGTAATCATCGTATAAAGCCAATTTTATTCGTATTTGTTATTTGTTTATATCTTATAGCGAAAGTAATATTTAATAAATATAAACAAATATTAATAAACAAAAACATAAGTAATAAAACCAAAATACGTATTTTAAAGTTTGGTCGGTTTTATTACAGGCATGCGAAACATGGACAGGTCAACTGCTGCTGAAAAACTATTAGCTGCACATAAATGTGGTTCCTGCTTCGCTCCCAGCAGATATCATGGTCCCAACGAACAACAAATGAACTTGTTCTACGAAAAGCGGGTGTAGGCCGTGAACTAATAAAGGCTTTTAGATTTCGTCAGATCAATTTCTTGAGTTGTATTATTAGAAAAATGTGCCTAGAATATGATATCCTTACGCGAAAAATTTTTGAATCTTTGGCGAGAGGAAGAAAACGTCATAGTTATCTTAAAAGCTTAAAATTATACATGTCAAATATGGACATTCTTCATCTTGCCAACGACGTTTGTTAATCAAACATGGTACTTCGTTGATTGATTGATTTGGTATTTATTTATTTCGAGTATCCTAGTATTTATTTCAATAACAATCTCCAATTCTGCAGTCAGCAATCATTTTTATATTACAACCCTATTTAAATGGTAATTTAGATTACGTCTAAGTATTAAAAATAGCATAGCGTATCTTGACCCAAATTTGCAAAAGGGCGACCACCAGGCATCTTAGTTTTTGTTTCTAACCTAGTCATTAACAGCAAAATCCAAAAATGTATATTATATTGAATAAAACACAAAACCTTTTATTTGGAGTCTGTCAAATCTGGTCTTAAAATAAATAATGTCTTTTATGCAAGTTTTATAATTTAAAATGTTTCACGTCTACGAAATCTGAATCAGAACTAGTAAAAATATTACGATTGATTCATTTTGTTCTATATCTTTAAATAGGTTTTCATTTAACAAATGTAAAATTAAAAAATTTTCCGATTCTCATTCGTTCTGAATGACTATTTTGAAAGGATTACATTAGGTAGCAACCGAAATTTTCTTGGAAAACATTACATTTATATAACTTAGAAATATAAATTGAGGAAAATGAGGAGAAATAAAACTGACTTGACACTGAAGTAATATTTAGATTGCAAGTCTTCGTTTACAGATCTGTGTGTGCGTAAAAAGGAAATGTATGAATCGGACTATGTGCAGAGAGTGAACGAGGCTGCGAATGAAAACAACTCTAAGCTATTATGGAAGATACTTAGTTTTAAGAATAAATATGTTATGAGTGATGGAATAAGTTGGGATGAATGGCAGAATTATTATAAGCAATTGTATAGCCAAGACGATAAAAATGAGAATACAGTGGAAGAAGGAGTGAGGACAGATGCCCAGAATGATGACTTTGATCTGGCTTTTGATGATATGGATATACATTCGGTTATAGTTACGGCAAGGGATAATAAAGCACCGGGGCGGGATGGAATTTTGAACCAAATTATAAAATTTTTATATAATAAATGTCCAGAATTCGGCCCGATATTAAATATATTATTCAATGCTATGACTGTAAATCATGTATATCCAAGAATATGGTCCACGGGAGTCATCAGCAACCTATACAAAGGGAAGGGTGAGGTTAATGATCCCACTAACTACAGGGGTTTAACGCTAATGCCAAATTTGAGCAAGCTATATACAAAGCTCTTATCTGATCGACTATGGAGGTGGTTTGATGAAAGCAATATCATTAACCACACACAGGCTGGATTCCGTAGGGGCTATGAAGTCATGGATAATGTCTTGGCCTTGAAGCAATCATTGACAAATCACTAAGTATTAAGAGATCCAAGACATATCTATGCTTCATAGACTTCGAAAAAGCCTTTGATAAAGTAGACAGGCATTTATTGTGGCAAAAACTTTCATCCATCGGCTTACCATCAAACTTCATAAATGTTTTTAAATCTATATACAAGTTTACATCTTGTTGCATTCGATCAGGTAATGGTGGTGTAAGCTCAAATTTTGGTACGCACAAAGGCTTAAGACAGGGTTGCCATTTGTCATCACTCTTTTTCCTACTGTACATTAATGATTTGTATGTGTGGATGGATAACGTAAGTACAACGTCTCCATGCATCAGCGGTGCAGAAATAAAGGTATTATTTTATGCAGACGACGTTGTACTTACATCAAAAACAGTTGGTGGGATGCGCAGAAGCCTGGAAGCGCTAGAGAAATATTGTGAGTTGTGGAAGCTAAGTGTAAATGTGAAAAAAACGAAAATGATGATTGTAAGTAATGGGCGAAAGAGCAGTGCAAATGAGGTATGGAAATTTAAAGAACATGTGATAGAGAATGTGGGAAACTTCGAGTATCTGGGTGTGATATTATCACGGAATGGGAGTTGGAATGAGCATGTGGAACGAATGTGTGATAAAGCGCAAAGAGTATTAATGAGTGTTAGGCGGTATGTGTATAGGTATGAAAATTTTCCCGTAAACGTGATTGTAAAAATGTGTAATGCCTTGGTACTACCAATCCTTACTTATGGCTGCGAAATTTGGGTGAATAATAGCGCCAAATATAAGGATCACTTTAAAAAGGTTAATGTTGTTATGCATAACTTTTTTAAAGAAATCTTATGTGTACCTAAATCCATACCTAATTCGGCAATTAATTTAGAGTTGGGAACGAAAAGTGTGGAATATCTTTGTATACAGAAAGCTATAAATTATCGTTACAGAGTACAAACCAGCGACAAAAATCTGCAAATAAACTGTATGAATGAAGAATCAATGGGTAAGCTGGATGAATTATTGGATGAACGAGGGCTGAATGAGTTGCACGAATGTAATAAATTATTAACAAAAAAAATAATTAAACAACTTGCTCTTAGTGAGTACCTGAGTGATATCAGCGTAAAGGAATCCTTGCAAATATTCACTATGTTACACCACTACGAGCAAGGAGCAAAGTATCTGAGTATAAGTGAGAGGAGTGAAAGGTATGTGATTGCAAGTTTTCGTATGTATGGGTTTAAATGGAACAGCAAGAAAGAAGAGGGTGTTAGAGTGTGTGCCATGTGTGACGCGGTTGAAAGTATAAAACACTTGATAGAAGATTGTCCTGGAACTGCAGGTGTAGAAAGAGATGAGCTTATTCGCCTAAACATATACTCTGCCACAGATATTTTGAATGTGTCCGAACAGGCTAAAATAAAACCCGTGGTAGCCTACCTTAAACACATCTTAAAAAAAAGGGAGTCGTACATCAAATGAAGCCGTCTATGTTTCCATTTTTATATTAGAATGATTATTTTCATTAATTTTTTTATTTTTTTTTTTCTGTCCGTCTTTGTATAATTTCTATTGCAATTAATGTTTTATTTCTATTATTAATATTATTTTTGTTATTTATTTTATTTTTAAGTTTTCATTTTGATTGATACAAGTTTATTTTCTTTTATTTATTGTATAAATTGATTTTTTACGTCAAATAAAGTTAAATATATATATATATAACTTAGTATACGAGAATATTTTCGGAACGTTTAATTTTTAATTTTCTCTAGAACGTTCGTTCGTTTTCTCTATTCGTTTTGACAATTATTAAATTGTATATGTATTTTTATAGTTGTCGCATTTTTATACTTCTCCTTTCGATCAAAAACATAGTATTAGAAGTAAAAATATAGTATAAATGATAGAAATTTTGTGATTTTTCGACTCAAAGTCATATAAGTGTTATTTTGAAATGCATAAATAAGAGGCATTCTGTTGAGACAGCTTTATTACTCATTCATTCGCAGAACTACTCATTTTTACTGCTTAAAATATGTGGCAATCAAAGGCTTAATACGGGCCATGGAGTATAGGTATTTAGAAATTATTAAATTATTTTACTTGAAGAAATTATTAAACCAGATATATCATAACATCGTTTTAGTAAGTCGGATTATATTATTTGTTGGAAGTAATACAAGAAAAGAATTTTTATTTTTACATTAAAAAATGAAAACGCCTACAATATAATTTCGAGAAAACCTTTCAATCATTTGATGTAAAAAAATTTTCATTTGTTGAAAATAAATTACTTGTTTACTTGTTTCAAAGTTCTAGCCAAAATCGAAATATATAAATTTAGTGAAAAAGTCCACGGTACAACCTACGCTCGTGTCATACTTTTCATTCTATTGTGTTTATAATACTACCATCAATAATAGCTTGAAATTGAGACAGTGTCTTATTTTAAAATATTTTTGTTTCTTACATTATAACGAAATTTTTTAAAATATAATAGTGATTTACAATAAAATCAATCATATATCGGAGTGTGACTCTATATGTGAAAGTAGCATTAACAGATGGAAGGAAAGAGATAATATCATTTATGAAGATTTTACAAAGAAATGGGCCGAGAAGAGATCCCTGTGGTACTCCACAAGGAACCGAATATTTTTTTGAGATTGCTGAAGATAATTTGACTGATTGTGATCTGCCACTTAAGTAGGATAAAAACCAGTTTAAAAGGGAACCATGTATACCCATTCGAGCAAGTTTGTTTGTAAGAATATGATGATCAACTAAATCAAATGCTTTTGAGAAATCTAGGTAAATGGTGTCAACTTGTTTCTGAGAGGCAAAAGCCTCTACTACATATTGTTGAAAAATTAATAAATTGGTACATGTTGAGCGACCTGAGTGAAAACCATGTTGCTCAAAAATAATCTCTGCGTCAATAATTTGCTGAATTTTGCTTAATACCAATGCCTCAAGTATTTTTGCGATAGTGGGCTGAATACATATAGGTCTATAGTTAGTAACATCAGATTTGTCGCCCGATTTATAAATAGGTTTTACGTAACTATATTTAAGAATGGTAGGAAAGACACCAAGCGTTAGGGAATTATTAAACAGGACAGTCAGGATAGGAGCAAGGGAGGAGGCACAAGACTTCAACAAAGCTGGAGGAATATTGTCAGGACCAGAACTTTTTTACATTTGACAGATATCAATTGTTTTTGGACATCTTCTATTTCAAATTTTAACTGTGATAAGTTAATTGAGTTAAATGATAAACATTGATTGTGCACATTGTGTGAGTTATTGTTACGATTATAATTGTTATACACTGAGGAAAAGAATTCTGCAAACAGATTTACAATGCCATTGTTATCATTTGAAAATTCACCATTCAAACGAACAAGACTAGGATAATCATCAGATTTTTTTAAAGTAGTAACATAATTCCAAAAATTATTGATTGTCTCAGAACTACACAAAGAAGATTCGATATCACTAATGTATGAAGAATAGCATTTTTTAGTTAACTCCTTATACTGACTTCGCAACACTTTGAATAGGAAATAGTCACTGAAAAGATGAGACTCTTTGTACACTTTATGGGCAATCTTTTTCTTTTTTACCATAGTGATCAGTTCTTTTGAAAACCAACGTGGAAACGAAGAATTGAAGATTTTTTTAAATGGCGTGTGTTTCGATATGATTAGTTTTAACACATTATAAAACTCATCGAAAGCAGTGTCCACACTAGATATACCAAATAAACTACTCCAGTCATATTCGGAAATATTTTTGAATAGGGATGTATAATCACAGTTATTGAAGTCGTAGACTAGACTAGATTGGTTTACGGAAGCAGTATCACAGTTGTAAGCATAAGTAAACTCCAACGATGGGTGGTAGCCTTCAGTCTTGAAAGTTGGATCATTAGCTTCGTTCACTTCAATATACTTATTCGTGGAAAATACTAGATCCAAGAATTTTTTATTGCTGTTCCTTATGTTATTTATTTGAAACATCTGAACGCATGTGTACGTATCAAAAATAGATCTTCCTGGTTTAGGAAGTAATTCGGCGGAAAAGTCCATGTCATGCACATTTGACCACACAGTGGAGGGTATGTTGAAATCACCAACAATAAAAGCATCATGTATCCGATGTCTTAAGAATAGTTCTTCAACGACTGTGCAATGATCTTGGTATAACTCGAAACTAAAGCCGGTGGTATATATACTGCACCAACAATAACATGAATAGAAGCCATGGAGATAATAATGAATAGATGCTCAACATTGTTTTTAGAAATTGATAATTGAAAAGAATTAATACTTTTGTTTACAGCAATAAGTACTCCACTACCGCTCTTTTTACAGCTAGTAATACAGTCTCTGTCTTTTCTATAAACCTTATAATTATTAAGACCGAGTTCTTCAGTATTGATTGCACTTGTCAAATTAGTTTCACTCAATATAATTATATCAAATATACTGGTAGTAAGATTTTCACGTAGTAAGTTTAGTTTAGTTTTTTTTAATTCTATTGCAATTTTGATAATAAAATAATAGCTGTAACTGGGTGAAAGTTAGTTTTTTTTGTGCACTATGCGGGGATGCCCTTGTAAATATTTGATTGTCAAATCAGTTTCACCTTTTTTAATTCTATCTTCTAGTTCAGCTCTTAACCTATTTAAAAGTTCTCTTTCCATTAAGGTAGAATCATGTTTAATATTAACATTTTTAAAATTAGGTTTATCAAAAAGTTTTGATCTATTTCTAAAACCCTGTGAAGCATACTTCTTTTGCTCAATAATAACTTTAAGTGGTCTAATCTTATTGATAATAGGTTTACCCAAGCGAAACATGGTTATGACAGATGATATTGGAACGTCAATTAAATTGACTATACTTTCAATATGATTTTGGTCGAACTTTTTCCTATCTTCACTTATGTCCGACATACACTCCGGCACATTAAAAAATATTAAATTGCTCTTTCTTTCTTGTCTTTCTTCCATTTCAGTAATTATTTTACCTTGAAAGAACAAATCTAAATTTTCAGTTTGACAATGGTCATTCATCCAGACTGAAGTAAAAATCTTTTATTTAAAATATTATTATATTTTTAAAAAAAGTGGGTGTACAAAGCTAAAAAATGAGTTTTAATGACCGGTAATACTTTTTAGTATTTTGTTGGAGCATATTCAAAGATTAATTAACAATTTTACGCAACCTTGATAATTTCGATGAACGACAATAAAAACTATTCCGGAAAAATAGGTATTTTCCCGAAGCTATAATTATTATTACACTCGAAAGCCGCCAATTTAACCAAGAAAATGACAAGAAACTTTATTCGGTTAAAATAACTTCAAAAATCAAAAAACTTCTTTTTCTTCCCAATTCTAACCTTAGATTTCTATTAATTGGTGATCTGGACCTGTGGCACGGATACAACAAAGACCTGGAAAAAAACTTAAAAAACATATTATTGCATACTAGCTAGCGACTTCCCTACTACTTGTAGGTACTAATGAAATTGTTTTTCAAATCAACTTGTCTAGGTATTGAATCAGCTCCTAGGTTTTTTTAATAGCTTGCAATCTCAAATTAAATGGCAAGCGTTTCAGACGATATAATATCGTACTTTATTTTAATTATATTAAATGAAGAAAAAACCTTGATGAATATCCATTGATCTTGTTAGAGACATAATACAGTCAAACCTAGGTTGGCGAGAAACCTCTCTAGTGGTAAAACTACCATCTACTTAAGTAATTGCCAATTTTTGAATTAGATGGCCATTAAGTTGTAATGATTGACAAGTCTACATATGATGCATGTTTTTAATAGGTTTTTACCTGAATAAAAAGTTGCTTTGAACAACTTACAGATAAAGTAAACGATTTACGACACTCAATTAATTTTACGCCAAATTTTTGTCATAAATTAATAATAATAATAAAATAAATAAAGAAAATTTAAAAAAAAAATATTATCATTATTTCAAAAACGATCGATTTCCCGACACACTTTATACAGTGAAATTGTTCTTTGAAGTTTTTGATTTAGGTATATGATATATACTCATGAAAACAAGCAGTTTCCGATATAAGTAGCCATACTAAAAATATATATATTTAATAACTCAAAGCAAGGAATTAATTACTTTGGAAGTTTATTCAGAATCGGTACCCTGGGGCGAAATCGACTTGTGAAGTTGGAGAATCAATATACTCAGTTTTTTCCCTTAAGGAGTAACCAAGATAAATAATTAATAATAATAACAAATGAAAACAAACAATTGACTGAGGTATTGGTTGAAATACCCTACATAGTAACTGTTGGATGTCAAGTTCTTCCTTTATTTTTAATAAATTATAAAAGTTTAAAAAGCCAACACATTTTTTTCTTTTTTTCGGAAATCTTGCGCAAAACCAATAGTTGAAACTATCTGCAAGTTTTCAACTCCTTGTATTTTATAATTTTGGAGAAAGTGGACACTAAAATTGTGTCCTAATTACTCACGGAAAAATAATGAAATTTACGAAAAAATGTTTCAAACAAAAGTTGTTAATTTTTTATAAGGGAGAAATTTTATGTTTGAACTATTGTTCTACCTCATAGGGTTTACAAGATTGATCTTACGGACCCAACGCCCAATTAACAGATATTGCTGGTTTATGAACTCAACCTCACATTTTACGTTTCTAGCAGTGTCAGCACGCTATAAAAATTATAGTTCGGTATCTATTTTCGTTTTTGAGTTATAAATTTAATTAATATACAATAAACTTCACTGTTTATCCCTGAGGACGCCAATTATGCTAGAACAAATGAATACGTGTATTGTATTGTACCAAGTACACATGTTTTGTATATATGTATGTGTTTGTTTATTATTATGGCCTCTGGAAAAAGTGAGAAGAAAGATACTCTTATTACTTTGTGTGGAACAGTGAATATCTTTCTTTACTCACATAAAGTAAAAAAGCAAACTATTGCGTAATGAACACTGTCTATACATAGTATTTAAACAACTTTCTCAGTCAATTATTTGTTTTCAATTGTTTTAATATAAAATCATTTTATAAATCCATTATTACTTTAATTATTTATTAAGTTTTATGCTTTTATCAACTTCTTCAATTTTTTTTTACTTTTATTTTTAATTCTTTAAAAAATCATAACTTTCGAAAATAAAACAGATTTTCAAAATTTTTTTGTTATAATTTCTATATATGCTAAGATGAGATGCACCAAAATTATTTTCTCGTCTTTATTACCCGGATATTTTAACCGGGAACATATTGTATAAGTGCTTATTTATTAAACTTTTAATTGAATATCGATCGAATATTGAAACATGTCTGACTTTTAATTTAAAATGAAGTAATTTTATCTTTACGTAAAGAATTTGATATAGATATATATTTATATAAATGCGATTCTAAACATCTTTAAGACATATTTTTACCTGGTACCAACAGAAGACAAGATCATAAATCTAATTTGTAGCTAAATTTATTGTCTTCTTTTACATATTAATATTTAATTGTTTTAGCATTGGTCGCAATATTTTAAATCGTGTATTGGGTTTATAAAAATCGCCATTATCTATGTTAATAGTAGTCTAAAAAAAAAGAATTCGTGACATAATAAGAGGGTGAAGGTTCACACAATTGGGACTTTGAAAAAAAAAAAGATTTTCTTTGTTTTGACGAAAATGGAGAGATCATATATAAGTTATAGCAAAACTGTTTTTATTTTTTCATAATAATTTTAAAGTTACAGGCAGTTTTAAAAGAACTTTTCATAAAAGAAACCAAAACGCCCCATACAAAAAAAAAATGTTAAAAAAAGATCCTGTAACGTCATAATGTTAATTAATAATTGTATACAGTGTAAACTATTCAATTAACATTATTACGCCACCACGATGTTTTATGAACATTGTTTTGTTGTTGGGTTTTTTCGTTTCTCTTTTGAAAAGCTCTTTTAAAACTGTCCTTAGGTAACTTTAAAATTATCATGAAAAAAAAAAAAACAGTTTTGTTATAAAACTTATATATTATCTTTCTATTTTTGCAAAAAAAATTTGGTCCAATATCCTAATTGAGGAAGTACAGATTATATTGGATGTTTGACCCGAAATGTTTGGCAGTTTCATTCAAATCAATTTGGTAGTTTTTGCGTGAAAGCTTAACAAACAAACAAACATCCTTACTTTCGCATTTATAATATATAGGGGTAAGTGTTTTAAATTAAGGTACTTCCAACAGGAAACACTGTTTTTTAACCAACTATCAAGGAGCGTGTATCTTGTACGTGTATATGTATATTTTTACCCGATTATTAAGGAATGGTTCTGTTTTTCGCGTGTATCTTGTATTGTCTATTTGTTTGTAAATTCTTTTATTGCCTCGCAGGTGTCTTCCAAACTGAATAATAGAAACTGCAGCCCCAATTCATTAATAGCTCTACTATAGTTAGCGCGCCCAATATCTCGTGGGTAATTAGACGGCCTTCGACCGTTGAATGCAAAATTTTAAATTAGGATACATTTTATTACATTTATTATTTTAAAATTGTGTTCTCAATCCTTTAACCCTATAAACGATTATATAGCTATAAAGGTATTGTACAAAGTATATCGAAACAGAAAAGCCGGGAGTATCTTTTGAGTTAAAACTGGGAGTTAAACAAAGAGATCCACTCAGCCCAGAGTTATTCATTTGTGCATTCGAATATGTCTTTAGAAAGCATGATTTGGCTGAATACGGTTTAAATATTAATGGTGAGATTTTGTCAAACTTGAGGTTTGCAGTTGATCTGGAAATTATTTCCAATTCACCCAATAACATTTCAATTACGCTATATCCACTAAACTACCATCTAAAACTTGCGGGCTTCACAAAAAACTATTCAAAATCAAAAATTATCACCAACGGTCCAATGATGCCAATATCTGTAGAGAACAATTTTATCGTTTATGTAGAAGATTACGTGTACTTGGGTCAAATTTTATCTTTTAAAACTCGCTGTAACGAAGAAACCCAACGTTGCTGCGCCAAAGCCCGACAGAAACTTTGGTCTCTTAAAGAAGTTCTAAAGGGAGATTATTCTTTAGGGGTGAACTGTCTGGTAATTGATACATACACAACATCAATTTTGACGTATGGATGTCAATCTTGGGCTCTAACAGACATGATTAGTAATAAACTGGATATCTGCCAGAGAAGAATGGAACGCTGTATTCTCAATCTTACCCGGAGAAATAAGTACCTACGTTCAAAAATACAAATTCGCTCAGCAAAGTTTAGTGCTAAAAAGCTAAAGTGGACCTGGACAAGACATATTTAACGATCAAAAACCGATCGATGGGCAAAGCGAATTATATTCTGGATACCAAGAATGAACAGTAGAAATTGTGGGAGAAAACGTAAGAGATGGTCGGATGAGTTTAGAAAATACGGTGGAAATACACGGTAGAGAATTGCTACTTAAAAACAAGCGTGGAGAAACGCATTTGATATTTTGCCCTTATTGTGATTACATTCGCAAAATTGGTGTGTTAGCCCGCACAACTTTAAGTATCTCTACAATTATTCTTATTTCTTTACTTTTCTTTTGTGAAAGGAGAGGCCGTTGCCCATTTATTGGGATCAAGGCTTATTATTATAAATGGTTATAAAGAGAGTTAAATTCTCTTTATAACCATTACAAAAATTTTGTCAGGCCTCCTATTTTAAACCCGCTTTTTGTGGTGGTTAATATATGTCAAAATAAACAATTTGGCAGAGGTCTGGTGGTTCTAAAAATTTTGCATTATTTAACATGCCCAATATCATGGATGTGACAAAATGTCAGATTTCTTAACTTGATCCATTGGAAAGAAAGTTTCGTCTTGTCCTCAACTAAGGTACCCGTAGGTATTAAGGCCTGTCGGGCAGTAAGGCCTTAGTAACAAGAAACGTACGAAATACAGTAATTGACTATCAAGGTTACACTCACATCTCGCTGAGTTCTCAGGCTCAGAACGTGTACAAGTCGCTGCGAAGTGGGGGAGGAACGGTTGCACTTTTCCCCCCGCCAGTGTCGTCGAAATCATTCAGCGGTGAAATCACAAAATCAAGTGAGTTGGTACTGTCATACCTGCAAAGAGGATAGAATGGACGATACCATGAGGCAATGCTCGCAATGCTCCAAGTGGTACCACGTAGAGTGTGCCGGTTTGACTGCAGAAGATACTGATTACTTTCATTGTCCTTATAAAAGCGAATAAAGGCAATTTATTTAATTTTCTAGGACCACTAAGCTTTCTATAGCAATTTATTTAATTTTCTAGGACGACTATTCTTTCTATTGCTTTATGTTAATGATTATCGATCTCAAGAAAACCGATTAACATTGTATGTTGATGTAAGTTGATTTTTAGATAGTTTAAAGTATAGACCCTACCCTAGTATAATATGGCCTACAGACTGCGTTTAGTAAAAAGTTATATATTGTTTTGGTTTTAAGCTATAGCAGTTATTTTTTGTTTACATGACTAATTAATAATAAAACTTGTTGATTATGTTGGATATTTTTCATTTTATTACAAATTTTCCTTAGCTAGGCCTTCTTACGACTTAACCAACCACACACGGCTATACATTTCGCCAAATAATAATTTTCTATCAATTTTTCCCTCGTCCATTTGTGAGCCGATGTATTGTATGAGTTGGCACAAATCATGTACACATCCGAGGAATAAAATAACATAATGAATGTTTTATAACGTTTCATAAACATAGCGTCTTTACTCTGTACCAATTATTATTTTAAAGACAATGAATAATAGGAACTGTAGTAAATCAACGTCTTCAACCCATGCTGTCTGTGTACAATTCCGAATAGCTGCCTAGGCTGGTATCATTTATTTTATACGTGTAATAGTAAGAAGAATTAATGAAGTTATTCCGTTGTATTCGCTCCGAGCGTGAATTTCGTTTCCATGACAACGATACACTACTTTAATTATAGAATTAATGGATGCATATATAATTGTGTGGATTGCATTGAAAACTTACATTTAAAATTTAATATTCTTGTTTCACAAATTTAAATAAATAATTACGATAATTAACATTTGAAAAATAATATTTGTACAATTTGATTTCTTATTTTCACAATTTTTAATGCATTAAGTTTAATTAATTAGTGTTTTTCAATCATTTTAATTTGACAGTTTCTATATCATTAACATGTAAATAATTGCAAATTAGTCATAACAGCCCACTTTATCTCCAAAATTTTTCACTTAAAGCGCTGGCATCGATTTTATTATCCCTACCATGACTACGCACACAACGAATATCTTGTTCTTCTTTAGTGTGGAATAAGATACGCCGCGCCGTGTGGTATACGTATATACTTACAAAGCAGTTATTAAAGATTGCGTTTTGTCTGACGTATTTATAACCTTGGGGAATACAACTATTTAATTTGGCTTTACATTTGAAAAAGAATATTTGATAAATTTTGAAATTTCTATTTATATCTCTCCTACACAAGACGAATACCAAAAAATAAATATAAACGGAAACCAATTTGGATTTGTTGCCTCTTTTATACCTATTTTATAAAAATCGTAGGAAAAACACAAAATTCTTCTTTGGGGAATTATTATTCAGTGCTCCAATTTTATTTTTTCAAACAAATTAATTGAAATAAGGAAAAATAAAACAATTTTCTTAGGAAATTTGTTCTACTTTTTTGAAATTTACAGGTATTAAAATAAATGAATCAGAAAAAAGTTTTTGATTTTATCAAGATGTTTATCAATAGGTACGGTAGAAGATTTTGTACGTTACGTTTCGTTAATGACTATGGAACATTCACTTGAATAATGTAGTTTTCCCACAAATTATTAAAATTTTCTGAATTTTTAAATGTATAATGTTAAACATTCCGAAATCATAAAACAAAATTATTTTGAATGAAAATAATAATTAGTGATGAAAAAATTATTATCCTGAAAAAATAATAAGGAAAATATGGAAACAATAATCTTGGTCGGCGAAACCTCCTCCCACCCCTTGACATCACATTGTGTGTACAACGTAAGAGTATTTGATGTGGGTGAAGGTTTCTAAAAATGCACTTTTTACATTAAAACGAGAGACCTTCACGTTTGGGGAAGGGGGATAGTTAGGGAAGGGGTAGGGGGTAGGATTGTGGCCATAGTTGAATTTAACTGTTTAACTGCGATTCATATAATTAACATGATATGATGGTAAGAAATAGTTATAGGGACAAAACCTTCATGTTTCGGCTACCTTTTTACATTTCGAGTAACTTTGTCTAGTTTTGATCGGCTGTATCTCGGGCAACTTTGTAAGCGGCTATAGATCACAAAATTGGCTTAAGTAACGAGATATAAGCGAAAAACTGCAAAAAGTCCAAAATTTTGGTTGCTTTTGCCCCTCCCCTTCAAGTTAGCACAGGATTATCAAGGTCGAAAACTTATTATAGACATCCTAGAGTACCCCCAAATAGCCAGTAAAAATTTCATTAACTTCGGAGTACTTTACAGGTAGAAAGTACATGTCTACTGGAGTATGTACATTGCATCACATTACGTGCAATGAAGGCTTTCAAAACCAGGCGCTTCTTTTGTAATGCTTATAGTTCAAAAACTACTTGACGGATTGTCAAGCAATTTTTTTTATTTTGTAGCTAATATAATCAGGTTTTATTTAAATAAAAAAATATGTGACCATATCACAGGATATTTAGTTGTTATTTTCAATATAATGAAAAAAATTATGGAAAAATTACACATTTTTCTTAATATTCGGCTGCCATCTTTATTTTTTTAAATGGTGTGTTTTTCTTTGGTTAGAGATGTTAATAGGAATCGATTGACACCTCAATCACTTAAATCGGTGCAATCGTTTTGATTTTATAAATTTTTTAAAGTAAGCAGACGCCATTTTGGAAAAGGTCCGCCATCTTGAATTCCAGTGGATGAAATTTGTGTTTCCTCGGATGAAATCATTCATATTGGTCCCTAGTATCACTGGGTAAAGTGGCTTGATTTCTGCATAAAATGCAGCTTCCAATGGAAATATCACCGTAAGCCCTAAGACTAATATAAGAAAAGGAATTTCTTAAATTAAAAAATTAGAATATAAATTAATTCAAAAATGAACTACGAATAATGGACGACGAAGTGATTCATCATAACTACAGTTTTAACGCCCAAAATTATTACAAGAATTTGAAATATACGCGGTTCAATTTATAAAAAAAAAAACACAATACGTTTTTAGAAACAAAAGGCGATGTGTAACCGCATGAACAATCTTCAAAATTATCAAAAATAAAAATATACATATCATTTGGCTACGAATAGAATTTAAGGTAATTAAAAAATAATTTGTAATATCCCAGAATATTTATTTTGCATATTAGAATTGCAAAAAGCAAAATACTTTGTACTAATTATTATTTGTATTTAAGAGTGGAATGAATTTAAAAAAAAAAGAAATTAATATAATCTGATAAATTACTTACAATTTAAACATTATGTTCTGGAATATTAAAAATAATCGAGGCCATTATTGATTGAGTGTATTTATCCGATTAATTTTTAAAAAGTAAAACGTGGCTATAATTAAAAATTATTTTAGCAAAAACATGTTTACTCCAAAAAAATTTCCAATTAAACAGTATTGTGTAATACCGTGGTTAAAATAATTGATGTTGAAACCACGAAGAATGATCGAGAAGTGATTTTAGTTAAACTGAATTGTACGTCAAAAGTAAAAACAACTTGAAGTAAGTCAAGGTTGGGAGTATCCTTTGCTCAATCGTGACTTCTTTAATTTTAATCGTGTGCATGATTTTAATGTAAACAACAACAATAAGTAATCTTTAATTTTAGTTTTAAAAATCCATTCAACTTAATAAAAAAAAACTAACCACTTTTATTTTAAATATTACCAACACATACATACAAGTCACACACATTACTGATATTCCCTTGTAATATATACTATATAATTTGCGTCCTTACGGGTAAACAGTAATGTGAACCAATTGACCTTTGTTGCTCATTTACGAACTCGAACTCGTTTATTACGTCCTAAGCACGCTATGCAAATTTCAGCTTGATATCTTTTTCCGTTTTTGGGAAATCGTATTGGAAGACGGACAGATAGACAGACATACACACGGACGGACGAACAACCGAAAATTGACTAATTAGGTAATTTTATGAACACCTATACCAAAATTTTGTTCGTTGCATCAATATTTTTAAGCGTTACTAACTTGGGGCTAAACTTAGTATACCTTGACATATATACAAATTTCATATATACACACAAATAATAAAAATAATATAAAATAAATGACAGTAAAGAATTGACTGGGTTAATTTTTGATAACTTTTATAGAAAGTGCTGAAAATTTATACTTTTTAGTTTTTTTTTATTGATTTTTTTAAAAATATTTTAGCTTTGAAACAAATTTCTAAACTAAACAATTTTTACCCGGAAATAGATCATTTTGACCTTTAATATATTATCGTATAGATTTGGCATAAAATTGGAATCAAAAGACTCACTATTTGAAGCTACCTACAAATTTTCTTCTCCCTATCTTGTATAGTTTTCGAAACTAAAAGTTTTGCGCTAATTTGCGCCCTTATTATAAAACACCCTATATATATGATCAAATATTTTAATCACCCTATTCTTAATCTTGTTAAATGAAACCAAATAATTATATTATCTGATTTGATTTTAAATAATAATAGTTACGCTGTAGATTGATTTAGGCATTTTAATATTCGTGTATATCTCTCCCGTAAGCTTATTAAACGCAAAAATGATTCAAAAAAATCATTATGAAAATGTGGAATTTGACGGTTTATCGAATAATAGTTTTCGAAAAGTACAAGCGGTGGCTTATCGCAAACAGAAACTAATCGTTGAATAAATTTAATCAACATAACTTTTGAAAAAATGAATATTGCCAGTATTATTTAAAAATTTTAATATTATATTTTGACAGAAAATAATAAAATGTGAAACTTTTAATGAGTAATCAGTACTAGTTTTCGAGCTACGAGCGATCAAGGATACACATAAATTATAGTTATAGCAAATGACTACCATTCATGATATGTGTTTCTGTATGGTTGTGTTATGTTGTATTGTCATTTTAGTTGCTTTGTTGTACGTTGTATCATTATTATTTTATTAAGGGTCCTTTGATATTGGAAATAAAAATATTACAAATAGCAATTTAAATAACTAAATTCTTACCGATAAAAGTTCAAATATAGATTGTGATACCTGGAAATTTAAGGAACACTTGGAGGTTCTGTCTTTCTGAACAAAAAATCTCTATAGGAATGTTTGTTTGTTTGTTTGTTTGTCACGCTTCCACGCCAAAACTAGCGAATGGTTTTTAATGAAACTGTACAGCAATATAGCTCATACATCAGAATAACACGTGAGCTCTAAATTATCAAGATATCGATATTTAAAAAAAAAATTTTAAAAATTAAATTTACTCTGACATTTACTATATCTTAAATTTTTACGGAAATCTTTAATTTATGGTTCAAAATAATGTTCACAGATGGAGCTTTTTTAACCATTAGTTAAAGATTTCTGTAAAATTTTAAAACAGTATATGTATCAAACAACAACCTCTTCTGATATACTCAATGAATTATGACTATTTTACAATTTAAAAAATTTAAAACTGTGCATATCTTTTAGCTGCGTAAAACAATTCCTTCAAGTGTTATGAAAGGAGGATAAGTGAGATCAAGAAAGGTGGAGGCTATAAAGCGGTGGTTTTTACTTTTAAGCCCTGTGAAGCTTGCGGATATCAAGCTAGTATATTATAAATAGCGAATTAACAAACCCCAATTTTAGCAACAATAACAATTAACAGTGTATGGCAACATCAACCAAGACAAAAATTACAGTTCCTAAAGCCAACACAAACTCTCAATCATCCATAAGATATATTTAATAAGAGATATTTAAGAGATATTTAAGAAATTTTCAAGAAACGTTCTTACAGAGGAGGAAATTTCCAAGAAAAAAGTCTCACTCCTGGAAGTCTGTCTTCATTATTCATATTCTTAGTTTAACGCTGAAAATAGATCTTTTTGCGTCATTTTTAGTTAGTAGTAATATCGTCAAAAACGATCATCTCACACTAAAAAAAATTTTTTTCTTAAGGTTTTAAATATTAATTTAATGTTTGCAAAAATTATGATGTATTCTAAACATTTTAAAGAATTTATATCCGTTGGAAAGTTTAATTTTCAACAAGTTGTTAGACAGTTGTTTATTCATTCAATTTTCTAGAATTTACATTTTCATTGTAAACTAAAAAAAAATGTTTAAATAATTGGAGTAAAATGTTTTGGCTACGTGAAGTCCTTGTTATATATGTACTTAAAAAGAACACATCAAAAGAGTTTAAAAAATTTTAATACTTTGTTAAGAATATTGGTGGAAAACTTCTATAACAGTTAAAAAATTTTTTTTTCATATTTAATTGCACATTTAAGGGTCTCATCCCAACGGATCACGGCATTTCTTTTTTGTGCTTTGATGAGGTAAAACAAAGTGTATATAAATAAATGTATTTACAGAATTCGTTCATGACCAAGTTCTTTTTGCAACTATACATTACAAAAAAAATAATAATAATAAAATTTATATTATTACCTTTTATTTTCATAATTAAAAAAATATTTTCATATCCTGTATATATGATCATATATACCTTGTATATATCAATTTTTGGCATATGTATTAATAAAATTACTTAACTAGTTTATTTCCGATTGTTGCCTGTCTGCGTGTCACCACGAAAACTCAAAGGTGAAAAGAGATGTCAAGCTGAAAATTTTATAGCGTACTCAAGTCGTAAAAAATGAGTTGTAGTTCGTAAAAGAGCAACATTGGGTACTCTGGTCTTGGGTCCGTAGTATTCATCTTGTAAGCCGTTAGAGATATAACAAAAGTTTAAATGTAATGTTCCTTATAAGAAATAAGCAACTTTTGTTTGAAACATTCTTTCGTAAATATGGTTATTTATCCGTAAGTGTGCAAGTTAGGACAAAATTTAATGCACATTTTTTCAAAACTATAAAAGATAAGGAGTTGAAAATGCAGGTATCTTCAATTTGTTAAAAAAACTTGAAAAATGAACAAAAATTTCTAGAAAATACTCGGAAACTTTCGAAAACTAAAGCAAATGTCGGCCTTAGCACTTACATTTAGCACTTTCAATACGGGGTATTTCAATAACTAACCGGTCAATTGTCTTTTTTCACTTGTTATCATTATTGTCGTTCCTTGAAAATTTTGGAAATATTTTTTTACTAAAAATTCATTAGTCGTTGATTGTGGCAATTTTAAATGTAGGGCAGTTGTAACATTGATTTGAAACCTTTCTAGGTAGTCACTGCTCTATATCCTTTTGTAGGTACTCCTATGTATCGTTTTGTAGATACTTCATGGTAAAAGCTAGAGACGGTATTACAACATCGTCAAGGTTAAAGTAAATACTTTATTAGGATAATTACTGTTCAATTAATAATTTTCCAAGAATTTTATTAATTTTTATTTTTTTTCTAATATTTTAATTGATAGTGGAAATTGAACTAATTTATTATACAATGCATAAATGTAATAAATACTAAGTTTAGTCCCCAGTTTGTTAAAAATATTGATGTTATCAACAAAATTTTGGTATAAGTGTTCATAAAATCACCTAATTAGTCCATTTCCGGTTGTCTGCCCGTCAGCTAACACGACAAACGAAAAACGATATCAAGCTGAAATTTTTACGGTGTACTCAGGACGTAAAAAGTTAGATCGAATTCGTAAATAGAGCAACATATGTCAATTCAGTCTTGGGTCCGTAAGATCCATCTTGTAAACCGTTAGAGTTAGAACAAAATTTTAAATTTAAAAAATTTTCCTTATCAAAAATAAACAACTTTTGTTTGAAATATTTTTTCGTAAACTTCACTGCTTACCCGTGAAGGCGAAAATTAGGCGTAAATTGTATAGTATGTATTATATGAGGATATCAGTTATATATGTGTGACATGTAAGTATGTGTAATGTGACATAGTAATCAGCACTGTCTATGCATGGCATTTCAACAATTAACTCAGTCAATTGTCTTTTTTATTTGTTTTGATTAATATATAAGTTTGTTATTTTATAGTGGTGTAATAATATTGCATACTAACTTAACGCTACTCATAAACTAACTCAACCATACCTTATTCGTTGTGTGCGTAGTCATGGTAGGGATAATAAAATCGATGCCAGCGCTTTAAGTGAAAAATTTTGGAGATAAAGTGGGCTGTTATGACTAATTTGCAATTATTTACATGTTAATGATATAGAAACTGTCAAATTAAAATGATTGAAAAACACTAATTAATTAAACTTAATGCATTAAAAATTGTGAAAATAAGAAATCAAATTGTACAAATATTATTTTTCAAATGTTAATTATCGTAATTATTTATTTAAATTTGTGAAACAAGAATATTAAATTTTAAATGTAAGTTTTCAATGCAATCCACACAATTATATATGCATCCATTAATTCTATAATTAAAGTAGTGTATCGTTGTCATGGAAACGAAATTCACGCTCGGAGCGAATACCTTCAAGCACCCCTTACCTTTCCAACTTTTCTATAAAATTCTTTTGACCCAGTCAGTTTAAGCATTCGAAGGTACAAAAATTAGAAACCGGCTGAATTTTGGTAGGATTATTCAATACGCCATTATAAATGAAATCTAAAAAGTCCCCATCGATCCGATGTGTGGGAAATAATTTACGCGGGGTCAATTGCCACATAAACGGGTTTTTTATCGTAAGTTTTATCGTAAAATTAGTTCTGATTAAAATTGTAGATCAGATAATTAAATATAAAAAATGTCCCGATACTGTTTTTCCTAAGAGCCACCGTTTCTGAGATATTACGATTCAAAAACTTGAAAGAGTAATCGTCATATGCACACGTTTCCATGCCGCCTCATGGTCACCGATTTCTGCTCTTTAAGATATTCTGAAAATTCATCAGCTATTTCAGTACTTGCATTGATTAGTGACTTCACACCACGTTCAACCGGTAGTTATTTTTAACTAAATGCTTTTTTTTAGCTAAGTTCACTACCTCAAGTTTTTAACTTGATTTCTCCAGAAATCCAAATAAAATTGTAATCGTTGAACGTGGTATGAAGACATTTATCAATGCAAGTACTGAAAGAACTGATGAATTTTCAGAATATCTTAAAGAGTAAAAATTTGTGACCATACAGTGACTAAAAATTATACTCGAAAGTGCTGCAGTTATTCGCCGATAAAATGAAGAACAAGAAGCCAGCACATCTACAGTAAGTCCTCCTCGTACTAGAACACGTGTAAGTGAATCAGCTTTTTATTGTAAAATACTTTGCTTATTTTGCGGCAAAGAATTGAATGAAGAGTATGAAAAAAGAAAGACCACTGGGGTTAACGCTGGTCGTCCTCAAGATGAAAGTACAAATCTGGCAATGGAGGAAATATTCACTAACATTGAACATAACGATGACTGTCAGTTCACGTTAAGTGCACTGCCACAAAGGTGTTATGGAAAGATGCACATATTATGACAATTACAACTCTTTCAACTTTTTGAATCGTAATATCTCCGAAACGGTGGTTCTTAGGAGAAAAAGTATGAGAACATTTTTATATTTAATTATCTGTTATACAATTCTTGCCTGAGCTAATTTTATGATAAAACTTACCGTTTTGTTGAAAAACGTAAAAACCCCGTTTTTTTGAAAATTGATCCCGCGTAAATGTTTTTCCACACATCGGATCGATGAGGACTTTTTAGGTTTCATTTCTGATGGTGTTTTGTACAATCCTACCAAAATTCAGCCGGGTGCTAATTGTTGTACTTTCACTCATATTTTTTGTTTATTTTGACCGGATTCTTACCTATAAAATTTGCGTATTTATTCGAGGTTAAGTGGGTATAAATATAGCGAGAAAATTAAGTACAGTTTTCGTTTTACAAAAGATTATTGAACCATAATACGAACGAATTTTTTTTTCGCATTTAATAATATTTTTACCATAAAAAACTTTTTCCTTTTGTAAGTAATTTTCGATTTTGTTTTGTTGCAATATTCATGATACAGACTGTATATACGCAAGGTATGTTGTACCACTCAATGAAATGAAAGTTTTTGTAGCTAGAATAATTCTCTTGAGGCATGTATTATACCCACCAATTTTGTTATACTGTCATTCTTAGAATTTTATTCGTATATATATGTAAGCAGTAAATTCGTGTATGGTGTTATTGGTGTCGTTTTTGTGTCAACCACTAAAAATTTAATCGATTTTCTTGAAACTACATACTTTGTGAAATATTCATACACTGTAATACTTGTATTGAAATTTAGAAATTCCATCAAACAGAATTTAGATCCAAACCTGATTTAAAGATGATAAATAATACAAGATCATGATCAAATAGAAAATATAAACTCTAGCCAGCAGTTTTTGCCTAATTTTGATCTACATTGCCGTAACTAATGAGGCTAGCTATTTAGGCCATAATTCAGCATAAAGTTGAAGGTTTCAAAAATAGAAAAAAACTTTGAAGCTGGCAGGAGAGATAAACCTTGCTTATTTTAAAAACAGCAGCATTATAATTTACAATGAAATAAAACATAGAAACTATAGGTTTAAAAATTGGAAAAGTTTGAGAAATCAATGGCATGTGCATTAATAAAAAATTATATGTATACGTATTTTGACTACCAAGTAATCATCATCAGAATGAATTAGCTAATCGTAATAACTCTTATTGTGTATGTTACTCGTTGCTAATTTGGTGGCGGGCTGCATTTTTCATTCAATCATTAAAAGGAAAAATTCGAATTTTCTTTTTTTAATTTTGTGGAGAAGTATCTAGTTTTAGAACAATCCGAAACTACTTTCGTTCATTTGTAGATTAATAAGCTTGCAGTTTTGATACTATTCTCGATCTTCTTATTTGAATATCGTTTTCATCAACTTTAACCTGCATATAAATCAAGTCGCGTAGAAGCAGGTCCGAGGCTAGGGCTTTGCGAAAGGAAGCAACACCAATGCCAAAAAAGTGCTCATTTTTATACCATGCATATATGTAATATGCAAGGTATACTACGTTTAGTCCCAAGTTTGTAAAGCTTAAAAATATTGATGGTACGCACAAAATTTTGGTATAGGTGTTCATAAAATCATCTAAGTAGTCCATTTCTGGTTATCCGTCTGTCCGTCCGTCTGTGAACACAATAACTATAAAAAACGAAAAAAGATATATAGCTGAAATTTTTAAGCGTAACCAGGACGTAAAAAGTGAGGTCGAGTTCATAAATGAGCAACGTAGATCAATTGGGTCTGGGGTCCGTAGGACCTATCTTGTAAGCCGTTAGAGATAGAATAAAAGTTTAAATGTAAAAATAGTTTTAATAAAAAAAAAAATAAAAACATATTTAGAGGGCGCAAATTAGGCCTAAATTGTATCGTATGTATTATATGGGAATATCAGTTATGTATGTGTGACATGTATGTATGTGTAATGTGATAGAGTATTCAACAGTGTCGATTCATGGTATTTCAACAATTAACTCATTAAATTGTTTGTTTTCAATCGTAATCATTTAAATTTCTTCTCGTATGAAACAAGATATTTACTCGAAAAAATTATTATTCTTTTCCAAATTTAACAGACTATTGCTTATTAAATATTGATTCCTTGCTATTATAATTAAATTAATGAAATTTATTATTCTGAAATAATTTAATAAACAATGTTAATGAATTTTTAATAAACACAAAAAAACAGCATTTTCGCTATAAAATAACTAAATTTAATAAGAAACAAGTGAAAACAAACAATTGACCGAGTTAATTCTTGAAATACCCTGTATAGACAGTGTTGATTAAGCAATCGTTGAATGTTGAACGTGAGTACTTGCATTATTTTGGATGAATTGAAAGGGTTTAAAATTAACAAAATTATGGCCACCTTTAGGCCGCTATTTGTTACGAAAATAGTTTGAAACCAAAGTTGTTTATTTTGTATATTAAACTTTTGTTCTATGTCTAATGGTTTAAAATAGTTTACAGGATCCAATTGGCCTTCATTGCTCATTTACGAATTCAAATTCACTATTGATGTCATGAGCACGCTATAATAATTTCAGCTTGATATCTAGTTTCATTTACGAATTATCGTGTTGAGGGACAGACGCGACGGGCTGACACCTATATTCAAATTTTTTTCGTACCATCAATATTTCTAAGTGTTTCAAACTTGGAACTAAAATTAGTATACCTTGATATTTGATATCTACGGGGTAACAAAAATTAATGAAGCATATATTCAAAAGTAGGTATGTATTCTTTATTTTCTGTGTGTGTATATTGAAAAAACAAAAAGAAACAAAACGTAATATTAAATTTTTTCCACCACGAGAAAAAGACGCTACTTATAGTCCAGGAAGTATTGGCGTAACAGGTATTAAGTAGCCTAAATATAAAATGAATTATACAGTCTATCATTTTCGAGAAAAAACCATGAGCATCAAATTAATTTTAAGTCCCATTTTCTGTTTGCTTTGTAAATAGCAAAAACATTCCCATGTTTGCTTTCAAAATAATGAAAAGTGATTTATTTTAACAAAATAAACGATTTAAAAGTTTTTTGAACTCTACTCTAAAACTCTGCCTAAAACGAGATATAAATAAAAGAAACTTTCTCAATTTTAACATGCAAAAATTTTTTATTTGCCATCAGATAAATAACAGATAATAACCAATTATCTACATTAACCAGGACCACAAATGCGAGGTTGATATTTCGAATTTCGGATCATCTCAATTTTTCAAATGATTCGAAAAATGATACCAACAAGGTTAAACTTGTATCAGGTACTTAGTGTTTTTAAAAAAAATTATGAAAATGAAAATTTTTCGAAAATGTAATATTTTATTTTAAATAAATGGCAAGAAATGAAATAATTACATCGTGCGTACACAGGAATCGAGCCAGGGTCCGTGTAGTATACGGGAACCAACTGTTGTCTTACTTATTTAATCTTAAAGATTATAGACTCTTAATCGAAGAGCTTCTTTCCCAAGGGATAACAGCCTTTACCTGCATTTGTTAAACTTGATTATCTACATTTACCTGCACCTATCTCTTTTGTTTACATCCTCCATTACACTAGTTCGAACAAGTGCATCAACCTCATGAAAATTGTCTGTCAGAACAGATATTAGGTGAGCTTAGGTTATATTAGTTGTAGGCGATGGACACAGTTAGGCTATACTTTTACCACCTTTTCCGCTGATAATTTCGTTTATCAACTCCTCAATTATTTTCAGAGGCTGAGTGCACCTCCTTCATGCATATACCATGCACTACACCAGCCCAGCACAACTATTAATTAAATTAATTTTTGTTGTGACAGCGGGAATCAAATCTGCCCCCTTAGGCACCCCGCGGACGGAATTGGTTACGTCTTAACCAACTGAGCTACTTACTAGGGTTGACCAGAACAGGTATTACTCGTGCTAAATTATTCTAGCTTTCGCAAATTTCATACTTTTATTTATTTTTTTTTTGTATTTATACCCCTAATTTATTCATAATATTACAGGAAACGATATGAGGTCGATCTTCACACATCTGCAGCTAGATGAGACCTATATTTTATAAAATCTTATTGTTTTGTAAGCACTCCCATCAAAGTGTTCTTGGCTAATTTTAATTAAATCAATTTTTATCATGAACAGTATTTTCAGACAATAGGCTACCATTACTTTCGTAATTAAATTATCTCTTTCTATCTTTCTTCTGATACCAATTTCGATTAGTTAACAGATCGGTGTATCTCATCGTACCATATGAACAAGTAAGGCAATAAAGGTAACACCGATCTATTCATAGAAAAACTATGATATAAGAGTTTAAAAATAAAATTTCATAAAAGATAAGTCTCATCTGGTTAGGAGACGAGGGAAGATCGACCTCCTACCGTTTCTTAGAGCATAACTTAATTTATAAATTTTTCATCAATAGGAAATCGGAAAATAACATGTTTGCATCATGTATGTTATATATTTGTTTTCTCGAAGTTATGTAGTTTTGTGATATATTCGGATCCTCCTTGGCCTTCTTATGGTCGCCCTTTTTTGATGATTGCTTGGGAGCAAAGAGATTTAATGCCAAAGTGGAGCCGAATTTATTGAGCACTCTCCCTCAGGGGTGTCCATATTAGAGATGTGCCTGTCATATTCCCCTACTTGATTTATATTCCCTTTCACTTAGTATCAAGTGGGAATATGGGAAATTGTGATATGTATTTTATATTAAGGTTCGAAATAACTCTAATAAAATAAAATAACTCGAAAAATAATAATTATAAGGTTTTTACACCCCCAAACTAAGATTATATAAAGAGTAGGTATTCCAATCCTTCAAGCAGTTGCGCTATCACGAGTGTATACTTCCATGCTTTTTAAATGATATTACTAATTTACTTGTTCTCAGTATTAAGAATATTGTAGATATCCATTTAAAAATAAGAAAAATATATTCTATTATTATAAGAGTTAGCATGGAAGTACTTTAGTTGACAGTTAGTATTTCAACCGCCGGACACATTTCCCACCATGCATTGCAGGATTGGGTGTTATTGAAGTTTGACCGCTATCTCTGTCAGTCTGTCTGTTACATCGTACCTCCTACGAGTTAATTTAATCTAGATTGTTCTTAGCCATGTTTCAAGTTCATGTTTAGGGTTCTGTAGCCGAAACAACTAAAAATAGGCGATGACCTTCAAAATCGGTTCAGTTTGGAGAAGGCAAGGTATAAGAAAAAAGGAAATTTAATCTAGAGTATTCTTAGCTATATTTCAAGTGCAAGCTTAGGGTTCTGTACCCGAAACAACTAAAAAAGAGGCGATGATCTTGAAAATCGGTTCAGTTTGGAGAAGGCTAGTTATAAGAAAATAGGTATTTTATTGAAAAGTGTTCTTAGCTATGTTTCAAGTGACGGTTTCAGGTTTATAACCCGAAACATTTGGGTTATTTTTTTTAATTGCACTTCTTTAATTTCATATTCTTTTCTAAATTTCTGGAAAATTTTTTGGAAGTTCCAAATGTGATTTTTTTTAGCTATGTAAATGTAGTGAAAAGCTCAACTCGGCAAAAACTCGAATTTTGTTCGTAGTTATAATCAAATTGCATTATCTTTGTAAGCTATGTAAAATGTAAAAACATTTTTCCTTCTTTTCGTCATTTATTTTGATTTTTAAAACACTTTGAAATTATTTGTTGAGGACGTATACCTAATGTATTCGAATGCTGTGAAGACTACAGTTTCCTACAGCTTCGTCTACTAAATAAGAAAGTTAAAAATAAGCGGTTTAATCCAAAAAATATTGTTTGCATTCTACTGCTAATCTAGACTATTCTATTAGACATGTTATTTGTGTTTCATTTATACTTCGGTATAACATCATAAAAACGAAAATTAATCAAGCTTCTATACAAAACACGATGTATTACCTAAAAAAAAATTTTATCATCTTTGCATAGCAGGATCCAATTTACGGGGATCCCGTATTGTGTAAAAATTACTCGTCTTGAAAACACTTATGATTTTAATATCAAATTTACTAAAATAGCTCAACAAAATTGAATTAGATATCATGGTATTAAAGAAAAAAGTATCGCATCTTTGAAATTCCATAGTTATTCTATCTCTTACGGTTTACATGATGGGTCCTTTTTCATTTGACCGAATGAGCAAAAAATACACCATTTTAAAATTATCATATCTTGGTCAATATTGAATTGAAAATTTTGGTATTAGTGTTCATAAAATCAACTAATTAGTTAATTTTCGGTTGTCTGTCTGTCCGCCTGCCCGTCTGACAACTCGATATCGAAAAGGCGAAAAGATATCAAGCTGAAATTTTTATAGCGTATTCATAACGTAAAAAGTAAGGTGCAGTTTGTAAATGAGCAAAATAAGTGGATTGGATCTTGTAAAAAGTGTAAGAACAAAACTATACAAGTAAGAAATGTTCCTTA
The DNA here is from genome assembly GCF_905475395.1 of Chrysoperla carnea. Lineage (NCBI taxonomy): Eukaryota > Metazoa > Arthropoda > Insecta > Neuroptera > Chrysopidae > Chrysoperla > Chrysoperla carnea. Next base: position 62,621,228 of record NC_058341.1, on the reverse strand, counting down.
TGCAAAAATAAACAACTTTTGTTAGAAATTTTTTTCGTAAACATCACTGCTAACCCTTGAGGGCGCAAATTATTTAGTATTTATTATGTGGGAATATCAGTCATGTGTGTGACTGTGACTATTACCTATATACTAACATAAAATTAGTATATTCAATATTAAAATTTCTTTATAGTAAATAGCCTGCACTTAATTAATGCAGCATTATATAAATGATTTGGTGAATCAGGATGTTGGATTTTCTGTTCTTTTTTTAGTATAACATGAGTTAGAATTTTCTCTCATATTCGTTTTTTATTCACTTTCGTGTTAGAAACTTAAATATAAGGAAGTGAGATAGAAAATATGTGTCTTTGTATATAAACAAGAGGTGTGAGAGAAACTTAGGAGGTTAAAGAATATAAGCAGCAAATGGATTATGGTGTTTCTTGTATACAGAGAGTTTATTTCAGTATACTATCAAAAATAATACACACATTATTTCAAATTCTAAGAGAGTGGTGACTAAATGACATAATGAAGGGTGATGCCCGAATGGAAACCTGAAAAGAATAATTAACATACTTTCTGTCCACTCGCCAAATACTGAAAATATTACCCGAATACACCATGAATTATTGCTGCAATAACATCAAAAGTGATCTACTTTTAAAATTTTGGCCAAAAACCAACATTTGATCAATTTCTTTTTTCATAGACTGGCATGTATTTTTCAGCAGCTAATGGGAAAAAATTTTGAACATTTCAAGTAATTGAGACTCTTGATATGTTCATACTGACTCACTTAAACCTTAACTGACACTATAAGTTATTTTAAACTTACTGACTTATTGCTCCACGCTTTTTTACGATAAAATTTTTCTTACTCACTCTATTTTTATTTGTTGAACTTATAGATATTATTTTTAGTTCAGCTAATTACAAAAACGTGTTTTTTTGGATTTTATAAACCATTATTTATTTTCTACTTTTAATTTCAGCTGGCTAGAAGAGAGTGTTTCTTAGTTTATAGTCTTGACATACGCTGTTACGATATCAATTTTGGTAGTTATTACACCCACAAAAATTCTGCCTCCTTGTATACAAAAACACAGCCTAGCCGATCAGACTCTCAACGAAATTGTACATATACAATACCAATCACACACAGTAGCACATAACCATTACGCTCCCCCCTACCCCCTTTACATAATGATAACATAATTGGAAGGACTACAGATCACGAGCAGAACACTCTCTTAGTCCACTGTAATTTACATGAAAATCAGTTCATCCGTTTAAAAGTCGGTGAACTCTTTTATCGGAGGTATATCAAATTTCATAAAATTTACTAGATACTTCTCATCTATGCCCATGCAACCATAATGACCCACAGCGAAATATGACGAGGAACAGCTAGTTACCTATAAAATTGTTAAACTTAGGCATTATTTTCTGAGAATTATTGAATTTGTAATTAGTTGAGCGGTTCACAAGTTACAACAAGGGCATATTTTACCTTGTACAATTGTTCATGAATTCAGAAAGACTTCTATAACGTGTTATCCTGAGAAAAATACTGGTTAGTTTTCAGTGAAATGGTCAATTTCCAGTGAAAAGTAATTACAAATAACAGTTTTCTGTCATTAATATTTTACGAACTTCTATTACACGTATGTACTCCAACAAGTATTAGTTTATTCCTTCCCATGCTAATCAAATGTTTCCCCTTGGTTTCTATGTTATATAGCTTTTTGGATGACTATTATATTCGTACAATTCGATTCTAACTACACTTTAACACGACAACCTGTTGTGAAGACTTTGTACATGTGTGCTATGTATGTATGTATGTATGTATGTATATATATGAATGTATGTCATATAATCTTATGAAAATAGAGATCTAGGCACGTACCTATTCGCTGCGTGCTCAACGGTTTTTAGCGGCGCTCGCGGAAATACTAATACCTTCTATATCGTTCCATTTAATTATTTATTTAAGTATTCGCTCAATAATTTCATCATTTATGTCACAATATTGCCTTTATCTATAAATAAATATTATCATTATTTAAAAATACAGGCAATATTATTACATTAATGATACTAACATTGCGTGGAAACTCAAATTAATAAAATAATAAAATAATATAGAAGTTATAAATATTCGCGCTAGTGGTGCTGAATTTGGTTCTACACGCCACGAATGTAATGCAACCAAACAAATTGCCACGATATGTATACAACTATTATCATCATGTAATATCAACATGTTTGTGTTATGTAAATTTGGAACTATTTTTATCTAAATAATACAATTCATGAAAATCGATGATATTCTATTTTTAGATATAGATAATGATACCGTAACGACCTGATGGTTCTTATTTCTTATTGATCGTATGCAAGATAAATGAGATCCATGGTTACCATCTCGTGTTTATTACTTAGGTAACACAAACAACCAATTGCTCTCAGAAAGTAGATTTCATGACATCAATTACTCGTTATTATTTCTTCTCCACATTTCAGCAATAAAATGAAAGAGAAATCTCTAACAATATCATTATTTTCGTTTTAACTTGAATTTGGTACGAGATGCGGCAGTTCGAAAAGCTATAGAACAGACTGAATTACATAGCACAGATCAAGGTGACCCACACATATAAAAAAAAACTATTCGCACGCAGTTCTTGTTTAAATATTTCGCAATTAAACTGAAAATGAATGCCAATTATCAAAAAATGTGTCAAGACATTTTTTTAAGTAGGTGTATAACCTTTTATATGGAAAAAATAGTTGGGTGCAGCAGATACGCTGTACAGTTTTCTTATCTAAAATGGTGGGTCCACACGATACAGACAGTTGTTTGTACAGATATCTGTACAGACTGAAAGTCAGAGTAAAAATATTCATGTAAATATGATGACGAAATGTATGTGCAGACTTATCATTAGTATGGGAATACTTCGTACTTCCGTGCTGAGAAATTTTTAACTCAGGCTTTACCATCATACCGACTTTTGTTAGCACAGATTTGTTGCGCAGACAAAATTCTATAGAAGTCTGTGTGAAGTTGGTATCGTGAGGACCTACTAGATATCAAGATGGAACTTCAAAAATAATATTAGAGAATTTTAGGTTTCACCTCTTCGCTCCCAGCCACCCCAACTTTGAAATTTCAAATGGCAGCCCCTACACTTGATTTGAAAGGGCATATAATTATCTATTCAACCATGGTAACAAAAATGAAATCGATAGGTTGGTTCTTAAGATAGACCGCACAGAACATGTTGCGTCGATATCTGAATCGATGGGTTTTCACTCAAAACAAGAATCACATCAGGTTAAGATTATTAAGAGTGGATAACTTCCATCTTTCTGTGCAGTTTATTTGAAGAACCAATGGATCGATATCATTTCTTGATTATGGTTGAATAGAAAATTTTATGTCCTTTCAAATAAGGTGTAACAAAGTAGGGGGTGCCATTTAAAATTTTTAAGTTGGAATGGTTAGGGGAGAAGGGGTGAAACCTAAAATTCTCAAACTTCAAAATCATTTTTGAAGTCCCCCCTGGATATCTAAATACTTTGGTGAAATGAACGCACTGTATAACTAAACAAACTACAAAATTATATAAAAAAGTAAAAAAACTATCGCAATTATAAAAGACTAGGGGAGCCAATATGACACAGCATATTAAGATGCATAATGAAGTAGATGCACCTTTAATCTTTTTATTCTATAAAAAAATCAATATTCTATAAAAGAATCAATTCTATAAAAGAGTGTTAAGTATGGTTTACTTTTTTTCCCGTGGCGTTGACATCTTAGCTTCAGAATCGAATCTATAACAAGTGAAAACATACAACTGAGTTAATTGTTGAAATACCCTGTATAGACAGTGTTGATGACGCAATCGTTTGTTTTTAGACGTCACGTAAGTAAAGAAAGATATCCACTCTTAGATAGACACACATTCACAACAGATATTTCCGTATAATACATACCATAAAATTTGCAACTCATTTGTGTCCTAGTGAACCAATTTTGAACCAAGATTCAATTAATCTATGTTGCTCATTTACGAATTCAACCTCACTTTTTACGTCCTAAGCACACTATAAAAATTTCAACTTGATATCTTTTTCCGTTTTTGAGTTATCGTGTTCACTGACGGATAGGCAGACAGACAGCCCGAAATGCATTAATTAGTTTATTTTATGAACACTTATATCAAAATTTTGTTCGTAGCGTCAATATTTTTAAGCGTTACAAACTTGGAACTAAACTTAATATACTATGATAGTTACTGTATTTTTAAGTTAAACGTCAGTTACAAAGAGTATAGGGTAGAGAAGAAGCAGGAATATAATTTTAAGTGACATCTGGAGTCTGTGGCGATCAACTATTAAGTTTGTAGGCCTTTGCGGGTATGACTATTAAGTTTAACTACTTTGCGGGGGCGTTTATTATCTATTAAGTTTAAAAGCCTTACTCGGTAGAGGCGCTGAAACTCGTATACTACGATTTTACATTAGCTCATATGGGCTGCTTCTCCTCTACCCTATGCTCTTTGGTCAGTTATACAGTTGGCTTAGAAGTTATTGTGGATGTTTACATTGCTAAGAAATTTCTGCGGTAGAAGACACGCACTTCTTCACGAGTTTTCACTGTTGTCGTATCTAGTTTACTTTGTTTTAGGAAGTTTATTACTTTTTGGATGTTACTGTTTTTTATCATTTAGTATGTCTTTTAGGTTGTTTGGTAGGTTTAAGTCTGATCTTATTCGTGAATACTTTTACTTTGACAGGATGTTAGTATGTGCTTTATGGTAAGAGGGGTTGTGCATGTGGGGCAGATTGGTTGGGGAGACTTTGACAGTAGGTAACTGTGTGTTAATTTTGTGTGACCCAGTCTTAATAGTGTTATAACAATCTGGTTTTTTTTCTGTTTGAGCTGGCTGATGTCTGCCATAATCTTGTGTCTTTTTTTATTTCCCTAAGTTTGTTGTTTTAAGTGTTTTGCCAATTAAGTGTGCGTTTGTTGGTGAGTGTTTCATCTATGTATTGCAAGATGTCTTGCTTGGTGTATGTAATATATTGTTGGCCGTTGGTATGGGCATTTTTTGCAGCATCGTCCGCTAATTCGTTACCATGCATGTTTGAGTGTCCGGGTACCCATAGGAATGTAATGTGTATTCCTCTTTTCAGAAGTTCATGGCTACAGTTATAGAGAATTTTTGTAAGTTGGCGGAGCTTATATGTGTATTTTGAAGTACCTTTCGTATACTTAATGAGTCAGTGATTATAACAAATTTGTTGTTGTTTGTGATAGATTTAATGTGTTTTAGTGCTTTATAGATAGCTGTTGCCTTTGCAGAAAAGTTGGATGTGATTGGATCTAGTTTGGATTTATAACTATTGTTCTGACAGACGAAAAACCATGCCGTTGATGTATCATTTTTAGAACCATCCGTCAATATTTTTGTATGGTTAGGGTATTTTTGGATAGTTTCTTGGTAGAGTGTTTTGTGGATATTTTTTAAGATTGTGTTTTTGAGAGAATCGTTTAGTGTTGCTCTTATTTCTATTTTATTCTATTTCTATACTATGATATATTTCATATATACATGGTAAATATATACAGGGTCCGTCACCATATGTGGTACATTGAGTATTTTAAGGCGGTATCAATTTAATTTAATTTAGTATTTCATTGGATATATATATATATATATATATATATATATATATATATATATATATATATATATATATATATATATATATATATATATAGATAGATAGATATGGACACACACACAATATTTTTTATTTTTAAGTAGTGGGAGATTTTGGTACATAACAAAAAATAAAAACTAGTATTTCATTCACACAATAAAAAATATTGTGTGTGTGTCCATATCTATCTATATATATATATATCCAATGAAATACTAGTTTTTATTTTTTGTTATGTACCAAAATCTCCCACTACTTAAAAATAAAAAATATTGTGTGTGTGTCCATATCTATCTATATATATATATATATCCAATGAAATACTAAATTAAATTAAATTGATACCGCCTTAAAATACTCAATGTACCACATATGGTGACGGACCCTGTATATCGGTATGTATGGATGTAAATATACACATGCAGTAAAATAGTGAGTATAGTTTGATTGTTATATTTAATAAAATTCCATTATTTAAATATTAATTAATTCTATATTTAGAGTAAATATTATTTCTAATACAAGCATAAATTTATATAATGTCTAATCGATATTAACATTTTATAACCTAAATTCATTGTTCTGTTTATACCTATATTCTAATTAATTAAATAAAATTCGAATGTCGTGTAGGTTAAAGAAATTACATTACCTGTTATTATAGCTTAGTATCAAAATAATTATATATTATTTATAAATTTTTTGTTTGTTTTACACTCAGACAAACAAATCTATTTTAATCCACAGCAAAACCAAAGGAGGACGTTACAAAGACGGACACAAATTGTTTATTACTTTCTGGATGATATAACTTAGCAAATCACTTAAGGAGATATGCAAAGCTTGAATAATACCAGGGATTTCCAAAAACTTTATAAATACAGTTTTTGATCACAAAAAATTCATAGGTCATCGGTCTTTTTATTATTATTTTATCGTTCAAAGTTGGCTGAAAAAATGATGGGATCATATAGGTTATCCTTTTTCAATTGGATATTTCTATATCAAAAAATCTAGAGAGTGTGAAAAAAACTATCTAAAATATGTAGACAATCTTGTAGTTTATAATAATAATTTAAAAAAAATGTTTTTAATAAAAAATGTTATTTTTTATGAAACTCAATTTTCTAACTTAAAGTGTGCTTCCATCTTTACCTTTAATGCTCTGAATTGCCTGGTAACGAAAACCGGAGAACTAGATAAAATCTGATGTCAGAACATGATGTCCTTCATCAGACTTTGCAATTTTTTTTTTGCTCAACTCGAAAACGAGCTATTAACCATAGTAGATGGTCCATCCTGTATATTAGTTAAGGACACGTATATAATGTTGACCAATTATCAAAACTACGAACCAATTAGGACCATTTCGTATCCAATTTAAGTAACATTTGCTAAGTACCATCTGATTTATTTGTGACGCTCTAATTTTCTCGATACCCATGAAATTCTAAAGAACGTATGAAACATGCTGCGTTGTTGTGCAAATGATATTAATTAATAGGGAATATTCATTTTTTTTTTAATATTTTTAATTCATTGTTTACACCGTTATAATAAAGTAAAAAATATAAATACTGTTTAAAAATGCTGTAATTAAGTGCAAACTATTGTTTAAAATAAAGAATAATTTTGAAATGTTTTAACTTAGTCCTTATTTCGCTCTCTGTTGATGACGTCTTAATATGTGATCTGTCATTTGGTGACACTTCAATGTACTGTTTACTACAGACGTAATACCCACGTATGTAGTAGTTATAGTATATATCCATGGTAATACCATACAAAATATAAGTAATTAATACCATAGAGTATGTCAACAAATCTGAGAAGCCACATACTATGACGTCCCGTCCGTTTTAATTTGAATTATCCGTTTTAGAAATTTGAATTTCTCTCACTAAATTTGTACTTTTATTAATTAATTTTAAGTTAATTAATTAACCTTAACCCACTCTTGCCATCTAAATCGTTTTTAAAATTTTCGGCTACTGACTGGGAGGTTGCGGGTTTGAATCCAGGTAGCGGCAGTGTGAGCAATTATAATTAATGGGGCGGTGAAATTGACCACACTGTCATCGCTAGGATAATAACGTAGTGGCCGTCTCTACCCACATCATAAAACTTTAAGTGTTGGATGTAGTTTTAAATGAAATAAAGGTGAAAAAATAATGATGTGAGTGGCCTTTGTTATTGATAGATATCTGAAAAACTGAGGTTAAACCCCCATTATATAATTATATAATTAATTTTAAGTAATTAGAAAGGTATTCATTACTAAAATAATAGATTACATGTAAATTTTCTGAATATTTCCTATTATGACGACCTTGTAACCACTTTTAAACATTTTTTTAGATTTTAAATTTCCCAATTTGGCGTGTTAATTAGATGAAGCTTGTTATGGCGTCAAGAGTGTTAATTTTTATTTAACTCAATACTAAATACGGATTTTAATTAATTAATTTTTACTTAATTACGTTTGTATGTAGAAGAAAGATTAAAGAATCATAGACTTATAATCGACTGACGTCATCATCACGTAAACACAAAAAGGCGCATCAATTAATAAACTTCAAAGGAAATATAACAGATACAAATAAAAAATATTAATATTACGTCAGTGGGGTGTTTTCCAAACAAAAATAATTATTTTAAGTACCGTCAAGGAAATTTTATCTTATATAGTCTCTTGGAATGTTACTAGACAATATTTACAGTATGTTCAAGGTGATACGGCCAACAAAGGGTGATAGAATAATCAGATTATAAGCTGTGGTTTAACTTTACTTTTGCATCTTAAACAAACAAAATTCTTCAAGTAGGAAAAGTGTAAACCAAGTGCAAATCTTCGGACTAGTTATTGAAAACAACTATCTTAAAAGAGAGGAAATTGACTAACATTGACGATTTCATCAACTTCATTATAATTAATGAATCATTTATTTAGTATGAATTATTTGTAAATTAATGATTTATTGAGAATATAAAATATAACAGTTGACAATCATACTAAGAAAAACTTATCGATTTTAATTGGAGTCTTTTCTAGGTCACTTTTAGTGGAGAGCCGTTAAATTTATACCTCGGAATTAAAGGACAGTCAATGAATCTTTGAAAAAAATGTTCGACTGCATTGTTTAAAGTTTACTAAAAGAAGTTAAAAACAAAAACTTGAGCGATCTTGCCCCGGGGGTGGGAACCACCCCTTCTCGGTGGGCTCTGTACTATAAAAAAACATGAAAATTCAAAAAGTTTCAAATCATTGGCATGTAAACAAAGCTTCTCGGACCGTTCTTTTTATGTGTTATTCAGCACAAAAACTGATGAATTTACCACGGGATCTATAATTTATGCTTTCCAATTAACTTTAGTTAGGTACTGGCAAAATGCTTAAAAAGGTTTAGCAGTTTCGGATACTTAATAAATGCCGAAGAATACAAAAAATTTTTTTTCGAGAAAAAAGTTTGAAAAGTTGATAAAGCCATTTTTTTGTATTAAAAGAAAATAAATTTTGTCTTAAACATTTCAAAAAACATATATCCGTAGCTGCCAGAACCTAAATAAAGAAAATTGGAAAGTGGCAAGCATTAATTTTATAGCATAGTATATTAAGTTTAGTCCCAAGTTTGTAACGCTTAAAAATAATGATGCGAGGAAAAAAAAATTGTCATAGGTGTTCATAAAATCACCTAATTAATCCATTTCCGGTTGTCCGTCCGTCCGTCTGTGGACACGATAACTCAAAAACGAAAAAAGATATCGAGCTGAAATTTTTACAGCGTACTCAGGACGTAAAAAGTGAAGTAAAGTTCGTAAATGAGCATCATAGGTCAATTGGGTCTTGGGTCCGTAGGACCCATCTTGTAAACCGTTAGAGATAGAACAAAAGTTTAAATGTAAACCGACTCCAAAAATAACAATAATTTTAACTACATTATATTATGGTTATTTTTTTACTTTTTAGTGAATATTAATTTGTTTTGGAAAAGTTTTTCTTTTGAAGTCGGTTTTCTTTTTGTTAAATGTTTTTTTTTTATTATTAATACTATATTAATTTATTTTGTTAATTATCTCGCAAAGTAGGCCTTGGATCCAAAATTGGTAAATAACTTTTTCCTTCGTCTTTTTGAGCTTATTCTGTAGGCCAACGATCTGCAGTCAATAACAGAACGCCCTGTATACATGGTATAAAAATTTCTACAAAATAAATAAATATATAGACGCATTCTATAATCGTTCTACAACCTTTTTATTCACTGAAAATGATCAGCTGGAAGATGTAATAAAAAGTTAATTTTTTTGACCATCGCCTCTTTGCGATCTTAAAAATATACTCGGATACGCAAAACATACCCTCATTATCTCAAACAATAATAATATAACAAACAACTTACATCTAATTCATACACAAAATGCTTTTAATTCATTGGAATAGAATTTTGAGAAGTTAAGTAGGTAATGAAAACCTCCCAACCACGATACAAATAAATATGTTTATGACATTTCTATGTCTAATAATCCTGAAACCTCCTGTGTATATCAGACCCGGTAAATAAATACTAATTACTCATTTGATATATTAATAAAACACCTTCGAATTCTCTAAATACCTCTTCTTCAACATAGCTACAACATATTCTGTTTAATGAAACACTCTGTACAATTTATTTATATAATGAGGTTCTGTTTACTCATATTTTGTGGTTTAATTAGAAAAGGATAGTAATAACTAGTGTATTATACGACTGTTGTTTTTTGCTTACATCGAGTGTTTAAATTGTAAAAAGTGTAAACAAAAAGAACATCCGTATGAAAATAAAGCTTAGTCTTGTTTAATTTCCGCTATAAATACTATAGTCGCATCAATGAATGTTTTTACTCGGGAGTCCTCAATGACAGTTCCGGTCTTGATGATTTTTTTTTTCAAAATGGTTCTTTTTGTATATTATTTAAAATTTGAAAGATTTCAGAGAGGAAAATAATCTGGAGGGGGAATAGTCATTGTCGCGACTGATATATCGACGCCCAGCCTAAATCGCTAATGATGAAAGTTTGAAATTTCGAGAGGATATTGATTTTATACTGTCAGTGTCATTTACGAATGGATTTTTCGAAATTCATCCCCCAAAAAGGGTGAAATAGACGATGAAAGTTTGTATGAAAATATATAAAAATTTTCATTTTTGAGTTCACTACTGAACCGATTTAAAAAATTATTCCACCTGTTCGCCATGGGAACTGATTCTAGCGCCGTCTGGTGGTAGAAAATAGAAGATGTCTATGGCAAGTCAAATTTCAACAGAAATAAAAGTACGAACGTGTCAAAAGTTTAAATAATTCTTTTTTTTTTATTTCACTCATTATCAAAATATAAATAAACAATTCAATCATAGCCTTGCATAAATTTGACTTGTCATAGACAGCTTCTATTTTCTACCACTAGACAGCGCTAAAATCAGTTCCCATGGCGAATAGAATGCAACATTATCACCAATTAATATGAGCTTTATTTTATTTTCAAAAATTATGCAACGTCACCGATTTAAAAAATTCGTTCACTTATAGAATACTAACTACACTATCACCAATTTACATGGTGTGTATATTAGTTACTAAGTTAAAATACATTTTTTTGTGGAAAAAACTCACGCAAGAATGATTTTTTTATAGAAGTTGCACAAATATTGTTTATACAATATAAATAACTAGCAGATATCCATTATTGCTTTCAATTCTCATAACTTCCCTTTTGTTCACTATTTAATAGCTTTTAAATTATATATTGAATCCCTAATTATTTGAAAAGAAAATACGGCCATGTCACTTGCTGATAATGTAGCATTCTATAGATGAAAGAATTTTTTAAATCGGTGACATTGCATATTTCCTCCAAATTATTTCCCTCATCTGAAATGTTTCTGATTTTAAATAGTATACAAAAATAACCATTTAAGAAAAAAATCATCAAAATCGGAGCTTCTATTGAGGATTTCCTAAGAATGGTTATTTTATGCATTCCTTTATCCGACTACTATGAATTGCAGTTGTATGATGTATATCATTGAAAAATATTGTGCAATATTTTCTTTTAAAATGTAATATTGAGTAATATTTTCTTATTTTCTGTAATCATGAAATTGGGAAATTTTATAATATGTGTGCGATGTGGATAAATTTTTGGATGCTATAAAAGCCTATTAATAAGGTTAAAGAAGTGGTTTGATTGTTGAATTTGTCTACACAAGTAAATCTGATGGAAAATACTTCGACACAAAAAATTTACCAATTCAATATATTGTTTAAAAAAAATCGTATCCTAAGCCTATGGTAGCCGGTGGAAAATGTTTATCTGAGTTACTCGACAACAAATAATTGTCAATTGTTTATGTTCACTTGTTTTTTTCCGACGCTGACAGTGAGGTTTGTGACATAGTTATTGAAATAAATACCACGATACTCTAAATAAAATTGTATATTAAGAAATTATATTTAAAAAATACAATTCAAAAACATACAACGCAATGACATGTCGCTAAATATCGATATTTCGATTGTAACGCGATCATCGTCAGTAGCAAAATTTATTCATATAACACATTACAAACATTTTACACAAAATTAAAAAATTAATAATAAATAAGTAAAACATTACCAACAAAACAGTAACGATTTACAAGAAATAAAAATACAAAAATTATCACAAATTTGAAGAAAAAATTGGCGATAATTTTCGTATATTTTTACAATTTTTTTCGAGTATCGTGGTATTTATTTCAAGAACTAATAAATAAAATTTTTGACTAGAGCCACAAAATAATTTTTATTTTTGTCAATAACGTGTTTCTGCCTATATCTCGCAATCTTGAGATGTCAATAATCAAAATATGCTTAGATCGTCCAAAATATAAAATCGAATATAACAGTAAATGTGGTGCCCGAAAGTAAGGTGGACTTGTTATGGACTCAAATCGAAAAAGCACAAGTTCGCATGAATATGATTTTGGTAAGTAAACTCATTTTTTTAGGGTCCCATACAAAATTATTGTCGAGGAATCGATTTCTGGACCAGATACTTTTTTCCTTGAATTAATTATTAAATAATTTTCTGAATTAAAAATGTATAATATATTAATTATATTTCAAGGCATTCTCGAAATAGGCAATCACTATTCTGATTATTAGAAGGACACAAAAGACAAATTTTATCGACTTTTCGATATGTCCATCGAATAAAAAAGTAAAAAAAAAACATGGCTATAATTTTTTACAAAAAAAAAAAAATGAATGTTTTTTTTTCTTCAGTTTTTCAGCTACAGCTGCCCCCACTCTGATTTCCTTTTTGAGGTGTGTGTGTTGTTGAATATGTTTAAAATAATAAAATATTGGCCTTTTATCTTGCATATGGTTATGCGCAGTTTGTTGCAGACAAAAACGAAATACATTGGATGGCTTAAGGAAGGAAATAATTTTCCATTAACGGTTTCATTAAGATTTTTTTTACAACTAGCAAAAAATATTGACATTGTTAATTTGATATGGTAGCAAAAATTAATTTAACATTCTGCATGTAAGTATATACGTCACTATATTTTTTTATACATGTAATACAGTAAAAAATTAATATCATATGAAAACTTTACTTTAAATTAATTAAAACTTATTTAAAACTTTAAGCAAGTAATTAATGTTGATTTTTTTTCTTCATCTTTTTTGTTTCTCTATTAAAAGTAATTTTTCTTATACCTAGTTCAACCACTGGGTAGCGATATTTTCTGATTAGAAGTTGAATCAAACACCCAAGTGAGCACTCTCGTAAGTTCACATCCACCATATTTCAGATACTTATTTTTTATTTGTTCGACTCCCACACTTTTATATTTTTCTAGTTCACTTAACACATGACTAACTTCACTATATACAGAATGCACCGTTAGTCGATAGACACAACTTGAGAGCGCATTCTTTGGACAATTTTAGGTCAAAAGAACCTTATATACTGCCCAATTGTTAAGGAGTTGTGTGCACTATGAAATTTCACTAATAAGTTGTTTAGTAAAATAGTTAAGTGTTTTATTAGTTAAAAAATTTCATACAAAAGATATAGTTGATGTAATTCTACACATTTTCGTTTCTTTTTGCAAGTCTCGAGTAACATAGGTTGATTGAAATACGCCACTCTTTACGATAAGTTCTATACATATTTACAATAATAGTATATTAACTTTGAATAAAGTATTTATCGTAAAAAGTCGTATACCTGAGCCAATTTTGATGCTAGAAAGTTGAATAAAAAGCGAAATCGGGCAGAATGTCAGGCCTATGAATTCCACACCATGGCTGGAAGTCATCTTTAAGACTTAAACAAATCTGAACCACATTCTTAAAAATGGAGATATGTCAAGGTCGTTTTTATACCTAAAGGGGGACGTATCTCACTAATTACTCACAAAATCTAAATATTATACATAATCCAAATATTAATAAACTCATGGTCTGACTATAGTTTCGGAGCTAATGTCATGGAAGGCATCTTCAGTGTCTAGTGTCGTATTCTTTGAATGCCCATTATGTCTGTTGTATCCACAAGTAAGTGAAGACGCATGTTATGGATATATTACTCGTCTTAATGTTTTTTGTGTGTATATATTTATATCCAAGAACCTCTTCAGCGTAGTAGGAATGATGGAAAACGGCTTATGGGTCGAAAGTCTTTGTACTTTCATACTTTGTGAGTAATTTATGAGACACACTCCCCTTTAGGAATAAAACTAACCTAGATCTGTGGTTCTTAGGAATGTGGTTCAGGTTTGTGTAATATATAATTGATTTCCAGCTATAGTGTGACTCTGTTGGAGATCGCTTGGATTTTCACCGAGGTGATGGCATCTGATTTATATTACCCAAACTCAGAGATAGCTTCTACAATCGATCATCGTTTGGATGAAATTATACAAATTAGATGTAGCCTCTGAACCATTAGATTCCCTTGTTCTTGGCCAGGAAAATGGTTATTGACTAGAAACTCCAGAGTATACAAGCTTGATATTGTATATTGTTTAGTTACATGGCCCTTCAGATATACTGGTGCTGCCGCACTCGTGTAGAGAATCTTTCTTAACACACTCGCCTCCAAGACTCCTCGCTGTCTGCCCAAGAGCTAAAGTCTACCGAAGAGGACAGAAGAGGGCATTTTCGCAAGCCTTAATACGTACAAACTTGCTATGTATGTTGAAGCATATATATTGAAACTAAGGTATATATAGCCACGTTTGTTCGTATAAATAATAATTCAATACACCTCTGTTTAGTTTGAAAGATTTGATGATATGTTTGTACTTATTAATTTGATAATGAATAATACAGTTTCCTTACACATACACTGGACTAATGATTGAGTATACACTGTATATTTTTCAGTGATTTGAGATTAATCTGTTTAATGTATTGTACCGAATCTGGTATCGTTGAGGCTGCTGGTTACGGATGGTAAGACGTTCAGAAAGTGGTGGGATTAATTGTGATCTTCAGTGGGCTGATACAAAGGTCTGAGTTGTGAAAGTTAATGAGGTGGTAATATGGAAAAAAGCGGTTCGAGTCTCATCCCATGCTGCTGATAAAAACCGTGGATTGCGTTAATGGGTTTATGCTCGTCATGGCGGTCGTAGCGGAGACCGCGGAGGTAGCTATCAAAGTTATGTTAGAGATGGAATAGCAGAAGGTGTTGACTTTAATAGGGGGAATGACGTTAGTATCCCCGCTTCGTTTGGAATATTGTCGCGGTTCATACTGTCGTAGTTTTGGCGGTATATGGCAAAACCTGAAAGTAGTTTCCATGGAAACCACATATATGTAATTGTGAAGTTATGGGTGCTATGGAAATAGCAGATCAATTTTAACGGTGTATTCTACAGTGCAGTTATTGAATTATTGTTGTGCATGTATATGGAAATCAATAAATTTGTGTGGAATAATCAATGAACCTTTGCAATAAACATTAAAGTATAACAAAGTTTTTAAACAATTACCTTGTGTTATTTGATTGTATCGAATCTACAGGGGGTAAAACGTACATTATTATACAAGGTATTACACACATTGTTTTTAGATTATTACCGTGTGACAAAAAGTTTTTGTTACGTAGGTAATAGTGACACACGAATAGACAGACAGACAGACAGGCGTAATTTAATTTAGTTGTATGTGATGGGATAAATTGTACGAAGCATAAGTTTGGACAAAAGCTTAAAATATTTAATATTCTGTAAACACAACATATGTTAGATTTAAAGTAATTAACTTGTGGACGAAACAATATGTTTTTGGGATTCACAAGTAAACAGTATCCAATCTTATAACACTTAATGATCAGTGCTCTCGGATCTTAAGTCACTAGAAAATGATAAATCATGCATTTTCGGTTTACTTATATAAATTACTAGAGTGATACCCACCCTTTTCGCTAGGTTTAAAGGTAAAGATTGATAAAGATTTATATCGTTTATCCCCTTTCTATAATACTCGAAATAATTCCAAGGATTGTTTTACACAGGTAAAATATATGTATGGTTTTCTATTTTTTTAAATGTATAATAGTAATTATCCATTGAGTATATCAGAGAAGATGACCGTGAAATATTTTATATTGACTATTTTTACAGAACTATTTTTACTGTAATTTATGGTAATGTCAAATGACAAATTAAATTTATTTTTTTTTAATTCTTTTAATATATCTTAATAAATTATAGTTCATGTGTTATTCTGATATATCAGATATATTGCTATACAGTTTCATTAAAAATCATTCGCTAGTTTAAGCGTGAAAGCGTAACAAACAAACAAACTTACTAACTAACATGCTTACTTTAGCATTGGTGCCCGATTATGTCGCGATATTCGTGTTCAGCGATCTCAAAAACTCCCAGAGAAACAAGTTTGGAGTCATTTTCACTATTAATCGATTTTTTTATTTAGTATATTTACGGTTAATTTAAAATGCAATTATGAAATGCATATTATTTATGCAAATTGAATATTCTTAATTTCTTATAAATACTGACCCTCTAAAGAATCGAATTTAGTATTTTGTTTCTGCGACTTATAACGAGAAGCGCCCAGGGATTCATTTCAATTGCAAAAATGTCCCATTTGGTCGGTTTAGTAAAATACTTCGATATTCTGTATGCCAATATCTAGAAATCAGCAATTTAGCATCAAAGATAGTCTACAGAAGCCCCAAGAAAGATAAAAAGATAAATGTTCTACGAAGCAGTTAATGGCTAATACTCTTAAATGTGCCATAGTAAAACATAAAATCGTGTTATGATTGATAACCAGCCACGTAGCTCGTGCATTCATTCTTTCATATACGAATACATTTATAAATAGTTGTGATATGTATCATAAGGTACGTGATATGAATTTCCAAATAAAATAATAATCATAATTATAATTATTATTGTAATACCAACAATATCACACAAATACCATCAGCTCGTTATACACAGGAATTTAAAAATTTCAGGAGTTTTTATATGTATACAAATTTTATATGGTCAGAGAAAAATATGTGAAGCTTTTTATAACCTGTATATATGAAGTATATATCACGGTGTACTAATTTTAGTCCAAGTTTGTAACACTTGGAAATAGATCATACCAACAAAATTTTGGTATAGGAGTTCATAAAATCACCTAATTAGTTTACTTCGGTTTGTTCGTCTATTCGTCCGTGAACGCGATAACTCAAAAACGGAAAGAGATACCCAGCTGAAATTTCTATAGCATGCGTCAAAAGTGAGTTTAAGTCCGTAAATCAGCAACATAGTTCAATTGAGTCTTATTCCGTAGGATCCATCTTGTAAACCGTAACATAGTTTACAAAAGATTAAATATAAAAAATGTTTCTAACCATACTTACCTTTTGTTTGATACATTTTTTTCATGAATATCATTCTTGTTTCGTGAGGGTGCTAAATAGGAAAAAACTTTGGTGTTCATTTTCTCCAAAACTGTAAAAGATAGAAAGCTGAAAATTTGTTAATAGTTTCAGTTGGTGAGTAAAAGATTTTTGAAAAAAAGATTAGCTTATCTAGAAAAACTAAAACTAGAACAAATGGTCGCCATAAATATGTTGAGTTTTTTACCAAAAACAATACAAGCATACTGGTAATCAACTTTGTCTATACAGGGTATTTCAGTAACTAATCCAATTAATTGTTTATTTTAAAATGTTGTATTGTAAATAAAAAAAAGGTTTCCGTATGTAGCCAATTTAAGTATACACCCTGTATAATATAGCATAAATCTGTAGTACATGAAAATTAGCACTGGAGCCCGTGACACCTAGTCAATATTGTACCTATCGTTACATTGATTCATATGCGAAATTTCGAAATCCATGTAGTTTTACTGTCACGAGCTCCCCGCCTAAATGATAAAAAAATAAGATAGGTAGGCCAGGCTTCTTTCATCGCCAATTCAAAACCAATAGCTCCTTTACATTGGATAAGAAACTCACTAAAGTTTAATTTAAGTTTACAAAATAAAATCAAAGCATCTGGTAAGGTTTGGAAAAAATAATAAAAATGTACATTTCATTGTTTTAATAAATGAACATCCCATGCAAAATATGAATTAAAACATAATATTATATACGTAAAATGTGTTTCTTAAAGAAAGTTGGGATAGGTGGGATTTTCCAAGAAAATACAAAAATATAAAACCCTCAGTTCTAACTCCGCACGATATGAAATATTATATTATTATATTTTGCTTATGAAATTATCTTTTCATTTATTTTAAAACACACATTTTGAACACATTCTGAGGGTTTTAAAAAACATTAAATTCATATACTACGATATCACAAATTAAATTTTAATTATTTCAGTTTCCTTGTGTTAAGACTAGAAAATTGTTATTTATGAGCGTGACTATAACTATTGAATATATTGGGTGTGAACTTTCGAACTAGCGATAAGATCTGCTTATACGATGCTGATAGCCGATAACCGACCGATAGTCAATTACCGAAATTAAACAAATGCCAGACTTGTCAAATTTGTTTGAGAAGTATCTGCATTTTTCTTTTCAAAGTGGAGTGTGTAACCTCGGGTTTTATTCGAAATTTACAAGTTGAGTAGGTACGGGTTATATTTGAAAAACATAAGAAGATATTGAAACTTCATTTTAAAGAGGATACTTTATTGTAAAAATATTTTAAAATGTCAAAATAAATAAACTTAAAAAGGTGTAATATCTTTTATGATGTAAATGTAATTTTCCTATTAATTGTTGACTATTTGTTAATGTATTGATTAATGTAAAATGTAATCCCATACTAGTCTAGTCATGATTACGGGGTAGTGCGATATTCCGGGAGTTTTTTATTTTTATCAATAAATAAGAAACACGAAATTAATTATTAATTTAAAAAAATAACAGAGCCTCTAAAACTAAAATACGAACAAAAAATTGATATGAACAAAAAGATCGACTTCTTAATAAACCTGATCAATTAAATACTCATACCGATCTCAACTGAGCGATCAGTTAACATCCAGTATTACAAATATGTTTACGTAAGGTGATTTGTTTACGTAAGGTGATAGTGCTTCATTTTTAAGGTTTTTTCTGCTAAGTTAATCATATTTAAATTTGTAAAAATATTGATTGGAAAGAATAAATCAATCGTATTAAAGCTTTTAAAATTATTTTAATAAATTATTTTCTTTAAATTATGATTCCCGCAATTATGTTCTTAAATCAGTGATGGTGAACCATATTACAGGAGTCGTAATGAGGAAAAATAAAAAGTAATTATTTTTAAATATAATTTTAAATTGGTGTTCAAATTATTAAAATATTTTATACCAACGGAAGCAGTGGATACCGTTGATTTTCGTGAGGTAATTACGGGATATGTTTTTCTTTCTTTTTTTTTTACTTATCTAGTTAGTTCTAAAATACTTGCTTTTTATGATAAGTATTTAATGTGCTTTTAACTCCCTGAATAATGAGCAGAGTTTTTACTTATGCATGCAATTCCGGGAGTATCACATTGTAGAAGAGAAAATTGAAACTTGACTTATATTTTGTTATTTAAATTAGTTTTCAATGATTGTTTATGTTATACTAGCTTTTATTATTATTAAAAGAATCAGAAAATAATAGTTTCTAATAACTGAATTCATTTAATAACCATAAAATTTATAATACCTGCGATTTATTACCATTAATATTCAGCATTATAACATGTAATGTTTTTTTTAAATTTATTAAAATTTAAATTTTTTGTTTTTCAATTAAATTTTATATAAAATATTCAATAAACTTAATTACGTTAAACAAAACAAGTATTTATAATTTACCTATGTTAAGTGTGTATCCCGGAATTATGTACTTCCATTCCCGGAATCAGGTTCAAAGCCATATTTTATCACGGAATTTGAGACAAACGCGAAGTGCAGAAAATTAACGTTTAACACTAAACAGTAAAGACTAAGCCTGGAAAAAATGATCAAAACTAATTTTATATAAATCATTTTTTACGACAAACCATTTTTTATAGTGAAAATATTTATATTTACTTCAATAATCATCTTCAAAGGGCATTATGCCTAATCATCCTGTCTCGTTGGATTCGGAATAATGTTTAAAAAAATGTGCCAAAAACGTTTTTCAGCAGATAACCAATTGCAAAAATTATAATCAATTAAATATGAAAAAAAAAGTTACTTCGTTTTAATGAAATATTAATATTTCATAAAATATTAATATTTAAAAAATAAAAATAAAATTTTAATAATGTAAATTCTAATCAATGGTAATACACATTACCCTACATAAAATTATGGAAAAGTTTTTCTTATAGCAAGGCTAATCTATTTTTATATTTCGAATGTCTATGATCACAAATTTTATACCGCAATGTACTGTAGGTATATGTTCAATCTAATGTAATATTACAGATAATATGCGTTATATAATAAAGAATTTAATTGTATATAATATATAATAATAATTTTAATGATATATGAACAATGAAACTAAAAATTAACTTTATCTAGGAAACTGTTATACAACTACTAAAATACGAAACTGTAATAAAAAAAAAATCTAGAGTGATAACGTCAGACAACCTCTATATACAAGATCAAAATATGAGTGGCTGTTTGTTTACTACTGGTTTCCCACCGGTTTAGTCTCCAGGAGGTACGTTCTATCAATAGTTTTTATAAATTAACAAACCTAAATCTGAAACTAAGCTCGTGGCTTCAACTTGACAAGTCTACCATATTATTGCTTTACAAAAATTGTCGATAATAAGTCATACTTATGGTAGAAGAAAATAATGAAAAATGTTGCAACATGAAACAAACCAAAAAAATGCAGGCACGCACTGTGGCTGTGGCTGTAGGTTCAAAATAGGTTAAAGTTAACCAAAACTTTATAAGTTTACTTCGTTTACATGTCTTAGAGAATCAAACGCATTGAAAAGGCAGTGGAAGTTCGCCTGTTTTTATTTTCGCGTTAAGGAAAACATTTATAAAAAAACAATTCAATCAAAAATTTCTTTCTAAATTATTATTCTGATTTTGGTTTTTATACGATTACATAGCATAAAAATCACTTTATAATATATTTGGTGCTTATTTTTAACAAGTTTCACGAACAATTCGAAAACCTTACATTTTATCAAAAAAAGGTTATAATCGGAATGAGGCTTATAAAAAACAAACTTTTTTTTTTCTTTTGTTGATGTAAAAGTAACACTAACCGAGATATGGCTTTTTAAATGAAATTGTTTTGCACAAGCAATTAATTTCATTTATGGATTATATTGAATTGAATTTGACTTTGGTGTGAGTAAAAGGTCTAACCCTTTTCGTCTTTATTCTGATTTTTCAGTATAAGCAGGACACGAACCTGGGATAACAGAACCCTTCATATTTGAGAATATCATTCCCATTCCACAGCTCTGCTTGATTTCAGATATTTTAAAGGAGCGTCTAACCAGTCTAGCCTTTCTTTGTTATTACCCCTGTGACTGAATGTAAAGAAGACCTCCACAAATGTTGGAAAAAGACGCTAGTTTGTACCTTAAGCTTTTTAATTCACGGGGACGTTTCTTCGTCCGATTTGGCAGATTCGGGAGGAATTTCGGCATATTTCGATTCAAGAGGGCTTAAACACATTTGCCCGGCCTCCTTGTGGTACGCGTCTTTAAATAAGGATGTTTAGTCTTTTCCTCGAAGTCCCTGATAACTTAGGATATTAGCTTTATAGAGTACTGTAGATGAGCTGATGCCATCATCGCCAATTTCAAAGGGTGCACTATCTGCAGGGTTTCGAAACAGGAGTGATAATACTTCCTGCAGGACAAAAGCAGGATTCCGAAACATCGCTTCTACATGCTTGGGTTAATTATCGTGTTATGTTTCACTTTTTTTTTTGTTTCACTTTTGGTATAATGGAGCAAGCTCCTATCAATCGTTAAAGTAAGAACTTTTTATCCGTATTATTAGAAAAGAGGAGTATAAAAAATAAACAAATTTAAAAAAAAAAAAATGATCTCCCGAATTCAGATATAAGTGTTTTTAAGTCGAATATTAATATTTAAAAAAATTGTAATGTTCTTTAACATGAAATGTATTAGTGAAATGGTAACATTTATTATAAGTTGTAGGAAGCAAATTTTATCTTAATTCGTCAATGCAGACATTTATTTACTGAACTATTAACTTATGCTGGTCCCCAAAGGCTTTAACAACCACGGTTTCTCACCGGGGTACATAACTGTAATAGCCCATAAGTATAATTACATACTGGTTTATTGTAAACATGGAGGTAAAAAGAAAAACATATTTTAATGTTACAATATTTAAAAATAGATTTTTGATTACAAATATAGAAATATCTGAACATTAGTTTAGCTTTTTGTTCTAAACTTATTTTTGTCGTAAATTAATGTTTTGGTCACGAATAGGTTTTATATGTGAATTACAGCATGAACCAAATACTAAAACAAGCTTTTATGTTCAAGGACTTCTTGAATTCAATTATTTTTTTTTTTTTTTGTATACAAAGTTATTGTTTCCTCCCCGAAAAATGTTTGTTATCTTTACGTTAAGAGGAGTCCTAATTATGAAAATTGCAGTTTAAACAAGTGAAAACTAACAATTGACTGAGTTAATTAATGAAATGCCATGTATAGACAGTGTTGATGACGCAATCTTTTGCTTTTTGACGACACGTAAGTAAAGAAAGATATCCACTTTTAGATAACCATATATTCATAACTGATTTTCCCATATAACACATACTATATAATTTGTATTTAATTTGCGCTCTCGTGGGTAAATTCCAAATATATTGGTAATTGAATCTGAGTAGAGCTTAGAACAGTTTTGAGATCGGAAACATACCAATAATGGGAATAGTATCTTGACTCAATTATACTAAGTGAAAGAAAAAATTTTCTAATTTCAGGAAATTTTTCTGACCTCAATGAATCCTTTTTTCCATTTTTATTTTATTTTATTTAAAATTTTTTTATATTAGCTACATTGAGACTATAGAAAGTTATTGTTTTCATGACACAGTACACATTCCCTCTTTGTTTCATTCCTAAGAACGTCCATTATACTCTTCTTACTTCATATATTAAAATGGCTAACGAGATGGTTTCTAAGTGGTATATTTTTTATATATTAAATAACAATCACAAATATTAACAAAGTTTGAAAGTTATTCTATGAAATATCATTTCTTTCCAATTTTCGTTCACTGATTGTGAGTACCCTTATGTTCTAAACATAGTGCATTTACTGGTTGTGTACTTAGTAATATACCTAAACTATATTATTACCCCGACGACGATAGCGAGGACTATGTGTTGGACAGGTATGTATGTATGTTCCTCTGTTCCCATCTAATTTTTAAACTACTTATATTTCGATCGTCCGCTGACATTAGGCTTTGTGTCGCGTCACATTAACTTATGTCATAAAGTCATGTACTAAAAAAATTTTAATTTTTTGTTACCGTGTAGGTATCAAATGAAAGAGCATAATTATAACTTTTCAAATATATACATATGATGTTTTCTTTTATCACAAAATTATAGACCCAAAATAGTTTAAATAAAATAAAATTCAAAAACTAAATTCCCGCCGACTGCAAAATCACGCTATTAAAATTATAAGAAAATATTTTCATCTGAAATAAGTAAAATCGTCATAGCAGTCGGGGACCTCTATTCGGTTTTGTGGAAAACTTTATAATCTTACAGGTGCCCCGACTGTATTGACGATTTTACTTATTATAACGATTTCAGATGAAAATATTTTCTTGTTTTCATGCTTTTAAGAGCCAGATTTTGTAGTCAGGCGGTTTTTAGTTTTTGAACTTTATTTTATATGAATATATAAGAATATATAACACATAATATTTGGAGAGAAATCGCATGAAAAAAAAACGGCAAATCGTCAGGACTAGTAATAAATTAATGATGTATCAATGACCTGAAAGGTTATGTGGATACTAGTACTGTACTACGAGCACAGAGTATCCTAGTTTGCATTTACATGAAAGTCATTGGTCTAGCCCGCAAAGGTCGAATACATCTTGCCTTTTAGTTGCTTGGGCATGTGTCTATATGTAAAATTTGTTAGTGAAAATTGTAAATGAAAAGTGTTAGTGAAAAACTTTTTTGTTGTTTGCTTACGTCTCATGTTTGAAAAGTGCCAACGTAGTAGTTTCCACAAGGGTAATATAACTATATCTCATTGAAAAGTAACTTTTTCAGAAAAAACTTTACATAGTACTAATTAAATTATACAATAAATCGGTAAGTAAAATAAAAAGTAAAAACTAAAACATGTCTACGCAAAAGAGGGAAATAGGAATAAAATTTAGAAACTTTAAAATCCTTCTTCCATTTGAAAGATTTTTGGATAAGAATTAGTTGTAGTTGAAGACTTAAAAATGACAAATACGAAAGAAGAACGGCCTCCGAATATAACAATTTGTGATTCAAAGTTCAAAGCCATTCGAATATAATTTTGATTTCGAATATTTTGATCTATTTATAAATAGTAACCTTCTGCTAAAGGGTTTAAAATAATATGGAAGTTGACTTCAGTTCAAGTCTTTTATTTCGAAATATAATAATTTTTGTAGCTTGAAAAGCTTTGTGTACCTCCACAGTTTAAAAAAAATGTGTTAGAAGGTTGAAAATCTTTCTGTAAATTGTATTATTATCAGGGAATTGTGTTTTGGGAGTGTCGCCATCTGGGCTCATTCATTCGTGGCTGTTAAGGCTTTAGGCACCTCCAAAGTTTCTGTAAAATGTGCTAGATGGTTGAAAATATGTATATGTGTTGAAAAAATGGATGCAGTTATTGCCTAGTAAGTTCTTTTCGAGGAACTATATATTCGTCTTTTTTAACCGACTTGAAACCAAAAGGAGGAGGTTATCAATTCGACTGTATTTTTTTATGTGTGTTACCTCACAACTTTCGACTGGGCGAACCGATTTTAATGATTCTTTATCTATTTGAAAGCTGGTGCTTCTCGTGTGGTCCCATTTTTTTGGTCCAGTTCTGACAACGACATCCATGAGAAAACCATAAAAGTCTAAAATTTGCATGAAGTATGCACTACAATAGTACGAATAATTCAAATTCACGCCAACCGATTTCGAAGATTCTTTTTTTAGTGACAAATTAGTGTACTTCAGATTCACTAAAAATCACAAAATAAAAAAACTTTTAACAAAAAGGAAACCGACTTTAGTGGAAAAAACTTTTCCAAAACAAATTAATATGCACAAAAAGTAAAAATATTTAGTTAAAATTATTGTTATTTTTGGAGTTGGTTTCAGCCAAGCTAATGTAGCAAACTGTTCTGCCAGAGTTGTTTCCTTGGCTGACACCGACTCCAAAAATAACAATAATATTAACTACATTGTATTATCGTTCTTTTTTTACTTTTTAGTGCATATTAATTTGTTTTGGAAAAGTTTTTCTTTTTGAAGTCGGTTTCCGTTTTGTTAAAAGTTTTTTTAAACTTGACATTTGCAAAAAATGTATAAAAGAAATATGAAACAACTTCTCAATTATTTTAACAAACCTACATATTCTACGAATTTTTTTAAAACACAACAGTTTTCGCATGAGAAATCAATGAAAATATCGGTTATATATTGTTTGCTCAGATCAAAAAAATATGCATTAAAACAATTTATTCTTTTTCGAATGAAGGCTACCTTTATTTCACTATAAAATACGAATTACCTACAAAAAGCTTTTGTTTTTATTAGATTTGTTCCCTAAAAATTTTCTGTAAAACAATAACAATTTACTTATATCTTAATATTCGAATTTTTTCTCTATTGTTAAAGAGACTATTCGTAATTTATTATCTCATTCAACAGGAATTTAGGTATTCAAATAGTTCCATGAGTAAATGGCTAAATTAAATCTAATAAATTTATTACTTTTATTAATTTCTGACCACCTTATAGTTTAATACAAGTTTGTTATATGCCAATCTTAATTTCCCCACAAGCAGTCATTTTAATTAAAAATGATTATTTGTCGTAAAATTGAAAAAAAATCCATATTTTGTTTTCTTGCTAAATTATCAGGGGGAACACTATGTACGCAACCCACGTTACTTGTTGATAGTGTAGCATTCTATATGTGAAAGCATTTTTAAAATCGATTAAGTAGTGGATACAAAAATGACGGGCCTACATACAAACTTTCATTCCTTCTTCACCAACTTAGGAATTATAATAGGGGTATCGTTAGGGCCTCATTTCCGCCCCAGAATAACGAAAAAAAGTCATGCAATTTGGTTTTTTCTTCATATAGTCTGAAAGGAGCCTGTATGCGTAATGAACAAATATATTTTTAGATTGTCTATAAAGCGCTTATAAGTAGCTCTTTTTTTTTTATTTAGTGTTCTTATGTTACTTCACAATATATTTAAAAAATAATAATAGTTTAAAAAAAACTTAAAAATACGCTGTAACTAGCTGAACTAAAAAGTAGAAAATAATTTCTTTAAATTAAAAAAAATCATTTTATCGTAAAAAAGCGTGGGGTGCTAAATTTCAATTATTGTTAATATTTTATAGACAGATATTGATAAAAGTAAAAATATTATAAAATATCGTAAAAAGTAATATATACTCCACGATAAATGTAATTTATAATAAATAAATATAATTTAGTTTATGGACTGATATTTATTTATCAAAAATTCAGTATAAGTATGGTGGGAGCGCAAATAAATGTATATATTTTCAGATATGTCAATCGTTATTTCTGAAAATGCTGATCAGAATAATCAAATAAACTTATTTAATTAAATTATTATATTGTTATCGGTCCTTGATAAGTATGCCAAATTTCGAGTTAATCCGACGTTTTGAAAGGGGTCAGAATCATGTTCAAAGATTCCGTTAAATACTAACATACTAACAACAAAGAAACATACTAACATACGTATGGAGCTAATAAAAGCGTGTTAATAACATTGCTTCCATCGTGCGCTCATAAATAAGGACGAATCAATATAAGCCATAATCGACGTGAATATGGATCGTCCTTCGTACTGATTTTTTTTATTCTTAATTGTTTGTAAGGGTATGAAAAGTGGTGGGTGGTTTTACATTAAATGTATTAGGGTTAATCTAGAATTGTCAAACCGCGTAAAACACTACTTCCTTCGTAGTAACGAAAATTGTTTTGTTTTGTTTTGTTTTTTTTTTTTTTTTTTTTTTTCATTTACAGACTCGTGATTTGGTTTATCCTTAAACTGTAATCAAGTATGAAATCTAAAACCGGTAAAAGTTCTGCTACTTTCTTTAGTAAGCAATATTTACTTAGGAAATAATTCAAGCC
Organism: Chrysoperla carnea; assembly: GCF_905475395.1. NCBI lineage: Eukaryota > Metazoa > Arthropoda > Insecta > Neuroptera > Chrysopidae > Chrysoperla > Chrysoperla carnea. The sequence continues at coordinate 62,593,581 of NC_058341.1, read as the reverse complement.
CTCAACTAAACGATGCTTTTAATTTTTCCCAACTAAAATGAAATGGCACAGCCTTTACACAGACTATTAATTTAAGAAAAGACTAAAACTGTTACGCCACTGCAACTGGCTTCATTTCAAAATCAGTTGGGCACCAAAATTTTTTTCTAATTTGCGCTCGCGCGGGTAAACAATGATGAAATGTTTTAAAAAAAGTTGTTTATTTTAACGGACGGACAGACAGACAACCGGAAATGGACTAATTATCTGATTTTATGAACACCAATATCAAAACTTGGTTCGTCAATATTTATATTTACAAACATCATACAAGTGAAATTTACAAAATAAAAAAAAAAAACAACCAACTAATTTTTCGGATACGGAACCCTAAACTCACATTTGAAACATATCTAAGAACACTCTCCATTAAATTACCGCTATGATGCCGATACCACACACAGACAGACACACACATTTAGCGGTCAAATTTATAACACCCCGTTTTTTTAGTTCGGAAGTTAATTAGTTTATCGGGATATACATTTCATATATATAGGTTATAAACATCATTTCACTAGTGCTGCTATTTTAATACGATAAAATTTTGTAGTTGAAGAATGTAATGTTAAATTTCAGATATAAATCCGGATAGTATACTGACAGATTTGACAGTCTTTTATTGAAATCGTACTGCGTATTTACCAGTATAGTTTTAGCTCTGCGTACGAACATTCGGATATACCTACATACTTGTATAAGACTGTAAAAGAACAACCCTCCTATCAGCTACGCATTAGTCGGATAAAAATATATAGCATTCAAGAGCATTAATTTTAAAAATAATGAAATGAAATCATTATTTTAATCTCCCAAGATAAAAAACCCAAATATATATATACTACATTCTTATAACAGTCCTGGTATATAAATTATAATTTTCAATGTACATCTGCAATGATATTTTTCTTTCTTAAAAACACTGCAAGAGTAATAAAACACCTTAGAACTATTCCAACATTATAAAGACTAATGGTAGTAATAGTAACAACACTGAATAAAATATATAAACATTTGACAATATTATTTATTGGTCTATAAGGTCGATATTCACCCATCTGATAACCAGATCCGATATACTTTTTATGAAATTATATATTTTAAACACTCATATTCTAGTTTCCTATCGAAAAGTGTTTGTGGCTAATTTTAATTAAATTAATTATTCATTTTGCAATTAAGCATCAATTTGATGTAAGTTTGGAGCGGTTCTACATACATCAAAAAGACCTGAGAAATTGATTAAAGCCTAACTATTCGTTGTGTGCGCAGTCATGGTAGGGACAATAAAATCGATGACAGCGCTTCCAGTGAAAAATTTTGGCGATAAAGGAGGCTGTTATGACTAATTTGCAATTCTTTACATGTTAATGTTATAGAAATGTCAATTAAAATTATTGAAAAACACTTATTAATTAAACTTAATGCATTTAAAATTGTGAAAATAAGAAATCAAATTGGACAAACATTATTTTTCAAATGTAAATTATCATAATTATTTATTTAAATTTGTGAGACAATAATATTAAATTTTCAATGTAAGTCATAAATGCTATCCATACAATTATATATGCATCCATACAATTCTATAATTAAAGTAGTGTATCGTTACCATAGAAACGCCTCCAATAAAACTCACGAACGTTGCGAATAAGATATTTCGTAAGTTTATTATGAATATGCCTAATTGTAAATGACTTTGTTTTAGGTAGATAATCCCGTTAATTTTATTTTCCAATCCAATTAAAATATATACAATATGCACATAAATTTTAAAATATCTAAAATCAACAAGTGTGAAAATAACTCTAATGTAATCAAAATATTAAAAAAAAAAAAAAGTTATTTTAATTTACCAGGTCACCAGTTTTAGCACGGGTGCGAAATTTTGAAAAAATAAAATATACGTATTTAATGATTTAAAAAAAAAGTATTTTTTGATTCACCATCTTAGGAGATACATCGTCCAACTTTTGATTACTAGATACACGAACATGAATGAGATATTATTTTACAAAATAAAGAAAAATTTGCACCTTTATATTTTATTTATATTATATATAATTTAAAAAAAAACGCAATACCATGAGTTTTCATACGTCAAACAAAATAAGTAAATACATGTAAACCTACTCTAAGTCCTCTATATCATACCGTTATGACGCATGAAATTTATCCCCGAGTCTCCAAATAACTACTACCATTATATTATTTATGATGATGATTATTATTATAGTGGCATTGACCCGCCCTTGACCTAGTGACCTAGATATATAAAAGATAAGTCTACGTTCATTATTATTGTTATAATGTGTAATATACGTTATACAGAGTCATTTTGGAACAAGGATGGTTGGAAACATGTTGCTCAGAATTGTATTTTTCGCTTTCGTAGTGTATACACACGGAAATTACAGTTTTTATTTTATATAAATAAAACCAGGAATATTTATGTATTATTTGTTGTAATATTATATTTAATTTAATCATATTTACATCGAATTCGATATCGCATCGAATACATTTTCGAATGCGATACATGCTGTCTATCTCATCCACATTTACATATTTTCTGCCATGATATTGAAATAACGATATTTGGCTTATAAAATATATTCGCAATTCGGATTGTGAACGAAATTTTTTTTTTTGGCAAAAATAGCAAGATTATGTAAAAGTTTTATAGCAAAACCGTTTTTGTCTATTCATGATAATTTTAAAGTTACAGACAGTTTTAAAAGATTTTTCCAAAAGAGAAACAAAAACTCCCGACAAAAAAATGTTCGTAAAACATCGTTGTGACGTAATAACGGTAATTGAATTGAATACCTATACTGTATACAATTATTAATTAACCTTATCACGTTACCCAATCTTTTACGAACAATTTTTTTTGTCGGGCGTTTTCGTTTCTCTTTTGGAAAGTTCTTCTAAAACAGCCTGTAACTTGAAAATTATAATGAAAAAATAAAAACAGTTTTGTCATAAAACTTATATATGATCTTTCCATTCTTATCCAAAAAAAATAAATAAAGAAATTTTTTTTTTTCAAAATCCAAATTAATATATTTTTAACATATTAACAACCATTTTTCGTATCGATGTTTCCGTAACTAGTGTCTACACCGAACTCGCAATATCAACTCACTCACTATTATTTCACAGGTTACGCTCACTCACTACTATTTTTACGCGTCTTTGTTGTGGGTTTAAAAATCACAACATATCTCCAGGCCGATAAACACTCTTTTCAGTTTGAAGTCGCAACTCTCCTTCATTATTCAAGGAAGTAAAACATTCTGGGATAGTTTTGACTCAAAGATCTCTTCTTGATTCAAACGATAGAATCATTTATGCAATCCCCTATTCTTATCAGCATGTTAATGTGAGTCTCCAACAGCTGCGCCGTCAGAATCAGCCATCTATGCGTCTCGCTCCTTTTCTTGTCTAAAACCACATTAAGTTCAATCATTTCATCGCCAAATTTCTACAACGTCTTGCTTAATCCTTAGACATGATTCTTCATCTGGGAATTCCAGACGTGTTTTAATCGAGAATCTCTGAATCGAACTTTATGGTGCTGGATCAACAGTTGCTTCGTGTGCATTGCCGCTTCTCAAGGTCGCAGCAAGATTTCACGTCTCCTCACCATTAGACTATCGGACCACCCGTTATCAGCTGCCCCCAACTGTACGAAGAAGTAGATCCCCATCATTCAAAAGCTGGACACCTCATGTGATGTAACATTTGATTTCTCGGCGTCAAACTTTGAAGAACTGCTTTCACCGACGACCGCTTCATTCACACGAATTTTGTACATTCTAGTACTTGGCGCTTCCACGAGTCCAACGTCTGGCAGCTGCTGTATTACATCTCCCCTCGGTTGCTTTCATTCCTGTTCCCACCTTATGGAACCTTTCCTCGAACCCAACGCCCATAGACTGTAGAGCAATACCCATTCATTGCATTAAATGGCTTCTCATTAGCATTCTGATTCGCTAATAATATGCTTTTTAAGTCATTTTGATTCGCTTGAAATGCTCGCAAGTCGCTGTTCATGTCGCTTACAAGTTGTTTACAAAAGTTTTCTGTTTCTTGCAACGTTTTCCACGCTTACATAATTTGGGCGTTTTGGTTTTGGGAACCCACGACTCTGGATCCACTTCGTCGACAATCAGTGCTTTCATCAGGAACTAAACCAACGCATTTTGCTTAACGCAATCATATGCCTATTTTCAGGTTCATTTTTGATCGAAGCAACAAACAGTAAGATTCTTGAAATTTTTCATTTTGCAATTCACCCAATGCCTCGTAGCAATAGCATCGTTTTGTTGGTTCGACACAATAAAAATACCAAAAGAAGAATTCTTCAAAATTTGTGAATTAATCGATATATTATACTGTTTCACAACGGTATATTTACCACAAAATTTAATTAAAATATGTAACATATAAAATATATTCACAATAAATGTATTTCTAATAATTCGTCAAACACTTGTATCAAAGCTTCCGCACTAACTGTCAAAATCGAAGTATCCATATTAGCTCACTGTTTTATGTATATTATTTCCATGGAACATGGATATGATCCTTATCGATAGCCACATTTAGATTCCAAACTTAGTTTAATTGTTTTCTTCAAAAGATATTAGACTCGTTACCATATTACATTTTTCACCTTTTAGAAATGCCTCCAGATTTTCAGCTATGTATATCAATAGAAAGTGCAAGTTCGTTTTCAATTTCATCATATTTATATTACCAATATTCTCTGTCAAAATTTTGGTTTAACATTCAAGTAACACATGTTCTGTAAACACTACTTTTTTAAATAAAAGCTTCTAAAAGAGTATGTGTTGATTAATGGTAACAATCTTGGCATATAAAGTAATGTTTGTAATATTGGCAGTTCTAGGGATATCGAAATATTACAATTGCTATTTCATGCCTTCTTGTCCGCATTTGAAATGGAAACTAGCTTCTAAATTATCCTCAGTTTCCAACTTCGTTCATGTCAAACATTAGCCCAATCTATTAATTTTTTGCATGTAGTTACAAACATTCAAACACGTGAACTTTTCAAATTGCAATTCTCTTATTAGAAAACTACTAAAATGATAAAATCGTATCGAAATTATTCAGATTTCCAAGTAAATTCTGAAATAATTTATTTTATTGTATTTTTTTATATTTTATTGACACTTAAATTAAAAAGTCATATTGTCAATATTTTTACAATTCCCTATGTGAATGTTGTTACTTCAAATTACTAAAGTTGCATGCAAGCGCAGAACAAATTGAATGTATTATTTTAGTTCGCTGTGGGATGTTGTGAATGCATAATGCGCTAAATAGAATAAAATAATAGATTCTAATTTCAAACATGCTGGCATTTGAAACATGTATAGACACTATTACAGTAATATTAAGACTAATTTGAAAATAGTAAATCTACGCTCAATTAAAAAAATTGTTTCGTAGAAATTTGCCAAAGTAATAGCATTTTCTTCAAAGTTCAGTTTGGAAAATAAAATCCTTTATCTCTTGTCCTAAGGCACTAGTATTATTACCACAGTAAAATACCGAAGTATCATCTACAAGTAATATCAATTTTTCACTTTTTCTGGCAGGTAAGTCATTAATCCTGGCAGGCAGGTAAGTATGAAGTAAGAACTCGAGATTTCATTAATAGTTATCTCTAGATGAGGTTATTTTGCATATTATAATATATTTTACATGTAGTATTTTAATGACTGCAGGGTAGTTCCTCGAATATCGAATATCGAGTATTAAAAGTAAACTCCTTAGGGGAGTGTGAAACCACGTTTTGGAGGAAAGAAGGTGCTACCTGCGTAAAACGTGGTAAAACTGAAAAATTTATAGACTTTTTTCGGTTTTTGGAATTCAATTTGGAAAACTATGAGCCTTTGACATAAGTTACTAGTATCACTTCGGAATTACATTAAGTTTTAAACAATTGAAACCAACCCACAAATCAGTATGTCTAATAGTTTTTGGGATATGATGCTTGAATTTACATGGTTTTCAGAAATGTTAAAATTTTGAGTTTTGATTTATTTCAACAATTATTCGTATACAACGTGAGGGGGCAAATTATAAAAAAACCTTGGTCCATGATATCCAAAAATGTAAAATTCTGTCAAATTAATTTTTAATGAAGGTCGTATGCAAGTCCCAAGTTGTGATAGAAATAGGGAAAGCGACGTTAGAATAGACTCATACTACTAAATTATTTGATTTTCCAATATTGGAACAAATGGAACATCGATTTAAGATGGAATACCTTACACGCCTCAGCCCAACTTAGTATACTTTTACATATATAATATTACCTACCTACCCGGAAACGAAAATTTAGGAATTTGCATGATTTTAACGTTGATTTCATTGAAATTTGCATTGAATTAAATTTGGTATTTGCATTGTATTGTATTTGCAACCCAAATACGCTACAATTGGACCAACCTTTAAAAGAATTAAAGTAGCTAAAATAGTACAAAAAATTTGCATACAAGTTATATCAGCAATTTCCCTGCTGTTTTAGCTTTCTCTGTTTTATGGAGTCCATCTAGGTCCTAATATCTAAGACATGGGACGGGCTATGTAAGTATGAAATATTATTAAATTCGATTAAGAAGTGTGAGCTAGGCAGTGGTTTAAGTTCCTTTTGTATTAGGGCTGAGGTAGAATAGGTAAGATGTTACCAGTTTTAAACGAAGCTTTTTAATTTTATTTTTGATGTTTTAACTCTTTATAAAGTAAGTCCAATTTTTGTGGATCCAAAATCCACTAATTACTTCTTCCTGGAAAGCAATATCCTGCATTTGACCGCACGATTTGAATTAAGACGTGTGAGATATCCCGTTTTAAATCCATTTATATTGTATTTGAACCTGCATTCCATTACTTGTTTAAATGTTGAGAAACGATAAACAAATTGGTCTTTTCATTATAACATCAGTTGTAGGTACATAATCCATTTCACCAACCCTCTGCAGGAGATGCTTTCGTGGGTAAAACAAAGATATGGGTCCGTCATCAAATTTAAATTAAAACAAGCAAGTAAAAACAAACAATTGATTGATTGATTTTGTTCTATCTCTAACGATTTACAAGATGGGTCCAACGGATCCAAGACCATAACCTATGTTGTTCATTTACGAACTTAACCTCACTTTTTAAGTCCTTAGCACGTTATAAAAATTTCAGTTTGATATCTGTTTTCGTTTTTGAGTTATCGTATTTACAGATAGAAACAACTGGAAATCGACTCATTAGGTTAATTAACACCTATACCAAAATTTTGCTGGTAGCGTCAATATTTTAAAGCGTTACAAACTTTTGACTAAACTTAGTATATCTTGATATATTGCATATATATATTTGCATTTTATTATGCATTCACATAAAAATATAATAGCCAACTTGTAAATAAATAAACATTACAGAACAATTTTTTATTTTTATACCATGCATATATGTAATACTAGAGTGATACCCACCCCCTTTGCTGGGTTTAAAAGTCAAGATTGATAACGAGTGCTCTCGCTTATCCCCTTTCTTTTACACCCCAAATAATGCTAAGAATTGTTTGGCACAGGTAAAATATATGTTTGGTTTTCTATTTTTTAAATGTATAATAGTAATTATTCATTGAGTATATCAGAGAAGATGGCCGTGAAATATTTTATATTGACTATTATTACAGAAATCTGTAATTTATGGTAATGTCAAATGACTACTTTTACAGAAATCTGTAATTTATGGTAATGTCAAATTAAATAAATTTTTTAAGTTTTTTTAAATTTTTGTTTAATTTATCTTTTAAATTAGATCTCATGTGTTATTCTGATATATCAGCTATATTGCTATACAGTTTCATTAAAAATCATTCGCTAGTTTTAGCGTAACAAACAAACAAACAAACAAAGGTACTTTCATTCATATTTATAATTTATATAGAGATGCCAGGTATATTAAGTTTAGTCCCAAGTTTGTAACGCTTAAAAATATTGATGATATGAACAAAATTTTGGTATAGGCGCTTATAAAATCACCTAGTTAGTTCATATTTGGTTGTCTGTCCGTCCATCTGCCAACACGATAACTCAAAAACAAAAAAGATATAAAGCTGAAATTTTTACAGCGTACTCAGGACGTAAGAAGTGAGGTCAAGTTCGTAAATGAGCAGCATAGGTCAATTGGGTCTTGGGTCCGTAGGGCCCATCTTGTAAACTGTTAGAGATAGAACAAAAGTTTAGAGGTAAAAAATTTTCCTTATAAAAAAATAACCAACTTTTGTTTGAAATATTTTTTCGTAAACATCACTGTTTACCCGTTAGGGCGCAAATTAGGCGTAAATTGTATAGTATGTATTATATGGGGATTACAGTTATGTGTGTGTGTGGCATGTATGTATGTGTAATGTGATAGTCTACACTGCATGGTATTTCAACAATTACCTCAGTCAATTGTTTTTTTTTTCACTTGTTTTGATCTGAATTCTTCTATTTTACTTGAAAACACAAGCGATCAACCATTATCTCGGTTGATTACCTTATGTTAAGCGAAATTTGTCTCATAAAGTTGCCTCCAAAGTCATGACCCAACACAATGTCTCTAAGGTACAACACCCTTCTCTGTTAATAAAATAAAGAAAATCTTCTGCAGGAAGAGAGTTTTATAACTCAAATAATAAAGTTACAGATAATAATCGTTCAAAATTTATCTAACTATTGATTTATGTGAATTATGGAGTCTAATCAAGATTTTCTTTATGATATTAAGGTATAATAATGTATTGCGGCTATAACTGCAGGATAAAACACACAATGTATTTCTAGTGGTTTCTAGAAATACATTGTATTATATTATAACCCACTATCATTTCCTGGAATACAAGGACTATAACTCGTTACAATACATTCAACCAAGAACACAGTTCAATCCTTATCGAAAAATGTTTTCTCAGAATAAATCTCGAAAATGAAATTTTGTAAAAAAAAAAAGTCCGTCGGGCAGGAGTTCCGTAAACGAAGTGAATTCTGCTAAGAATAACTAAATTAAAAAGTTGCATTATTTTCTTAAAATAAATCAAGTAAAAATTGTTGAACTCATAGTCATCTCCTTAGTAGTACATTACTCCCGTGAATGCTCTCATCAAAAACTGAGTTAAGAGATTTGCTCATTTTTTTAACCAAGCAGCCTTAGATACCCACCTGTTTCAGTTTGTCGGTATCTTGTTTGGTAAGTCTTTTTTTGGTCCTTGTATGTGCTTAATGAATAGACTACGTATAACTTCTAAATATGCTAGAAGGATGGAGTTTTCTGCAATCGATGGATTTCCAAGTACACCTCCCCATCTCGGGAAAAGAGAAAAAAGAGAAAAACTCACTCCAAAATTTCTTTTTTATTTCTTTACAAATTCGAATGTGCTTTCAGACATGTAAAGAAGGCTGCGATTTCTTACAGTCGATTAGGAATACTTTATGGATTAGAAATATCTTATGATAAAGTTTCAAGCACTACTTTCTCCGTACGTCGTTGAAATATAATTTCAGCTGCTGTACATCAATAAGACTGTAACGGTTACACAGTATAGGTATAAACAGTAAAATGCAACAAACTTCAAGATAATAATGCAGGGGAATTATTTCCCTTTTTTTTTAAGACTTTCTGATTACGTTTCTATCGAGTTTATGTATACTCGAAAGATGTTACTATTTCTTTCTGAACAAATATTACCGAAACAACGTCTGGTGTTTGTACCCTTCACTTGCGAAATTCATTAATTAAGGTATATTCTTTCGTTTTTCTTTCCTCGATGTTAGGTTTTTATTATTATGTTATGATGATAAAAACCTATCTATCTAGGCCTTGAAGAATATGTTCCAATTACAAATATTTTTAGATTAGATTAAGTTTTAGTTTAGTTGAACTTCGATTGCTCCAAAGATTCTCCAGAAGTCCTGCAACTAAATTACCTGCAAGATATTTCTAGGCGCCAATTAATTTGTTTCACTTGAGCGGAAATCCATCAAACTTGAGCGCGTCAGATTAATATAAAAGCAGGCTCCTTGGACTTTTCTAAATACCTCCATCAAATATAAGCTGATAGGGCTGCTCTGGCTAAATATTAGCCATTGAAACCCACGCAAAGGATTAAATCGGGTGGGATTAATTAACTTATGGTGGGTTAATTACATGTTATTAAGTATGTTACACCTACGTATCAATAAACTGGCGATTTAAGCGTGCCACAAGAAATGGGAGGTTTGTTTTTTGTATTTTAAAGAGAAAAATTCAAGTTCTACGAAAAAATGACTAACGATTACAACAAGCCGCAGCCTTATAAACAGCAAAAAAAGTATCACGGGGGAATTGTGTATTCAGTTGTATAAATTATATGTAATATACAACAAACAATGAGTACAAGTAATATTATATAACTAACCGAAGTCTTTCGTTCTACGCAAATATTTAAAACAAACGATTGACATTATCATAAATTTCCGGCCTTGTTGCTTCTGATAAATACATTAACAACATTAACCACCCCTCAGTACTACCTTCTCACTCTTATAGGGAACTTTTAAATCAAGTCTAACAACTTTTTAATCTTCAATATTTCAACTTCTTCACGTGGTGGAGACACAGATATCATGTTAAACCTTTCTAGAAGCCGCATTGCATACAAACTTTGCAAAAAAAAAGATGCACCTTAGTCTATATCTAATTCTTTGTCCTGAATGACTGACGGATCATTGCACGGCCTAAACCACTAATCGTAGAGACTTGGAGAGTATGTTCTTTGTATGACGTAGGCATCCGATAAGGAAGGATTTTCCAAAATTCACCCCCTATGGGGGTAAAAAGGAGATGCGAATTTTCTATATGGTTTCATGTGGTTTAAATATATTAGGCAAGCCTATACCATTATTTTCGTAATTAAATTATCTTTTTTCTGATATCAATTTGGATTGGTTAACAGATCGATGTGTTGCCTATATTGACTTACACCTGTTCATTTGGTATCAACAGATGTAAAACGATCTGTTAACCAATCGAATTTGGTATCAAGGAAAAGATAATTTAATTAAGAAAATGATGGTAAATTGATTAAAATTAGCAAAAAAAAAAAATTCAAAAGTTAATTAAATATTTTATTTTCTCATCTGATTATCAGATGGGTGAAGATCATCCATACACCTTTTCTGGTATTGAAGGTATTTTTATTAAATTTATCCCGTAAGGGGTTCAAAATAGGGTTGAAAGTTTGCATTAAACTTTATCAATTTTGAAGTTAGAATTGCAAAGAATGATATATGAGCTCACTGTCCAAAAGAAAAGTTTACTGTATTACTTATATTTTCTATTTTCGAAAAATTCATTGTTCAAGGGGCTAAAATAGGAGGTGAAAGTTGATATTAAACTTTGTCATTTTTTAAGGTAGGATTGTACAAATTGATATATGTGCTCATGGTTTGAGAAAAAAGTATATTGTATCACACTTTTATTTCATTCATTAAAGGAGCACAGCGAAATACATCATCAAATGCCGTCTTAGTTTCCAACGGGAAGTAAGTAAAGCTGACCTTTAGGGAGCAGACTAAGCGAAGACAAGCGGGTTGAAGGGTAGCATTTGGGTCTTCAAAGTTGACATTGTGTACATTGCAGTATACAGGGCATAAGTGAGGTAAAGGTTGGATCTCTACATGAATCAATGATTCACTAAATGAATCATTATCACAACCGATTGAGATAAAAGTTTGCTGTATGACTTTTTTATTTCATTCTTTAAAGGAGCACAGCGAACTCCAAGGACGAATGCCACGTTGTTTTCCAAGTGGATGTAAGTACAGTCTGTTCTCTAAGTCTTTGAAATTGGTTCTCTAAATGAATCAACGATTCATTCAATCATTTATGGAATAATTTGAAATGAATCATTATCACGAGCAAAGCCGTGGGCAAAAGCTAGTCATTAATATAATCAAGTCTGTCTTAGCCCACCTTGATGGAGCACAAAAAGGGAAATCTGGAATCCACAGAATATAATGTAAGGTTGATGGTGCGGATGGTGTGGGGGGGGGAAGATGTCCGGGTTGATAACTTCAGAGGCAGAATTTAAAACAATTCCTTACTTGGACATTGATCTATATTTGGATTGCACGTGAGCGTTGTGACCTCATAAATTCTGACGTTATCGTGATTCTAGAAAATCTTACCAGGTACGATTGGACGCGTAAGGCGTTTTGGAGTTAAATAAATCGGAGCGTTTGATTTGAGTTAACCGTATAATGAAGTGAACGGCGATAGAGAGTGTTACAGTTAATTTAATAGGAAGAGAAAAGCGTATTAAATAACAAATCAACAAATCTTGGATTGCGATATTATTTGACATTCGTTAAAATCAGAGCTTGATACAAGTTTCGGGCTGAATTCATGTCCATACAGGATATTCTAAGTCATTGTTTTAAGAAATTCAGTGATTACATGAGATAAAAGTAGAATTGCCGGAAATAATTGAGTTTTATTTTTTCATCGAGCTCAAAAGAACAGACGAATTTATGTTATGCCTATCTATGTACAAAGAATACAATAACAGTTGTTATTATATACATGGTCTATTTATGTATATGTAGTTAGGCTATGAAAATGGGTGCGTGAAATGACGTCATACAATGACGTCTTCATTTTCAAGCATATTATTCTACTCTCATCCTGGATATATATAAAATAAATTTAACATGTATCGGATGTCAACGAATATACATTTTAAATAAACTTCTTGATAAAATGTGAACGCGTATGAACAATAACCTTTGTAGTAGTAAACATTTGAGTCTTCAGAGTGTTGGACGTTCAAAGAAGGCACTTACTGGGTAAATCATCATTTATCGAAGTAAAATTTAATGAAAAGGTCATTTTACGGGTTGAATACCTACATAATATTTTCAATTTTGATAGTGAGTTATGTTAATTTTATATCTGGGGTAATTTTCAAAACTTGAATATTTTTATAATTATTAATCTTCCAAAACCAAGGCAAATATCGAAAAATAATATTCTTATTTTTCGTCTACATTAATGAAGTTATAAAAAAATTCACCATAAAAGGTCAAAATAATTTCATCACTTATAAGAATGGAGAAGACACATTTTTTTACTTTTTATTGTCATTATGGCTAATATGTTTACTTTCTGTTAAAATTGATGTTGCCTTTTTATATTTCTCCATTCCAGAACTATGTATTCTATATCGATTAGCAATGATTTTTGTCTTCACATATGCTTTGAGTAAAAGTCTACCTATAAAAAATGTTTAGGCTCTAAATCAAACACTGTTGTCTTGTTTATACATCATTAACAGACTTCACTTTTCTTCTTAGAGAAACTAACTTTTTTGAAAAATTTATTGAGTGCATTAGGAAAAAAAAGAATTTTTCTCATGTCGCTTTGCTATTCTCTAAATTATTTCTCAAATGTTTTTCTAGGCTTAAAGTATAATTCAAAGTACTATATATATCATAATTAACTCAAGATGTATTTAAACTAGTGATTGTAAGAAAAAAATTTCAAACAAAGTATTAGTAATAAAGCTGTATGTCTTCATAAAATAAATATTTTAAAAAAAAGTTTGATAGTGCCTTGTCTACTAGGATATCAACCGCAGTACATGTATGTAGGAAGCCATTTGAACAACTAGGTTGTCCAGCTTGCCGATTTATTGGAAATGTTATTCAGTAAAATTAAAATAAAAATTTTTTTTTAAATTAATGCTCCATTTAGATTGCAAGCGGCTACATTTATTTATCATAAAATAGCTCAAAGTTCCTGTGCTTTTCGTGGCCAACAATTGTTCATAATAAAACATATAGTCGTTAAACTGACATGTCTAAGGCATGGGTCTGAGAAAACGGCTCCTGAAATTTGTAGACTAGTATGCGCATTCGATTTGACTAAGATTTATTGAACATTTTTGTAAAGAGAATTTCGATTGCTATTTTACTTTTTGGTAGTTCATAAGAAAAATTAGTGAGTTATTGCCGTGACCTTGAGAGGCTGGGGACGGACTCGTCACTTCACGAGCATTTTGTGTAGTACACTGAGCATACGACTACTGTAGCATACAACTACTTTAAATGAATGTTGAAGTAAAGGAAGCATGGGTTTCTTTAAAAAAAGTTGTTAAAATTTTTCTGGGCAATAAGTTCAGCCCATGTCCAATTAGTGGAAAACATAATTTCAAGACATTAAGATACAACATGAGCAAAATATTCCATTTCCTTAAATCTCACCTGGACTTCTTTCCGGAAAATCTAGGGGATTTTAGTGAAGAACACGGAGACGAATTTTATCAAGATATAAAGGCTATAAAGAAACATTATCAAGGAAGATGAAATAGAAATATGATTGCAGACTTTTGTTGGGAGTTGTAGAGGAACACTGAGAAGATCGAACACAAGCGAAAATCTTTTAGAAAAAGGTTTTATGACAAGCGCAAAAGGTATTACGAGGATTTATAAGAGCTTATTTTGTGAGTCAGATTAGTGCAAAATGCCATAAAAATTTAAATGTGTAAGAGAGCTTTGTATTTTTTCTTTTAATTTTAACAAAACATCAGCATATTCAAATTCAGCGCCCCAAAATTACCTAAAGTAGATACTTTTCAAACAAATAATTTTCAAGAAGGTCAATTTTGCATACCTGTGTTATAGATATTCTATATTAACATTTTCAAGATAAAATGTGATCATTTTCAATTGATGCCATTAAAGATCGTATTACTGAACAATAAAATCTTCATCTTCCAAGAATCATAAAAATTATGTTTAATTAAAATTTCATCAATATTTAACTTGTTAGACGTGCTCTGCTATTTTACTATAAATGGTTTCATGTTACCTTATAATTATTTTGAATATTGACTAACACTTAAACCTTAAACCTTAAGGGATTGATAAGTGTTATAATCTCTTTTAAGTAGGGTTCATGAACGCCATACCAACAGTATATGTGCTGTTTAATCATCATATAATTGGTAAAACATAAAACGAATTAATTTTCAAGTTTGTGATAGAAAATTATTGTTTTCATCTCAAAAATAATAATAATAAAATTTTTATGCAGATAAACAAATTTACATTGTATTGAACACGCCAAAGAGAGAGTAAGGGAAAAGTTTATAAGTCCATAAAATGTCATCTCAGCTATTGAAAACGTTTTTTAATCGTTCATTTAATTAAAAATTTAATGTAAAGTTCAAATTTTGCAAGGTAATATCTAAATCTTTTATGAATGGTTTTGAATCCAAAGAGTTTATATACATAGGGAACGCGAGGGATCTACTAGCCTGTAAGTGGATGCAATATGATGAATGGGAGAGAAGACTTACAGTCAATTCCCCTGTGTCCCTGTCATAATCATATGATGCACAAAGATTTTGTGTCTGCTATTATTTTTGTTTTGAACAAAGATGTTATAAACAGTTTTGTATTATTTTTTCTGAAAAATGAGAAAGTGTTTAATATACAAATTTGCATATTCTCCAATATGTGGCCGCAGTTTATACTAAGTAAACAATTAGTTTTTTCAGAAATATTGTAATTGAAATATTGGTAGACAGAAGTGCACTTAAATTTAAATAATAATTAAACTCAAAAAAGTTTATTAAAGTTTATTTTGACGTTTTTACTCTCTGAATAACTCTTAATGTATTAAATAATATTCCATAAATCGTTTTTTAACTATTTATTTAATAGCAATAATGTAACAATATGTAGCCAATGACTTATATATTAGACAAGGACACAGGGGAACTTACTAGCAGTCTTCTCTCTCATTCATCATATCGCAAGTTTTGGGTCCTGGCGTTCTCTAGTTGTATAAATTATTTGGTATACTATGAATTGTCTTAACAGATGACGTCATGATTCATGGTGCACGATTCTGAAGTGTTTTAATGTCACGGTTTTTTTAAGCAAGTATATTTATTGAAAAACATTTTTTAAAGTAAATAATTTTTTTTTAGGAATCATTGTTTTGGTCTCTACAATCGATTCGACGTGTTTTTGGTACATCATATTTCACGAATACGTGTTCGAAGATGGACAGTTTCAAATTAATGTTATTATCTAAAAAATTTTAGTATTTTTTGAGAGTTTACGGGAAAAACCATGAAAAAACCTCAAACGAAACATAATATAGATGTACAAAAATTTCTACGTATTGAATACGGATAAAATTGATCGAAAGTGAAGGTTTTATCGTCACAACGAAAAATCAAAGAGGATACAGAAACAATAGTGTAAAATACACATATTCAACTTGACAATGTAACTATAACCCTGATTTTTATAAAATAAAAGGATAATTAAATGTCAATATTTTGTTCTACTTAAAATAGTTTTCACAAATAACAGTTTTTTTTCAAGTTGCAAAAAATTAAAATGTTTTTTTTAAATATATGTATAAGTAATTAGCGCAACAAATTGACAGTAAAGTCTTTAAACGAACTCTTGATCGCACTTAACGAACGAACTCTTGGAGCTCTTAATTGAAAACAAACTGTACTTAATTTAACGCATGTCGACCCTAGTAGCTTAGTTGATTAAAGTGTAACCAAAAAGACAGTTGCCTGATATCGAGTATGCCACATTACCCATAAATGTGTAAAATTAGACTTGATTCCATTACAAAATTTGAAAGTGAAATTAAATTTGATAAAACTTACCGTTTCGCTGAATATCGCGATAAACCCGTTTTTTTCCTCACATCTCGGATCGATGAAGACTTTTTAGACTTTATTTATGATGGTGTTTTGATAAATTCTACTAAATTTCAGCAGGGTGCGAATTTTTGCACTTACTTCGGATGTATAAATAAAGCGGATAAATTGGCTACAAGGGTTTGTGAAGAAATTGGTAGTCAATAGGAACAGCCGACAGAAGTGACAACATTAAAATATGAAATAATAATGATTTTTAAATTAATTGTTTTTTCAAAAATTAGAATTTCATAATTTGTAAACAAAATAAATTAGATAATAATTGCTATTATTATAGCATTTCAAAAATTTTAGATTTTACTAAAATGAAGGAATACATAAAATAGCCATTCATAGGTAGTCCTCAATAACAGCTCCGATTTTGATGATTTTTTTAAAAAATGTTTTTTTTTTTTTATATATTGTTTAAAATCAGAAACCTTTCCGAGGGAGAGAATTAACTGGAGGGGGAAAAGGCAATGTCCCGACTAGTACATCAACGCCTAGCCTAAATCGCTAATGATAGAAGTTTGAAATTTCGAGATGATATTAATTTTATACTGTAGGTGTCATTTAAGAAAGGATTTTTCGAAATTCATCCCCTAAAGAGATGAAATAGGGGATTAACGTTTGTATGAAAATATATGCAAATCTTCATTTTAGAGTTCTCTACTAAACCGATTTTATCTATTAAACGCTATAGATCTTTTATTTTTTTAAATTAGGGTGCCGCATCAAAAGTAAAAATTCATTAAAAAGTGAAACCGTAATTTTTGAGTACACTACATAACTGATTTTAGAAATTCTTTCATTAATAGAATGCTACATTTCATATATCTTCATATAAACTTTCATCCCCTATTTCACCCTTTTAGGGGATGTATTTCAAAAAATCCTTTCTTAAATGACACTTGCAGTATAAAATCAATATCATCTCGACATTTCAAACTTCTATCATTAGCGATTTAGGCTGTTCGTCGATATATCCAGTCGCGTTGCCTTTTCCCCGACAAAAAGAATCATTAAAAAAAAAACATCGAAATCATAGCTGTTATTGAGGACCCCTGAGTAAAACCCTTCATTGATGCGATTATTTGGTCAAGAAAATTTAGTAATGGAAAAACATGCAATGTGGAAATTCCAGTTCTTATGAAAACATTTACATATGGCTTCAAATGAGGCTTTGCTATAATGTAAGGTTGAAGCAACAGAATGCATATTATTTTATTATTATAAGTGTTACATAGAGTTGAATTATTAAGCATATTTACACATTGTACGTAAATCATTCAAATGTTTAAAATTGGACCAAAATAAATTATTTACATTCTTTTAAGAATTCAATGTAAAAGAAAACCGATTATCACGGAGTTATGATTTTCAAAAACATATTTTTTTAAATTCGATAACATAATATTTCTTGAAAATTATATATAGTCCGTGGGACAGCACCCTTTTTTCAAATGACCAATACATTCTTGAAAAATCGTGAGTGGCTGCGTTTATAGCAAAATTTTTTTCGCATCAATCTGAAAAATCGCAGCTGGGAAAATTGATCGAGGCTTATTTTTGTTGGACAAAATATTTTATTCTTTAATAATAGATATCCATAGTGTCACATAAGATAATAAAAAAAAAAAAAAATATGTAAAAAATCAAAAAACCCGACTGAAAGAAAAAAACAGATCCAGCAGTTTACATAGCGACTCTAACAGTCGGGATCCATTAAAATCTACACCGACTCGAATCTTCGCAATAATAGGTCCCGACTGTTAAAGTCGCTATGTAAACTGCTGGACTTTTTTTTCCAGTTTATATGATTTTTTAAATATTTTTTTTTAAATTTTTTAATTTTTTTATTTTACTCTTTTCAGTTAGGATTTTCAAATACAAATTCAACAATACCCTACTTACCATAGTTTGTCGATTTTAATTTTCGACTATGTATGTATGTTTGGTCTTTGAGGGGATCTAGATAACAAACGCGTGAACCGTTTTTTATGATTATTTAGAGACAGGCATAAAATCATTATCACTCCTTTCGCTCACTTTCACGCTCAGTCGGGTGAAAATCAGTCGATCCGCTTAAAAAAGCCGATTGAAGTTTTTTACCGTGATTATTTTTATATGGATGCAAGGAATGGCCTATGAAAATTCTATTGCAAAATCATGGGCGCTTAAAAAATAATTCAAGGTCACGCGACTAGGTTTTTGCAAATATTTCGTTAAAACTATTAAGTTTACGGAAGTTTTAGCTATTATAAAATTTGTTTTTGAGATAATTTTACATAAAAGTGCTATACAAAATATGCGTAGAAGCAATAGAAATATTAATTATTTCTTTAGGAACACCTCAGAAAAAATGAATGTATGAATTAAACATCTTTCCTGAGCGTAAAAGCTTCTAATTATAAATAAACATAGTTCACTTATTTTATAAAAATTCTATCATTTGTCGTATAACATTCACAATATACAAAACTGTATTTTTTTGTGTAGTTGACTAATTGACTTCTACGGAAATTTTGTATAGTACCTTTTTTATGAAAAATTATCTAACAAATTTTATAATAACTAGCTAAAACTGCTACAAATACAAACTTGATAGTTTACGAGATATTTGAAAAAAACGTAGTTTCACGACTTTTGACCTTGAATAATTTTTTAGCTTCCATGTTTTTGCAATGGACTTTTCATAGATAATTTGTTGCATCCAAATAAAGATAATCTCGGTTAAAAAACTTGCCTTGAATTTTTCAAGTAAAATACCCTTATATTCCTGGGATAGTTATCAGGTTTTTTTAAAATTGCAACACTTTCGAAAAAAGGCGTGGGAAGAAAGTTTGGGAGACCCTCCAAAAGGAACCCACTCACGAAGTTTCAAGTATTATTACCCATTTAAAAGGCTGCTGTCCCGCGTACTAATATGAATGTTTAACGATGAAAGTTTATTCTAAAAAAAATATTTCTTTTTTATTATTTACTTACTCATTCGATTTGATTCATTCCTATATTAAATTTTCTACTGGACTTCATTTCAACGAATACACTTCATTAAACAGTTTTTTTATACCACTGTCATTTTAAACTGTTTTATTCATAAACCTCACAAAATGCAAACATTCAAGTTTTATAATTTTAATAAAGAAAAAAACATGTTATCCCAAAACTATTGTGATCTGTTTTTGTACAGTAAAAGATGTTACAAAATTTGGCTAATAAAGGAAAATGAAAGAAACCGCTCGTATTTAGCTTAAATCTCATGAAGTATCTCTTCCCGGTACTACCCGAATTTTTGAAAATAATGACTAATAAAAACAACTTTTAGCAAAAAGAAAACCGACTTCAAAAGAAAAACTTTTCCAAAACAAATTAATATACACTAAAAATTAAAAAACAATAGCGATAATACATTGTAGTTAAAATTATTGTTATCAACCAAGAAAACAACTCTTGAAGTCGGTTTTTTTATTTTGTGATTTTTAGTGTTTCTGAAGTACCTACACTAACTAATTTGTCACTAAATAAAGAATCATCGAAATCAGTTGGCATGATATTGAGTTATTCGTCCTATTTCAAATAGATTAAAAAAAATCGGTTCACCCAGCCGAAAGCTCTGAGGTAACACACATAAAAATAAAAAAAAATACAATAGAATTGATAACCTCTTCCTTTTTTATTTGAAGTCGGTTAAAAATATAAAATTAAAAATGATTTTTAATAAAAAGGATTCAGTGCAGTCACCAGACATTTTCCCATGGGATTTTGATAACCAACGTCGATTTCCTTGAAAAATGGATTTAAGATATATTTATTACCTTTTTCAGTCGATCAATTGTCGAATTCAAGCAACTTTTGTTTTATTAAGTTTCTTGATAAAGTTGATACTTATTGAGTTATTAACGAGTGAAACGGTGAATTTTGCAATGAAAAAACGCTCAAAATGTTTTCATTTTGTCGGAAAAATTAATCAAAACAAAAATTTAGCTAATAAAAAAACAAAGAGATTCCGTTTGAAGCAACTTCTGTGTACCCAATTATGACTGAGTTATTGCTCATTGAAAGATGGATAAATTACGATAATCCTGAATTTGAAAATCTTCAATCTTAAAGAACTTAAAAATAATAAAATATTTGGAGAAAATTCAAGGGTTTTTTTTTTAAAATCGAATAAAAAGGCCTTTTAAGTAAGTCTTTTGCATAATAATTGACTTTTTTTTCTAAATTTAGCAATTACAACCTCGTTATTACCACCCTAAATGAAGTTATTCGTAACCCACTTAACTGTATTCAGGTGTTATTGACATCATCCATGTTATTTGTTCGGTTTTGAAGGACTATTTTAGAAAAAAGTTATTGATTAAAATTAAAGTTTCATTTTCGTAATTTTGAAAAAAATGCATTATTTTCCTTAAAGAAACCAAAAATGATTTATAACATGAACAAATGTTTCAATTTTAAATTGTAGGGCTTTTTAACTGAATTTTTTTTTTTTTTTTTTTTTTCATTTTCGTATCATAAAAATTAATGGAGATATGTTAGTTCAAAGTTTGCATTCGCATACTAATCGTGGCTCATCCAAGCCCTTCGAATTCAATCCTTCTCAAAAATAAAAATTAAAAAAAGTATTAATTAAAATGACGCCAAAAAACCAACTGCATTTTTATTAAATTTCCAGTATAGGAAATTATGGTATTGGGTTCGATTTTCGAAATCGAAATTTCCAACATATCCTTACGGTTTATGGACAAAACAAGGCATTAACACCAATTTGGAGAATAATTATGTATTTATTTCGTAATCAAAATTGCGCAAACAAAAATGATAACGACTTCGCCGAGGTGTCGATCGAAGCGTATTAACAGCAGTATGATCCGAAAAAATTTTCTTAACATTCCGTCTAGTAGTTTCCAGTCGGTTGAGTTTTTTTTTTAATTTTTTTTCTGACAGATATAACGCGAACAAAAAATGATATCGACTTCGTTGAGGTTCGATCGAAGCGTATTAACGGCAATATAAACCAAAAAGAATTACACAACATTTAACGGCCACCGAGAGTGACGACGAAATGAATGGCGGCAGAACGAGAGAGTAGAAGAGGAAGAAGATGATGATAAGTGATAATAAGTGTAATGTTTGTAAATGTTCTCATGTTTTTGTAAAATAATGTTTAATGTAAAATAAATAATTTACTGTAAATAAAAATTATAACCACAATTTTTCTATTTTTGATCACAAAGGATGGCTTTTATACGGGTTGAAATGTTTCAACCATTTAAAGTTAAAATAACTAGTTTTGAAAATACTACCCTCAGAGGATGGTTTACAGGAGCTGCAAAAATTTTAAACGTTTTAACTTGCATACTATTAAAGATTTTTTAATACCAGCTTCACTTTTTTTCACGGCCAGTGAGAATTCTTCACCTGAAGTGATAACAAAAATTTAGTACGATCCTCTATTTAATTAGTCTTATGGCTGTAGTATATTGGAGCAATCCAACTACTTCCAATATCTTCGTAGAAAATAAATCACACAAGTCGTCCAATTTTTCACATTTTTGAAGAGTTATTATTGCGCAGTCCTATTTACGATGGAATAACAAAACATATTTATCAGGCATTGTCAAATTGACAATGTGTGCTTTTCACATCATGCGCATTTTATGTTTCATTAAAGCCAGGCACAGTACCCTTAAGTCCAGTGTCATTTTAACACAAATGGCATAAAACTAGCTTTCCAATGAATCCAATATCTCTACTAATGCTATTATTTTTATGAAAATAACTCAGATTTCAAGTTTAGTCCCCATAGAACATATATCTTTTGTAACTGCAAATTATTTAAGTATTATTAAGCTAGTAATAACAAGTGAAAACAAACATTAGACTGAGTCAAATGTTGAAATACTATGTATAGATAGTGTTGATTACGCAATCGTTTTTTTTTTTACGTCAAGCGAAGAAAGGTAGTCACTCTTCCACACAAAGTACCATAAGCGTATCTTTCTTCTCATTTCCTAAAAAAGACCCAGTGTCTAACAATTTTAGTCCGTTAATACTCAATATTAATCACAAATAAACACTACCTAAAGGTAATCAACACAATTTACACAATTAAACTTAGTAAATACCATAAGAAAATCAGAAAAAATATATTTATAAACACAGCTAAAAAGACCTAAACTAAATTATACTAAATAGCTTAAATACTTAAATAAAGTCACTACACAAATGGTCCAAAAAAAGTTAATAAACGCATTGAATTGAGAATACACACAAAGAAACTTAACGAATTTTAACGACATGCATAATTGGAAAGACGTATTGTTTATTTATTTTAAAATATTTATAATACTGTTTCTCCAACAACCATTGAAATGGGTAAATTATTCTCAAAATTAATAGATGGCCCAATCATTTAATCGTACGTAGAGCCATCTGGAGTAAAGCTCCTTCTTAGAACCAAAAATAGTAAAAATTTCTAAGGGAGCTGCACATCTGTTTTAAATTAAAAATTTTTGTAAAATGTTTAATTAAAAATTATAATTTGTGAATATAACATATTCATTACTATGATAATGACAATAAAACTGATTTATGATAATTTATGTGGGAAATTATTTTGAACCCATTTGTTCACAACATGACATTACATATTATTTTTGAATCTGTGGTGTTTTTTCGCACAAAATATATTCATATAAATATCATACTCATATTACGTAATAACTTTCCACCAACATTTTAATGTTTTTCATGCTGGGTGGTAATCAACGAGAAACTGACTTTTAACATTTATAAATAAATATATAGCATCCATCGGTGATGTATACACAAAATATATTAACATTGAAAAATTCGTACGAAAATATTATTTTGACTTAATTAAAGGGAGAGTTATTCCATTTAATTCTCATTATTTATTAATGAATAATATATTATACTAGCCGTTACTTGCTCGCTTCACTAGGCCGATGCTGATTGGGTGTAGAATATTTTTAATTTTTTTAAATATTTATTGCAAATATGATCAATCTGAATACATCATATATGATAATATGAATATTGGTTGTTATAGCCGTTTTGCCGTTATAACTGATTTTGACTAATTGTCATCGGATTTATTCTGAAATAACAACCATTATGTGCATATGCCCATTTTTCACTTATTACGACTATAATTCTTGTTCCTTTTAAATGCCGTTATTAATCGATCTTTACTATGTATCAGTACCACTAACATAAAATAATAATTTGTTTCCACAAGGACATCTATGAATACTAAACGAAACTTTTATCCAAGTTATGAACCAATATATATAGTTCATAAACTATATGTATGTTATAATTAAGGAAGTAGGAGTTAAGGCTGAACTTTGATGATGAATTTTGTTATAGCATGAATGTAGACGAAAAATAAGGATACAATTTTTCTGCCTGGTTTTTCGAAATATTGAAGGCTAAATGATCAAACAAAATTTTCAATATTCGATATTTTGAAAATTACTCCAGATATCGAAAAATTTTATTCGTACTCTTCGCCTTATATTGGTTTTTTAACATAATTCACAAGTTTTAACATAATCCACCATCAAAATTTGAAAATATATATTTTTGTTAAATTTCTGTCCCCACTACCGTGCATGTATGAGCATGCTTTAATTAGTCAGGCACAACGGGTCTTTATGTTTTCCACAATTTATTAAGGTTTAAACTTTAATTTAAAGAGTTTTTTTTTTTTTTAATTTCCACCGATTAGTTTTGAAGAAATCTATGAAAACATATCATCCATCTACCGTTTTCTCCCATACCATCAATGTTAAATATGCTTATTTTTGAAGTAATTTATTTATTTAAATAATCGATCAACCCCTTCCCCTCTCCAATAATTTTCAGAATTGATTTAGACTTATTCCAACTATACAAATTGTATATAACAAAAATTCTAGTCTTTTATACAAAATGCTACATCTGGCGCTCGTACATCCTTAATGTGTTACAATCTATACAAACAATCATTCCCTATTTCAGAATTTTCAAGTTTTATATTATCATCATTATTATTTATTAATTTTACATATTACAAAATCAAAAACAATATAATCACTATTTGTATACAAAAAAAAAAATACTATTAAATAAAAAATAAAAAAAATTAAAATCAATTAATTCAAAATGGGCATAGAAAAAAAAAATTAATAAATAAATAAACATTAAGAAATAAAAATAGAAGAGAACAATTTAAAATAATTGTAAATTAAAGAAGCTGATTCATACGTAAGCACAAGAACATGTCACAGAATTTATTTTCTTTTTTCTAAAACATATTTTAAATATTTGACAATCTGTTTTATTAATGAGCTATCGTGGGTATTGAGTATATCAGTAGCAGATTTAATGTTCTAGTTGAATAAAACATTTCGATAGTCGTCACCGGTGCGTGGGCACTCCTCTAGCAAATGCTCTATCGACTCAATCGTTCTACACAACACACATATTCTTTCCCAATTAGTTTTTTGGATTTCCCACCTAAAGGTATAAAATCTAAAACTCGCAATTAATCTCCTCTCATCCCGTCTACATTCATTCAAATAAAATGCACCCTGTTCATATTGATGTAGTTTACTGAACATTGTCAAGCTTTCCATTGAGTATATATCACTGAGTGATGACCGTAGCGAAAATTCCTTAATTTTATTTTTAACTGCTGTTTTACTCAGTCCAAGGTTATAAATCTGTTCAGCAAATCAATCACTATGTACAAGCAAATGTTGTACATAGGTTTGGTACCTAGTTCAATGTGTACTGCTGAATTTGGAGTTGATTTGGCAATGTATAGAATTTCCTTATAAAAATCATTTGCGATCGTTTCAATGGTTTTTATTTGTCCCTTACTTGCGTCACATATCCATATTTCGGAGCCGTATGTCAAGATTGGCACAACCAAGGCATTGAACAAATTCAGTATTACTTTTACAGGAAAGTTTTGATATTTATATATATATGCCTTCGAACATATAATAAAACGTTTGGCCCTGTCTCTCAAGCACACAATATGATCACGCCACGTTCCGTTGTAAGATAGTTGCACTCCAAGATATTTAAAATTTTTAACATTTTCAATAACTCTGTCGCCATACACCCACTTCTCGTTCGCAGATGCCTTGCAACCATTGCTTACAATCATTATCTTCGATTTATTAACGTTCACACTCAGTTGCCATTTTTCACAATATTCTTGCAATCCTCGTAGAGCACGCGTCATGCTCCCAGTTGTCATTGACAAAATAACAACATCACCAGCATATGAAAGTAATTTGCTTTCTTTGCCCTTGCATCCTGGCGAAGTGGTCGTTATATGTTCCATCCATGCGTTCAAATCGTTAATGTATAAGATAAATAGTAAAGCCAACAAATGACAGCCTTGCCTAAGTCCTTAGTTCATTTGAAATGCACTTAATACTTGATTTTTGCCCATTCGTACGCAAAAAGTTGTGCTTTTGTATATCGAATGAAAAACGAAGATCATATCTTTAGGTACTCCAATTTTATATAGTTTCATCCATTACAAATTTCTATCGACTCCATCAAACGCTTTTTCAAAATATATGAAGCAACAGTTCATCTTGCATCTTTTTACCTTCAAAGTGTTGTCTATCAAGGTTTTAAGTACCAATATTCAAGTTTTATGTTCGCGACAAAAAATAGCCAAGGAATTTCTCTCATTTCGTTTTCACGCCAAGACTCATTGATTTAGCGACTTAGGCGTGAAAATGCAACAGACAGGCTAAGTTACTTTCGTTTTTATAGTATTAGTTAGGATTAAAACATGAAGGCGTCATTTAAAAAATGTTAGTGATTCAATAATATTCAAACAATCAACAATAATATACGTTGAATACTTTGCGTAAATATTACACCCTCGTGGTTGTTACTTTACACTTATTCGTATTGGCATATTAATTAGCTGAGCATTAAAATGGCTATTTAAAAGTGTTTATACATTGCATATATGTAATATGCAAGATATACTAAGTTTAGTCCCAAGTTTGTAACGCTTAAAAATATTAATGTTACGAAAAACATTTTGTTATAAGTGTTCATAAAATTACCTAATTAGTGTATTTTTGGTTGTCCGTCCGTCTGTCAACTCGATAACTCGAAAACGAAAAAAGATATCAAGCTGAAATTTTTACAGCGAATATAAACTTCTTTTTTATTAATCTTGCACCTGTGGGTTGCAACATTAAACGCGTTATAACTTCATAAATATTAATTTTAGAAAAAAAAGTTTAAAGTAAAAATTTTAGGAAATTTTTAGATTTAAAAGTAAAGTTATTATCATTTTCTTGTTTAAACAAATATTAGAAGAGATATCGGTCAAATAGGCTATAAAAAAATCGTTATAGTCGTATAAGTCATACAAATTAGTGATACAAAAAATTTTTTTACAAAAAAAGTAAGTAATTTAATTATCTACAATAAAGGTTTATTTTTTGGTCTGAAGTGCATGGTTATGGAGATATAGCCTGAAACGCTTTTCCTTAAAATGGAGTCACTTCCCCAGCTTATTTTTGTAAAGATTTTGTGCATGTACATTCAGTGCGTGATACTGAACCGATTTAAATAAAAATAAAAAAACTCCAGTAATTTAGTGCATTATGGACAAGAGTAACGGGCTTCTATATAACCTGTGGTGTAATCAACAGGCAAGTTTTCAGTAAACATTGGCCAACATACTGACACAAGGTAAACATTACTGACACAAGGACTAGAATATAGCTGCAGTAGGATGGTAATTTTTCACATTATGCCCAAGTGGTTAGGAGCTTACTTAACGGAAAATTCAATAACCATTGGATTCCTGTTTCAGCCTTCGTGATAGACGGGTGCATTTTTAATATGTGCAACCGTTATCCTATAAAATCCACCAGGTGATATTGAATTATTTTACAAATGAGGGCTAAATTCCTTTTAACAGATGTAATATTTTAATACATTTTATATGGTTTGTGTTGGTACATTTTTTATTGTAAAAAATGTATGCGAACAAAAAATATGTAGATCTAAAAGAGTTTATTTTTTTTAAATATAGAAAAAAATTTTTAATCCTCTAAGCAAATTTTATAAAAAAAACAATTGAAAACAGACAATTGACTGACTTAATTGTTGAAATACCATGCATAGACAGTGTTGATTACTCTTCCACATATAATACATACTATACAATTTACGCCTAATTTGCGCCCTTACAGGTAAACAGTGATGATAACGCAAAAATGTTTCAAACAAAAGTTGGTTATTTTTTTATAAGAAACTTTTTTTACATTTAAACTTTTGTTCTATCTCTAACGGTTTACAAGATGGGTCCTACGTACCCAAGACCCGATTGACCTATGTTGCTCATTTACGAACACTTACGTCCTAAATACGCTGTAAAAATTCCAGCTTGATATCTTTTTTCGTTTTTAAGTTATCGAGTTTAAATGATTTTATGAACACCTATACCAAAATTTGGTGCGTAGCATTAATGTTTTTAAGCGTTACAAACTTGGGACTAAACTTAGTATACCTTGCATATTATATATATGCATGGTATGAAAATGTGTTACGTTAGTGCTATAATAACTTTTTTTTAACACGCTTATATTAGCTTCACCTGTATGTATGCATGTATATTTGTATGTTTGTATGTTTGTATGAACTCTCTAATATCATATCCATGCATAGTACATCATCAGTTATATTATCTTGTGCCCACTTGGTTAAGGGTCCTGGGAATATGCTGCCACCAACTAGTCTTAATTATTTTATAAGGAAAGGACTGGTAAAATCCTTTACCAGTAAGGATAATTTAACACAAACACTGATATTCGTTTAATACTTGGTATGTTTATTTTAAAATTGTAATTCTTCATAGTATAATATGGATTATCGAATGATTATTTAATGATCCCAATTCTTATGTCGAATAATAACTAAATGATGTTTTACGTTTGTATAATACCATATGATTTTTGAATATTTAGCTTGCCTTTAAATATAAAAACTTTTAGGTCAAAATATTAAATATTATGACGTAAAATTAAAATATTAAATATTAATTTTGCTGACTAGCTAAATACTCATAATCATACTATTATTATAAATATTAAAATTAGGTTACATTCATAAAATATTATTACTTAAAAATAATATTATAATATTATAATAATATGATTAATTTATACAGTTTTTAGGATGTTTTTCGTCCCGACCTGATCCAGGCTTCTTTAATAAACATTTATTATACTACCGATAACCATACTATAAATAAACAGAATGTTCGATTTACATCTAGGCATATAAATATCACGAGTATGACAGAATACATGCGTTAAGCAATGCATCTAAGTAAGAGGTATTCTAGTAGTTATATGAAATTGCATAAGTGGCTTGTATCGTGGCTTATCTGTGTAGTTCAGCTATTCAACTAACAAACTCCCACACTTCAAGCGTCTTAAAACTATCTCAACGCATATCGAAGCTTCAACACATGTATATAATACCTGCCACTTAGGTGCATTGCTTAACGCATGAATTCGGCCATACTCGGGATATTTATATGCTAGATGTAAATCGAACATTTTGTTAGAACAAGGAAAAAGTGTGTTTTTATACCATGTATAAATGAAATATGCATAGTATATTTAGTTTAGTCCCAAGTTTGTAACGTCTAAAAATATTGATGCAACGAAAAAAATTTTGGTATAGGTGTTCATACATCTAATTAGTCCATTTTCGGTTGTCCGTCCGTCCGTCTGTGAACACGATAATTCAAAAACGAAAAAATATATCAAGCTGAAATTTTTACAGTGCACTCAGGACGTAAAAAATGTGTTCGAGTTCGAAAATGAGCAACATAGGTCAATTGGGTCTTGTAAACCGTTAGAGATAGAACAAAAGTTTAAATGTTAAAAAATGTTCCCTATAAAAAAAATAAAAAACTTTTGCTTGAAACATTTTTTGTTAACATCACTGTTTACTCACGAAGGCTCACATTAGATGCAAATTTTATATTATGTGTTAATATGGGCTTATCAGTTCTGTATGTGTGACATGTATAGGTATATGTGAAATGGGATAGAGTAATTAACACTGTCTATACATGGTATTTCAACAATTGACTCAGTCAAGTGTTTATTTTCACTTGTTTTATACTATATTTAGTTATTATAGCACTAACGAACTGCGAGGTTAAGTAAAAAATGTCAGGGTACAAAAATTGATTTTTTAATCAGATTTTTGATCCTAACCATTCGATAGTTGTCAAATTTATTGATAATAAAATTTTTATTTTAAAACGCCGACATCTAGAAAAAGGTGTGATTAGTTGAAAATGTCCAAAATATAAAATGTAATTGGTTTTAACTCTCAAGAAAAGTTTTATATAATTTCACAAAAGTTGATGATTTTATATTCACTATGCTCGATTAAATAAAAATACTTACTAATTAATTATTGTATATACAATTAAATATTGTGTAATTTGAATATCAAGCAAACCAATTATTACTTATTATTAATGATTTTTCAATATACACGATGGCCCTAAAAGCTTTTTACAACGCTACATCAGCTCAAAATAAGTCGATTTAGAAAATCTTTCCTCATTAGCTTGTTGCTTCGTTTTAAATTCGTTTTAATAAATTAAACCGAAATGCGAAATGCTATTTCGCGAAAGTAAAATGCCCCGCCGTTGTTTTATAGGACAGAAGAGCTCAAATAAAAATTAAGTTTTTCATTAATCTACTAACGTAGAATGTGATATTTTTAGAATTTAACACTCCCCCTCTCGCGTATTTCTACGGCTTCAGATAAAGGATAGAATGTGTTGAATTAAGACTCAGTAAGTACAACTACCTACAAAAAAGTTACTTTTTAACCCTCGAACCAAAAACGAGTCGTTATAAGTTTATCCGCTATGTGTGTCTAACTGTGGCATCTTAGCGCCTAAACAAAGGAACCAATTTTGATGTTTTTTTTTTTTTTTTTTTCGTTTGAAAGAGTGATATTTAAGTTTTTTTAATTTTTTATCATAAACTTTACTCAACATAGAACCATTACACCTTGTGTCGCATTTAGGATGAAGACACCTACACACTTTCGTCAATTATACGAATATCGATTTAAAAATTTTCACAATCATACTGGAGGATGAATCACATTTTTTAAGATATTTAACCGAATTCTGAACTTTGAACTCCGCCTACTACAAATTGACAAATAGGGCAAATTCTTAAAATTTTGCCTAGCTGCAGAGATAGTTAGAGATATGGAAAAAAATTATTAGAAAAAGTTGCTTAGAATGTACTTTAATGCCCATATATCGATTTTCAACAAAACTCACATTTATAATTTCATTATTTTGTTCTGCACTCAAAATTATTGCAAGATTATTGAAATATTTGAATACATAACACTATGAAATTATCAATTTGTCCAGTTTTTACATTCCATAGTTATAAAATTAAAACATAAACTTGTAATAATTTTGAGTAAAGACCAAAATAATGAAATATTAAAAATGCGAATTTGGTCTTGAAAACATTATCTAATAAAATTTTAAGAATTTGCCCTATTCCTCAATTTTTAGCAGACTGAGTTTAAGTTCCGGTTTCTGTTAAAACAATCTAAAATTATTTAACCAACCTTCTTACATTACTGTGCAAATTTTTAAATCGATATTCCTATAAATGACGAAAGTATGAGGGTATCTTTATCTTAAATGCGACAAACTGTATGTATAAAAATCCGAATTGGAAACACAAGTTCGGTTTTATGAAAAATATACAGATACCATGTAAATAAAACTGAAATAAACTATAAATATTTTTTTAGCACATATAATTATTTATAAGGATTAATCTTAATATTATACTTAAGAGGATTACGTTAATTTAGATAATCTAAATAAGTCTGATTATCGCAATCTATTTGAAAAGACAGTTAAGTATGAGAAACAGCGACAAAATTAAAGATGACGTAATATCATAAGTGGTTTTTGGAAGCAAAAATTATTTGTAATGAATTAATTAATGAACAACTGATACCATTTAATTACTAACTTTATTTTAACAAAGCAATATAAATTATGTTTAATCGCTATAATCTAACAGAGTATAATGATTTCACGAAATGAAAAATTCGAGTGACTTAGAAAAACAGTAACTCAGTCTTATGTATCAAGAGTGAAGTAATGTTATAAGGCTCAAAATTCAAAATTATATTCAACATTCATTCGGAATTTAAGCCTTACAAAATATTACGCAAATCTTATATATTTAAACGAGCAATTCTTGTATATATATATTTACGATCTTGGAAATGGCTCCAACGATTTTCATGAAAATGAGTATGTAGGGGTTTTTTGGGGCGATAAGTCGATCTAACAAGGTTTCATTTTAAAAGAACGTCGTTTTATTCGTTTTTTCATGAAAAACTGAAACCGGCAATGCAAATTATAACTCTTCCTGACATCTATTGGTGTATATCGTAGTTAATGAAATACAATACAAATTATAACTCTTCCTGACATCTATTGGTGTATATCGTAGTTAATGATTCAAATTGGTATTTGTGTGGAGACATTTAAAACGGTCTTCTATTAGTGATAAAATTTGTGTCTTTTTAAGAATAAAGAGCAAAGCTCGGTCATCCAGATATTATTAATTTATACACAAAAGAAAGAGAAGTTATATGGACATGCAAGTTAGGATCTCAAAAATTGTTATTTGTCTTTGATAAATGCTTGTCGCCCTGGTAGCTCAGTTGGTTAAGGCGTAACTAATTCCGTCCGCGGTATGCCCAGGGTTGCGGTTTCGATTTCCGCCGTCACAACAAAATTAATTTAATTAATAGGTGGGCTAGTGTAGTGCATGGTATATGTATGAAGGAGGTTCACTCAGCCTCTGAAATTGAGGAGCTGCTAAATGAAAATATCAGCGGAAAAGGTTGTAAAACACATATGGTATCACAATGGGCTCTATAGCCTTAGTGTTTCCTTCGCGGACAGACAATATAACCTAACCTAACCTTGATAAATGCTTTCGTGAGTATATCTATCTGCATACTGATAATCAGTACTCATAAACTTTATCACAATAATCTTTTGATAATATATTATTTCAATTTACATCTAGGACTTGCATCCCTTGAGTATTTCTCTCTTCACGAGCGTATGGGTGTAAACATAAAAATTTATTAACTTCGGAAATTTTCGGACCTGTTCGTGTACTTTCGTTTGTTTAATATAAGTCGTACTCAGTAAAATAAAAAAAAACTTTTGATAGCAGTATGGGGAAATTAATGAAAATGAATTTAATTATTTAGATTATTTCTCTGCTCTAATATTTTCACTGGCAAACATCATTCAATAATCACATTAACTTTTTTTAATTAGCTATTGCATTAAAAAATAAATTTATATAAAGTTTTGTAGAGGTTATAATTTACAATGTTAAATAACATAAAACAGGCGGAGTATTTACCGCATGTGCAGAACACGTGAGCCAATCTCTCATCACGCGACTAAAGATTACCGAATGGTTGACGCGAATGCTGAAGAGTTAGGGATATTATGTTATAGATATTGGATACAAATACGGGAAAAAAAACAGATAAAATCAAATAATATAATTCAATTACGATAATGGAGT
Source organism: Chrysoperla carnea (assembly GCF_905475395.1). Classification (NCBI taxonomy): domain Eukaryota; kingdom Metazoa; phylum Arthropoda; class Insecta; order Neuroptera; family Chrysopidae; genus Chrysoperla; species Chrysoperla carnea. Next base: position 62,560,056 of record NC_058341.1, on the reverse strand, counting down.
ACTATAATCACTGAAAATTTATTCGGAATCCTTAAAACAAAATACATAGTATATGTTTGTACAATATAAAGTATTCAATTATTACCTTATAGATTGTGTGGCAACTTCAAAAAGATTTTGGGAATATGTAATACTTTTTTATGGTTGAAAGTTTGTGCGACAGAATAAAAACAATTCGTGACCCATATGACCATTTGAAATCAGACCCATAATTTTCTGTGTAAGTAAACTATTGTAACAATGTAAAAAAAAAAAAAAACATTAAGATCACATAAAATAAATATCATAATAAGACAGATCGAAGATCAATTAATATCAATTAGTTATTATTAATTAGCAGCCATATTAATTATTTGTGTGCTAAATTTTTTCATGCGATGAATATCAAAAAACTTTGAAACTAAGTTATTTTTATTTTCTATAGTGAAACAAACAGCGTTTCATCTCCAAATGTTGATATATTTTTATTAAGGTTTATGCGTTAGTGGAAGGAGTTATTATTTATAAGAAATAATTAATGATAAACACAATTTTATTTGATACGATTAATTTAATTTAAACAGATTAGAAATTACATAAATTGAACACATGTCAAATACTGTATCATATAAACACACTTGGTTACTATGAAAATAATGTTATCTTTTAAAATTTATTAGAAAGATATCTATTAGAAAGAGTAAGGAAAACTAATACTCTAATCACTAGATCAATCAATATATGACGGACGAGTTTGGCGGAAAGATTTGAACTCTAACACTCCCCTCTCAAATCGAACGTCATCAGAGTCTGTCAATTAGTTTTAATCCTAATTTTTGTACACATTTCTCATGACTAGTACGACATAATGGCTTAGTTAAGACATCTGCAGTCATCTCTTGAGTTGGAATATGTTGAACATCCACTAAGTTGTTCTTTATTGCACTCCTGATGAAATGATATCTTATATCAATGTGTTTCGTCCTCTTATGAAACATAGGATTATTGGCTATACATTCAGCGCCTCTGTTATCAGTATAAAGTCTGATATTGCTGAGTTCTTTTAGACCAATCTCAATCATTAAGCTTCGAAGATGTAGAGCTTCTTTGAAAGCTTCTGCTAGGCTAACATATTCAGCCTCCGCTGTAGATAATGCAACTGTTTGTTGCTTCTGAGATCTCCATGAAATAGCTGCGTTGCTCAATATGAAACTATACCCAGAAAATGAGCGACGATCTGCAGGATCATTTCCCCAATCAGCATCAGAATAGCCAACAATTGAATCATTTGACTTAGTATATACTAAACCCAAGTCTTTGGTTCCAGCTAGGTATCTTAGGACTCTTTTTGCCTTTACAACATGATACCTTTTAAAACAGGTCGTGAATTGTGCCAATCTAGCTACAGTATTCGATATATCAGGTCTTGTAGCTACTGATAAATACATTAAAGCACCAATAAGTTCACGATAAGGAAATTTTTCTTGAGAATTATCAGCTGAGTCTTCTTCGACATCCTCATATACTTTTAATTCAGACGGAGTCGAAACCTTATTGCACTGGCTCATACCAAAACGTTGAAGAATATCTAGGATGTAGCTTCTTTGTTGTAGCACCACTTTATCTTTGGTTTGTGTTATTTCAAGTCCTAAACATGACTTTGCTAATCCAAGATCTTTAACTTCAAATGTTTCTCCTAGACCTTGTTTAATTTCTTCAATCCATCTGACATCTTTTGAAGCAATTAAAATGTCATCTACATACAATAGTAGAAACAATACATCACTATTGCGTTGAGCATAATAAAGGCATGGTTCGCCACACGTTGGAGTTAATCCAATTTCTTTCAACCTTTTATCAATAGCTTCATTCCATTTTCTTCCACCTTGACGAAGACCATATAAAGCTTTGTTGAGTTTACAGGCATCACCACCATCCTTTATAGCTTTTAAAAGTTTCTTAGCTTTGAACTTCATACTTTGATCATTACCTTGATTAATTCGATGAAGCATTTGTTCCAACATATCTGGCATTTCCATAATAACTTCTTCATCGAGTTGACCATTCCAGATAAGCAGTAACTATATCAATTTGATGCACCTGAAGGCCATATCTAGCGGAAATAGCCATTAACAGACGAATAGACTCTAGTCTTGCTACTGGGGCAAACGTTTCGTGATAGTCAACTCCAAATCTTTGACTGTACCCCTTAGCAACTATCCTGGCTTTGTAACGATCTATATTACCGTTTGGTAGATACTTCTTTGTGAGGACAACGCGAGATCCAACTATATTTTGTCCTTGGTTGTGTTTGACAATATCAAATGTATCATTTTTGATCAAACTCGTTACTTCAGCTTGAATTGCTCGTTCCCAGGCTTCCTTTTCGTCACTATTTAAAGCTTCATTTATGGAAACTTCTGCTACACCAGCAAATAGCTCATCAGAATCATTATCATTATCATTATCATCATTATCAACATTATCATCACCAACTTCACCATCTGGAATACCCCCATCACTAGTTTGTGATTTGCTAAATATCTTTCTTGGTCGGCCTCTGAAACCTGTACGTAAAAATCTAGGTCTGCCACGACCCCTTGGAGGTTGCTGATTTAATGGTGCAGATCTTGGTGTTTTAGATTGACTAGACGGGCTGCTACTTGAATTACTTATCTCCGGACTTTTCTTCGGGCTAAGTCCCTGCTTATTTGTAGTCTCAACAGACTGTATCACATTATCACTGCTTGATGAGGCATCTTCACTATCTTCATCTTCATCATCGACGAAATCTACCAGTTTTTCTTCTTTAGACAACTCTAAATTGTCTTTTACAAATTTAACATCTCGAGCAATCACAGTTTTTCTGGCATCAGGTAACCACACCCGGAATCCTTTTGCTTCACGTGGATAACCTATAAATATACCTTTCGTTGATCTCGGAGCAAGCTTATCTTTAGTTGGAAGCTTGTCTAACACATATACCGGAGATCCAAAAATATGTAATTCAGATAAATCGGGTTTCCTTCCTTTCAACTTCTCATATGGAGACATTCCACCCAGAGCAGACGTTGGCGATCTGTTACGTATATAACAAGCTGTGGCTACAGCATCAGCCCAAAATGTCTGGGGAAGTTTTGATTGCAGTAACAGACATCTCGCCATCTCAATAATAGTACGGTTAAATCTTTCTGCGACTCCATTTTGTTGAGGCGTATGTGGAATCGTAAGCCGACGTTGAATACCATATCTCTTAAGTAGACCATCAAATTCATTACTCAGGTACTCTTTACCGTTGTCTGATTGGAGATATTTAATTCTTTTCCCAATCTGGTTCTCCATATGGCTCTTATATTGGTCAAACGCCGAAATTACTCCACTCTTTCGTCCTAGAAGGTATACTTCCGACCATCTAGAGGCATCATCTATAAATGAAACAAAATATTGAGCCCCATTTAGCGATTGCACTCGCATTTTACCAACAACATCTGAGTGTACGATTTTTAACAGCTCACTGCATGGTGATTTACTCTTCGTGTATGGTAGACTGGTCATCTTTCCTCTAATACAAATGTCACACTCAGGAATCTCAATCTTTCCAGCATCTAGACCTATGGTATCTTTGATTATTTTTGTCACATCTCTGTAGTTTAAGTGACCCAATTTCTCATGCCATGATCGTAGATCATCTTGACTAACATGAGCAGATACCTTAGCAAACTGGGAACTCTGTGAAAGAAAATATAAATTATTCTTTCTAATTGCACTGAGTCTTACCCTACCTTCTTGATCCATAATTACAGCAGAATCTTTGGTAAAAGTGACACTATGACCACTATCAGTAATTTTTGCAACTGATACTAAATTAGATCTAAGATCAGGAACAAATAAGGTATGTTTTAATTCTACCACCTTTGGATATCCATTATTATGCAAAGGTATCACAACCTTTCCTGACCCTTGTACATCTGTTGACGAATTACTGGCTAAATGTAGTTGTCCACCGACTGATTCTTTCCAATCTTCGAACTTGGTTCGGTCATTACACAAATGACTAGTACACCCACTATCTAAAATCCATGGTTCATCTGATATTAACTTGCATTGATTGTTAACTCGAGAAACAGCTCCAAAGCACACAGCGTATGACTCATCTGCTGTATTTGCTGCCTGACTTCTCTGACCACGTCTATTGGAATTATTATTTCTCCTTGGTTCCTTACAATCTGGTGATTTGTGACCAGGAGCTCCACAATTATAACACTTTATATCACGATTTTTATTTGGTTTACTATTGCTCTTATTACTTTTTGAACCTAGTTGCCTTATTATTATTTCTGCTAGCCATAGCACCTGCTGCTTGTACCACTTCATTACTATTTTGTGTGTCAGCATGTTCTAAGATTTTTGTTTTTAGAATATCAGCTGATGGCAATTCATCACGAGCTTCTATTGCCAATCTAAACTGCTCAAAACTAGCAGGCAAGCTGTAAAGCAATGCAATGGACACAACATCTGGATGAAAATTAATTTTCATAGCAGCCAACTTATCTAAGGCACCGAAAAATCGTCGAATGTGTTCTCTCACATCACCTCCTTCTTGAAGTTTAGTGAATAACAAAGTCTTCAATAACTGTACCTTCTTCAAAGGACCTTGAGGTAACTAGTATTAAAATGAAAACAAACAATTTACTGAGTTAATTGCTGAAATACCCTGTTGATAAAGGGTTGCATGTCGGTGCCTGCATTATGTTTTGTTTAAAAATAATGCAAATAATACACTGGCAAAAAACCAACACAATTATGGCAAACTTTCGGTATTTTCTCGAATTTCTTTTCGTTTTTTTTTTTAAGACCAATAGTTAAAGCAACCTGAAAATTTTTAACTACCTATCTTTTATAACATACCAAAAAGCAGCCTTGCATAGCGTTTCGCGATTTTAATGTATTGATTTGCATAAAATAAATTTTTGGATGAAAAACATGGTTCTATAGCACTTCTATCTCATAAGCAGCAAAACTATGTAACAAAAATTAAGGACCAAAAAATGCTTAAATAATCCGAAATATAATATAAATTGGGCTTTTAAATTAATATCTGCATCAACAATAATCTCCATTTTTGTTTGTTTCAAAATGGTTGAAATACATATTTTACTTTGACAAAAAACGATAAACAGACTAGATGCGTTGATGAGTATGTAGATTACCTAATGGTAGGTCCACACGATACCAACTTCACACAGACCTCTATAGAATTTTGTCATACCATAATACCGACTTTTGCTTGCACTGATTTGTTGCGCAGACAAAATTCTATAGAAGTCTGTGTGAAGTTGGTATCGTGTGGACCTACCATAACCATAAAAACAAATTTTGTCGGCCGTTACATAGCTTTGAATTAGTGATGTGGGTAATCTTCCCCCATCTGGTTAAATTAATGTGGTGGAACGTATGAAATTTGATTTCTCAAAAAAGATTGACTCTTTGCTTTGAAAAGATTGCTGTTAATGCTTTTGTTAACAATAGCTACCCTAGGGTATTATCGTTAGTAAAAAATAAATCATGAAATTTGAAAAAAAAAATAAAATTTATGTAAAAATATACTTAAATATTCTGATTTCGAGTCATAAAAACACATTTTTCTTTTAAAATATTAAAATTTAAAATCGTAATTTTTAAACTATATATATCACGTGACCTAAAACACGGGTAAGCCTTGCTGTGATGTCATAGCGGTATGAGTCACAGACCATCAGTTAGTTCAGTGTAGACAGCTGAGTATAATATATACATAGATAATAAGTATTTATATTTATTATAATCAGATATCTATGAATATATCTGTCAAATTTATTTGTGTTATTTCGTATAGTGATAACCATATTACGTCATAAAATTGGATGCCCGCGTTTTTGACAGTTTAAAATAGGTTTAAAATTTAATCTAAGATTTTGGCAAGGAAGCGTGTGTATTTTTCCGAAATAAATTTTTGGTGACTTTTTATTAGCAAAATCAACATTTTGAAGTACTTTTTCAAAAATAGTGGAATATCTTATTCAAAAGGTTAATACATCAAACATTTTTTGAATTTATTTTATTTTGTTGGCGAGTGAAAACAATAACTTTCTATCAATAAAGTAAAAAAGACTTTTCTTTTCTTTAGTGTTGTTTATCACAGACATTATTCTGACTTATAAAATAATCTTATTTGCTAACAAATAATTTTATTTGTTGAAAATTGAATGTATAAATTTTTAGATATAACAGAAAAATATATAAAGAAAGTTTGTTTTCGTGTTATGTTTCTTGTCCTTTAGGCTGCAGGTAGATAAGCAAGCAAACCAGAATTGACATTGGCTGTATTTACATTTATATGAAGTGCACTTATTATAGTAATACCCACTGTGTATATAGAGTGAAAAAAAACATAGATTTTTTTGCACTCTCAGTGTAAGGCCTATTAAAAAATTCACTCAATAAGTTCCAATTCTTAGCCAAACCCATTATTTTGTCGATGTCCATTTCTCTCATTCTTTTCAGAGTTTTTAGAAAACTTTTCCTAAAATTTCAACAACAATATGCTATTTATCTGTACAGAACTTTTTCTGCGGTCTGTTATTTGTCTTCACATCCTCTAGAAATTGTCAGTTGTAATATTCCATATTATGGAGTTGATTAATGGATTTGATACTCCTGTGACTTTGCAGAATAGACATCTCCTTGCGTTTCGTTATAATTTAATTTAATAATCTTTAAACGATTTTATAGACGGCGGTAGTGAGTTTAAAATATTATCAAAGCTTTTTTTGTCTCTTACTTAGTTAGTCAGTTTTCCTTCAGGATAGAAACTGTAGGAAAGTCCGCATTATCTTTTTCAATATATATACGCCATATGGCCAAGTTTTTTACGTCGGACATGACTGAAAATATTATTTCTGCATATTTCAGTCATGACAAGACGAATAAAGCCACTTCGAACCCATATTTAGCTAAGTGTGGGTGCCTTTTTTCGGAAAATATTGTTTAATTTGGGGTTCATAAAGTACGTTCGCATACTAAGTGGGACGGATTTAGTATAACAAGATATGAAAAGGCGGGACGGATGGTATAATAATGATAATTATAATAATGGGGCTAAACCTCCTTTTTATGACATTCGCCTTATCACAGAGGCCACCCACATCATTATTTGTTAATCTTTATTTTATTAAATTTCATATTTACAGTTACATTTATGATGTGCGTGAAAGAAGAAAACTTTAATAATATTTTAAAATATCAATATTGTTGAACTATTCAGAGAAATGAACTATTTATAGAGATGAGAGCTCTGGCTTTCGTAATGTATAAGGGGGTCAAAAAGAATGTGACGCAGTGTGGCGAAGGGGAGAGAAATAACTCTATATCCGTAATATGAGGTATGAACTCCACATATTTCCACCTTGGCGAGTTAAGTTGGGGCACACCACGTAAAACTATTGATAATTTTTACAACTCTTCATGCACAAAGTATTCCACATTTATGATCTGCAGGTTGAATTTCCGATTACTTTAATATTTCAATAAAAAGTAGGAGCCGCAGGACAAGCTTGTCTTAAATCGTAGTAGCGAGCTCGGTAGACGCCTTATTTTAATATCCGTGTTTCATGTCTCTCACGTCGGATATTGGAATACTTCCACTTTCAAAAAATGTCAACACTTATCGAAATATGAAATCTCATGATGAAATGAATTTTTGGATAGAGCCGGGAGTGGTTTTATTACCTTGCCATGATTTAAAATTACGGAAATATACTTCGATCGGTAATTTATATAAAATTTCTATTATTTGTGCGGCTATTTGGAGAAAAAGACCCAAGAACCTGTTTCTATCAAAGAAAGTTGATTACATCGGGTGAAATTTCATTGTTCAAAATCATCTAATCTTTGCATCGTGTACCGGCTGCACTATTTAGTAAACATCTTGAGTTGTTAATTACAGCCGTGCAAGCAATGCTCTATCAATAAATCATGGAAAATGTAATAATTTGGAAATTGTACCAGCAAAAATCCGTGCAGGAAGGTAGGGTAAATTGTATACAGTATATCAAATGAAAAAACTTTACACCAATTCATAATCCATTTAGAATTATTCTATTCCGACATAAAAAAGTCTGCACGGAAATAAATGAGACAGTTTTTTTAACCTAGACACACTGTATATAAAATTTATTAGATAAGGAAATGTGTATTTGTTTAGTTTAAAAAGAGAATGGTATTTTCAATAATATATTTGATAAATTTTCAGTGAAAATGTTACACAAATTGAAATTTTCCCTCTTAAAATAAACAAGATTTAAGTACTTTAGATAAATTTTTTTATTTTTCTACTTAAATTTTATTTTATTACATTTAAAGTCAATTTATATAGGATTGATTTTTATATAGGCAAATTTAACAACAGCTTAGATATACTTAGTTAGTTAAATGTTACTTTTTAAATGAAATTACATGGGAATAATTTAGAATAACGTTGCATCCATAATGCTATAAAAAATTTATATATTTTCATATGGTTTCATTTGAAAACAGATTTTACCACGGAATTAACTTCTTAGAAAGAATCATGGAAACTTGAAACCAAAGTTTGGATTAGATTAATGCTAGTTTTCAAGCAAGACCCAATGCTCAAAAATGTCTTTGCAAACTTGAACCAATATTGGTCCGATACTTTAAAAGAGTTTTTTTGATAAAACGTAAAATTTTCGAGCTAATCGTGAAAAATTTGTTTACCATGGATTTTTTTTTATTGAAAACTGAAGTTTTAAAAACATGTATTGTTTGGAATTTATTTACATAAACCTTCTAGTTAAAAGTGCGAATCGGCACTTTTAGAATTCTGTTCTTTGAAATATTTGAGAATTACTGTCTGTGTATGTCAGAAACTCAACGACATTTAGTATTTTGTGAGATATCTTGTACCTTATGTGAGAAAACCGTCAACAACTTAGCTAGTTTGTTAATTTCACAAATTGCTCTATTAACCTGGGAATTAAGGTGGTACGAACACTAAAGCAATTTGTGATATGGGGTTGAAATTATTTGTACGTTATTTTCAATTATGATGATGAATTTTAATATAAATTCATCAATGTAAACAAAAAATAGGAATACAATTTTTCGATATCTGCCTTGGTTTTCGAAATAACGAAAGCGAAATAATTACAAAAAAAAAATTCCGATATTTTGAAAATTACTCCTGATACCGAAAAATTGTATTCTTACTTTTCGTCTTATATTGTCAAACATCCATCCTAAGCTCAAACTACCGTGCTCAAACATCCTTAATTAGTCGAGCACAACCGTTTCTTTTGTTTTTCATAATTATTTAATTTATTTTCGTGAATCGAGATAAAAAAGTTCGAGAAACCAGAAACCCCAAAAAGGTTGAAGAAATTTCGCGAACATAATCACTAAAACATTTACATTTTACTATTTTTTCTAAGATTCAATAACAATTTAAGGAGATATGCAAGGATTGATTAATACTAGGGATTTCAATAAAACTTTATAAATACAAAGTTTTTTGATTAACAAAGTTTCCAAAAATCACAAGAAATTCCTAAGTCATCGGGCTTTTTATTATTATTTTATTGTTCAAAGTTGGCTGAAAAAAAGAATGAATCATATAGGTTATCCTTTTCAATTGGATATTTCTAAATCAAAAAATCTAGAAAGTGTGATAAAAAAACTATCTAAAATATTTAGACAATCTTGTTGTTTATAATAATCATAAAAATATAAGGTTGTAGATGATATAAAAACAAAAGTTTAATTTAATGATTAGAGTATTGATAGAAGAGCTATTATATCAAATTTATAAGCAGCACTTACACACAATATATTATATATTTTTGTAGTTGCGTGGTATTGTAAAGCTAAAAATAACACATTACTTTACTACAAAGCATGTATTTTATTTATATGTATGTACCGTGCAATAAACCCTAACCCTTTTTACAATACTGTAGGGAAACAAACACCTTTAATTAAAGTCTGATGAAACAAATACATTAACAAAATATACTTACACAATGGGTATTTTTCAAATGATATGTGGCGTTTAAAATGATCACTTTAATGACTTTATATATTTGTTTATAATAACAACCACTCCGGTAATAGTTGGCAGATATTACTGGTTTTCAACATTAAATATTTTCTACTGCGTTAACAGTTCTTGTAAATTGATTCAGAGGAAATTGATTGATTGTGGTTTTTTGTGCTTGAAGTTTAGTAAATTATGGTTACCTGTATTCATTACACTTTGAGATAGTATAATGTTGTTTATTTTGAATTTTACATTATACCTACAGTCATATACTCATATACCTGGTGAAAATGTTAACACATTGCTACTTCAACCTACTGATTCACAAATAATTATTGCCATTTGGATAGTGGGTGACAATTATTGCCTGGTAATAAAAGACACGGGCGTCGCCGAGATTACACTCAGGGAGGTATATCTGTGTCTACACTAGAGTTGGCCAAAATAATCGACTATTCTTCTTTACTTTCTAAACCAAATAATGTATTGCTATGTCCCTCTAGAAAATTATCTCAAAAATGGTATCTAAATATTAATAGGAAGGTCCTCTTCATTAAATTTTTCCATTTTTACCTCAATAGAAAATGAACTGATTCACAAAAATGGTTTCTTTTGTTTAATAGATTACTTTAAGCGGCTAAAAGATATTCTTAACCAAAGTTTAAAGTGTACTGATTTTCGAAGTTTTTAATAATTATGTTAGAAAAAATGATATTAATTCCTTTATTTTTGGAAATATGTCTGCAAATTCTTCTTTTGGAAAGTTTTTCAAAAGCATTCATTAAAAGCTGGATCTGATTATTTTTCATTGGTCAATTCGACCCCACCACATGGTACGAGATATTAAAAACAAATGAAGCAATGAAGCAAGTGATGCGGTTTTAAATGAACCCACCCCCAGTTTTAATCCATCGAATTATAAGAAAATCAACATTGGTTTCACTATTCCAGCATCAACATGTAGCATTGAACGTATATTAAGCACTTAGCAACATGTCAGGACGCGGAATCCCCCAAGCGGTGGGAGACGCAAGGATAAGCGACCTATGCATGCTACGTGTCCACAAGAAAAGAGTAGAGGAGGACACTGAATATATCAACAAGGTGATAAGAAAATTTTGACAGTTATCCAGGCACTTTAAGTTTTTATTCAAACGGCGACTTCTAAATATTTTTCCGTGAAAAATTCTTTTTCATAATATTTTCTTTTCTGGCAGGAGCACCCTTCTTTCGGCGCCCATGGTAGGTAATGACAAATTAAATACCACTTCGGTAATTAGTGGTGGATATTCCTGGTCTAGAAATTCGAATTTTTCCACTGCATTTATATTTCCTATAAATTAAAATAAAAAGGTGTTGAATGATGGTTGATTGTTTGTGTTTTTAATAAATAATAGAAATCATTTGAACGATGAGGCTATTTTATTCGGATAATAAAACTTGCAAAAACAATTTTTTTTCTTTTTGAAGACGTTTGGCTAACGCTGAATGGCTTCAGTACGAAGAAAATAAATTAAAAGCCCAGGAAAGAATATACGGCGAAGGTTGGCTGTATGTAACAGGATATCTAGCTCATATATTTAAATGGATCATCGACTAATATCTCAGACTAAATTACAACTGATCGACTCTGTCTCTTGATTCCACGGGAATTCATTTTATGTTTCATAAGGCCACGAACATAATACAGTACAATCTGACAACTCGGCACAATTTAAATACAGAAAGTTTCGAATTATTCGAATTCGAACAAGTTAATTCATGTAAGAGGAAAAATATGAAAGAAAAACAAAGAATTGTAAACAAAAAAAAATTGAAAAATAATGTTTTAAGTTTTTATTTATAAATTCCTTTACTTCTACTAATCTATAATGTATAATTATAGTAATAATATTATACAACTTCAAATTATTTTAAATAAACTGTATTTTTGTAGTATTCAAGTTAATAATAACGAACTATACTTCCACGCACGTCACCAAAATATGCACATGCCATACCTACTGTTCTCGTATAGTATGGTTCGGTTGGTTGGGTTGTCATTACATTTCTAGTTTAATTAGTTGATGCTCTTAGTTGCCATTAAGTATTACTACTTCTTCATTGATTTGGATTACTTTGTTTTTTGAAAATTTTTTAGGATTACTACGCAGGTAATATACAAACTCATTACTCTTGTCCATAATGCACTAAATTACAGGAGGTATTTTATTATTTAAATTGGTTCAGTATCACGTGCTGAATGTAAATGTACAAAATCCTTACAAAAATAGGCGGGGGAAGTGCCTCCATTATAAGTAAAACCGTTTTGGGCTATATCTCCATAACTATGCACTTTTGACCAAAAATGGTAATAACCTTTATTGTAGATGATTAAATTATCTACCTTTTTTGTAAAATAATTTTTTTTTCATCACTAACCGTTTATGACTTATACGACTATGACGATTTACTTTTTGACTATTTGACCGATATCTCTTCTAATGTTTGTTTAAACAAGAAAATGATAATAACTAAAGTTTTAAATCTACAAATTTTTAAAAAATTTTTAAGAAAATAAATATTTATGAAGTTAAAGCGCGTTTAATGTTGTAACCTACGGGTGCAAGATTAATACAAAAAAGTTTTATACTTAGTAATTTATAAAAATATAGTGTAATGATTAAAATTCAATAAATATATGAAAAATTTTAACGTTACAACGTTAACAACATTAACGTGACATAATTATCAATAAATAATTTGCCTTCTTACCTGCAGAAGCAGCCACCACCCACCACCCATTAAAATTTTTGTTTTATTAAAAAAAAAAAAAAAAAAATATGCTAAAAAGATAAAAAATTTTATTATCTACAGAAAAGATTATTACCATTTTTGGCTTAAAGTGCACGATTGCGAGGTTATAGTCAGTAAAGGTTTTCCTCAAAATGGTGGCACTTTCCCCTCTCCAAATTTGTAAGGATTTCGTGTATTTACATTCAGTACCTTATAATAAACCAATTTCTAGAAAAGAATAACTCCTTTAAATTAGTGCAAGAAAAAATTCTCAATTATCTGTAGCTGTAATTCCACATTAAACACATTATAACGTCATTAATATTAGTTTTAGAAAAACAAGTTTAAAGTAATTGTCTTTACATGATGTTTCAACAATTAACTCAGTCAATTGTTTCTTTTCACTTGTTTCAACATAACTTCAAATTTCATGAAACATGGTGAAAGTATTTCTCTTTTATTACGGAATAAGCATTAATTTTTAGGAAACTGAAAAATAATTTTTTATTAGAGATTTTTCAAATTTTCCGTTAAAATTGATCATTTTTCAACGAAAAACTCTCTTGCTGTTTCTTTCGATTTTCATACCCTGCCTGGGATCGTTTGAACCTTTGAAATATCTATTTTAAAATGGTCTATCTATGTGTATAATTTATTTTTCATTGAACCGTTTAAAATCCAGAAAAACCGAAAAAAACCATTTTTCGTCCGTAAACACGATAACTCAAAAACGAAAAGAGATATCAAGCTGAAAATTATATTTATAGCGTGTTCAGGACGTAAAAGTGATTGTAAACTCTTAAATAAGAAACATAAGTCAATTGGGTCTTGGATTCGTACGACCCATATTATAAACCGTTAGAGATAGAACAAAGGTTTAAATGTAAAAAATGCTCCTTATAAAAATATGCATATTTTACTTGAAACATTTGTTGTAAAAATAACTGTTTACACATGAGACCGCAAATTATGTTCCCTGAGAATTCATTTGAGGAAATGAGGAGAAAGATACGCTTATTACTTTAAGTGTAAGAGTGACTATCTCGCTTTACTTACATGACGTAAAAAACAAACGATTGCCTAATCAACACTGTCTATACATGGTATTTCATGAACTCAATTCAATTATTTGTTTTCACATTATTTAATTTTTACAATACAATTAATTCTATGAAAGAGTCATTTTATTTATTTAAAAATTGTATATCGAAACTCTATTCAGTTTTATGTAAAATTTCGGTAATGGTGCGGCATTTTCAATTTTCCCAAGAAATATACTAAGGTTAAATTCGGTCCTGCTTATATTGCTCTTTATTATTCTGATTACACTCTGTATAATCCTATACATTAAGTTTTAAAAAGCACCATAACAAACGTCGAGATTATGGAGCTTGTTCAGCTTGTTCATTTAATAACATAATAACGACAACAATATATAAACTTGATTATAAAAAAAAAAAAAAAAAAAAAAAAAAAAAACATAAAAATGACAATGTAACCACAATAATTATAGTCTGCAGTACAGAGTGTGGATATGTGGATATGGTTTCGTGACTAACCATAGAAGTAATAACATAGAATTGTAATGTGGCCATTCAAACGGTTGATCGTTATTCGTTGTGTGCGAAGTCATTGTAGGGACAATAAAATCGATGCCGGCGTTTCCAGGGAAAAATTTTGGCGTTATGGAGGCTGTTTTGGCTAATTTGCAATTCTTTACATGTTAATGTTATCGAAAATATCAAATTAAAATTATTGAAAAACACTAATTAATTAAACTCAATGCATTAAAAATTGTGAAAATAAGAAATCAAATTGCACAAATATTATTTTTCAAATGTTAATTATCGTAATAATTTATTTAAATTTGTGAGACAATAATATTAAATTTTCAAGGTAAGTCATAAATGCATACAATTATATATGCATCCATACAATTCTATAATTAAAGTAGTGTATCGTTACCATGGAAACGCCTCCAAAAAAAACTCACGCAAAGTGCGAATAGAGAGAGGCGTAAAAAATAACATACAACCGTAATGTGTTCATCTAAACGGTTGATCGTTATAGAGAGAGGCGTAAAAAAAGTATGCATATAGCTTCCTTCATCTGTCTTATATTAACTCTATGAAATACACAGGCATGCACGTGTTTATAGAATAATTCAAAATATTCATATAGTGCTTTGTCAGGCTGAGAGCCTAGAGGAAAGACGGTCTCTTTTTATGGTCTCTTTTTTAAAGGTCAATAATTCACTTATCACATTTCCTATGCTTTTAAGCCGCTATGTTATATATAACCTCTTTGTGATTAACACTCTTCAGTGTAACCAATTCAGTGTAACCTATAACGTTAACATTTACGAAAACCTTGAAAAGGCGAGAAACATGTCAACTAAACGACTTATTGAAAAAATATGATCAATCGTTTGCTGTTTTCTTGAATGCAAGATAAATGAATATAATAAGGGAGAATAATAGTGGCCTACAAAAATATTGAACCGTTTGGCGCGATCTCCACCCCCAACATATCGCAAAAACGAGGTTATGAAAATTTATCAAGTACCGGCTATTTTTTACAGAAATGTTTAATGAATATTAGTAAAATTGAATGCTCAAACTTTTTAAGCCGTTTTCTCACACCTACGCCCTAAGCATATCTGTTTAATGACTGTGCCTTAGTCTACTAGGTTATGAACCGCAGTAGGTGCATGTAAGTAGCCATTTGAACAATAAAACTAGGATGTTCGATTTATTTGAAATGTTATTAAGTAAAATTAAAATCAAATAATTTTCTTTTAATATAGGTATGTTCCTTTAAGATTGTAAGCGACTACATTTTTTGTGTGCTTTTAGTGGCCTAAAAGTGTTTATATAAATAAAACATATATAGTCGTTAAATTGGCATGTTTAAGGCATGTGTGTGAAAATCATTTTATTTTACTAATATTCATTTGACATTTATTTTAAAATTTGTCGGTTGTTTATAAATCTTCATATTCTTGTTTTTAATAATGTTGTGAAATAAAAATTTGTAAATGTTATTTTTCTTATATGGCCCAATTATGAAGTATAGGCCACATGTTTTATGGCATTCTACATTTCATTTGAAGTGAAAAAAGAGAGAGTGTTCATAGTAAAACATATAATCGCTAAAGTGACATGTTTAAAGCATAGGCCTGCGAACACGACACATGAAATTCGTTGTCTAGTATGAGCATTCAATTTTACTAATACTTCTCTATGAAAATTAGCCGGTTGTTGATAAATTTCCATACCCTCGTTTTTCCGTCGTGATGGGGGCGGAGATCACGTTAAACGGCCCAATATTTTTGCAGGCAACTTTTATTATTATTATTATTATTATTATCTCCTATTATATTCATTTATCCTGCATTCAAGAAAAAAGCAAATGGTTGTTCATATTTTTTCAATAAGTCGTTTAAATGGCATGTTTCTCGTCTTGATCCCACATTGATAACGCCTTAATTTCAAAATTTTCGTGAATGTTAACGCTGTAGGTTATACTGAAATGGAGCCACTCACGCAGTTTCGCCACAGTATGTATGTATGGTTCCATATCCCTTTAAGGGATGTTAGAGACTACTTTATAGTCCATGTTTTTCGCTTTTCTGGTGCTCTGAATATTTCTTCTAATGTCATTATAGTCCAAGCTTTTAGATTATCCATCCATCTAATTTTTTTCCTTCCAACTGCTCGTTTAGCTGGAATTTTACCAAATAAGGCTACCTTAATCATATTATATTTGTTCGATCTAATAATATGCCCAAAGTAGCTTAATTGTCTTTTTTGACGGTCTTGCTCAGTTCTGCTGAAAGTCCAATAATTTTAAGCACTTTACTATTTGTTGTGTATGTGTTCCATGAAATTTTTAGAATCTTTCTAAAGCACCACATTTCAAATGAATTTATTGTTTTTATTATATTTGTTGACAAGGTCCACGTTTCACAAGCATAAATAAAAACTTACCAAACGTAACATTTTAGAAAGCTCACACGTATACTTTTGTTTATTTTTCTGTCCGGTAAGAACTTTTTTAGCTTCAAAAATGCATTTTTTGTTTGAAATATCCTTGATTTTATTTCAACACTATTCTTATAATTGTTGTGAAAGAGTTTCCCCAGGTATCTAAACTCACCAACTTGTTTAAGGTAAACACCGTTACACTTTATTTCACTTTTTTCCGTGTAAATGCCATTACTTTAGTTTTCTTTTCGTTAATTTTAAGGTTCCACTCTTCACTTGCATTTACTACTTTATCCACTAATATTTGGAGATTCTGGGGATTTTCTGCCATCAGAGTGGTACCCATAATTTCGTCAGAGTGGTAACCACCAAATCATACCCCCTCTCTGTACTGTAGACTATTAAATAAAATACAAAAAATATTGCATAATATTCAAGATCATGGCGTATTTTTTGCTATTTAATAGAAATGTTGTTAAATAAAGTTATAAAAAAAAATTTTTAATCACAATTAGCTTAGAAAAAAAGAAAAAGAATTAAACACATTTTTATGTTATGACTCGTTTATTGTTAAATATTAAAAATTTTCAACATTAATTCACTTATGAGCAAAAAATCCTCACAGCAACTTTTAACGTTGTCATACAGAATTGAAAATTTATTTAACATTGTGAAAATTCAGTTTGAAAAACTTTTAAATTTAATTTAAACTATACGATGTTCTTTGGTGATTAAAGCCTTTTAAAAATCACCAATTATAATACAATCATATTTCATATAAAAAAATACTTGTTAGTCCCAGGAAGTTTCCTGCTTGGCAATTAAATGTAAAGAATAGAATGCGCGTAACCTTTGCGCGCGTTTGAGCTAAAACATTAACAACAAGTGTGTAAAAATTTATACTTATTATTATAAGTAATACCATTCAACTTATATAAAAAATCAGCAAAAATTGTGTCGTGCATTTTGAAAAGAACTGCTGTAATTTTGCTGTATACAGTTAAGGTAAAAAGACATTTGATCCAAGAATGGACTTCACGCCAGATAATTTTTATGGAAGTGGCTGGAAAATGTGAGTCTAAGTGTGCTCAACGAAATCATATACATGCCAAATTGTGCTTTTTTTACTTACGTCCAGAAAGCGGAACACAAGTATCCTACTTCCAGGCACCACTTTCGTTTTATTTAACATTAACCCCTAAAATTTATGAATTTTTATTTTGAACGATTTTAAGCATTTTTTAATTCTTGACGTTCTTTACCTTACCTTATCATTTTCGAGATACAAACATTTGAAAAAAATAGGGATTTTCTCTTATATATCAAAAACGGTGAGGTAAGGTAAAAAATGCCAGGAGTCAAAAAGTGTTAAGAATTAAATTTTTGACCAAAACCACAAAATTTTCTTTGTTTTCGTCAATAACAAGTCGAAATCTACGAGGTTAGGTAAAAAATGTTTGCAATCATTCAAAATATTAAATCCAATAGTTTTTTAAAATGTAAAATAAAGAGAATGTGATGTTCGGAATTAGGAAGGGGCAGGTCAAGTGTATTGTATCAAAACATGGAAGACGACATTTCGTCTTCTCAATTTTATTTTTTACCTGACGCAACAAGGACGTCCTTACTCTTGGGACCGCCAGCACGCATAAAAATCTGCAAAAACTGCGTCCGTATTGTAAAATTGCGATAAATGGAAGGAACATGCTGAATATTTGATACATCTGTCCGTACTAATATTTTCACAATCAAACAAGAGTACTATCTATCTCAAGAGCTCTTTTTTGTGCCTCTTTCTAATTAACTTCCACAGATTGATTAATTTATTTATTAAAGTGCTTTTTTATCACCAAAATAAAAAATAAAGCCATATAAATTGGCTTGGATTATTTTTTTAGTCCGCTGAAATTTTCAGACTTTGCCAAGCGAACGGTTGAACATGAGTTACGTGGAACCCGAAAAGCAGAGAATATGGTTTTCCCAAGGGGGTAGGCAACAGTCATATCTGCCTGGGTCCCATCAATGCAATAATTTTTATAAGTTACTTAGAGGTACGTAGTACTGTCTTGCAAAAGCTTTTTGAATCAGGATCCAATACAAGGTTAATTCGAATTGGTGGCGGTAATTACCTTTATATTTATCCTATTCTTCCATACTTAAATAAGTCTGATGAAATTAATTAGAAAATATTTATGAAAACTAGACCTATCTTTTGCAAATCAATTCCGAGCAAGTGTTCCCGAACTAATAAGACATATAATACAATACTTAAACATATTTTGTTATTTATATAATATATTTTTGTACAATGTTTTATCCTGCAATGAGGACAAGACTTACCCGGATATTTGTCTGTTAGTATGCGTGTCTATGTCTACATATATGTGTATGTATTAAGTTTGTGTTGAGCGGTAGAATAGCAGGAGCAATATCAACAGTTATGTGTCTATAAAGAGTACGTATTCTATAGCTTGATTGTAAATAATACATTGCGAACCCTAATGTCGCATAAGCATAAATGAATGGGAAAATTAGAAAATTTTGTGAAAGAAACAGTTGTATGACACAAAATTTTATCTCCATAGGCCTTTCTCAAATTAAAATAACGTCACTTTATTTTTATTTTTCCGTACACTACTTTACCTAAGATGCTCTTTGGGGTATTACTTTACGAGAAAACCTTAAATAGAGACAATAAAAATAATTCGAATCAATTTTTGTGTAAAAAGTTTTGGAATTACAGTAACGGTAAACCCTAATATTATTATAAAAATTAACATTGAACTTTTTCTTACGATCAATAAATAATTAGATGGCGGTACTTGCTTGTACCCCCTACGTTACGTTACCTTAACTTTAACTCAAGTATTATTTATTTATGGAGATATGCAAGGATTGAATATTACTAGGGATTTCAATAAAACTTTATGAATATAGTTTTTGATTAAAGTTTCCAAAAATCACGAAAAAATTCCTAGACCATCAGGCTTTCTATTATTATTTTATCGTTCAAAGTTGGCTGAAAAAATGATGAATCATATAGGTTATCCTTTTCAACTGGATATTTCTATATCAAAAAATCTAGAGATTGTGATAAAAAACTATCTAAAATATTTAAACAATCTTCTAGTTTATAATAATACCATAAAAATGTAAGGTTGCCAATGATATAAAAACAAAATTTTAATTTAATTATCGAAGATCAAAAATTCCATTATTTGATGAACAGAGACGACTATAGTTAAAATATTGATGATTAAAGAGAGATATCTATATTGTCAAATTTATAAGGAGCACTTCCATACAATATCTATATATATATAGGAGACTTTCTATAGATCTATATAGATAAATAGTCACTCATCACGATATCTCTGGAACTATAAGACCTAGAGACTTGAAATTTGGCAGGAATATTCCTTTTGCCAAGTAGAGGTCAGCTAAGAACGGATTTTACGAAATTCCACCCACAAGGGGGGTTGCGGGGGTGTTCATGAATAAAAAATTCATATTTTTAAATTATGGCTTTTAATAGTTCAAAACTTGGTCAGAATGTTTTAAATTACATTTAGAAATTTTTTTAACCTTCGGAGGGTAGAAAGGTGTAGCGAGAAAGTGTGAAGGAAATATCGAATATTTACAAATATACCTAAGTGGGGTATCAAATAAAAGAGCATGACGTGTACATTACAAAACGGTTATCCAACGCAAGGAAATGTGGAGGGAGGGGTGCAAGTGGGGATGTTGCCCAGCAAAGCGGGTATATTTTACGCCACGCAAAGCGGGCGGGTAACAGCTAGTATTATATATATTTGTAGTTTCCTGGTATTGTAAAGTTAAAAAAACCACATTATTTGACTTCAAAGCATGTACTTGATCCATCATTTGATTTGAAGCATAAAAGGGAAAGAAAAACACTACGACATTGGAAAGCTATATGTCGATGCTGCCGATAAGTTGGTTGCTGCCGATGATAATCTATTTCGAAATTTCACATGGATGAGTATTGAAGATTTTCAGTACTTTTAACTTGAAAAAATGCCAATATGATAAAAAAATATCATACCTACCAACTTTCAAGATTGTTAATGATATTGAAATATTTGGCTACGGGTGTTAGCTATATTAATCGATAATGTATCTGTTTCGAATATTTGAGCCGGGTATTTCTAGGCGTAATAAATTAACTTTTAGTAAATAAACAAATTATATTTACCCGAAAATTATTTCATCTTATAGTTTTAATTCTTATATCTTTTATAATTGTTGCTTAAAAGTTGCCTTAGTGGGATTGCGCCTAACTCTACACATTGATTCGATATTCGAATTAGTCGATATTTAATTAATTTCCTTGCACGGTACTGTTTGCATATCTGTGCAGTGGTATTTCTGAAAATTTAAAGTATTAATTTAGGAAATCAAATACTTGTTCTATTCTTTTAAGAATTAAATATTATAGCTACACTTTATGAATTAATTTAATATTAGTTTAAAAAAAACATACTTCTAATTTAGTAGTCAACCCAATATGTAGGTATTGTAGGTACATTACCCACAATTAAATTAATCAAGATATTTAATATGACATAACATAAAAATTCCTTGTACTACTTTAAATTATCTCTATTATGTTTAACTTCTGATAACTCACAACTCTTTTGGATAAAAAATACAAACTGGCAGATTGTAAAATGTTTTTGCATATTCTCAATGTTCATGGCCAACTGAATCGTATAAAAAAATTTTAGTTACCTTGGTAACCTACTTGTTGGATTCTGGGGTCTGTTGCACGTTGTTCGGAAAATTGCCAACAAAAAGAAGCTAATAAAGCCTATTTTTTAAATCACCTGTATGACAAAAAAAGATTTAGTCATGTAATCCGAATAGAATATATACATTCAATGGCCTTCTTATAACAACAGACGGTTGGTTGGTCGCCCGTACGTTGATATGATCATTTTTCTTTCATTATAATGCATATAAGAGATACTTCGTTTAGTTAGGATTATATTTTCATCGTACAAAACAACATTCTTCGTGCATTTTGTGTTCGATATTTTTGCTATAAGTTCCGTCAACTATAGCTTACTTGTTATACTAAATCTGGCGTGGAACACTCAAATACCATCCACATATAAGCTATATGATCATCAAAGTATTTTAGAATGCATGTTTGTATGTTTTTGGAAACCTATTGGATTTTAACGCTGAGATGTCAGCGCCACGAGTTGAAAAAATGTAAACCATTTTCGTTGCAATCAGATGATTATTTCAATGATAAAAGAGGTAGGAGATATATGATTTATTTTACATTTTAATGTGCTGTGCTATATTTGGCGTTCTGACAATAGTTCCTTATTCCATCGCCAGATAGAGTCTTTCTTAGCATTAACATCCAATATGTTTTGAAACGAATTTCTTGGTTTTTGGTATAATACCTTAAGACAAAAAAAAAAACACGATTATTTTATAACGATTATTTTATAAATTAAATATTTTTGTGTTAAGATTGATTTTGTACATCTAATACGAGATTTGTATTAGGTTAGGTTAGGTAAGAGTGGCTATCCTGGGGTGGGACACACTTAGACCATAGGGTCTATTGTGATACCGTTAATGGGTTGGACCATCCCCGGCCACTACTCCAGGAACTATTTGGAGCTGTTTAAGAACAGCAGGAGGGCTTTGACGTCGACTGACTTTAGGTCGGAGAGGTCGTCAAAGAGAGACTGGCTCAAGTAAGTCCATCTCTTCATGACAAGAGCTGGGCAGTGGCAGAGAAGATGAGACATTGTGTCCTCCTCATCACCACTGTGACAGCTCCTGCAGTAGTCGTGATACACTGTCAGGCCTAAGCGTTCAGCATGCTTGCCACCCAGCCAGTGTCCTGCGATAGCCGCAACAACTTTGCGAACAGAGGCCCTTGGAAGTGATAACGGAACGCCTTTGATTGTACTCAGACCCTATCTGCCTTGTAGTACCACAAATATGTTCTTCCCTTCACCTAAGATTGACCTTTTTCAGGATATCCTCTTTCAGGAGTAACTTGCAGTTCGCAAATGGAACTCCCGGGTATTTATTGATGCCTGTGCCCGGCAGCATTGTGCCATCTGGCAAGCTCGTCGGCTTCACAATTTCCTGGAATGTCCCTGTGTCCAGGTACCCATATCAGTTTTACATTCATTTGTTCCGCCAGCTCATTTAAGGACGTACGGCAGTCCTGTGCTACCTTTAACGATAGATATACTGAGCTGAAGGATTTTAGAGCCGCTTGGCTGTCGGTGACGATTGTAATGTCTCTGCACATAAGGGAGTTCAGTCTTAGACATTCACAAACCTCATGAATAGCCATCACTTCCGCTTGATACACACTACAGTGATCTGGCAGCCGAAATGACAGACGCAGATCAAGATCTTCAGAAAAGATCCCACAACCCACCTTCTTCTCTAACTTAGATCAAATCAATTTGTATATTTTCCGAACGATGAGGTGGGGTGAAAAATGAATGAATTTTTGGGCAAGCCCTTATGCAGTTGTTATTAATATTTACCTTATTAAAATTTATGCTCATTCGGAGTGAGAAGTACAAAAAATGACACAGAAAGTCGTAAATCTGTTATAAGCAAAATAGGTTATTTGTTTAAACAATTAGAAATTACGTGCGACATAATAACAAAAAAACCTATGTATTCTATGAACAAAATACAATATTTCGACTAAAATTTCGGTCAAATATAAAAAATCGCAACTATTGTTAAACGGCGTAGTTAGTTTAAATCTTAATATTTTGGCTCAATATATTTTTTGTCCGGTTAACCTTAAAAAGTCGAAAAGCTTCAAAGCAATGAAAATTGCCACTAGAAATCATAATTTTTAACAATGAATCAAACAAATTTTGGGATAACAAATTTTGATTTAGCGCATTTATATAAAAAATTTTATATAGTCAATAAACTGACCTCTTTAATTTTCTAACGGAAATCAAAAATTTCGACTCAAATACGACCATAGCTTCTGAGTTAACATTTATATAGAGGTAAAAATGGTTAAAATAATATTATAGCAAGTAGACAGTAGTGAGTAATAAGACGTGTTTCAGAAAGTATTCTGCAAAGACTAATTTCGAGACAATTAGAAAGTATATATTAAAATAAACTAAAATAAAATTTTATGTTTTATTAAAATATGAAATTCAGTTTACTCAACCACTGCCATGCAACAATATATTTTCAAAGAAAGCATAGTAATTTAAAACAATACTTTTTGAAGGTTTAATTGAACTGCCTAAAAAAACCTACGCCACTACCAAGTTACCTTAAATTGTGTGAAATGCAGGATTCAAATGCCTAGTTTCTGCACTATAGACAAAAATTGTATGTACCCAACGACGACTTTGCCATCGGGGTATTAATTGGTCGAACTTCTCTCAAAAAGTTTCATTACTACGATAGGTATATCGGGTGATAATTATCTTGAGTTTTACATATATAAGTAGCCTGGGCGCCATTGAAAAAATCATTTTGTCATGCAACAATATATTGATATTAACAAATGATAGTAATTTAAAACAATAATTTTCAAATGTACAATTGAACTGCCTAAAAAACTTACTCCTTTAATAGTCTAGTTATTCTATATTGACTGCTTGACATCATTAGTGACTTATACAATAATTACAATTTTTAAAATTTATCCAATTAGTTAATAGTAAAATTATAACTTTTGTATTTGGAA
Source organism: Chrysoperla carnea (assembly GCF_905475395.1). Taxonomy (NCBI): domain Eukaryota; kingdom Metazoa; phylum Arthropoda; class Insecta; order Neuroptera; family Chrysopidae; genus Chrysoperla; species Chrysoperla carnea. The sequence continues at coordinate 62,535,488 of NC_058341.1, read as the reverse complement.
ATATTGTAAATCTTGAATTTTTTAGCTAATTATTTGTAGCTAAGTTAAAAAAATAACTTATGTTACATTTTGTAATATTAAAAAGCAAAAAGTTTCATCTACACACAAATAATCTTTAATGGAATTGATTAAATATCGAAATACGAAATAGAGAGATTGAACGATTTTTATATGGTTATTTCCTACCCACTAAAACAGAAATATTTTTCAACAATATAAAATAAATTTTTTCTTCACATTATCTTCTAATTCGTTAGGCTAAACTGTTATTACCCTCGAAATTAATCTGGCAGAATTGTGGTATTTACATAGACTAAATGTTACCTATGGTAATTACACACACCACTTAATTTTCAAGCTGTTAAATCCGGTTTTACGAAAAAAAAAAACGGAAAAATAGACCCGTAAAAATAGGCCGAAACAATTTTTGTAATAGTGTCCCAGTTTTGAACGCAAGGGTTAAAAATTTCCGAATCCAATCAACTTATAGTCGATAATTCAACCCAACCAACTCGTAACTACAACAATATCCGAGCCTATAAAATTTCCGGTCTATTTTTTCGGTTTACTTTTTCAAGGTCTATTTTTTCCGATTACTGTTAAATCCTAATATACATGTCAACGTTTTGTATTCCATCGCTGGATACATATTTTACAGGGTGGGTTATTTTAATCTATATTGGCTAATAGTTCGTTTTGTGGTTAATCAATCCAAAAATAACTTAAACAAAAATTGTATTGTGTGGTGGGGGCCATCACGTTCTGGCATCAGATTGGGCCTAGTTATTCGAGTAGCTTTAATAGCAAATTTAGATTCTAACGGTAAGAGATAGAATAACACATTACGTTAGAAAGTTGATCCTCATAAATAACTAACAATTTTTGTTTAAAGCATTTTTTCGAAAAAACGTTAGCTTTCGGAGGATATACGGATTTAAAATATGCCATTATTGCATTGAATAGAAAGAAAATACGCTTAAAGTTTATCAATATTGTCGGTCGAAGTCATGGACACAGGCGAATGCCCTATTACTCTTGACAAATTTTGGATAGAGCATTTTTCCGCAGTTAGCGTGTTCCCTTTCGATTAAATGCAATAATAACATATTTTTAAGTTTCTTCCGAATGCTGACGATATTCAAAACAATAGTTTAGATGCCAAATTTTAGTTTTCTTTATGAGGATCAACTTTCTAATATAAAGTGCTATTCTATCTCTTACCGTTTAGGATCCAAATATACTATTAAAGAAACCTAAAGAACTAGGTCCTATCTGATATCAGAACATGATGTGCTCCAACAAACTCCACAACTTTTGTTTAAGTTATTTTTTGATTGGTTAACTGGAAAACGAGCTACTAGTCATTACATATTAAAATGGCCCACCCTGTATATGTTCCTGTAAGATGCTTAAGCGCTGAAGGAAAAATTTATTTTATACTATGAAAAATATCTTTGTTTGAGGAAGGAGTAACCATGAAAAAATCTTTCAATCTCTCTATTTTGTAATTCGATATGTTATCAATTCCACTAGAGATTAGTGGTGACTATGTGTATGAAACTTTTTGCTTTTTAAAATTAAGAAATGTAACGTAATTAATTTTTTTAACTTAGCGACAAATAAATTGCAGTAAAATTCAAGATTTACAACATTTCCCAAAAAAAAATTATAATGTTACTAATATTAACTAATTGAATAAATTAAAAAAATTGTAATTATTGGAAAAATCACTAATGATGTCAAGCAGTCAATATAGAATGACTAGACTATTACTTAAAGGAGTAAGTTTTTTAGGCAGTTCAATTGTACATTTGAAAATTATTGTTTTAAATTACTATGATATGTTAATATAAATATATTGTTGCATGACAAAATGATTTTTCCAATGGCGCCCAGGCTACTTGTATGTAAAACTCAAGATAATTATCACCCGATATACCTATCGTGGTAATGGAACTTTTTGAGAGAAGTACGACCAATTAATACCCAGATGGCAAAATCGTCGTTGGGTACATAGAATTTTTGTCTATAGTGCAGAAACTAGGCATTTGAATCCTGCATTTCACACAATTTAAGGTAACTTGGTAGTGGCGCTCCGATGTAGTAGTGGTTCTATAGAGTCTAGTCTAGTCGATAAATTGGTGAAATATAGAAATAATGGTAAAAATACGTGTGATACCTCGTTAGATTTGGAATGACGTCTAGAAAAATGTGCTAGAAGCGTTTTTTAACAGACAAAAAATTAAAAAAGTTATAAACAGTTAAAGATGAAAAAACAAAGATATTTTGTTTTACCCAAGCGTTTCTTAAAATATTTATATTTAAGGAATTTCAAAAATGATTATTAAAAAAGAAGAAATTTCCAACAAAGAAGTGAAAACAAACAATTGACTGAGTTATTTTTTAAATAACATGTATAGACAGTGTTGATGACGCAATCGTTGGTTTTTTTATGTCACGTATGTAAAGAAAGTTATCCACTCTTAGATAGCCACACACACATAACTGATATTCTTATAAAATCAATTTCCACTTTTTGCAGTTCAATTCAAAAATTATGAGCTTTTGACATTAGTTGCTGCTAACTTTTGAAAGTATATTAAATTAAACAGCTCAATATGTCTAATGCTTTTTGAGATATCATGCTTGAATGTACATGATTTTCATAAATGTTAAAATCTTGAGTTTTGCTTATGTTAATAAACCGTTAGGGGTAGAATAAATATTAAATTTAAGAATGTTCCTTCCTAAAAAAGTAAACAACTTTTGGTTGAAACAATTTTTCGTAAACATCATTGCTTTCTCGTTAGAAAGAGGACCCTCAACTATAAGCCTTATGAAAATTTTGTGAGTTAACCCAAACCCAATATACAGCAATACAAATGAAAGGATTTTTCAACGCTGCAAAAAAAAACAAAAAAAAAAAAAACAGTGATTTAAAAATATACCGATTCTAAAATACCAAATAATTTTACAATAGAATATAGCCAAATTCCAATTCTGGTTCCACCGAAGTTTCCTTCGCAAACCAAGGTAATGAAGAAAACCTGAAGCTTGACAATAAAATATTTGAACTTCAATTTAAAAAAAAAAAAAGCCATTGAGATATCTGAAACTACTGAAAAACCAATCATACCCCCCTCACTAAAAATTTAATAAAAAAAGAATTACAATTATTTGAGTCTACTGGGCAACGAACACCAACTCTAGAAAAAATATACAAAGATGTGCAGTGACAATTAGTGTATTTGTCAGTGTATTTTTATTATTATTGGGAAACATTGCCAATAAAATAAGAAACCTATCAGTTGATGCTATTAATGCTCTTATATTTCTGAAAGCCTACTTTATAAGAAACTTTGAATTCATATTTGAATTTTTTGTTGATTATTGAATTAGTTGATTCTTTAATTATAATTTGTTTAATCGAAGTAATGTGATTTTATCCAAATAGTTATCTGAATATGTACTAGTAATTTTATTGATTAATTTTACCAATTATTTTTAATTATATATTTTTTATTTATCTTTAATTATTATAATCTAAACGTATTGAATTTTGTTCATTTAATTTTACTAATTATGTTTTATTTAGTTAAAGACATAATAATAGCTCGTTCGAGTATAGTTTGTTTCATTTATGGTTTATTTTTAAATAAGTGCAATTTATCGCAACCAAAAAATTTTCAGCAATCAGTCCAATTTTAATAAAGAAAAAATATGAAAAAACATTGTACTCTATTAAAAATTTCTCGAGATACTTGAAAAACTCGAGAAATCCGGCTCGAGAATTTTCGTGCCTCGGGAAATAAAAAGGTCGAGAAATGAGAAACCCTAGATTTTAGTTTAATTTTTTTTTGTAAGATTTTACTATCGTATTAGTGAATAGCAAGTGAAAATAACATATTTTTACACACTGTACGAATGAAAGCAAACAGAAGATTACCAAGGTAAATCTTTAGCGTTGTCATATTTGTCTATCGTGCTGCTTTCCTTCTTGTATGGCTCTCAGGTGTGACCTAAAAAACCCACACTTTTTATACATTTATATCTTCTATATATATAATGTAGAATGACGTCATTTTCAATTCAATACAATTCTATCGAACATGTTTAATAAAAAATTGAAAATTCTGTTTGATTATTTGGTTTCATTAATAAAAGATAATTGTGTATTTTGTAAAGTTAAATTATCTCCTTATTTTTTTCTGGTTAGAAAATCGTTTTACTTATCCTGAAAATCATAATAAAATGTTCGGTAAAATCTCGTTTGGAGGTGAACTTTTGTGGATTAGGTACAAGTAATGAAGTGCGTTTAGATTTATAATATATACAGCCACTAAAAAAATTCTGTTGGAAATTTATTTTGAATATAGCGTCATTTTGCTTCTAGAGTTAGTAGAAATTAAACAGCCAAGAAAATTATTTATTTTTTCACAAATATCGCTTTTATTTGTTATTGTAAACTGATGTAGCAAAACTCAAGACCCGATCTAGCTATTTAGCCGCTCTAGGAAATAACTATTTGCCGCCCTTTATACTCATACCATTGACAGGGTGTCTTTATTATGTTGACATATGCTTGAAACTCGATAAATAGATTTAATGCTTCACACAAAAAATATTAGTTTCAAAGGGACACATACATCTTATACCCTCAACGAATTCGATCTAAGTTTTCGGATTCAATTAAAACCACACTCTGATTCATAAGTGACACACATTAGATGGACGCTTTAAATTAGAAAGTTGTTCTTTATAAATACGCAAACAATTTTTGATTGAAACTTTTTTTGTAAACCGAATAGCTTAGACTATAATTGATAGCAAAAATCTATTATTGGATTTATTGGAAAACTTTTTTCGAAGAGTGCTTAAATTTCACGAAGTAATGTTTCGAACAAAAAATATCGATTACCAGCCATGGAGTAGAGTGAGCTTGAAAACCTAGGTCACGTTTAATGTCTGTGTAAGATGTGCGCCTACACACGCAACATTTTTCTCTTGAAGAATTTCTCTCGATAAAAGTTATTTTTCGAGTTTTAAGAATGTATCAACTTAAAACAGCATCTTGTATACAAAATATTTGTATTCTATATGTACAGTTTTGCTTAAATACATAGATTCCATTGGTGTTTTTTCAGTGTTTTATTTTATTTATAAATTATAATGAATTTTAAGGATTTGCGCCCCTAATTTGTGCCGCTCCGGTCAGTTGTCCAACTGCTTGCTCCTAGATCGGGCTCTGGTGAAACTATTTATAACAAGATATAAAAAGATTGATTATAAAACCATTCACTGCTGTGCTTGTATTATTTTTTATAAATTTAAGTTTAAAAAAGTATTTCCTAGCAAATAATTAAATATCTAAGCTTCGTCACGCTGGAACTGGTCTTGAAAAAAGTCAAGTTTTTTTTATCATATCATATCAAGTTGGTAGTAACGATATTTTCCAATGAAAATCCAAAATTTAAAGCCAGGATGATAAATAATTGTGATACAGTAATTAAAAGTATTTAGATCTGCGCTAAATTGTTTGTAGTTTAACCTTTGTTTACCACACTGGATTCATAAGACCATCAAATCTTTTTTGCAACTCAATTTTAAGTAGTAAAAGCAAATGATATCCGGTCTGCTACACCATTTTCCAATAGTTGAAGAGTTTAACCACTCTTCAGATCGTTTTGCGTAACATTACAGCCCATAGTTTACTTTTGGCAGCTGTTGAAAATGTGGTCTGGGTCCAAAGGACCAGAGTATAGTAAGTTTTGAAATGAATTTAAAAAAGATGTATTTTGACTTTAAATTGAAGAAAATTATGTTTTATATATGTTGAGCAACGTTTAATTTTTTTATAACAAATATATAACATTTTAATAACGATAATTGTTTATTGGAGCGAAACTACACAATGGTAATTTGTATTGCATAAAAAATTACAAAATGCAAATAAATATGAAATTTGAATACGAATTGAATTCTATATAATATATTGGATTTACTAAATAAAATAAAAAAATTTGTATAGATGTTTCATTCATTTTATATTAATTTCATATAAATGTAATGAAATAATAAGATTTTGAATAAATATAATACTCGAACTGATGTAATACCAGAGAGCCCAAAGTAAGGTAGAAATATCTTAAAATTCCAGAATTTAGGGTCAGTTAATGAATCTTTATAAAAACTGCTCGATTGCATTGTTTAAAGCTGACATATAGAAGTAAAAAAAAATTTGTGGGATCTTGCCCAGTGAGTGGGAGCCAACCCATCTCGTGAGGTGTCGTGTCGTGATGTTGAAAATGACATCGAGAATCGATAGAAGTATGAATTCTTAGCAAAAAAAAGTCATTGAAGCATATTTCGAAAAGCTAATACTTTCCGTGTTACTGGCGATTTAAATTCTGAGTATCTGAAGTTCTATAAAAAGCCATATGAAAATGAAAAAGTTTCAAATGTTTTATTCAATACAAAAACTGATTAATTTATCACGGGAACTAAAATTAATGCTTGCCGCATTCCAAGTTACTTTATCATATTACAATATCAAGATTGTAGGTCAATAAGGTCAATGAAAATGACCGATCAAAGGTCAAATGTGAGAGGTAGTTTTCGTTTATTGATAAATACTGAATAACTGAAATTGATTGGTTTGATACCTATTACAGGCACTAAAAGATTTAGTTTTGCTATAATAGATTTGTATTAAATTAAATCTGTATTTAGTTATTTTATACTTTTTAGTTTTTGAAGTCAGTTTTTTTAAACGTAGTTTTTTGTTTCTTTTAAGTGTCTTTAATAGGTTTCAAACCTATCAACAGGATTGAAGTCTAATCTAAATGAACGAAAAGTACCTCTGACATTTTACCTTTGACCGGCCATTGTCATTGTCCTTATTGACCTACGATCTTGATTTTGATATTGATAAATGGTAAGTAATCAGGTGGTTTAAATTGGAACTGCTGAAAAAGCGGCCCACTTTCTGTTTAATAGTACAAATTTTTACAGCCAGTTGGCGGGATTTATTTGTTTTGAATTTGAAAATTTATATTGGTCTTAAAAATTGGTAAGTATAAGTATTGTCATCTGGTAGTCAAAATTGTAACTACTGAATTCGGGTCTTCTTCTGATATTAATTAGTACGGCTTATTATTGCCAGTTGGCGAATTGCAACTTACAGTTATCAATAGAGAACTTGACTGTATGACGCGGCATGCCCCCTAAAAATTCCATCCATTAATTATTTTTTAAAGTAAAATTATTTTCGGGTCTGTATTTACTTTAGTATATTTAACGCTACCTATGAATTCTCACCTATGCATCTTTCGAAATTTTGAAAAACTATTTTTTTGCCCGAAGTTCCGAAATTTTGTTTACAAAAAAAATAATAAAAACAATATAAAATAATAAAAGTAATAATAATAATAGTAATAATAATAATCTGTAATAGTTTAATTTTAATAGAAAAAAAAATTAAAACATGATATTTTTTTATCCTTTCCTCTGGGAAGTCAGTCGTGTGGACCTTTCGGGTCGCGCCTAGACCATTTTTTTTTCAGTCGATGAATACAATAACTTTCTTAACAGAAAGTTATTGGTCTAGCCGCTAAACACCATTTCAGCGATATGAAATTTTGTATACAATTAATGGCTAATAATAAATTTAACTCTATTTAATTATGTATGGGATGGATATTTTTAACGTCAGTTTGCTCTTTGTTCGACAAATGTAAATTTTTTTTTTGTATCCATTAAAATTTCAATTATATTATCAGGGTAAAACATTTTACAAATTATTAAATCATAGCCAATGATTGTAATTCGCATAGATTTTGTATTTTTTTATGTACCAGTCAGTCAAGTGCTCGGGAATATTCATTAGATTTAAATTTGGTTCAAATATTTTTTTCCGTAACTTTATAGTATAGGAGCTCTCAACGTTTTCGAGAGAGAATTTTATTATGGCTGATTTTATGATACGTTATTCTTCTTGCTCTTTCAGATAGAGCTTGGGCCATCTGGCTGGCGGTAATGGTTGCGTTTAGTACTGCGCAGCCTAAATGTACAGGTAATAATCCTAAATTTTAAAAGTATTTTAGTATGTCTGTAATTTTAATATTATGTTATATATAAGTAAACAAAAACCTACAATTAATTTGGCAGACGTTTATTCGGTTCTAAACCTTGAATAAAAGCGAAAAAGTTATTAAAAATATTGCAATGCCAATGACATTAGTATTATATTGTAACGGGCTGGTGATTCTTGTTTCTTATTGATCGCATGATTGCAAGATCAATGAGATCCATGGTTGCCATCTCGTACATATTACTTTGGATACACAAACAACCAATTACCCTCAGAAAGTGTATTCAAAGATGTCAAATTGTTGTTGTTATTTCTTCTCCACATTTCAGCTTTAATATGAAAGAACAAGCTCTTACAATATATATCTTATGTTATTAACAATTCATGTGTTAGATGGCCGCGGTTGTTTAGGTGTCAGTTTTTTTAATATTATTATAGTGATTACTAGTTTCGAGTTCGAATCCAGGAGCAGTCAGCATTTTTTTTTTTTTTTTATCTTATGTAATTCTATTGAATTTTGTTTTTTAATTTTTTTATTTTAGGGTTTTGTATACTTAAATAACATAATAATAAAATTACAGACATACTAAAATACTTTAAAATTTAGGATTATTACCTGTACATTTATGCTGCACAGTACTAAACGCCACTAAAACCGGCCAGATGGCCCAAGCTCTAACTAAAAGAGCAAGAAGAACAACATATTATAAAATCAGTCATAATAAAATTCTTGTTTTGCCGACGTTGCGAGCTCCTGTACCATTATTGGCTGGACAATTCAACTAAACCATTATTTTAGTAATAAATAACTTTTTAGTTAAAATAATGAATAAAAGTACAAATTCAGTGAGAGAAATTCAATTTTCTGAAACGAAAACTCAAATTTTTAAACGGACGTGACGTCATAGTAAGTGACTTGTCAGATTTTTTGACATACTGTATGGTTCTAGTTACTTATATTTTGTATGGTTTTACATTGAGTTATATTATTCTACGGCCTTTTATTAGAAAATTTAAAAATAACGTGTGTAAATTCTGTGTTGTAAATTCATTTTTTTAAAGTGTAAATTATACATTGAACTGTCACCAACTGACAGATCACATATTAATACGTCATCAACAGAGAGCGCCAAAAGGACTGTGTTTAAACATCTCAAAATTATTCCCTATTTAAATATTTTTTTACACTTAATTACAGTATTTTTAAACAGTATTTATATTTTTTACTACGTTATAACGTTGTAAACCATGAAATAAAAATATTAACAAAATACATGATCATAAAGTAAAATTTTGTATTTGTGAGAAAGTATAAATTTTGCTTATAAGGCAATTAATGATTTTGACTTATTCCAGCGATGGTTAGCGTTTATTTTTGTAATTATTTTATTAAAATAAAAATGAAAAATTATATTCGTTTTACAAGCTTTTAAAAATATTTCAAAAAAAGTTGGTTATTTTTTTACAAGAAATATTTTTTACAGTTAAACTTTTGTTCTATCTCTAACGGTTTACAAGATGGATCCTACGGACCAAAGGCCCAAATGACCTATGTTGCTCGTTTACGAACTTGACCTCACTGTTTACACCCTCAGTACGCTATACAAATTTCAGCTTGATATCTCTTTTCGTTTTTGAGTAATCGTGATGACAGACAGACAGACAGACGACCGGAAATGGACTAATTGAGTGATTTTATGAACACCTATACCAAAATTTTTTCCTTAGCATCAATATTTTAAGCGTTACAAACTTGGGACTAAACTTAATATACCTTGCATATTACTTATATGCATGGTATAAAAAGCGGGAAATTCACCCTTAGGAAAGTTTCTAAGCTAAGCCAATGACGGCTTTATTTGCCTAGTTTTAGATTTACAAAATCTGTGGTGAAAGAAAGGAATCGATCGTATATTTGTTGTATCACTGAAAAATATTCATTTAATTTTTTTTATATACATTGGCTCATCAAGTACCTACTCATCAGATTGGAATCTGAATTGGTAAGAATACCGACTGTTTGATACTATGAGTAGTCATTATACACGAGTAACGCAGCAGTCGTCACATTCATTTCATGAAGGTAGTACGAGCGCAAAGGCAAATTTAGAATTGTAGTTGAAATTATTTATTTGTATCATATTTTCAACTTTGATGATTAATTTTGTAATAACTTGAATGTAGATGAAAAATAAGAATATAATTTATCGATATAATATAATTTTTCGATGTAGGCCTTGCTCCAGAAATCGAAAAATTTTATTCTTACTTTTCTTCTTATATTGTCAACTTATGACATAATTCACCATCAAAAATGAAAATTTTTTAAATATGTGTCCCCACTACAATGCTTTTACATCTTTAATTAGTCGGGCAAAACGGTTTTTTTTAACCGACTTCAAACAAAAAAGAGTAGGTTATCAATTCGACTGTATTTTTTTTATGTGTATTATCTATTTGAAAGCTGGTGCTTCTCGTGTGGTCCCATTTCATTTTAGTCCAGTTCTGACAACGGCATCCATGAGAACACCATAAAATTGTTAAATTTGCATCAAGTATGCACGACAAGAGGACGAATAACTCAATATCACGCCAACCGATTTCGATGATTCTTTTTTTAGTGACAATTAGGTAATGTACTTCAGATTCACTAAAAATCACAAAATAAAAAAAAAAACTTTAACAAAAAGAAATTCAACTTCAAATGAAAAACTTTTCCAAAACAAATTAAAATGCACTAAAAAATAAAAAAATAACGATAATATAATGTAGTTATAGTCGGTGTCAGCCAAGCTAATATAGCACCCTGTTCTGTCAAAGGTGTTTCCTTGGCTGACACTGACTCCAAAAATAACAATAATTTTAACTACATTATATTATGGTTATTTTTTTACTTTTTAGTGCATATTAATTTGTTTTGGAAAAGTTTTTCTTTTTGTTAAAAGTTTTTTTTTTTTCAATAATTTATTAAGGTTTTAACTTTTTATTTAAAGAGTTTTTTTTTTTTAATTTCCACCGACTAGTTTTGGAGATCAATAAGACCAATGTTAACTATGCTAACTTTTGAAGTCGTTTATATATTTAAGTAATCAGACCACCCTCCCCCTAAAATTTTTGGAATTGATTTAGTTATAGTAACTTCATATTTATCCAAAATTGTCCTGGCACTCGTACTTCCTTAATCATAAATTTTATGGTCAAGTTTTGTTCAATTCATATACAGTTATAAATATTTAATTAATATATTTTATTTGTCATTAGTGAATTGTTACAAGATACTTTGTAATATTTATGATGTTATAGGTGTTATATAATATTTGGCACAAGTATTTTAAATTATTGAAAATTCAATATTAATTCAGGCATCATGTGCCAATTTTTGTCAATATGTAAAAATATTAATAATACCATACGTATAAAAAGACACTATGCATGGGAAGGTCATCACGAGTGGTCATATTTTGTAAAAGACTGAAAGAAATCCAAGCAAGTTGTTGCAACGGTCTAGAGAAAAAACATACAGAAATTTTTTTTCAGTAATTGGTATTACTTAAAACAAGTGAAAACAAACAATTGTCTGAGTTAATTGTTGAAATACCATGCATAGTCAGTGTTGATTTCTTTATCACATTACACATACAAACATGTGACATATACATAACTGATAATCAAGTATAGTACGTATATATGTAATGTACATATTATAAAATTTCCGACTAATTGGCGCCCTCACGGGTAAACAGTGATGTTTGCGAAAAAATGTTTCAAACAAAAGGTTTTTAATTTTTGATAAAGAACATTTTTTATATTTAAACTTTTGTTCTATCTCTAACGGTTTACAAGATGGATCCTACGGACCCAAGACCCAATTGACCTATGATGCTCATTTACGAACTTGACCTCACTTTTTACGTCCTGAGTACGCTGTAAATTTCAGCTCGATATCTTTTTTCGTTTTTGAGTTATCGTGTCCACCGACGGACGGATGGACAACCGGAAATGGACTAATTAGGTGATTTTATGAACACCTATGACAAAATTTTTTTCCTAGCATCATTATTTTTAAGCGTTACAAACTTGGGACTAAACTTAATATACTATGTATATTTCATATATACATGGTATAAAAACTCTAATACACATATTCAATGTTGATTCTCACTGAAAATCGACGAAATTTTATGATGGAATTTCTTCCTAAAAAAAAAAGTGTTTTAGACCAAATTCGATATTGCTTATAGATTTGGAGAAAACTAGCTTTAAGAGACCAGTGACCATGGTCGTAGTTGCTGAATTTACCTCACTAGTAGGCTAAGTTGAGCAACGGTATGGGATAAGTTGAGCAAGATATGAAATATATAAAATCACAATTATATATCAATAATATACAATTCGTGTTTGTATCATCTAGGGATACCAATATCACTATTATGACAGAATACATGCGTTAAGCAATGCATCTAAGTGAGAATTATTATATAATGCGTTGAGCATATAGTTGTAATAGCATGCACATAACAGAAGATCAGTCGTATCGTATCTGCAGTCTTACAACTACATGCTGAACCCATGTATATAATACCTCTCACTTAGATGCACTGCTTTACGCATGTATTCTGTCATACTAGTGATATTGGTATCCCTACATGGTAAAAACACGGTCTGTATATTGGAAATTTCAATCTATATATATAGAAATGGAAGCTGACTAATCGATCAACGCACAGCTTAAATCGCTGGGTCTAGAAGCCTGAAATTTTGTACACATGGTCCTTAAATGACGTAAGTGAACAATTAGAAATTTTTCGAAATTCATCCTCTATGGGGTTAAAAAAGGGACGTGGATTTTTTATATGGGAACTCCATGTTAATAATTTTATTGACAAATATAGATCAACGTTTGTTATAATGTAACTAAGATTTTTTGATGTACAATATTTTAGAGTAAGAGCCGGCGCCTGCCAGACCTACGTTAAAGTATAAAAGCTGAAATTTTTTTGCGTATTCTCACTTGTGTAGGGAACAATGTTTGGGGCTACAAACCTTGACTAACGGTGCCTTCGGTAGGTATCAGGTAATCAGGGCCGTAGTACCCGAGCCCTCTCACGTTAATGTATAAAAGCTGAAATTAACACAGCGTGTTCAAATGACCATTTTAAGTCAATATTGAAAAAGACAGACCAATCCGAAAGGGCTAACACTCCCTCAGACGCGGTAGAAGGTCAAATGCACAAAATACCCAATCTACATTTTCTTCAATGATTATGCACTTATTTCACTGCAAGAGTTATTTTATAATTTAAATATGTCCAGTATCACGTACTGAATGTAAATGCACGAAATCCTTACAAAATTGGCGGGGGAAGTGCCTCCATTTTAAGGAAAACCGTTTTAGGCTATATCTCCATAATTGTGCGCTTTAGACCAAAAATGGTAATAAAGTTTATTGTAGATAATTAAATTATCCACCTTTTTTGTAAACTAACTTTTTTTGTATCACTAACCGTTTATGACTTATACAACTATGACGATTTACTTATTGACTATTTGACCGATATGTCTTCTAATGTTAGTTTCAACAAGAAAATGATAATAACTTAACTTTTAAATCTACAAATTTCCTAAAACATTCGCCTTAAACATTTTTTTCTAAAATTAATATTTATGAAGTTATCAAGTGTGATGACAAATGAAGTGAAGTTTATAACACAATAGTCTTTCTATTTAAAATTGTAATTGCCCAGTGAAGCAGGTGAGTAACTGCTATCTATTATATATATAAAAGAAGAAACTGGCTGACTGACTGACTCGAGGCTCCATCAACGAACAGCCGAAACCGCTGGGTCTAGACGCTTGAGATTTGGTACAAACGTTAATTAAGCTGCGTAAGTGTGCACTAAGAAAGGATTTTCGGAAATTTAGGGGGTTAAAATTAGTGTTGGAAGTTTGTATGAAACTTTGTCAATATTGAAGTTAGAAATGTGAAAGTGATATATGAGCATGATTCAAAACAAAAATTTCCTATATTACTATTTTCAAAAAATTCATTCTTCAAGGGTGTTGAATAGGGGTTGAAAGTTTATATTAAACTTTACCATTTTTTAAATTAGAAATGTAAAACTTGATATACGAGCTTATGGTTTGAGACAAAAGTTTATTTTATTTTTTTCATGAAAATTCATTCTTTCATACGGTCAAATAGGGGATGAAACTTTATATGAAACTCTGTAATTTTTGTGGTGAAAAGGGGACTATAGCTTGTATGAAAACTTTAAAATTTATTTCACCTATAGAAAGTATCATGGTCAAAATTTCATTTTCAAAACAGGTAGAGTTCCCCACCAAAAAATTAAAATCCATAAAATTGTGAACAAAAGCGAGGATAAATTAGGGCAAGGAAAGTGAGAGCTATAACGCGGTAATCTTTGTTTTTAGAGCTTAAATTGCCTAGAAAAGCGGGCGGATGTTTGCTAGTAATTTTGTTCTGAGAAACAAAAGATTCTCAACAAAAAATTTAAAAAAAAAAAAATTTTATGACTTTTTATCTTGGTACTGTATGAGCCAATGTGAACATATACATTGATTTTTCTCAACACAGTTTTGATAACTATCTTTATACTTTTCCTTACAGTTAATAATTATTTAAACTTTTTACAGAATTTCAAAAAACTTTTCAATTTTGTAATAATTTACAATTATTCTAAAATTTACAAACTCTAAACACAATAATTTGTATATAAAAAAGTATGAAAATCAATGAGAAGCATTTATCGCTGTTGAGGGATGAAGAATATCCCTCTTATCCCTATAGTGATAAAGAATTCTAAATTGCTTCTCCAAATTGCTGGAATCTAAAGCCATTTCTATAACATTGTACAACTAGTAAACAAGTATCAAACTTAACCAGTTTCTCGATTACACAGGTACATGCGTGATTTTCTCATATTGATAAGAGTATCGCTTGCAGAAGTAACGAGAAATAGCAGTGATTCAGGCGGCACAAGTATGACTAAAACAAACAGTAACCTGGCTATTCTTCATTCCTCTGCATTGCTTTTCTACCTAATGTAATTATTATTTTGAGTGAAAACACGTCGATTTAGATATAATGCGGGAAGTTAACAATGGTACCTAGAGAATTTTAGCTTTCACTTCTTCAACCCTATCCACCAGAACTTTGAACTTTGTTATACTTCATTTGAAAGGTCAAAAAATTCTCTATTCAACCATTATGAAAAAAAAAATGAAGTCGCTTGCTTGGGTTTTAAAGCAGACTGCACAGAAGATGAAAGTTATCCACCCTACACGTCGAATTAGATATCATTAGATGTCGACGAAGTTAGTTAGTCAAAAATGGTACCTACAGAATTTTGGGTCTCATTCCTTCACCCTCACCCACCCTGACTTTCAAAGTTGTCTCTTCAACAGTGGTCTCTACAGCTATAAAAAAATAAAATCGATCGATTGGTTCTTTACGATAGACTACCCAGAAGATGGATTTCATATATTCACTCTTCTGTGTAGTTTATCTTAAGAATCAATCGATCGATTTCCTTTTTTTTTATCATTGTTGAAGAGAGAATTAAGGGTGGGTACTTTTGATGTGAACACAATGTAGATAGAAATTATAATGTGGCTTTATTGTTGTAATATATTCGATTATTACATAAAACAAGTTTAATAAAATATACCTAATATAAAATATAAAATGTTCAATAATAGATGTCATTTATACCACAATTGTTTAGAAAAAAACAGTGCAAAATTGCAATATATACAGGGTGGGTCATTTTAATCAATAACGGCTAATAACTCGTTTTGTAGTTAACCAATCAAAAAATTACATTAACAAAAATTCTAGAGTTTGATGGGGGGCATCATGTTCTGACATCAGATTGGGCTTAGTTCTTCGAGTTGCTTTAATAGCTAATTTAAATTCTAAACGTCAAGAGATAGAATAAAACTTTAAATTAGAAAGTTATTCCTCATTAAAAATATAACATTTTTAATCTAAGTCATTTTTTCTTAAAACGTCAGCTATCGGAGGAAATGTGACTTAAAGACATGTCATTCTTGCATTTAACCGAAATAAAATACGCTTCAAGTTTATTGATAATTGTAGGTCGAAGTTATACACAGGCAAATGTCCTCTATTACCCTCAACAACTACTGGCTTAAGCAATTTTCCGTTGTTAGCGTGTTTTCTTTCTATTAAATACTTTTAAGTCGCAATGAAATATTTTTAAGTCGCATTTTTAACATAAGTACAGTGATCTTCTTTTGAAAATTTAGATGGATTTAAATTGAAAATTTGTTTTTGCACTTCGTTTAAAATACGCATAGATTTTCACTACTTTGTTTTATTTTCTAAATGCTAGCTGGCGTGAAGTTTCTACACCAGAGATCTATCCGCAGAAATATCAACTACGTCTCAGAAAAAAAAAATTTCATACTAATCTCATGAACCCACCGCCATCTCCAACATGATGATTGTTTGAATGTTTTCATATACCCTATATATGAAATATATCAAAGAATATTAAGTTTGGTCCCAAGAAGATTTTAAAAAATCAACACAATAATGGTGTTTTCGAAGTATTTTCTAGAATTTTTTTCGTTTTTTAAGAATGTTTCACAACACCACTAGTTGTTGAAACTACTTGCAAATTTTCAACTCTCTATCTTTGATAGTTTTCGAGAAAATGGACACCAAAGTTTTGTCCTAATTTACGTACTCACGAATAAACAGTGACGTTTACGAAAAATTGTTTCAAACAAAATGTTGTTTATTTTTTTATAAGAAACATTTGTCATATTTAAACTTTTGTTCTATGTCTAACGGTTTAGAAAATGGGTCCTACTGCTTCAGGACCCAATTGACCTATGTTGCTCATTTATGAGCTTAGACTCTTAGAAACTTACTTACTTACTTAGAAACTTAGAAACTTTTTACAACCTGAACACTTAATTCGTCCTGATCATCCACATTCGAGCTTGTTATCTAATTTTATTTTTGAGTTATAGTGTCCAATGATAGACAGACAGGCAGGCAGACGGGCGGACAGACGAATAATCGGAAATGGGCTAATTGGGTGATTTTATGAACACATATACCAAAATTTTTAGGCGGTAATCAATATTCATAATATTTTTAGGACTAAACTTGGTATACATTGATATATATTACATATATACATGGTATAAAAATTTTCCTCATTGATTTCCATTTTATCCTACATAAATATTTTTGTTTTTTTAAACTTATCTTATTTGGAAAAGTAATACCTACAAATAATGATACGGAACTCTCTATAAAAGTTCTTTCAACGTATAAATCAGTCACATGTTTTCAATTTCGTTCTCAAATAATTTTGTAAGGTGTTTTTTTTAAAAATTACCCTGTATACGAATAATATTAGCACAATATTAAGCATCACATTTGTATTTAGTATTAAGAAATATGCATTTTTTGTGCCAAATTCTCAAATAGTGAATATCAATTTAAAATAACATATATGTATATACAGTTCAATATACACACTCATACATATAATATTTTTAAACCTTTATAACGACCAACAGACATACGGACGCATTATTGACTACATAATACATTTATAAATACAACCGTCTACAATATACATTAATAGTATGCGTACTAATACTAATGCTAAATGAAAATCAAATTGATTAGATCTACCTCTTCCAAGGTTAAGCCATAGAGATATGAAGATAGAGAACGCTAGCCTGTAAGTGGATGCGATATAATGAATGAAAGAGAAGACTGTCAGTTAGTTACCCTGTGTCCTTGTCTAACACATATACTTATACTTACGAATACATACACTTAAACTGACTAATACGTATGATTATGACAAGTACACAGAGGACCTCACTGACAATCTTTTCTCTCACTATTCATATAGCATCCACTTACAGGTTAGCAGATCCCACAATATTCTATGGGTTACGCCGACTGTTACTGGTCTTTTCAGTAAAAGTTTATTAAAACCGAAAAATACTGAAATTTGATCAACATGTACTAGTCAGAGTTAAGAATACATGTGTAAAGTATATTCTCACTACCTTGAGATAAATAAAGTTGACTTTTTGCAAGGAAACGGTTGACCGCCTAATAAAATAAATAAATAAGAAAACCATTATTTATGAGCGTACATGGAAAAGTTTAAAAAAACTAATAAAAATTACTATGTTATGGGCTTTTTCAATGTCGAAAGCCTTTACTATGTGCAAAGGGACCATTACTGTGGATTTATTCCAGTTAAATTCCATGAAAATGTGATTAGTGTGCTGATGAAACTGACTCACTAGTGAATGAATTGTCTGTAGATATCTTCATGCCACTGCAGCCGGTTCAAAACTATTGTCTCCATGACTTTGCTTAGAGGCTCCTCGTCAGTTTGCTTACCTCGAAATCTATTCGAGGTTGGTGGTTTTGAACTAGAGTGATCAAGGTTTCGACGTTGAGATAATGTTTGAAGAGTTTTCAATCCGCTTTCACAAAGCTTAGTTGGGCCGCTTTGCAAATCCAAGTGAACATTAAAATCCGATAGCTGGCTGCAATTATTGGAGATCAGAAAGTCGATGGTCTGAGATGGGCGGTAGGCAGCATCTGGATAATAAGTGGGTTCCTCGGGATACGCAACAATTAAGTTACATTTGAGAGAGTGCACAAAAAGTTCCCATTGGAATTGTTAGGCATACAATTCTAATATAAAAATCGGTGGGAGGGGGGTTATATAAAGATGTAAATTTGTAATTAAAGCTATTAGTCGAGTTGAGAATGGTATAGATCCAAAAGATAAAGTCAACAACGAACAACAGTCGGGAATATAAAAGTAAAAGAGGGTGAAAGTAAAAGACAAATTGTTATAAAATTTAAAGAGCACTTAAAACATGGAAGAATAAAAAAATAATGTGTAGCCGCTTACGTAAATGATCATAAAATCGACAAATCTAATATTTAAAAACTGGGTACAGATTGTTTCATAGCGAACATACTTAATTATATTCTTCAATTCAACAGATGCATCGAAGACGTGTCGTCTTAACAGAACTAGTAACGCATAACGGTGATCAGTATTTTTAGGATTTATGATTTCCATATCTGAAAATATATACATTTACTTGCGCTCCCACCATATTTGTACCGAATTTTTGATAAACTAGCTTTTGTCCACGGCTTCGCTCGTGTAAATGATTCATTTCAATGTATTCCATAAATGATTCATTTAAAGAACCAATTTTAAAGACTTAGAGAAAAGACTTCACTTACATCTCCTTGGAAAACAACGTGGCATTCGTCTATGAAGTTCGCTGCGCTCCTTTAAAGAATGAAATAAAAAAGTGATTCTGTATACTTTTCTCTTGATCGCTTGTGATATTGATTCATTTAGTGAGATCCAACCTTTACTTAACTGCAACTATACTGCAATATACACAATGTCAACTTTGAAGACCCAAATGATACCCTTCAACCCGCTTGTCTTCGCTTAGTCCGCTCCCTAAAAGTAAGCTTTACTTACATTCTGTTGGAAACTGAGGCAGCTGTATTTCGCTGAAACAATCGATGCTGTATTTTGCTGTGCTCCTTAAAAGAATAAAATAAAATTGTGATACAGTATACTTTTTTCTCAAACCATGAGCACATATCCTACCTTAAAAAATGGCAAAGTTTCCTACAAACTTTCACCTCCTATTATAGCCTCTTGAACAATGAGTCTTTCGAAAATAGTAAGTAATACAGTAAACTTTTCTTTTGAACAATGAGTTCATATATCATTCTTTGCAATTCTAACTTAAAAATTGATAAAGTTTCATGCAAACTTTCAACTCTATTTTGAAAAATAAATTTTAAAAAAATACCTTCAATACAAGATTTAACAGGTTGTTATAAATCATTCTAGGGTCGATTATTTAATGGGTTTTAATTTTTTGGTGCGAAAACCTAATTTTTTTTAATAAAATACAGCCTATGTTATTTCCTCACAATGTAGCATTCAATATTCTATATGTAAACGAATTTTTAAAATCAGTTTTAAGTAGTGTTCTTAAAAATCACGGATTTTCATACAATCTTTCATCTTCTATTTCATGCCCTTATTAGATATATGCCTACGTCATGCAAAGAACACACCCTTTCCAAGTCATTCAGGACAAAGCACTTTTCTTATTTGTATATTTTAAACTGGAGTGTTTGATTTTTCTTTTTTGATTAGTGCTATAATATTTATTTTTATGAAATTGGCCAATATAAATACTTCAAATATGAATAGGAACATAGAAACCTTTAAAAATAATTCAAATGTTTTATCTTCATTGTCCCTCGACTTTTTCTGTCGGTTAAACTTTAAGTTTACAGAAGTATCATCATTGTTTCAAACATTTCGTGCAACGATAAAATTTAGTTTCAGACTTTCACTTTATAACTAAGTATTCCCACCATACCGCTTGTGAGAACGAAAATTAAAATTCTCTGTAAAATACTATAAACCACATGAATTTTAAAAAAAACTATAGTAACATGACAAACATGCATACGTTGATCTATATTTGTCTATACAATTATTAACATGGGTTTTCCATATACAAAATTCGCACCCCCTTTTTACTCCCTTAAGTGGTGAATTTTAGAAAATCCTCTCTTATCGGATGCTTACGTCATACAAAGAACACACACTCCAAGTTTCAGGTCTCTACGATCAGCGGTTTAGGCTGTGCAATGATCCGTCATTCATTCAGGACAAAGCATTTTATAGATATAGATAAATAATAGTCTAAAAACTAAAAACACAAAATAAGTAAAAGTTTAAAAAAACTTAAAAACACGCTTCTGTAACTAGCTGAACTAAAAGGTAGAAAATAATTTCTTTAAATTAACAAAAAAAATCATTTTATCGTAAAAAGCGTGCGGTGCAGTTTTAAGATGTTTTATACGAACTTGACTTTTACCAATATCTGTCTATAAAATATTTACAATAATTAAAATTTAGCACCCTACGCTTTTTTGCGATCGAATTATTTTTTGGAATTTAAAGAAATTATTTTCTACCTTTGGTTCTGCTAGTTACAAAAGCGTGGTTTTTTAGCTTTTTAAACTATTATTTATTTTACAGATATAATTGAGATAAAACAGCAAAAAAATTTTTTTTTATTCTTTAACTATAAATAAAAATCTTTAATAAAAATGGACATCATATAACGGTAATACATATAATTCTATGATTTGTATATACGGGAAATTTTTATAATATTTTCTGTCAAATTTAAATAAGTAATTATGTTAATTTACCTTTAAAAAATTTACTATTACTTATTTTTATCCACACATTCATATAAATGTTTCTATACATACATAAGCATTTCTTTTCACCTACAATACAAACTTTAACATAAGATTTCTGATGACTTATTTAATTCAATCACAGAAGGCAAAACTATATTTCGCAAAATACCTTAATCGTACCTGTAAAATTTGTAATTATAGATGGAATGATAATAATTTGGAGAGTTTGGAGAGTGATTTTGAATGCGACTCAGTGCCACTGTGATTATTATACGCGCATAAACGTAGGTTCTATACTACATTTTACAGTGAGTAAGTCGTCCTTTGCTACTTCGCGCCGCGACACGACGCTGTTCTAAAAATAGACATCTCTAGAATTAATACACATACAATATGTATATAATGTTTTCAACTGCTATTTTCACTATAGATACACACATGCCTACTTATTAATGTGTATACTCTGTGTTCTACAACTAAGCTAAAAAACTGATCATACAGTCAGTCGTTACGTTAGACGTTACATTAAGTGAGTATTACGTTATACATCTATGTATATTATTATGAAATGAAAAGACTTGTGTAGAAGATGCCTGGGATTCTCAATAAGACAGTTGAATATATTTTTTAGTGACTGAACTCCATTAGTCGTGAAACAAAAACAATATTTTATACTATGTATATATGTAATATATATCGAGGTATCCTAAGTTTAGTACCAAGTTTGTAATGCTTAAAAATTATTGATGCCACAAACAAAATTTTGCTATAAAATCACTCCATTAGTCCATTTCCGGGAACGAAAAGAGATACAAGTTGATATCTCTTGAAATCAAGTTGAATTTTTAAAGCGTGCTCAGGGCGTAAAAAGTGAGGTCGAGTTGGTAAATAAGCAACATTGGTCCATTGGGTCGTGGGTCTGAAGGACCCATTTTATAAACCATTAGAGATAGAACAAATGTTTAAATATAAAAAAAGGTTCTTCTGAAAAAATAAACATCTATTATAAACACTTTTTCGTAAACATCACTGTTTACCCGCGAGTGCGCAAATTGTATAGTATGTCTTATATGGGAATATCAGTTATGTATGCATGTGTTATGTGACAGAGTAATCAACATTGTCTACACATGGTATTTCAACAATGAACTCGATCAATTGTATGAAAAAAAAAAAAAAAAAAAAAAAACTGAATAAAAATTGAATAAAATAAGTAATTACAAAATGAAAAACCCGACTGCGTTAAATAAAATCTGAAAAGAAAGAAACAAATCCAGTAGTTTACATAGCGACTTTAGCAGTGGGATGATTAACTGTTAAAGTAAACTACGGGACTTGTTTCTTTCTTTTCAGATTTTATTTAACGCAGTAGAGTTTTTTATTTCTTAATTATTTATTTTATTTTGTTAGTAGCCCAGCACTAAAAAAACCGTCTAGTTTTACTATATTACAACTTGTAAACCCATTTATTATTTCGAATTAAATTTTATACATATATATATTTTTGTTATCCTCTTTTAATTTCCTTTACTTTAATGTCCTACTTTGTTTTGTTTTTTCAACCACCTATCTAAGAACAGACCTATTAAGATATCTTAAATGTTGAAATCCATTCAGCCATTTGGAAGATACGAGGTAATAAAGAAATTTACAAACAAATATACATACATACATAAATACATACATACACACATGCATACCTACTTGATACGCGCGAAAAACATAACCACTCCTTGATAGTTGGTTAAAAACAACTAGTTACTAAGTTTTAAATAAGAAATCCTCAAGGAGCAAAATGCAGTCGAAGGCTAAGCTTCCAGAGTGTGCATTGTCCTGGATTGAGATTGACCATTCAGGATTCATAAGCTTTAACTTGTTCATTATAGCTATGACGCTTTCGGCTCATATTAATGTGGCATTTCCTTTATAAAAATTACGGATTATCGCCTTGTGGTTTTCCTTTTCGATACCGGTATACCTACTACTATCCATCAAGTCATTTCAATATTACTTAGTAATAATGAATGCATGCTACAAAGGTTCATGTGCCAACAGGTAAAAAAAAAATTTATTGTTCAAAAGGTCGAAATACTTAAGTGATTGCATCAAAATAATGTTGGCAATTGGGAAAGTATTTCACCAGCGTTGTAATAACTATCATATTTCAAGTAACACGCTATTTAAAAAAAAAAATTACTTAATCCAAAAAGTTGTTTGTAGTTTAGTAATGAAACAAGTAAACCGTCTTATCGGTAGGAATATTTAGAAGTCAGAGGAACAGTATTGGAAAAGGTGGGGAATAGCACCCCAGAAAACACGCATGTTTATTTGGAATGTACGCACCCAGAATAGATATTTATTTATGCAGAGCTATTGAGTTATAGTTAGAGAACTGGCCATATGATTTACTGATGCTCATGGTTACGGTCAGCTGAGCCTTTAATATGATAGTAAGTAATGCCTCCAGTCGTCCTGTATGTATCCGCGAATATCTACGTGGAATATTCTCCCCAGGGGTGAGTTTGAAAAGGTGTCACTAAGTGGTGATACTGGAGACTCTACTTGTTTGATAATTAATTAGAGTTGATTCTTTACAGTTATTCTACAAAGTTTGAGTCCAGCAAGTGGTCCCAATTTATAGCTATTCCGAAAAAATCGAAAATGTTGATTTTTCGGTTTTTCGGCATAACTCCGGATTAAGAACACTTGCAGGGATAAAACTTTCCAGGATGGCTTTCATAGTCAGATCCAAAGCAAGCAGACAGTTTCCAGAACCATCACTTAGTGACAGTTTTTCAAACCTCCCACCTGGTGGGGAATATTCCACTTCCATACATTTTAACTTCCATACATTTTCGATTTATAGATAGACTTAACTTTATGAACCAGTAAGTTTTTTTCAATATAGTCAATTTTTGAGTTACATATCTCGAAAACCATAAAAGATTTAAGCAGGAAACGGCTTTATCACATACAGTACATTAATTGATGAGTACTTCGCGTTAATGTGACAAAGCATGTCAAGTTTCCTGTTTAAATCTTTTATAGTTTTCGAGATGTGTAACACCTCAAAAACAATATTATCGTCATCTTAGTTCCCGAGATACACGAGTGCCAAATTCGACGATTTTATATCATGTACATATAGTTTATTAGTTCATATGTTACAATGGCAGAGAGAACATAGTAATGAAATAAGATGAAAAAAAAGGATTTCTTACAGGGTACTTAATCCATCAATATATATTTCTATTTCCAATCATAGCTGCATTATTTATATAACAGATTGATTGAAAATATATCTGAACAATAATATCAAGCAAGAAAAAAAAGGGAAAAGTCGAATCAACTATTTCATACATAATATGTCAGACATGACACAAAATACCTTTATGAATGATTCTTACATGCGTATTTGATTACAAAAAAAAAAGTAGATGTATATATATACCTTTGTTAACGATATCGTTCGTATATACTTATTGCCAGGTATATACATTGGGAATATATTTACAATAATATCTTATTACATATAAAAATCTTTTGAAAATGCGTACATTTACGCAGCAACTCCAACGGCAACGATCAAAATATACGCAGAATAGTAGGCATATATTATTTGAATATTATATTATTCACAAAAAAATAACATACAAAATAAAATATAAAATTCGTTAAAAAAACATTTTATTTTTTACCGACTTGAAGGAGGTAGGTCTAACATTCTTATGTTCACCGATTTAAGATTGTATTGAAGAAAAAAAATGTTTTATGATAGGATCTTCCACTAAAAAACTTAAAAAGTAGTTAGATAATTCGGTAAAAAAATAAATTAGGAGTACCTATATTAATTTTAGTTTAAAGTTTGAATCGCTTTGAAGTTTTTATAATAGATTTTTCATGAAATCGTTAATTAATCCATTTTTGTTTGTCCACTGTCCATGAACACACTAGCTCAAAAACAAATAGGGGTAGCAAATTTCATACCGAGTTTAATACCGAAAGAGGGAACCTCTAACCCGCAATGCAGTAAAATCAGGTAATGAAATATTTCTCATAGACTTTATAGATTCATCCCATTTCAGCTCAAAGTCGGCTTCAAATTAATACATTATTTTAATAATAAACAATTGTTCAAAAATTTACACTTTGTTAGATGCAGAGTAATTAAACAATTAACTCAGTCAGATGGTATGTTTATTTCCTAAGAAGACATTTCAGTCATCCGAGCAAAATTTTTCTAAATACATTACAATATGCATAGATTTTGTGGCGTAAATATCCTAGAAACACAATATATGATCAAAAACTTTAAATAATTTGTCAAAGCTTTTATTATTCATAGTTAAAACATTTTCAAAGGCTATTACCATGGATGCATTCAGGTTTAGAACCGCTTACGTAGGCTTATAATAGTTTTTGCTGATATTTGTCATAAAATAAAACTTTTCTTCAAACAGGTAAAGAGTAATAACTAGTACCACTTGGGTATCACATGGGCGGCAGGTATAAGAGTGTAGGAGGAAAATATAGTGCTTGTAATACCGTAAGTCTGCCTCACACTGGCTCGAGGACCATGCATCAAATTTTGGTAAAACGTACGTACGGTGAATGAAGAGCAGGCGGCTTTGGACACGAAATGTTATTGCTGTAACTTTGAAATAGTTGACCGAAGTGAGCTCTGTTAAGCCTAATAAATAAATAAAAAAATAATTCCAAATCGGGACACTAAAAATAAATATTTATTTTTACTGCTGTATACTTCCTACAAAATTTGAAAATTTTGAAAAAATGTGAAAATTTGACATTGTATATACACTTTATTTTTACCCTTTAATTAAAATAAAGCCTATTTATTTCCAATCTACAAACTATTACATGCATTTTAAATATTATAGTCTTCCTCTAGCTTTTTCTAAACATCTTTGTCCATTGCTTTCTTTCTCCTTTCGTTTCCTGCCATGGCTTTTATATTTTCTATTCACCTTTTTCTGGGACGGCTTCTTCTTCTTTTTCCCGCGTTGGTCTTTCCCACCTGGTTGACCCAAATGGCCATCTATTGTCTGCCCATCCTTCCTATAGATGTTGCCCATCGCCAATTCTGTTTCAGGGCAAAGTCTAAGGCATCTGTAACTTTAGTTTTTCCCTTATTTGTTCACTTTTTATTTCTTGTATTTTTCTTATTTTAAGTAAGCTTCTTTCCATTGCTTTCTGGCAGTTGTATTGAGAGTCGAAGGAACTCAGATATTTAAGACGAAATATTCCTTTCAGAATTTCCTTCAGGGACCAAAACTTTATCCAACTAATTATAATACGGCGCTCGACCTCTTGTTTTTCATTTTATCTTCGAAAGATATTTTTTTACCTGAGTATATGTAGTTTTTTACATTCAAGTTTATCTAGCATTAGCGTAGTTGCTTGTCAATACTTTCGTTTTGTTCTTGTTCTTGTGACTAAGTGATTTGTATAATTTTTGAAGGGGATTTACTTTAAAAACTAAATTACCCCTGACAAATAATTTTTTGTAGCTTAAGATAAATGATTTTTTAAAGTCTGTCTTTTCTTATTTGTTAAAAAGTTACATTTATTTTTACATAAGTAAACATTCAAATAATTTTTTTTTCTGGAAAAAAAATTGTTATTTTTTACTTCAAATATTTATTAAATTATTTTCAAATATCATTTATTTAACATCTTAAATAATGCCCTTCTTTCAGGTGATAAAAAAATGTCAATTTATTTGACGAATATTTACTTTTAACAAGGTAAATATAATTTTTACTTTACCCATATACATAGTATATGGGTAAAGTACACCGCAAGTAATCATATATAAAACTTTTCGGATTTTCGATAATATTTCATTTTCTAGGGACACCCAAAAATTTTATATTGATTTCCGTTGCAGGATATAATTGCCTTGAAAAAGACAGATAAAAGTTTGTGAAAATAAATGTATAAATATTGTCTGTTTCGTACCTTTATATAAAAAAAACAAGGGAAAATAAACTGATTTAATTGTTAAAATATCCTGTATAGACAATGTTAAATGTCAGTATATCAGTGCTTGTATTATTTGTATGAGTAAGTTAAAAAAAGAATTACGAAGGATAAAAAAGTGGCAATTTTTCCCTCGATAATATTTTAAAGAATCTTTTTCATTTTTTGAATCTATATGATTTAGAACTAATTTTAAACAAAAAATTTGAAAAATTCGAAATTAACCCCTTTAATATAATTGGATGGGCTTAGTATGAAATTAGAATCAATAGACTTAATATTTGAATCTACCCACAAATTTTTAAACCTCTACCTTTTATAGTTATCGAGAAAATGAAAACTATATATGCCGACTTGAAAATTAGAATTTCGATGGACATTTTAATAATGAGCTAATCCCCGTAAATATTTTAACTACCAACAATTTTCAAAAAAGTTCCTACCAGCGCAGCGTCGCAGGTGCAAACAGTTTTTTACTTTAAAATTTTTTCCATTAGATTAGAGAAGTTCCCATGTATGCGCCATGATCTTAAAAACATTCTAAGGATATAACTCCTCCGATGATAATGGAAATTTTGATCATTAACTTAATTGGACATTGGCGCAAAACGAAGTAAGTAGATTTCTTTTTTATATCGGTTAATAAACGTTAAATTTTACTTTTAAATTAATAAAATACTAATAATAATAATAAATATAATATTCTAGTAACTTTTACTAAATATAAGAGGTTGGAACTTTGGTAGGTATTTCTTTAACTATTGAAGCATATGATCACGCAAAAAAAAATAGCGCTTTACCGCACCAAAACTTTTTTTGGGCCATTTTACAAAAGTCCTATTTTTTGCATTCAGCTGCGGTTTGCAAAAAGTATACATTCGATCTTGCTGAATTGTGTGAGATACTTCACGGGCACAAAAGCTACAATCTATTTAAATCTCAGCTTTTAATCTTTAAAACAACATGAGTTATGAATTTTTGAAATTTCGAGCAAAATCGATGGTTTTTTGCAATTTTTGGGGACATTGATGAACCAATCGAGTTCATTCGCAGCTCATTTTTTTCGTCTTTCTACCGCGCATAAGATTATTTTAAGCTTTTTTATTTTTAACTCAATCCGACGGTGTCTGACGCGAAAGACCGGATTAGGCCACTTTACCATTTTTTTTGGGCCCTTTCAGACCATAAAAAAATGTTCGATTCTAGTTTCTTCAATTTGTATCATAATTATATACTTAAGGCAATTTTTTTCTCCGAACTCAGAAATAAAAAATTCAAAAAGTTAATTTAATCACACTAATGGGACTAAATCAAAACGGAAAAGGTAAATCGACATTTATCAAAATAATATCGATAATTAAACTTCAAACTTTTACTTTCAGAATTATTTAAAGGACCCCGGACACAATACATTGATTTTGGGTTTCGATTAAAATTTTTTAAAAACTACGGATTTTGTAGTTTTGATCATGCTGATCAAATGTTCTTAAAGACTCAATCCTCAAAAACCATTTCTTTCTGAGCTACAGCCCATCCAAGGTTATACCTTCATAAAGGGCTCGTAATGGGTTTTTGAGGATTGACCCCATAAGAACTTTTGATCAGCAAGATCAAAACTACCTTAATCCATAGTTTTCAAAAAATTTCAACCGAAACCAAAAATCAATATACCAAGTAGGCATAACGTTTGAAGGACTGCAGCTCAGAAGGGAAGGGTTTTTGAGGATTGAGTCCTTAAGAACTATTGATCAACACGATCAAAACTACTCAATCCAAAGTTTAAAAAAAATTTAAACCGAAACCAAAAATCGATGTATTGTGCCCGTGGTCTTTTTAACAGAATTTCAAAAAAAAAATTAAATTTTCTATTAATTTAAAATTATTTCAAATTTACATACTGTTTCCTTATGAACTTACTGTAAAACAGATTGGTGAATGAACGTCTTGAAACATTATTATTTCAATTAATGTTTTTCAACTGCACAACATAATATTTCAATAATCCAACCTCAACTAAATTTGATCAACTGACGCGTTCCACACACGTTACGTTTCGTCCACACTAAATCATACTTACTTTTAATCTTAGATCATTAACGCGATATATGTTATCCGGGCTACCGACTACAGAGCCCAACGAGAAGGAAACCATGTTTGAATAAAAAAATCGCAAATTAAAAAGTAATTCCGATATCATACTAATTATTTCTAAATAATAGTGGGTTAATTAATTCGAATGTCAACGAAAATATATTAAAAATTGTTTTTAAATTTAATCTAAAAATAAGTATTTAATTATTTTAAGTGTACCTACTTTTCAAGTGGCTTAAACAGCACAGTGATTTGTTTGTTGAGTGTGACCTCTATTTTATTTTTAACTAGTATTCCCCTGAAAAAAGTTGAATTTTTATAGTGTTGTGATTGTTTATTTATTCTTATTTTTTTGTGGATGATATAAAAGATCATGGCATCAATAAATGCTCGAGCACCACTCAAACGACAAGGCTCCTCCTTGAAGCGTCAACCATCGTTGGGACAACGTAATGGTGCTACCACTGGTGAACAGCCCCAGACACCTAAAGAAGTACCATGGGATATGTTAGATCGGTGTCTGTTACCAATTATATTCTGTCATGCTACAAGTGTTGTTCTTGGTACAATTTTAAATGTTTTACGAATTTCACAAGTTTCATCTTTAACATTATTCATTTGGTTGACAATTATTACGATGAGTGCAGTCCTGTTTTACCATAATTTAACGGTTTGTATTCTTAATAACTATGAAATATTTTTATAAAATTATAAAAATTATTATAATAGTGTATCAACTAGATGCGAAATATAGAAATAATTTTCTGGGGTTCACATCCTATAAAAATTGTATTATTTTCTTATTAGACCATGGGACACCACGGGTTTTTTTAATGTATTTACATACTTGAAACTTCGTGAATGCTTCTTTTTGAGAAGTCTACCAAACACTGAGAATCTGTCCACATAAATTTTGATTTAACAATGTAGTCCTGTAAATGCACCAATTTATGAGACGCATTTCCACTAACGAATCAGATGTCCATACATATTTTGAGCTAGGTACATTCTTTGACTTTGTCTTCGAGTTGAGTATAATTAACAGAAAACCTTAATCTTGGCAAAGTGAAAGAAGAGAAGAGTTCAGGAAAATTTTCAAAACCATGAGTGAAATCTACGATGAATACGACACAGTATTGCGGAAACAAAAGTTTGCGTCATAACAGACTCAACGATCGAATGCAAAGACTGATTCGCATCATCGCAATATTTTCTCAAATTTTGCTTGTCTCAATCTTTGGGTGCCAAAAATTCACTCGAAGCACTCGAAATTAGCAACAAAGATGCGTTTCCAAATGTCTACCAAATGCTTCCCGTTTGTCAGTTTTGCCTGTGACAACAGCGGCGAATGAACGCTTCTTTTCAACCTTTCATCGTCTCAAAACATACCTTCGACCTGTTTAGTCCTCGCTCAATATACATCGCAGTGTAGACGTCGATGCGCACAGAGTTTTGGAAAAGTTTTTCTGTAGATCAGAGAGTTAACTTATTGAAAAATAGTGACTGAATATCACATTTTGGTCTAATTAATGGCCTAATGACCTTATAACTTTAATAA
Source organism: Chrysoperla carnea (assembly GCF_905475395.1). Lineage (NCBI taxonomy): Eukaryota > Metazoa > Arthropoda > Insecta > Neuroptera > Chrysopidae > Chrysoperla > Chrysoperla carnea. Next base: position 62,504,444 of record NC_058341.1, on the reverse strand, counting down.
TTATTAAACCATTCAGTAAAAGTGAATCATGTATGTATTGAAAAACAAACATACTTATGGACGGCATGGTAGGACGGTGGTAGAAAATTTCATTAGTGCAGTATTTTTGTCGGAAAAATATTTTATCGTTTAATCATTATTAATGTTATCAAGTGGTCATATAATCCGACAAATACTCTGCTGCGTTTTTTTAGACCGATAACTCAAATATGATCATTTGAAAACGCAACGAAAAGAAAAAATCGATCGAATTAATTTTTTTATTTTATAGTTTTATGGTTGAATAGAGAATTCCATGCCCTTTAAAATGAGGTATCAAATGTTTGGGGATGCCATTTAAAATTTCAAAATGGGGTAGAGTGAGTGAAGGGATGAATGTATAAGAATATTATACTAAATTATTATTTTTATAATCTTAAAAAGGGCTGGACCCAGGCTTTCTTAGCAAACCGCGTATCGGTCTACCGTACGAAAACAAACTCAACTGTGAAATATTACGGATAAAAAAGTATAACTTTCCAATTCCACTAATTTGGAAAATTGTTCAGACGAAACGATTAGACATACACAAAGAAAAATATCACTTCAGTATCAAAAACAAAGTGGAAAAAACAATTGACTGAGTTCATTGTTGAAATATCCTATATATCTTCAATTAGAAAAAACTCAACACAATTATGGCGACCGAAGAGTCTTTATTTGGTTACAAAAATTTCTAAAATTTGCTAGAATTTTTTTCGTTTTTCGAGAATGTTACACAAGGTCAGTAGCAGTTTTTTTCGAGAAAATTAACACCACAGTTTTGTCATAATTTGCGCCCTCACGGGTAAATAGTGATGCTTACGAAAAAATGTTTCAAACAAAAGTTGTTTATTTTTATAAATAAAAGATTTAAATTTAAACTTTTTAAAAAACCCAATGGACCTATGTTGCTCATTTACGGACTCCAACTCACTTTTCACGTCTTGAGTACGCAATAAATATTTCAGCATGATATTTCTTTTTTTCGTTTTAAAATTTTGTTCGTATCATCAACATTTCTAAGCATTGAAAACTTGTTAAAATAAGTGTACCTTGATGTATAATTTCATATACACAAGGTATAAAAATAATGTCAATTGCCATGATATTGGTTTTATTTGAATTGTATACCCAAACTGGCTTGAATGAAGCGAAATCTGCAAATTCATGCTGGAAAATTGTAGATTTAGTGCTCAATCGCATCTTTTGCATATTGCTTTAATCAATTGACCGCCTTTTTTAAAATATTCAAAAATTTTTAATTCAATATAAAAGTATCCAAATTTCTAATTTATAAAAAAAATTCAAGCGCCGACGTTTAACACTTTCTATACAGGATATTTCAACAATGAACTCAGTCAATTATTTTTCCCCTTGCTATGTGTTTAATTTTGATATAAGAGCATCCTAACATGAAAATTGATTTTAAATGTTATGGCGAGTATTTTTCCATTTAACTTATAGAAAAAGAAAAGTTCCTAATTTTGTTTCTTTGAGAATTATCGTGCAATATTCATAATACGATACACAAAGAGTTACCTAAATAATAAATATATATTTAAAATTGCTTAATATTTTGATTTTCGAGATGAAAATAATAATTTTCTATCTATCCTTGAAACAAAATATACATCCTTGAAATTAAAAAAGTATACAAAATGTTGAAAAAGTGTGTTTCGTAACTTATGTCGTCACTGTGATAAATATTTATGCCATCATCTTGACTTGAGATAATACCAAGAATATTTCTAATAACAAGAATATTTCTATTTAAATATTAAAATCGAATTTTTCGATATTGCCACATAAAAGTTTGTAGTGAAGGTGCATAACTGCATATTACCATACTCTTAAAGTAGTACGAGCACCAAGGCACTTTTAAATTTGAGGTTGAAATTATTAGTACCTTATTTTCAACTTTATGAATGTAGACGAAAAAAAATTTTCGATATGCGGCCTTGGTTTTCGAAGTATTGAAAGCTAAAATGAAACAAAATTTTCAATTTTCGATATTTTAAAAATTACTCCAGATATCGAAAAATTATATTCTTACTTTTCGTTTTATATTGTCAAGTTATTACATAAGTCACCATCAAAATTGAAAATATATATTTTTTTTAATTTATGTTCCCATTACTGTACTTATACATCCTTAATTAGTCGGGCACAACGCGTTTTTTTTTTGTTTTCATTAATTTATTAAGGTTTTAACTTTAATTTAAATAGTATTTTTTTATTTCCACCGGAAGAAATCTAATTTATGCGTCAAATTTGTTGCAAATGAGCACTAGTAGAAGCCTTGTCCAGGTGGCTATCGAACTACCAAATATCATGTGCATAGTGTGTGAAGTTTGTACTTACGAAACTGATTATGATTAATGATACAAGAATGCTTAAGACAAACCTGGTAATCAAAATTGGTACGGCTGAATTATTATCGCCCTTTGGCGGGGTTTATCTGATTTGAATTTGCATATTTTTATTGGCCTTGAATTGCCATTTGGTAGTATAAACTGGAACTACTAAAAACGTATCCACTTTCTGTTTTAATTAGTACGAATTATTATCGCCAGTTGGCAAGATATTTCTACTCCCAGTTATCAATAATAATTCCAGTTTTGTAGATGTATATTTTTTCCAGATTCCATTTTTAATAAAAATAATACACTCACTTTTTCGAATACTCGGTACATTCAAAATAATATTTCTTAGTAAATTTCGTCTTCAAAGAGATAGAGCTATTTATGTTGCTTCCATCTCAAGAACTTTATTCTTCGTAGCGGCGATGGTGGCAAAAATTTGATGCAAATACTACACTTATGAAAATTGAGTGGACCATAGCGGAATAAGTTATTATTTTTTACTTGTTCTTTTATTGTTTTTTAATATTAAAAAACTATACATAAAATAAAAAATTAACTGAATTTACAATTACAACTAAATGTGTTATGATCATATTCTTAGCCAATATCCGCAAGATTTCGAAAAACCATAAGGCTAAACTATTCTCACTCAGGGTACCTTTTTCGCTGTTGACAATTGATTTAATCTTAATTCAACAATTTCAATCCTTTGCCTTGATGGGCGCAGAAATATCATGAGTTAGAAATCTAAAAGCCTCACATTCTACGCCAATGCATTGATGATAAACTTAGTTTTTATGCGGACTTGTTTTTCTATTAACCAATGTATACATGCCCAATTTTGGTAAAATAACGTAGTATTCTATAGATGAAAGAATTTTTAAAATCGGTTACCTAGTGTACTCAAAAATGTCGATTTCACTTTGTAATGGATTTTTACTTTTGGTACGGTAATCTAATTTTTTTTTGAAAATAAAAGACAGCTCATGTTATTTGCTGATAATGAAGCATTCTAGAGGTGAAGGAAGTTTTAAAATCGGCTTAGAAGGGCACTCAAAAATGAATATTTGTATTATATATTCATACAACTTACATCCCTTTTTTCACTCTTTTAGGTTATAAATTTCGAAAAATTCTTTCTAAAAAAACGCCTACAGTATAAAATCAATATCGTCAAAGAAATTTCAAACTTCTACCCTCAACAATTTAGGCTGGGCGTCGATATATCAGTCGGCACATTGGCTTTTATCCCTCCAGATTATTTCCCAACCCTGAAATGTTTCTGATTTTAAATAATATACAAATAGAATCATTTTGAAAATCATCAAAATTGGAGCTGTTATGAGGAATTCCGAGTGAAAAAATTCATTGATGCGATTAAAAAGCCTTTGTTGTAGAATTACTTATTTTAAACAAAGAACATGGTAAATTCATTTATAATTATTTTATAGATAAAATTCTTTGAACTTTCGCAGCTCCTATGGGACGAATTTTCTTAATATACATTACAGGCTATAAAAACATAGATTCTTATACATCTGTCCATATGCAACATTAAGCATGAATTATTTGTAACAGTGTTTCTGATAGCATTATGTTCAAGAAAAAAAAACATTATTGGTAATATTAATTTAGCTGTAAATGATACAATGTTACGTACGTAGATAATATTTTCATTGAAAATTGTAATTAATACCTTAATTATACGTTTCTGAAGTTAACGTACCATTTTTCATGTCATGCGACAAAACAAGTATTTTGTCATTTTTTATTTTATACTTGTTCACTAAAAAAATTTTTCGCAATTCTTCGTAAATATCAATGCTTGACGAGGAGATTACCAAATATGAAACTTTGATCGGACAACAAATTGTTGAGTAATAAAAGGCCAAAAATCTGCATATAATTTTTACTCTTAAAAAAAAAATACCAATAATTTTTTGTCACATTGAAGATATTCAGAGACTGGCAAACAAAAGAAACCCAATAAAGAAGAAAAATACTATTAATTATCATTTTTAACCTACTTCAAACAAAAACGGAGGAGGTTATCAATTCGACTGTATTTTTTTTTTTTTTTATGTTTGTTACCTCAGAACTTTTGACTGGGTGTACCGATTTTGATGATTCTTTATCTGTTTGAAAGCTGGTGCTTCCCGTGTGGTCCCATTTCATTTTGGTCTAATTCTGACATCGGCATCCATGAGAAAATCATAAAAGTCTTAAATGTGCATTAAGTATGCACGACAAGAGGACGAGTAACTCAATATCAAGCCAACCGATTTCGATGATTCTTTTTTTAGTGATAAATTATTAAGTGTACTTCAGATTCACTAAAAATTACAAAATAAAAAAAACTTTTAACAAAAAGAAGACCGACTTCAAAAGAAAAACTTTTCAAAAGTAAATTAATATGCACTAAAAAGTAAAAAAATAACGATAATATAATGTAGTTAAAATTATTGTTATTTTTGGTGTCGGTGTCAGCCAAGATAAAGTAGCAAACTGTTCTATCAGAGTTGTTTCCTTAGCTGACACCGACTCCAAAAATAACAATAATTTTAACTACATTATATTATCGTTATTTTTTTACTTTTTAGTGCATATTAATTTACTTTTGAAAAGTTTTTCTTTTGAAGTCGGTCTTCTTTTTGTTAAAAGTTTTTTTTAGAAAATATTTCAAAATTTTTACACCCAAATCTTCACCCGTCAGCACTCTAATTAGTATCATTTTGCTCACGCTCGATTAAAAAGCTAAATTACTCTTATTTTCCAAATGGTATATATGATTAAAACTTTTTCTATCTTCACATAATGTTTCCGAATTATGAATTTTTTAGATTTTCCAACATATCTACAGTTTTAAAAAATTAATAATTTTTTCATGTCCTGAGAATTTCTCTCATCACGAGAGTAAAAGTGTAAGTAAAAAATATTAACTTTGGAAATTTTTGGTCCTGTTCGTGTACTTTCGTTAGTTTAATATAAGTCGTACACAGAAATAAAAAGAAAACTTTTTCATGGAGCACTTGTCAGTTGTGCAAGCTTTATTTTAAATTTCAAGTATATTTGATATTTTTGGATAATCACTGTATAGCAGATTTGCTGGAGCCCGTTTCAATAAAATAAAAAAATTTTATATGATTCTTATAAATTTTCAATGAAATAATCCGTGATATCAACCTCCTAGATAATTTTTGTTTCTTGACATTTTTTGATTAACTAAAATCGGATCTACGATTTACGCAGGGGATAAAAATGCCGGTTACAAAAAATAACAGAAAAGAGAAACAAAAGTTATATACTCTAATCATTTGGTAAAAAAAAGAGGTTACCTGGAAAGTTTTCTGCGAGTTTGAAAATGGATGATTTTATAGATTTTGAAGTGCTCTTTTCAAAATTCCACTTTGATACATCGTATCTTTACTGCTCGCACCGCTATACTGAAAAAAATGACCTTAAAAGGCAGTTTTTTGATGATATTTCCTTGCCGAGTAATTTTACTAGGAAATATTCATATACAAAATTAATCTAGCGAAAATTTTCTTCAATTTATGTCAAAGCCATTTTATTCAATAGTTTCGGCGTACGAGCGCCGCAAACTATCATTTAACACCTGAGCGTAGTACACTTTTATTCATCTACGCTAATATATCAAGGTTACTAGAATGATAGCCTTGGTTGGTAGAACGAAATAGGTGGTCTTTTTGTGGGCTCCCCTCTCTACCTTGCACGAAACATCTGCGGGCAGAACCCATTAGAATATTTAGAAGTACTACAAAAATTTTCCTACGATTTATGCCTTAACAATTTTTTTTTCGTAAAATTAATAGCTTCGGCGTATTAGCACCGCATATAGATTCAGTGGAAGATTAGGAAAACGTATTTATATTTTGATTGAACATATGTAACTTAGTTAACGCAAATAGATGAGAATGATAATTGTCCTAAAATTCTATAGTAGTAGAAGTCATCAGTGTAACGTCTTATAGCGTCGTTTGCGTTCAGTGTCTGATCCAACAGGGAGCGAGCCGGGAAATCGCCCGGTGCGGCAAAAACTTGGGACGACAAATCCTTAAAATCCTGTGATTGTAAGGAAAAATTCATTATAATTTATAAATAAAATAAAACACCATTGGAATCTATGTATTTAAGCGAAACTCTACATATATATATTATATATGTACACCCTGTATACAGGGTGTTTTCTTAAGTTGACATATGATTGAAACTCGAAAAAAACTTTTACGATAAAAATGTTGGGTGTGTAGCTCACATCTTACGCAGACAATAAACTTGTTCTAGGTTTTCAAGCTCATTCTAATCCATAATTGGCAATCGATAGATAAACACTTTAAATTAGAAAGTTGTTATTCATTAAAAAATTAACATTTTTTTTCCAAATTTTTCCCGTACAGTTTACACAAACCGTGCAGTTTAGACAAAAAATTACTGAAAATTTTTACCCAAAACTGTTTTTTTGTTAGAAAGGCAACCACTGGCTTTATCTTTTCAAGTTCGGAGACGTTTAATATATCTTCCGGTGTGTACATTTTAATCTTATTAATATCCTGTTTTTCTTTTCGTTCTACCCCTGGGCAGTCTTCTATCAAATGCCTCACACTCTCAGCTGTATCACACATAACGCAAATTCTTACTCCATTTACTTTCACGCTATTGCATCTAAAACTATACATTCGAAAATTAGCAATCACATATCTTTCATTTCTCTGACATATACTTAAATATCTTGCACCTTGAACGTAGTGGTCTGGTATAGCAAACATGTTCAAACTCTCTTTACTCCGAATATCTTCCAGATTTCAGCAATTTGGTTCACTACTCGTTTGACAGATGCTTTGTCATCCATTTTATTCACAACATTTAACCCTCTTTCGTTCAATAACTCATTCAGCACACTCATTGTTCTGTCATTTATACATATTATTTGCAACCTTTTATCAGAGTTAATTATTCGATTTCGATAATTGATAGTTTTTTGGATACAACGTTTGGAGATATTCAACGTTTATAACCCCAAGCTGTAGATTAATTTCTGAGTTTGGCGTAGATTTAGATACATAGGTACACATAGTACTTCTTTATAGAAATTATGCAGGACAACATTAATTTTTTTAAATTGGTTGTTGTAGTTGTTACAATTTGTGATCCACACTTCTCACTTCCATAGGTTAAAATAGGCAATACCAAAGCATTGCACATTTTCACAATCACATTTACTGGAAAATTCTCATATTTGTACACATACCGTCTTATATAAATTAATGTTCTTTTGGCTTTATCTCTCATTCGCTCAACATGCTCATTCCAACTTCCATTTCTAGATAGCACCACTCCCAGATACTCAAAGTTCCTAACATTCTCAATTATTATAACTTTCATATATATAATATATAGGGAAAAAAGGTACGCTAACTTCAAAGACCTTTTAATTATACCATCTGTTGAGTATTGTTTTTTTTTTTTAAATTACAAGGTTATATAAACATTCCTGCAGAAAAACAAATGGAGCACATAGGCTGTTAGAGTTAAATATACCTACGTGAGGGTATTGTTATTATTTATAAAAACTTATGTACAAAGGATATTTGTTAAAATATAAAACAAAAAGAAATAAAATTATTTGAAAGCTTCTACTTACTTATTATTTGAATACTTAGGTGCTGCATTATTACTTTTTATTTAATCGTTTTTGTCTAACAAATACGGTAAATGCAGTTTAAAGACCATTTTATTTGTATTAGTTTTTAAAAAATCATCGATTTTAATATGCTTAAACACAATGAATTTTGTATTGAAATTGATTACTGTTAAATTAGTGTTATTCCTTGAAGGTAGTTAGTTTTAAGGGGTTATATCCAGTTCCGAGCACAAAAAAACACGTTTTTTATGAGTTTTTTTTTTTTTTGAATAAATACGTTTACATGTAGTACATTTCTTTAATTTTGAGATTCCATTGTCCGATTTCAAAAGTTTGTTGAGATCGATCAATTTCATTTTTTATCATGGTGAACAGACAATTTTATGCCCTTTCAAATGAAGTATAACCAGGTAGGAGGTGCCAATTGACTTTTCAAAGTTGGAATGCCAAGGAGCGAGTGGATGAAACTTGAATGTGAATGTGAATGATTCTTTAGGTATTTTTGAACTTCCCTTCGATGTCTAAATCAACGTGCTTTCACTTAAAATAATAATCAGATCAGGTCAAGAGTTATTAAGGGTTATTAAGATAATTTTGAAATAATCACACATATTATAATGTTAATTGATAATAAACAAGTGAAAACAAACAATTGACTGAGTTAATTGATGAAATGTCATGTATAGGCAGTGTTAATTAGAGTTTCTTACGTCACGTAAGTATACTAACGTGACGTAAGTAGTTTTCTTTATAAAGAAAAAAAGCCACTTTTACTCAAAAAATAAGAAGAGTATCTTTCTCCTCACTTCCTCAGTGAAGAACATATAATATGCCATAAACAAACACACATTATTATATACCTATAGACACAATAGCAATTTGTTTAATAAGGAAATGAATGAATTATTATATGAAAACTCAAATTAATGATATGATTAAACAATTAAATATTCACTGAAAATTCCAAATCAATCAAATAAATTTCTGCCAGTATGTTCCATACTCGATTTACCTTGTTTCTGTGTCTGTATAGGTGTAACAATTATTCAATAATACGTAGGTATAATATTAAATTCAAGTATTTGTTATATTAATTAAAACTATATTTCAACAGAAACTTTAAGCGTCTAAAAACAGTTTAGTGCTAAATAATAAACCTTTAAATTAATTAAAAAATGTCAGAAAACGTAATAGTCGTATATCGCAGTGTTATTTTCTTACAATATTTTCTAAATTAATTAGGCTTTGTATACTTTTACTAAGTAGATATATGAGATAAATTAAGATGTCGTGGTAGCTTTGTCTGTTATTTTTAATTATATTAATTAATAATATATTAATTAAGTACTATTTAATTTTTTTATTTAATCCCTTCTCTATCTCTATTCTCTTTATATTATAAATGCGAAACTAAGCATGTTCGTTTGTTTGTTACGCTTTCACGCTTAAACTAGTGAATGGTTTTTAATGAAACTGTGCAGCAATGTAGCTCATACTTCAGAATAACACATAAGATATAATTTATAAAGATATATTAATAAAAAAAATAAATAATAAATTTAAAAATTAATTTAATTGGACATTATCATAAATTACAGACTTCTGTAAAATTAGTCATTTGACATTACCATAAATTACAGATTTCTGTAAAAATAGTTATAGTCAATATAAAATATTTCACGGCCATCTTTTCTGATATACTCAATGAATAATTTCAACTATTATACATTTAAAAAAATAGAAAATCATACATGTATTTTACCTGTGTAAAATAATCCGTTCCATTATTTCGAGTGTTATAGAAAGGCGATAAGCGAGGGAAATATTTATCAATCTCTACTTTTAAACCCAGCAAAGCGGATGGGTATCACTCTAGTATTTTTATAATCTTTAAGCGATATATCATGGAAAAATACATTGTAGTTTGCAGAGTATTAGCATGTTGTTTTGCTAGAGTTTTGATTATCAGTTTTATCAAATAATTTATAGTAGATAAGATAAACCATACTACAGAAAACCCTAGTATTAAAATGGGCACTGGGCAGTCAATAATATATGACAGTTCTTATATGGACTCTGATGGTAAAAAATAGGTCTTTGATCGTGACATTATTTTTTGCACGATTATATTATAGATCACTGAACACCACGGGTTTTTTTGAAATGATCAATACATAATTGAACCTTCGTGAACCTTTCTTTTGACGAACCTAAGAAACTTTCCTTTACGATTTTTTTCGGAAGGACTTTTCAAATGGACATGATGACGTCATTATAAAATGTCAAAACAATGAATATAATTTATCTATAATATATCTTTATAACTTGTAGCTCAGGTGTTAGTCTGATGTATGAGCAATATTAATGTTAAGTTTCATTCAAATCCATTCAATAGTTTTAGCGTGAAAGCGTAACAAACAAAAAAACAAAGATCCTTACTTTCACATTTATAATATACTAGAGTGATATCCACCCGTTTCGCTGGGTTCAAGTGCAAAGATTGATAAAGATTGCTCTTGATTATCCTATTTGTATAACACTCGAAATCATGATAAGGATTGTTTTACACAGCTAAAATATATGTATGATTTTCTATTTTTTTAAATGTATAATAGTCGTAATTATTTATTGAGTATCAGAAAAGATGGCCGTGAAATATTTTATATTGACTATTTTTACAGAAATCTGTAATATATGGTTATGTCAAATTAAATTGGTTTTTAAATTTTATTATTAATATATCTTTATAAATTATATCTTATGTGTTATTCTGAAGTATGAGTTATATTGCTGTACAGTTTCATTAAAAAGCATTCGCTAGTTTTACCGTTAAAGCGTAACAAACAAATAAACAAACAAACTTGCTTACTTTCGCATTTATAATATATAGAGATAGAGATAGGGATAATACTGCTTCGGGTAATTAACATACCATAATAGAAATAATTCCATATTAAAAAAAAAGCAATATTGAGGCCAAACACCCTTCTTTGAAAAAATATGTACAAAATGCCCGTTGATAATGAATTCGTCTTTACTTGAGTGTGCATCTTGTATGCTAAATTTAAATGTTAATTCAAACACCAATGCACAAAATTTATTTGTTTTAATTATTTTAGTAAAAAAATATGATTTAAAATTATAATTCGTAACCATAATGCCATTAATTTTATATACGGGGTAAGGGTATTAGATCTAAGGTATAGGTTAATACCAATATTAATAATAAAGTAAAAAAAAAAATAGATACAAGAATGTAAATAAAATGAAAATTATGTTTTTAACATTATAATATTGTTTTGTAAAACTACTGTTTAAAGCACATGGTTTGAAAAATATCTGAATGTAGTTTAAGTTGTAATTGAAATGCCTTTTAAAAGTATTAACTTACCAGCCCTCCCTGCCCCTTTTATGTCAAAAAATTATTGAATTTAACGACGACTTTGTGCAGTCGTCTACAGTCTATACCTACTCCTAAAAAACATACATTCAGTCAATATAGACGAAAACAAGTGAAAACAAACAATTGACTGAGTTAATTGTTGAAATACCATGTATAGGCATGGTTGATAACTCTGTCACATTTCACATACATACATATCTGACATATTTAACTGATATTCTCATATAATGCGCAAGTGTTGATGCGCAATCGTTTTTTTTTTTTGACGTCATGTAAATAACAAAAGATATTCACTTTGATATTCCTATATTAATACATACTATAAAATTTGTACCTAATTAACGCCCTCGTGGGTAAACAGTGATGTTTACAAAAAAATGTTTCAAACAAAAGTTGTTTATTTTTTTGTAAGGAACATTTTTTACATTTAAACTTTTATTCTATCTCTAACGGTTTACAAGATGGGTACTACGGACCCATGACCCAATTGACCCATGTTGCTCATTTACGAACTTGACCTCACTTTTTACGTCCTAAGCACGCTGTAAAAATTTCAGCTGGATATCTCTTTCCGTTTTTGAGTAATCGTGACCACAGACGGACGGACGGACGGACAACCGGAAATGGATTAATTAGGTGATTTTATGAACACCTATACCAATTTTTTTTTTGTAGCATCAATATTTTTAGGCGTTACAAACTTGGGACTAAACTTATAATACTATGTATATTTCATATATACATGGTATAAAAGGCCGGACCTGGAAAAAATTACAATAGTGACTCTAAGGTTATAGATCGTTAGGGGGGCATGTAAATAACTTTAAAAAAAATTCTCGGAATCTATTGGTTTAAGGGAAAAATTTTTCAAGTAAAAAATGTAGAAGACATTGTCAGCTACATTTTTTGTCATTGGAGCAACGTCATACGAGTTAAATTACAAAAAGTAGGTGGCGTTAAAGTATCAAAAAAAGGGTTTTTCACGATTTTCATTAAGAAAAAATGATGTTTTTGTAAAAGTGTAAATGAGAAAGTTGTTTGACTCAAAATTAGCTTCAACTTTTATTTAAACAATTTTTATGAAAAACTTACCGTTTCCGAGCTATAGTAAAACAATGTATGTTTAAAATAAACCAAGAAAATAAAAAGGAAATCAAGTACTCCTTTTCAAAATTTTAAAAAACTTAACTTTCAGATTTTTTAGCAAGCTGTATTTCAAAAACAGTAAGTTTTACAAAAAAATTGTTTAAATAAAAGTTGAAGCTAATTTTGAGTCAAACAACTTTTTCATTTACACTTTTACAAAAAAATCATTTTTTCTTAATGAAAACCGTGGAAAACCCTTTTTTTGATACTTTAACGCCACCTACTTTTTGTAATTTAACTCGTATGACGTTGCTCCAATGACATAAAATGTAGCTGACAGTGTCTTCTACATTTTTTATTTGAAAAACTTTTCCCTTAAATCAACAGATTCCGAGAAAAACGCATTCCAATTTTTTTTTTCCCATTTTTTTGGATTTTCTCAAAAACAGCGGAACGAAAAATTCTCTTAATTTTTTTTAAAGTTATTAACATGCCCCCCTAACGATCTATAACCTCAGATCCACCATTGTAATTTTTTCCAGTCAAAATGCCAGATTTACTGTACCAATGGGAAAAGAAACATCTCACGAAGAGTAAATATTCTCTTAGTGATGCAGCTGAGCAAGCTACTCATGATTAATAATATTGGTATTGGTATTGCAGCTAAGCAAGCTACTCATGCATATATGTAATATGCAAGGTATACTAAGTTTAGTCCCAAGTTTGTAACGCTTGAAAATATTGATGCTACGCACAAAATTTTGATATAGGTGTCCATAAAATCACCTAATTAGTCCATTTCCGGTTGTCCGTCCGTTCGTCTTGGGTCTTGGATCCGTAGAAGCTATCTTGTAAACCGTTAGAGATAGAACAAAAATTTAAATATAAGAAATATTCCTTATAAAAAATAACCAGCTTTTGTTTTAAACATTTTTAAGTAAACATCACTGTTTAGCCGTGAGGGCGCAAATTATGCGTAAATTTTATGGTATTTATTAAATGGGAATATCAGTTATGTATGTGTGACATGTATGTATCTGTAATGTGATAGAGTAATCAACACTGTCTATGCATGGTAGTTCAACAATTAACTCAGTCAATTGTTTGTTTTCACTTGTTTTTTTTTTTTTTAACCGGAAGACATTACTTGTTTGGTATAATTGTAAACCTGTCTGTACGAGTGATAGTTTTTATTGGCTACCTTACATTTGAGACTTCGTATTAATGAATCTGAGTTTAAATCTGAATCTGAAAATGAAATATTATGACACTCTTACATTCGTGGACAAAAGGAAATAGGTATTTTATCAAGACTCACTCGTTTCGGTTTGTAAATAGGGTTCACTTTGACCGCTGGTAACTTTTTTTGACTATCTTCACTGAAATTTAAAAACGTTAAGAATGGCCACATCATAATATTAATTGTAAAACATGAATGTTATGCCATAAAAACGGAGGTTAAATCTCATTATTATAATTTAAAACGTTAAAAATGTTTTTACGCAACCATTCGAAACTATTTACAGCAAAAATAGACCAACAAAATAGACCGAAAATTTTATAGACACGAAGTATTGTTATAATTACGAGTTGGTTAGGTTTTGTTTGTCGACTATAGTGGAGATGGTTATGGTTGAGTTTCAAAGTTTTTAGACCTTTCGGTCATGTATGGGACGACACTATTACAAAAACGTTTTTGGTCTATTTTTTTCTAAATCCCAGACTATCCATTTTCCCGTTTAAGTTTTTCAAGTTGACTGATTTGTTCATTCACAAACGCATTCTTTATAATTGTATACAATCACAATATGCCTCTCTGTTTGTTTTTGAGTTATCATGTCCGCGAATTTAAAAAGCCTTGTTAAAATATTTAATTTTGGCTTTAAAAATAAAATTTAAAAAAGCATTGCGAAAAAAAAAGAAATTGTAGTAGATAAGAATATAATGTTTTTTAAATTTTATTTAATTTAATTTTATTAGAAAGAAGGAAAGCGCATAATACTTGTCCCTTTCAATACTAAAAAAAGAAATAGTTCTCAATGAAAAAAGTGATAATTTACACGGCTGTAGATGTAACTTAACGCAAGGAGAGAGAAATGGATCGTAGATCACTTTTATTAGAAACATTTGTAGAATTAAAAATTTTTTAAAAGCAAAAACAACGGCTTAATTTAAATTTTTCTTTACTTTTTACCAGATACAAACATGAGCCATTAGGTACGTAGCCTCACTGCCTTATTTAATACCTAAAACAATGGGATAACATTTCTCATTCTGATATTCCATCTGTTAAAATCAACCGATCTATTTAATCATGTTTATTTTTGGGCAAGATTGGCTTCTAACAAGTTTTCAAATATATTTTGCTATAAAATTTACGATTCACAAAAATTCATAAATGGTTTTACACCTTATTTAATTTTTATAAATTTAAAATGAATTTTTGTTGACTAAAATTTTTATTTTTGTATATTGCCAACGTTTTTATTTATTTTCAAGCTATTTATAAGGCAAAAATCTTCGAAATGAAACATAATGTACAATTTTTAGTATAATAAAAATTAGTTTAACATTAAATATAACTTAAAAATATTGGTTACACTGTAAGTTAAGTAGTGACATCTGTTTTTAGGTAAGAGCAGCAGGAAAAGCGGTTTTGATCACGGGTTGTGATAATCGTGTTGGTGCTACAATTGCACGTCAGTTAGATGGCTATGGTTTTACCGTATTTGCTGGTTTTGATAGTAAAGCAGGCAATCCAGTTGCTGAACAATTGAAAGAAGAGGGCTCTGGTAAGAATTTTCTTTAAGATGTATAAAAAACAAACTTTTAGGTATTAAATATATGTTTTATAAGTTGATAAATTTTCTAGGTCGGTTACATTGTTTACAACTAGACGTCTCATCTGAAACACAAATATTAGCATCCAGCTTATACATTTGCGAAAATTTACCAGAAAATTCAAATGGTTTATGGGCAATCATAAATGCTGCTCATTATGTGGCTTTAGGTGAATTGGAATGGATTCCATATTCAGTTTTACGAAAATCGATCGATACAAATGTTTTAGGTAAGAAAGAAGTTCAGAATATGATCTCCCTTATTTTCAACGTGACCATTAATTCGATAACTCCTTGAAGCAGGTTAAACTGGGGTTTGTTGTAACTAATTTTACCAACAAGCCCGATGATAAATAAACGGTCGAACTATACAACAAACAAAAATTATAGCCTTTTAGAGCCATACAAAAATTATGGCGTTTTAAGTGTCTAAATTAATTTTGTTATACAATTTGTGAATTAGTGACTCTTTTAAAGCACAATATCAATTTCAAATCACACGGTAGAAAATGTACCTACGATATCAAATCACCCGAAGTTCAAAAAAAGTATTATACACTTGACACCAGAAAAAATATATTAAAATTATCGGTTTCACAATGGTATGTACTCAAAAAAAGCCATTTTCAATAATCGTTATAAATAATTTGTATATTATAAAAATTATTTATTGGAAACAGGTAGATTGTAGTCCACGGGCAGCACCCTTTTGTTAAATGATTAATACATACTTGCAAGCCACTCACGCTTCGACGAGTCTAGCAAATTTCCTCTTTACGAATTTTTTCCTCTCTACGAAGTGTTTTCAAATGGGCATGATAACGTTATATATGACCTTTCGGTCTGAAAAAGACACAGCTATGACCACTTGATTGATATTCACTATGCTTATATCACTATGTTCATATGAAGTTTTTGTAATGTTTTAATGTCAAGCATAAATTCCTAAAATAAACATCACACATTAAGGTAGTTGTCGTGGTACAATATATCTATAAATATTATGGAATATGCGCGATGTAAAAGTATACAAGCTTGTAACTAAGTGATATTTAAGCAAGCATGTACTTGTGGAGACGTTATACATATAATATTCATGTGTACGTATACAACATCAATCCTAACACTCTTCTGTCTGACTCGCTACTATGTATACTCGCTACTACTTCTTTCTGCCTGACTCGCTACTATGTATATTATAGGTACTTGCTTATAAATTGTTGAACTAAACAGTCAAAAAATTTTTTAGAATCGAAACAAATCAATCAATAGACTGTTAGTTTTTGGAAAATATCTGACAATTAGTATGTTTTTTATAAATTAATAACTGATGCAAAAGTATAAAGAGTATACCACATGTATACCATACATGTTAAATATCGAACTTTTAATTAAATTTATCTTGGATTCTAGACGGTCAATCAGATTCAAATTTTAAGGGCAATTGTATCATCATGTCTGTTGTAAGCACACAAAAATTAGAATTTTCTGACGCTACTCAAATATCGCGACAACAGCCTTAAATAATAATTTAAATACATTGTTAACGATTTATCGAATCTTTGCCAAATTTGCTATAATTATCCAGAAAATAAATAGTTAACATTGTGAATATAGTCTGGAGTGTCCTATGACGAAATAGGGGAGGAAATAAAAAAAAATGTTAATGTAAAATATATTGGCAACTCCGGTCAAAACCGGGAAAAAATTTAAGTGTTACTTTGGCAATATTAACTTTATTAAATAAGATAATAGAACATATATTACATATAGTCCAGTGCCTGGGAGTTTTCACCTCGGATTTCCGTAATAGTGAATAAATTTGTACGGTCGAAGTGGAATTGTGTTTTTTATAGCATAAATTGAAAAGTTTACCACTTTTTTTTGTGCTCTTTATTTTTCGATTATGATTTTTCGATTTTCGAAAAAATTGATTGTTTGAGCATATAATTATATTTTAAATAGTATGTATATCCAGTATATATTAAGTATATAGTAAAGTAAAAAAAATATAGCAGCAGAAGTTTTTATAGCCTGCTCACGACCTACAGAGTGAGTTTGCGTTCGTAAAGTTCAATTGAGTATCTTTTAAATCGTTAGAGATAGAACACTATAGTTTAGGTATAAACAATATTTCTTAAAAAAAAAAATAAACAACTTTTGTTCGAAACATTTTTTCATAAACACCACTGTTTATCCGTGAAAGAGCAAATAAGGACAAAATTTTGGTTTTCATTTTCTACAAAACTTTAAAAGATAGACAGTTGAAAATTTGCAGGTAGAATCAATTAATAGTTTTGTAAAACACTTTCGAAAACCGAAATAAAATTTTAGAGAATACTATCGAAAATTTCGAAATTTTCATAATTTTTTAAAGTATCTTCTAGGCGCTTTCACAGGAAAACAATGATGTTTACAAAAAAATATTTCAGACAAAAGTTGTGTATTTTTTTATAAGAAACATTTTTTACTGTGATATTTTTGTTCTATCTATAAAGGCTTTCATGCTAGGACCATCTCCATTTGATTGAAAGAAAAAGAAATTTTAAAAGTATTTTCTAGAGCTGTTCGCGGGTAAACGGTGATGTTTACGAAAAAATATTTCAATCAAAAGTTGTTTATTTTTTTATAAGAAACATTTTTTACCTTGACATTATTGCTCTGTCTCTAACGGCTTACAAGATAGGTCCTTTTTCATTTGATAGAATGAAAAAAATTGTTTAAGATATATTCTAGATCAGTTCACGGGTAAACGGTGATGTTTACGTGGATTTTTTTTGTTGGGGATGGAAGTATTCCAATAACGCGTTCATTCTAATAATAATGAATCAATTACCAGCTCCGGATAATCTCTATAATTAAAATAAAGTGAAGTCGAAGAAAATTTTTGATTTAAAAAAATTGTAAAATATTGAAATAAACAAGTCTTCTTTTCCCCGTTTCCTATCTTTATATTTAGCTATAACATGCATTCGACTATTTGAAGTTTTGAAATTATTAATTTTCATATGATATTTACAAAATTTAAAGAAAAGATCGACAAATGTTTGGGGTACGGAACCTTAATATCGCACCTGAAACATAGCTAAGTACGCTTTCTGTTAAATTACCTTTCAAACAAACAAACAAAAATCAAAATAGGTTCATCCGTTTAGGAGCTACGATGCCATAGTTAGGCAAACATAGCGGTCAAACTTATAACACGCCTCTTCGGCCGTTAAAAATCGAGAGCACAATTTTTTAAGAAGTAAACTTTTTCATATATATTATTAGCTAAACATTCCATATATTTTTTTTATTTTTCATTCACTATCTCAGATTTCCGAGCTTTTTATGTTTTTAATACTCTAGGAACTGCACTAATATTAAACATTTTAAAGGCCCTGATCTCATGTTTTTATTTTTATTTTTTTCATAATAAAAAATCGATTTATCTTACTAAGAGATAAGATCTCTGTATTGGTCTATTTCGGAATTTTTTTTTATATTAAATGTTGTATTTATATACAGGGTCTAATAGGGCCGCCTATTAGAAGTTTCTGGAGAACCAAACATAATAGAAATTTGAAAATTGGTATTCCACCATAACCGCTTGGAATATATCCGTCTAAAATATTTTCAGATTTGTGACAGTTCCGGTTATACCGAAAGTTGACCCTAGCATCGTTATTTCAAATGGAATGCCTTATTTATTTTTACATAACTCGCTTAAGTCAATAATTCTGAGTATCTTTTGTAATAAAGTGACCCCCCTTAATCGTTAAGGTTTTTGAGATAAACGATATTTATAAGCAATTTTGCAGCAAATAGACGTGTTGTAAAAAGGTTGTAACTTCCATACTAAATTAGGTAGAAGGTTCCAACCAGTCTTATTTAAGTGCTAAAAAATTGCTGCCATACGTGAAAACTTAAAAAACTATCAATTTCCTGTTCGAAGTATTTAAAATTGCACCTGCATTCAACACGTCTTAAATTGCATAAAAAGTCAATTTTTTTTAAATGAAACCACCATTTTTATATTGTTTTGTCGATTCTTTAAAAAAATTTTCAAAAATTAGTAACACATGTCCCTATAACCAAACTGACAAAAGTCGGAGTTATTTCGTGAAATAAGACAATTTTGTTAATTTTTATAATTCGAAGTAATTTTTATAATTTTTGTTAACTTTTATGCTCGATCTTCGAAACGTATTATGAATTATTACCTAAAAGTTAGTAAGAAATTTTTTAATGTAATACTTTCCTTTTGCTTTTTCTATTTAATCGTTTAAAAATGGAATACGATAACTCCATAATTTTAAATTTATTTTCTATGCATAAAAAGTGTTACAAAATGATTGATAGAACATGCAGGATGTTTAATGAAGCGTATCCAGAGTTACCCAAAATAACGAGAAGGAAATGTAGGAGGATTGAAACAAATTTTCTGCAAGTTAGGCGACTAAGTGCAGAAAGAAACTTTCCGAAGCTCATTGTTAACGACGAAGTTATATTTTGGCATATTTTGAAATCCATCCTACTTCTTCCAGCAGAACAAGATATGGGCATTGCAAAATCACTTCAGAGAATATTCTCAAAACTAGGCAATAAACAAGTGATCTTTCAGATACTTGAACGGAATTTAATGGTTTAAAATCGTGTAGCAGCACCTATTAGCTCTTTAATAAGCCGGATATGAATGTTCTACCTAATTTAGTATGGAAGTAACAGCCTTTTGTCCACACGTCAATTTGCATCAAAATTTCCAATAAATATATTTTAATTCAAAAACCTTAAAGATTAAAGGGGGGGTCATTTAATTACAAATGATACTCAGAATTATTGGCTTAAGCGAGTTATGTAAAAATAAAAAGGGGATTCTATTTGAAATATCGATGATAGGGTCAACTTTCGGTATAACCGGAAGTGCCACAAATCTGAAAATATTTCAGAAAAATATATCCCCAACATTTATGGTGGAATATAAATTTTCAGATTGCTATTATGTCTGTTTCTCCAGAAACTAGTAATGGGCGGTCACCGTGGGACACCCTGTATATATATACACAATATATGTAGGTAATATATTTATACATACAGTGTGATATCTCTTCAATCATGATAACAAAAATGGAATTGATTGATTGGTTCTTAAGACAGGCTACACATAAAATGTAATTCATACCTTCTATCTTTTATGATAAGTAGCTTATCTTATGAACCAATGGATCGATTTCATTTTTTTTTAAACATGGTTAAATAGAGAATTTTATGTTCTTTCAAAGGAGATATTACAAGGTAAGGGATGTCATTTGAAATTTCAAAGTTGGGGTGGGTGGGAGTGAAGGGATCTCTTGTATTGTTGGTAACTCGATCGGCGGATACTCGGTAAATAAACAGATAATATTATCTTCTTTTACTGTGATTTTTCAAATTACCACGTACAAAAGTTGTTTTAAATTTTTTTTTTATCTATGGAGCTATAATTTTTTGCAATCTTTGTAACCTTAAATTTGAAAAATTCATAAAAACTTAAAAATTTGTTACTCTGGTTTTTCTCATTCTCCAGGTAATTTTTTAATAATTTTATTCCACCCTTTGGAGAAATTATTTATGATCAATATCATGATAAGCACACAATTATCCGCAAAAATGCTTTAAGAATTATTTAAAAATATAATTTTTGCATAAAACTCTTTTTATACCTTGTATATATGTAATATATATGAAGGTAAACTAAGTTTAGTCCCAAGTTTGAATCGCTTAAAAATATTGATGCTACAAACATCAATTTTGGTATTTGTGTTCTTAAAATCGCCTAAAGGGTCCATTTCCGGGTGTCTGTCTATCCGTCTGTAAACATCATAACTCAAAACGAAAAAGGATATCAAGCTGAAATTTTTATAGGATGTAAAAAGTGAGGCTAAAGGACCCATCTTGTAAACCGTTAGAGATAGAACAAAAATTTTGATGTAAAAATCTGTTCCTTTTAAAAAAAAGTAAATTTGTTTAAAACATTTTTTCGTGAACATCACTGTTTACCCGTGAGGACGCAAATTAGGACAAAATTTGGTATCCATTTTTCCAAAACTATAAAAGATAGGGAGTTGGAAATTAGGAGTTTTTTGAAACATTCTCGAAAAACGAAAAAAAATTCTAGAAGGACTATCGAAACCTTTCGGCCGTTGGCCGTTTTTTAAACTATTCTTATTTATAAAAAAAATTATTCAAGCACTGATATTTAACACTTTCTATACATGGTATTTCAACAATTAACTCAGTCAACTGTTTATTTTCAATTGTTTCATTACTTTTTTTACAAAGGCAATGGTTCCAATTGAAAGTGGGTCGCTTAATTTTGGGACACTCCGTATTAGAGAGAGATATACTAGCCAGCTCTAGCTATAGTGTACTTGTTTACAAATAAAATAATCCTAAAACCAAATATTCTAATTCACAGGTACAGCTCGACTTATTCAAATTATGTTACCATTAGTACGTCGTGCAAAAGGTCGTATAATTAATGTAACCAGTGGATTAGCACGTATAGCCGCGCCAGTTCGTGGTATTTATTGTTCAAGTTTAACTGGATTAGAAACCTTATCAACATGTTTACGAGAAGAATTACGACCACGTGGTGTTGATGTGGTTATTGTTGCACCTGGTGAATACACAACTGGCTCTGGTTGGTTAGATGATGAGTCATTACGGGAGCAAGCGAAAGACATGTGGTCACATTTATCACGTGAACAACAGGAGGAATATGGTGAAGAATATTTTGAACGTGCAATTCGTAGCCTGGAGAAATTTACACGTGGACCGGTAATATATATATTTTTTTAATCACATTTCTATACGTGTTAGTGCTAGGACGATCTTAGTATTAGATATAGTTAAGATAATATAAAAACAGGTATTCTAATCATTCATGCGGATGCTCCGCCACAAGTGGGCCCAGCATACTAGCTGACTGTCAACTAAAGTACATCAGTACTCCCAATAATAAATTTATTTTTAACAACTATTTTTATTTGTTTAGTCGCTAAAAATAAATTTTTAAACATTATATTGATAAACGTATATTCTAATATTTGAATATATATAATAATAACAATAATATGTTCGATTTTATGCGTCAAAAAATTAAACAGCTTCATTATTTAGTATTAAATATATCATCGAAATATCTGATAATTGTGATTTACAGAAATTCAAAAATACAGACTTTATTATTTTTGTTGTTGGGCAGTATTTGTTTCATCCTCTGATTATTACCTTTATCAAATGGAAGGCCTGACTGCACATCGATGCAATAAATCGTGGTCACTTAAAATACCTTAGTGAGGCAGTATATCTACTTCTGAAAAAAGCCGAAGAAGTTTTCACTAGTTATGAAAAATCATTATTGCATCTGCAAAATGTTCCTGAGCTTTAAACAAGAAATATTCAGAAAGATGTAAAACACTCACTTACCTTTCCTGAATGCCACAAAATCCGCGATAAAATTTTGAAGAAATTCATTTTCTTACGTCTTCACATTATTGCTAAAGATATAACGGTGCAACCAGAGAATCAAAATCTTATTGTTTTTAGTTCTCGTAGTGCATATATACATACGTATATTACATTCTTCAACAAAGACTGTTCGGAAAAATATTGTTTAGATTTTTGCAATAATCTCTACATATTATAAATGCGAAAGTAAGCATATTTGTTTGTTTTTTTGTTTGTTTGTTACGTTTTCACGCTAAGACTAGCGAATGGTTTTTAATGAAACTGTACAGCAATATAGCTCATACTTCAGAATAACACATGAGATATATTTTATAAAAATATATCAATAAACATTATAAAAAAAATTTAAAAATTGATTTAATTTGACATTACCATAAATTACAGATTTCTATAAAAGTAGTCATTTAACATTACCATAAATTACAGATTTCTGTAAAAATAGTTAATATAAAATATTTCACGGCCATCTTTTCTGATGTACTCAATGAATAATTATGACTATTATACATTTCAAAAAATAGAAAACCATACGTATATTTTACCTGTGGTAAACAATTCTTTCCATTTTTTTCGAGTGTTATAGAAAGGAGATAAGCGAGAGCAATTTTTATCAATCTTTACTTTTAAACCCAGCGAAGCGGGTGGGTATCACTCTAGTATTATAATATTATAACAACATGTTTTTTAAATTACATTACTAATTTACTTGTTCTCAGTATTAAAAATACTTTAGATATTCATAAAATATAATAAAAATATTTATTATTATTATTTTACAAATAAATATTTATTTATGTTATGGGACTTAGCATGAAAGAATTTTAGTTGACAGTGAATATGTCAAACGCTGGACAATTTTCCATTATGCATTGCAGGATTGGAATTCCTTCCTTTTATATTCTCTATGGTATTGTGAGCTACTAAACGATATAGTAGCAAATAATTGATATGAAAGTATGAAACTTATGCATATAAATTAGCTGTTTATTTATATACATGACCAGTAGTTACTCATCTGCTTCGATGGAAAATTTCAACTTTAAAAGCAAAAACTACAGCGTATAATTCTTTAAAGTTTTTTTCTATTTAATTAAAATTTGTTCAATCAAACAAAGAAAAATGTACAAATCACTTTTTATCGCCTCCATGTTAATTCTAATCGGCTAGTGCTTTCAGATTTCGCGAGGCTTGCCTAGATTATAATCATAAAATTTTGTGCAATTATGTTAAACGCTGCTTGGACAGAAGTATCATAAGTTGCTATTTTCAAATATTACCCTATAGTACAAGATCCGAATTAGGGTCGACCTTCACCCATCTTTTTACCGAATGAAAGTTATTTTTTATGAAATGTAAAATATTAACAAATATTCCTGTAACGGGTTGCCTTAAAAAATATGGTCCAGACCATTTTTAATATAAATATCAAAACTTGGAAAGCTTGTAAACATTATTTTTGACCAATATTTTGTGGCCAATCATATGCCACCGTAATTGTAACAAAATTATCTTTATTTAGATATGCGAGTCAATGAATTAACAGATGCACGTAATTACTATTTTCAACTTGTATAAATGCGATAATAGTGAACGAAAAAAGGCAGAAAACAGAGCTGCTGCGTATTCTTTATGGCTTTTACTTTCGAGTAGATCAAAATTCGTAAGATATGCAAGTCAGTGAAAAATTTCTAAAAATTTTACTCTTGATATTTTCACTAAAAGTAGTCTGGACCACATTTTTTTAGGCAACCCATTGCAGGGATATTTGTTAACATTTTATATTTCATAAAAAATAACTTTCATCCGGTAAACAGATGGGTGAAGGTCGATCCTAATTGGGATCTTAGACTACTAGTAAAAGGACAAAATGAATTTCAAAGAAAGTTCAAGGCAAAAAAGTTCGAGTTCCAACTAGTACCACATGTTTTTGTTCTATCAGGTAGAAAAAAAAAAATTCTGAGACGTAAAGTCCTCTTCCATTCTTTATCCGTTGCACGGATAGTTAGTATTAATTAAAATAGGCAGCCAATCAGAAGCATTGTCACTAAAAATTTAAAATCACTCTAACTCAAATTGAACAATTAATGATACTTGATATATTAAAAATAAATTAATAAAAAATTATTATTATTATTAAAAATAAATTAATTAATTAAGCTCTCGACTCTGCTCAAACTAAATACTTTAAATAAATACTAAAATTTTTAAATACTAAATTTTTTTTATAACAATAAAAATTATTTAATAATTTATTTTTAATATATCAAAAATCATTAATTATTTAAACGAGTGGTTTTAATTTTTAATTACTATGCTTCAGATTGCCTATTTTATTTAATAGCTAACTATCCATGCATCAGATCAAAAAATGGAAGAGGACTTTTCGTCTTAGAATTTTATTTTCTACCTGATGCAACAAAAGCGTGCGGTACTAACGGAACATCCATATTTTCAATTTTGATTAGCATTATTTATTAGTGAAATTTTCGTTATGTTTTCTGTGTGAATACAAAATTTGCCACCGAATTTTCAATTAGACGAATTTAAAATTTAAAATTTTTGATACCGTTCGGTTATTCATTTAAATTAAAAAACCTGCAATCCCGTGCTTACTCGACCCTATTAGAGGCATGGCCACCTGAGGATCAGAGAGTTGGCGGAATCGCATCCCATTGAATTGTCATGGAATGAATCGATGTGATGCACATTGCATTGAGCCTGAAACCCTTTTTATTCGTAAAAATCCTATTTCTTTTGTAGTTTTTTTAAAGGCGACGGCAAATATTATTTTTTCAAACACCGTTTACACTTTTTACACTCGGTGTAAGGAGAAAGGATATTACTCTCTACTGTATTATTAGATTATCCTTTTTGTACTTACAACGAGAGTAAAAAGATATGAAATAAGAACATCCGTAATATTACAGGGGAGGGGGGATATCTATTCTTGTATAAAAAGAGGAAGTAATTTTGTACAAAATAAAAACATGAGGGCATAAGGAAACAACAAAAGTTTTTATTTTGTAGTTTTGATTTTCTTTTGAAGAAAAGAGGTCTTGTTTACAGTAATTTAACATATTCATGGGAAATTTTATGATTTTCCACAACATACATATAGCCTACAGTTATGTGTTACGTAAATATAGTCCATATCTATGTTTCTTGTATTTTAGTTTTGAAAAATTTATTTAAAAAGATTAAGAATGGGCATATTTGGAATTGAGTATATAAATATCAAAGAGCAGTAATTTTTTTGATCATCCAAAATATGAAAACGTGTTGTTTGTAAAATAACTAAACAAAAATTAATATTGGATACTATTTTCACTTGATGTTGATTTTAGTGTAGTTTATCCGTTTAACAAGAATGTACGGATTTCCAAATTCAAATTTCAATAAACTATGATTTTTCATGTAAATTTTTTTTGCGACCTGGTAATCTATAACTCTTACTTAGGTATGTATAATGCACAATGCTAAATTTACACTTGGCAATGTGTATAATAAAAGGTGATCTAATTAGAGTTAGTTAAAAAAAAGACAGTAGAAGCTTTTGATACTGGCTCATTCCATTTTAGTTATCACTTCTCCGCGCACACAGACAGCTATTTTCCTTTTTAAGAACATGATAAACTTCTTTTCACTCAAACTTCGTGCCCACCAACAACACCAAAATATTAACTTTTCTGGAAATAAATGAGATAATTTCACATGATTTGCATGGATCACTTTAAGACTCATAAAAATTAACAATTACGTGTGACATCTAATATTTCTGCAGTTATATAGTTGAGGAGGGAAACTATAAAATTTAATACGACTTTCTTTTGGTATGTGTCTCGGGGCAAAATATTCTTGCAGGACCTGGGGATCGGTACCTTCTGGTGGAAGAATACAACTATGTATCTTTTTTCAAAAGCATCTAAAGTCTCTATTCACGGATTTTTTGAGGCTGTCAAGCAGGAATACGATACCCAAAATATTCCCTCAAATATCAGAAATTAATAAGTCTAGCTTGTAGGACGATTCTTCAGAAATTCTATCTAAATTTGCTTTAACATGCATCCAAATTCGTAAATCAAGGGCTTTGAAGGAGGCTGATTAAGAGTATGATCCTCAGTAATTTAAGTATTTCTCAATAGACCTGCAGAGCAGAACGTCCTCTTGTGGGTCATTTTTGATTTCCATCTAAATTTGTATGTCAAAATGTATTAAAAATCGGCATAAAGTTGATTTCAAATATGATGTTCGAGAAGTTTCATGCATATTCGTCTCTAAATTTAAGATAAGAGATTAAAAAAAATTCGAGATATAATTTAGAGCCTACAGGTCCACTGTAAATCGTCTTAGGGGGGGGGGTATATTTTCTCAAAAATACTCGAGTAACGATTTTGAAGACATTAAAAAACTAATTTAAAGAAAATTAATTTGATTAAAACTGTTTTTAAAAGCAAATTTTAAGATAAGTCATGGAGATGATATTTACAATCATGACCTCCTGATCTCCTGGTTCTTCGAAAAATATTTCATCCAATTCGTAATAAAGAGCCTGAAAAACTTAATACAAAATACCTAGAAACTTTATTGAATTCCTTATCCCTATAACTCCACCTGATTAAAGTAAATTTAGAGTAGTCCCTCTTTGTATACTCAATCCCGCCTTGCATCTGTTTAATAAAGCAGTAGAAAAAAATATTCACGCCTGTAGCAAACGTTAAATATAAAAATATCTGCTATTCACAATAAGCTATATCTGTTAGTAGGTAGATTTATCCTACCTTAAAACTGGTAGCTCTGTTTTTATACCATGCAAATATGTAATATGCGAGGTATACTAAGTTTAGTCCCAAGTTTGTAACGCTTAAAAATATTGATGCTACCAACAAAATATTGGTATAGGTGTTCATAAAATCAACTAATTGGTCCATTTCCGATTGTCCGTCCGTCTGTGGGCACGATAACTCAAAAACGAATATCAAGCTGAAATTTTTACAGCGTACTCAGGACGTAAAAAGTGAGGTCGAGTTCGAAAATGAGCAACATAGGTCAATTGGGTCTTGACCTATGGGTGTGTAGGACCCATCTTGTAAACCGTTAGAGATAGAACAAAAGTTTAAATGTAAAAAATATTCCTTATCAAAAAATAAACAACTTTTGTTTGAATCATTTTTTCGTAAACATCACTGTTTTCCTGTGAGGGCGCAAATTAGGCGAAAATTGTATAGTATGTATTATATAAATTGTATATGTATGTGCAATGTGATAGAGTAATCAACACCATTTATGCATGGTATTTCAACAATTAACTCAGTCAATTGTTTGTTTTCACTTGTTTTGAAATGTTTTATATTTTGGATTTCGTAAACAAAAAAATTTAGTAGTCTGTAAGCTATTAAAATTAACCAGGCTGCAAACATTCTAAAATTATAGTTTAAATAAAAATATGGGACTTATTTATGGACATCTGCCTGGCGGTCGAAAAATACGAGTTAAAAAAGATCAAATATTTTACCGAATAAAAAATATTAATTTTCATCTATCTCGTACCTATTTGAGGCAAGCTTAGGGGTTCTTGCACGATTATTTAATTATATAAATGACTTCAACAGATAGGTTTTTTTGGTAAATGGGTAGATGTGTGTTTTCATAAATTTTTCTCAAACTTGTCGATGGAAAATTAAAAAAAAAATTTAATTAAAGTTAAAACCTTTATAAAATTTTGAAAACAAAAAAACCTCGTTTGGCTCGACTAATTCAGGATGTTTGAGCACAGTAGTGGGGACACAAATTTAAAAAAAGATATATTTTCAATTTTATTAGTGAATTCTGTTATGACTTGACAATATAAGACGAAAAGTAAGAATAAAAAAATTTTCAATATTTGGTTTAATTATTTAGCTTTCAGTATTTCGAAAATTAGGGCTGATATCGAAAAATTTTCTTGTTATTTTTCGCCTTCATTCAAGAAGTTATTACAAAATTGATCATCAAAGCTACAAATAATTTCAACCCTACCTAAACCTAACATTGCCTTGGTGTTTGTACTACCTCAAGATAAAATTTTAATTTACGTATATCTTTAAAGTAAAACCTTTTAATTTACGTATATCTTTCGCAGTTGATTTTTTGTTCAAGAGATTATTTCTCTTTCCCAAAATTTTTATGATTTACTGAGTTCTTTTACTTTGGACCATAAATACGAATGATCATAACAAAAGATAAAAACTGATGATGACAAAGAAAATACGTAGAGAAGTGAAAACAATATCATACATCTTTCCAAAATATTAAATAATGTAACTCTGTTACCTACATAATAGAATACCTCATAAATATTCACAAAATTAAATTTTTTGATAAAATTTATTGTAATTCTGTATTAAAAAAGGTAATAAATTTTGAAAACCACGAATATTTTATACATAGAATATAGTTAAATATCATACTTACATTGTGTTACATTAGCAAATATCTATGGTTGCATTAGAACCATGTGTATAGTTTTATAAAACCAAAGTAGCACTGTGCAAGAGAGAGTGTAGATATGAGTACACATACATTATATATATCTTGTTCAATCCCACTTTGGTTTGATAGAACTCTATATAGATACATAGACGAATTAGAACAGTAGTGCAGTAAGAAATACCTCAGATTTTAAAACAATTATCCTGTACGTTTTTGAACAGGAGACTTAACAAAAATAGTAGTTTTTAAGAAAAAGGAGAGTAGAAAAAGAAAAAAAAAATTTTTTAATTCAATAATACAGAATTCTAGAGCTAAAAACACGAAAAAAATGAGACTAACTAAACTCAACTCCTTTTGAAATTTTACGAGAAAGCACGGTTTTATCGCGAATATATCTCCTTTTTTTCCTTTTATTTTCTCGGCTTGTATAGCTCAGAAAATGATTTCTGGTCTCAAATTTTAGCTTTTAATGGTATCTTTTTGTAAAAGAATAAGAATTTCGTTGCAAAATAATATTAGGTTTCCGCATAAATTGCGAAAGTGCAGAAATAGGTGTTTTGGAAAAAGCGTGCGCGATCGGTAACGAAAATTAAAAAACAGAATTTTCATCGTTAAGAATTGCCCTAACACCCACAACGTAACATACACCATGCGTATAACATACATAGTTTGTAAATTACCGTTTCTTTGCGTTTTCACGGTTTTATCATGCATCTACGAGATTAATAATTATGTAGAGGTATTATGGCAACTCTTAACAAAGGGGACATCCATAAAATACGTGAACTGAAAGGGGCTGGGGGGGGGGGGCAAGAAAGTCTCACCAAATCTCATTGGAACGCGGGGGGAGGCATATACAAAAAATCTGACGACAACTAAAAAAATTATTTTGAGTGTTCATTTTGTCCGCTTAAAAAAATCTCACAGCTAATATTAAAATTGCTTTTGTCAAGAGCAGAAAAAAAATGCAGCTTATAAACCTAATACAATAATAATGGGGTTTAACCTCCGTTTCTCTGACAAATACGCCTATAACGGAGGCCACCCACATCATTATTTGTTAAAATTTCTTTATTTTAACTTCATAC
The DNA here is from genome assembly GCF_905475395.1 of Chrysoperla carnea. Taxonomy (NCBI): domain Eukaryota; kingdom Metazoa; phylum Arthropoda; class Insecta; order Neuroptera; family Chrysopidae; genus Chrysoperla; species Chrysoperla carnea. The sequence goes on along the minus strand of NC_058341.1, from coordinate 62,474,019 downwards.
ATATTTACAATTACATTTTGATGTGGGTGGATTCGGTTACTACGTTCTTATCTAGGCGACGACAATGTGATCAATTCTGCACTCCCATTAATTATAATTGTTCACACTGCCGCTGCCTAGATTCGAACCCCCTACCTGAGTCTAGATAGACAAACAGTCCGTGTCTAACGACTTAGACCGCTCGACCATTTAGGCTCTATGGTTGCTGAGCTGTCGTCAATGGAAGTTGAAGCAGAAATCCAGAATTTCGTCGTGAACCATAAACCTTATACATTCAGTAAAAATTTGTAAACCTATAAATTTTTACATTACATGTATTGAAAAAAAAAAATTTAAAAAAGTTGCCTTATACTAACTGACAATGACTATTCTAACAATCAGGGAGTTTTAATGACTTTTTTTATTTAATAAATATTAAAAAGTCGTTAAAACTCCCCGATTGTTGGTTAGTCGTTGTCAATTTTATAGTCATGATATCTGTGTTCATCATATTATAGACAGTATTTAATTATTCATGTTATTAGTTTTTGTTCAATTATTAGTCTATGTATAAATTTCTACAATGCACACGCTAAGCGGCATGCGACCGTCCTTTAGAATAAATCTCACGTAAGAGAGAGAAAGTCCTAATAAGTTTCACTAAAACTCACCTAAGGGGGAAGGACAGTTCTGCATTGAATAAAAAAATGCTCACGTAATTTATGGATGTCTCCGAAGACAATTCCTTTTTTTAAAATTTTCGTAGGAAGTTTAGTTAATAATAAACAGATTTGCTCTTGGGAATTAAAATCATGGTACTCATCTCTTTAATACTTTTGTTTTTAGCCCCCGAAGTAAAAAAAGGGTTGTTATAAGTTTGACCGCTATGTATGTCTATCTGTTTGTCTGTCTGTCTGTGACATCGTAGCGCCTAAACGGATAAATCGATTTTGATTTTTTTGATTTTGTTTGAAAGATAATTTAATGAAAGTATTCTTAAATATGTTTCAAGTCCCAGTTTAGGGTTCCGTACCCAAAAAAAAACTTGGCGATGATCTTCAAAATCGGCACAGTTTGGAAAATGCTTAGAGAAAGAAGGTTATTTAACAGAGAGTGTTCTAAGATATGTTTGAGAGTGTTCTTAGTGCGATTTTAGGGTTCCGTCCTCGAAAAAATTGTTGGGGTTTTGTAAATTTTGTGAATTTCACTTGTTTGTAGCCTGTAGTCTGGTCAACAATTTGCAATTGGTATAATATTTTTTGGACAAGTACAGATTGTAGTCTGATCAAAGTACAGATTGTAGTAAACTGATTCAAAAAATTTGTTTTTGTTCAGACAGACACACACAAACACAAACACACACACACACACACACACACACACATAGCCATAGTCTTACTTATTACACCCCTTTTTTTAGTTCAAAGGTTAAAAAGAAAGTTAATCATTGAATGTTAACTTTGCTTCATTCTACATCCAAAATCAAAAATGATATCAAAAGTGGATTTTATTTGGTACACTCATTATAATGTTTGAAATAAATGCAATTTAATGGTAAATGTTACAAATACGGTATCCATTATTTTCAATGTTCACTACATTTAGTTTTGAATACATGAAAATGTAGCTTCTTCCTTTTTTTTTAAATATATTGCATTTCGATTCACGCGCAAGCAAACCCAACATATAAGAGCTTTAACATGGTATGTAGTTAAAATCTTCTTTATTCCCTCGTCAGTTGATTTTTCATTCTTAACACTAAATTTACATCTTAGGAAGTGAATATACATGAGTAAAATTTATTGATATTGCGACATGAGTTAAATTTATTGATATTGCGACAAATAAATATTTTGTATCTCGGACTAAGTTTATCTACTATTTCAAATATAAAAAATGTTGATTTTACAATGATTTAAAATTTATTACCCGTAAAATATTAAAATTCACTTTTTTCAATATCATTCAATTATTGTATGTAGTTTTTACTGTAACAAAAGAAGAATACCCTATGAAAAAGCCATATTTTATTTCTTTGATAGGGGTGGTTCTGTATCAACCTCACGAGTTGGAATTTTTAACAACTCCATTAAATACTGAACTAAGAAAATATTTCATTAGAAACCTTATAACTAATTTTTCAATGAATTCTTTTCACTTATGTAATTATGGAAGTAAGCAAAAAATACCCCAGTTCATCTATTTAATTGAACGAGAAACTAGATTTTAATTACTCAACAAAACCTTTTGACTTTGGAATGTTAAGTACACCTATATGAAAATTATACGAGGTGTACCATTTTAATCTATTAATGCTAATCTATTTTTTTGTAGTTAACTAATCAAAAAGCAATGATTTGATGGGAGGCACCAAGTTCTAACATCAGATTAAATCCAGTTCTGCGGCTTGTTAACTTCCCAGTGGGATAGTTATTGTAATGGGTCCGATTTTGCAAATTGAAAATTTAGACATATCTTCACGTTTCAAGGCCTTTAGAGTCGAATAGCATGGTTTTTAAAAGGATGTCCGTGTGTGCACATGTATGTTCTTATCTCGAGAACAAATCATGATATTGACATTTAACGCATAATTATGTAACTTAGTTTTGAGCAAAATCGGTCAAGCCGTTTTTTCTACCGAATGAAAATTTGTATAATTGTCACTATTATCACTTATCATTTATATAGTTTTAACGTCATGGGGGGTGCAGGAGGCGAAGCACCCGTTGGGGAGTCCACGGAAAAATGAAAAAAAAATTTCTACAAAAAAAATTATAAATATTTAAACATATGATATTTTTTTATCCTTTCCACTGGGAAGTTAGTCGTGTGGACCTTTCGGGTCGCACCTACACCGCTTTTTTTAATAGTCAATTTAGATCCAAAAAGTTAACAGGTAACAGTGTTAACACTTTAATTTAATTTAGATGATTCTCATATGTCATTATTGCATTTTCGAAAGAAAACACGTTTGCTACAGAAAAATTGAATAGCGAAAAATTGTCAAGGACAAATTATATAGGGCATTCGTCCATGACTTTCACCTACAACTCTAAATTTCAAGGTTAGGTACTTGACCTTCAAATAGTCTTGAAAATTTTTCTGGGCCAAAAAATGGTCCTTGATAACTTTTGTCTACATATTTTTACAACAATAACAAATTTTTAAGTCGTATTTCCTCCGAAAACTAACGATTTTCGAAAAAATGTTAATTTTTAATGGGGATCAACTTTCTAATTTAAAGTGTTATTCTACTTCATAGCTTTTAGGATCTAATTTGACTATTAATGCAACCCGAAATCCAATCGGATGTCAGAACATGATGCCATCATCAAACTCTGTAACTTTTGTTACTACTAGATTGGTTGACTACAAAAGGAGCTATTAGCTATAATAAATTAAAATAGCCCACCCTGTAAATTATATGAAGTCTAGGAATAGCCTTTCTACTGTGTCGTTGCTTCTTTTCAATTGATGTTCTCAAACTTGTTTTTAATCAAATTGTGAATGGGAATTATTATTATATGATGATATTATTGTATTAAAACTGTTTACATTACAAAATTACATTACATTACATTAATAACCACATTACAACAAAACCTTTGTAGTTTATAATGTTTTACAAACTAATATTGAATTGAAATTGCATAAAACTTTATTATTCTTAGATCTTTAAAAGCAATTTGATGACTATTTTATAAATAAGATCGGAAATTATGATAGTGATTAAATTATTATACACGAGACGAATAACGCAGCTATTTTTATTTTTTTATATTTGTTTGAATTTATCTGTGTCTTTGGTATTTAGTGAAAATTAAAAATGTAGCAATTAGTTTGAATTTGGGGTGAAACCCATTACACTCAGGCAGGGTTATATGGCGACCAGAAATATTGAAAAATATGGTTTAATTGAAAACAGATGAAAAAACAACCTTTTACCTTCTTATTATTTTTGTTTAAATTTGATATTAAACAGCGGAATCTCGATAATTCGAACGTCAAGGGAAATGCAAAACAATTTCAAGCTAATGAGTTTTCGACAGTTTGAGATACAGAGGATTAAATTGCAAAAATTCGACTTAGAAAGGCGTGATTATATTTTGCTAACTACGACTTACAGAGTCTGTTTTTCGTTACAGAGTATAAATTTCGCCTGTTTCAAGTTACAGAGTATAAATATATACTATCAATACCTCGCAGAGAAATAATGTTTTGTTCGAGTTATAAAGTTCAGCGGAAGGGAATGACATTTTGTTTTCAGCTTACGGCTTATTAAGTCTTTACTTTACGACGTTCCGGTTATAGAGATTCAACTATTTTTAACCAGGTGGCCAAATTTATCAAAATATTTTTATTTCTCGGAAATGTAAATTTTTGATTAAATATGCCAAAACACAGATTACATTTTTTTTTGAGTTGTCTTGCCATTTATTTATTTTATTTTTTTCGAAAAAAACACTTCAATAAAAAGTTAAACCAAATTTTAATGAATTTGTGTCTACAAATTTCGTTTAGAATGTACATTTCCGAAAATTGGCTTTGAGTTTTGAATTTTCTTGTCTCACTCTGATAAAATATATAGTTTCACACAATTTTTATTGTTGTTGTTTTTTCGAACACAACGAGATGTAACGAGGCTTTTATCAAAGTTTCAGAGATTTATCCAAAAGTAGAAGCTTATACTACGAAAGTCCAGATGTCCGATCTTTCGACACACTTTTACTTCTGTGTAAATCGAGAGATTGTAACAATATATGAATTGATAAAATTGAACAATTGATAAATAACGGAATAGTTAACCTTCTTAATCGAGCTTTTAGAACGATTGATTATAAAAATTTATGAATGTTAGGCAATTGGGACAATTTTATGAAACTGTGGGCATTTTATGAAAAGCTCATAAGCTCGCTAGAAATGGCGCAAAGCGATCGAATATAAGTATCTCTTAAAATCAAAATATACGCTTTACGATCTACGATGATCCAAAATGATCGTTAAGTGAACCATTAAATCCATCTAGTGTATTTATCGATAGATGACTTCCGCGTGTTCAAAATAATCGTTCAAAAAAGCCTTATGGTGATGTATAAGCTATTTTGTGTTTCGTAGCAAAAATATCAACTTTACTGCCTACAATCTAGGGTAACACTCTTGGCTTCTGTTGACTTTTAATAATATTAAAACACATTTTGATAGGTGCATAATAAATTTTAAGATTAGAGAAAAAATGATCCCTTTTATATCTGTTAAAATGATCCCTATTTTGTGTGTAAAAGTATAATGGGTAAAATGATCCCTCTTTATGTGGTAGGTCTCAAATATGTTGATTTAAATGATTTTACCAGTGATTTTTATTTTCATACTAATCGTTGATGCAATGTAAAAGAATAATTAATATTTAATGTGAGCTGTTGGGTAAAAATGCAATGTGATCATTTTACCCAGCTACTTTTACAAGGTCAGTAAAACGATTCCTTTTGAAAAATATTTAATAGTTTTAAAAATTTGAGCAAATAGAAAGAAATAGGCATGCCAATCAATATTGCAACACATATACTACTTCTAAATGAATTGGTTTTATAGTGTCTTTCATATTTTGTGTTTTTGCGTTTTTGAACTAGTACTATCCGTAGGTATCCTTTTAATATCATATTAAAAAAAAAAATACTTTCTTTAATTAAGCGTAAATTTAAATAGTCCGACTCACGTTGCACGCGCGTTCCACGGAATTTAGAGCATGATCATGAAAGTCGTACCCTGGATTCTGGTTTTCGTTTTAGACTGGCTTATATTTTTATATACATAATATGAAGATTATATAGTTTTAGATAATTTGGAACATATTATCCAAGTTATATTATTATTTGTTCAACATGAATTTGCTCTTTTGAAGTTCAATTTATATTCATTACAAAATAATTTTATGTTTTGAGGTGAGACATAACCTAACTAGTATGTAGAGACCACATATGCATAGTCATATTACATACATATACAGGTTGTCTAGCTAAGTTGGCTAAATATGAAAAAGCTTTTTATTATAAGCTTTACGAAAAAAATTTATTATCTATAAAAAGCAATGCTTTCAAAAATATTAACATTCAGCTATTCATTTTTTACAGAGAATATACAGAGTGCCCACAAATTGAAAAAGTTCGATGGGAATGTTAATGGTCGTTTAGAAATGTAGACCATTTTGAAGAAATAATAAAGGAAACGGATTTTGAACAAATAAAAAATCAATCCCGAGATATGTAGGAGTGTATTTAAATAATTTTGTAAAAGAACAATTGTATGGAACACAAAGGTGGATATGTTGAGAAAAAAAGGAATTGAAGATAACTGTTTAATAATGAATTGTTAACGAAGGGAATGTTTTGACCACTTCAATTTTAAAATTAAATTTTGCAAATCCTACTTATAAAAAACACGTTATCTGTTATCCAAATTAACCAGTCATCATACTTAAAATGTTTATTTGCTAATTTGAAATATTTTTAACAAAATAATTAATACAGAATATTTATTTTTCATACATTACGTTTCAATTATTATTGTTGAAGTAAAAACAGTTCGTTTTAGCCTCAACTTATCCACCTTCACGTTACATACATGTAACGTATTTTACAAAATTGTTTAAATACACTCCTACATATCTCGGGAGTGATTTCTCGAACCGTGTCCATTATTATCTGTTCAAAATGGTCTACATTTCTAAACGACCATTATTAACATTCCTATCGAATTTTCTCAATTTGTGATGAGCATTCTGTATATTCAAAGTCAAAAGTGAATAGCTGAATGTTAATATTTTTGAAAGCAGAGCTTTTCATAAAGAAAAAATGTTTTTTCGTTAACCTTATAATAAAAAAGTTTTCCATATGTAGCCAACTTAGCTAGACATCCTATATACATATAAATATAGTCATATACATGTATTAAAGTATAGGTTAAGTTTAAATATATTACCACGTTTCATTACGCAAGGGAATAATCTAAGGCAAGTTCGAGCAAGTATACCTACAAATTATTACATATAGTTGAAACTCCATGCATGTAATACTATGTAATACTAGCGTGTTGCTTAGGCGCAATACCTCCTCTTAAATGATGTTGGATTTATTATTCGATTTTTTTCTGTTAGAATAACAAAAATGGTAGATGTATTAATATCAAGATCATCTTCTGCCTTAGTCCTTAGATATTCAAGGTTAAAAGTCGCGAAATTAATATTTTGATAATATTGTGAAGTGCCTGGGTTCTACAGATGACATGCTGGTTAACAAAGAAATATTTCTGGGTACTTAAAACTTTTCAATCCGTTTTTGCTTAAACTGTGGAAAAATGTATCGAACAAAAAATGTTACCTGTTACCTTCTAATCAATAACAATTTTCTAATTTAAAGTGTTAAAAGCTGGGATAAGTTTAATGTCTTTGTAAGATGTGTGCCTAGATAAAAAATATTTATCGAGTTTTAAGCATACATCAACTTAAAAAAGGCATCATGTATATAAAGTAATTGTAAAAGTCTTAAAAATTGCAAGAAGTACCTTAATTACAGTTTAGATAATTCAATACTGTACTATGTCTCTGTATTTTGATTTCCAATTAATAAACTGCTATAAATATGAAAATATTCATTGTCAACTTTTCAATCGAAATATAACTTTGACATCTGTACGTACAAAAATGTAACATTTTAGAAAGAAGTTTTTCAAATAAAAGTTCATTTTTTAATTCTGCTATAAAAAATAAGTAGTTCAACTTACAAACAGAGTTGACCCAAAAATGCTTTCTTCAATAAAAATGAACACATTTTTTATTCTTTGTGCACCTACCCCTTCACCCTCCCTCCTTCCGACTAGAATGAGATCCGGATTTTATCGCTTTTTAATATTTCAATTTGCTTTCATAAAAATTAGACTTTAAAAAAAATCACTCCGCATATGGTAGGGTAGACCGGTGCTAGTTCAGCAGGTTTTGGCTTTCAGAGTTGTAGCTTTTAAACGAGTAATCATATTTATTTGATTCATATATCGATAAATAGTCCATTTTTTCCTTTACAAAATGCCCTTTAGAAATTTCGATATCTCTTACTATTTTCGAGCAAACTAGATTTAAGTGACGATAGTCGTAGTTGCACAACTTACCATACTATTGGGGTAAGTTGAGCAAGTGCATGAGGCAAGTTGAGCAGGGTTCGAAGTAAATAAATTAACCTTAGAAAAGGACCTTATTATAAATCAATCATAAATGTGTTCGTATATTCCCCGCCATTCGTAGTAGATAGTTTTTTAAGAAATTTTTTTCCCGCCTCAAAAATTGGTCGTGGTTTTGTGTAGCCTATTACCGCAATACTACCGTCATTTTATTAATTCTTGTATATATGTGGTTTAAGTCATACGTTTCAAGCCATATTCTTTGGCAGCGGCATTTACGCTTTTTGGTTTTTTATAAAAATTAGCAATTGCTCATCTAACCCCAGTAGCTAATTGCACAACTAACCCCACTACGATTTTTTTTACAAAGCGTTATTCTTAGAGCAACGTATAAGTATTAAAATTAAACAAGTGAAAAGAAACAATTGACTGAGTTAATTGTTGAAATACCATGCATAGTCAGTGTTGATTTCTTTATCACATAACACATACAAAAATGTATAGACAGTGTTGATGCGCAATCGTTTGTTTTTTTGACGTCACGTAAATAACAAAAGATATTCACTTTTAAATAGGCAACACACAATTCCTATATTAATACATACTATAAAATTTGCACCTAATTAACGCTCTCGTGGGTAAACAGTGATGTTTACAAAAAAATGTTTCAAACAAACGTTTTTATTTTTTTATAAGGAACATTTTTTACATTTAAACTTTTGATCTATCTCTAACGGTTTACAAGATGGGTCCTACGGACCCAAGACCGAATTGACCTATAATGCTCATTTACGAACTTGACCTCACTTTTTACATCCTGAGTACGCTGTAAAAATTTCAGTCATATATACATGGTATAATTATAGTTTTTTTCACATTTTAACTTACTTCTGTTTTTTTAAACTTACTTCTGCGATTTCCCAACACGTTCGCTTGAAAATTTATTTTGGAATACCCTTTATATTATTTAGATAAATATTTTATGATGTTTTTTGAGCTGATAAAAACTAGAAGTTATGAACATCGAATAATCAATCTTTAATTCTTTCGTTTTATATTTTCAGTATATATATTCTAACTGTCGGCTTTTTTAATTTTTTCTATTTATTATCTTTATTTATACAACTGGAAACAAACATAAAGAAAAATTTAGGTGGAATCATGTCATTCACCGCTATATTTATGAGCACGGACTTAAAGTATTTTCTCCAAATACTGGACTTAACCTCATGATAACTTTTACAATATTTTCCAACCGTTGATTACAATTGACAAATAGAAAAAATTTTGTTTTTCTTAAATTTTAAGTTAAATATTAAACTTCCCGATAATTTGATAGCTTAAAAATAAAGTTTACCTAATAGTTTTTCAAAATTTCTCGTACAAGGCACATAAAATATCATAGTATGTGATTCTTCGTCATTAAAAATTAAAAGTGGCTGTTTGTCATGAGGTTAATATTTGCATAATAAACCTCGAATAGTTGCTTGATTTAAATTCGCCTTTAAATAATTGAAACAAAAATATGCCAAACATTATCAAAAAAAAAACTCAAGGTTATGTTATTTTGGCTAATAGCTCGTTTGATAGTTAACCAACCAAAAAATAACTTAAGCAAATACTGTAGTATTTGATGAGGAGGGGGGGAGCACCATGTTCTGACATCAGATTGGATTTTTTTTCGCGTTGCTTTAATAACCAATTTAGATTCTAACAGTAAGAGATAGAATCACCTTTTGAATTAGAAAGTTGATTCTCATAAAAAACTAACCATTTTTTTAAAAACATATTTTCGAAAAACGTTAGCTTTTGGAATAAATGCGATTTAAAGTTTATCGATAATTGTCGGTCAAAGACATGGACACAGGCGAATGTCCTCTATCGCTCATGACAACTCTTGGCTTAAGCATTTTTCTGTAGTTAACGTATTTCCGTTCGATTAAATGCAATAATGACATATTTTTAAGTCGCATTTTTTCCGAAAGCTTACGATTTTCGAAATGATCAACTTTCGTTTAGGTTCTAAATTGGATATTAAAAAAACCCAAAGAACAAAATCCAATCTGATATCAGAACATGATGTCCCCATTAAACTTTGCAATTTTTGTTAAAGTGATTTCTTGATTAGTTAACTACAAAACGAGCTATTAACTATTATAGATTAAAATGGCCCACCCTGTATATATAGCGGTGGATCGAAACTTGAAATTTTATTGGGTTTGCTTTCAAAATGTATATACATAAATAAACAATTTCCACCCGATAATATCCCCCAAAATTTTTCATCTCATTTTTAGAAGAACTCTCCGTTAAAATTTAGGAGAAAAGTATTTTTTAATTATGTTATATTTGCAATTAACAGCAGAGTTTGCTTTAGATTGACTATTCTAAAGCAAACAATAGGAAATATTCATGTATTTTTTTAGATTTTTAATTCATTGCTTACACCGTTATAACAAAGTAAGAAATATAAATACTGCTTAAAAGTGCTGTATTTAAGTGTAAAAAAATATTTAAAATACATTATAATTTTGAGATATTTAAACGCAGTTTTTTGGTGCTCTTTGTTGATGACGTATAAGTACGTGATCTGCCAATTGGTGACAGTTCAATGTATAATTTACACTTTAAAAAAAATAAATTTACAACACAGAATTTACACTCGTTATTATTAAGTTTTAAAAAAATAAAATAAAAAGCCGTAGAATAGTATAATTCAATGAAATACCATAAAAATGTAAGTAATCAATACCATACAGTATGTCAACAAAGACAAGCCCGTATTATAATGTAACGTCCGTATAAAAATTTGAATTTCCGTTTTAGAAATATTTAAATGCCCTCACTGAATTTGTACTTTTATTAATTAATTTTAAGTAATTAAAAAGATATTAATTACTAAAATGATGGTTTAGTTGAAATGTCCAGTCATTATTCAAATGAGTGCTTATTGTAAAATTACATACATTGGGACCAAAAAACAAAATATCAATATTATCCCACTATAAAAGCTGTGGTTAACATTTAATGAATAGTTTTTATTTTTCAGTCAAATATATTTTGGAATATACATTGCAAGATCTATATTTAATAGTAAACATTTAATCGATAGATTTTATCTTTATCCATAACTTATATTTATAGTTAGTGCTTCTCCGTAGTCCCAAAGAATCGAGAAAAGTGAAATCTATTGAAGTATATTCAAGAGTTAAATCTATCCTAAGAGTGAAACCTATGACGGGTATATATATGTCAAAATATTGTACACATCACACTTTAACATCAAGAAAGTGAACCTTATTTACGACCCATTTTGTATATTTTAGTGGTTTTAATACACAGAATATTAATCAGAAATTTAAAGATCATTTCGACATTTATTTAGTATATATGCGGTGTATTATATAGCAGTGTTATACAGTCAAAATCGATAACAACGACCATAACAAAACATCTCGACCGAATCCCTATAAAAGCAAATATACGATCATCGGTATATACTGGTATATACGTCGCATCCAATAAGCTCAATTAACCGTTCAGTTAACTCCCTAAGCTCTTTACTTAACAGAGTCGTTCAACTACCGATCTGAATGATATTCAGTCGTAGCGTCTATTATAACAATTAATGCGCTGGCTGGTTGATGCTTAGGCCATTCGTACAGGGGTGTCCATTTGACAAAAAAAGATTAAATGTCTGACGTGAGAAATGTTTTATTTTGGTATTTAACATATTGTCATTTATTTTGTAATCATGAGATCAAAAAACGCAACTCAATAACAAAGTACACATGCAAATAATTAAAATAATATTTTTTAACGCAAGTTAATCTTCCATGGCATTTGGATCCCCAAAAAACTTTATTTTTAAAACGAGCACATTTATTATTGCAACACTGATTTACATCAGGTCAGAAACTGCATTTTAGGAATGCCTGACCACCAAAAGATAAGACCTTGCCACAATATCTTACAAATTGAAATTTCTGAACTTTCTGAGTACAACAACTCTTGCCTTGAAAACCACTTTTTAAAAGTACCATACTTAGTTCCAACTTGTTGTCACTGCACTCTTCCATTGTACTTTTATTAAGGTCAACACATAAAATTTTAACTGTTAGAAACACCAACAATTAGACCGTGGGAGTCATGAACATGATGACGTCACATTTCAGTTATCGTTCTGAAAAAACGCAGCAGCGAATTTGTCGGAAACTATGATCACTTAATAACATTAATAATGCCCAAAATAAGTATTTTTAAATTATCTTCAAACATTTCCATTTAATGTTACTAACAAAAATCAATAGTTTTCCCAAAAAATCGCTTTTTTTTCAAAATTTTTTTAATTTTTATTTTTGTTTTTGATAACATTTCGAGCCCATCCGCTATGATCACAAAGTGGGTACCTGAAAAAAGTTGGTTTCCAAATTGAGGAACTATAAAAATCGGTGTGAGAGACTTTTCTGTCACGATAACAGCTGCCACATCAAATTTTCCTAAAAATAGTTAAAATTTGCAATAAAATGGTCTCTTACAAATTAATTTCCATGAAAGTGCAAAAGACTTGTAATTATCCAAAACATAATTTATATAACAATGTAACAAATATTTCTGCCAGAATTTAACCTTCGCACACTTAGCCCATATTGTACCTATGGTTAAACAGTATTGATTCATATTTTGAAATCCATGTAAGTGTAGTTTTAACGTCACTTACTCCCGGATTATAATTGTTGGTCCATTCAATGTCGTTATAACCGATTTTGCTTGTGCTATGTATTCTATATTATTATTATTGTTATTGTTGTGGGATAATAATAAATCATTCTCAAAAACAATGTACGAATAATATAAATGTACGAGTCATCATGACGTATAAAATATTAGTCTATACAAAAATAGCACACTAAACAAAACATACATAGACACACAAGCATATCTGTACAATAATTTTCATACAGGCTCACTGTGTTTCGTGTTTTGTTTAGTACAAGGCAGCGAGACAAAAGTCATGACACAATTTCAAAAAATGAAGGAGAAGGACATGAAGTAAACAACCCTTTGTAGATATCAAATTCCATAATATTATTGGGGTAAAAAATTGATAAACAAGGCCGATTCTTAACATTTTGCCTAGCATCAGGGATGGTTAGAGATGGTTTGAAGAGGTGAAACCGTCTTAAGTGCAAAACCAGAGGTTAGAGACGAAGAATTGTCTTGGGCTTAAGAACAAGTTGAAACAATAATTTATGGGATCAGTGCTGCCCGACAGTTTGTCAAAATTTTCCGGGTTATTAACTCGACTTTAATTTTTATTATTGCAAAATAATTTGTTGCGCGACATAACAGTGTCAAAACACCAATTTTCGGCAAGGTCGAGTAATTTATTTTCAATCAAGTGAAAATAAACAATTGACGGAATTAATTGTTGAAATACCATGTATAGACAGTGTTACGCAATCGGTTTTTTTTTTGTACGTCATGTACATAAAGAAAGATATTCACTCCTATTGCACAAAATAAAATACGTGGATACAATACGTGTAAATAAACATTTACTACATGTTCCTAACTTAATTTACGTCTTCACGGGCAGTGATGTTTACGAAAAAATGGTTCAAACAAAAGTTTTTTTTTTAAGAAATATATTTTACATTTAAACTTTTGTTCAATCTCTAACGGTTTACAAGATGGGCCCTCATTTTCCAACTCGACCTCACTTTTTACGTCCTTAGCACGCTATAAAAATTTAAGCTCGATATCTTTGTTTTTTTCTCTTCGTCTCGACAAACGGACAGACAGAAGAGACAAACAGACGGACAACCAGAAATGGACTAATTAGGTGTTTACCTATACCAAAAGTTTGTTCGTAGCATCAATATTTTTAAGTGTTACAAACTTGGGACTAAACTTAATAAATTTATAATCGTATAATAGCCAAAAAGCGTAGTTTTTTAGAGTTTAGGTAAGTTTGATCAAATTAATTTTTCTTGGATCGCACTGGTCCTGCTAGAGTGTGTTGTAAAGGCCTTTTAGGCATGCTTGAATGTATCACAAACTATTGAACCCAATGAATTCAACATCATTACCCTATAAATTGGGAGCTTGTAAATTACTAATTTAATTACAAAGCTCCAGTGACGAATTAAATGGACCCAAAAATACTAATAATATTAGAATTAATAAACTGATTGAAACTTCTGATTATTTGACAAATAACCTATTATTATTATCATGTTGGTTGAAAAATCCCAATGGAAATATTTCGAACTACCAATAACAATTGTCCTAATTACGTCTTCATTATCAAATAATTGTATAGAATATAAATAGATTATGTATTATGAACCATAAATACCCATTTGAAAACACCTACTATGGGTAGCCATATGGGTTGGCTATGTGTGGAGGTATTTAAATAAGGTTTTATATCGTATCTCATAGTCTAAGATCCGAATTAGGGTCGACCTTCACCCATCTGCTTACCGAATGAATGTTATTTTTTATGAAGTATAAAATGTTAACAAATATCCCTGTAATGGGTTGCCTAAAGCGGTCAAGACTACTTTTAGTGAAAATATCAAGCGTAAAATCTTTTGAAATTTTTCTCTTACTTGCATATCTAACCAATTTTGGTCATAAAAGTATGTAGCAGCTCAATAGTAAAAGCCATAAGAAATATGCAGCGACTGAATTGTCGATCTTTTCATTCTCTATTATCCCATATATACAAATTGAAAATAGTAATTACGTGCATCTGTTAATTCATTGACTCGCATATTTAAATAAAGATAATTTTGTTACAAATACGGTGGCATATGATTGGCCACAAAATATTGGTCAAAAATAATGTTTACAAGCTTTCCAAGTTTTGATATTTATATTAAAAATAGTCTTGACCATATTTTTTAAGGCAACCCGTTACAGGAATATTTGTTAATATTTTACATTTCATAAAAAATAACTTTCATTCGGTAAACAGATGGGTGAAGGTCGACCCTAATTCGGATCTTGTACTATCATAATGAAGTGAAATTGGGAATTTTTTTGGTTGTTTTCTATTTTCTATTATTAGGTTTTTCTTAAAATAACTATAAATAGATCTAGTGACTAAAAAGTTGACTAAAACGGTAACCTACCCACCGGTAGACACCTAAATGAGATTATATTATAAGTATATAGGTTTCACTTTCCGAGTATGTTGACTAAATCTAAGTTTAAATCTAGCACATTTTGTCTGTTTAGTCTGTTTACTCTGTCGAATAAATCCAAATATTAAACCTTGCACGTTTTATATGTTTGTGTGTTTGTAACACTGTCGCAATTGTCCGTGTACACAATGCATATTCTATTTATTGTTCGTAATCGTTGCAGAATTTCGATATTACTATTTATAGCAGTTCTCTATAGTTTAATTCCATAGGTTCAAACAGGTTTAAGTATTTTTTATAATCAAACGCTTTTATTGTTTAATGATAACTTTTTTTTGACCCTAATGCCAGTATAAATTGGAAAACTTCAAGTTTCCTTTTTAACTAAGAAAGTCTTCTATCAAGGTGTACGGCAGGTAAATCTTTAATCAAAGTTCCCAGATATTTGATTTCATTTGATTGTACTAAACTGACACCTTTCATAGTTGGTTTCACAGCTGGACACACTTCTTTTCTCAACCTGAATGTTTCTTGAACGGATTTCATCTCGTTAACTTGAATAAGCCACTTATTCTACCAATGTCGTATTTCATCGATACCGGTCTGTAGTTTTCCAGAAGCTGTATTTGAATCCGACTTGAATGTAGGTATAAAATAGAAGTATCATCTGCAAATGTAGCTGTTATGTTTGTTTCATCTATCGATAGATACGCCCCGATTGGTTAGGAAACAGATCAAAGAGTTCCTCTTTAATTTTAACTTGGAAGGATTTGTCTTCTAAGAATGATTTTAAAACACTGAAATAAGAATTTGGAATTGGATGTATTAATTTTTGCAGCAGGGTTGGATGTCATACTTTATCCAAGGCTTTGCTGACGTCTAGGAAAATTGCCCGAGGGTCGTATTTATGGAAATAGGTGTTTTAGATTTTCGCATTAAAACTCTACGGGAAAATTTCGATAAACTTCCAACCACGATGTAAACCTCATTTTGTTGCATTACCAATTTCATTAAAAGGACACTCTCTATATTTAGGTACCTACTTCTTTAGGTCTGTTTGAACGTGTGACAGCCGAATGATATTGCGATTGATGGAACGTTCAAACACAGTTTATAAAACAAATGTTTAATGCCATCCGAAACGTAAGTTAGAAAATGCACCACTATATTTTCGGACTGTATGTTAAAAAGACTATAATACCTTGTATGTATTGCGTCCATTGTACCATTGCGTAATAAGAATGACAAGAGAAATGCATAGAAATTAGAAGCGTTGGAGGGAGGAGAGAAAAATAAGATTTATGTATTAAATCCATGGGTTAACAGTCACAGTACGTCCAAAAAAAATCGCCCCTCCCGACGTCTTCGGGCTAATTACAGATAGGCAACTATGTAAAATAATTTGCAATATCGTTATCTACATTTCGACGTATACATATATCGTTCATATATCTTATACATGGGCTGCCCGTTAAAATATGAACAGAAGTAGTTTCACTTCACCTGTTTTGAACCAACTTGAAATGTTAACAATCCGTGACGTGGGTCAGGTGCGACAGTTGAGATTAACACGAATAACTTCCCAGTGTAATAAAAAGATAAATTTATCGACTCTTTTTCCGAAAATTTTTCAAAAACGACTCGACCGAATGTTTTGAAATTTTTTTCAGATAATATTGTCGGTAATACGTTTCGATCAACACCTCAACGAAGTAGATAACATTTTGATAACATGGAATGTAAAAACTGGACAAATTGATAATTTAATAGTATTATGTATTCAAATATTTCAATGAACTTGTAATAATTTTGAGTGTTTGTAAAATTACAAATGCTAATTTTGTCCCGAAAATCTGTATATGGGTATAAAAAATATTCTAAGAACATTTTTCTGAGTAATTTTTTTAAATATCTGTAACCATCTTTGACACTAAGAAAAATTTTAAGAATCGTTCCTGTTTGTCTGAATGAGGGTCTCCTCTAGAATCTAAAATGCGGCACACTGACTATTTGTCAAAATAAATTACGAAATTGGTAGGCACGAGGCACCAACCATTTGATATAATCCAATACTTGACTCACCCAGTGGGTATAATATTGGCTTTATAAACCTAAATTATATTTAATTTACATAAAACACGTAATAAATTAAATCATAATATTAAAACTTAAAATATTAAAGAAAACAAAATTCCCAAATAGAACTAATTTGAAATGTTCATATTCAAATGAAAATACCCTCTAGATTTCTATTTAAACTTTTATTATATTAATTTATAACCCAAAACCAACATTCCTTTTTGGAAAATTTTATAGACAAGTAATAATAATAAATGTTTTTTGTGATTCCCATGATAATTTTATAAAATACCTACGTAGTAGAATTCTATGTTTAATATAACTTCAATATTTTGTTTTAAAGAACGTTGGCATACTGTTTGCATATTGAAATATGCTCCCGTTCCCTTCAGAATTATTGGAAATTGAAACAGCTATATCTACAACAAACAAAAAAACGGGGTGAGGTCACTTACAGCTAGCTCATTGAAGATTATAAATTAGAAGTTGAAAAATCGAGCATATGGTTAGAAAGTTTGAGAAAAGTTACTCTCTAGTTTCTAAAGCTTACATGAAATGCAAAAGGAAGGAATTTTTGTGAGAATCCAAGAGCTATCGAAAGCTTGTTTTTAACATGGGCCTTTTGCCATTAGTCAATCTTGCACGAGCTGTTTAGATCAAGTTATACCTTGCCAAAGCAAAATTGATACTTTTAAAGCACCTCGCAATATTAGATAAGAAAATGGCTTTGTGTGAAACTTGTTCAAATCCACTTTCTCCAAATGTTCTTTGGATCTTTCTGATCAAAATTTCTCACGGCCGCAAATTCTTTTAACGGGTAATTTTCGAGCTATGGGCTATATAACTTTAATAAACGTGTAGCTTTGATTGCCGGTATCTCGAAAACTACCCGTTAAAAATTTTATAGCCCTGAGAACTTTTGATATGAACGATCCGAAGCTCATTTTGGTGGGGGTTTGAAAAAGTTTAACAGAAAGCCATTCTCCTAATCATTAAGGTACTATAAATAGAATATATATGTAGCTTTGATACCCCGTAGCTCGAAAACTAATCGTCATAAATGTTTTGGCTGTGAGAGCTTTTTTATCAGAATGATCCAAAGAACATTTTAGGGTGGGTTAGAAAAAGTTTCACAGAAAGCCATTTTCCTATATAATATTGCGGAGTACCTACTTTGTTTATTTTTGTGTGAAAAAAATACAATCATGAAAGAAAATATTACTGTTTTTAATGGTAAAAATACACTTGGACCTATGGTCAACAATCTCTATTCAGACTTGAACAAACATTGATCCGGTATTTATTTCTTCTAGGGGATGCCCAAAACGGAAAAAAAGGTTTTAATTATTTATTATTTATTTTAAAGAACCAGAAACGCTGCAAGTGGCATATTTTTTAGGAAATGGATAGTTTGGAACTGCATCTTATTTGCGATAGATAGTGTCCAAAAAAGATCATTTATTATAAAACACTCCTAGTTTTTTTACCACTTTGGAAAATCAGTTTGAAACGTTGCCTTCCTACAAGAAGGCGCAATTAGAAACCTTTTTCGTTTTTCCTGGTGAAAAAACACACAGCCAAAGGTCCACCCGTACCAAACTGATGTCAGTAGGAGGTAAATGAGAATCAAGAATAACTTCAGTTTTAGTCATGATAATCAAATTAAGATGATCATTTTGTGGTTTATATTATACTTTTGGTAAAATATATCCCCGCCAGGACCCATAATAAATGTATGATAGTTTTGTCAAACATCAATAAATTTAACTATTTGAATACCATAAATTCAATAATAAATACAACAAAATGTAAATTATGAATATTACTTGAAACACTTTTAGTATATTTTACAACAAAAAAATTAATATTACAGACTGACTATGTTTGTATTACATCGACCATGTAACTATACTGTTGTATATATGTCAAAAATTCTATTTTGAAATAATCATATATCCTCTATGTATAAACATATCCAAAAGCATTATTCTACAGTGTGTATATATCGATTGGTTCTTTAGATTATGGAAGGTATAAGATCCATTATGTTTAGCAAGATAGACTAAATAAACCGAATGTATTTTATTCCAAAAGAATGGTTGCCATTTCGAACATGTCATAAAATAATTTTATATGACTGTAATTTAATTCCACAGTGTATCCAATCCACAATGTTTGCTGATAATAATGTATTGCATACCTTCCATCTTTTGTGTAGCCTACTTAAGAACCAATCAATCAATTTTTTTATCATTTCTTAATTGAAAATTTGATGCCATGTTAATGATTCATCACGAGGTTAAAATTTCAAAGTGGATTAGCAGCTAAGGGATGAAAACTAAAATTCCTTAGGAACCATTTTTTAATTTCCCCTCGATATCTAAATCGACATGCTTTCACTCGAGACAATCATTAAATCAGGTCAAGCTTTATAAAGGGTGGATACTTTTGAAATGAACACACTGTACATTAATTTACAATGGATGGATCGATCAGCAGTGCTGTTTCTGAGATATTTGTTCTTCAATGTGCCGCTCTGTATTATCCTAATAAATAAAGCCCGAAAATCATATTTTAATGTTCCGTTTTGAACCATTTCCAGCTATTGTAGTTCTTAAGAAAACTTTATATTTTCTAAACTCCAATATTTTGAAATGTCGGAATCTCACAAACGAGTATCAACGTAGTTGATGTTTTGATGTTTCCTCTTCTGAATTTATCAAAATTATTGCAATATAGTTGACAATTGTGTTCCCCAACGGAAAACACAGTTATAGGGTATCCCTGAAAACTTGGGGATAAGGCTCTACCAAATCATTACTATTCATTATATTATTTATTCGGATTTTGAGTTTTTCAATTCTCTTTAATTAGGATTACACGACAAAGTTACTTATTTTTATATATCACGCCATTATTTCATAAATAAACAGCAATTATAATCTTAAAGATTTTGAAGCTTAAAAACTTGTATGCAAGCTAGTAAACAAAAAAGCATAAATAATTTTAAGTGTGTTTGATAAAACATTGCCTCTATACTTAACCAAAATGTATACCTACTCCTTAGTATTTGTAAAAAAACTATTTTAAAATTTCATCTTTAAAATCGAATAGATCGCCCAACCGGCGTCCATGAAATCATAAAAAGCATACTGTTGCCAGTATTAGCAACTAGAAAGGATGAAATTACCTCCAACAACTCGAAAGGATGAAATTTACACGAAATCAGTTGTCGGGCATAGCACATCTCACCTGGATGGCGTCGGTTATGTTAAAATATTAAACTTTGATCAACAATTTAGGAGCTATATAATCAAATATAGCTCCTCTACTAATACATCAGATTTCATCTTTTCCAAATAAGCGAAAATTTTTACCTATTCCGCATTTAGCACACATGTATATAGAAGTAATACCGTATCGGTTTATCGGTATATGTATACATGTTAAAAATATGTACGATGTGATCCCATGCAGCAGTAATAACTATAAAATTTATGCCATCAAAAAATATTTACTTTATCGGTTTTAAAATAATAAATAGTGAAGTGTAATAGGCAACACAAAAACAGGCGTTATATGAAATGACGTTCGTTCTTCTCTTCTTTCCCTGTGCTGATATTAAAATGATAATAAATATGATATTTTGGATGGAAATTATGCATACTTGTTTGTATTATAAGGGGTTCAAATTGAAAACTAATGATAATTTTATTTTCAACATAAAATAATCTAACAGAGAATTTTGCCGCAGAATTTTATGATTTCACTTATCTCAACAATAAATAAAGAAAAGTTAGTAGAACACTGTTAGTAGAACACATGTGATAAGAGATTTATTGAAAAACAATATAAAAAACAAATGGCAGGAAGTGTGTTACAGGTTGAACTATTTCATAATACTGTTGCAATTTATTGTTGTTGAGAAATTTATGATGAACGTTTTGGTGAAGTGTTGAAACAATAAATTTTAACACAGTCGGGGGAGAGGGGTTTATTTTTTGGGGGAAAATTATTTGCAAAGTATGCATTCATGGAATGTATATTCTGTATCGCGGAGACAAGGGCGAATTCCGCCGCGGTGGTCAAGGAGAATATGAAGAGTGGGTCAGTTTAATCTATAATGACTAATACCTCGTTTTGTAGTTAACCAATCAAAAAATAGCTTAGACAAAATTGCTGTGTTTGACCTAGTTCTTCTGATTTCTTTAATAACTAATTTAGATTCTAAACGGTAAGAGATAGAACGATACTTTAAAGTAAAAAATTGATCCTCATAAAATACTAACATTTTTTGTTTAAAACTTTTTTTCGAAAAACGTCAGCTTTCGGAGGGCTGTGTCCATGACTTTGACCTACAACTATCGATAAACTTAAAGCGTATTTTCTTTCGATTAAATGCAATAATAACATATTTTTTAGTCGCATTTCCTACGAAAGGCAACGAATTTTTTTAATTTTAAAATTAAAATAGGTTAACACTTTCTATAGACTTAAACTTTTATAATTAAGGCTCTTGTATCGCTATTAGCATAGTGACAAAAAAAATTATTAAGAGTACATACATATTATAATTACCATGAAAATTTGAAGTCTATTGATTGTCTCTAACTCGAGATAAATTTAGGTAATTAAAGTTCGGGAAATTAACATGGCGAGATTAGGAAAATTTGTGTTTTGACAAGTTTTTTAATTCTAGAAAAAAAACTAGATTTAAGATTTTTTCAAAAAACTTATTGAACATTCAGTTTAAAAAAAAAAAAAAAAAAAAAAAAAAAAATTATTGACCGTTTAATTATTGAGATACAGTTTCTCAAAGTTAAAGAATTTTATTGCTGAACAGAATCGACTCTAGTTAGAGTATAGATAGTTGAAGAGAGAATAGAGATTTTATTAAGAGAATACATTTTATTTTTAATACGCTTACATTAGCTTCACCTGTATGTCTGTATGTTTGTATGTTTGTATGTTAGTATATAACTGATGATATCCTATGCATGAGTATGATATTATTTAATCATACTTATGCATAGGATATCATCAGTTATATTAATATTGAAATAGCATTGCGCCACAATTTTTTTAAAATTACCATCGCAATATTTCGTGAAGTTCATTTTTTTAAAGGTTATATTGTAAAAATATCACGGTGCACTGATATTGGCGAACGAAATTACCTAGAGATGGCTCTGGTGTGAATGCAATATGGCCGATATAGAGGATTTTCGTTCAAGTTGTCAAAATAAATTTTTGCATTTTTTTTTGTTTATTTGTTTTTTTAACATGGAGAAAGCCCTGGATATTAATATTGGTGATATATTTTATCTACTTGGTGGATCAGTAAGGCCGTTGATGGAAGGAGAGGCGCTTTCTCGTTCCAAAAACTTGTTTTTCTGTGGTATCCAATCGAAGCAAAATAATTGTTTATTAATCAAATCTTCATGTTTGCAAACGTCGAACATCACCGAGAAACCTCATGAGATCTAAATCAAAGTGTTTGTAGCCAATGACAACAAAAAAATCGAATGCTATTGTTCTTGCAAAGCGGGCGCGGGAAGCAAGTGCAAGCATGTTTTTGCGACATTGTGCGACAACTGACGCCTGTAGATCTTGTTTTCCCACACTGGGGAACACCACAACGTTTTTCATTTTTGATAATTTTCATCTCAACAACAAAAACATTCAGCACTTGTGTAGCTGTCAAAACTCAAAATCCTCTATAATAGTTTCACTAATCCTCGCTGCGCGGCGCCACCGTATGTTGCGATCGCGAATATAGACCGTAGGCCCGGAAGAGTGCTTTGTTAAATGATTATTATCTACATACGTAAAACTTCATGTGCTGCGTTTTCTGAGCATGATAACGTCATATTTAAACTATCAGTCTGTAAAAACGTTGTAGGGAATTATTAAACACTAAAATATTTTGTCCGACAAATATACTGCACCGATGAACTTGTCTAGCATCTCGAACAATACATACATAGTGATCTTTTGAAGAATTTTCATAGTTTCAATACCTTAAATACGCCGCTATGATACCCTTTTCAACACGCAGCACTTTCGAAAAAAATCGTCGTAATAAAGTTTCGTATACTCGCCAAAAAGAACCCACTCACGAAATTTCAAGTATGCATGGTCTAATGGAAATGTTCCCTTTTCTTAAAGTAAATAATGTCTGAGAAGGCATTTCGTGGCTAGAAGAATTGACATCGTTTTTCAACAAGTAATACCTTCTTCCTGATGTTATATCTATACTTGCATATTTATACATATATAATTGTGTATTAGAGTTCAGTAGCTCCGTTTAACTTTCGTATAGAACATGTAACGATTCCGAAACCCAAAAGAATTAGTTCCCGGAAATAACTTTTTTCTTTAAATAACTACTAAATCTACAACCTTTGAAAGTGCGCTTTTCCAAATTCAAAATGGCGGATAAGCATCACTATATAAAATTCATGTTAAGATATTATGATCATGATATCGATGTGATCTCTAAACCTTATCGATTAAAAACAAATTTTTTTGCTTAAATTCGCATCCTAAGAAAACAGAGGGACTCCTGATACTATACAAATTGATGGTATAGTATAATAAAATATATTTAACAATAATTTACAAAATAATACTTGAAACATTTTTTTGCAGTAGTGTTCCTGCAATCTTGGAAATATAATGAGATTGGAGCACATTTTAGTACTATTTTGTTCTGTATAGGAATAAATCAGAGTACTTTCCTGGGATAAATATTATTCAGTAACCACCACTGTTGGATTTCTTTTAGTCGTGTATGTGTAACACAGGCCCGTGCGCATGGGTGGGGTTTTGGGGGTCAAAATTCCTCCCATTGAAAATCTGTCCAATAAATTTTGAAATAACAATTAAGTCCTGTAAATAAACCCACTAATGAGACGCATTTTCACTGATGAATCAGATATCCATGTATATTTCGAGCTCGGTACATACTTTGATTTTGTCTTTGAGTCGAGTAGTTGAAATACAAAATCTGGATCTTGGCAAAACTATCGAACATCAGCCAGCTGCAAAAAATATTTTGATTGAAAGAAGAAGAAACGCTGGAGAAGAGTTCAGAAAAATCTTGAGCGATATTTGCGATGAATACGGCATAGAATAGAGAATATTCATGAAATTTAAATTTGGTTTTTTTTAAACTTTATTGACTGGACATTTCAACTAAACCATTATTTTAGTAATTAATTACTTTTTAATTACTTAAAATTAATTAATAAAAGTAGGTACAAATTCAGTGAGAAAAATTCAAAATTTCTAAAAAGAGAAAATCAAATTTTTAAACGGACGTGACATCATAGTACTGGCTTGTCAAATTTGTCAAATTTTCTATGGTATTAATTACTCACATTTAGTATGCTATTACATTGATTTCTATTATTCTACGGCTTTTTATTAGAAAATTTAATGATAACGAGTGTAAATTGTGTGTTGTAAATTCATTTTTTTAAAGTGTAAATTATACATTGAACTGTCACCAATTGACAGATCACGTACTTATACGTCATCAACAGAGAGCGCCAAAAAACTGCGTTTGAATATCTCAAAATTATAATGTATTTTAAAAATTTTTTTAATTACAGCATTTTTAAGCAGTATTTATATTTTTTACTTTGTTATAACGGTGTAAACAATGAATTAAAAATATAAACAAAATACATAAATATTCCCAGTTGCGGAAGCTATGGTTCGTGTCTAAAAAGACTCAATGCTACAATATAGAGAATGACTCAGTCGAAGATTATAGATCGGTTTTTTGAATCATCAATATTTTCTCAAATTTGACTTGTCTCAATTTACCAAAAATCTACTCGAAGCACTCGATATTTGCATCAAAGATGCGTTTCCGAATGCCTACCAAATGTTTGACGTTCTGGTAATTTCGCTTGTGGCAACAGCGACGAATCAACGGTCCTTTCAACCCTGCGTCGTCTCAAAACATAACGTTAGATCGGTTTAGACCTCGCTCAACATACAACGCGGTGTAGAGATCGATGCACACAGAGTTTTGGAAAAGTTTTTTTCTGTACCTCGCAGAATTAAGTTATTGAAAAATAGTGACTGAATATTACATATTTACCTAGTTAATAGTTCTTTTTCTCGAAAAATAATTTGAACCACTCCCTTGGGCAATTTCTGCAAACGGGCCTGGTGTGACATGATAGAAGTATTTCCAAAACACACACGTTTGCAACATTTGTATAGACAGGTTTAGGTATTGAAATTGGCAAACGAGTTATGTATATTTTTAGTTGAGAGTCCTCTCAAATATATTTCAAACGTAATGCAACATCAGTACAAATTTTGTATTCAAAATTTGTACCAAATATGTCCACGTGAATGATATTTTTAAATAAGCTTCACTAGACTTAACAATTTTTTACACCTAAAACAATTTGATGATAATAACATACGTAAAAGAGTGACATCGCATAAAAGCTCTTACGTCATCCCGAATGACGAAATTATACGAGCCGTGGTGAATATGACCTTTTGAGATCATTGTCATGATTCTTTGATTCAGCCCAAATGCTTGTGGCATTGATCCTCGGTTAAGTTGTAGTTTTTTCGTTTCTAACTTTAATAACAAAAACATTTCATACTATTATTGTGGAATCAAATTTTTACACTTATTTCAATTTTGTATGCGTTTTATCAAAGTCAAAGTCCCCCATACATTATACTTTATAGCTTTTGACATCTCAACACATTATACCACATAATATATGAGGGCGGGACTATATACTTTAATGAATTAACGCACATTACGTTTTATTTAAATTTTAACAAATAGAAAAAAACGAAAAATTACACACAAGTCTGTACTTGAATCCGAATCCTCTAGATATCCTACCTTTAACAGAAGTGATGGAGTTAACTGCGGCCCAGACTGGATATCTGAAGGATCTGGCTTGAAGTTCCGGCTCTTGTGTAATTTTGAGTCAAAAAGATCCAAATTTTTTGATTTGCAAAAGAATTTAATTTTTAATATGTTTGAAAACTAAGCTGCATTGATCACCTGTCTGCAGAATACTTGCATTCACATTTCAGTATAAATACTGTCCAGTAAATATTAATTTACTACCGAAAAACCATAGAATGATTCAAAGTACATTTAACTTTAGGAAATCACTTCAAGAAATGTATGGCGTTTTTTACAATGATAGTATGGTACAGAGACAGATACTATAGTATCTATGTTAGCATAAGTAATATTACAGTGAATAAGGCTATCCATCAGAAGTATTGTGGATATCGCCAACCATCATGGGCTTGACGCATTGACTCATTCGCCATAATTATTGCTGATGTTACTATTCCTTCAATGATTAAATCAAATTATTTCTTATTGAGTATACATCTTACTCAATAAATAATTTTCCATATCTCAAAACGTAAAACCTCATAAAATAATTCATGTCGATTTTCGAGATGAAAGCAAACCTTTTTCCGAAGGCAAATTAAACTGTTCTAAAAGGTCACTTATAGTTCATGTCATTGCAAGGACTAATAAACAGAGAATCGACAAACAGCTGATAAATTATTGTGTTCGAATACATTTCATAGGTAACACATATTTTCATGTGGTTGAACCCGTTTAATCTTATTCCTTTTTGTTGTGAGATGCGTTTAATTTAATTAATTATAAACAATAAATATTTTAAACCATAAAAACTTTAAAATATCAAAGGTATAAAAAAATGAGAAATAAATTGGCAGTATATTGGCAGTATCTGACTAATTTCCCAGAGTGGGAAAAACATTAAACAAAAAGGTCTTGTTAGCCTTCATAGATTATTCTCCATAGATAAATGATGTGTTTTATCCACTTTTTAGATTCTGTTTATTCAGTTTTTTCTAGTTTTTTTTATTACCATTAAAAAACAGCTCAACTAATTCTGCTAAACACTCTCAGTTCTTAAATACGCGATTACACGTCGGATAAGCTCAGTCACGAACAAACATACGCACATACGTACACATACATAAACACAGACATCACATTGAAAAGGTTTGATTCGGATATTGCGGCCCTGAAACCGCGGAAATATGCAAAACTGGAGATTTTCAAAATCGACACCATTTCATCCTCTGAAAAGTTAATAATACATACATTTGGTAGATTTTTTGAGAGGAATTATTAATCATCCTGGCTCTAAATTATGAATTTTCATTGGTTCCATTGGTTCCAAAATATTTTTTCACATGATATACTGGACAGCTTTCATATAACTAATTAATTCATGTAAAATATTATTTTTAACTGTCCATCAAAATTTATGTTATGAATTTTAAATTACGTTGTATCAAAAGAAATCAAAAACAATGTCTGCCTTTCAAATTGCAATTAATTAGTTCAAAACATAAAATGTCAATCACAAATAAATAATACTTTTTCTCGTAATATTTTTGGATTAAAATAATTAAAAAATTTTAATTTTGATAAACAAAATAATTTTTCAAACTTTAATTGCTACTAGTGTCTAGGGATTGAATCCTAACATTTTGTAATTTGTTTATTATTATTTATTTATTTCTATAAACAAATTTTTCCTGTAAGCATAACTTGAAAACAAAATCAATAATTTTTTTTATTTATACATTTTCCAGACAAAAAAACCCATTAAAGTTTTTTTGTTGTTGTTCTAAACAATATCATATACAGGGTTTTTCAGCATAGCTAGCCTAAGGCGTCTTTTTTAGGGGGGAGACGTAAGATAACATAAAACTATATTTTTATAAATATATTTATACTGGAAAGTGCAAAAAACAAATTTCATGTTTATACAAATTGATTATTTTGTTTTAAATAAAATCATTATATAAATTTGTAATTGAAAAAAAAAACATTAGAGGGGGGATAGATAATATTTTTTTGTGGATGTAATATTAATTTAATAATATAGACCCACAAAAATATTATCTATCCTCTCAGCAATGTTCCTTTCAATACTAAATTTATACAATGATTTTATTTACAACAAAATAATGAACTTGTATAAACATGAAATATGATTTTTTACACATTCCAGGGTACATATATTATTAAAAATATAGTATTGAAAAATACATCAGAATATGGGGATAGATAATATTTTTTTGTGGATATAATATCAATTTAATAATATACACCCACACAAAAATATTATCTATATCCTCTCTAATGTTGTTTTTCAATACTAAATTTATTTATTGATTTTATTGACAACAAAATAATGAGTTTGTATAAACTTGATAATTTTTTACACATTCTAATGTAAATATATTATTAAAAATATAATTTCATGCTATCTACTCCTTAGTTCTCCTTAAAAAAAAACGCCTAGCTAGCCTTAGACTAGTTGTGCTGAAAAACCCTGTATACAATCACGTATCACTAATATACGTAACAGTAACATACAACTGTACATTATTAAAAAATCTTTTGCCAAATGCCCACTATATATTTTTGTAATTTCTACCATTTATATTTTGTGATTTTGTGGTACTACTAACATACTGGCTCACTGAAGTTTATTATTAAGGTTAAAGGTAGGAGTGTGGAGATAGATATGCAGACGTCTATAAAATTGGTGCTTACACATAAACAACATACATGTATTCGTTGTGTGCGTAGTCATGGTGGGGATAATAAAATCGATGCCAGCGCTTTAAGTGAAAAATTTTGGAGATAAAGTGGGCTGTTATGACTAATTTGCAATTATTTACATGTTAATGATATAGAAACTGTCAAATTAAAATGATTGAAAAACACTAATTAATTAAACTTAATGCATTAAAAATTGTGAAAATAAGAAATCAAATTGTACAAATATTATTTTTCAAATGTTAATTATCGTAATTATTTATTTAAATTTGTGAAACAAGAATATTAAATTTTAAATGTAAGTTTTCAATGCAATCCACACAATTATATATGCATCCATTAATTCTATAATTAAAGTAGTGTATCGTTGTCATGGAAACGAAATTCACGCTCGGAGCGAATAGTAAAATTTCGTTTACTCGTATATAGTGGAGAGACGAAAAGATTTATACCTCGAAATTCAAGAACAGTCAATGAATCTTTATAAAAACTGTGCGACTGTATTGTTTAAAGCTTACTTAAAGGCGATGAAAACAAAAATTTGTGCGATCTTGTCCAGGGGGTGAGAGCCAACCCTTCTTGGGGGTGGAAAAATGTATGCTCAAAATGACAACGGGTATTTATGTAGAAATGAATTCTAAGCAAAAGTGTCATTGAAACATATTTCGTAAAGTCAACACTTTCGGAGTCATTGGTGGTTGAAATTCGGAGTATTTCCCGTCAAAATATAAAAAAATTTGACGTTTTTTGGAAAAATTATATCGTTCACTTTTTAAAGTACTATAAAAAAACAGGAAAATGAAAAAAGTTTCAAGAGTTTTGCATTAAAATTGACGGAGTTATGATGAAAACAAAGTTCTTTCTATGTTTTATTCAGTACAAAAACTGTGAATTTACCACGGAAACTAAAATTAATACTTTTGCCGCTTTCCAATTAACTTTATTTAGTACCGACATGGGCTCAAAAAGATCTAGTTTCGGATAAATATTTTTTTAAATTATTCAACTTAAAATTTTTTGATAAAATACAAAAAACTGTCTTTATCGTTAAATAACTATAATAATATCATTTAAAATAATGAAGTTACAGAAAAAAGTTTCGGGGGAAAAGCTTTTTTTCAGCAAAATATTTTACCTTCTTTTTTCGAGTTATTAAACAATAAGACATTTTTTTGTATTTTTCGAAATTTTTTTTGCATTTAAATTGCAATATTTCAAAAAATATTTGTCCGAAGCTACTAGAACTTCTTGAGCCTGTTGCCAGTAACTAAATAAAGTTATATAGAAAGGCAAGCATAAAATTTAGTTCCCGTTTAGTAAATTCATCAGTGTTTTCTGCTGAATAAAATGTAAAAAGAAACGTCCGATAAACTTTGTTTTCATCATAACTCAATTTTCATGCAAATGACTGGAAACTTTTTTTCATTTTCATGGTTTTACTAAATTAAAAAGTGTACCATGTACTTTTTTCAAAAAACGTCAAATTTTTCTACTATTTGACTTTAAATACTCCGAATTTCAAACGCCAATAACTCGGGGAGTATTGACTTTTCGAAATATGTGTGAATGACACTTTTTGCTTAGAATTCATTCTTATATCTATTTCCTTTGTCATTTTCACCATAAAATTTTCCACTCCCGAGAAAGGGTAACTCCCAGACCCAGGGCAATATCGTACTAATTTTTTTAAAGCTTTTTTAAGGAAACTGCAGTAGCACAGTTTTTATAAAGATTCATTGACTTTCCCTGGATTCCAAAATTCTAAGATATTTATACCTTACGGCTCTCTGTTAATACCCCATTCAACCATGCATGTATATTGTCTGTCTAATGTGGTGATCATGTTTGTATTGTGTTATATATGGTCGGTGTACAATGCGTATTAGAAAAAGTGAATCACTTTAGAACTGAAAAAGCATTCAAAAAAGTTAAAAAATGAAATCTGGCTACGAAACTTTCATTAAAATCATTTTTTCGAAACTCCAACAGATTGTATATAAAGACGAAACGATGCGCAAACGTTTTGATTTATGTAGCTCGAATTGGGGCGTTTCAAAACACATACTTGTCGTAAGAAAATGCTTATTTTGTTCATGTTATCTCCACTTTAATCAAGACATCTTATTTGATTACGCGGAACATAGAATTTTAGTGTTTCTATTCGACGCGTAATAAAGTCATATGTGAATCATACCAAAATGATTGTTTTGGCATACCCGTTTTAGCTGCTTGAATATTTACCACTTATTCTGATACATCCGGTATATCGCATCAATGTATGGTGCTAAAACCATAAAAATAAGAAATATTTATGCATTATTAAATGGCAAATATCATGAGTTTATGTAATATTTTCGAAAATTAAATGCCACCTCCCTAAGAACCCCTTTGTATGCCTTCCGATTTTTTCCGTCAGCGAACTTGCATTCCAATTCTATTTATAGTGAAACTAACATGTACCTTAATGGTTTGTTTGTTAATTATTTTACTGATACACATGTGCGGGTCATGTATTTTAACATGTTAACATGTTTTTGTTAACTCGCTTTTGCATGTCCGAGTGGAATTTTGTCCTTGATTTTAAACTAACCTCCCGATGAGCTATAGAAACTTGTAACTTGGACCATAGCTCAGAGGTGGAGGACAATACATGAAAACGAGAAAAAAGAAGAAGATGAAAAAAACGCTTTTAAGGGCGATGAACTTGAGACTGGAGACCGTAGCTCCAAAGTGGCTGATAATATATTCACATAACCCAAATTTAATGTTTTAACTAAAACAAAAAAAAATTAATTTGTCTTTTCTTAGCCCTCGAGCGCTAAGAACAATTGGCAAATAATAATTAGTATCTTTTTTATTTCTTGATAAAAATTAGTTGTTTATATAATTTTTGGTTGAAACCCGACGAAAATATTTTTAATTAATTTTTAAACTGTCGAGTTGTTTATAAAAAACAAAATTAGTGCTGTCAAAAATCTCGATAATTTAAATCTATTGTGTATATATATCACTGACCATCGAATCACGCGTGAACGGATGGAACAATTTCGCTTTTCTTTTTATTGTTGTGATAATTATTGTCAGGAGAACGTTTGCATAAAAGAAAAAATTAAGGAAGTTGAGCAGAACATTAGATAATTTACGAAAAAATATTAAATGTAACAAATGATAGAAACGCAAATAAATAATGCTTTATAGTACTTTATTATGTACTTATGTATTTATTTGCGCTCCCAACATATTTATTTAAAATTGGGAACGGGTATTTGAATCGTATTGAGATATGATTTATTATTATTAATCGAAATAAGATGATTATTATCGGGATATTATGTATTATTTAGGTATTCTGAATAGGTATTACTTAGAGATATATGCGAGGGGAGCTCCACCATCGAAGGCTTCGGCCAGCCCAATGAGTAAGGCCTGTCCAAGAGGTAGAAGTAAAATTTGTGTTAAACGTGAGGGCTAAACAGGGCGGGCTCTCAGATGGGCTTAAACGAACTTAGCGGGTGGGCGTAGTATAGCCATTTTGCAGGTTCATGAAGACTAATAATCGCTGAATAGTTAAAAATTAGTTCAACTATGCCGACCCTCACTCAGTAGCTTGATATTCATTGTTCTGCCCTATATTTTTAGTGTTATGGTATAACTCGATTTTATCCCTCAAACTTTTTATACCCTATAAATATGTAGTATATATCAAGGTATACTTAGTTAAGCCCCAAGTTTATAAAGCTTAAAATTATTGATGCTACGAGCAAAATTTTGGTATAGGTATTCATAAAATCAACAGTTAATTTCCGGTTGTCTGTCTGTCTCAAAGCACGATAACTCAAAAACGAAAAGAGATATCAGGTGAAATATTTATAGCGTTCTCAGGACGTAAAAAGTGATTTTGGGTTCGTGATGAACCTTGACCTATGAGCAACATAGGTCAAAGTTTTGAGTCTTTAGGACCTATTTTGTAAGCCGTTAGAAATAGAAAAAAGTAAAAAATGTTCCTTATAAAAAAATAAAGAACTTTTGCTTGAAATATTTTTCATTAACATTCATCACTGGTAATCCGTGAAGGAGTCATTTAAAACAGAAAAATGTTGGTGTCTATTTTGACCCAAACAATAAAAGACAGGGAGTTGAAATTTTGCAGGAAGTTTCAACCAGTAGTCTTAACTTTCTTTTGAAAAAATCATGAAAAACGAAAAAAAAATCTAGAAAACATTTTCGAAACCAAATAAAAATTATTAATTGTGTTGGTTTTTTAAACCTTTTAAATTTTTTAATAATAATGCAAGTATTGGCATTAAACACTCACTTTACAGGATATTTCAATAATTGACTCAGTTAAATGTTTGTTTTCACTTGTTAAAAATATATTGATTTATCTAGTGAACTAATTGTAATATGATCGGACATCTCCAAAATACCAAATAGTGTGCATTCATAGTTACACACTGCAAAACATTTATAAGTGACCGTTAATATATCTATCCGCTTAGTTCACTTTTGAGGATGAGTATGTTCGATAGTTAAATTTGCATAGATCAGAATACACAAAATAATAGATTACAACTGGGTATATTCAAGTTTATGACTATTACTATAGAAACTGAGCAGCGTTTTTAAAGAGTATATATTGAATTGAATAATACACGGGAAAATTTTGTTCTATATACCTTACACTTTAATTTTACTAATGCAATGCTAAAAAAACAAAGTGGCTACAATAAAACTTCATCTTGCTTTTGTCAATTCCCTCAACCTAGTGGCACAGAAATCGCACAGTCATCTCGAATTGATAAAGATATAAGCAAAATTAGAAATACTATTTATTGTTTTATTGGCTGAAATTTATGTGTTCAGAGATTCCGATAAATATACCCAGTCTCGAGACAATTAAGGAAGTCCTACCCCAGTAGTACAGTCGAAAATTATTCATCATCATCAGTGTTTTAATTAAACTCCTCCTAAACAGATGGATCGATTTTAATGAAAATTTTTGTGTGCGTCAAGTTGATGCGAGTATGATTTGGATTCATAATTCGATCTACTACAAAATGTTTTTGAGGACTCCGCACTAAAAACTAAACCCTATTAAATAAATGGTGGAAGCGCATATAAATTACATGATATCTTACTATTAAAATGTATTCATTTGTGCTTCCGACTTATTTATCTAGAATTATGAACAACTATTGGAATAGTATTCAGGTATTATTTATTATTATTCAGGTATTTTGAATAATTATCTATTAGAGGTTAATGCGAGCTCCACTGCCGCAGGATCCAGTCTGGCCGAAGACCAGCTTAAAGGCCAGTTATTCCAAAGTTTTAAGTTTTCACTTTCGTCGACAGTCACCATGACTGACTTCTTTTTTACTCTTACTGTACCTCTACACATACTGTCTCACACATATATTAGGAACGAATAAATATATATACACTAGGAAGAATACACTCATTCTCTTCGCTATTCAAAGTAATCCTCTAAGAGTAACATTTAATTTAAAATTTTATGGGAAGAAAATGTTGAATAATTTTCTTCTTTTTTTTTCTTTTAATGATTCGAATTATAATATTCTTCCAAATATTAGTTTTTTATCAAGACGATAAGTCTCCTTCACTAGAAAAATTAAAAAAGACTGGCATCATCTTTCCACGCTCCTTCCGCTGTCCATATTGTGTTTTACCACCTTTCCGCTGATAATTTCATTTATCAACTTATCCATTTCAGAAGCTGAGTACACCTACTTCATGCATATACCATGCACTACACCAGCCCATCACCCTACCCTAAGCATACCGCGGACAGAATTGCTTACGCCTTAACCAAATGAGCTAATAGGGCGACAAAGTCTTTAATAGAAATTATTCGTTTTTCGCGAATCTTTCACAAGACCATTAGTTGAAGCTACTTGCAAATTTTCAACTCCCTATCTTGAATAGTTTTAGAGAAAATAGATACCGAAATTTTGTTCTACTTTGCGCCCTCGCGAGTAACCAATCATGTTTACGAAAATTTTTCTATCTCTAACGGTTACAAAATGAGTCTACCGGACCCAAGACCAGATTGATCTATGATGCTCATTTACGAATTCAAACTCACTTCACATTCAAATTTCAACTTGATATCTTTTTGGTTTTTAGTTAGGTGATTTTATAAACAGTTATACAAAAATTTTGTTCGTATTATGAATATTTCAAAGTGTTACAAACTTGGGACTAAAATTGGTATACCTTGATTTATATCTCATATATACAGGATATAATATATACTAAACATACTGGGGTTTGTCAATAGCTCCTCACAAGTATAGCTACATAGTTGATACACAATCTATAACACTACACATATACAAGTGCATAGATAACACTTGACCCAGTTTGTTTTATGTTGATTATTACAACCTATACATTTAGTGTAGGACTCATTCTGATTCAAAAATTAATTGCCTATTTTGAAAAATTTTTCTTTTATTGTTTTTTAACAATAATATTTGTGATGGCCTGAAAATATTTCGTTCCATAAAATAAATACTATGGTCCTTATCAACAAATTCTAATAATAAGACAGCTAAAAAGAAAGATAGCAAGCATAAATTTGATATCGTATTTTTAAGTTATTACATTTTTTAATATATTATCGCTTTTGCAAATAATTGTCATTATTAATTACCATAGTTTTGTCCTTTTTTATTATGCCTGGTTAATATAAAATTGTTTACCTATGTGCGTGAACATATTGTGCGTAAGCAAGCAACAAGAAATCACGCTGTTAAAACAACATTAACGTTATTTCTCGTTTCTATTTGGGGAGATAAATTTAACTATAGGTTGTTCAAATTTTTAAAAAATGGACCATTCACATTCTTCAATTGCGTTTCCGTAAGCACGATTAACAACAATGTATTTCCTTATAAAATATGCTTCCATAAAAACATTAATAAACATTGTAACAATTTTGAGTTCAGACCAAAATAATGAAAAATTAGAAATGCGAATTTTGTCATGAAAATCGGTATTGGGGTAAAAAAATATTCTAAGCAACATTTTTCCAATAATTTTTTTTGATATCTTTAACAATCTCTGGCGCTAAGTAAAATTTTAAGAATATGCCAGTTTGTAGTAGCCTGAGTTTATGGTTCAGATTTCGATTACATATCTTAAAAGATGTAACCCGTCCCCCTGTAGGACTGTCCAAAGTTTCAAATTGATATTCCTATAAATGACGAAAATTTGAGTGTTTCTTAAATACGACACACTCCAAATAAAAATTATTTTTTTTTTTTTTATAAAAATAACCTAATAAAACTGTTGGTGCTCTCTAGTCAAAAAATAAAACTTCACTAGAATTAAATTTATTAGCATGCGAATATAAAGAAAAAGTAGTTTTCTAGAAAAAAAACAAAAAAATTCAAATTATAAATCTGAAACCACTACACCAAAAAACTTTAGCTTGGTGGTACCCTTTTCAGAATAAAAAAATGCATGAATTGTATGTGTTAAAGATTTAAATGTACAATAAAAGTCAGTTTTAGTTTGTAGTTTTTGACATAAAAATGGCAAATGTTTTACTTGCAAATTTAAAATGCCTGTGGCAAATTATTGTAATAAAACAGAGATAAAAAAATTTGGAAAATATAAATTTGATTTTATTTATTGCCATTCACTAATGTATGTAATGCACAACAGTAACATTTATATATCTTTATATATCAGTTATAATTTTTATGTAATAGGATATTATCGGTAGTCAAAAATAAATTATGATATTTGAAAAAAGTTAAAATTTATTTAAAAATATACTTAAATATTCTGATTTCAAGTCATAAATGCACATTTTTCTTTTAAAATATTAAAATTGTATATCATGTGACCTAAAACGCGGGTAAGCCCTGCTTTGAAGTCATAGCGGTATGAGTCATAGACCATCAATTAGTTCAGTATAGACAGTTGGGTATAATATATACATAGATAATAAGTATTTACATTTATTATAATCAGATGTCTATGAATATATCTGTCAAAGTTATTTGTGTTTTTTCATATAGTGATACCCATATTACGTCATCAAATTGGATGCCCACGTTTTTGACAGTTTAAAAAAGGTTTAAAATTTAATTTAAGTTTTTGGCAAGAAAGCGTGTGTATTTTTCCGAAATAAATTTTTGGCCGCTTTTTATTAGCAAAATCAACATTTTGAAGTACTTTTTCAAAAATAGTGGGATACCCTATTGTATCTGTATCTAGATAGGAATATTTTAACTGTATATTGTATTTAAATGAACTTCAGATACCAATTTTTTTTCAATCAAATTTATTTATATGGGTTTATGGACTGATCATTCAGTCTTGGAATGGCAAAGCAAATAGTCGCAACAGTTATTGATAGCGCATCTAATTTTGGGAATGCATTCAAAATTTACAGCCTCCCTCACAGTAGCAATACGATTACTAAGCAAGTTGATGAATTAAATGATGTTAATGCTATTGACATCGAAGTTATAAATTTGAAAAATAACTAACTGTGTAAATGACCATAGTTGTTAAACACACAGTATAAAAATATATTAAAAAAAAAAAAATAACTACGCATAATTATAAAAAAAACTTTAACAGAAAGAAAACCGACTACAAAAGAAAAACTTTTCCAAAACAAATTAATATGAGCTAAACAGTAAAAAAATAACGATAATATAATGTAGTTAAAATTAATTATTGTTATTTTTGGATTCGGTGTTAGCCAAGGAAACAACTCTGATAGAACAGTTGGCTTCATTAAAGTGGCTTACACCGACTACAACATAACAATAATTTTAACTACGTTCATTATATTATCATTATGTTTTTACTTTTTTAGTGCATATTAATTTGTTTTGTAAAAGTTTTTCTTTTGAAGTCGGTTTTCTTTTATTTAAAGTTTTTTTTTTTTATTTTGTGATTTTTAGTGAATCTGAAGTATACTACTAATTTGTCACTAAAAAAAGAATCATCGAAATTGGTTGGCGTAATATTGAGTAATTTGTCCTTTTGTCGTACATACTTAATGCAAATATAAGACTTTAATGGTTTTCTCATGGATGCCGTTGTCAGAACTGGACCAAAATGAAATGGGACCACACGGGAAGCACTAGCTTTCAAATAAAATCATCCAAAACGATTCA
This sequence comes from Chrysoperla carnea, assembly GCF_905475395.1. NCBI lineage: Eukaryota > Metazoa > Arthropoda > Insecta > Neuroptera > Chrysopidae > Chrysoperla > Chrysoperla carnea. The sequence continues at coordinate 62,435,857 of NC_058341.1, read as the reverse complement.
CACAGTCGAAAGTTCTGAGGTAACACACATAAAAAAATACAGTCGAATTGATAACCTCCTCCTTTTTTGTTTGAAGTCAGTCGGTTAAAAACTTACATAGTTACTAAAAACAGTTTTTAATTTTCCAAATTTAAGTATCTTTAAATGTATTTAAATACGATGGTATCTATATCTAGATATATTTATAAAAAAATGTATCTGTATCTACATCTAGAAGCAATTTAAAAGTATCGATTACAGCACTGAATGAAAAGTCAATATACTTTGGAATTAATATATTTTTTCATGTTCAATAATCGTAATTTCCAACATCTCAAATTCATCATTTACAAAAAGGGTATTCTACTATGTATGAAAAAATACTTCAAAATGTTGATTTTCAAAGCCACAAAAAATTATATACTGACAAAATTTATACGCTTTCTTGTCATAAAATTAAATTAAATTTTAAACCTTTTTTATTCTGTAAAAAACACTGTCATCCATTTTGGTGACGTAATATTGGTATTATGAACAGCCATTACTTCAAAACATTTCGAAGCAGTAATTCATTCTAGCGGAACTCGTACCCATAGCGGAACTCATACCATAATCCACTTCTATGTTGATTCTTGGTATCTTTTTTTGCGTTTCTAATTTATGTCATTAAAAGAATGTGCTATTGACGTGTTTTAACTATTGGTATTAGTAATTTTTCTTTGTCTAAAAATCTTGCTTTGATTGTCTAAAAATCTTCTATCACACTTGTCACTGTACCTACTTATTCCTTCATCTATCAGTTTTTATCTTCTTTTTATACCATGCATATATGTAATATGCAAGGTATACTAAGTTTAGTCCCAAGTTTGTAACGCTTAAAAATATTGATGCTATGAACAAAATTTTGGTATAGGTGTTCATAAAATCACCTAATTAGTCCATTTCAGGACGTAAAAAGTGAGGTCGAGTTCGTAAATGAGCAACATAGGACAATTTTGTCTTGACCTATGGGTCAGTAGGACCCATCTTGTAAACCGTTAGAGATAGAACAAAAGTAGAAATTTAAAAAATGTTCCTTATAAAAAAATAAACAACACTGTTTGTTTGAAACATTTTTTCGTAAACATCACTGTTTACCCGTGAGGGCGCAAATTAGGCTTAAATTGTATAGTATGTATTATATAAATTGTATATGTATATGCAATGTGATCAACACTATTTATGCATGGTATTTCAACAATTAACTCAGTCAATTGTTTGTTTTCACTTGTTTATCATGTCCTTGTTTATCCTGTGGTTATTATTTGAATTTTAATAAATAAATAGATATAAACGATTTTCACTGACGAAAGAACACAGTTAAATTTGACAAATATGTACCCAGCTGTTTGCACTGAATTGACAGTTAATGCCTATATGAAAATAACGGTTTCAAAATGAGAATATTTAATTTTTTTTCACTACCGAAAGTTTCCTATTCAAATTTTATCGCAAATAGAGATTCACGTTGATGTTTTTATTATTTAAAACTAATGTACGCCACTTGGTATCATCCGTTGGAGGATGATTCTTTTCTAATGTCCAAGTTTTGCATGATGTTTTAATTTACTCAATGAGAAGTTCAACCAGATGTTTATAATTTGGTACATGTTGCTTAAAGACGTAAAAACATTGTATTCACCTCAAAACGTAGATAATATATGATAAATATTTTTATTTTCCAGGCGAATATAATAATCTTCTATCATGAGGTTAAAAAATTAATCTTCTTAAAAGTATTTTGTAAGTTATAGAAGGTATTTCCAATGAAATGATTCAGTAAATTTTATTACAACAAGGGAAACAAATAATTGACTGAGTTAATTGATAAAATAATCTGTATACAAAGTTTTGATTGTCAGTGCTTTCATTATTTTAAATAAATAAAGAGTTTAAAAAATTTGATTTGAACTCAATTATTTGATTGTCGAAAATTTTCGAAAGTATTTTCTAGAATTTTTTTTCGTTTTGAAGAATGTTTCACGCTGAAACCTCCTGCAAATTTTCATCTCTGCAAATTTTATTGTTTTCAAGAATTAGACACAAAAATTTTGTTCTGATTTGCGATCGATAAACAGTGCTGTGTACGAAAAAAGTTTCCAAACAAAAGTTGTTTATTGTTTTATAAAGAACTTTTTATATATTTAAACTTCTATCTCTAAGGGTTTAGAAGAGGGGTTCTACGGACTCAAGACCCAATTGACCTATGTTGCTCATTTACGAACTCGACCTCACTTTTAACGTACGCTATAAAAATTTCAGCTTGATATCTCTTTTGGTTTTTAATTAGGTGTTTATGAACATCTACCTAGGTTTTTATGAACATCTACCAAAATTAGTTCGTAGCATCAATATTTTTAAACGTACAAACTTGGGACTAAAATTAGTATACCTTGATATATTTATTTCATATATAGAGGGTATAACAAATATAAAGCTCGACAAACAAATTATAAAAAATCAAATTTTGTGGTATTAATGTTTTCTGAATATTTTTTTTTTTAATTTCCTCGTAAAAAAGTGCAATAGTATATTTTGACACGCATCCTTTCTATTTTCTTTAAAAGCTTTTGTTAAAACCGTAAAATTTGATTTGTTTGTCGAGATTTTGTTGTAAATAAAATTTACTGTATCATATCATTGAAAATGTCTTCTATAAGTTACAGAATTCTTTTAAGAATATTAATTTTTTTACCCTGAGGAGATTACCATATTCGCCTCGAAAATCAAAATCAAAATATTATCATATTTAACGTTTTGAGGTGGCTTAATGATTTTACGCCCTTTTGAAACTTGCACAAAATTTTAGACCACAAAGAGTGACATGTTTTCGAAGCAGCATTTATTAATAAGGTATCGAAACAATTTTTTAAGTCTAGATTTCTATCCATATTTTTTTGGGAATTATTATTGTTCTATATGGTCTAAAAGACGGTATAAGGTCAAACTTCAAACTATTTTTAATGAAATTTTATTGATTTTTAAACAATCTTATCATAGTTTCTCTATCGAAAAGTGTTCATCGCTATTTTTAATTAAATTAATTTTAATCAATTATTTTTCCATGAACATTTTTGCAAGCAAGTCTATACCATTATTTTCGTAATTAAATTATTTTCTTCTGATAACGATTTCGATTGGTTATGGTATCAACACCGATTCGTTAAGCAATCGAAATTGGTATCAGAAGTAGTGCAATAAATATGCCGGAAAATACCATCAAATGTGGAAAAGTGGTGAAACAGCTCCGATTTAAAAAATTTTTTGTGTACGTGTTCCTTAGACCTTTAGGAACATTCAGTCGCACTAACCTTGGCATAACAGAAAAAACTGAGGAAATAAGGGTAATTTTCTCATCCCCAGAGCACTCCAAATAGTAACAGAGAATACAATCAATATTTCAACTCGAAAATCGTCTTTCGAGGGTTTTTGAGGTCGCTGATCATGAATTCAAGGTTAAAAAGCAACTGAATACAGTTGCAACCCCATTAAAACTACCCCTAACTATCTCGAACGGCTTAGAAGATGCAATTGACCTATGTTGCTCATTTACGGAACTCGACCTCTCCTTTTACGTCCTCAGCACGCTATAAAAATTTCAGCATGACATCTTTTCGTTTTTGAGTAGTCGTGATGACATACGGACAGACAGAGAGACGACAGGAGTCAGACAGACATATAGCCAAAAATGGACTAATTACTTGATTTTATGAACACCCATACAAAAATTTTGTTCATAGCATCAATATTTTTAAGCGTTACAATCTTGGGACTAAACTTAGTACCCCTTGGTATATTTCATTAACATGGTATAATAATATACACTAGTGTCCAATTTATTCAAGTCAAATTTTCATTTTTTATGTTTTCAACGAATTTATTTTATCTACTATTTATGTTAAAAGAAAGTTTTTGGCAACAGAATGAAAAAAAAGGAAGTAAGAAGGAATTATCCAAAAGATTAAAAATTTGAAAACAGTTGAGAAAAAAGTTTCCAACTCTCAAGTTTGTTTATTTAAAATTACAATTCTCTAGTACGTATTTCAATTGCCACAAAAAGCAATCTAACTTAATGTTAGATTGGTTGAATTATCAAAAGTCATTTAATAGCTCCCAATAGATATTGTGGTTAATATATAGTCGTTAGATATTAAATAAGATATGGTTGTTGATGTAACGTATAATTTGTTGCATATAATTTGATATGAAACAGATTTTACTTACATCTGTCTTCTCTATCTATATATATATATATATATATACTAGCGGCCCCGACGGACGTTGTCCCGTAAAAACGTAACTCCAATTCATGAATACCTATACTACGTTTAGCCTGTCCGCTAAACCCATCCCGCTAAACCCCAATTTAACTCCTATTTATTGGAGTGACCTGACCTTCGACCTTTGGCCTGACCTTTGATAGTAGAGCTCGCTGCGCTCGCATATGGCTCTAATAAATGCCTATTGACAATACCTGAATACTATTAAAAATACATAGTACACATAGTATACATAATGTGATATGATTTATATGCGCTCCCACCATTTAATGAAATTTCATTTTTTTGGTACGGAGCCCTCAAAAACAGTTGTACTGGACCAAATTGTAAATCTAAACCATTCTCGAATCTCCACGAACACACACAAAAAATTTCATCAAAATCGGTCCAGCCGTCTAGGAGGAGTTCAATTACATACACACGCACACAATAAATATATATATTAAGATAAGCGATCTACCACTGATAGACTCATCACGAAATCTCCGAAACTATCGGTCCGATTAACTTGAAATTTGGCATACTTACCTCTTTCGTGACATAGACGTCCAATACGAACGGATTTTACGAAATTCTCATCCCAACGGATTCTACACACACTCAACCCATCGAGAATACCACCTCATATTCTTAATCTAAAAATTGGTGCATCAATAATGTTGTTGCGTAATTCAAATCCCCCAAAATTATGTAAGGGCACCAGACTACGAGTAAAAACCATACAAAGGAACGTTATCGAAGCAACAATGAAAGTATGAGGGTGAAAGTGAATTCATTCCGAGAACCCCTCTAATTCCATCGGACTATCATTTTGTATTTAAGCGTTTGCAGTTTCCAGTAAAATGTTGCTTTGCAATGACTATCAATAAAGCACAAGGTCAGAGTTTAAAATTAGGCGATGTAGACTTACGAAGTCACTGTTTTTCTCATGGTCAATTTTATGTGGCGTGTTCAAGAGTGAGTTCACCTGAGGATCTCATAGTTCTACAACGAGATAAACGTACGAAGAATGTTATTTATAGAGAAGTTTTGTAAATGTAAGTAAAGTATTTTACAGATTTATATATCTTTATCCATTATTATGAGTTTCATGTACATGAAATGTTATTAAATGTTAAAATTATGAGAAATAAATTAATGTGATGAAAAATGGAAATGTAGTTGTTGTTATATATAAAAATTGTCGTCACACGTACAATTAAAAGACGTTAAAATATAATTGATTGCAAAATTTAAATATTAACATTGCTTAATTTTAATCATGCAATATTACAAAAAATTATTCCGAATATTATTGCATTATTACGAAAAATGAATTGTTTATATATTATCAACAAAATTTCGTTAATGCAATGTTACCAATAAATAATGTTCCTTTAATGTTCCTGCAGTATTTGTTATAAATAATTTTGTATTTTTTCACAATATTACTCCAACATTGGTATAGCTTATGATGTGTTAAAAAAAATTATCCCAAGGTTCAATCCAATATTACTGCAGTGTTTTCAATATAGTTTTGGAGAATTATTTTTACGATATCTAGGGCTGTGTGAGTTTAGACAGTTATAAACTTTCTTCTTCTATCTAAACTTAACTTTATCAACCCGCGAAATTGCAAATAAACCGAATCAATGAATTGTCATTTCCTTAATATTACTGTCTAGAATGCCACAAAGGATTAGAAAGGCTAAGTAAACAGATAAGAAAAACAACCCGATTACGTTAAATAATATCTGAAAAAGAAGAAACAAGTCCAGTAGTTTACATAGCGACTTGAACAGTCGGGGCCTATTACTGGGAAGATTTGAGTCGGTCTAGATTATAATGGTCCCCGAACGTTAAAGTTGCTATGTAAACTACTGGACTTGTTTCTTCCTTTTCAGATTATTACTTATTATTTCAATTATTTACTTTTATTTTCATCAGTATGAATTAGCTAATCGCAGTTGCAGTCCGCAATCAAATTAGCCTCGAGAAACATGCTCAATAAGAGTAATAACGATTAGGTAATATATACTGATGATGACTTATTGCTAGTATACGAAATACGTATTTATATATTACAAAAAATTGATCTAAAAATTGTGACAAAAATCGAAATTTATTTCGAAATATTCCAGAGTTCTCACTTATTATCTTTGATAATATTAATATTGTTTTATTATATCTAACCATTACCTACCTTGATTTATTTGTTTGTGAACTAAATTTTGTATACAATAAGCATCAAAGTCTTTCGCTTATTGATAATGCTTATGGTATAATGGTGTACACTATTCGTTGTGTGCGTAGTCATGGTAGGGACAACAAAATCGATGCCAGCGCTTCCAGTAAAAAATTTTGGCGTTAAAGGAGGCTGTTATGACTAATTTGTAATTATTTAAGTACATGTTAATATTACAGAAAATGTCAAATTAAAATTATTAAAAAACACTAATTAATTAAACTTAATGCATTAAAACATGTGAAAATAAGAAATCAAATTGCACAAATATTATTTTTCAAATGTAAATTATCGTAATTATTTATTTAAATTTGTGAGACAATAATATTAAATTTTCAATGTAAGTCATAAATGCAATCCATACAATTATATATGCATCCATACAATTCTATAATTGTATCTAGAAGTGTATCGTTACCATGGAAACGCCTCCAAAAAAATTCACGCACGGTGCTAATAAATGCAAATAATACTTTAATTAAAAATAAAACAATTGAAAAAAAAATGAATTGAATCGTATATTACAATTAAAATTATATTATTTAAGAAAATTAAATCGTATATTACAATTAAAATTATATTTATTTAAAAATTGTATTTTCAAATGATTTATAAATTGTTTTTTTTTTTAAAGTTGGAAGGTTAAACTGGCTGTCTAAGTGATGATCTTGAAATTTAACTTTCATTTGCATGAAAAATATTATGGTAATGATAACGATACAGGTATAAAATGAATAAAATAATTCCCTAGTTTAAAAGCTTTTCAAAAAATAGAATAAACCATTCGGTCTTTCATAAATTGAATTATATTTATATAATATTCAAAAAGAAGAAAAAGATAATTCTAAGAAAGTTTTTCTTCAGTATAATTGCATTTGTGAATATTTAAAGTAATATCATATATGTATATGTTTCATTAACCTATTTATAAATTTTCATTTACTTTGATTTCCTTTGAGGTCAAGTGACATTCATTTACTGAAATAATAAACCACATCCATGTTTATACAGTTATGTCGTCATTAAATTACTTTTCATAAATCATATTTCCGTCCATGCTCTGGGTGAATTTTAATAAATATATTTTAGAGATAATGACAGATATGGGGCTTCTGTTTCGCACTGCTGCCTCCATCTTCACTAAATTTGAAAATATTTTCGAAATTTTCACGTGGATATACATATAAAAAAATCTAATTTCTATTTTTAAGACTTTAATCTTAAGACTATTTGCTAAATTTAAAGTTATTTTGTGGTACTTTTAAAACAATTTCCTTACTCAAGAATTTTCGGAGCGTTTCATGAAATTATGCATAAATGCATAATTTGTACACATGTAAAAAATTTGATTCAATTGGCTCACACAGCAAGCCGTTTTTTTATTCAAGAATAAATTTAATTAATTATTAAAAAATTAATATTATAAAAAAAATAAAATATTATTAAAAATTTTTTTAAAAATAATTATCTAATAAATAAATCAAATTATTAATTTAAAAATTATTACTTAAATATACTTTAAATGAATAGGAAATATTCATGTATTTTTTTTTTTTAAGTCATTATTTACACCGTTATAACATAGAAAAAATATAAATACTGTTTAAAAATGCTGTATTTAAATGTACAAAAATATAATATAAGTAGAGAATAATTTTGCTGTCAGTTGGTGACAGTTCAATGAACTATTTACTACAGGTGTAATACTATACAAAATAGAAGCAATTCCATACAGTATGTCAACAAATCTGACAAGCCACATACTATGACGTCACGTCCGTTTGAATTTCTCTCACTGAATTTGTACTTTTATTTATAAATTATAAGTAATTAAAAAGATATCAATTACTAAAATGGTGGTTTAGTTCAAATTTCCAGGCAATAAAGTTACAGAAAAAAAATATTTGAACCAAATTTAAATTTAATGAATATTCCCTATTATTCTTTCATTTATATATGAATTTGGGGTGCAAAAAAAATTGACGCAACTTCTCTATTATCAGTTCAGATTTCTTTCCGATTTCGTACACGCGTTGGCCCTCTGATTAAGCCCACTCTGTGATCCTGGAATTGATCATTCCTGTAATGGCGTTGTGTTTGCATGGGTCTTCGTGTTTTTCGGCCCTTGTGTTTGTTCTGTAATTGAAAAACAAGGAATGCCCCAGATAGACCATGGTTTTAATAGGCTCGAGTTATCCTGAGTCTGCGGAATTTTGGACCTAAAGTTAACCCTGTGAGTTTATTATTATCGTCAGTAAATTTTAAGCCCTAAAGTTAACCCTGTGAGTTTATTATTATCGTCAGTAAATTTTAAGCCCAGAGTTAATGTGGTCCAAAAACTTTGCAAATCCGTGGTAACTCCAAAGAATTAGAGGAATGGTTAACACGTGAAACGATCTTTTATTCGCAGGGTTAACTTTTTTTATTCGCAGGGTCAACGAACAAAGGGCAAAATATATGCAGTCCCGCGCTGATTTGATTTCATTAAATTGAAATACTTGATTGTTTTCTGGGTCAATATCAAAATTAAATTGGAAAATTTTTGAACATTAATAATTTTCTAAAAAACTTTTAACAAAAACATAAAAATAAAATTTTTTTAAAACTTCCGACGACAAGAGCATAATTTTTCCTGGTTCAAATATGGTTTTGTGTGAATCCGCCGAAATCAATTTAGAAAAAATATATACAAAACTTTTAAAGCCATAATTTTTACAGTGTATCTGACTTACTTTATATCTGAAAGATCTCATGAAAGAGGGGCTTAGGACTTTTGGTGCACACAGCATTTATAAAATAATTTAAGCAAAACAGGTGTATAAGGTGTTTTTTTATATTTTCCAGCCTTAGTTCGCAAAGGGAAAGGAAAATCGCCGTATTATGTACGGGCTATTTATTATTTTATGGGTAATGATTATACTCTTTTTTCGGGGACAATGTTAAATTAATGGGATATGGTACATATCTTTTGTATCAGTTCTTTATCGAGGAAAACTTTTCATATTAGACATAACATGAAAATAACTGAAAACGGATGAAAAAAATTGAGTTCCAGGGAAAAATTGGTTTTTTGTGGCATAAAACAAAATTAGTACTTCAAAATAAAATATGTAGTTTATAAAAACGAAGTTGATAAAATACTAAATACTATATTTTCTTTTTCATTCCCCTCAAAAATTAGCCGAGACGTGTTTTGTCGTTTTTGGATTTTCAATTTCGTTTTCGAAATATAAGAGACCAAACTTAAAAAATCATTCTTTATATATAAAGTAATTTATAGAACTACATGAAATTTATATCTTAAAATACACAATCGTGCTCCACATGTGTCTATCTAACACACTAATATTATAAACTTTTAATACCTGTATTAGCATTTATATTATGAAAACCTCACCAACGGGCCTTCGGAGGTCATATTAGAGTATAAATATTGAATTCAGTTTGGGACAAATCTGTATACATCATATAGTCCGTCGGCAGTAAGTTTAACTTTGTATTGTTGTATTCAATGTAATAACTTATAAATACATGCAGCCCAGTCCAATTCAACCTCAGAATAAGAGATAACAAGCTGAATTTTCGTATACAGCTACATTTTGGCGTTTTAAACGTTGTCTCGCAAAATCTCGTATCTGTGTAGTTAGTTATTCAAAATTATAGGTAAAAAAAAAAACAGTTTTTCTCGATTATCTGGCGACAAATTTTATTTGAAACATTTTTTCATGAGCTCAACCGTTTTTGAGATAGAGGGAGGGGGGTGAGTAGATTGAAAAGATAGTTGTTTCTGCGCGATCAAATTTATGGTTCAGCAAAGACTTGTGGTGATGTATAAGCTAATTTCGTAGTAAAAATATTAATTTTACTACTAATGATTTATGGTAAGACAAATTTCAACGTAAAATTTCTTTTTAATCCATGTATATGAAATATACATAGTATATTGAGTTTAGTCCCAAGTTTGTAACGCTTAAAAATATCGATACCATGAACAAAATTTTGGTATAGGTGTTCATAAAATCACCTAATTGGCCCATTTCCGGTTGTCTGTCTGTCGTTTGTCGTCTGTCTGTCCGTCTGTCATCAAGATCACTCAAAAACGCAAAGAGATATTAAGCTGAAATTTGTATAGTGTGCTGAGGACGTAAAAAGTGAGTTCAAGTGCGTAAATGAGCAACATAGGTCAATTGGGTCTTGGGCCCGTAGGACCCCTCTTGTAAACCATTAGAGATAGAACAAAAGTGTAAATGTAAAAAATGTTCCTTATAAAAAAATAAACAACTTTTGTTTGAAATACTTTTTCGTAAACATCACTGTTTACCTGTGAGGGTGCAAATTATGCGCAAATTGTATAGTATATATGTTATGGCTACATCAGTTATATATGTGTGACATGTATGTGCATGTGTAATGTAACAGAGTAATCAACATGTCTATACATGGTATTTCCACAATTAACTCAGTCAATGGTTTGTTTTCACTTTTTTGTTTTAGTTTTTGCCGGCTGGCGGTTTTTACTCTTGGCTTTTGTTGACTCTTAATAATATTATAACACATTTTCCAAGGCGTATTATAAATTTTTAAGGTCAGTTTTTATGACGAAATTCAAATATGTCGTTACGGGTAAAATTATTCCCTTTATATAGGCTAAAATGATCCCTATTTTGTATGTAAAATTATAATAGATAAAATGATTGCCCATCATGTAACGGGTTTTGAATGTGTTGATTTAGATTAATTTACCAGTGTATTTTGTTTTCTAAACGTTGATGCAATGTAAAATAACAGTTAATATTTCATGTTAACTGTTTGATAAAAAATGTAATGGGATCATTTTACCCACTATCATTACAAGGTCGGTCAAAACGATCCCTTTTGAGAAATATTGAATAGTTCAAAAAATATGAACAGATCAATAGAAATTTAAGAAATTAACACCAATACAAAAATTTATTTTTGTAGCATCAATCTTTTTAGGCGGTACAAACTTGGGACTAAACCTAGTATACCTTGATATATTTCATATACACAGGGTATAACAATAAATATTTGGTATATAAAAATTTTACGTGTAACTTACCCGCCCGTTCTTCACAGATGTACAAACTCCCCGTAGCTGCAGCGATACTAAATAGAATAGGTAATAGAGGTCAACGACTACAGCTATTGTGAGCGGCAAAGAATACACGTATTTTATTTAAAAGTTACTAAAAACCGTCGGGTATTAGATACCCAGCAACAATAACGCCTGGTAAATTATTCTCATAGTTATTTTTACTCCAAAGAATTTCGATTACATTTGAGAACACCGATTTCTCCAAAAGCTTTGGCCTTTTTAATTATTAATTGTTTTACTTGACAGTAAAATCTTTCAATACTCGATTGAGTAGTTTTTCTAATGATTTTTTAAAAAACAATTATTACTAAAATTTCACTTATTCAACGATAAATTCATGTTTATCATAATTTTGATTATAATTTTTTGTGATAAAATGCGACTCCGTTTATCTAATTTTATCAATATTGTTCAATTTTTTTTAAATTTATTTGAAAAAAATCTATTTCAATATCTCAATAGTTCTCAATAGGAGCTAGTTTATATAAATTGACATACTTTGATACTTTATGTAGTAGAAGCATAAAAGAAGATCGAAACATTTTCTACATGAAAAAACTTATTGCTTTAGTTATTGAATATTGATGTTAGGAATATTAACTTATTGTATTTAAATCCATAAAAATTAATTAAATACAATATTCTATTCTATGAATTAGAAATTATTATTTTCTCTGCTTATACGTAGAGATACAAGTACTTGGTATCCATTTGTTATACCATGTATATGAAATATACTAAGGTATATTAAGGTTAGTCTCAAGTTTGTAACGCTTAAAAATATTGATTGCCTGTCTGTCTATCTGTCTGCCTGTCGTCTGTCCGTCTGTCATCACGAGAACTCAAAACCGAAAGTAGATATCATCTGAAATTTGTATAGCGTGCTGAGAACGTAAAAAGTGAGGTCAAGTTGGTAATTGAGCAACATAGGCAATTGGGTCTTGGGTCCGTAACTTGAGTTTAAATGTAAAAAATGTTCCTTATAAAAAAATAAACAACTTTTGTTTGAAACATTTTGTCATTGTTTATCCGTGAGAGCGCAATATATGCGCAAATTGTATAGTATGTATTATATGCGAATATCAGTTATATATGTGCGACATCTGTATATGTGTAATGCGACAGAGTAATCAACACTGTCTATACATGGTATTTCAACAATTAACTCAACAACAATTTCTGTATATTAAAAGAAGTATAACAAATAATAAGCAAGTCATATTTGTTTTCGGTTAATATTATTGACGAAAACAAGTATAACTTATAATAAAAACTTGAACAATTATTTATATATTATCGGTGAGCACCGGTTACTCAATTTACTCAGGAAGCACTGTAGGTAGTTTTATTATCCTCCAATGATAATAAGCAAGAGAGGTATGTTCTGTGGTGTGACTCACTCAGTGTACCTATATACAAAGTATCGTACCAATAATTTTTTTTAATTAAAACATTTATCTGGGAAAAAATAATAATGTAATATAAATTTAATTCTTTTTATAGACTGAAAAACAATGATCTTTTCCATTATTACAATCACTTACGAAAAAAATTATTACTTTTTCAATTCAAAGTAACCCTTGAAGATTTTCTGAGATGAATGAATAACCAAACCGAATGATCCCCAAAATTATTATCCCCACCCCGAAACCTTATCATTGACATGTTTATAGTAAATTAAAACTCCTCTTGAAATCACTTTAACAACAGTATTTACAACAGTATTTTTAACAACTGTTTTCTGCTTAGATTCTAAAGAGGTAGACACTCCATCAAAAAGCCATCAAGAGTAAACCAAATTCAAAGCCTGTCCAGCACTGCTATACACCATAATATTATGTATATACAGGTTGAATTATTTTAATCGTGTCATTTTTGAAGTCAAAGAGGTGTGTTTTTTGTTAAAATGCTCAGGAGGGTGAAAAGTCCCAATGTCAGTTAGTTGTGGGGTTTTAAAGTAGTGGGTTAATTTAATTTTTTGAATGGAAACTTTTTTTTTGGAGATTAAATTTCCTTTGGAAAAAATTATAAATGTTTCAAACCGTTGTTTGAAACATTTTTTCCCTAAGCTTCAAATTCCGAATTACTTTTATGTAAGAAAATTTCAAATTCGGAATTTTATACAATTGGACTGATATCGAAATAGCCACATTACCCATAAAAATCTAAAAGTAGACTTTATACAATAACAAAATTTGAAAGTTGAAATTAAAATTAAAAATTGATTTACTTAATTATGAGTTTAAAACGTTCAAATGATGCGTACTTCTAAAGATTTTCAAAAACCAACTTACCTGAAGTGATAAAAAAATTGCATCCCATCATCCCAATTTGTTAATTGCTTTTTCCGAAATTTTTCTTTTAGAGTTCTTCTTCTACACAAAAAATAAACCACTTCTTTATATTAATAAAAAAACGCTTATAAAAAAATCTTTAATTAAATATATCAATAGCACAGGAGAGCAATTTTTTTAAATAACGAAAGAAATCGACTCTCAAAACTCAAAATTACGCTTTGAACACAATAAATAATATATAAAAAAATTTTTAACAAAAAAAAACCTGACAAAACAACTTAATATGCATTAAAAAGAAAAAAATTACGATATGTTACAATTACTGTTATTTTTTGGAGTCGGTGTCCGCCAAGGAAACAACTGTGATAGGACAGTTTGCTATATTAACTTGCCAGACACCGACTCCAAAAATAACAATAATTGTAATTACATTCTATTATCGTTATTTTTTTACTTTTTAGTGCATATTAATTTGTTTTGGAATACTTTTTTTTTGAAGCTGGCTTTTTTTGATATTTTTTTTATTTTTATTTTTAGTGAATCTGAAGTACACAAGCTAATTTGTCACTAACAAAAGAATTATCGGTGGGCGTGATATTGTGTTATTCGTCCATTTGTCGAGCACATACGCAAATTTAAAACTATTTTCTTATCGATGCTATCGTCAAAACTGGACCAAATTGAAATGGGTCTAGTGTTTCACCAATGAATTCACGTAATTCATATAAATATTATACAAATTCATTTTGAAATATATCAAATATTGATAAATTTATTTTGTTTGTTAATGTAATATAAATATTTACACTTCAATATGATATATCTATAGATTTTGTTTAAACATTTTGCAGTATGATCAATAGTAACTAATTAAATAAATTATATATCATTAATAGTAAACAAAATAGTGCAGTGTCTGATTGGACTTTGTCATGAAAACTTAGGGAACGAAAACTTTTCTTCCAATGGAAACTTCACCACTTTCCAGCAAAGACAATGATGTCTTTATGATCGCATAAAGCCGTCATATTTAAAATTTAGATGCAATCAATTGTTCAAATATGAAGTGACTGTGAGGGCTTTAAGATTTCTAATGCTCCACCAGTTTAAGACTTTCAGGTTTAAGTCTTCTTTTTTCCAACTTCGTGTTTCTAAGCTTTATTTTCGTTATATTAAGTTATCTTTCTTCTGATACCAATTTCGATTGGTTAACAGATCGGTGTAGATTTGTTCATATCATATGAACAGGTAAGTCAATATAGGTTACTTCAGCAATCTGTTAATCAATCGAAATTGGTATCAGAAGAAAGATAATTTAATTACGAAAGTGAGGATATAGGCTTGCTGGAAAAAAAACCGGCCATGGAAGAAATTGAATAAAACTAATATATTTAAAAATAGGTAGAGCTAATAATTTCTTCTGAAAATAGTTTTTATTATCTTATGAACAAAGAATGTATTTTTGTTTTATTTTATTCATTGAAATTTTCTTATTATTAAAAAAGATAAATTTTTTTTCCCATTTTTATTAATTTATTCAAATCCAGAGATGACAACAAAGCATACTGTAATACTATACTTTGAAATGCAATGCTATTAATATCTTTATTTTAATTCTATAAATAAAATAATTATTCAACAAAAAAAGCAATAAAATGGATTTTTATAACTAATTCATCGCTTGCTATTCTATTTTCAACCGCCACTATTTTACAGCGCATAATATAGCATTCGATATTAGTTTCCTATTCTCGTTTTTACAAACAGTGAAAATAGTATAGCTATTGTAATCAACCCAGAAAAAATCGAAACAAACAACTAAAATAATTTTGTTAGTCCTACCGACCGAAAATAACTGAAAATATTTGTATTCAGAAGTGGATAGTTGTAAGAGGGCGGGTATTTCTTCAAATGGACTATTGCAAACAGTAGGCTTTATAAAAATAGTCTCAAAGGATTCACGAAAAAAAAAGCTCGAAATTTTTTTTTTATTTGAATCATTTCTTACCGACTTAATTTATTTATTCTAAACGTCTTACGACTTAATTCTAAAAACAAAACCCCTTCAGCTGCGCCTTTTCCAGAGATTGCAAAGATATGTGATAGCTGATATCTTAAATAATAAGGAGCTTCATCTGGTACTAAGTATATTCCGCTCGTGAAATTATCAATTGACGCTGCTGGTTAGTTTTTAAAAAACTGTTGATGATATCGGTTGCCTTTGATTTATTAAAATTATGCCTAGAAATTAATTTCCTTTTTGTCAGTCATATCCAAACTTAAACGAAACCAGGAATATATCCGTTATATCCCTAAAGCTTAGTTTTTAGAGCTTTTTTGCGACTTTTGTTTTCAGCTAATTGCCGAAGGAAATGGAGCTACTGCTTTGTACTGATGATGGAATTTCGAAAAAATTATTTCAAATGTTCATCGATCCTACCTTAAAGATGTCAAAAATGAATTAATAAATATAAATATCTGTATCTGTACGTTTATGTAGCGGTCGCAATTTAAGTCCGATTTGAATAAAATTTGGTATCAAGAAGGGTTTTGGTATTTGAAAGTCAATTTCGTTGAGAAAAATCGACAGATAAACCAGGGATGAGCACATAGAGAGGGATGGGTACAGATATTATTTTTTGACCAGTTTTAAGAAAAAAAGTACTCTTGTGATTTTTTTCTCTTGGCGCTTAGTTAAAAATTATTGGAAAACTAAAAATGCAATACAGGGTATTCTATTATTGACTGCAGAACTTTCGCTTCGTGAATAAGCTAAGCTATAAAAGAAGGAAATATTCTTTACCGAATTTGGATCTGAGGCATAATTTACGAGATGATTATCTAACTCTTATTATAATCAATTAATAAAAAATACATTCCTCAAAACCAAATTCATCCAATAGAACACTACTTAAACAGAGGATGTGTTTCATCATAGTGGAAGGAGTGTCTAAATGCAAAATTACTACAAAAAAAAAAAAACACTATTTGGCTATAAGCCATAAAAACCATGTATTATTACACTCCCTTTCTTTGTAAATTAAGTCTAGTACGCAGCCTATCGTGCGAATATCACATTCCTCAAGCATCTAAGGTATACCTACTCACAGACAAACCACACTATGTACATCGTGTTGATGTTGTAAGTTGATACGACGTATAGAATTTTAATGCTACGAAAGACTCTATCTAGTGATAGGAAAAAGAACTATCATACGAATCAGAACGGCCATAGATACATAAATCTAACGGAAATGTTTGTTTACAATCTTGAAATTATACGCATATGTCATAAGCGATTATTGTAACAATTTTTATTAACACAAATTTTGTTAAAGAATTATATAAAACATTAAAATAATTGTTTTTATACCATGTATATATGAAATATACATAGTATATTAAGTTTAGTCCCAAGTTTGTAACGCTTAAAAATAATGATGCTAGGAAAAAAATTTTGTTATAGGTGTTCATAAAATCACCTAGCTAGCCCATTTCCGGTTGTCCGTCCGTCCGTCTGTGGACACGATAACTCAAAGACGAAAAAAGATATCGTGCTGAAATTTTTACAGCGTGCTCATGACGTAAAAATTGAGGTCAAGTTCGTAAATGAGCATCATAGGGCAATTGGGTCTTGTAACTTGTAACAGGTCAATTGGGATATTGTAAACCGTTAGAGATAGAACAAAAGTTTAAATGTAAAAAATGTTCCTTATCAAAAATTAAACAACTTTTGTTTGAAACATCTTTTCGTAAACATCACTGTTTACCCGTGAGGGCGCCAATTAGGCGGAAATTTTATAATATGTACTTAACTCTACTTGATTATCAGTTATGTATGTGTATTGTGATAAAGAAATCAACACTGACTATGCATGGTATTTCAACAATTAACTCAATCAATTGTTTGTTTTCACTTGTTATTTAAAAAAATGCATTTGAAAACACACACAACTGTGAAATTAAAAGTCAAAAAGTATACAAATTTAAAAGTTCAAAATGTAAATAAAAAACAAAAATTATAAAATAAGGTCCAAAATTTGTATTAAAAAATTTATATAACAACACTAACTACAAAGTTTATATAAAAAGTACGAAATCGTAATTTCAAAAGACTCGGGGAGCAAATATAGCACAGCATATTAAAATGTATAATAAAGCATATATCTCCTGCCTCTTAAACCATTGAAATAATCAGCTGATTGTAACGAGAATGGTTTACATTTTTTTACTCGTGGCGCTGACATCTTAGAGTTAAAATCCAATAAGGTTTTGTTTTAGAGTTTTTTGTAGTAGTTTTGCATTTAGACACTCCTTCCAATATGATAAACCAAATCTCTGTTTAAGTAGTGTTTTATTGGATGAATTTGATTTTGAGGAATGAATTTCTTATTAAGGTAGTACCAGCATGAAATCACTTTTCGACAGATTTGGCCGAATTTTTTTTCTCGGGTTTATAATAGCTTTATTTATGAATTCCTAAAATTTCATAATTTTTGACCGTTTAGATCGCGAGATATTTAAAGACAAAGTTCGCGATTTTGAGGGTCATGTCCCATTTAAAGCATGTAAAATGTCCGGTCTCTCCAACTATTTTTTATGATATTATTATATATTGAAGAAAAAGTAGAAAAAAAATGTTTATACAAACAATTCTAAAAAAAAAATTTAGAAATTAATTTTCACTTTCGAGATATTAATTTTGACGTAAATTGATCGAAATTGGGACGTTGGCATAATTATTTCCCATTTTAAACGGTCAAAATTTCTGAAACTTTGGGAATTAATAGTAAGCATTATTAAATTCTTAAATTTAATTTTTCGTTAAATTCTGTCAAAAAAAAAATTGTACCATTGCTTTAACATAGAAACTGCAAATACCATGCTGGAACACCGTTAATTTATTATATTAAGAGTAGGATAACTATCTCGTAAATTAGGCCTCAGATCAAATTTGGTAAAGGACATTTTCTTCTTTTTTTCTCAGCTTATTTAGGAAGCAAAAGTTCTGCAGTCAATCACAGAACACCTTGAATAAGGTTGCAAATTATAAAGTTTCGAGTTGTTTGATAATCTTACCTTATTTCACAACAACGTGTTGTTATTTTTTGATACTATTAAATAATAAATTAATAAAACTCTTCAAAAATAATCTGATTGTAACATACAAACATATGATCAGCTCGAAGTACTATACAAAAAGAATCTTTTATATTTTCTGAAAAAATTTGATCAACTATCCTTATCAGATAATATGGAGAGTATTAAAACGGAGAGGGATCGGGCCAAAAATACCTATCACCTCATTTCAACTCCATTCGACAATATTAGGTTGAAGGGAACGGGAGGTGATTAGGTATATTCTAGTTATATCAGGTGAGCTACTAATAAAAGGACAATGGAAAGCATTGTGACAGAAATGGCAGAGTTTTTAGAACATAGATATATCAATTTAATAACAAATGATTTAAAACAATATTATTGTATTTTCAATTAACCTACTTTCAGATAATGTTTTACTATTATCAAAGTTAGGAATATAGTAAACGGTATTTTTAAAGTATGGCTCATTATGAGGTGAACTTGATATGAACAAACACTTGAAATAAAAAATCTGAGTGGGAGGATACGTTTTGCTGCTTGCATGATACCTGCAAAATAAAAATTTTACGCTTCAATTTTTTAATTTCGAAACTAAAGGTTTTGGTTTCTCCTTATTTATGTGCTTTGTTGTACGTCGTACGGGATTGGGTGATGAAGTTGACACAAACGCATTAGTTGTTTGTATGAAAGTAATATACTGTCTAAAAAATTTCAAATATTGTTCTTTTGAAATGCAACAACATGTTTTAAACAATCTTTTTTGATTGGTTCTACCACTTATAAATATTATAACAAAATAGTGATGTGATTGTCACAACTACATGAGCAGGTAAAAAATAAAAGGTTTATTTAAAAAAAAATTTGATTCCTTCGAGTCGGATTTGAAACTGCGACATATGGATTACTATTGATTTTAGTGTCCTTAGTTTACAGAAAATGGTATATATTATAAAAATGATCAATATGTTTGTTTCAAACTTTCTGTAAATTAGTTAAAACAATATGCAAGTAGTTGGCTCAATCACTTATGGAATAGACATCATATATATGCGATCATCATAACCAAATCCTCTATTTAAAGCAAACGCAAATAACCTTTCTTTTAATTCATCGGTTCGCTTTATTTACACGATTAGAAATTACAACTAAGTACAATTTTATTTTCCATCAATAAAATGCATGACTTTAAATTAAAATCAGGCTCTTTCATAGAAGTAATGATTTTATTTATTTAACTTCAGTGATTTTGTATCAATGAGTTCATATTTTAAATTCAATCCCATCCTATTGTAAATACAAATATTTAGCTGTACTTGTTCTATCCTTAGGAAATTGTTTGAAAGTATTTTTACTTTATTTCAATATGAAATGGCCAAAATCGGGATGAGGTTGTCATTATTATAATTTTTCAGTAAGTATTATAGCTTTTAATGAGGTGAACTTGATATGAACAAACACTTGAAATGAAAAATCGAAGTTGAAGGATACATTTGCAGTTAGCATGATACCTGTAAAATACAAATCTTACATTTTATATACAAATGTTTATTTCGAAAACAAATGTTTTCGTTTCTCTTTATTTATGTGCTTTGAACATGAAAATTACATATAACAACAAATTTTTATACTTTTCATTACATTAACACACAAAGTCAATTATTAAAGCAAAATTTCAACATTCTGTAGTGCGATCGATATACTTGTTTTACCCGCTGAGCAACGCAAAGGAGTGGTAATATGGCACATTCTGGCGTCCATCAATTTGTCTTAATCTTGTGAATGCTACTAAAAATATGGCAGTAATGAAAATTCAAAATGACGATCACCAGACACCATATTGTGGAAAATAATGTATCTGGGTTTGTTTGTGGCACACAACAGACGAAACGCGTGGGCCGATAACGGTATAGTTTTTTAACGGTATAGTTTGGGGAGTGATTTTATATCGGTACATTAGTAATTGATAGATTTTTAATCTCCTGCCAAACACGCAACTATATTCAATTATTATTTTGAAGACTTCGAACTTGAGTAACAGCTAACTTTAGAAAAAATGTATGTTAGTTTTTTGCTTATTTTGAGCTAGAGAAAACACACTGAAACTAGTGCCAGGCAAGTTTGAAATACTTAGTATAACAAGATGTTGCTTGTTGATATTACATCTCGCGAAAAATCCAACGAAATGTTTCCTGTTGTTTTTCTCAAGGTCGTATGTTGAGATTTGTGTAGTAAATATTCATTTTTGAAGTGAAATTTTAATTATTCAAAAATGTTTGCAATTATGCATTATATGTATTATAAATGCATTTAATTTAACATCAGAGACGGTAATACTTACAGATGTTATCGTTCTTCGAGAACCAATTTGACATGAATCGAAAGCTTATTGTTAATTCAAAACAAGATGAGTAGGTTGCCTTGAATTTATTGTTGGAAGTTTTTTTTTATAGATAGACTATTCATTTTTTTCCAATTAAAATTGAAGTAAAGTGGTGGTGATTGGTGGCTTGGTTTTAAAACTGTAAATTCTATTATAAAAAATTATTCTTTTACAGGCCCCCCCCCCTCCAATGTACTTCAAGTATTTTTTAATTGATCGTACGCCTTTTTCTTAAAAAAAATGTTCTCACTGAGAACGGAATAGTAAAATGTCAATTTAAGTTTCTTAGTATTTCGGAACGTTGTATGTGGTACCTTTATCAGATTTTTGTCGGAAAATTTCCAATTTTTACTCTAGTATTTCGAACGTTAATATTGAGCTTTGTTTCTGTCACTTTGAATATTACGAAATTTCAATTGGGCTTATAATAATGTAGAAATTTCGAAATTGAAAGCGATTATTACCATAATCGTATCTTGTTAATAAAACATTGGAATAAAAAACTGAAAGGGAACTTTTTGGTAGCAATTCGATGTGTTTGTACAGACAACTCTCCTAGTAGTTAAAATTTTTGCCCTATTTGAAAATAAATTTTAAGTTTCAGCTGCTTTTGATGTTATTAAGTCTTATTTTGTTACCGTGCAAAACTGATCATCACTTTTGGTGTGGCTCGGTTACTTATTGTTGCCAAAAGCGAAATTTTTATAATAAACAAAGTACTCCTAATTTTCGTCGTTCAATATGTTTGGAACTGTATACAGAGTGTCTAGATAAGTTGGTTGCATATGTAAAGCTATTTTATTATAAGGTTTACGAACAAATTTATTCTTTATAAAAAGCTCTGCTTAAGAAAATATTAGCATTCAGCTATTTACATGTATGGAACACGAAGATGGGGTATGTTGAGACAGAAACGAACTAAAGATAACTGTTTAGGGATGAAGGGAATATTTTGACCACTTCAATTTTAAAATAAATTTTGCAAATCCTACTTATAAAACACGATATCTGTTATACAAATTAACCAGCCATCATACTTAAAATGTTTATTTGCTAATTTGAAACATTTAT
The DNA here is from genome assembly GCF_905475395.1 of Chrysoperla carnea. Lineage (NCBI taxonomy): Eukaryota > Metazoa > Arthropoda > Insecta > Neuroptera > Chrysopidae > Chrysoperla > Chrysoperla carnea. The sequence continues at coordinate 62,413,368 of NC_058341.1, read as the reverse complement.
AACTAAATAATTAATACAGAACATTTATTTTTCATACATTACTATAGTATTGTTGACATAAGTAAAAACAGTTACCTTCAGATCGTTTTTGCCTCAACGCATCCACCTTCGCGTTCCATACATGTATAACTGTTCTTTTACCAAATTGTTTAGATACACTCCTACATATTTCGGGAGTGATTTCTTGAACCGTTTCCCATATTATCTGTTCTAAATGGTCAACATTTATAAACGACCATTAAGATTCCAGTCGATTTTTCTCCATTTGTGGACATTCCTGTGCATTCGATGTCAAAAGTGAATAGCCGAATGTTTCTAATTTTTGAGTTTTTTTATAAAGAATAAATTTTTTTCGCCAACTTAGTAAAACACTCTGTAGTCTGTATACAAATGTATAATTATAGTATGAAACTGAGTAATTATAAATGCGATACAAACAATAATATGTATTTATTTAGATTAATAAATAGATTTTAATTACTTTCAGGTTATTTGATGTATTAATTATGTTGACATCTTTGTGATAAATTTATATAATGTAGGTATGTTACTTTAGTTAATGATAATTAGGGAGCGGATTCTAGGAAAAATGCACTGAAATAAGTGAAATTTATAGATCACTAAGAACTTGTTACTACTGTAGTTGGTTTTCTTACCATTTTTTAAAGTCTGGTGAATCTTTAGTAAAATTAAAGGTTAATATACGTTATTATTAAAAGAATAAAAGAACAAGTGAAAACAAACAATTGACTGAGTTAACTGTTGAAATACCATGCATAGACAGTGTTGATTACTCTATCACATTACACATACATACATGACACACATAAATGACTAATATTCCCATATAATACATACCATACAACTAAACAGTGATGTTAACGAAAAAAGGTTTCAAACAAAAGTTGGTTATTTTTTGAAAAAGGACCATTTTTTAAACTTTTATGCTATCTCTAACGGTTTACAAGATGGGTCCTACGGACCCAAGACAAAATTGGCCTATGTTGCTCAGTTACAAACTCGACCTCACTTTTATGTCTTGAGTACGGTATAAAAATTGCAGCTTGATATCCGGACAACCGGAAATTTACTAATTAGGTGATTTTATGAACACCTATACCAAAATTTTGTTCGTAGCATCAATATTTTTTGGCGTTACAAACTTGGGACTAAACTTAGTATACCTTGCATATTACATATATGCATGGTATAAAAATTATGATCACGAAGCTAAGTGTCGAGACGTTATTGACAGGTGTAATCTACTTGGCTTCATTCCTTTTCCGTTTCTTTACAAACAAACAAAAAAACATGTTTTTCGCACCATTCAGATTTTCTTTAAACAACTTCATACGGCCCGATTTTTCTAACACTAACCAAGTTCAAACGGCCCGATTTTAGTTTGTTTGATAAAAATCTAGTATTTTTCTCCTAATCATCACTTTGTAAAACCGGACAGGATAATTATTTAAAATTTTCAACTCTTTTACTTATGCCGTAATGGGAGTAAAACTATAAAAATTTTTCTCACCTCCATTCAGAAAATGACAATTTTCTGCCCACTGTGCAAAATGAAGTTGCTGCCTTCCACCTCCGTCAAAATAGTATAAACACTAAGGGAACAAGTTAAGAAAGTCTCAGATCTCATTTTTGTCACCCTCGGTTTCATTGAACAATGAACATAAGATCTAAGATATTCTATGCTTTTACTCCCCAGATGTGTAATATACTTACTATTTTCTAAGAAGTATTAATATTATTATTAAAGAAAACATGTAGTTCATCAAATTTTTTAAACACCCAGAATCCAATCTCAAGTATCATTTATTAATTAATCAAGTGAGTACAAATGTATCCATGTTTGTTAAAATATTAATCCATAGATATAAAACATGCGCTCGTATATAACTTTTGATTTATACATATAAATATTTATAAACTTTAATTACTATTTTGATTCTGAAAATATTTTATCAACTTTATTACAGTACATCATTGAAATTACTTATTAAGACACTTCGACACGAGTCTCCATCGAATGTAGGTCGTATTCCAAAAATCATGTTTGATCTTATATAGGTCATGGTTTAATCAACTGATAACAATCAACTAAAGCCATAGTAGCCCATAACTTGATTAGGCTGCATCGACTATCCGGATGGGATACTTTACCTCATTTTGGGATCATGTTCAAACTATAAAGGAAAAATAGCAATTAATTAAACTTGATGCATTAGAAATCGTGAAAATAATAAACAAAATTGCATAAATAATATTTTTTAAATGTAAATTAACATAATTACTGATGAAATTTGTTCGAAAATTATCTGATTTACAATTTTCAAGTTTTGAAAATTGTATGAAGTAATTTTATGATAAAACTTATCGTTTTGCTTAAAATCGCGAAAAAACCGTTTTTGTGACCTTTGATTCCGAGAAAATTTTTTTTCAGGTATAGGATCGATGAGACCATTTTAGACTTCATTTCTGATGGTGTTTAGAAAAATCCTACTTTACTCTTCATTTTTTGGTTTAATTTGACCGGATAATTTGCCAAAAAACGTGAACCAATTTAATAGTATCCAAAAATATAAAAAGTAAGAAATTAAAATCGGTGTCGATGCTAACGCAAGGGATTACAAAAACAAGGGTTCAAAACAAAGGTCAACTGTTCTCTTGCTAAAATATATTAATTTTACATCACCCGTAGAACACATTAATAGGGTATTGAGGGGTCTGATAGAGATTGTATACAAGGCGGATTAATATTACACACGGGGCTTCATATTAGTTTTTGGGAGGGGGAAGTACATCGACGTAATGTCGATATATGGGAAGCAATGCTGCTATCTTGGTACAATACCGTGATCGGAGGAAGACTGAAACATTTCTTCTAGAGGCTCTTCAACGACTAGAACAACTTTATTCAAATTAAGATTAGCATTTCTGTGGGTTGTACTGTGCATTTTATCAAAATATATCTCTTTCCGGGCACACAATCAAAATATTTAGCTAAATTTATAAAAAAATTATTATAATCAATTAGCTAGAGCGGTTTCGATTGATTTGGCAATCCCCTCGGTAGCAGTTAGCCCCTAAAACTAAATTAGAAATAAAAAACCAAATTAAGATAAAATTATATGTACACCCCCCTATGTCAAAATTATTGATTAATTTTACTTAAAACAAAGAATAAATTATTAAAGTTTATTCCTCAAGACTGAAAATGAAAGATTCATTTTAGAAAATGAGGTAAAATCTGAACAAAGGTAGGTATTAAAAAATATCTTACTCTTAAAAATTACCCTTGAGATATAAGATAATAATAATTATTAAAAAAAAAAACAAGTGGAAACAAACAATTGACTGAGTTAATTGTTAAAATATCATGTATAGACTGTGTTGATTACACTGTCACATTAAACATACACACATATCACACAAACATAATTGATATTCCCATATAATAAATACTATATAATTTGCGCCTAATTGGCGCTCTCACGGGTAAACAGTGATGCTTACGAAAAAATGTTTAAATAACAAAAAGTTTTTTTTTAAAGACATTTATTATATTTAAACTTTTGTTCTATCTCTAAAGTTTTACAAAATGGGTCTTACGGACCCAAGACCCAATTGACCTATGTTTGACCATTTATGAACTCGACCTCACTTTTTATGTCCGGAGCACGTTGTAAATATTTTAGCTTGTTATCATTTTTCGTTTTTGTGTTATCGAGTTGACAGACGGATGGACGGACAACCGGAAATGGACTAATTAGATGATTCTATTAACACCTATACAAAAATTTTTTTCGTAGCATCAATATTTTTAAGCGTTAGAAACTTGGGACTAAACTTAACATACTATGTATATTTCATATATAGATGGTGTAAAAAACAAAAAAAAAAAACAAAAAAATATCAAAAAGTACACCCGAAACAGAAAGAAATTTTAAATAGATGTTCCTAAAACAGAATAAGTAATAACTTCAAATAAAAAATAACCAAATGAAGATCTGAAATAGAAGAGACATTTTAATTAGTTTCACTCAATTTTTACTGAAAATACACAACAAAATAACCTAGAAATGGTAAAATTGATGTTAACCTTTGTTTTTATAACAAATAAAAAAAAACTTTTAATTAAAAATAAATAGTACAAATAAATATGAACAAAATATATAATTTAGGTTATTTTTTTGATATAAAAATAAATTTTGTTCTGAAAAAATATTCGTAAATTGAGTACAATAAATAATGTTTCATTTTTTATTCATTTATCATGTTAAAACCCATATGAAACTTTTGTTAAATTTTTTAATAAATTATGTAGTTTAATCTCTATTTATTATCACATAATATGTTTTGTCTAGTTCCCATTTTCGATTTTACAAATGATTGTTGTTATATACACGGTGATAGACGTTCATACAGGGTGTTTGTTTATTCGAAAGTACTTTGCAACAATGTATATTTTAAAACCAAGGCAAAGCTTGGTACTATTCGTTGCGTGCAAAATTGAATTTTTTTTCATTATTTCAAATGGAATTACCACCTGGAAATCTAAAACTACAGGATAGTTAATAAAATTTAAAAATAAAATCAAAATATACACCAACAAAAAATTTATTAACAGCTGTGGGAGCTTTTATTCACTTCAATAAAGTTATACCTCTATTCGCACCGTGCGCGAGTTTCGTTTCCATGGTAACGATACCCTACTTTAATTATAGAATTGTATGGATGTATATATAATTGTATGGATTGCATTTAAGACTTACATTGAAAATTTAATAATATTGTCTCACAAATTTTAATAAATAATTATGAAAATTTACGTTTGAAGAATAATATTTGTGCAATTTGATTTCTTATTTTCACAATTTTTAATGCATTAAGTTTAATTAATTAGTGTTTTTCAATATTTTTAATTTGACTTTCACTATGACATTAACATGTAAAGAATTGCAAATTAGTCATAACAGCCCCTTTTATCACCAAAATTTTTCACTGGAAGCGCTGGCATCGATTTTATTGTCCCTACCATGACTACGCACACAACGAATACCTCTTTACTTAGTTAATACATAGTGAAGTAATGTGAGTAATAGATTCACAAATCTTCAGTTTTTATCTTAGCAAAAGATGTTGAAAAATTTTCGAAATATCGAATTTTGTCGAAAATATACAGCTTTCGTAAAAACTTTCTTCTTGGTCGAGGGACTATTGTAGACCGGTTTTTCGAGACTTAATCTCTTCGTCTAGATTTCTTCGAACAAAATATTTTAGCAGCAAGTGAAATTTTTCAATTTTTGATACCAAAATCGAGCTTTGAAAAAATGCATTTTTTGTGGATGCAGAAACTCTCGATTTTAACGGGATCATAGCCGTCGTTACACTAAAAGTAACAATTGCAAATATATTTTTTAATGTAAAGTAAGTACTTATTAGTAACGTGTGCAAGTTTCAGAGCTCTACGAGTTTTACTTTTTACCGCAAAAAAACAAACCCATCCCAATAAAATGCACTTTTTCCTTGTCCGATTTCAGGATCAAAAATTAAAAAATTTCACTTGCTGCTAAATTATCATGGTCGAAAAAGTCTAGTTGAAGAGACTTAGGCCCGAAAAACCGCTCTACCATAGTCTTTCGACAGAGAGGAAAGTTTTTACGGAAGGTGTCCTCCGAAAAGAGAGAAGATTTGTGAATCTATAACTAATAACTTCACTATATATTAACTTAAAATCGAAAAAGAAGGTTTTTTTGAGATCTAGAACTTTCCAATTTAATTTTTTTGCATTGGACATCAACTCTTTTTTTATCGCAAGAAAACAAAAAACGCTATGTTTCTTGGCTCGTTTCCTTTTATAACAACGTATTTTTAGTCCATAGATTATTTGGATTAATTATATATACATTTTGCTGAATACAATTTGTATTTTGTTATGCTTAAAACTTTTTACGAAAATATTTCGGCATTAAAAAATGTACATATTAAAACATATTAAATTCGTGTTAAGCTCTAACATATGTGTTTCACACATGGCTGCATACAGGTACCTGTTAAAATAATTTATTTCGATTTTCTTTCTATGACCCAAATATGTCACATAATACTGTAATGTATTCCCAGTTGAAAACGAGATTCATATAACCATATACCCATATAGCAATGCCACACCAGCAATGCACAAATAATAATTCTATACTAGTTGAAATAATTGTTATTTAAAAGTAATTATTATTCCCTGTAGTATTGCATGAAACTGTTCTCTACAAATCATACTTAAAATGGACTCGTCCATGAATTTAATCATCTTCTCTGAATTCATTCGAATATTTTAAATAGAAAATTAAATTTTTTTTTGTTAAATAATTTTCCTGCCCGTCTGGCTGTTTGACTGTTTGATAAAAATCTTGCATTAAATTCAATTAATAATAAGGAATATAACATTATGGTAGAAGATAAGGAAATAATTTGCCTTGGCAGAAAGAGATATGGTGTTTTTAACCCCCAACCCCAAATGTTATAAGTTTGACCGCTGTGTATGTGTGTCTGTCTATGTGGCATCAAAGCGCCTAACCAGATGAACCGATCATGATTTTTTTGGTTTTAAATGAAAGTTAATTTAATGAAAAGTGTTCTTAGCTTCTTTCAAGTGCGAGTTTATGGTTCCGTACTCGAAAATATTAAAAAATTGGCGATGATCTTCAAAATCGGCTTAGCTTGGAAACTTTTAGGAAAAAGGTGATTGAATGGAGAGTGTTCTAAGATATGTTTCAATGGCAACTTTAGGGTTCCGGACCCGGAAAAAATTGCCGGAAGTTTTTTAAATTTTGTAAATTTCACTTGTGCTTTATAGGTGCTTAATCCTTACCAATATTGTAAGTGCGAAAGTAACTCTGCCTCTCTGTCCTGCTTGTGACATTATCGAGCCTCACTAGCTAAACCAATTTTGATGAATTTCGGTACATAGATGAGATTTTGGAGGGCTACTTTTTCCGCTAAAATAAAACTTAAAGAGGATGAAATATGAGTTGAAAATAGTTTCGTTTCGTAAATATTCATAAATACGTTACATACAGGTTGCTACTAAGTTTGCTTCATATGGAAAACTTTTTTATTTGAGGTTTACGAAAAAAAGTTATTCCAAATTTTTACATTCAGCTATTCACTTTTGACATCGAATGTACAGGATTTGCACAAATTGAAAAAGTTCAATAAGAATGTTAATGGTCGTCTAGAACACCATTTTGAACAGATAATAAGGGAAACGGTTTAAGAAATCACTCCCGCGATATTCAAGAGTGTATTAAAATTTTATTTAAACAAGTGAAGGCAAACCGTTGACTGAGTTAATTGTTGAAATGCCATGTACAGACGAAATAAACCTAGCTTGGAGTTCTAAAATGATATCTTTAATTTTGTCTACTATCTCTGAATTGTTTTTAATCGAGGAACTGTTTAGTACAAGTAGATTATTCCGAAACAAACTTTTTAGAAGTTTTAAAGGAAGGAGCGTTAAGAGCAGAAACCATTAGTCTAAAACTATTGCTAGTCCGAATTTTTCTAATTTTTCGTTTTGGATTTCATCGACATATTCAATTGTGTTTCCACGCCTACAAGCAAATTAAGAACTGGTGTGCCACCAGGAGGTACAAATTTCAAAAATATCTCCAATAGCTGAAGTTTTGGAACAGAAAATTATTCCAATGATAAGTTGGTTATGAGTTTTTGGTTAGAAAATGGGTTTTTTGGGAGTAATTCCTTGGAAGGGTATAGTTTTTGAAACTTATTTCGAAGTTTTATATTTCCAGTTTAATTCTATGATTTCAAGTTGTCTTTAGTGTTAACTATAACCTTAAAATTCCAAGTGACTTGCTGTCTCGTTTAATTGATTTCAATAAAGGAACGAATATACTGCGTTCTTAAATTTCTGTAAAAAGAGCAAATTAGTATTAATAAAGTTAATCTTTTGTGCAATGCGACGAAATTTATGAACAACGTTTTGGCTGTGCAGCCAATTCGTATAAGAATGGATTTTTGTGACTTCGTTGCTGAGACATAATTATGTAAATAAATAACTCAATACTCGAAATAAAATTGTATATTAAGAAATATTATTTAGAAAATAGAATTAAACAACATACAAAAGATTTACATTTCGCTAAATATCGATATTCCGATTGCAACACAACCATCGTCAATAGCTAGGGTTATTGATATAACACATTACAAACATTCTTTACTTTAAGTTGGCTACTGAAGATTACGATTGACTCAGATGTTAGTCTGTTGTATGTTTTTTAAATCTTATTTCAAGTATCGTGGTATTTAATTTAATAACTCATACAGCAATATTCGAATAAATTTGGAATAACGCAGTATGGAAGAAAAAAATACTTAAATCAATGTGATTTCTTCCTCTTGGAATTGTAGCTTATATTTTACTACGGAACCTGTTTCGTAATAAACATTGGAAATAGATAACAATAAGTATGTTTTCATTTCTACATAATTGACTGTTTAAAACTAATTCAAAGTTTTATTGTATTTTAATAAAAAAGTTATTTTATTTGGTTAAATTATGGTTTAATGTAGCTAAAAGGTAATTACTTTGTATTTATGTCTATGTATTGACTGTCTAATGAACAGAAAAATTAATTGTTTTTGACTTCAACTTTTCAGAATCGAGAACTTTTTTGATGATATTCGAAAGTGACTCAAGAATATTGTCTAGTCAACAAATTGAAATTGGTGAAATATAGAGATTTAATGGCCTTAAAAATACGTGTGAAAGCTCGTTGAATTCGGAATGATCAGATGAATTAATCTAAAAATGGCGCACGAAGACCTACTTTCAGCGTTCATTTAAATTAGAAAAAAATTGGTAGCGCAAGAGCTGCGTTAGCTAAGCGAATGCCCTCAGAGATTTAAAAAAAATAATATTTTTCTAATAATCGAATATTGAATATTTAATTTTTCAGAAATTTGTATTTCATAAATTAAGCGTTTAGATAAAAATCAATAGAGAACTTTTTTGCTTAAAACTGATCAAAAAATACAAAAATATTTTTTATTTTGAAAGAATTCAAAATTTTTTACTTTGCCCATTCCCCCACCCTTTTCTTATCTGTCGATTTTTCTCATATTCTCATTTACGAATTTGACGACCTTTCAAGTACCAAAACCCTTCTTGATACCAAATTTTATTCAAATCGAACTTAAATTTGTTCATTCACTGATTATTATTCGATAACCAGTAGCCATACTGACAAGCAGAAGAATTTAGTAGGTTATATTTAAATATAACTCGATCTCAATTGTTCTTACCAATTTTTATTGTTTGTAAAATTTTTTTGAATTGACAAATTTGTGAATTAGTGATTGATTTTTCTTCAGAAATTAAGATAAATTTTCTCACAGAAAGGAAAATGAGTAAAAATTTAATGTATTTAAAACCTTTTTATCGCACAGTATAGAACAGGCTTTCTTAATTTCGTATCCTTGTAAATGATTGGGTGGCCGAGTACAAAACCTAAGTTGATTTAGTCAGATATTTGATTTTTCTTCAAATACTGAAATAGTTTTCGAACAAAACATGCATAATTAATATTTGGTAAAACTTAGATATTTACAGTAAATGTTTTTATTATTTAAAACCCTAAAACCTTTGTTTATTTTCGTTCAATTATATTATGTTTACTCAAAATAATATTTGTTTTCTCTCAATAAATTAAAAATATGAAAAGTGGAATAATCCCAAAATTGGACCAAATCCAATTAAATCATTTTATATTATTTTTGATATCCCTTCCATTATTAATAATTGGATTTGGTCCCATTTTGGGATTATTCCACTTTTCATATTTTTAATTCATTGAGAGAAAACAAATATTATTTTGAGTAAACATTATATACTTGAACGAAAATAAACAAACCACGTTATATATCGAGTGAGCTTATTTCGGTAAGCTGGGTTTCGGCAGTCAATAGCTCCTGTCTACAAATATATATACATATTTATAAATTTTAACGATGGTCATTTTTAACATCTATTAGGGATTTTAACATCTAGGATTGACGAACATTTAAAGAAATGTAGCTCCATTTCTTTCCGCAATTCGCTTATAATGAAGATAGAGTTCCGGAATTGGGGGTTTTCATCGGAAATCAACTACTCTTTAAGAATCTTTTTTTTAATTACTTTAATATTACTATTTTATGAATGCTTTTTTTGAGAATGAATAAAAAAATACTAGTAAAAATTATTCATGAAAACTTTTAACCATTAGAAACAACAATTTTTTTTCCATTCATGATACACTTTTTCATGGAATCACCCATATTTATATATCTTTTTTTTAAATATAAATAAATAATAATGGGAGTTTAACCTCCGTTTTTGTGACATATGCCTAATCACAGAGGCCACCCACATCATTATTTGTTAATCTCTCTTTATTCAATTTCAAACATATTTACAATTACATTTTTGATGTGGGTGGAGTCGGTTGCTTCGTTCTTTTCCAAGCGACGACAATATGTGATCAATTCTGCACTCCCATTAATTATAAATTGTTCACACTGCCGCTGCCTGGATTCGAACCCGCAACCTAAGACTAAATAGTCTAACGTTCTAAGACTAACGCCTTAGACCGCTCGGCCATTTAGGCTCTTATCTTTTTTTTATATATTATCAAAATAAATTAATCCATTTTGTTTTATTTGTTTGTTTGTTAACAGGATGCGGATCTAACACCAGTGCTGAAAGCTTTAACAGATGCTGTAACTCGAACATTTCCACTACCTCGATATACACCAGTTACACGTAGTGAAAAAATACAAGCATTAATTGCCGAACATTTACCAAGATCAGTTTACGATATTATTTACTCACGACGATTCTAAGTTAACGAAAACGACAGCCAGCAACCATAATAATATCAATTGTTTTTTAAGAATATTACCAAAATTACAGTAACAACAAATACGCATGTTTTTTCCATAGTTAATACTTTCATCTGTGTTTTACTCATTTTCTATTTCACTCTGGTGTTTTCCCTTCTGGTTTTCAAAACAATGAAAATACAAAAGAATGTTATATACTGTTGTTAATCAGTTTGTCAAACATTGTGTTTATTAAATTCTGATAAGTTGTTATCCATAAATTAGGAAAATTAATTAACTTTAACACAGTTTCCTATAACGTGAAATATATAAATAGCTCAATCCTGACGGGTTTTGTAAACGATTTAAGGATTGCAATAGACCTTTTTCATGAAAAACAGAAATGCTTTTTGTTAATTTTTTATGAAAATATAGATCGAGTAGAGCTTGTTACTCGAAAATTACGCATTTTTAACAATAAAAACAGTATAAAAAAAAATTGTAAAAAAGTCACAACATTTGAAATAATTCGTAACGAATCAATTCGACAAGCAATGACAATAACGGTTACTTCATTTCTGAAAGAGAAGAATAAAATGTCTTCAAAAAGCGACCCGGGATTTTCAAAGCCAGATCAAGGAAATTACTGAAAATAACTATTTTTATGGTATGAGAGTTTTTAGTGCAAGATGACAGGATCAATGCACCCGAAGTTCTTGGAGTAAAAGCAACTTTGAGAGTACTATTTTTAATTGAAAAATGCGTAACATTCTAGAAAAAAAAGTGATTAATAAAATTTCATTAAAAAATTGTTAGGTCTTTGAAGAAGAGCTATGGGGACTTTTGTACCATGTTTAATTTTGGTAAATTTCATAATGTATAGTAATGGATCGGACCCTTGCGATGAACACGATCAAACCACTTTTTTCTAATAGCCATATCCATTGGAAACGGAAAAATAAAGTTTTTCTGGCTGTTTTGAAGTATAATGTGAGCACAGAGGCACAAAACACGTCCGAAACATTTTTATGCGCGATTAATCATCGTCAATATTGACCGATTTATCTGTCATTGCCGGTTTATTTCATTCGCAATTCGTATATTTATGATAATTAATAAAAGTCAACTCACGAACTGTCGTCACAGCGCCATTCGTATAACTTCGTGTGTTTCCGGATCGTTTTCGCAAGTTTGAATTTTTATGATTTTCATTGTGTTTTCTCGGTCATATGGCTCCAAAAAAATCGGGGAAAAAATTAGCTCATTTATCAAGACATTTACTTTCAATTAAAAAATAAGGAAAAAAAATGTGAAAAAGGTCTATCATGACTCAAGCACGAGTGTCAAATATCATGATTTATCACTAGATCTCAATAAGTTTTTACCGATTTTTATTGTTTGTAAAATTTTTTTGAATTGACAAATTTGTGAACTAGTGATTGATTTTTCTTCAGAAATTAACATAAATTTTCTCACAGAAAGGAAAATGAGTAATAATTTAATGTATTTAAAACTTTTTTATCGCACAGTATAGAACAGGCTTTCTTAAATTTCATATCCTTGTAAATGATTTGTGGTTAAGTACAAAACCTAAGTTGATTTAGTCACATATTTGATTTTTCTTCAAATACTGAAATAGTTTTCGAACAAAACATGCATAATTAATATTTGGTAAAACTTAGATAATCACAGTAAATGTTTTTATTATTTAAAACCCTAAAACCTTTACCGAAGAGGTAACCACAGTAATTATTTACCGAAAAAATTAATTCAAAAATATCACATAAGCAAACTTAAACAAGGTACTGTTCTAAAAATAAAAAGATAGTCTGTCATGAGGACTGTCAGGACGGAAGTGAAAACTTAAAACTTTGGAATAACTGTTTTTTTTAAAATTTGTTATGTTTATAATTTGCATGAAAAATTAAAATTTCATCATTATTTTGTAAATTGAAATTATTAACGTGGATATAAAAAACTACGATAAATAATATTTAAAAAAAAAAAACTCCATCTATGGACAGTAATCAGAAGTTACCAAAGATCCGAATCACTCAGTTAATAGTTAATTGTACAGCTTTAATTATAATTTCATAGGTGTTGTTTGTTCTATTGAAGAAAGTTTCCTAGATTACGGTGTTGTATCTGTAGTTATATTCATAGCATGTTGATAACGCGAAACCATAAGATTTTATCCTACCAAATATTATTTACTATTACAAATTGTCCATAGAAGTTTTCACTTCAATAAAAATTGTCCATAACAAAAATATTGAGATAGATACTGTTGAATAAGTATAATGAATTTTCTGTCAAATAAGTAGAAAGAATGTTTTAAGCAAGGTTTACTCCACACTTGGTAGAAAATCAATATATCAGTAATGTCTTTTATTATTATTGAAATTACACATAAACAAACTACTCTAGCAAAGGTTTAATCGGTAAATAATTACTTTAGAATAGATTTAAGTAGCGTAATAAGCTTCATAAGACAAGTAAACTTCTTTGACACTAAGCAATCATAAGCTAATGCAAATACTCTCTATTTCCAGTATTCAGAAGTTTTACTGATGAGAACCAAATCGAAGAAGAAATACCGTAAGCCGAGGTCACATTAAGGAATCGTCAGGATTTCAGTTTTGGAAAAATTTGACCTAAGCAAAACGGAAATTATATTTCTTAAATAATACTTGACGAAAACAATATTTTTCTTTTTTTAAAATGTCGAATTTTAAAGTAATTTTCTGTAATGGCTTTCTCTTGTTTATTTTGGAGAAAAAACGTCCTCCGTCGAGTGTTTGTCTAATGCCTTACGATTTTATGGGCACCTAGTAAAATTTATTCCGACTAGCCTAGTTAGATTAATTCTTACTAGGAAGTTTATTAAACCCGTATTTTATTAAAGCAGTATCCTTACTAGGTAGCTTATTAGCCCGTGAACTGATAAAGACTTTAAGGTTTCGTCAGCTTAATTTATTGGGCCATATTATTAGAAAACAGTGCCTAGAATATGATATGATCTTTGGCGAGAGGAAGAAAACGTCATATCTTAGTTACCTTAAAAGCTTAAAATTAAACATATTGACATTCTTCTTCTCACCAACGACAGGGGCACGTAGAATGCCATTTACACCAACGTTTGTTAATCAAACATGGTACTTCATTGATTGATTGATTGAGTTTATTAAATAAATAGGAACTACAATCAAATAACTTCCTAGAAATGTATCCTACTGCAAGTACATGGTTAAAGACTTAATTTATTATCCTTAGTCAAGGTTTTTCTTTAATCTGGAAAAGCCAGGTTTGGTTCTTCAAATTTGGTGTAGAATTTGGTAAGAACTACAAAATCAAGACGGGATTTCTTAATGCTGGCTCTTCTTCAATCATTTCGCCAAGTTCAACAATTCCAGTTTGATAACCGTTAAGCGGACTTGAACTACGATACGTTTCTTAATTACTATCAAAAAGTTTACGTCACCAAGAGCACATTTTCAATAGAATATTTTTTACATTAATATATTGTGACGTCATATTTAGATAAACTATATTTGTAACATTTAAAAATCCAAGATGTAACAAATTGTATATCTCGTCTTTTTTTCAATTAGCGAATATTAATAATTCATAAAATGAACCAATTTCAATTAAAAAATAAAATATATGGAAAAATTGTTGAATACTATTATTTTGTGAACAATATAATCATTCAGTTTTTTTTTTTAAATATTATTAAATCTCAACACAGATAAATTATACACACTTCGATTACCAAATAGCTATTTTTTAACATTCAAAAACAGAAAATGCATCAATAAAAACTTCTCTTCTCTTTTTTATTTCCAATTCACTGCCAATATTTAATAATTATTTTACAGGATATAATTTATTAAATCATTAAACGCATATCAATGATACAAATGGTATATTTGAGTACAAAAAAAAATGATTCAATTAATCTTGGTATAATGAGATGAATCAATTTTATTGTATTTAAGTGTACCTTAATTTCTTTTAAATTATATTTTAGAATATGTCATTAAAATATAAATATTTAAAATAATTTTAAGATTCCGTACACGAGAAGAAAACTGTGAAGTTCGTTTACTACGTTTGTTCATTGTATTTGTAGTCGTTTTTGGTGTGGCAGACAACTTTTTTAATTCAGCTAAAAATATGAAAAATGTTCACCAAGTTTGCTCTATGTTAGGGAAAGTCAGATTAGAGTGGTTGTCTTGGGGCAGGACACACTTAGACCATAGAGTCTGCTGTGATACCGATAAGGAATTGGCCCATCCAAGACCACTATCCATGAACCATTTTGAGCTGCTTAAGAACAGCAGGAGTACTTTAACGTCAACGAATTTTAGGTAGGAAAAAACGTCAAAGAGAGACTGACTAAAGTAAGTTCATCTCCTCATGACAAGAGGTGGACAATGACAGAGAAGGTGAGACATCGTTCCTGCAGTAGTCGTGCAAAACTGTCAGGCCCAGGCGTTCGGCATGCTTGCCGCCCAGCCAGCGTCCTGTAATAGCCGCAACAACTTTGCTAATGGAAGCCCTTGGAAGCGATATAAGATCTTCGGAAGTACAGTTCTCCCTCCATTAATATTGGCCCTTTTTAAGATATCCTCTTTATGGAGCCGCTTGAAGTTTGCAAACGGAATTCCCGGATGCCTATTGATGTCGGCTTCACATTTTCCTGGAATGCCCCTGTGCCCCGATATTGTATACCCATACCAGGCTTACATTCATTTGTCCCGCCAGCTCTGTTAAGGATGTACTGCAGTCAAGTGTGCCCTAACAAATAAATGAATGGTGTTGCTGTAGTAAAACGGTGGGGTAAAACTTATTAAAATTTACAGAAATTTTAATAAAGCTCAAATTTAGAGTAGTTATTAACAGTTTGTATTATTCTAAGAGCTAAAATAATCTTTATACATATACATATACATATTATTGGTTTGACAAAATCCGACATACAAATCCAATGGGAGCAAGAAGGCCACTTTTCATATCAGCATGAAATCTTTTTCCGAAAATATGATGAATTTGATAATGTAAAAACAACCTGACACGAACGTACGGAACCTTATTTTTCAGGGTGTCTGATTTAACTCTTTTATCCTTAACATGAAATTCAATCTACTTTTAATTGTTTTTTTTTTCAAGAGCCAAAATTAAATTCTAAATTGAAATGCTTTATTTGGTAGAAACATTTTTGTGTATGGAAAAAAGGAGGATGAACGCTTTTAAAATTTAAACAGTTTTAATAACGTATTATATTGAATTGAATCATTTTTCAGATTTTGTTTTTCTGTTTTCTTAAATTATATATTTTATAAGTTTTTTAATAGATTTATGTTTCACTCGAAATTTTTGTTTATAAAAAATGAATACAGGGTAAATTTTGAATTTTGATCCTGATGAAATAATGTATTTTCGAAAAGAAATTAAATCAAATTGTATGTATTTTGGAAAATAACTTCAATAAAAATTTTGAAAAAATATATGGTTGAATGAATTTCTTTATATTATCCCTTTATATCACTTTAATTTTTTAGGAAGTCTTTGCCGTATTTCTTAGCACAAAATCCTTTTACACCCGATAAAAGGTTAAGTCCACAACATTTTTTATTGCAACCTGGCACTTCATGATTAAGTGATTTGGTGCTTTTAGAAAGTAATACCCCCCTATCGGTCTATCCCTGCCAAAACATTTTCTAGCCAAAAAATAAAAATTTGCCGAATAACTTTCAAGTAATGCGTTAACTGAAAAAACTGGAAGTTTCAAAAAAAAGTTCAAAAAAAAAATAAAAAAATTTTGTTTAAGAATGGGCCAAGGACTTAGGTCAAATTTGGTTTATAAGTCGCGAATTTGCTCCGAATAGGAGCATCGTGCCAGGAATGGAATCTAGTCTTTGTTCAACATTCGGTGTCAGATATTGGCGCAAGCCTGGTCTTCATGTGAACACCTGGGTGCAAGTTTTTATTGATTACATAAAATTTTTAATTTGATTCAACCTTTTGATAATTTGTTGTTTGGTATATACCTATGGTGTGACGTAATAAATAATGATTTCCCCTACGAAGCAGTTTTTACATATTGGGTAGTATACTTATTTTGATAAAAATGAGGTTTGCCTCAAGTCAAAAAGTACATTGATCTCCATATTATCAAGAAACATAAATACGAATTTTGAACAAACTTGGTTAAGCCGCCAAGCCTTGCTAAAGGCTTGGGAAAGCATTGATTTTCCAACCCTTTGTTTGCCAGCACTCTGCCAAGCTATAAAATCCGACCTTGAATTGCTACCTTTTCCCCAGGCTACTAATAAACCAAGCCTTGATTTATTATGCTGGATCAAGGATTGGCGAACCAAGACTCAATTTAATAGCCTTGATTAAGGCTTGGGAAATTACCGGCAAAACAAGGCTTGATTGTTTATATTTAGCCAAGGCTTTGGCAAGGGTTGACAAACCAAGACTGGATTTATTAGACTTGATCAAGGTATGGAGCAACTGAATAAATCATTGCTGCATTAAACGATAACTTTTGGAACACATGTTTCCTGACACCAAATGGAACTTTAGTCATATAGAGTAATCTATTCGTTAGATACATTCTACATGTTACTATTTATCCCATCTACTGTTTTTGATTAATTAGTTTACCCTATAGGGTAAACAGTGATGTTTACGAACAAATGTTTCAAACAAAAGTTGATTATTTTTTTATAAGGAATATTTTTTACATTTACATTTTTGTTCTATCTCTAATGGCTTACAAGATGACCCAAGACCCAATTGACCTATGTTGCTTATTTACGAACTTGACCTCACTTTTTACGTCCTGAGTACGCTATAAAAATTTCAGCTTGATATCTCTTTTTGTTTTTGAGTTACCGAGTTGACGGACGGACGGACAATCGGAAATGGACTAATTAGGTGATTTAATGGATTAATTAGGTGTGAACACCTATACCAAAATTTTGTGCGTAGCATCAATATTTTTAAGCGTTACAAACTTGGGACTAAACTTAGTATACCTTGCATATTACATACATGGTATAAAAATCATTGAAAATCGATATAAAACACATTTCGCATCGCTCTTACGGAGAAATCTCAAAAAACGACATATTTTGAAAGATTTTGATAATTTTCACTTGGAACGAATAAAAACAGATGTTAAATAGAAAGCAAGCATATTAGCAATGATATGGAAAAGAAAAAAAACCAAGTGTCTCCATTCATATAAGGGATGTACCAGCAGGCTTGATTTAGAGTTGACATTATCTTTATCTTTTCAACTTTGATGATGAATTTTATAACTTCATGAATGTAGGTAGACGATAAATAAGAATAAAAATTTTCGATATCTGCCTTGGTTTTCGAAATATCAAAAACTGAATAGTTAAAAAAATTTTCAATTTTCAATATTTTGAAAATTACACTAGGTATTGAAAAATTGTATTCCTACTTTTCATTTTATATCGTCAAGTTATAACATAATTCACTATCAATATTAAAAATGAATACACAGGGTATTTACCAATTTTTGATCTGAGCCCTAATTTGCAAGATATGGCTAGTGTACAAATCAAAAACAAAATGACCTTAATCAAAAAGTTTAACCATTCACAATGTCTGTAAACCTGGTAGGCATACACTATGTTATTTTGAAGGGACAATTAAAAACTATAAAATTTAATTGGACAATAAATACATTACCAATTGCTATCTTTATTTTTCGCATTTAATTATTTACTTGTCTCACTTGTTGTTCGATTACTATTTATTTGTCACTACAGTTCACTTAGCTATTTAAGGGTGGAATTGTTTTATTAGATAAACAAATGGGTTGTCTTAAACTTTACATACGCAATAAACTAAATAATAAATAACATGTTGATTCTTTTCTAGCGTGGCATCTAAATTATTAACTAGGAATATCAGGAGACTGTGATTAATGTAAGCTGTGCTGTGATTAATGTACAAACAATTCATTGTAGTTTGTAGCTTGAATATAGAATCCAAATTTCATTTGAGTACCACGCATAAAATACTTATTATGCATTTAAATTTGAACATTTCCGAAAAACACTTTTCTTGAGTTTGTAGGAGAACTTATGATTTTTACAAAATGAAAAAGTGGATTAAGATTACTGATTTACTGAATTTGCTGTGAATATTGTAATCAATGCTGTGATTAAAGTATAAATAATTCATAATTCATTCATTTCATTGGCCTTTTGTAGCTTGGTAATAGCTTAAAAATGGATACCACGCTTAACATACTTCATTTATTTTTGAAAGTGTCCGAAAAATCCATCCATCTTGAAAATCCTACGTAGTTTTCTTTCTTCTAGGTATCGAAAGTCAACGTTGGTTTTTGAAACCAATGGAGGACGCATTGAGCATTTGTTACAGAGGAATGTTAATAATTTATAACCTATTTTGAATAATAATAAATTTATTTGTTTTGAATAATTATAAATTTATTCAGTTGTTTTTGTAAGTGAATCAACTAACTAATTTCAACTTGTTTAGTTAGTATTTTCTTTAATATACAAAATATAAAATGGTCTATTTATATAATTTTTTTATGTATGTTAATTGATTGTAAGACGTCCTATTTAGCTTAGGTATTAACACAATACCATCATAGTTAAAATATAAAAAGTAGGCTGGTTTGATCAAGTTCAATTAAATCATTTTTTACTTTTTATAATAAACTTATACCTACTTATTATCATTGGTTACTGGTTATCGAATGTTAGTCTGTGAATGAACAAATTTATCAAGTTTTGCCATACCTGTAGCGCCCAAATTAGGCCTCAGATCCAAATTTGAAATAGAGCTTTTTTGTTCTGCAGTTCTATGGATATATATATATATATATATATATATATATATATATATATATATATATATATATATATATATATATATATATATATATATATATATATATATATATATATATATATATATATGTATACAATTGTATTATGTATATTGTATATAATATATATTTTTTTTTTTTTATCTGAAATTCCTTGATCATACACGCTCATATATCCTTAAACAACAAAATCATAATGCAGCATACCCTATGGATCAAACTCTAATGAGCATGTTTTAACATTATGAAATTTACATCATATAAAAAACTTAAAAAGTAAAAAATAAATTCAAAATTATTACCTTTTTCACGTACATCTTAGAACATTTTATATCATATTTTTATTATGTATGCTGAACAGTTATGCTGAATAACAAACATCACATTGTTAATAATAAAATTAAAATAAACGACTAAATTAATCGATTATTTTAATCTAAATGACAATAAATAAATAAAATATAATCTCATTAAAAATTAACTTTTATTTTTAACTCTTAACTTTTATTATCAAAATTTCCCTTATACACAATTTTTTATAGAAATAATCTGTCAAGTGGGTGGCGGTGTCATCCTGTTAAACTCGGTGGTAAAATATTAGTAGCTTATTAATTAGTATTGATCCTGGCACTACTGAATTCATTCCTTAGCGCATTTTAAATCGTTTTAATGTAATCTATACAGTTCACTCTAATTAAGGAACAGCATAAGAAATAATTAAGATTTTTAAAAAATGATGTGGGTGGCCTCTGTTATAGACGTGGTCTGAGAAACCGGGGTTAAATCAAATTATGATTATTATTATTAATTAAAACAGGAAAACCCCACAAGTTTCTCTTATAGGCATTATCTTAGCGCATAGTAACAGCCAATTTGAATCCACTCAGAGATTCAAAGAAAAAAAAATTATGAGTTAAAAACTGAAAATTGTAGAATGTTTACTCAGTGTCAAATGCACGAAAGCAACGCACGCAAAATGCACGGATTTTCCAGTAAGAATAATTATTAGGTGAGCATATAACTGTCTACAATTATTGTCTACAAAAAATACAATATTAGAATACATGAAGAACATATACTGCAATAAATAAGCCGGAAAATGTCATCAAATGGGGGAAAAATGGTGGAACAGCTCCGATTTCAAAAGTTTTTTGTGTACGTGTTCCTTAGACCTCTAGGAACATTCAGCCGCACTAACCTTGGCATTACAAAAAAAAAAAAAACTGAGAAAATTAGGGTAGTTTTCCCATCCATAAAGCACTCCAAATAGTAACAGTGAAAACAAATCAATGTTTCCCCTCGAAAAACATCTTCCGAGGATTTTTGAGGTCGCTGATCATGAATTCAAGATTAAAGAGCAACTGAATACGGTTGCAATCCCATTAAAACTACCCCTGGAAGTGATGGACAAAAACTTTATTAAATTCAAAATTTTGCCTCAGAAATCGTCTCTTGTGGAGCTTTTAGGTTCGCTGTTCATAAATTCAAGGTCAAAAAACAAATGAGGATGGTTTCAATCCCATTTTAACTACTCCCAGAAATGTCAATGATAAAAAAACTTTGAAAATTCTGAATTTCACATCAGAAATTGTTTCTCTGCGGTTTTCGGAGTCGTTAATCATCAATTTGAGGAAAAAATGCAACTGAAAATAGTTCCCAGCCACCCCAGAAGTGACAGAAAATTAAATTTTTTTTAAATGTCATTGTGATTTTAGGGGTAGTTTTCTTGGGTTGCAACCATCTTGCTCCTTTTTGACCTTGGATTCGTAATCAGCGGCCCCAAAAACTCCCCGAAAGAAGATATTCGAGGAGAAATTTTAAAATTTTTTCTCTGTCACTTCTACTCTTGTTTTCAATGGGAATGGTGTAACATTCAGTTGCTCTTTTACCTCAAATTCATTTCTGAGGTGAAGTGAAATTTCAAAGTTTTCATTGACATTTTTTTGAAATCGGAGCTGTTCCACCACTTTTCCACATTTTCCGGCTTATTAGATGTACTAATTATACAGTTCACTAAAACAGCTCGATTTCCCTTTTTGTTTTTAAGTTTTCATGGTGACGGACAAAAGTTGGTAGCATCAATAGTTCTAGACGGCACAAACTTGGGACTATTTCAAATATGCCTTGATTTATCTCATATTTACAGAATATAAAAATACGATATGGAAACTCTGGCCTTATTGAAGTTCAATGAGAAATTCAGTAGAAACAATAAACTAAGTATTCATTAGAATACTTCTGCAGTGTATAGACATAGCAAACATATACATCTAATGTACGTCATTGATACAAGACATAAATACCCTCATAAAAACTTTTAAGTACGATTTCTAGTTAGTTTAATAAAAAGTAAAATAAAAATTAATTTAATTCATTTTCAAAATGAAAACTTTTACAAAGCAATTTTCAACGTCAAAGTAAACTACAACAAAATGCATTTAGTACGAGATCCCGCTGCAGATTGGTGTGCTCATCGACTTTTTGTTTAAAACCAAATTTTTATGTTTATTTATAGTTAAGAGAATATATATTTACTAGAGTGCCTTTCAAAATTTGGCCGCCATTATTTTTAATAAAATTATTTTTAATTGATTTTTGGTAAAAAATTTCGTTTATTTATTTTTTAAATAAAATAACGTCTACATCACGGTAATTAATATGAAGATTCTAAAAAATCACGGTTGCCGTTGCGCACCTGGACGCACCTCTTTGCAGCCAGGTGTAAACAGGTATGATTTCGATAAATTTATACCCTTATAACCTATTTTTATTAATTATATGTCAAATTGAAGCTAATTTTTTTCTATTAATTATCATATAAAGTTGCTTAATTAAATCTGGCCGCAAATAAGGGTTACTGGCTGTTAAAGATAATAAATATTTAAGGTAGAGTGAAAGAGAGTTAGCGCGTAACATCATTTGTCAGACGAGGACAGCGATTGCCGGCTGTGTACGAAAAAAACAATTACTTCAAAATTTATTATCATTTTAAAAAACCATTTAAAATCATTTATATCTAATAGAGATTTAATATTTAAGTTTGAATCATTCAAATAATTTGTAATTGGATTATTGCTTCATCAAAATGTTAAAAAAATCACCCTCTAAAAAATAAGGAGTTAGACAAATTGCTAACTAGACCGTCGATATATCAAATCAATATTAATTTTTTGTTGCAATTTTTAAATTTGTCATTTTGAAAAAAATTACATATTTTTTGGAGTATTTATTATAAGTCGTCTCTATTACTCCCCGGTGATTGAGAACACTAACGTTCGACGCATGCGCAATGGCTTAAAAGCGTCGCACAGTCGGCAATCGCTGTCCTCGTCTGACAAATGATGTTACGCGCTAACTCTCTTTCACTCTACCTTAAATATTTATTATCTTTAACAGCCAGTAACCCTTATTTGCGGCCAGATTTAATTAAGCAACTTTATATGATAATTAATAGAAAAAAATTAGCTTCAATTTGACATATAATTAATAAAAATAGGTTATAAGGGTATAAATTTATCGAAATCATACCTGTTTACACCTGGCTGCAAAGAGGTGCGTCCAGGTGCGCAACGGCAACCGTGATTTTTTAGAATCTTCATATTAATTACCGTGATGTAGACGTTATTTTATTTAAAAAATAAATAAACGAAATTTTTTACCAAAAATCAATTAAAAATAATTTTATTAAAAATAATGGCGGCCAAATTTTGAAAGGCACTCTAGTAAATATATATTCTCTTAACTATAAATAAACATAAAAATTTGGTTTTAAACAAAAAGTCGATGAGCACACCAATCTGCAGCGGGATCTTAGACTAATTTCAGCAACGTAGAAAAATAGGATCTAGATAGTAATTGAAATGCAACAACGTTCAAGATATTTATTAGTATGTAAGAGGTAAAAGCTACTATTCGTTGTGTGCGTAGTCATGGCAGGGACAATAAAATCGATGCCAGCGCTTCCAGTGAAAAATTTTGGCGTTAAAGGAGGCTATTATGACTAATTTGCAATTCTTTACATGTAAATATCATAGTGAATGTCAAATTAAAATTATTGAAAAACACTAATTAATTAAACTTAATGCATAAAAAATTGTGAAAATAAGAAATCAAATTGCAAAAATATTATTTTTTTAAATGTAAATTATCATAATTATTTATTTAAATTTGTGAGACAATAATATTAAATTTTCAATGTAAGTCATTAATGCAATCCATACAATTATATATGCATCCATACAATTCTATAATTGGAAATACCTGCAATAAAACTCACACACTGTGCGAATAGCTACTGTTATTTAGATAACATCGTACTTTCCAATTATTTAATATTTATTATACGGGTGATTATAAACATTTTGTTTTTTTATTAAATTTACTAAATTAAAAACTAAATCAAAAATATTTTAATATAACTAGCAGATTCCCGCCCGCTGCTGGGCAATTTTAACATTCAAAACAAAGTCTACCGCGTTTTATTCCTCACTTCCCTTTCCCTCACTTATCCTTGCATTTATTTGTTCACAACTTTATGCAATTTAATTTTTTGGTGCGGAAATTTTCTTGAAAATAAAATTTAGCCTACGATACTCGGTGATAATGTAACTTCTTATAGATATATTAATTTTTATGCAAAATTTGAAGTAGATTAGACCAAAGAATCACGTTGTCCCATACAAAATCCTCGTTTTAACCCCCCCCCCCTTAGGAGTGGAATAGTAAAGTATACAAAGAACATATCGTCCAAGTTTCAGATTTTAAGGTCTCTACGATCAGCGGTTTAGGCTGTGCGTTAAATCGCTGTCCTCGTCTGACAAATGATGTTACGCGCTAACTCTCTTTCACTCTACCTTAAATATTTATTATCTTTAACAGCCAGTAACCCTTATTTGCGGCCAGATTTAATTAAGCAACTTTATATGATAATTAATAGAAAAAAATTAGCTTCAATTTGACATATAATTAATAAAAATAGGTTATAAGGGTATAAATTTATCGAAATCATACCTGTTTACACCTGGCTGCAAAGAGGTGCGTCCAGGTGCGCAACGGCAACCGTGATTTTTTAGAATCTTCATATTAATTACCGTGATGTAGACGTTATTTTATTTAAAAAATAAATAAACGAAATTTTTTACCAAAAATCAATTAAAAATAATTTTATTAAAAATAATGGCGGCCAAATTTTGAAAGGCACTCTAGTAAATATATATTCTCTTAACTATAAATAAACATAAAAATTTGGTTTTAAACAAAAAGTCGATGAGCACACCAATCTGCAGCGGGATCTTAGACTAATTTCAGCAACGTAGAAAAATAGGATCTAGATAGTAATTGAAATGCAACAACGTTCAAGATATTTATTAGTATGTAAGAGGTAAAAGCTACTATTCGTTGTGTGCGTAGTCATGGCAGGGACAATAAAATCGATGCCAGCGCTTCCAGTGAAAAATTTTGGCGTTAAAGGAGGCTATTATGACTAATTTGCAATTCTTTACATGTAAATATCATAGTGAATGTCAAATTAAAATTATTGAAAAACACTAATTAATTAAACTTAATGCATAAAAAATTGTGAAAATAAGAAATCAAATTGCAAAAATATTATTTTTTTAAATGTAAATTATCATAATTATTTATTTAAATTTGTGAGACAATAATATTAAATTTTCAATGTAAGTCATTAATGCAATCCATACAATTATATATGCATCCATACAATTCTATAATTGGAAATACCTGCAATAAAACTCACACACTGTGCGAATAGCTACTGTTATTTAGATAACATCGTACTTTCCAATTATTTAATATTTATTATACGGGTGATTATAAACATTTTGTTTTTTTATTAAATTTACTAAATTAAAAACTAAATCAAAAATATTTTAATATAACTAGCAGATTCCCGCCCGCTGCTGGGCAATTTTAACATTCAAAACAAAGTCTACCGCGTTTTATTCCTCACTTCCCTTTCCCTCACTTATCCTTGCATTTATTTGTTCACAACTTTATGCAATTTAATTTTTTGGTGCGGAAATTTTCTTGAAAATAAAATTTAGCCTACGATACTCGGTGATAATGTAACTTCTTATAGATATATTAATTTTTATGCAAAATTTGAAGTAGATTAGACCAAAGAATCACGTTGTCCCATACAAAATCCTCGTTTTAACCCCCCCCCCTTAGGAGTGGAATAGTAAAGTATACAAAGAACATATCGTCCAAGTTTCAGATTTTAAGGTCTCTACGATCAGCGGTTTAGGCTGTGCGTTAATCCGTCAGTCATTCAGGACAAAGCATTTTATATATATATACCACTTTTGTCCCTTTGTGTAAGTTCGAATAAAATAAGTCAATTTAGTGCTAAGAAGAGATCTCCTACGAATTTGCTTAAACGTTCAAAGTTGAAATGTAATACACAGAAAAAAAGATTTGCTTGGAAGAATATTAAAACAAAAATTTGTATAAGCAAAAAACAGATTAGGCAAAAAATTTTTCAAAACACCAGTAAAATTTTTCTAGTTTTTAACCCCCGAACTAAAGAAAAGAGGTGTTATAAGTTTGACCGCTATGTGTGTTTGTCTGTGGCATCGTAGCGACTCAACGAATGGACCGGTTTTGATTTTTTTGTTTCTTATGAAAGGTAATTTCATGGAGAGTCTTCATATCTATGTTTCAAGTGCGAGCTTAGGGTGCCGTGCCCGAAAAAACTCGAAATTTGGCGATGATCTTCAAAAATCGACTTAGTTTGGAAAAGGCTTCAAGAAAAGAGGTAATTTAATGGAGAGTGTTCTTATATATGTTTCAAGTGTGAATTAGGGTTCCGCACCTAAAAAATTTGTCGGGTTTTTTTAATTTTTGTAAATTTCACTTGTTAAATTCTAAATTTAAGAAAATTTATTAACGGTTCAAAAAGGAAACTTTTTAAAATAAAACTGTTTAACTAAACCCTTTGAAACTCACCCTCTAAATCAGAATTCGATTTATTATACTATACGTACATGATTCGATCATCAAACTATATTAGACACAGAATAAAATAAATAGTTCAAAAAATTAAAAACCTGGCTGCGTTAAATAAAATCTGAAAAGAGAGAAACAAGTCCAGTAGTTAACGTAGCGACTGTAACAGACGACCTATTATTGGGTAGCTGATAAATTTTTATAGATTTTCAGTATCCCGCAACTAAAAAAACTCTCTTATACATTTTCGAAACTTTAGTAAGAATCTTCTGGAATTTTTTTACTTTTATAGAATGTTTCACAAAACTACTAGTTGAAGTTAACCTGAAAAAAACACACTTTTTTATAGTTTTGGAGAAAATGGACACCAATGCTTTTTCCTAAGTTGCGCCCTCACGAGTAAACAGTGATGTTTACAAGAGAACGATTCAAATTAAAGTTACTTTTTTTTACAAGGAATAACTTTATAAGATAGATTCTTTTTAAGTTGATTGAATGAGCTTAAAAATTCCTTTTGTAGAGAGTTTTATATCTCATCGGACAATTTTAAAGCTAGCAAAAAAACGAAAATGTGCACAAATACTTCAGCTAGAAATTTTCACTGAACTTTTTTTTTATTTCATGCATAGTTTTTTTGCAATTTGTAAAAAGCAGATTAAAAAACCCAACTACCCACCGAAAAGGGGGGGGGGGTTAGACATGCCCCTGACAGGTCGAATTTGTTTCACGAGGTGTTTACAATTTAAATAAACAACGTTATGAAAAATTTCAAAAGATGCACTAATTTTTTCTTTATTACCATGGTATTCTATTTAATTTTGTTGTGCTATTTATCCTTAACAAAGTTACGCAAAATAAATTTTAAATAAGGTTTTAATATGGTCGCAAAGGCAAATTCACCATAGTTTATGTAAAGAATATCTAGACACGCCTAGTTTTTTCAGACTAGGGAGCATTTTTTATTACAGTAAAATATTAAAAATTTAAAAATAAATTTTAATGTACGTTTATAATTTAGAATATCTCCCTGAAGTAGTAAATATTATCGTTTTCATACTGTGTTTTGTCTGTTTACAACAGAAAACACAGCAGTAGTCTTCTGGAATAATAATAAGCTCTGTCTCATTGTCTCTTTTTTTCTAAACTTCTTTGGATGTCCTATGTCTAATTAAAAATATTTCGAAAATTAAACTGAAAAAGCTGTCCGGTTAAACACACTAAATTAAGGTGATAAAAAGACAATTGGGGTAATAGACGATGTCAATTTGAAGCATAGTACCTATGTTCAAGTATGAGATATTTTTACTAATATAAAGGTTGGGTTAGGTTATATTGGCTGTCCACGAAGGACACACTTAGGCTAGAGCCCATTGTGATATCTAATATGTGTTTTACCACCTCTCCGCTGATAATTTCATTTATCAGCTCCACAATTATTTTTAGAGGCTGAGTGCACCTCCTTCATGCAAATACCATGCACTACACCAGCCCATGACAACTATTAATTCTATTAATTTTTACCTCGAACGGAATTTGTTACGCCTTAACCAACTGAGCTACAAGGGTTAATATAGGTACTTAAAAATTTAAAGAAAATGATAAAAATGTGAAGAAGCTTGTGTCATTACCCCGACTATACAATGGCGAGGGTTATGTGTTTAACCGATATATATGCATGTATGTTCATTTGTTCAGACCTAGCTTCTAAACTTATCATAATTTGACAAATGAGGTATCGTTAGAAGCGTCCTGATCGCCCGCTGGTTATAGGCTATGTGGCGTCTCCTTAAATTGAATATGGCGCCCACTAGAGGACATAAAAATATGATCGAAAAACATATTTCGATTTAATTATAGTGTGTTTTAACTATATTATACTATTTAAAAAAAAAATTTTTTCTTATACTTAATCATGAAATTATAACCGCAAAATAGTTTAAAATGTATGTATTTTCGTCTGTTCCTCTGAGCTTCTAAACTACTTATCATAATTTAACAAATGAGGTATCGTTAGAATCGCCTTGATCGTCGGCTGGTTATAGGCTATGTACCGTCACATTAAATTGAATACGACGCCCTCTAGAGTACATAAAACTATGATAGCACTTTTCAAATATATATATGTTGTTTACCTTCTCACGAAATTATAACCTCAAAATGGTTTAAATAAAATAAAGTTCGAAAATAATATCACAAAATTTTTTGAGTTTTTGTTTTTTCATTATGACTTTTTTTAATACTTGAAAGAATCTTCAGATGGCCACACAATTAAAATTAATATTAATTGCAGCCAATTATATATTAGTATTAGATGTAGCTCACAGATAGAGCCACTGTCTCTGCATATATATAGATATATACATACTTGTAAGAAATAAAAAATACTGTTGTTTTTTATTATTTATATAATTTTTTTTTAAATAATGATTGATAACTCATCTAGACATAAATATGGAACTACATCATTTCATTTCATGTCTAAATGTTTTGTGGTTTTTTTGTAAAGTGTACCACAAAAAAGTTGCATTTTAACCTAGTAGAGGCTCGCCTAATAAGTAAAGTCGTCATTACAGTCGGTGGGACGTCTAAGATTAAACAGTTTTCCACAGGATCAAAAAGAGATCCCCTTTATTGACGATTTTACTTATCATAACAATTTCATGAAAATATTTTCTTGTTTTCATTCTTTTAAGAGCACGATTCTGTAATTGTCGGGGTTTTAGTTTTCGAACTTTATTTTATTTATATTACTGGAGTAAATCTAAGCAAAAAAAGGCTGTTATATGGATTAAAAGTTCGAGCAATGAAACTTTGGGGTTTTTCTTTTCACATCAAAATAAGTATTTTTTGAAATTTTTTACTTTCCCGGAGTGGTGCAACATGTTTAAAAAACAAAATGGCGTCAAAAATGAAATTTTTTTCAGAAATTTTATCATTTTTATTTTATATTCGCAAAAGGAGACATCGGTGCATATCCAAATTTGGTAGGTTTGTAGTCAATGTTAAGAACTACTCCTCATATTTTTTTGGTGGGGTTTCGTCCCTTCCCCTCCCAGTTATATATATATGTATACATACATATGGTAAAACAGTTCATTTGACTGTAACTTGAAAAACATTCGATTGATTTTAATGAAACTAATATCAATAGTAGGTTTTATTACTTACAACTTTCGGTTAAAATTTTAGCGAAATCCGTTAAATAGTTCGGCCAAAATTTCCAATTTAGGGAATTGTTTAAAATGGCTGCCATTTTATGCCATTTTGTCCTACGAGGTTGAATTTTTTTTTAAATTGTAGCATTTTTTATTATCTTTCGATTTTATAATAAGTGACTTACCCGTAAAATAACTCCTTGATCCATATTTTTGCGAAAAACGGAAAATTTAACACTTTCTGGAAATAATTGTTTGGGGGGTGTATGGACTGGCTTTGGGGGGTGTTTTTTGCTTTGGCATGAGAAAACTATTTTTAAAAGAGGTCTATATGGTTTAAAGCAAAATTTTTAAGTTTTAACCCCCGCGCTGTAAGGGGGAAGGGGTGTATGAAATAAATGTATCTTAAAAGATTTTAAAAAGAGGTCAAAATAGTTTAAAATGCTAAAGTAACCCAAAATTTTAGCTGTTTATATTAATATAGCACTTTTTACAACATCCACCCCTTCCGCTCCCCCTTTCATATTTTTTGCAAATTCAAAATTTTTAAGATGTATAAAGGGGCTTTGGGGGTCGCTGATCTCGAACTTTTGGCCCAAATAAGTACACCCCCTAAAAATATTACAATTGTTTTTGATAATCTATTGCAAAATTCGAGATCAGCGACCCCCAAAGCCCCTTTATACATCTTAAAAATTTTGAATTTGCAAAAAATATGAAAGGGGGAGCGGAAGGGGTGGATGTTGTAAAAAGTGCTATATTAATATAAACAGCTAAAATTTTGGGTTACTTTAGCATTTTAAACTATTTTGACCTCTTTTTAAAATCTTTTAAGATACATTTATTTCATACACCCCTTCCCCCTTACAGCGCGGGGGTTAAAACTTAAAAATTTTGCTTTAAACCATATAGACCTCTTTTAAAAATAGTTTTCTCATGCCAAAGCAAAAAACACCCCCCAAAGCCAGTCCATACACCCCCCAAACAATTATTTCCAGAAAGTGTTAAATTTTCCGTTTTTCGCAAAAATATGGATCAAGGAGTTATTTTACGGGTAAGTCACTTATTATAAAATCGAAAGATAATAAAAAATGCTACAATTTAAAAAAAAATTCAACCTCGTAGGACAAAATGGCATAAAATGGCAGCCATTTTAAACAATTCCCTAAATTGGAAATTTTGGCCGAACTATTTAACGGATTTCGCTAAAATTTTAACCGAAAGTTGTAAGTAATAAAACCTACTATTGATATTAGTTTCATTAAAATCAATCGAATGTTTTTCAAGTTACAGTCAAATGAACTGTTTTACCATATGTATGTATACATATATATATAACTGGGAGGGGAAGGGACGAAACCCCACCAAAAAAATATGAGGAGTAGTTCTTAACATTGACTACAAACCTACCAAATTTGGATATGCACCGATGTCTCCTTTTGCGAATATAAAATAAAAATGATAAAATTTCTGAAAAAAATTTCATTTTTGACGCCATTTTGTTTTTTAAACATGTTGCACCTCTCCGGGAAAGTAAAAAATTTCAAAAAATACTTATTTTGATGTGAAAAGAAAAACCCCAAAGTTTCATTGCTCGAACTTTTAATCCATACACAAGGCGTAATTTCACTCTACTATATGAGCAGGAAGATTCTGTTTGTGTATAAAATATACGCCAAAATACCTATAGTGTAAGAATTAACGAGTATGTTATACAAAAAGCTGAGTCACTTACGTATAAGAATAGTGACTAAATTGGCTACTTACCAGGTTTGTATAATTTTTAATTCCTTTTTATAAATAAAAATAAAATATGTAAATATGTAATGTGCATTAATCCAGTTAAGCGTACAGTCTCGCCCTCATTTATTATGTGGTATAAAGTATTAATATGACAAAAAGCTTTTAAAAATATCAAGTGCGAGGGGCTTATTTAAAAGTACACCACAAATATGACTTACCGTTACAAATATATTGACACTAAGTATATCTGAAGGTGCTTTCATATCATGTAATCATAACAGTTCACTCTAGGGAACAGCATTATAGAATGTATGTGATGAAACATCGAAATACTGGCATGCTTCTCTTACAATTATTTACTACTTACATCGAGCAACAGTTCTCTGAGCACTCAGAAACAGCTTCACCTGTTATTTTTCATGACTCGAGGTGAGACACCTTTTCTTACTTACAATAGGTTTTGTCCTTAAATTTTTTAACTACTTCAAAAGATCTTCGTTATCCAACCAAAATATCATGTGAAATAAATTTTTGGATAACATCAATAACTACGAACATATGTAGAATTTAAATGTACAAATAAGATAGATAAAATTATTGAACTACTTATATCTTTTATATTTATCAATCGATTTTGATTTCACTTACCTATACTAACAATAATACATACATAATTCTAAAAATTGGTGCATACATATTACCATGTATCAATGGTACACTATGTTGTTAGATTCAAGGCATATCATTTTGAGTATTTGAAACCTTACTTTCTCAAAATTTAACTTTATGATTCAAACTGGACTATGGCATAACAACTTAATCACCAATAACTAATGTTTGTTTGTTTGGAAACAAAACCACATTGACAACCACTCTTTAGCCTACCTGAATTTTGACCACATGCTTTTCATTACAAATCCGGTCCAGTAAATAGCAAGTTCTGTATAGAAACTACAGAATACCTATATAAAACTGTATTTTTGTAGCGTGTTGCATTTATTATTTAAAAATGATAATGTAGGATAAAGTACAGTAGTAGGAGAGCTATGCGGATTCTGAATAAGTTTACATTATAAAATCCCTACTACATGTTAAATCTCGAAAGGAGGAAATTGACTTTCAGAGTGTTGAAGGTGTGCGAGAAGTGAAGTGGTTCAGTTCAGCGTTATAAATTTGAGCAAACACATTAAGTGTGGGAGCGCTAAGGGGTGGCAGGAGTGTGAGTGAGTCCGTTGAACAATAGCATTATAGGTAGTGTGAGGTAAAGTCGTTGAACCACGCCTGCCATAGCTGTCAAATGTCGGCGCCGAATCCCTTCGTTGGTAAAATGATCGTTAGATGTCAAATTTAGGTCTTGACCATCGCCGGCCGCCAGCACCCTCATAGATCCTCAGTTAAAACCTATCAGGAGGAACTATGCTAAATTTCAGTGGGTAAAAAAAGTTGATCTGAACTCTGGGTAACATTGGACCATCGATGTAACATTTTCACATAGCGGGAACTTGAACAAAAATATAAGAAATACATGTTTCGGAACATAAAGTAAACAGTTAATTGTTAACAATAACAAATTTTATCAAAAGCAAATAATTTCATTAGCTAAACGATAGCGTTAATTTTTTCTGTTAAGCCTGTTTGAGCAAGAAACCGATATTGTTACTTATAAAATTATAAACTTATAAAATTATTGTTTTATGACCTGAATTATTTATTTTTACTGATTCAAGCTTAATAATTCACAAATAAATCACTTAATTTTAAAGCCATGACATAAAAGAATTTTGGGAACATTAACACCTCCAAAACCGCCAGATATTCAACAGCAAAACAAAAAATTTTATAGAAATTAAACCAAAACTGGAGATACTTAGCTAAATAGTATAGCTGTGTTTGAAGTGTGTCATCAAATTATCCAATTGGTGTCAACAACAAATTTCATGTACTGTGGCGTTAAGTTAACGTTAAGTTGGAAAAGAAACTTCGTTTGAATACCATGGAATTAAAAATAATGATGTCAAATTGCAAAGAAGAAAAAAAAATTCTTGGAGTTGTATGCACATCCTGAGGGTAATGGTAATTAGTGTAACCAAAGTAATTTATATCCCTCATGGTAACCATGAACTTTCAAGTATGTAGCACCAGATTGAATATAACAAACCGAGGCAACTTTGCCTCCATGTATCCCTGCCAGTATCGACGTAAGACTAAACCATACACTACACCTGGCACCTTTTACTGTTATCTATAGCTACCAAATTAATTAAAAATTCCAGAAATTGAATAATTTGGGTTTAAAAATTGATTGTGTATAATATACTCGATCTGGCGGTGCTAAAATTAATGAATTTTTCATATAGGGTAGCGGAACGGAAAGCAATCGTGTCAAGAGAGCATACCGAGTGCTTTTTATAACTTAATTCGATTAAATTTTGAATAATTATTTCAACGAGTGTTACCCAGATGCAGTAATAATACTATTTTCTTTCACCTTATTCAACTAATGTAAGTTACAACCGTTATTATATTCATATAGTTTATATCTGGCTGGAAAATGCAATGTTACCTTAAAACTAAATAGATACAAAATGATTCAAAACTTTAACGAGTTTTGATATTTACACATAGAAATGACAAACTCTACTAGTTTTAGAAAATGTCGATTATGTTAAATAGTTCTACAATTACCATTTCTTAATTTTGTTTCCGAACAACATACATTATTTTAAGTTTATTATTCAAGAACAAGTAAGTTCATTATACAACAAGGAAGTTCAAAAACAGAAGGTAAAAGTTAGTACAAATAATAAATGAACAGAGTGGCAATGAATTGTATCAACCATTGTCAAATTTTTTGTTCAACAGGGAATTCATGTATTTTTTTTATATTTTTAATTCATTGTTTACACCGTTATAACATAGTAAAAGATATAAATACTGTTTAAAAATGCTGTAATTAAGTGTAAAAAAAATACTTAAAATAGAGAATAATTTTGATGACGTATTAATATGTGACCTGTCTATTGGTGACAGTCAATATACTGTGTACTAAAGGTGTAATACCCACGTTTATAGTAGTTATAGTATATATCCATGGTAAAACTATACAAAATATAAGTAATTAATACCATACAGTATGTCAACAAGACTGACATCTCGTATGACTGAAAATTTTGGAGCCTATTTTCTCCAAAACTATAAAAGATACGGAGTTGAAAATTTGCAAGTAAAAGCAAGCAAAAATACAAGCACCGATATTTAACACATTCTAATCAGGGAATTTCAAGAATAAACTCAGTCAATTGTTTGTTTTATTTAAATTTTTTAATACCATAGCAATCAACATGTGGGGGTTTTTTGACACTGTAGATGATTACTAAAGAAGAGGATGGACTTTATAGATACATTTTCATAGATTAGCTGAAAAACTACTTAACCGGTTTTAAAAATAATTTCACGTATAGAAAGCTACATTATCAGCGACTAACATATGAATCTTTTTTTTTAAATGTAGAGCTCAACACCAAAAAACTAAAAACAACGAAATTGTAAGGAAAAGAGGGATAAGTGAAGACAAATAAGTGAAGGTTATGTATATATTACACAATAAACTTTGTATTTAAAATTGATTTTGTCCAGCGAAGCATGTGGTTAGTATCTAAATGTGTGCCTTTTTGTGTTTTAGTGTTTTAATAATGTGTTTTAGTAATGATGCCAAAGTGATGCCAATGTGATTTTTTTTTTTAGTAATGATGCCAATGTGATTTAGTAAAGCAGAAAAAATAAATAGAGACTTTCTTAAATCGGTACCTATAATTAAAGTGAGTGCAAAAATAGTTATAGATTACATGTACTAATGCTCATATGGCTCAAATTTATCATTCAGACGCATCATCTAAATCAAATTTTTTAAACTGAAACACCCGGCATTAAAATAGCATACACAGTAACATTTTCTGCTAAAGTTCCATTAAATAAAGATGATAGTGTTCGAGTAAAAATTGCATTAATTTTATTACTATAATCTAATATTAAATTTATTTATATATCCCATGAAGAAGAATAGAAGTAGAATTTAAGTGGCCATCTAATATCTATTTATTAAGCATTATTATTAGAGTAGTTATAATATTTAAAAAAGGCCTCAGTAAAACTTTTAGAAGCAAATCATATTACTTTTGGGCAAAAGGTCTTTTCCCCCTATTTCGACCCTGCTGAATCCGAATATGCCGGTTGCCCAACCGAAATATGTAAAAATATGTAATCGACCGTAAGTGAGATATTCAAGATCGCAGAACTTGATAAACAAAAACTTGATACGTAATTAAATAATACATAATTTAAAACGAAATTTTTTCTCTTTTTTGGATTTTTAAGATTTTTGAGTGAACGATATGGTCTAAACATCGTTCTTTGCCTATATTAAAGCTAATAAAATGAGTAAGTGTCTAAATATGTGTTTTTTTTCCTCGATATCTGAGTAAAAAATAGACCATGTATGAAAATTTCACTTTTTTCGAAAAAATTGCCAATTTTTGGAAAGCTGTCTCTCAGTAAGTATTAAAGCTGTAAAGTTAGTTTTGATCTCAAACTGTAGCAGTTTTCTTCTTTTTTAAAAACTTATTGAAAATATTTTTTGAAAAAACACATACTTGTATTGAGAAAACTAAAAAAAAAGGGGCAAAGATCCGGCCGCCATCTTGAATATCCACCCGTCTGTCCTTCCGTCAACACGATAACTCAAAAACGAAAATATTTAGTGATAATAATGGGGTTTAACGTCTGTTTCTCAGACCACATCTATAACAGAGTCCACCCACATCATTATTTTTAATTTTTATTTATTCTTTAAACTACGTAAGAATAAACAATTAATTTTTTGATGTGGGTGATATCTGTTACCTCGTTCTTATCCAAGCTACGATAGTTTGATCAATTTGCCGCCGCTGCTTGGATTCAAGTACACAACCTCCCAGCCAGCAGGCAAAGCAAATAAATACGCCTTAACTTAAAAAAAAACTATTACTTCCGGTAATAAAAAAAAAACACTGAGGTATTATATACGATACTAAAACTTTTTAAGCTAATTTATTATTTCGACTTAAATATAAACATATAACTTATTTATATTTTTAAACCCTTTTTAATTTTCTTTATTTTGATACCCTACTCGATAGGTTTGGTTAATTTTTTCGTTAATTTACGCGCAAAAAATCGGGCATTTTCGTTTGAAAAAATTAGTCTTTTTTTTAAACATCTAAGGACACTATATACGGTATTAAAGAAATTTACAAACAAATATACCATACAAACAAACAAACAAGATACGCGCGAAGAACAATAAATCAATGCGTATCCAATTAGAAGACTAACAAGCTGGGATAGATTCTGGTACGACCTTTGAGGTCCACACGAATAACTTCCAGCATAATAAAAAATTATAAAAAAATTAAAAACATAAAAACTCTAACAACTCGAAACCACTCGATCGAACGTTATGAAATTCTTTACGGATCATATTTCTGTTAATACGTATTGATCGGCAACTTAACAAAGTCTAGATCATTTTTTGTTCTCGCGATATCGATCAGGGTAAAATTTAAGAAAAATCTCGCTCGAAACTTGAAACGGCTCGACCAAATATTATGATATTCTTTTCGGATCTACAGCTCAAAAAAGTCGATATCAAATGATAATGCTTTGTCCTAACCATGAAACGTAAAGATATGTTGAAAATTTCGAAAATCGGACCAATTATAATAACTTCCTATAGTAGGAAGTTAATAAAATAAAATACAAATCGGGAGCAACCAAGCAATGCGATTCATATTTTTGAATTTTATAATAAGTAATACCAAGGCATATCATTTTTTTACAAGTAAAATACACATAATTATATATACATACTAGCGGCCCCGACGGACGTTGTCCCGTAAAAACGTAACTCCAATTCATGAATACCTATACTACGTTTAGCCTGTCCGCCAAACCCATCCCGCTAAACCCCAATTTAACTCCTATTTATTGGAGTGGCCTGACCTTCGACCTTTGGCCTGACCTTTGATAGTAGAGCTCGCTGCGCTCGCATATGGCTCTAATAAATGCCTATTGACAATACCTGAATACTATTAAAAATACATAGTACACATAGTATACATAATGTGATATGATTTATATGCGCTCCCACCATTTAATGAAATTTTATTTTTTTGGTACGGAGCCCTCAAAAACAGTTGTACTGGGCCAAATTGTAAATCTAAACCATTCTCGAATCTCCACGAACACACACAAAAAATTTCATCAAAATCAGTCCAGCCGTCTAGGAGGAGTTCAATTACATACACACGCACACAAGAAATATATATATTAAGATAATTATAACCAGAAACCAGAATTATAAATTTATCGGTTATTATTAGTAAAATCAATATATTTAGCAAAAGCCAAGTCGAAGATTATAAACTTACATAGAATACTTCAGAGAATTTATTTATAACAAAGATTAATAATTTTTAGAAGTTGCATGCTACGACAAATTTACTAACAACAACTATTTATCTAAATATACTAAATAAATTCACAAAGTAAACATAATATTGCAAAATTTATAAAATATATACGTGAAACAATTACAAAATATTACGACTAATTAATTTATTATTGTAATAATAATTACTAGATGACTCATGCGACATTTATACACATTTGATCGTATAATCAAGAGTACTTCAAAAACTAATGTGGTATTCTGACTTCTTTATGAAATCTAATAGAACGTCTAGTTATAAGAACTTCTAACAACCTATACAACAAGTTATAAGAACTTCTAATTAAGAAAACTCTTTATTCTAACTTACAGAAAAATGATCTCTTAAATGTATTTTTTTTATGGCTTGGAAGTCATAAATACGATCACTTCGTAGGAAAAACGATGCCACTTTGGTTCTTCTAAACAATATTCGCCGAGATTCATATTGGTACCTCTTGTTTAGTAAGAAAAATATCATTCGGATACCCGGTAACGAAATACCTTTGGATAGATATAATGTATTGAATAACTATCACAGTAAAATAAATTAACGTTTAAGGACGTTCATGCGTCAACGATATTAGTAGAGAAATTAAAAACAATATGATAAAGCGATAGTTTAAATGATTTTCTATGATTTAAAACAGGAAAAATATGCTGTTATCGAATTAATTTCATTAAATTTTAAGTTTAAAAAGTGACTAAAAGTATATCGATAACCATACTTGAAACTTTTACCAGTTAACTATTATTTAAACTTTTAATAGAATTTCAAAAAAAAATTCCTATTTTCTACTAATTTAAAATTCTTTAAAATTTACATACTGTTTCCCTATGAACGCACATAGCAAAACAGGTACACGCATGAACGTCCTTAAGAGTAATTTAGATACTCATATATACTCAACTTCTAGTGAATCACTTTCAAAATTAATTGTTAATTAATAATAAAATAAACCAACATAATGCTTCTTGTATACTAATTAATATTACTATAATACTACATTAATATACACAGTGATTCATTTTAATCGAGTCAGGCATTTCTTCTAATGCATGCTTTAAAGAGCATATGGGCCATTTAAAATATGGAAGAATTGAAAAATCATGTGTAGCCGCTCACGTTATCGAAAACGACCACAAAATCGACAAATCAAACCTTAAGCTCTTAAAATCAGTACCCAATCCTTGCGAATTAGAAGCTTATGAAAGCATCTTCATTCAAAAGATGGGTAATGAAGCAATGAACTTGGACAAAGGACCTATTCCAAATTCGGATTTAATAAAAATTGCAAAATCAAGGTTGAATTTCTAAAAATTGTCAATACGTTATAAAAATAAAGGATTATTTATTTTTATGATTTGTTTATAGTTTTTTAATTTAGGTTTGATTTGTAATTTATTATTTTAAACGTCAAAAAATACTCGAATGGGCTTGCGCACAAGTATCATGCTCATTGGCCAGACTAGTCAACTGATGGCAGTTGATTGGCTAGCGCCACTGACACTACAATTTGACAGATACTGTGAACAGTATAAATTGTAAAAACACGAAAGTAACAGTGTGCAGTCCGCCACCAAATTAGCAAAGAGTAACATTCACTAGCTAATTCTTACTGATGATGACTACTTGGTAGTCGAAAATACGTATTTTAAAAATACAAAAAACTGATCTAGGAATTGGGGCAAAAATCGAAATTTATTTCATGCTTTGTTTGAAATGTTTCTTACAAAAGGTTCATTATTTGAAGGGGACAATGTATCCCGATAATAGGGTTTTTATCAGTGAAAAGTTTTCATGGTCAAATGTGTTGATTTCATTTTCTTTAAATGGAAGCCCATATTTTGAGTAGATTTGCATTTTTTGGTTAAAATTATGAGACTTTTGTTTTAAAGCTTTTTTCCTAAGTAAGGCCCCTAATATTCAAGTACCCTGAACGTATATAACTAAATTTATGATGTGGGTGGATTTGGTTACTTCGTTCTTATCCAAGCGATGACAGTGTGATCAATTTTACCGCTCCATTAATTATAGCAATACATAACTATAAAGAGTGTTTGCATGCACCCCATGTTTTTCGTTTCCAATCTTACAAGTATTTGAATTGCTATTTATTATTTTATACTTTTAAGTCTGTTATAAAAACATAGTACATGAAAAAAATAATTTTTAATTTTGTTTTTACTGTTAATTTTATTTTATTTTAATTACACATATTTAAGTATTACCTGTCAGGTCATGTCATGATGATAGTGATTCTTAACAAATTCTTACAAGGCTTATACTTTGCAGCTTTTTTAAACTGTTTTCAGAATGTACTTGCGTTAAAAAAAGTAGGATATTCTTTCGATTAGATGTCCAACGCCAGGTGAAGTATATTTATGTCACAAGTTTTAAGAAATATCTGGGCAAGAGACAGGCTGAACCTAAACTTTAGCTCACAAATATATATTATAGATTTCCTCTATTATACATCTAGTCCCAGTAACTGAATGACTGAAATATAATGACGACTGTATATGAATCAAATAACACGTAAGTTATTTAATAGTACAATTTACATGGCTCACAAGAATCGTAAGTTTTAATAATTATTACAATGAACGGCAACAATGATGATTCTATAAGAATGTAAATACTGAATTAAGCAAGATTACATAATATTTGTACATAAATTGAATAATTAATAGAATTAATACTTTTTTAGGAATATTTTTCCAAATTTAAATCGACTACGTATTTTTCAAATCAATAAACGTTACACTTTGGCTATTTTATCGCATTTTGGTTTTACAATTGCAATTGCGTTATTTACATACACACATTATAAAGTAAGTGGATTAAACGTGTTGTTTTGATCATACTTTTAAAAGTTTAAACACTCCATGAAAAAAATGTTGTACTCCTAAACACCCATCTAAATACTAGTTATTGGCACAAAACTTCTAATGTAGACGCTGGGAGGGGAGCAGACTCCCAATGAAAGTAACATTGTTATCCTTTGGTTTTTTAAATTCTCAGTCTATGGGGGAGTGGAAATAGCATCCCAACATAATTTTGCCTATAAACATATAAATGTTGAAATTTTATATTTTTGTTTTTATAACTCTTTATTATACTGGAAAGTTATTCATGTGGATCTTAAGAGTCGCACCAGACGATGTTCCTCGGGTCCCATCGCGTTTGAACGATAGGAGCTGGATAGGAGAAGCGGTATCATGCCTAATTTTTATATATTATAGCCCAGGAGCTGTCAATCTAAAAAGTTCCCTCATACCGTGCATATATTTTTTTTAAAGAAAATAGATAGTTTAAAACTATAGGAATTCGAAACGGTAGGTTTGCGTGGTTTTGCAAAGCCGAAAAAATGTTTAAAAAAATTAATTATTAAAAAAATCGATAAATGTTTGTCTCTCATGTTGTGAAATGGTTTGCCTAAAGTATATTCTACAGAAAATTTCATTATCTTTCAGAAAAAATTTACGCAAACCAATTTTTTTAGCCGGGAGAGTCAGGCAAGCCTTTTAAAGTGTGTGATGAGGGAGGAAATTTCTCCCTCATTACGTAACATGATTTTTTTATTTTTATTTTGTTCCTTGCAGTGTCTACTTTAAGATTATCTTGGTTTGCGGGCTCAGAAACGGCCGGAAATGTCCAGCAAACCAGCTTAAAGTTCATCTACTCTGAACTCATTTTCAATAAATATAATAGATAAACACATACAAACTTGTATAGACAATAAACACATTCAAACATGTATAGACACTTGTGGTATTTTTTCTATTCTCTGCATTTATAAACTGACATTATTTTTATTAAATTATTAAATCCATCCAAAATAAAAATTTCCTATTATTCCTTTAATTATATTTACCCTTTCATTATTTCAAATCGTAAAAACAACAAGACGTCATATACAGGGCCGGATTTAAATTTCTGCCGCCCTGGGGCACTTTAGAAAATGCCGCCCTATGACTGAAATTTTATTTTAATAGTTTTGATATCTTATTTTTTAAAAATTAGAATAACTAATTAATTGCAGAAAATTTATTATGTATTACATATTATTATTACTGTTCTATTAAATTAAAATTAATTAGTATTATTTGATAATTCTCCAATTTTAGGAAAATTCATTGATCAATTAAAGTTTCTGTTATCAAAAAGACATACATAATTTGAAAATATTTTTAATTCTTCAAAAAAAGTATATTAATTTATCAATTCCAGAAAATAAAAATATCAAATTTTATTTTTGATAACCTTTATGGAAATAAATTAATTAAACTATTTTAATAGTTTTCACTTAAATTTCCCATATTATAATATACCAAATTTTGATTTGATACATAATGCATAAATTATATTTCTTGAAAAATAAAATGTTTATTTAAAAGAATTAGTTAATTATATATTGTATAGAAAATATTTTCTCACATTCCAAATTTTGCCGCCCTAGAAAATTTGCCGCCCTGGACACTAGCCCCGACTGCCCCTAGTGTAAATCCACCACTGGTCATATCCTATATGAAGTTCGTACTAAAGCATATCAAAAGAAAATATAGAAAAGTAATTTTATAAAATAAAAGTATTTAATAGAAAATAAAAAATAAAAATCACCATAAAACAATAGTAATTTTACAACGAAACATTTTTCTAGTTTATATTTATTGAAAATGAGTTCAGAGTAGATGAACTTTAAGCTGGTTTGCTGGACATTTCCGGCCGTTTCTGAGCCCGCAAACCAAGATAATCTTAAAGTAGACACTGCAAGGAACAAAATAAAAATAAAAAAATCATGTTACGTAATGAGGGAGAAATTTCCTCCCTCATCACACACTTTAAAAGGCTTGCCTGACTCTCCCGGCTAAAAAAATTGGTTTGCGTAAATTTTTTCTGAAAGATAATGAAATTTTCTGTAGAATATACTTTAGGCAAACCATTTCACAACATGAGAGACAAACATTTATCGATTTTTTTAATAATTAATTTTTTTAAACATTTTTTCGGCTTTGCAAAACCACGCAAACCTACCGTTTCGAATTCCTATAGTTTTAAACTATCTATTTTCTTTAAAAAAAATATATGCACGTATGAGGGAACTTTTTAGATTGACAGCTCCTGGACTATTAGTATTAAATGCCATCCATGGACAGTAAACTTAATAAAATTAACAATAACTTCTGATTCTGATCTTTGGTTACTTCTGATAAGTGTCTATAGGTGGCTTTCGAAGTTTATATAAATTATTAAATACAATTATCATTTTTTGTAATTCTATAATACATAATTTATAACGAAAGGAACATAATTCCTGTCGGGTGTCGCGAAATTTGTCGCTTTTTTTATTACTTATTTTTGACTTTTCTTTAAGAAGCACATTTTCATTGCGGTATTGTAGAACAGATCATTCAAACTAAAGTAAAAATTTCTCAGAAACTATGTTATATACAATTTTGGTTTAAACTCAACTGTGTTACATACAACTTCTGCTTGAAATTTTTGTTCATCGATGTTTCAAGAAGCATGAAGACAACTAAAGTTATTTTACACACCTCGAAGTGTATACTATACCACAAGCTATGATGTAAGATGTCTCTCCTAATAATTAAGATTGAGATATCTAGAAAGTGTCAAAGTTTCATTAATACCCAGTCGATATATACCTAAGCAGTTTATATAATATTTCAGCGGATAGAAAAGATCAAAGATAATTTTTTTAAATAATTAAACAGTACATATCTTATAAAAATCCACCAGCGGTGAACAATAAGCCGTGTAGTCGCATCGACAATTAGGCATTTCTAAGCAGCATTTCTGCTTTATAAAAAGCTCAAATATTAAGGGGCTAATGCTAACCTTAGGATTTATTGACAACCGTAGGTGATTTTTTAAATTATTTTAAACTTCTTGAGTAATTTATGATTTTTTTGTATAGGTTTATATAAGTTTGTATCCTGATTTAAAGACTTTGGTGTTCACACTAGCGCATTTTTTTGTTCAAATACCTGCAGCAATTTACAGTTATAAGTATTCAGCAACACGTTTATTTGGAATTTGTATTTTGGGTGTTTCGATTTTAACATTTGTGTGTCCAATTTTAATACCCCGGTATGAACCTGTTTTGCTAGTAACTTCAATATTTTACGGCATCTTTTTGGTAAATGTTTCAACGGTTATGATACAAGAGCTGGCAACGTTTTCGAAACTGAAATTTTAAGAGAGCGAAGTTTTGGATTTTTCTTTTCTTTTAGTGATTCGACTTTTTGTGATATATTCTTATTATTATTTTTATAGAGATGAAGTACTTCCTGAACCTGAAAGCGTTCTTTTTATTGCAAAAAGGGCATACAAAATTATTTAAAAAATTTGTGTTAAATTGATTTTCAAATTTGTAATTTTCACAGCCCTTTTGGAATATTAAACGTAGTAATCACAACCGCTTTCAGGTGCCAGGCGTAATTCATTACTATTTACTTTCGATAAGAAAAGATATATCCAAAATTTAGGCACCTTGAAATCAACTTTTTCATGACGCAAGTGGAGTTTTTATATCAAGTTTATGGCCAAAATATA
The DNA here is from genome assembly GCF_905475395.1 of Chrysoperla carnea. Classification (NCBI taxonomy): domain Eukaryota; kingdom Metazoa; phylum Arthropoda; class Insecta; order Neuroptera; family Chrysopidae; genus Chrysoperla; species Chrysoperla carnea. Next base: position 62,368,597 of record NC_058341.1, on the reverse strand, counting down.
ATGAAGGAATTTTATGCTCCAAATTGATTCTAAAGACTAATAAGATGCAAAAGTACCTTTTATTTGGTTTTTTAAAAAATTGTTTAGTCATATTCGTATTCATCATATTCGTTTCAAACCCAATTATTTCATTTTCTTCTTCAATTTTTTTAAATTTCTTCTGTGCTGTTTATGCTTACTTTTGTTTCCACGTTATTAGATCCTAAGAAGAAAGGACACATGTTCGCGCAATATTTTTTTCATAAACATATCAACGAATGCTTAAACTTTGTTTGTTACAAAAATTTTGCACGACAAAACCTGACACATAAACAAAAAGCTTAGAGTATGATAAATTTAATAAACAAAAATTACCTATTTAACAGCAAAAATGAATCACAAATATTTAATTATATTAATAGAAACATTAAAATTAAATACTAATAAATAAAGCGAAAGCCTTCGTCTTCAACACCCAATACAAATCATTACTTATTTCTACTAACAAACACAGTAAAGTTAAATTGAATGACACGGTAAATTGAGAGCGACAACAATAGTAGCATGCATCCATAAGAGTAAATAGATTGCTGCTTACAAAACACGTTAAGGTAACTCAAGTGACCTGTCTGTGATGGAGTGGTTATCGAACTACACAAAAAAAAGCTTTCCATGCAAAGCCAAAGACTTGAGTTTTTTTACTTTTGGTTAGAAATTTGATATAAATACTCCACTGTGTGACGTTACCAGCTCTCAAATCTTTACTGCGTATGGTTCGGTAATCGATTATTTTTTCATGAATTTACAGGGTGCAGCAGATCCTGCATTCTATTCAATATGGCGATATTGGTCACCACCACTTGAACGTTCAACATTAGTTGCATTAGGGTATACAGGATCGTTTACTGGTACACTAATTGTTGATAAGTTAGTAAAAATTAATCTATTTACTGTTGAAAATAGTTTATATGTTTATGGTTTGGTGGGAATACTTTGGTATTTCGAGTGGTTTTGGATATCATTCGATCACCCACGTCAACATCCTAGCATAACGGAAGAAGAATATGTGTATCTAGAACAAACGGTTACAATAACACATACATCACCACTACAATCTATCCCTTGGAAAAAAATCTTTTTAAACATACCCATATCCACACTCCTTGTAACTAGTTTTCTGCATACTTTATCCGGATGGGTAACAATGCATTTTGGAGAAAATAATTTTGTTAAGCTAATAACGATTCTTGTAGCCAGTTTTGTAAGTGATCTGCTTTTACGAAAATCGTTAATTTCAACAATAAATTTAAGAAAAATATATATCTGTGGTGGGTTGGCAATGGTTATCCCATTTTGGAGTTCAACATTAGTTGAAAATCCAAATGATTCAATTTGGGTAAACATATTATCGCCTTTCGCTATGGTAATTTACTGTATACCATTAGTTGGATTTTATGCAAATCATTTAGAAGTCGCTGCCGAATACAGTGGAATTACAAAAGCCTTAAGGAATATGGTTGTAACCTTAACAACGATATTGGTAGTTACACCGAATGAATTTCTAGATATCGTGAGTATAACCATTCTACACTGAATGTCGGAGAAATTATTTTTATTTTACTTTTTATGCGACTTTCAAGCAAAATAATTAACCAAGATATTAGGCTTTTGATTATGTCATATAGAAAGGAACTAAGACGTTCATGGGTTTTTATTTTTATACCATGTATATATGAAATATACATAGTATATTAAGTTTAGTCCCAAGTTTGTAAAATTTTAAATTATTGATGCTACGAAAAAAATTTTGGTTTTGGTGTTCATAGAATCTTCTAATTAGTCCATTTTCGGTTGTCCGTCCGTCTGTCTACACGATTACTCAAAAACTTGTAAACCGTTAGAGATAAAACAAAAGTTTAAATGTAAAAAATGTTTCTTATAAAAAAAAAAAAAACAACTTTTGTTTGAAACATTTTTTTTTAAACATCACTGTTTACTTACGAGGGCACATATTAGATGGAAATTTTATAGTATGTATTAATATGGGATTATCAGTTATGTATGTGTGACATGTATAGGTATATGTGTATTTTGATAGAGTAATCAACACTGTCTATACATGGTATTTCAACAATTAACTCAGTCAATTGTTTGTTTTCATTTGTTATTTATCTATTTTAAAGAACAAAAACGCGCGGAGTGCTATTAAATTAGCGGGTGGAAATTGAAGATATGAGTGAAAAAGCACTCCTTTTGGCTTTTTCCAAATATCTGGTAAACAAAGCAAAATTCAGATAAATTTTATATTTTGTAAATAGTATTTTTCAAAAATTTTTTCTTGCCAAAACAGTTGAAACAAACAGGGTAAAAGAAATAATACTGTAATAGCGATTGAAGGGGGTGTAAGCATGTACCTCGATGCTACAAAAAAATAATCACATAACATATATTTTTTATCATGATACACCCTTCTGAACTGCCCTTATAGTGATTTTGTATGGAGTAGAGCATTGGCGTCTAATATTTTTATACCATGTATATATGCAATATATATCACATCCAAGTTGGTAGCGTTTAAAAATATTGATGCTACGAACAAAATTTTGGTATAGGTGTTCATAAATCACTTAAAGAGTCCATTTCTAGTTGTCTGTCTGTCCGTCTGTGGACACGATAACTGAAAACGACAAGATATTAATCTCAAATTTTTATAGCGTGCTCAGGACGTAAAAAGTAAGGCTGAGTTCATAAAGGAGCAACATAGGTCAAATAGATCTTGTGTCCGTAGGACCCATCTTGTAAACCGTTCAAACTGTTGTAAACCGTTATAAACCCTTAGAGATAGAACAAAACTTTAAATGTAAAATTTCTTATAAAAATAAAAAACTTTCTTCTTGTAAACATCATTGTTTACCCGTGAGTGCGCAAATTAGGACAAAATTTTCTTATCTATTTTTTCAAAAACTATATAAGATAGGGAGGAAAATTTGCAGGTAGCTTCAAAGCTTCAACTAGTGATCTTGTAAAATATTCTCAAAAATCGAAAAAAAATTCTAGAAAATTCTTGCGAAAATTTTTGAAACCAAATAAATGGCGGCCGTAAGTCCGATATAATTGTGTTGGTTTTTTAAACTCTTCTAATTTATTAAAAAAAAATATGCAAGCACTGATATTCAACACTTTCTATACAAAGTATTTCAACAATTAACTGAGTCAATTGTTTGTTTTTAGTTGTTTAAATAGAGTTTTAGGTAAAAGGGTCATCAACATATAATTATTTTTTATTCTTTTTAGTATACTTTCCACAAACGACTATTCTTAATTTTAATTATTTTTGGAGCTATATTTTATGCTATTTGTGGATCTTCCGAACAACAAGATTTAAAAAGTGAACAAAAAGATTTAAAAAGTGAACAACAAGATTTGCTTGAAGAATCACGTCAACAACAAAATTTACAACAAAGTAGAAGAAAAATCAACTAGTTTTTACATAATTTATTGTTTACGAAATAATCAAATGAATTTCCACTTGAAGCATAATTTAAAAAATAAAAAACGAGGGATGTCGCGGGACATCCGGTGGGAACTATGTTTCTTTCGATATACGGTATTATTGAATAACTAGCACAATGAAGGATTGGTAACAAAATTGTATTAATAAAATAAAAATAAAATTTTTGGTAATAAAATTATATTAAAAACCATGATAACATTATAATAAACGTTGATCTATATTTGTCTATAAAATTATTAACATGGAGCTCCCATATACAAACCCCTTAGGGGACAAATTTCCAAAAATGCTCACTTACGCTACTTAAGAAACGTTCATGCTTCTAGACCCAGCGGCTTCAGCAGTACGTTGATTTATATATATATAAGAAAATACTCAACACTATAAAGTACAAAATTTTGGCAAATAGTATCCGAATGCATAAATCCGAAAATACAAGGGGAAACTGTTATATCAAAAGTAATTTAAAAAACTCACAAGACGCAAAAGTACAAAATTATTTTAAAAACATAGAATATGAAAGTTCAAAATTTATAAAAAAAATCTTTAATTACAAATATCAACAACACAGGAGAGCAATCTTTTTAAATAACAAAAGAAATCAGCTGTCAAAACTCAAAATTACGCTTTGAACACAATAATATTTAAAAAAACTTTTAACAAAGTTTCCTTGGTCGGTGTCAACCAAGGAAACAACTGTGACAGAACAGTTTGTTACATTAACTTGGCTGACACCGACTCCAAAAATAACAATAATTTTAACTACATTCTATTATCGTTATTTTTTTACTTTTTAGTGGATATTAATTTGTTTTGGAATAGTTTTTTTTTTCAAGCTGGTTTTTTTTTTGAGATTTGTAACTACATTATATCATTATATTATCATGGTTTTCTCATGGATGCCAAACAAAAGAAGAATCATCAAAATCGGTTCACCCTGAGATTTTTAAAATATTCTCGGATCCATGAGATTTCGATTCTCGATTACGCTGGTACTTTTTTTTTTAATTCAATGGTTTTTCCGTAGAAATTTACACCGATAACAAACATGATATTTATAATTGAAATTATTGATACTTTCCGTGAAGCTCTTTAGTCACTGGAATACAAAATTTTTTTTAACATTTTTGTTTTATTTTTATATATTTTGCCGTTAGTGTTTTTTTTCATGGATTTTCCCATAAATTATTAACCAAATGTTGGAATGTTTCTAGCTTTAATCGTATGTTTGAGGCTATCGACGCACACGTAGATTTGCACAATACGATGAAAAGTTGTTTTACTATCCGACTTCAAACAAAAAAGGAGGAGGTTATAAATTCGACTGTATTGTTTGTCTGTTACCTCAGAACTTTTGACTGGGTGAACCGATTTTGATGATTCTTTATCTGTATGAAAGCTGGTGCTTTCCGTGTGGTTCCACTCCATTTTGGCTCAGTTCTGATAACGGTATCCATAAAAGTCTTAAATTTGTATTAAGTATGCACGACAAGAGGACGAATAACTCAATATCCCGCCAACCCATTTCGATGATGCTTTTTTAGTGAGAAATTAGTTAGTGTACTTCAGATTAACTAAAAATCACAAAATAAAAAAAACTTTTAACAAAAAGAAAACCGACTTCAAAAGAAATTCTTTTCCAAAACAAATTAATATGCACTAAAAAGTAAAAAAATAACGAGAATTTAATGTAGTTAAACTTATTGTTATTTTTGGACTCGGGGTCAGCCAAGCTAATGTAGCAAACTGTTATATCAGAGTTGTTTCCTTGGCTGACACCGATTCCAAAAATAACAATAATTTTAACTACATTATATAATCGTTATTTTTTTATTTTTTAGAGCATATTAATTTGTTTTGGAAAAGTTTTTCTTGTGAAGTCAGTTTTCTTTTTGTTAAAAGTTTTTTTTATTTGAATAAAGATTATTATTATTATCATTATTTCATAAAAATGTATACGCTTAGTTAACTTACCTTTCCAAAGAATATCTTAAATATTTTTCATTTAAATGCAAAAATCTGTGTGTTTTCTCTATTTACAATATTATGAAAGACATTCTTTACTATGAAAAGGTTGACATTTTCATTTTGTTTTATGCATTTAGTTATGGTCTGAAAGCCAACCTAGTTCTTTATCAATCTTTAGTGGTTTTCGAATAATTTGCCTTTGCCTTTTCCCATAAAAAAATCTTCAAATAGAGCTATTTAAGCTCTATTTTCGGTAAGCTATTTACCGAATGAAAGTTACTTTTTTGAAATGTAAAATATTTACAAATATCCCTGTAGTGGATTTCCTAAAAGAATATGGTCAAGACAACTTTTAATAAAAATATCAAAACTTGGCAAGCTTGTAAACTTTAATTTTTGACTGATATTTCGTGGGCAATCATATAGCACCGTATTTGCAATAAAATTATCTTTATTTAGATATCGAGTCAATGAATTAACAGATGAACGTAATTACTATTCACAACCTGTATAAATGCGATAATAGTGGACGAAAAGAGGCAAACAACATAGCTGCTGCATATTCTTTATGGCTTTTACTTTCGAGTAGATCAAAAGAGTTCGTTAGATATGCAAGTCAGTGAAAAATTTCTAAAAATTTTACTCTTGATATTTTCACTAAAAGTAGTCTTGACCAAATTTTTTAGGCAACCCATTACGAGGATATTTTATATTTCATAAAAAATAACTTTCATTCGGTAAACAGATGAAGGTCGATGGGTGAAGATCAATCCTAATTGGGATCTTAGACTACTTGTTTTGAGATTTCCTATCAGCCTATCCCATTTCAATATTGACCATTTATTTTAATTCGCCCGATATATCGAAAGGTACTTTGTTCCTACCGGGAATTTTACGACACTTCTAATAATCTTTTTCATGCGGTAGTAGGTAAATGAATGCTTAATTCAATACAACTCAACTGCTGTTTGAATGCTGATCTCAAAATAGCTCCAGGTTGGAATCTAACCACTTTTTTCCGATAGACTGGCTCTTATAATATTAATATTGGAATGTTAAAGTATTATTGATGAAATCAGTTCATATCTATTCATGCGTATAGGATAAGTAAGATATTGTTGGCGTATTATAAAAGCGAAAGCACTTCTATCTGTATAGCAGTCACAATAAGAGCTATTTTGCTTATAAAAGATAATAATTTTTTTAAATCAACGTCAAGAGATCAGGTACTCGTACAATAGAAATAATATATTGAAATGAGAAAACCCCGTTGAAAAATAGCACAAAAAATATAATATTATTGCCACAAAAATAATAATATGAGGAAATTTTCTACTTATTTGATAATCTCCGTCAAATTCTTAATATTTCGGGGAAACTTTCTTCAAATATTGATGCAATTTGTTCATGAAACGTTTTGCACTTTGTCGTAGCTTACACCATGCCCAAACGAATATACGATCGACTAAATCGTTTCATGAACAAATGTTTGAGTAGTATCCTAATCAGATTTCACAATATTTTTATTTAGCATCAAAAACTGATGTTCCAATTTTTTCAAAAGAAATTTTCTTAAGGATGTACAAGCGCTAAGGCAATTTAAAATAAAAAGCTTTATTTTTTTATATGAAGTTGAGCTAGGTCTAAATTAATTCTGAAAATTTAAGGTGAGGTGTGGTTTAATTCCGAGTCTACATGCCTTATAATATCAACAACTTTTCCACTTGTCATTTTTTGATATATTAATATTATATCATGTTCTTTATTTGATTTCATTTGAAAAAGTATTACAAAACTCCATTGGCACAAATGCAATGGCTCAATTTTTTTGATGGGGAAAGTAGCTACTAAATTTTTTTTCTAAAGTAACTACCTTTTCAAATTCATTTTGATATCATTTTTTGATAAATGTTTAAGTTTCCAATTATTAAATGTAAACGCCACTAAAAAGAAATATTTTGAGTTAAAATTTATTACGAAAAGAAAATATTTTGGGTTCAAACGATTTAAAAGACGTAATATTGTTACGTTTGCACAATCGCAATGAGATATAATTTTCCAATTCCCTATAATTTAAATATCTATTAAATGTTTTTTCCTCCAAAACATTTGTCCAAATTTTGTAACCTCCAAAGCAAATTCTATATATTAAGGATGTATGAGCATGACAACAATATTTGATTTAAAGGCTCAAAATTTGTTTGTAGGTAGTCTTTTACTCAAAAAATAAAAAAAAAAACTAAGTGTGACCGTCCATATAAGGGATGTAAGAGCAGGGTAGATTAAGGGTTGAAATTATTTTTATCTTATTTTCAACTTTGATGATGAATTTTGTTATAACTTCATGAATGTAGACGAAAAATAAGAATAAAATTTTTCGATATGTGTCTTGGTTTTCGAAATATCGAAAGCTAAATAATTAAACAAAATTTTCAATTTTCGATATTTTGAAAATTAAGCCAGATATCGAAAAATTTTAATCTTACTTTTCGTCTTATATCGTCAAGTAATAACATAAATTTATCATCAAAATTGAAAATATCTATTTTTAAATTTGTGCCCCCACTACCATGCTCATACATCCTTAAGTAATTCAATAGTCTAAGTGGACATCTTTTCTGAAAGAAGTACGTGCAGCAATTAATTTAGCGCTTGATGAGTTTAACCCTATGGCTATTTTTTTTTAAATATATACGCCATGATTTTTTCAAAGTAGATGAAATTTTCTACAATAAAGCCCAAACAATCTCTGTACATCCAAGAGTTTCCAAAAATACAGCTGTTCAAAATTTAGCTATTTTTAGAACTCTTAATTTTTAATCAAGTAACTACCTTAATTTTTTTTAAAGAATATTTCATTTACAACAATTATGTTCGTCAACCCTAGTAGCTCAGTTGGTCAAAGCGTAACCAATTCCGTGCCCGGTTGGTCTAGGGTAGCGAGTTCGATTTCCATCGTCACAACAAAAATTAATTTAATTAATAGTTGTGATGGACTGGTGTAGTGCATGGTATATGCATGAAGGAGGTGCACTCAGCCTCCGCAAAATAATTGAGGAGCTGATAAATGAAATTATCAGCGGAAAAGGTGGATCATAATGGTCTTTATAGACTAAGTGGGTCCTTCGTAGACAGCCAATATAATCTAACCTACCCTAACCTTACCATTATGTTCAAAATCGTCCCTTGGAACCTAAAATTTCAAAAAAATTTTCAAAATTAATAAGTTTTTTCGAACTTGATAATGCCACTTAGCATTTTAGAGTTCTGTGGGAATAAATCTTCAGAAAATATACCACTTCTCTTTGTCTTCCATATTCATATGAACGCTGGAGATACTTGAGAGGACTCGCAGATGTACCATCCACTACATTTTTCATATATATTGTTACGTAGGTATAATCCCTGTTTTATATGTTACATTATTGAAGACTCATCTTAACGTTTCATAATCTTATTATTATAAATCTCTTATCTTCCACTAATATCAAAAATTCTGATAATAGTATTTATCAGATTATATTGCTTTTTTACCATTTTACTTATTATTATGTGTCAAGAATGAAAAAAAAAAGTAATTTATAAAAATAACTTTTATTTATTATCTTTCTAATAGTCGTCATAACACTCTTTCTTTGTTTATTCTCTATGAATTTACTACAGCGAATGGAAAGAAATATATAGTACGACCTCACAATTTTTTCATATCGCACCGATTTTCATGAAAATTTAGGATTAAGTTCTTTTTACCCTCTAGATTATATAGTACCACGGTGCGGTTTTTCCTAAGGAGTAGAAAATACCACTTTTCGGGGAAGGAAAATTTTATGTTGAAAATGACAACGGAAATCGATAGAAAGATGCATTTTAAGCAAAAAGTGCCATTCAAGCGTATTGGGAAAATTCGATTCTTTTCCATTATAATAATAATAATAATAATGGGGTTTAACCTCCGTTTCTTTGCCATATATGCCTATAACAGAAGCCACCCGCATCATTATTTGTTAATCTTTATCTATTTAACTACATCCATATTTACAATTACATTTTTGATGTGGGTGGAATTGGTTACTTCGATCTTATCCCAGCGACGACAATGTGATCAATTCTATCGTCCCCATTAATTATAATTCCTCACACCGCTGCCTGGATTCTTTCCCATTTATTGGCGATTGAAATTCGTTTTTTTTTTTTTGTTGAAAAAATTACGTTTTTCATCAGTTTTCTCAAATAACTAGAAAAAATTGGCATTCTTTGAAAAATGCTTTCTTCAGAAAATGTATCTTATAAAAAAGGATAAGATTAGTGTAATATTTTATTCGTTTGGTGTTATATTTGTTGAAATCCAGCTGATTGAAGACTACTCACTTTCCGACGGCAACAACTGTTGGAGTGTTTAGCGTCGAATATCTGAAAAATTTGACGCTCATGAAAAAGTATGTTGTATCCTTTTTAAAGTACTATAAAAAACCTTGAAAATGAAAAAGTTAAAGATATTTGCACGAGAATTAACGGAATTATAACGAAAAGAATGTTGCTCGTACCTTTTTTATATTTTTAGTTCAGTTTTAGTTCAGCACAAAAACTGATGGAAATCACCCGTGAGTAATTAATGACTGGCCCCCTACTAAATTAAAAATGCTGATTAATTATAGCTTCTACTAGCCAGTTAGATAAAAAATAAAATAAAACAAATTAAAATAAAGAAAAATATTAATAATAAAATTGACAGTAATACCATATTAGCAACATCAATAATAATAATGATAGCAATATTAAAAAACAAATCACTCCATCATTAGTCCCCAACGTTAAGAATGCCATCTACGTTAAATAGGTGATGACTATTCAAGACAAGTGCTTACACTATCTCCGCACAATTCTCCTATCCCTTCAACTTAAAAAAAAAAAATCCCATTTAAAAGAGTAATGTCTAAACTTGGCAAGTAAGCTCACTGAAAAAGCTTGGACTATTTTTAAAATGATATCGTGGAGCGAATTATTCATATTCTTCCAGTTTTATTTTAATGAGTTTTGGGCTACCATTGACGCAGTTCATATCAGGTTGGTGGAATGCAAAATATTCATAACGCGAAGATTAAAAACTGTTTATAACATTTTTTACCTCTTTCCTATCCAGTGGAAAATTTTTGCAATTTTCAAGTAAATAGGCCAATAAGGTAAATGTACCATATTGCGGAATTTTTAGGCAGAATGCACTTTGAAGCTGATTATTGAAATAAATATAAATATTTCCACTAGAAAAATTGGTTTGTCGTACAAAATGATTTATTGAGGAAAAATTTTGATTATTTGTTCACGCCTATGTCTTTAATTTATCACTAATTTATTTAATAATCACAGGTTTCATAAATATTGTCGTTATTAAATTAAAAACTGTCGTTAAAAAACCTTCACAAACCAACACTGTCACCTTACATATACAGACAACATATTTGTAATAAAATCAAATGTTAATCGATCGATCAGTTTTTCGATCAGTATGAGTATTTAAGTGTGATTAGACTTGTTCAAAATTCGATTTTTTTTTCATATTTTAGTTCTGTTATTATTTAAAATTACAAATTTATTTAGTGTTTCTTATTTTTTTATTAAAATACAAAACTCCCGGAATAACGTACTACCCCGTAATAATGTACATTTACCTTAGTACATATTGAAAAAAAATCAATCCTATCCCGCCTTATTCATGTTTGATACAAAAATACATGCCTACATTTAAAGTTTAAACAAACAAAAAAATAAACTTAAATAGAATGTTCAATGAGAATTTGACACACAAATCTCTTGAGTTGTTTGGAAATTAATTAAATTTATAATATCAATATAACTAATAGATACAACATCTTTGTTTTTAATTAGTTGTCATTACAAACATTGATAAAATTATTCAATAATTATTTGATGATAGTAACATTCATTAATATCAAAGAATATGTGATCTTAAACAGATCTGATTTCAATTTGATTCGATTATTAGTTAATTTAAATACATTTATGGTTATCTGTGTATAGATAGCTAGTTAGTTATTATACACCAGGGTCGAAGCATTTGAAATTGGTAAAATGTGAAACAAAATTATAGTAGGATGATACCCATTGAAAAAGGCAGAAAATATAACAAAAATGAAAGGAAAAATAAATTACGGGCGATCTGAGGTCGTGAAATAGAAGGGGGTGAGTTTTTAAGGGTACAAAACAGTTCGGCTTTTTATTAATTTTATTATATATATTTTTATTAACTATTTAATTTTACACCATTAGAAAGTAGAGATTTCAGCGAACAAAAAACCCATCGACTTTTTTAAAAAAGGAAATATTTTGACGCCAGAATTTTCGATTGAAAATTAGGGGTACTTTTTCGATATTAATTCAAAATTAGGTGAAAAAATAAATATTTTAAATAATCAAAATTACAGTGTGTTTGAATCATAAAAAGGAAAGTTTTTACCAAATTTCGTGAAAAAAAATTTTACCAATATTTGATTAAATATTAATATTTAAGAAATTAAAGAAAACAAATTCTTAAAGTGGAGGAAATTTCCAATAAAAAACTCCCATTGCCGGAAGTTTCTCTCCATTATTTAAAATTTTAATTTAACGTTGAAAATAGATCTTCGTGCGCCTTTTTAGATCAATAAGTCACACTAAATAATTTTTTTAGAGTATTCAATTTTTAAAAATTATGATATAATCTCAACATTTTAAGGAATTTACTACCGTTGGTAATCACCTTCAAGTTAATTTTTAAACAAGTTAGACAAAAAAAAAATTTCTCGAATTTTCGTTCTCATTGTAAACTTAAAAAAACAACTGAAAACAAACAATTGACTGGTTTAATTGTTGAATTACCATGAATAGACAGTGTTGATTACTCTATCACATTATACATACATACATGTCACACATATACTCTATGTCAAAAAAAAACGCTCATAATTAAAACATTCTAAGTGTTACTATTATAACATAACATATGGTGAGTACGCTTAGAATGTTTTAACTGTGGCGATTTTAATGGAATCAAGTATACATAACTGATATTCCCATATAATACATACAATAAAATTTACGCCCAATTTGCGCCCTCACGGGTAAACAGTGATGTTTACGAAAAAATGTTGCAAACAAAAGTTGGCTATTTTTTTATAAGGATAATTTTTTACACTTAAACTTTTGTTCTATCTATAATGGTTTACAATATGGGTCCTACGAGACCCAATTGACCTTTGTTGCTCATGTACGAACTCGACTCACTTTTTCCGTCTTGAGTACGCTGAAAAATTTCAGCTTGATATCTTTCTCGTTTTTGAGTTATCGAGTTGACAGACGGACGGACGGAAATGGACTAATCAGGTGATTTTATGAACACCTATACAAAAATTTTGTGCGTAGCATTCATATTTTTAAGCGTTACAAACTTGGGACTAAACTTAGAATACCTTGCATATTACATATATGCATGGTATAAAAATGTTTAAATAATTGGCAAAATTTTTTTTTGGCTTCGTGCAGCTCTTTTATATATAAAAATTATTTATTACACGTATTTTTACGACCATTATCTCTATAGTTCAATAAATTTGAAATTGTTGACTAGACTATGAAGGCACTTCTCACAATGTAAAACCTCCCAAAGCTCACGATTGCTGTATAACAAATTAAGTCATTATACAGGGATGTCCAAGTTATAACAACAGGACTTCATCAAATGATAGATAATAAAATGATTACAATACTCATACACTTATTGCCGAAGAAGAGTCCTTTTCTAGACACGCAGTGTTGAAGTTTTAAAAGACAGGTATATTATTGTGAAGATTGTCAAAACGGTTGCTTAGAAAAATTGGAAATTTGAAACACCCCACACCAATGGGTATTGGTGATGAGGGAAATAATCTGGAGGATGAATAGGCAATGTTATGGCTGATATATCGACGCTCAGCCTAAATCGTTAATGATAGAAGTTAGAATAAGAAAGAATTTTTCGAAATTCATTCCCTAAAAGATTGATGAAATAGGGGATGAAAATTAAGGCAAATATATACAAACCGTCATTTTTGAGTTCACTAAATAACCGATTTAAAAAAATATTTCACCTATAGAATCCTACATTATCATAAGTAGCATGGGCTATATTTTCAAAAAAATAAGGTTTCCGCACCAAAAGTATAAATCTATTAAATAGTGAACCGACATATTTTATTCAAATTAAGATGAGCATTTCTGGGCTGTGGAACTCAAAAATGACGTTTTGTATATATTTTCATACAAACTAGCATCCCCTATTTCTTCAATCTTTTAGGGGATGATAAAAAAATTCTTTCTTACGTGACACCCAAAGTATGAAATCAATATCTTCTGGAAATTTTAAACTTCTATCATTAGCGATTTAGGCTGGGCGTCGATATATCAGTCGCGACATATCTATTCCCCCTCCAGATTATTTTCCCCATCTAAAATGCTTCTGATTTTAAATAATATACAAAAAGAATCATTTTGAAAAAAAAAATCCTTAAAATCGGAGCTGTTATTGAGGACTTCCTACGAATGGCTATTTTATGTATTCCTTTATCCGGCTTATGCTTTTGAATTTTATAATCGGACAAAATTTTATTCTAAAACATAAAGACATTAAAGCTTTCAGTTTCATTTTTCTTTTAGTTATAGTTAATAAATTTTACTCTAGAATAATTTCAGAAGTTAATAAGTTTCATTCTAGATTACTTTGTGAAAATATGTTAAATGTTTTTGAAGTTTAATAATACAATTGGTATTAAGTAAATATTTGAGTTGACATTCAAATAGTATATTTATTATGCAGGGATTATATTGTTAAAGCTAAAGACTATAATATTATTTATTCTTCCATCTCAGTTCAGTGATGTATTTAATAAATAACTGACTGTACATGGACGTTGGCAAAAGGGGGCATGTAGGGGCAGCTTTGTATCGCTATTCAGCCCCATTTGCATCAGGTGTCGAAAAATTTTGAAAATTTTTCGAAGTATTTGCTAGAAAACTTATTTGGATTTTTTTTCAATAATTTTTCATAAGGCTCGCAAGTTGAAGCTACCTACAAATTTTCATCCTTCCATCTTTTATAATTTTGAAGAAAATGGACACCAAAGTTTTGCCCTAATTTGAGCCCGCACGAGAAAACAATGATGTTTTCAAAATATTTTTTTTGAACAAAAGTTGTTTATTTTGGTATGAGGAACATTTTTACCTTTAAACTTTTGTTCGATCTCTAACGGTTTAGCATAAGCAAAACAAAAATTTTAGCATTTCTGAAATTTTCCAAGCATCTCAAAAAATATTATAGACATACGGAACTGTAGATCAGCTTAAATTGTTTCAAATTTAATATACTTTCAAAATGATATGGCAACTAATGTCAAAAGCTCACAGTTTTTGAATTGCACTGCAAAAACTGAAAAAAGTTCGAAAATATTTCGGTTTTTCGTGTATAATGCAGGAAGCACAACTTTTTTTTGCTTGCACTACTCGATTTTTAAGCCCTGAGAAATTTTTCAAACAAAATCTCATGAAATTTTCTAGAAATCTCAAACAAAAAGTTTATAATTGTGATCTAAATGATGATGAAAATCTTTTAAACAAAACATCACAGAAGCAGTCAATGAGATAAATGATGTACATACATAAACCATAAAGTTACAAACATAAATCAAATACTGCATAAAGGTTTAAATAATTTAGGGTTGAAAAATGTGTTAATTGATTTAATGTTAATGTTAATTGATTTAATGTTATTATGGTAGGGTGATAACATGTTAATTGATATAATGTTATTTTCTTTGTTGCAGTACGCCATTTGAATTTGGTGCAGTCCGCCACCAAATTAGCAACGAGTATCATACACAATATGAGAATAAGAGTAATTACGATTGGCTAATGCATACTGATGATGACTCCTTGGTAGTCGAAATACGTATTTATAAAATAAAAAAAACTGATCTAGGAAATTGGGGCAAAAAAAACGAAATTTATGTTTTATAGTCATTACAACTTTTGTTCAAATAAAAAATGATTTTTTAATTAAAATACACGGACGGCTCTTGATATTTTTTATAGAGTCATAATTGTTAATTCCGAACTACTTTTCTAAGTGATTCCAAATACTGATTCCAAATTTTTGGCTACTCTATACAATACTAGCTGTTACCCGCCCGCTTTGCTGGGCAACATCCCCACTTGCACCCCTCCCTCCACATTTCCTTGCGTTGGATAACAGTTTTGTAATGTACACGTCATGCTCTTTTATTTGATACCCCACTTAGGTATATTTGTAAATATTCGATATTTCCTTCCCACTTTCTCGCTACACCTTTCTACCCTCCGAAGGTTAAAAAAATTTCTAAATGTAATTTAAAACATTCTGACCAAGTTTTGAACTATTAAAAGCCATAATTGAAAAATATGAATTTTTTATTCATGAACACCCCCGCAACCCCCCTTGTGGGTGGAATTTCGTAACTAGATGACCTCTACTTGGCAAAAGGAATATTCCTGCCAAATTTCAAGTCTCTAGGTCTTATAGTTCCAGAGATATCGTGATGAGTGACTATCTATCTATCTATCTATCTATATCTATAGAAAGTCTCCTATATATTTATAGATTTAAAAATTTTAAATATGCCTACATACTTTTCAGAATAAGCAAAATTTTTGATAAAGATTTTCTTAAAATGCAAAATAAGAAAATTTATAAGTATAGTTACCTCTATCCGTGGACACACTATACATCTAAGATGCAGTTTAATCAAGATTAATAAAAGCTGATCAATAGTTATAATCAAATCAACAGTAGGTGAAACGAAGGTCACCGAGTCAGCTAGTATAATATATAATAAAAGTAATCAATTATAGGCGCCCGAATTCGGTTGTTTCATGTCGTCGGCATAATTATTATTATAATAATAAGCTTTATTGATATAAATTAATAAAATTTGAATCAAACAAAGTTCAAACTTAAATAACAAATCCTGACAAAAAGTTAAAGAAAAAAAAAGAAAAAATTAAGAAAGCAATAATACTAGTAATAATAACAGAAATAATAATATAATAATCGTATAACTAAAAAGTTAGAAAAAATACAAAGATGCAGAGTAAACAGTTTACACAAGAAAATTTTTTCTTTTTTCCAAAAACCCACTTATAAATTTACAAACTTTCACACACATAGACGGATCTCTCACATTTAAAATATTGTCAACTGTATCACCCAATACACGTATAATATGGTCTCGCATTACTAAGTCAACTCCCGCACAGTCTAAGAGAAGATGATGACCTGACTCGCACCCATTGCACAAAACACACACACGTTCTCCATCTCTCTTCGCCTTGTTTTCCCAAGCAAATCTTCCGAGTCTAAAATTTGTTAATACTCTTCTCAAACTCCTATCATCTAACATTTTTAAATATGGGGCTCCATTATCAAATTTTCCTATTATATTAAAGGTTTGTAGAGACCTTTTGCTTGCAACACTTTTCAGCATATTATCTCTATAAAAATCTTCCACACGAGCTTTTACGCGTTTTTTCCATTGGATATAATCCACATTGCTCCCAACGTGAAGTATGCCTTCATCCACTAACTTTCTAGCACAGTCATTCATTTGTATGTAATTAATACAATTTTTAGCGCTTTCTTTTTGTATCAGCCTACCTTCATTGTTCAAAACTCTAAACATGTAAGAGAGAGATTGCAGAGTTGAATATGCTTCCAGCGGAAATTCACCAATTTCTAGCAATACTGCATCGCTCGGCGTACACTTAGCTACGCCCAGAATTTCTTTATAGATTAAGTTTAAGAATTTTGTTAATTCCACAGAATGCTCTAAACCCCATACTTGGCAAGCAAATGTGAGTAATGGAATTATCAAAGCTTTAACCATTTGGATTATTACCTTAAAAGGAAATTCATTGTATCCATACATTTGTTTACGAATGGACATCCACACACTCCTTGCTTTAACTATCATATTTTCATGGTGTGTCTTCCACTGCCCATTATAGTTGATGTATGTTCCCAAATATTTAAATACTTTCACATTCTCAATAATTTTTCCACTAATAGACCACTGCTCCTTCACACTATGCTTAGAGCCTTTACTAATTATAAGCATTTTTGTTTTTTCTGTATTTAAATTTAAATGCCATCGATTGCAATACTCATTTACATTAGCCAAAGCTCTTCTCATTCCTCCTATACTTTGTGAAAGCAGAACCACGTCATCTGCATACATCAGTAGTTTTATCTCATGAGATCCAAAGCAAGGTCCAACAGTGTCCAAAGAATTCAAATACTTGGGCAGATCATTTATAAATAGAATGAAAAGAAGAGCGGATAATTGGCATCCTTGACGAACACCTCTATCACTACTAAAGGTCTCAGTTACTGCATTACTATCGTATTTAATGCACCATGATGCATTAACGTAAATCGACTTAACTGCTTCAATTAAATCGTTTGGTATGCCCATATTATATAATTTTTCCCAAAGCATGTCTCTGTTTACCAAGTCGAAAGCCTTGGTAAAATCAAGAAAACAACAATAGAGTTTACTCCGTTTCATACGGATGCTTCTGTCAATAAGGCCTTTAAGGACAATAATATTGTCCTGCACTCCATATCCTTTCCTAAAACCAGATTGATATTCAGATATAATACTGTTATCTTCAACCCATTTCGTGATTTTGTTCGCAAGCATTCCCGTGTATACTTTACTTATGTTAGGCAACAGAGACAGGCCCCTATAATTATTAGCATCCTTTTTGTTCCCCTTTCCTTTATAGAGGTTACATATGACACCTGTCGACCATGCTGACGGAAAATATGTATTTTGCCCCATTTTTTGAAAGAGTCCCGTTAACACACTTACAAAGCTATGATGAGTGGGCATAATTATTAATTTGAATAGCTCTTAAAATTAACTTCACAGGATTGAGATACTATAATAATACTCATTCAAAGTAACTATAGTTTATGGTGATTGTAAACGTACAAAATTATTAAAAAAATTTGGTTTATTGCACTGTACATACATATAAACTAAATACATGTTCTGTAGTCAAATAATGTGTTATTTTTAGCTCTACAATACCACGCAACTACAAACATATAATATATTGTATGCAAGTGCTGCTTATAAATTTGATAATATAGATATCTCTCTTCAATCATCAATACTCACTTCAACTATAATCGTTTCTGTTCATCAAATAATGGATCTTCGAATTTTAATAATTAAATTAAAATTTTGTTTTATATGATCGACAGCCTTAAATTATTATAAACTACAAGATTGTCTAAATATTTTAGATAGTTTTTTATCACACTCTCTAGATTTTTTGATATAGAAATATCCAATTGAAAAGGATAACGTATATGATGCTATCATTTTTCCAGCCAACTTTGAAAGATAAAATAATAATGAAAAGCCCGATGACCTAGGAATTTTTTGTGATTTTTAGAAACTTTGTGAATCAAAAAAATGCCTTTATAAAATTTTATTAAAATCCCTAGTATTATTCAATCCTTGCATATCTCCGTAAAGAATAAAAATGGAAATGCCTTTTAGTAAGAGGGGACAGCTATATTTACATGTAGGAGTTATTTTTTAAAAATATGTTTTTACTGTCATGAAATACATTTATAGTACGTGGTAACTCAAAATACAGTACCAATTGTAACATGAAAAAAAAATTTGTGGGCATACTTTAATAAGGTACGGTCAAGCTACCCAAAACATAGATAAAACCTCTCTATGAGGAGTGAAAATTTGAACAGGCTATTATTTAGCCTAAGACTCACTATGCAGAGGGTATGAGAATAGGTTTAACGTATTTATTGAGTATAAAGCAAAATTTTCTATAATTTATGTTATTTTAAATCACAAATTATTTTTAACTATATGATTTTTTAACTCACGGATTAAAGTTAGTATGGTGGTATTTGAATATCGAAGGTAAAGAAGGTTTATTTTCCAAGTCGCTGAAAAGGTTTTTAAAACAAAAGAGACGCCTAAAACAACAGTTGAATTTTTGTTTGTTAATAAGCATTTATAACTATTTAGGGGAGCCCAAGAGGGGATTTGTGTAGTAACTCGAGCCCCCCATAAATAGGGCTAATATTTGGTGGAGTTACTAAAGAAGGTCCAAAGAACCCCCCATATCTTAATCTGACGCGCTCGAGTTACTACACAAATCCCCTCTTGGGCTCCCCTACTATTAGCGGAACCACTTTTCAGTTTTGAAGACAGCTTGGAACAATAGGATTTACAGCCTATTCTTCCGATTTTAGTTGGAAGTCAATACCGAAAGCAGTTCTCAGTACCCGTTTACGGAGTTCTTTACCTACCAAAGACATTATATTAAGATTAGCATTTCTGTATGTTTTTTGGGGTGCTAAATCAAAATTTCAACCTTGCAGGAGCTTGGTTTCTCAACGAAAACGTAGAAAACCTCGCATGCGAATATTGTACTTTTTTGTTTTGCGTTTATATCTTAAAAATTGTATGCTTTTGGCGTCCGATATTCGAAATCGAAATTTTCAACATATATTACGTTTCAATGCCAGGAAAAGGTATTAACAGCAGACGAAGTTTGTATGTGTGTGTGTGTACGTACGTTCGTGATAATTTTTTTTCTGATCGATATCGTGCGAATAAAATTGATATTGACTTCGTTTAGGGGCTAATCGAAGTATCTTAATGGCAACATTTGAGACGTCTAGTAAAGTGAAAAATTTATTTCTTTTATAGGACAATAATATAAAATTCTTTTTTTTTTTAAATTTTTCAAACTATAACATAAAAAACGTAAAATAAATAACATGTAATATTTTCATAAAATTTCATGATTTTAAACCGATGTAAACAATATTTGGCCTATTGCATGACACTTAAATTAAATGTTTCGACCTTGAGCTTGAAAATAAGATGCCATAGAGTTTCTTATTTCCATTAGAATCCGAAATATAAGCGAAAATGTCTAAAAAAACCGAAATTTTTCCCGGTTTTCCCCCGAATTTTTTTAATAACTTTTATTATAATTAAGTATTTTTGAAAAATTCTTTCAAAGGGTTACTTTTAGAATAATATTATCCGTTTTTGTAGTGTAAACTGCAAAAACCATACATTACCTAGCAAGATTGGTAGCGTTATAAACAATAAAATTGTTTATAACAAATTACTCAATAATATTTCGAAAAAACGACATTGGTTTTCAGATTCATCGGAAAAAAATACATCGAAAACCATAAGTCGTTTTTGTGAACCTCAATCGGCCATGAAAAGCAACGGAGCGGACCTATTAACGCAGACCGTTTCAAATATGTTTAGTTAGTGTTAAATAATAATTACAATCAATTTAAATTTAAATTTGATGTGGAACTGACTGTTATATAATTGATTACTGTCCTTTGTGAATACAAACATTTATATAACTATTATTATAATGTGGATTATTTATTTACAACTAGCGTTTTAGACATTATTATAAACTATACTGCTATAATACATTTAGATATTATGTTTATGCTTTGTATAATAATTTTCTTTATAAATATGAACAAGATGGCCTGATATAGACGAACAAACGAAGGAATAAAATTCGAAAAATTTGAGCAGTAAGTCGGATTTGAATGCGGCATTCGATTCGTTAGAGCGTCAGGAAATTTTGTGATCTAATTTGATTTATAAGAAATTAAAAATTTTAAAAACCTGAGTGATTGATATCTGCGATGAATACTATATAGAATTGCGTAAGCTAAGGTATGCGTCATAACTCGTACGCGTCAAAGCTCAAATATACAGAGATTCAGTTGAAGATTATAGGTCGGCTTTTCAATCATCGTAATGTTTTCTCAAATTTTGCTTGTCTCTTTCTCAACAAAAAAATTTCTTGTAAGCTCTTACTCGACTTTTTGAACTAGAATATTGACTATAAAGATGCCACAGCGACTCCCGTGACATCTGGATCGACGAAGTTCAACTTTAGTGAAAACGCATTGCCGGACGTGGTACAAAAAATTCATTTGAAACACGATATTTGCAACAAACGTGTTCTTCCGTATGTCTAGCAAATGCGTCGGATTTTGGCAGTTTTACTTGTGACAACAGCAACGAATGAACGCTGCTTTTGAACTTTGCGTCCTCTCAAAACATATCTTAGATCATTTCTAGCCCTCATTCAATTTACATCGCGGTGTAGAGGTCCATGCACATGTTTTTTTCCCTCAGCTCGCAGAATTAACTTAAATAGTGACTGAACTATTTTGACCTAATTAAATGTTTTCTTTCTCGAAAAAAGGATTTCTTGTTTTTATTGACTTTGAACACCTCCTTTGGATAATTCCTGCGTACGGGCCTGCCTAGTGCCCAGGGTTAAAGGTATCAACTCAACTGAATCGTAATTCAAACAATACAAAGTTATCAAAATATAAACTAAGAAATGTTCAAAATATCAAAAATAAAATAGATAAAAAAATCTGTAACGTAGCAAGCAAAACAAAAATTGCGCAGGCTGCAAGTGTTTGAAGAGAGGGTTTCAAAGATAACAAAGAGAAAAGGATAACTTTTACTGAATCTGAATGCATAGAGGAGGAGAGCGAAAAAGAAGATAACTTCAGCGTCTAAGACTAATTTTTAATAATATTACTCCTTAAACGTGGTTTTGAAATTTTTGTCAAAATAAACTGTACAAAACAAATAAATTTTAATTTTTTGAAACATACTAATCGATGTATTGTTTTAATGTGCACCTTTCTTATAATATGGAAATTCATAATTAAGAAGCATGTACAAAGTTATGATAAAAATCACGTAATAATAACATAAATTCACGGGGACAACGAAGATATCATTCACTCTGGTTGCGACCCCAAAAACCCCCGAGTAACGAATTTGGACCGATTATAAAACGAATTGCTTGAAAACTCCAGGAGACGGCGGAAAAATGTTTACCCTTGGCACCAGATGCGTCTGAGACCAATTCTAGTCACGATATTCGTGTTCAGCGACTTCAAAAACTCCCGAGTAACGAGTTTGGACTGATTATATGACGAATATCTCGAAACTGTGGGAGGCGGCGGGGATACCGTTCATCTTGGGCACCAGGTATGTACATCTGAGACCAATAGGGTATTCCACTATTTTTGAAAAAGTACTTCAAAATATTGATTTTGTTAATAAAAAGCCACCGAAAATTTATTTCGAAAAAATACACACTCTGTCTAGCCAAAAACTTAAATTAAATTTTAAACCTTTTTTAAACTGTCAAAAACGCGGGCATCCAATTTGATGACGTAATATGGGTATTGGGTATCACTATACGAAATAATACAAATAATTTTGACAGATATATTCATAGACATCTGATTATAATAAAAATATAAATACTTATCTATGTATATATTATACCCAACTGTCTACACTGAACTAACTGATGGTCTATGACTCATACCGCTATGACATCCCAGCTGGGCTTACCCGCGTTTTAGGTCACGTGATATACAGTTTAAAAGTTTTTCTCTACGATTTGGTGGAAAAAAGAATAAAATCATTTCCGAACCGTCGGTCAACTGTCGAAACTTCAAGAGCGACTAAGAGTTCCGGTTCTAATTCCTCGGAATCTGAAATTGAGCACAAATCTTCAACAAGCAAAACACCTTCATCCAAAAAACGAAAGAAAATTATAAGAAGAAACCGGGTGAATTCAATTCGAGACTTTTTCCATGACAAACCACTTGAAGCATATCAGAAACACGAATCATCTGAACAACTTTTGTCATCTCAGTCAGACTCAAAAAACTCCAAGCGCAATATGATCTCAACAAATTCGACAAACGCAAACTAACTATTCGATTTTGGAATGCAGAAGGTCTACGAAATGTTTTTGATGAAGGCATTGAATTAGATTCGGTGGACATATGGTGTATTTGTGAAACTTGGGCAGTAAGTGAAGAGATTATCTTACCTGAAGCGTTTTCGAAATACAAAATAATTTATTCGGGTGCAGTAAAACAAAAAAGTAAAGGTCGTGCAAGTGGTGGCTTGGCGATTCTGTTAAAGGAATTGTTTTGTTTTGTTATTCTCGATAAAACGGAATGGTGGTTAATTTTGAAGATCTCTCTTACTAAATTTGAATTTGTTTTATGTATTGTATATTTTAAGCCGTCTTCTGATCTCTCTCATGTTTTAAATTTGTTTCAAACATCGATTGATAATATTTGCAGTACGTCTCCTGAGCTACCATTTTTCATTGGAGGAGATTTTAACTGCAGACTGGGAAATCTGAACCAAACTTCTTCAGAAATTTGCTCTGGTACTGAACTCCAATCTGAAAGGAAGTCATTGGATGATTTTTGCCTCCCAAGAGGTCGAGAATTAACGCATTTTATGGAAGAAAACGGTTATCTGTTGCTCAACGGTAGAACTATGAGTGACAACCCCGCACAATATACCTTTTGTGGAGCAATGGGTAAAAGTACCATTGATTTAGTTTGGTGTAATATCAACTGCTTATGGCTTGTTAAAGATTTAAAAGTCATTAAAAACGTTTCTTTATCGGATCATTTTCCAATTGAATTAACTTTAAGCCATAATATGAAGGGCTCCGAAAAATCTAATACGCAATCGAAAAGTGTAAAAGTTTTGAAGTGGGACAATGACAAATGTAAAGATTACTCTGAACAAATGTTTTTGTGCTCAAATATCTGTGGTGACTGGGACAGTGCTTCGTGCAATGATTTATACTCAAATCTAATAAGCACCATAAAAAGTGTTAGTGACAATCTGGAAATGACTCATAATATAAAAAATAAAATGACTCTATCTAATCAGCGAAAAACGTGGTATGACTGGGAATGTAAAAGTATGAAAAAAATGGTTAAAAGCAAGCTTAAAGTGTGTGAACATAATAACTTTTCATTAGAAACAGTTAATGAATATACCACTGCGAAATGCAATTACAGGAAACTTCTAAAGGGGAAAAAGAAAAAATACTATGAATCTGTAGCGGAGCAAATTTCAAATGTTAAAGACACTAGGACATTCTGGAAAATCATAAGTCAATTTAGGAATAGTCGGTCGTCTGTTAACCATGTTTCTTTGTTAGAATGGGAAAATTTTTTCTCATCTGTAGTGGGAAACTTTTGCCAACCCCTTGAATGCACATTTATTGGTGTTTTGCATCCCTTTCTGGATGTGGATATCTCTTTTGATGAAATTGCGGTTTGCCTAAGAAAATGCAAGGATAAAAAAGCATCTGGTTTTGACGGTATACCATACGAATTTTTAAAACATTTACCTGACAACTGGATATTATACCTAAACATGTTTTTTAACCGAATTCTTACATTTGAGAAAGTGCCATCGGACTGGTCGAAAATCATGATAACAATGTTGCATAAAAAAGGAGATCGAAAAAATCCCGAGAATTACCGTGGTATTGCTCTATGTAATACTACGCTGAAGCTGTTCACTAGTATTATTCTTAATCGCCTGACGACATTTGCTGACAGCTGCAACATTTTAATAGAGGGTCAGTCAGGTTTTAGGAAGGGGCGAAGCTGTGTAGATAACATATTCACCCTCAGCACTGTAATACACTTACACCTCCGGTTACCCGGCAGGCGTATCTATGCAGTATTTGTGGACTTCAAACGTGCATTTGACTCCTTGAACCATTTTTTGCTTTGGAATAAATTATATATGTGTGGCATCAGTGCGAAAATCATCCGTATACTAAAAAGTCTCTACGATAACGCTACATTTAAAATAAAAATAGATGGAAACACGAGCAAAGAATTCAACGTAACAGAAGGCGTTTTACAGGGAGAATCATTAAGCCCGTTGCTTTTTTCATTGTTTATTAACGATATTGAGGACTATTTTCGAACAAATGGTGTTACGGGTGTCAATATTGATGGAACACATGATCTTTTGATGTTAATGTACGCGGATGATTTGGTTATTTAGGGAGATACCTATGCTGATATTAATAAAAAGCTAGAACTATTACATCAGTATTCCCAAATTAACCAACTAATAGTGAATCTGCAGAAAACAAAAATAGTTATCTTTCGCAGAGGGGGGAAGCTTAAACGGCATGATTTATTCAAGTTCGGAAGCAACTCTATTGATGTAGTACCCAGTTACGTGTATCTAGGCATCCCCTTTTCTTCCTCCTCGCTGTTTCATGAAACTGCCAAAAGCTCTGTACAGCGGGCTAAATTCGCAATTAGTAGCACAATGTCGACTTTGGCACAATCTGAATGTGTTTCTTGGGAAGCTAGGCTACAGTTATATGATGCAATTGTAGTTAATTCTCTATTATACGCGTCGCCTGTTTGGTCTATACGGTATTTTGATGACATCGAGCGAGTGCAAGTAAGCTTCTTTAAGCAACTCCTACAGCTGCCAAGAAATACCCCTGGGTATTTCATACGATTAGAATGTGGATTACAGCACACATCCGTAAAAGCTGTCTATCTGGCTTTGGTGTGGTGGCAGAGACTGCAAAGAATGGATCCGCATAGATTGCCTAAACTATGTTTCATTCGCCTCATGAGTCTAACATCTCAGCCTGATCAAGTTGCTAAGTACAATTGGGCATTACAAATTAAAATCTTTTTGATAAATATTGGCTGTGAAAATTTATTTGTTTTGGAAAACATCAGGAAAAGCGATATTAATGCCATTGTAGACACGTACTCCAACTTGATGCTTCAAGAGGACATAAACAGAGCTAAGTATTCTGGTTTTAGCCCTCTTTATCAAAGCTTACAGCTTAGTAGGAAACCACAACCTTACCTGCTGTTACAATGTTCAATTTCATTTGGTAGAGTTTTGGCTCAGCTTCGCTCATCTTCCAAATATTATATTCGTGTAGTGATTCGGGGAGTTGTCTACGTGATAGATCCGACTGCTGATTGCACGTTATGTAATTTAAAGCAACACGAGGATCTTCTACATCTACTACTCATATGTCCCGCATACAATGTCATTCGCAATGCTTTTTTCAGGAAAATCAATTTCATACCAAGTGGTATTAACTTGGAGAGTATTGTAAAACTTTTTTCAATAATGGATATGTGTACATTAAAAAGATTTTTTTATTTTATCAAGACTATTATGTGTACCAGATCCTTTATTCTTAATGAGTAATTTAAATTATAACAGTCTTTGCTTAAAAAATGGTCAAATTTTTAGTATTAATTTTCTCTTTTTCTTTTTGTAAGTGTGTTTTTTTTTTCTCTTCTTTTGGCTGAATTTTGTATTTTGTCATTTATGAATTCTTATTTTCAGTTTTTTCATTTTTTATCGTTTATTTTTTGTAAAATAACTTATCTGGATTCTATTTATTTTAATGATCACTTATTGTACTAATCTTATTTGTAATGATGCGTAAAGCTTATTTGTAATATTTTTTGTTTTTTTTTTGATAAATCACGAACTCTTTTGTACAAGTTTTATAAACTTAAACAAAATAAATAAATAATAATAATAATAAATAATTTTGACAGATATATTCATAGACATCTGATTATAATAAAAATATAAATACTTATCTATGTATATATTATACCCAACTGTCTACACTGAACTAACTGATGGTCTATGACTCATACCGCTATGACATCCCAGCTGGGCTTACCCGCGTTTTAAGTCACGTGATATACAGTTTAAAAATTACGATTATTAATTTTAATATTTTGAAAGAAAAAAGTGCTTTTATGACTCGAAATCAGAATATTTAAGTACATTTTTACATAAATTTTAACTTTTTCAAATTTCATGATTTATTTTTGACTAACGATAATACCCTATTCTCTTAATATTTACGGTCAATTTAAAATGCAATTATTAAATGCATATTAATTATGCTAATTGCATATTTTAATTTCTTATAGATATAGTTGCATATAGAATTTCTTATAAATTAGGTTACAAAATTTTCTGATCCTCTAAAGAATCAAATGCCGAAAACCACATTCAAATCCGACTTACTGCTCAAATTTTTCGAACTTTGATTATTTTTAGTGCTTCGTTTTTTCGTCTATTAGTACATGTTTCAATTCTAGCTCATAATTTATAAACCTTGCATTCTAAGAAATACATTCTGTGATAGAAATGTTTATGCTAAGGTTTATGTTCATTTCAAACCTATAGAGTGTTTATTTCAAAAGGATCCACTCTTAATAACTCTTGACCTGCTGTAATTTTGAGTAAAAAATGGTATCTAGAGAGTTTTAGCTTTTATTTCCCGTAGTCACCCCAACTTTGAAATTTAAAATGGCACCTCCTATCTTGTTATACTTGTGTAGTCTATCTTAAGAACCAATCGATTGATATATTTTTTTATTATGGTTGAATTTTGTTGAATGCCCTCTCAAATGAGGTATAAGAAGCTAGGGGGTGCCATTTGAAATTTCAAATCTGGGATGGCTAGAGGTCAAGGGATGAAAACTAAAATTCTCTAGGTATCATTTTTGAACTACCTTCTCGATATCTAAATCGACGTGTTTTCACTAAAACCAACAATAACATCTGGTCATGAGTTATTAACGAAAGATACTTTTAAAATGAACACACTATATACTTGTTTTATCTTTTTTCACATTTATGATATGTACGATTAAATTGTGTAAAAATGTTGTGTTATTTTAGCTTATCACACACACCATTCTGACTTTTCATCTTGTTCGTTTTTATTCATAACTTGCGTTTATCCACGGCTTAATTAAAATTACTAAATTTCTTACTGATTCAAGTGTCTGATCATTACAATATAAAACTATACGGAATAGCATACCAGGCAAAATTTGTAGGCTATCAAGTAGAAATTTTGAACTTTATTGGCTCATTGGAACTTTTTGACGGTCGGGCTTTTATTTGAATATTTTGCATAAAAGTTGCTTAATTTTGTTGATACAATTTCAAATTTTCTCCGTGAAGGCGTGGTTGATTCTGGGCTAAAGTCATGGAGATGTTGTTTAGTTTTCGGAAATTTTTTCCAAGACCAAGAAGTAATTTTTTACAAGACGAAAGTAATTCCACAAGACCACTAGTTAAAGCTACCTACGAGATTTTAACTCCCTATTTCTTAAAGTTTTGGAGAAAATGGACACCAAAGTTTTGTCCTAATTTAAGCTCTTATATATCAACCTAAAAAAGGTAGCCTGTATATCAAGGTATACTAATTTTATTCCCAAGTTTTTAAAGCTTAGAAATATTGACCATACGAACAGAATTCTGGTATAGGTGTTCATAAAATCATCTAATTAGCCCATTTCCGTTTGTCCGTCCGTCTGTCAGCACAATAACTCAAAAATGAAATAAATATCGAGCTGAAATTTTTATAGAGTGATCAGAACGTAAAAAGTTTAAATATAAAAGTTTTTCCTTATAAAAAAAAAAAAACAAAAAAACAAATTTTGTTCAAAATATCTTTTTGTAAATATCAGTGTTTTTCCATACATGCTTGAAACAAAGTTATAGATAGTTGTTATTGATTAAAAAGTAAAATAGAGAAAAACGGACTGACAAGTTTTACCTAAAATTGTTTTTTTGTATCAAAATTTTTATTTCGTACAATTGTTTCTGTGAAATCTAGGCATTTTTCGTAAAAAAATTTCCAATAAATCAAATAAAAATAGTTCGTTTTTCTATAAAGACCAATTTTGTTAAAAGCTAGAGTTTTGCTATCAACTACTGTCTAAACTATTCGGCATACAAAAAAATGTTTCAAACAAAAATTTTTGCCTATTTATAAAGAAGTATTTGAATTATTTCTATTCAGTTTATCATTTTTTAAATATTTTTCTACTTATATGTCTTCTAATAAAATAAAGTGAGGTTTTTTAAATTTAAAAAAAAAAAAAAAAAAAGAATTAATAAAATAATAATTTATTGCAATATTTGAAACAAAATAGAATTAACATATTTAAAATTATTATTTACTAGTACTCTAAAAAGTGTGAAATATTAGAATGCAAAGCATTACTACCTACAAATTGTGATCGTGAACGGGCCGCGGTGTAGTATCGTGTAGTACATCGTTAAGATATTGAATGAAGAAAAATATAAAATAATAATACTCGCTCGCAGCTCCGTTTAATAAATGTATTGTTCATAAAACTTTATACATACACACAAAGCTGAAAAAAACACCATAATCTATAAACTCAAGCAAAAAAAAACACATGTAAACTTTTTTAATAATATTTTCTGAAAGAAGATTTTCTCACATAAATTTTTTGTACTTTTGCTTCGCCTAAATTATTGTACAAAAGAAAAACTATAAGATCTATTATTTCATCTTACATACATTATATTGTTAAAAGTAATTTATTAGGGATATGATATTCATTTATATTCTGGATTATATATATCACATTAAATGTTTTATGTATAGTCTATGTATACAGGATGTGCCACGGTGGCCGCACATTAGAAGTTTCTGGAGAACTAGACAAAATAGAAATCTGAAAATTGGTATTCCACTATAACTGCTTGGTGCTAAACTATTTTCAGATTTGTGACACTTCAGGTTATACTGAAAGTTTTTAGGGTCAACTTTATCGTTATTTCAAATGGAATGCCATATTTATTTTTACATAGCTCGCTTAAGTAAATAATTCTGAGTATCTTTTTAAATAAAGTAAAACCCCCTTTTATCTTTAAGGTTTTCGAGATAAACGATATTTATTGGAAATTATGATGCAAGTGGACGTGTGGAAAAAAGACTGGAACTTCCATACAAAATTAGGTAGAACGTTCATATCCGGCTTATTAAAGAGCTAAAAGGTGCTGCCAGACGTGCGATTTTAAAAAAACCATCAACTTCCTGTTTGAAGTATCTGAAATATCACTTTCATTCAACAAGTATTAAATTGTGCCAAAAAGAGACCACCAGTTTTTTATTTCCTAGTTTTGATAATATTCTCTGAATAGATGATTTTGTAATACCCATATCTTGTTCTGCAGCTCTAATGGAAGAAGTAAGATGGGTTTCAAAATATGCCAAAACATTAACGTCATTAACTTCGTCGTTAACAACAGGCTTCGGAAAGTTTCTTTCTGCACTTATTCGGCCAAATTGCAGAAAATTTGTTTAAATCCTCCTGAACTTCTTTCTCTTTTTAAAAAATCGAACTAGAGAAGAAAAAACTGATGATTCCATTTTAAAAAATTGATTTTTGATACAATTTAAGACGTGTTGAATGTATGTTCACTTTTAGGTAGATCTCACGTTTGTCATAATTCTTTAGCTCTAAAATAAGCCTGATTGGAATCTACTTTAATGCGGTAGTTACAGCCTTTTTACAATACGTCTCTTTGATGCAAAATTTCTAATAAGTATCGTTTATCTCAAAAACCTTAACGATTAACGGGTGTCACTTTTTTTACAAAAGATACTCAGAATTACTGACTTAAGCGAGCGAAGTGTCACAAATCGGAAAATATCTTATGCGGATTTATCCCAAGCAGTTATGGTGGAATACCAATTTTCAGATGTCTGGTACTCCAGAAACTTCGAATGGTCTAATGGGCGGTCACCGTGGAACATCCTGTAGAATATGGTAGCACATAGGGTGATCATTTAAGGCAGGCATTTTTCTTCTAGAAGTGTATTAAAAAATTTCGTAATTTGGTGGGTCAAATATATTGACGCTAACAGTTTTTTTTAATAGAGCGCCGTAAGACATAAAAATTGTAAAATCTTGGAATTCAGAGCCAGTCAATGAATATTGATAAAAACTGCTCTACTGCATTGGTAAAAGCTGACTTATTGAATTTAAAAATAAAAATTTGTGCGATCTTGGGTTTTATGTCCGTTAGACCCATCATGTAAACCGCAAGAGATACAACAAAAGTTTAAATAATATTTGTTTCTTTGTAAAAAAAAATTTGTGCCCTCAAGAGTAAGCTATGATGTTGACAAACAAATGTTCCAAACAAAAGTTGTTTATTTTGTTACAAGGAATATTTTTTTAATTTGAATTTTTGTTGTATCTATTACGGTTTGGGGTATAAATCTTACGGCTCTCTTTGTCTAGAATTATATATTTGGTTTATCTCCAAAACTTTTAGTTAGAACAACAAAAAAATTCTAAGAAAAAAATATTTAACCTAAAAATAGCAGCTCGAGTTTGCATTATTCTGCAGTTTGAGCAAAAAGGTTTTTCTTATATCTCTGTTAAAGATATATAAATTTTTTTTCATCTACAACCATGCCATTTGGGGTTTCTGATTTTTCGACCCTCTTCATTTTTTGAGGCACGGGAATTCTCGACCAGGATTTCTCGAGTATCTCGAGAAATTTTGAAATTTATCATAAAACACGATGTTATTTTCAAATTTTTGCTTTATTACAAATTAGACTGATAGATAAGCTCAATTAAATCAAATGGTAAATTTTTAGTTACCATAAATTGCTCTTATTTATTAACAAATCAACAATAAATAATAAATTAAACAAACTTTACTCGACAGATCTATGTAAAAAGTTAGGTAGTGCTTATCCTTTTTATAATTATTGAGTCCCTAACAGTTCCCAAATTACTGGTACTTTAGATAACTTTAAAACAAAGGTTAACAAAACAAACATTTTGCTACCAACTTATAGTTTAATACCTTTTTTTTTTATTTATAAATTATTATATTAATAACATCACAGTCTTTCGATTAAACAAATTATAATTAACTTTCAATACTATATGTTTTTAATTTGAGCATAATTTGGCAACAAAAATTATACTAGTAACACGCAAAATAATCAACAAAGAAATCAAATTTTAATTCAAGACATTTCCTTATAGAATTGGCTTTCAGAAATACAAGAGCATTAACAGCATCTTCTGATAGCTGGTTTCTTATTTTAGTGACAATGTTTCCCGATAACGAGAATACACACTGATTTTCGATGTTGGCTTAATAGTCACTACATCTTGGTGTATTTTTTCAAGAGTAGGCTTTCGTTTCCCAGTAGACTCAAATCACTGAAATGATCATTTTTATTAAATTTCTAGTTATGTAAGTGTGACTGGTTTTTTTTTTAGTTTCAGCTGTCAGAACTGCTTTAGTTGAAGTTCAAATAATTCATTGTCAAGTTTGAGGTCCTGTTCATTATCTTTTATCAACGTGTTATAAGCATGCTTTTTTAGTAATTAAGCGTACAGAATTGATTTTTCGAGTTCTCGAGGCGTTAAGTTTTCTTCCCGTCTCTACTAAAGATACATTTCTCGAGGCGAGTATTCTCGAGCAGAAACCCTAATGCCATTGAAACCTTGACGTTAAAAAAACCAAGTTTGCATACCAAGAGCTCGGAAAAAATGAAGCTATGCCTTATGGCGGTAAGTGTTGTCTTTTCGTTGTTTAGTTTGATCTCTTGATAAATTGATCAAAGAACAGAAAAGAATTAGTTTTTTTATGGAAATCGAAGTAAAAAATCATAAACGACAGGGTATTCAATAATAATAATTGTTATTAACTTTATTTAAGCTGAAAATCAAGCAGATTTAAATGAAATATGGTAACCAAAATGTGAATGGATAATAAAAGAACTTTCAAACAACAAAACACTTTTGATAAACAAATAAGAAATTCACGAACTATACGTCAGATTACAACATTTTAATTATACGCCATAGCCGGAAAACTGACCAACTGTCAACTTGATAGCTGAGTGGAAATAACTACACTGAGTACCTTTTAAACATTTCAGAATCAAGATCCAGTACTATAAATTATTATGAATTATTTTTGTATGTCTTCAAATATAAAAGGTTCGTTATTTTTCTCATTATTTTCAAGTACAACAGGATTACATCTTGTTGACGATGTAATTGTAGAAAAAACGTCTTTTTGATTTAAAAAAAATTCGTGAGCAGTAGAGCTCCATCACTTAAAACATATTTTCCGTCATTTAATGGTTCCTATTAATAAACTCAATTAACATTCAAATTATTAACTCTTCGAATCGAATAGAGTACGATCATTGTTGCAACTAGAAGTTTTGCTCTAACTGTAACTGTTTTTGAATTATTTGCCATGTCTCTTAAGAAATTTTTGATTTAGGGCAATGAATCTCTACATTTAACACACAGTTGTTAATGGACCAAACTCTAAATTTAAAAAAACTTTCAATAGTCGAGTAACTTTATACAACAGAGCTTGCGTCATATCCAGTAGTTCTGATTTTTTTGCAGACTTGTTTATGTTGTTGGTCTAATGAATAATCCAAGTTTGTGACATCGAGCGTCGAACGCAACTTTGTCAAAAATCGAAAAAACAGTGAATATATCGGGATTTTTCCAGACTTTGGCGATTATAGCCCAAAAGAAAGGAGTTTTTGATGGTACTTTTTCAGAACGTTTTTAAAGAAGACTAAATTTGCCACAATATGACACTAGAATTGCCTCTGTAGACCCAATAGTTTTCGAGACAAAGCTTTCCACAGTTTATCATTTTTTTCGAACTTCGCAGTTTTTTCGAAAAAACCGTGAAAATTTCGGCTTCTTTTAGATTTACGAGGGGCTACGAAGAATCTGGCTCAAAATTCATTCAGAATGGCAGAATATTGCAAAAAACTGTGAAGTTCGCAAAAAATGAGAAAGGCTTTATCTCCGAAATTATTGTGTCTACAGAGGCAAATATAGTCTCATATTGTAACAAATTTTGTCTACTTTAAAAAAACACTATCAAAAAACCGAAGTTTTCACGGTTTTTTCTATTTTAACAAAGTTACGTTCAGCGCTCTAGGTCACAAACTTGGATTTTTCATTGGGACAACATCATAAACCAATTTAAAAATCCTAATTTTAATCCTGACAAGGTTACATGGTTACAAATAAAATACCAAAAATGTTTGATCGAAAATGGAACAGATTCGGTACAAATACAAACGGTTCTTAAAGCTCAGAGGTCTGTAGCTCCGTGGGGAGTGGTTTCTGGACACATGTTTATTATATTAAAATGCTTTCTTGGTATACCCTATTTGCATACACTGTACACTCTTAGCCCTGGTATATTTTATTGTCTGAAATTCTGCATTAATATACATAGAATGGTTGTTGGTATTCATTTTTGTATAATAATTAGCCGTATTTAAAAAAAACAATAGGTACAAGTATTGTATGCATTTTCTTATTTATGAAAAATAATAATGCAAGGATTTAAAGAGATCAAAATATTTTAATGAGAGCTAGAGTTATTTTGTGAAAAGAACTTCTTTCTTGACGAAGAAAAACCAAATCATTGTTAATACTGTTAAAGGATGCTATTATTATTGTAAGTTATGGGCACTATTATAGTACCAGTAGTTCGTACAACTTATTGTAGGTGCTACTAGTATTGTAATCAGAAGAAATAATTTAAAATTTATTCAATTGATGTGTGTAATTGAACCAAACATTTTTCTGTTAAAACCAAGGTCACTTTTTCGAAAAATGATCCAGTTTGTTTTACTAAACAATTTAATTGTTTATAAGGCTACCTCATGCTAGGTAATGATTTTTGTAGTTTTAACTGTGAAAACGGATAATATTCTTCTCTAAAGGTAATCCTTCTAAATAATTTTTTTTAAATATTAGTTAACATTAAGTTATTAAACAAGTGAAAAAAACAATTGACTGAGTTAATTGTTGAAATACCATGCATAGTCAGTGTTGATTTCTTTATCACATAACACATACAAAAATGTATAGACAGTGTTGATGCGCAATTGTTTGTTTTTTGACGTCACGTAAATAACAAAAGATATTCACTTTTAAATAGACACGCCTACAACTGATATTCCTATATTAATACATACTATAAAATTTGCACCTAATTAACGCCCTCGTGGGTAAACAGTGATGTTTACAAAAAAAAGTTTCAAACAAAAGTTATTTATTTTTTTATAAGGAACATTTTTTACATTTAAACTTTTGTTCTATCTCTAACGGTTTACAAAATGGGTCCTACGAACCCAAGACCCAATTGACCTATGATGCTCATTTACGAACTTGACCTCACTTTTTACGTCCTGAGTACGCTGTAAAAATTTTAGCTCGATATCTTTTTTCGTTTTTGAGTTATTGTCCACATACGGACGGACGGACAACCGGAAATGGACTAATTGGGTGATTTTATGAACACCTATCACAAAATTTTTTTCCTAGAATCATTATTTTTAAGCGTTACAAACTTGGGACTAAACTTAATATACTATGTATATTTCATATGCATGGTATAAAAATTTCAAGAGAAAACGGGGAAAACACATTTTCGCTTATATCTCGGGTTTTTATGAAAATAGTAAACTTTACGACGTTTCATTTTTAAGCTGTAGCGGGCTTAACGTAATCAAATTCGTGTAATAAAAAGTTTAACTGTCTATACTCAAATAACTATACTAATTTTTTTTGTTAAGCTTTTTACTACGTACAAATATAATACAATTCACAACACTTTTATTTTAATGTTATTATGAGTTCTTCACTTCACTCCTTCTGTAGTTACCTACTTGAAGAATGTGTATTGTAATCGTAAGTTACTGTGTGTCATCTCTCGTATTGTAATCTGACGGTATCGCACACTATCACTATGCTCCGTTTATATAGTTACAATCAACAGTCTAGCAAATTCTAGAACTGTCACGTATATTCTATTGCATATATTGTATATGTTTTCCATCTTTGTTTACGTAATATAAAACGATGTTGTTTATTTCTTTTTAGCATTGTCTAGATTACATTTGTTATTATGTGTGTGTGCGTGTGTTTGTTAATTGTTAACACCAGAAAGCTATTGATCTTACATTTAACAAGTGAAAACAAACAACTGACTGAGTTAATTGTTGAAATACCATGCAAAAAAAGTGTTGATTACTATATAACATTGCTCATACATATACCATTTATATAATACATACTATACAATTTACGCCTAATTTGCAACCTCACGGGTAAACAGTGATGTTTACGAAAAAATGTATCAAACAAAGGTTGTTAAGGAATTTTTTGTTAAGGAACATTTTTTACATTTAAACTTTTGTTCTATCTCTGACAGTTTACGGACCCATAGCTCAAGATCCAATTGACCTATGTTGCTCATGCGAACTCGATCTCACTTTTTACGTCCTGAGTATGCTGTAAAAATTTCAGCTTGATATCTTTTTTCGTTTTTGAGTTTCGTTTTTGAGTTATCGTCGTATTTGAGTGAGTTACAGGCGGACGAGGACAACTGGAAATGGGCTAATTAGGTGATTTTATGAACACCTATACTAAAATTTTGTTCGTAGCATCAATATTTTTAAGCGATACAAGCTTGGGACTAAACTTAGTATACCTTGCATATTACATATATGCATGGTATAACAATGAAGTTAGACCAGTTTAAAATCATGAAATTTTACGAAAAAATTACATGTAATTTGTTTAAACGTTTTTTACGTATGGTTAAAAATAAAATACCAAAAATATGAATATGCCATATATATTGTCCTATAAAATATTTTCCACTTTACTAAACATTTCTAACTTGATTTTCCCCGAAGAGATGACATTTTGAAGTTAGCCGTTGGGACTCGAATTAACTACTTCAAAATTATTACATATTATTACTACAATTACCTAATTATGCAAGGGTCTCGAGGGGGGGTTAAAAAAAACTACATGCCCTCATCATGGAAGGAAAGTTTTAAACCCATTCTTACGTAATATTTTGTAAATCGAAATTAATATTAGAAATCTAGTTCCATTTCGGATGCCCAATGGTTTTCCGCATTCTATAATATACAATTAGATTTATATCTCATTTTACAAAATTTTACTATTTATTTAAATTTTAATATAAATGTTATAAAACTGGACCATTTAACTTTCGGATTCAGCAGAAAATAATATATCGAAAATGATAAGTCGTTTTCGTTGACTTCAATCAGTCACGTAAATCCTTTCGTTGGTCGTACTATGACATCAAGCATAGTTCTTGATAAGTTCTAGCTAGTGTTTCGTTTAAGTTTGAAAACAGGATTTTCAAACTAAAACAGCACTCACAGGAAAATATTTTTTTAGACATTTTCGCTTCTATCTCGAATTCTAATCAACATAGGAAACTCTGCGACGTCTCATTTTCAAGCTATAGGTCTATATAAAGAATTTTAAATTGAGATAAACATACGATTTAAAGATTATTCTAAGAAAACGTGATTTTGTGTCAACGCTAATTAATAACTGCATCCACACCTTCATTTAGATGCTAAAATGCGTTAACTTGATTCATAGCAATGCTGCCGATTTTATCAAAATTTGTATGTGGCCAACTGTTTAATGTTCTCAAGTTTCAAATGATCCTTCCACTCTGGGCATGACTGCATGTCGTCATTTATAACACTTTCTCTATCGCTTGGACGAAAAAATCAGGGAAAATTTTTGAACACCCAAATCAACTGGGGACCTATAAATATAAATATAAATACTCGACCAAAGTTAAATGGGCAGCGGACTTACTAATGCATAAACCCGAGCCACTACTACTTGTTAACAAAAAAATAACCGACTTCATAAAAAAATGAAGTCGATTATTTTTTTAAATCACTTAATTAGGTCATTTCCGGTTGTCTGTTCGTCTGTCTATGAACACTATAACTCAAAAACGAAAAGAGATATAAAGCTAAAATTTTTAGTGCGTACTCAGGACTTAAAAAGTGAGTTGGAATTCGTAAATGAGTAACTTTAGTCAATTGGGTCTTGGGTTTGTAGAACCGATCTTGTAAATCGTTAAAGATAGAACAAAAGTTTAAATGTACAAAATGTTCCTCATAAAAAAATTAAGAACTTTTGTTTGAAACATTTTTTTGTAAATTTCACTGTTTAGACTAGAAAATTTTCGTAAATCAAAAGAAATAATGGCCGCCATAATTGTGTTGCTTCTTTAAACTTTTCTAATTTATTAAAAAATAATGCAAACACTGACATTCAACACTTTATATGCAGGGTATTACAACAATTAACTCAGTCATTTGTTTGTTTTCATTTTTTGAAATTGATTCCATTCATTTTTCTATAAGATATTGTGTTTTGTTCTTATGTACGTACCTACCTTTGGAGATTTGGTAACATTTTTGTAAATATTTAATAAATATTTCTTAGTATTTTGTCTGTGAACATACTTCACGAATAAAAGGTTTTCCTTGATAACAAAACAAAAATTCGTATAGCTTATTGATTTTTATTTGTTTCACTGCTAAGAAATAATTCAATTGTTACGAAGCTTGAAAAAAAATTCTTTGAATTACTGGTAACCATATATTATTCCTCTATTTATACAAGACTATACGTTCACACGCTATTTTTTTTTATCCGAAGTTATTAAACCGGTTTAATACATTTCATACCAGCAACTGTTAGTATTAAGATCACGTGTAAAAGGGCTCTAAGCGGCGTATAGTTTAAAAAAAATTGAAAGAAACGAATAAATTACACAGTCACCGGAATGCGAACTCGGGTTTTACATGTATCCAGCCTAGCTTTGTCTCTCTAAGCCACCCACCACTACTATGAGTACTTATAGTTCATTTTATTTTGTATGGTAACTTCTGTTTCTATGAAGGTAGTGGCAACAAATCAAGAAAATCGGGATTCAGCAAAGAACATGATTGACTGGAAATTATTACAACAATCAAGGAGATCCCAGAAATATCAAATCATCTTGGAAAATATCCAATGATGAAATTGAGTTTTGCGTTTTTTTTTTGGAATTATTATTCGGCAATGCTTTTTATCAAAATCAAAAATCACAAACTTTTTATAATTTAATAATTCCGTTATCAAATAATAATATAAGAAATTTTTTCTCACAAATGCGCTATGCCCACCAGTGTTTCTAAAATAAAATTTCAAAAATCTTAAAACCCTTAAGACTTTGTCACCTGATGATCAATTGCAATGAAAGTGCTATCGTTAGCTAAACCTTTCAGAGAAAATTTCATATAACTTGTGTCTTCTGATAAACAATGCGAGAAATACGAATCTTCAAAAGCAGAAAAATTTCACCCTCTATAGCTTTTAAAAAATGACGGTAGTAGTCAGTGTTCCCAACTTAGTGGTTTTACTACTAAAACTAGTAGTTTTTATATTTTGTTAGTGGGATTATTTACTTTTTAGTGGCTAGTGATTTTTTTTAGTGGTTTTTATTCATTGATGAATCTTAAGAATAGAAATTCTATAGGTAAAAATTGTTTGCTATAGAGTAAAAATGTGTACTCTATTGTTTTTCTATTTTAAATAAAGAACTGTTTTCATACATATTAATTGAATTTTTATTAACCTAAAGTTATTTGAACATCATCATAAAAATCTAAATAGAATTTCAGAAATATAAGTTTTAAATTTTCAATTATTTGCTTCATAATAAATTAAAAGTTTTGAATTTTTATTATGGCAGAAGTCTTAGTGGTTTTCTAGTGGTTTTCTATCGTCTGTTTAGTGGGTTTGAGAATTGAAAGTTGGCAACACTGGTAGTAGTAGCCAAGAAAGCATTCGGTAAAAAAAATCCTTAGAGTACCTGCTACAATTTAGAGATTTACTATAGGAGGCTCATAATTATTTGTTTAGATTTTTAAGCAGTCTAGTTATTTGACTTTTTAATTTTTTAATTATCGGTCTTTAAACATATACGCGTGCAATTATAAAGCACCTCGTTTTTTTTAAGTCCGTTACGTTCAAATACACAAATTATGAATGGGTAAAGATATAATAATACCATGATTTTTTCAAAGCTACCTACCCATGCATGTACATACCTCTACCAGTACCTTCAATGTCAAGAGACTCATATAATTTAATAATAAATCGGTATAAAAAGTTCACCTTCTACATTGAAAATGTCATACATAAATATATAGGTCGAGTAAATAATCCCAAAAGTGTATAAAACCTGCCAAACAGCACAAAATTCCAAAATGTCATACATAAATATATAATTCGAGTAAATAATTCCAAAAGTGGACGAAGTCCCCCAACAAGAAACTTTCATTAAAAAATGACTTTTATAACGGGGTCATACAATACCACACCAAGATGTTGGATTCGCGCTTCAGTTCCATAATTTGAAAATGACTCCATAGATTAGTGATGACGAATGTTCCTAAAGGTCTTAGGAACACGTACAAAGAAGAACTTTTGTGAAGCCGTGGCTGTTCGGCAGGTTTCCACACTGTACAGTATTTTTCGGCTTACTTAATCTTTTTTTTTTGGGTTCATTTTTTGCTAATTTATCAAGTTATCTGTGCGTATCGCTTAAAAAAGTTACGACAAAGGTTCTTCATCCTTTGCAATGCAAAGATCTCGATGTCTTTTAAAATATAATATAATTAAAATATAATTTCATCAATTTCAATTGGAACAAGTGAAAACAAACAATTGGCTAAGTTAATTGTTGAAATACCCAGTGTTGATTACTCTGTCATATTACACAGACGTACATGTAACATGTATATATATCTATAACATACATATACTATACCTTTTGCGCATAATTTGCCCTCTCACGGGTAAACAGTGATGTTTACGAAAAAATGTTTCAAACAAAAGTTGTTTATTTTTTTATAAGAAACATTTTTTACATTTAAATTTTTGTTCTATCTCTAACGGTTTACAAGATGGGTCCCACGGACCCAAGACCCAATTGACCTATGTTGCTCATTTACGAACTCGACCTCACTTTTTACGTCTTGAGTACGCTGTAAAATTTTCAGCTTGATATCTCTTTTCGTTTTTTGAGTTGATGGCAGACGGACAGACGACAGACGACAGACAGACAGACACACGGAAATGGACTAATGAAGTGATTTTATGAACACCTATAACAAAATTTTTTATGTAGCATCAGTATTTTTAAGCGTTACAAACTTGGGACTAAATTTAATATACTATGTATATTTCATATACATAGTATAAAAATACCGATTACAGTTATATGTAACTTTATATTTTTTTAGTCGGCCTGTCTGTCTATCTGTGGCATCGTAGAGCCTAAATGGATGAACCGATTTTTATTTTTTTGTTACGTTTTAAAGGTAATTTAATAGAGAGTGTTCTTAGATATGTTTTATAAGTGCAAGCTTAGAGTTCCGTACCCGAAAAATTTGTTCAGCATCACAATAGAAATCGAAGCAACCTATTCATATTTTAATGAAGAATAAATTTTCGTTCCATGGGGAACTGGTTTTTGAGGAAGTCACCCATAAGTAGTACCTTTTTTATTAACCGACTTCAAATTCAAAAAATGAGGTTTCAATTCGACTGTATGTTTGTTACCTCAGAACTTTCGACTGGGTGAACCGATTTTGATGAAACTTTTTTTATTTGAAAGCTGATGCTTCCCGTGTGATCTCATTTTTGGTCCAGTTCTGGTAATCGCATCCATGAGCAAACCATATAAGTCTTAAATTTGCAATAAGTGTGTGCGCGACAAATGGACGAATAACTCAATATCACGCCAACCGATTTCAATGATTCATTTTTAGTGACAAATTAGTTAGTGTACTTCAGATTCACTAAAAATCACAAAATAAAAAAACTTTTAACAAAAAGAAAACCGACTTCAAAAAGTAAAAAATAAAAATGCACTAAAAAGTAAAAAAAAATAACGGCAATATAAGGAAGTTATAATTATTGTTATTTTTGGAGCCGCGGGTGACAGCAAACTGTTCTGTCTCAGTTGTTTCCTTGGCTGACACCGACTCCAAAAATAACAATAGTTATAACTATATTATATTGTCGTTATTTTTTTACTTTTTAGTACATTTGTATTTTTAACATTTTGAAGCCAGTTTTTTTTTTGTTAAAAGTTTTTTTTATTTTAAATTCATAATACAGTGAAATGTCTATAACTTGGAACTCGTTAAGCCGTCCATCCTCATGTAAATAGAAAGAAAATGTCATTCCCTTCCGCTGAACTATTAAATTCGTGTTATAGACTTTATTTAATTATTTAAATTTTGTAGCTCGAAAAAATTTAACTTCCCTGCGAGATATTGATAGTACATATTTATATTCTGTTACTCGAATTTCAAAAAGCAAACTCCGTAAGTCCTTATTGAGTAGGTACTAGTATCGACAATAATTATTGGATCTTTTGGAGCTCATTATTTGGCTTATGTTCATTTGAACAGAAAAGTTAACGAAAACATTTATTTCTTCTGAAAGATATTCTGTTTATCAATATTGAACAACAAATGGCAAAGCTACAAAGGTTTTAAGATTTTTTAGCACACTAGATTTTTGTAACATGGTAACATTTTGAGAACGAAACCCTAAAAACAGCATTTAGAAAATTTACTCTGGTAAAAATTTTTTCTCTGAACTTTTTCCATTGTATAAATATTTCTGATTATATAAAATATGATAATAAGGGCACCCCATAATAAGTATTTGATATGAATTACTTAAAATGTTGTAGACAGCAGAATGGGTGGCTTAAATAATTCATATATATTCTCAATCGACATGAAATATGAGCAAATTGTTTTTTTTTTTTTTAATTCTAAGTGACTTTTTCTATTTATACATAGTAGTTTATGTCATTGAAAATCTGATTTCAAATCTAGGTACATTCGCTGGAAAGTTCATTGGCTTGCTTGTCTACCGTCTACAATATCAGGTCATTGCGTTTTTAAAAATTTAACTTGAATATTCATAAAATGCATAGATTTTTCTCGACCTTTCCTTGAAACAAAATCATACTTTAAATTTCAACCATTTACTATTTCATATTTATAAATAGGTATTCTTTTTATTTTTCGATAAGGTTTCCATGCTTATTAATTCAAAACTTACGAAAATTTATATAAACTTTGTTGTAAACTTTCTGTGTTTAATTTACATAAACGTTTCGGCATATTTCGAGCAAGGTCGGTTTATATTGATTATGACTATAACCTTAAATGACCCACCTTCATGAAAATCAAACAGTTTTCCTAGCTATTAAAAAAAGACAAAGACATGATTTATTCGTTTTATATGATAACTCTATCTCACTTGTCTTGTTCACATCACGTTCGAATAATTCATTCAATATTAGTGTTTAAACAAAGATGCATGTATAAATTTTCCCAAGATTGTAATACGTCATCTACTTTTCATAATAAACAATTCGTAAACACAAGAAAATTGTAAATAAAACGCATGCGTAAACATTAAAGGCGGTGTCTGTATATCTAGTGGAAATATTTTCAAATATTTGAACGGAATTGGAGCAGTATTTATCAACCGATGCAAGTTGTTGTACGATAAAGCATTGTCGGCTGCCTATATTTCAGTAATAAAAACAAACTTAAAAGTTGTCAAAATCAACATATTTTTAAATAAACAAAGTGGCTTATTATTTAAATTTGAAAATAAATTGTTGTTAGATTAAAATTTATTAAAATGAGTAACGAAGACGAACCTGAATCACCACAAAAAGGTACACCATACAAAATAACAGACTCAACTAGAGAGGTTCGTAAAGGAATTGTTGCAACTTCTTTAGAGGATTTAACCTCAAAATTAAGAAACAAATTCATACTTGGACCAAATGATCCCCTTAAAGTTGTATTGGAAGCTGATGGTACTGAAGTTGACGATGAAGAATACTTTGCAACATTAGAACCACATACAAATTTAATGTTTTTAACGGGTGAACAAAAATGGGAACCATGGTCACCAAAATGTCGAATTTCATTGGATCAAGTTGATGATATTAATGGATCACATATGGAATTAGCTGGTCTAGTGGATCGTTTACAAAGTAATGTATGTCATGTATCACTGTTAAGTAGCAAAGAACTAGAGCTTTTAAGTGATATGGATCCAGATTCGTTAGATGATATACAAGATCCAGATAAAATATTTCTCGAGCAATTAAAAGAAGCATCCGGAAGATTTCTCAGCGAAAAACGGCAAGCTCAAGATGCAATGGATTTATTACGTTTGTATAATGGAAGTAATACGAC
The DNA here is from genome assembly GCF_905475395.1 of Chrysoperla carnea. Lineage (NCBI taxonomy): Eukaryota > Metazoa > Arthropoda > Insecta > Neuroptera > Chrysopidae > Chrysoperla > Chrysoperla carnea. The sequence continues at coordinate 62,324,103 of NC_058341.1, read as the reverse complement.
GAGTACAGAAGCTTCGTCAGCACAGTAAACTTGACAAGGTTTGAAAAATTTGTTTTTTTAAGCACCCCCAAAATTTTTTTGTAAAACGGTTGCCTAAATATATAATGCTAAAGTATTTAGGATGCTTTTTTATAAAATTTAAGGATTATTATGCCTTTAAATTTTAAAATGTAATACGTTAAGAAGAATAACATCGTACAAAATTGTAAGCGATAAATATTTGAAGCCTTAAAATTAAATATATCTTTTAATTTTAATTATTAACACTATTTTTAGCAGTCAATAATTTATTTTTATGTAGAAAATTCAAATTAAAACGCCGATTTTTAATATTTATCGCTTAGTATCGAAAAGACGAAAATCTCGGTCTAAACTATTTTTAGTTATTTATATTCGTTTTTATTTATTTATTGTTTAAACACCACAGGGTTTTTGTATAACTCTCTGATATCCTTAAAATCTCATATTTATATTTGTTTTTGACTTTACAATAAAATATTGTGGATAATTATGGAAAATCTGTTTCGATTACTGTTTATCGATAAGAAAATGAGTGATAAAATATAAAGTTAGAAACGTTTATAAATATGAATTTAAATAAAACTAGTATTTTTGTAGAAATTGATAAGAAATTTAAAAAAACATAGCTTGTAAGAAGTCAAATATCAATAAAGAACAAATTTTACAATAAAACAAAAGTATTGTTTTCAGTTGGGATGTGTAAACTATAATTCGATGTAAACGTTTTCAAAATTTTTTTAATTTATTTTTCTAAACCGTACTTGATATTCCTATTAAACGAATTTCGCCATTTTGTTAAATTTTTTTCTCTTTGGATATTGAAAGTTTTTGTTATTAAGTAATAATAAGGTGTTTATAAATGTAAGTTAGAAATTTTGTGTGCATTGCGATTTTACTTCAAATGGCATTTTGAAAAATTTTATCGACTAGACGACTATTTGGCTTTTTTCTAGGATGTCCAACTTTGAGAAACCATTTCGCCGTATGAAAATAAGTCTCTAAATGTGAAAGAATTTTGTGGATTTATGAAAAATTACATTTCGACTGCGAAAAATTTTTAATTTTCTTAATTCCCATCTAAATATATTATAACCTCTTTTGACTCGTAATTTCTCGACGATTTTATCAAGTTCCTCTATTATTAACGTTTTAATTTTCATTGGGAGACTGAATGGAAAAAAATCGGAAGATTGAATGGAAATATATGCATTTTCAAAGCCGAAATAATTACTTTCATCCAACCGGCGCTAAGTTGAATAAACAAATAAAAAAAATAATTGAAGCCGCAATTGCGGTACGTAAATTTTGATTTATAATCACGGAAAAAATTCCTTCACAATCTAAAAACAAAATCAATTTTTATATTATTTTCTTGTTTTATAATCAAACTGTACCCTCTCTCAAAACGGTAAAAATTATAAAATTGGCCACTTTTCCAATGACCACAGGGTGGAAGTAAATTTTAATTCGTTTTTAGTTAAGAATACATAACTTATCGCGAAAAAAATTATGAAAATGGCCGAATTCGTCTACTGGAATAAAATGTTCTTTAAGTAAATAATATTTATGATTAATGTAAAAAAAATTATTTTTTGGTTGTGGGATTACAACAAGAGATATTTTAGACAAGTCTTTGTCAAAAATAGTCGCATTTTAGGTATCATCTGGCAGTTATGGGCTTAAATGGTAGGTTTCGAACTTCTACATGAGCATTAAAAACTTAAGAATTGCCGGATTTCGAACCTTATTTGTAAATGTAAATTCGAGAACCTCTTGTAAATTTTTATTAAAATTAATATTAATCTAAAAGTTTTTGATCCTCGTAAAGAACAAGCAGGTCGATACCTAAAATTTAAGTCGAAAACAGTTCGCAACAGTTCAATGTTTCCAAGCAAAAATATTTTCTATCATTTGGATAAATATTTTTTTCTATTATTGAAAGGCAACTCTAAGCTTAATCCATTTCCAAAAATAAAATTAAATTGTTTACAAATGAAATAAACTTTTACAAATAGAGAATATTCGGTTAGCAAAAAATTTATCAGTGAGGTTTTATCGAGTAAATCCGAAAAATGTGGTCTAAAAACCATTTTTTCGCTAGAATTTCTAAAAGTAACGCATTATTTCTTCCAAAAAAACACCAATTTTTCAAAAATGTTAACCGTAAGTTTTTTAAAATTAGTACTGGCGTGATTAGCTTTAAAATAGGCACCATATATCTTTAAGGCACCAGGCATTTCCAATGTATTTTCGTTCGGTTTTTATTTAAATTTTTATCATAAAAAAACTCGATTCAAAGTGGTTATTGAAATAAATACCGCGATACTCGAAATAAAATTTAATATTAATAAATTTAATTTAAAAAATATAATTTAAAAACATTCATCAAACTTTCATTTCGCTAAATATCGATATTTTGTTTGCAACGCAACCAACGTCAGTAGCTAAATTTATTCATTTAACACGTAATCAACTCTTAAAAATTCGATTTTTTTTTTTGAAAAACTAAGGAATAGGAGAAAAAAATTACAAGAGTACTTTTTTTCTTACAAAAACAGTTTTATTTAATCCAAGGAATAAACAATTGATAAAGATCGAACTTTTGGATTTTTGCTTGAACCTTCTATTTGTGGTTCTAAACAAATTCCCAAAAGTCCTCATCGATCCGTATGTCGCTACAAAAGCTACCCGAAGTCAAATATTACAAAATACGATCTTTTACGAATATTTCATTAACGGTCACTGTTATCGAAAAAAATGGTTTTAATCAAATTTTTATAATAACAAATTTCCTACAAAAAACATCAAATTACCTTTTTTCGTAAGACTAACGGTTTTTAAGAAAATTCGATTCAAAAAGTTGTAACGTACAGTATGCACACACTTAAAGGTATATATAATTTTTTACGCATTCCATTATCATTGTCTCATCGAAGAGCAAAAAGGGAAATGGAGCTAGTTCATACTTCAAAAATTTTTGAAGTTGATCTGCAATCCTTTTGTAATACTTATTTTATTTATTTTCTTAAAAACCGTTAGTTTCACAGAAAAAAGTGATTGTAGGTTATTTGTAGGAAATTTCCTAATATACAAATTCGATAACCACTATTTTTTCGATAACAGTAGCCGTTAACGAAAAATCGTATTTTGTGTAGCGGGATTCGGATCGATGAAGACTTGCAATTTTGTTGGGAGCCACAAATAGAAGTTTCATACGAAAATCCAGCTCTCCGGGAATTTTTCCAAAGTGAACTGTCTTTATTCTCTGTATTATTTTGCATAAGAAAACAAAAAGATTGTTGACATGATTGCAAATTTTCCATTTTCATCATCAGGTGAAAATACATGGGGAAAAATTGTGTAAATTCATTAACGTAATGTTAGCCATTGAAAAGTAATTCGCGCCAGTACTAAATACAATCAAATTATTTTTCCAATCATTTTAGTTAGATATCAATATATAGCGCAGCTATGTACATATAAAATAGCGAAGACAATGTTTAAAAAAATATTAGCACAAATTGTTCAGTAAACAAAAAAAAAACTTGCTTGCTGTGTATCGTAATAAAATCACCCCGTAAAATCCCTCACACCACTTACACGGTCCTATGTTTTATCTTAAATGTGTTCCTCACATCCCTAAAAACTAGATTCTAGAGAAAATATTTATAAATCTTCTAAAACATAGATTTTCTTTCGTTTGTATGAAAAGTGTCGCAAAATTATATTTCATAACATAAAGAGATAATAAAACTCATCAAAATAAGAAACAAAGTTTTATGTAAACAGTCATCAAAAATTATTTTATTTCGAAATATATTCCCAGGAAAAAGTGAAGGAAAAACGAAAAAAAAATTTATTGAATTTCTAAATAGTGGCTCATTCATTTGAACCAAGTTCATATTAGAGAAATGACCAATTTCCCACCTCGACTATAAGGCGCCGAGGGTTAAAAATTAACTAATGTTCGTAACTGATAAAGAGATGGAGGAAAAGTTTAATTCAAAAAGTTATTCTTTATAAGGGAATGAAACAGCGAACACGTTAACAGGATAAGAGTTGTTTCAAACGCCCCTTTCACCTGAGTCTTTCCTCCTTATAACAAGATGCTTCGTAATTTACCAAATCAAGGAAAAGCTACAACAGGCCAAAACCAGAGCACACTTTCGAAAGGTGGTGAGATTTTTGACAGAACACTGTCGATTGGACTACTTCCTTCATAACATGGGGATCTCTGATGATCCTACTTGAAAGGTCTGTGTAGAGAACAATCAAACATCCATACATGTTATGTGCACCTGCAGAAACGTGCGGGGCGTCAGGTTTATAATGTTGGAGGCCGAAACCTTGGATTCATCAATTCTTGGAAAAATTCTGGTGAAGAGGCTGTCGGCTTTCCGCGTCGCGTCTTTTTTCAACAGAATCACATAGCTTCATCTGCTGGGTCTAAGCGCTAGAAACTCATTTGCGATTTCCCTCTTATGTATTATTATTCTTATCTATACTGACGGATTAACGCACAGCCTCAACCGCTGATCGTAGAGACCTAAAATTTGTAGGGAATTTCCGAAATTCTACCTCTAAGGGAGTGAAAAACGGCGGCAAATTTCGTATGGGACAACTTGATTCCTTGGTCCAATTTACTTTAAATTTTGAAAAGACATTCACTGATAGAAGACGTTTTTCGTATTTTATTGAAACTCATTGTTTAACGGGATTACAAAGGAGTAGAAAATTATTTTGGGAGTGATTTGTATCGAAGTTGATATTCGTCATTTTTGAATTAAATACTTAACCGATTTTAAAAACTATTTCACTTGTAGAAAGTTACATCAGCGAGTATCATGGTCTAAATTTTATTTTCAGAAATATCTTCTGAGCTCTGCACCAAAAAATTAAAATCCATAAAGTTGTTTATAAAAAGGAGGATAAGTGAGGTCAAGGAAAGTGAGGGCTATAACACGGTAGTTTTTGTTTTTAAAGTTGAAATTTCTCAGCAAAGCGGGCATCTGCTAGTTATTTATAAAATAACAAAGAAGTTTTGTTGGAAATATTTTTTCGTCAATCTTATAATTTCGACGAGAATCGAATGGAAAAATTATCGATACTAGTTTTTCGACTCTATTTATATAGAATCTAACCAACTTAAAAAAAAAATGTTCCCATAAAAATTGTTTTCGATTTCTTTTGTAGTTTTTAAGTTATTAGGTTAAACCAAGTAGTTGTAGTTTCGATGCAGGGTTTATAAAAATAGGATTCCAGCAAAAGGTACTGGCTCCTTTTTTAAAGAATTTTCTAATTAAAAATTTTCCTTTATTTCTTATCAGTTCAGAACTTGACTTGATTTTTAAACGACTTTACAAGTTAACGTCAAACTTTCGACTTCAGTGAGATGTTCCCTTCCAAGTAAAAAAAACTTTTACGTTGATCACTTTCTCCAAAAACTCTTCGCTGAAGAAATTTTCATATGGATTGTATAAAATTGGACACCTGGTATTTTGACAATAAAGTATTTCTATTCTAATTTTCACAACTTTTTATCTCATTTTGATGACTTTTAGAGTATAGTTTTGCAACTCCTTGTAAATTTAACTAATAACTTTTCTAAAATAATATCATGGTAGAATTGAAGTAATATATTATTAATTCAAAAAAATTTATACAATGTAAAAAAAATTATAATGGAATTGACAAGACTGAAGTAACGCGTGGCGATCTTGAAGTGTTAAAAAATTGTGTCAAAAAAATTTCCATACAATGGTTTTAAAATTCCTTAACACATTATCTAAAAACTTAGAATTTGAAAATGTGCCAAATTATTATATAGCTTAACAAATTTTGTTGAAGTTTTTAGGCAAGTGGTAGGCAATTTAAAACATTGTAAAAAAAATATGTTTGCTCAAATATTACATTTATAAAAAAAAAAACCGTATATTTTAATTCACAAAATTACAGCTTAGTAGAAAATACTGCAATGGTAGAAATAGTAATATTGATTTTCTCGAAAATGCTACATGCCAAATTCGTTTTTATATTATTTCTCTATAAAATTTGTACAATTTTTATTAAATATTTTAATAATTGGAGATTAAAACTATTTGCATTTCTGTTTTTTTACTTTTAATTTATATTTAAGGAGATATTGCAAGGATTGAATATTACTAGGGATTTCAATAAAACTTTATAAATACATTTTTTAATTAATAAAGTTTCCAAAAATCAGAAAAAATTCCCAGATCACCGGGCTTTTTATGATTATTTTATCGCTCAAAGTTGGCTGAAAAAATGATGAATCACATAGAAGTTATACTTTTCAATTGGATATTTCTAGATCAAAAAATCTAGAGAGTGTGATAAAAAAACTATTTAAAATATTTATACAATCTTTTAGTTTATAATAATACCAAAAAAATATAAGGTTGTCGATGATATAAAAACAAAATTTTAATTTAATTATGAGTTCATCGATGAACAGAGACGACTATAGTTAGAGTATTGATGATTGAAGAGAGATATTTATACTATCAAATTTATAAGCAGCACTTGCACACAATATATTATATATTTTTGCGAGGTATTGTAAACCTAAAAATAACACATTACTTGACTACAAAGCATGTATTTTATTTATATGTATGTACCGTGCAATAAACCAAAACTTTTTTTACAATAATGTAGGGAACAAACACCTTAACCAAATTCTTATTAAATTCATTTGATTTTCGAACATATAATTTTAACCGCCCATTATTTCGATGTTATCGAATGATCAGATAATGCTTATTGAGTGAAGTGAATTACATGTAATGCAATTTACATCTCTGATCATTATTTCTGAGAATTTCAAACCGACAAATTCAACGTAATACAAAAAATGTAATTCTTTGCCTCATTTATTACTTCTCACCAGTGATGGGCATTATTCAAATAATATTTTATCCAATAATTATTCGAATAAATAAAATAATTAATTAAATTTTTCAATAATGATTTATCCGCGAATAAATCTTTCGATAACTTTTCATCCACGTAAATTATAAATGTTTTTTGGAGTTTACTTAATAGTTTCATAGTTCTTGTTTGAGTACGGGTTGAAATAAACCGGAAAAAAGTGGATCCTATCCGGATAAACTCAAGTGCAATTTTCTTCTCACAACAAGTATTTTTATGGAAAAATAGTGGCCGACACCGCAAACTGTTTACATGACAGTAATTTGAAATCAAGCGTGGGAAAAGTCCCGAAAACGGCTGCAAAACCGAGTAAGTAAAAACTAAAAAAAAATTTTGCTGCTTCCCAAATAACTTCAATAACGACCGCGCAAACCTTACACAATGCTCGTGAACATTTCCTTCCGCCATCTCCCCACAAAACCATCCAAAGAGGGGTAAAAGTGTTTCGTTTGCTAGTGGTAAGAGTTTTCGGGACTTCTCCAGTCTGCGGTGTCACTATTTTTCCATAACAGCCTCTCTAATTAATGTTTTAACATACCGTTGCTTCCAGGCGATTAGGGTCCCCTTTTTCCCCCAAATTTCTACACTACCCTATATCGCAAAAAATGGCGTCTGGTAAATAAATGCCCTCTGAGAGAAAATGTTGCACATCGACTCAGGAGCTTATTTACTATGCCGCAAAAATTGGCTGCATTTATAGGATTATATTGCTAGTTCAAATTTATGCGGAGAGATTCTAAATCTCCTGAGGAGAGGGGGGGACGTCGGCTCCCAATGAATGTCTACGGCTCTATTAGTTGGAAAACCCAAAAAATGCACTGGTTTTTAGAATTATCGGTAAGTCATAATAATTAAAATACCTACCATTTCAGTATTTAATTAAGCTGAGAAAAAAAAATAGTATACGTTTTGATTAACCACAAAATTTGATGAATTTTCTAAGAAAAATGATATTTGTCGTAAAAAAGAAAAGCTAACAAAAGCATACCCATTAAGGAATACACACACCTGAGATTATAAAATAATATTTAAAATTTCATGGAGGTAAATTATAAAACTAACTTTTTGAGATTATATAATTGAAATATTTCAGGATTAATACTGGCTTAAAAAGTTATCAATTATCCTCTAACGAATATTTTAATAAAAAATAAAACTTTTATTTTAAAAACTTGAAAAAAATATTTTAATCTTTAGTTCAATTTATATTATGAAGGAGAGTAATTATTCAAAATATGCATGGGTGTTATTTTACGTTTCTACAAAAACATTGCGAATTGGAAATGAATGTACCTATAGAATGTAACAAATGGATAATAAAAAACTGAATACAGGGATTATGAATATAAAAATGAGTCTATAACCCTAAAGATTTATTCTTGACAACAAAACATACAAAAAGTTCATGTGCCGAAAACAGGCCCCTTTAGAATTACAGTTGTTAGTATTATTAACTTCCCAGTGTAGGAAGTTATTGTGGTCTAAGGGATAGAGACGTGTTCTGCTCGTGATCTGTAGCCTTCCAATATTATTGTCTTTATATAAAGGGGGTGTGGAGGAAACTTCACCAAACAGTATCTTTTTCTGGATGCATTGGTAGCTCTTGCAATGCTTCTGGCTGATCTTCACTCCAAAATGACAATTCTGCTTATTTACGTATCCATTGAGCCAAAAATAAGCTTCGTCGCTGAACACAATTTTTCGAAAAAAAGTGGATCTTCCGAAAAATTTTCAAGTGCCCATTCACCAAAAATTCTGCGTTGTGGTAGGTCGTTCGGCTTCAATTCTTGCACCAGCTGCATTTTAAAAGGCTTCACACTTAAATCCTTCTGCAAAAGTTTCCAGGTTGTTGAGTATTGCTGCGAACGGAGCCGAACCGATAATTGATGGAAATCACTAACACTGGCCGATACAGCTGCGATATTTTCTTCAGTTCGCACTGTACGTAAGCGTGTTGGTGGTTTAATGCCAAACAATGTAAATTTTGTGCGAAATTTAATTACAATAGCCCGAATAGCCGCTTCAGTGTGCCGATTAAACTGGCCATAAAATGGTAGAAGCGCGCGATGAACTTTCTTAACAGAGAACGCATTTTTGATAGTAAAATTCAATAATTTGCAAGCGTTGTTCGTTTTAAAACATTTCATGGTTAAATTATAGACCAAACTGAAGATATTTGACAGTGAGACAAAACACGAAACGTGCGTGAGCTGTCAAAATCAGTATTGCCAAAAAGAAAATATTTAAAAAATCACCCGTTATTTTCCCTAACACAGGTACTGTACTATCTCTAATACTCCTGTTAGAGAGAGTGCAAATTGCCCTGTATGAAAGACAACATACATTTTATGAAAAGTCTAATGGCGTTAAATCATACGATGTGAGTGGCAAGTTGACGTCACTAAAAGGCAAGATAGCAATCCCGCTGAATTAGTTAGGAAAATTCATTGTTGAAAGAAATATACGCTTTCTGAATATATCTGTTGCTGAAACGCAGAAATATATAAAAGCTTTTAAGTAAAAATTAGCCCAACCGTGTGGAATTCCTCACTTTTAAGTTCGTGAATCTATTTTTCATTATAAGATGGCACGATAAACTTCAAAATGAGGGGTAAATCTTAAAATTTGATAAAGAAATAAGAAAGATCTCGCGAATCTATAAAAAGCCAGCTAGGGAAATAATATACAGGATGTCTTTTAACATGACATATGCAAAAAGAAGTGGTCTTTATAGAAAAAGAAATCACTTTTATTAAAAAATATAAGGAAGGTTTTTGCAAACTAAGGATAGGATAGGAGTATTATGGCCGAAACTGGATTTTATGGGACAAATAACATACAAAATAACCCACATCACGACTCTTTCTTCTCAGGTCCCGTCAAATATCTACAAAGACATCAACTAATACAAAACTCGAAATCTATGATAGCTCCAAAAGAGCGAATTCCTTTTGTCAACTTTTTCATTTGGCTTGTCTAGGCAGTATCGAGCAAAAAAGGTTTTTTTTTTAATTTTGACGGTCGATATCTCGAATACGGTTTAATTTAAGAAAAGGAGAACAGATGAAATGTCTTCCCCATAAAAAGGCGTGGGAGTATAATGAGCGGGCGAGCAAGTCTGAAATTCATCAAAAATCCAAACTTTTTTATATATATTTACATGTAATTATTCTTTTCAAAAATTGTTTAAATACACTCCCACATATCTCGGAAGTGATTCCTTCAACCAGTTTCCTTATTATCTGTTCTAAATGTGTTCTACATTTCTAAACGACCATTAATATTCCTGTCGAACTTTTTCAATTTGTGAACATCGTGTACATTCGATGTCAAAAATAGAGATTTTTATAAAGAATAACTTTTTTTCGTAAACCTAATGACAAAATTTTCCATATGTAGCCAACTTAAATAAACACCCTGTATATATTTTGAATTAATTATTGCATAATTATAATTCGAAGAAGATCATTACCAAAAAAAACTACCAATGAAAAATTTTATATAGACTAAAAATAATTAGGATTAAATATTAATTCTATTTACAGAAAACTTTAATCATGAAAATTACACAGGTTTTCAACTTAGTAATAGCAATAATTAAATGAAAATAAAAACCCTAAATGATGATTAATTACCTCAACATATGGTAAAAAATAATATATTTCACATGGATCTCATCATCACATCTGTATTGTATCCTTGAATTGATGATTTAGCAAAAAAAAAAAAAAAAAAATGGAATGGGAAAGCGGCGGTTAAACTTGATTTGAAATGTCGACTTCGTACTCTAAGTTTCCTCCTATGTTGTGTTAATAATTGCAGATGATTGGAATTTGTTGGAGTTTTCGCACCATGATTTCAATATTAACGTAAAATAATATTGCCTATAATTTTAAATAAATAATTCTATTACATTAATTATGAAATCATTGTGTGAAAACTCATCATAATAATATTATGAATTATAAATAAATATTTCCATGCACGCCGTTAAAGATTCACAACGCAACGAATACTTCAGTTAATAAGGATTTTTGACCTCCACTTTTGCGTTTGTTCAAATCTGCTATCAAAGCTCTTCCTTCAATATATTTTTTTTAAATAACCTGAGTACGGAGTGCTATGGCGAATTGAGATAACCGGAAATTTCGGTTTTTTTACAAATGAAAATATAATTTAAAAAATATTAATTATTGCTAATGGAATTTAAACAATTAAAGAGAAATAGAAAAAAAAACTCATATTAGGAGTGGAACCCGGATCTCTTGGATTCATGCTAAGCTCCTTAGCCAACTGAACCATACGTCCTGTCGGCACAATGTGTAATTTTTTCAACTCGACGTAAATTTTTAATTTGCTTTGTTTGTCAACGTTAACTTATTTATTTATTACTAGCTTGATACTCGGACTTAAAAGTAAAGACCTCCACGTTATAGCCTCCACCTCTCTTTCTCTCACTTATCCCTCTTCCATGACACTCGAAATAGAGGTAAAGATTGTTTTACACAGGTAAAATATATGTACAGATTTAAATTTTTTTTTAATATTACATAGTCTTGATTCATTGAGTGTATCAGAATAGATGGCCATGAATTGTATCTCGTTCAAAATTTTTATAGAAATCTTTAATTTATGGTTCAAAATGATGCTCATACATGGCGTAATGAAACTATGACTAAATTTAATTTTTTTTAAATATATCTTTACAAAATGTAGCTCATGTGTTCTTATGATGTATGAGCTATATTATTGTTAAGTTTCATTCAAATCCATTCAGTTTTAAGCGTCCTTTACGTGAAAACGTAACATACAAACAGACATTTTTACTTTCACATCTATAACATATATTTAAGTTTATTTACTAAATACTACTTTTTCATTAACTCAAAGCTGCTTTCAAAACTTTTCCTTAGACAAAAAAAAAATGACGAGACAACCGAGGAATCTCGGTTTTTTAAGAAATTAATAATTGAATTTAAATATTTGTAGAAAATATTTTTTAAATTATCACGGAGTTGAATTTGTGTAAGACAAAAAAGTTATTTTTGGACGGAAATTTTTTATATACTTCAATCTGGCATAACTCGTTCATTTTTTGAGTAAATTCGATAACCTGATTATAAAATTTCTCTATACATGTTATCAGCGAAATTTAGATTTATTTCTTAACTTTACCTGAAATGCCATTTTCATTCCAAAAAACCGTCGTTTCTTGATTGCATTAACCCGACAGAAGATGCTAAGGCATATTTTTTTATAAGCTTCAAGAAGCTTTTTTAAAAAATTCGCTTTTTAAGTGAAGTTAAAAGGGTAGGTCAAAAATTTTTATTCATTAAATTATTGTTATTAGTTAATATAATTTCTATTAAAATTTAGCTAAAAAAATAAAATTCATAATTTGTAAAGATGGATCCATTTGTAACATAAATGTGCCAAAATAAAAGTGTTTGCAATAAATCATCCATATTCATAAGAGGACATTTTTTCAATCGTGAAATAATCTACAAATATTTCTTATGCACATAATTTTATAAACTTTTCAAAATTAACACCCAAAAGTATACGTACATGATCGCTTTCCAAAAAAAGTTAAGAACCTTTCACACTTACCAAAAAAGTAAAAATACCAAATTATGCCACACCTTGTTATCGGCGTTGTGAATTTAATAAACAAAAATAAAAAGAATGATTATTTATAATAATAAGAATAGGGCAAATGGCACAAACGAACTGAATTTTTGTAAACTTCTGAAGGGCAAAACAAACGAAAACGTATATTACTAATTGGAAATGTAGGGTAGAGAACGCAACAATCTTTACCATGGGCGCCGCTAGGATTACATTTAGAGAGGTGCAGTTGCATCTGTATTTGGGTTGGCCAAAACTTACGATACCGAAAAAAATGGTTGCTATGCACCCCTAGAAAATTCTCTCCAAATATGAGATATTAATATTAATATGAAGGTTCTTTTTATCAAAGTTTTCATTTAAACCGACTTCAAACAAAAAAGGAGGATGTTCGCAATTCGACTGTATTTTTTTATTTTATTTATTTATTTATTTATTTTTTTTTTTGTTACCTCAGAACTTTTGACTGATGGTTTCTCTTTAAAAGCAGGTGCTTCCCATGTGGTCCCATTTAAATTTGATCCAGTTCTGACAATGGCATCCATGAGAAAACCATATAAGTCTTAAATTTGTATTAAGTATGTGCGCGTCAAATGGACGAATAACTCAATATCACGCCAACCGATTTCGATTATTCTTTTTTTAGTGACAAATTAATTAGTGTACTTCAGATTCACTAAAAATAAAAAAATAAAAAACAAAACCGACTTCAAAATAAAAAAACTATTCCAAAACAAATTAATATGTACTAAAGAGTAAAAAAAATATTTGCGTATTCTTCTAAATAACAAACAATCAAAATATTTTTTAGAGTTTCCTTAAGTGAAATATATAAGGCTATGAAAAATATTAGACTACTTAAAAGTCAATCAAATTATTACGATAATATAATGTTGTTACAATTATTGCTATTTTTGGAGTCGGTGTCAAGGATAGAACTGTGACAGAACAGTTTGCTACATTTACTTGGCCGACACTGACTCCAAAATAGCAATAATTATAACTAGATTATATTATAGTAAGAATCTAAATCTAATAATATAAAAAATATTTTGATTTGAATTGTAAACAAGATTGTTAAAAGCCAAACATTTCCATGCGAAAATACACGTTTCTCGATCTTTCGATATTCGTTTAAGAATACTAAAAAAAATTAAACTTGGATAATTAAAATTTCGTACGAATGTGCCACATTTCCTATACTATTAAAAAAGTATTGAAGAAAAAAACGAACACAATTACGTAAAGTACTTATGAAATTAGATGTACTATAATAAAAATATATTTAATTTAATGAAGACAAAAATTCATTTTCGAGATATTTAATAAAATAAATAAGAAAATTGTTTACAAAAAATTGATAAATATTTCTTTTTAATAACATTTTTATTTTATTTTATTTACACATTTTTGGATTATTTTTTCATCAAATATAAAAATGAAATGTTTTTTTACCTTCATTTTTCATGATTAATTCCAGAGGGAAAAAAATAAATATTTATTTTACTCCAAACGCCATTCATAGGCCTTAATCCAAAAGTTGGACAAAAACTGAAACATAAATTTTATTAAAAATATATAAGGTGGATCATTTTAATTTATTATGGCTAATAGCTCGTTTTGTAGTTAATCAATCAAATAATACCTTTAATAAAAGTTGCAGACTTTGATGGGGACCAACGAAATGTTTTCAAACAACTTTGGACCCATCATACGGCCCTGGGCTTTTCCCTACTTTTTTATAACAAATTCCTATTCTACGGAAAAAGTAGATTGAAAAATAATTTTTAAATTTGGTCTTACTTATTAAATCTGCGAGTCCGCAATTGAGCTATGGCGAAAGATTACTCAAAGTCAAAATAATCGGAAGTAAAAAATACAAAATATAAGAACCATCTAATATTCTTATTTAGAACATATGATGATAGCTACAATATATTAAAATGGTCCATGTAAGGACACGTAAACGTACCAACGTGCCATATACTGGAGGTTTAGATTTTTAATTAATTATTATGTTATATTTATCAAATTTATTTAAAAAATAACAAGTTTTCTATTTTTAAGATTATGCGAATTGAAATTTTATTCATATAATTTCAAATTTATAATATAAAATGATATAATAGGGTATTACAGAGACCATAAAATGGGCGATTATTTTATGTACTTTCCAAAAAATATTGAATAATATTCGATTTATCGATTTTAAATAGCTCATCAAAACAGTATTGGCAACACAGTTATCAGCGAACTAAAATTTGTGATGGCATAAACATAATAGCTAATTTATGGTATTTTGCTATAGTGTAAAGAGGAGAGTGTAAATAAGAGTAGAAGATAGTGTTATTGAAATTTATACTATCATAAAAAAGATAACAAAAATATCTATATATTACCGCGGTAACATCAGCATATATGTTATCTTTCTCGTAATAGTTTTTCAATAACACTATCTTTTACTGTCATCAACACCCTGCACTTTACACTCTACACAACGTCAAAAGAACTTACCTATTGTTTTATATTTAATTGAATTGTTGGAGACTGAGTTAAGACAATGCCGCCATTTTCAGCCAAAAGGCTATACAAATATAAAAGCTAATATACACCGTGTTCAGTTATTGAATGCAGAAACCCGGCTTACCAAAATAAGCTTATCAAGAGCAACAAAAAAACTCTTTTCCAAATTTGGATCTAAGTCCTTATTTGGGAGATACGGGTATAGCAAAAATTGATAAATTTGTTCATTCACTAACTATCATTCGATAACCAGTAGCCAATTATAATCAGTTGATATTAGTAAATTTCACTTAATAATAATGGAAGGGATTTTAAAAAAAGTACAACATTTTTTAATTGGATCTGGTCAAAATATGGAGCTTTTTATATTTTTATTACATTTTTATGAGAAAACAATAACCACTCTGAATTAAAATTATATCATTGGACATAAACAAACAAACCACGCCCATTGTGACGTAATTTGTTTGTGTTCTAATAATGTAATGTTTTCTGGCAAAAATATAATAAAAATATAAAAAGTGGGATTCGACCAAAACCAATAAAATAATTTTATACTTTTTTAAAAATCCCCTCCATTATTAATTGAAATTTACTAATATCCACTGATTATTATTGGCTACTGGTTATCGAATGAGTATGTCAGTGTATGAACAAATTTATCAATTTTTCTTACCCGTATCTCCCAAATTACGCCTCAGATCCAAATTTGGAAAAGAGTTATTTTGTTACTCTAGATAAGCTTATTTTCGGAAACTAGGTTTCTGCAGTCAATAACAAAACACGTTGTATATGGTAGTATAAAATTTTTAGCCAATCGTAATACACTTCTTATGATCAGGGTGTATATGACCAAACCAAAAATTAATATTATTGGCCGTGGCTCAACTTTTAATTCAAATTTTTAGGTTGTTTTTTTTTGTAATTTTTTTGTTTTTTTTTTTTTTTAATACATAATCTATAATTTTTTCTTCAGATTACGGCACTACAAATAAATTTAAAACCTGTAATCTATGCTATATTTTTCATACTGTCAAACAGCCTATTATTACGCTAAAAATATATTTTAAAGTATGCATAAGGTCTAAATAAAAATCGGATATCATTTTTTTTTTAAAGAAATGGGATAAATAGTTTTGAAAGTGTCATTATTCATATTTGTTAATAAAAAATCTTTTTTTTTCAGTTGAACAGTTTTTGTCCAATTTTTTATGAAAAAAAGGGGAATGATCATGAAAAAATATCAGAAAAACCTGGGTGCTAAAACACAAAAGTTAAATGAGTGGCGTTAGGAATATTTAATTTCTTTTAAAGAATATTTTGTTAAATTTTAATAATTTGTTAAGTCTTATTTATATGGAATAGACTATATAATGTAATAAGAAAATAGTTTTAGTAAAAAATTAGAAATAAATAAAATAATTATTTGTTTTATTAAAAAAAATACTGATTATTATATAATAATAAAAAATATATACATGTATAGTTTTTTTAAATAAAATTTTTTATTATTGTTTTTTTGTAAAGTTTAAAATAATAATTAGTTGTAAACAACCTCTTGTAATTCGTTTTTAATAAAATTAATACAATAATTCCCTAATTTGTTGATTTTATTTATTTTGTTTGTTTATTATTGTTATTTATTAATTTTTGAAAAAAAATTACATATCAAAAAATTGTTCCTAAAATGCTCTTTCAGAATATACAATTGCTTCACTTATATAATTAATAGTTAATCAGTTATTCAAAATTAATAATTTTTTAATAAACCTTTTCACTTCAATTACGATTTATTATTGTTTCGTACTGGCAGTAATAAATTGAACAAAGATACAAGGTATTTGTTATTCATTTTATCACATTAGTTTTTTAACAAACTGTCCGAAACAAAAGGTAATCACTTTTTAAAATGAAAAGGTGTATTCCCGATTGTCTCCACTTAAATTTAAATATACATACTCCAAACGTTAATATTTAAAAACAAATTCAAGATGGCGTTAGTGAAATGACAAATTAATTTGACGTTTATAGCGTCAAATATTTTTAATAATGAATAACTAATTAACTATTAATTATTTAATTGGAGCACTTATATATTCTGAAGGAGCATTTCAGGAGCTTTTTTTGTATTTATGTATATTAACGATTAAAATTTGCAAATGTAAATTAAGATAATTGGATATTCAAATTTTTTTAATTATGAATAACTAATTAATTATTAATTATATTAGTGGAGCAATTGTATATTCTGAAAGAGCATTTCAGGAGGAATTTTTTTATATATAATGTTTAAATATTAATATTTGGCGCTAACTGGTTTATGATTCTATACCTAGTATCAAAACTTTTTTGTATTGATAAAATTTCAATATAAGAAGTGAAGCGAAACAAAATCAACATTCTTCACGAAGATATAGTTTCGATCTGAGTATCTTTGGTATACCTTAGGGTCAATTCATGTCAAGCCAACACTTTAAGATTTTTTTTCTGACCATTTCAGAATCTGCTGAAATTTGGCATTTGGGTAGAGCTCATATAGATTTAAGAACGATACCATATTTAAGGTAGTACCTACACGAAAGTGATATTTCAAGAATTTCTCAAAACTCAGAATATAAAATATTTAATTCATAATACACATGCTGTTAAAATTAGAAGATGATTTACCATGCCATACATGAGATATTAGCAATTAAAAGTGACGCAATTTGTACGTGTACATGGGAGAAGCGTATAAAAATACACAAATTTACAAATATTATATTTATTTATCAATGAATGACGTTCACCATCTCTATGAAAAACTAATATAATGTAGAATACTATATTTAGAAAATATATAAAAAAAAATAAAAATTATTTACCATATAGTTTCGGTAAAAAACTTAAATAAATAACTCGTTTTAGCGATGTTTTTTGTGGAGAGGATATAGAAACTAATGGTAAACTTATATATCATAGTGTGTGTCTGTATACATATAGGAGATAAATTAGTGTGTAACTACAGTCTTGTGAAAATAATATATGGTATATGTATAATAGTCATAGCACAGTTAATGCACTGAATGATAGTATTAGTCCAAAACTTTTTGACTGGACTGTCGCGGAGGAACTACCTTAATTAAATATCTATCCAAATGCCAAATATATATAATTAAATTCTGAAATGTTCAGAAGAAATTCCTGTATTAATTTGACATTGATTGATTTGATCCCTGAATATCTCAGCTCTATAAAGGCAGCGTTTTGAATATAGAAATTTGAGGAATTGACATAAAATTTAAAATTAATTTTTGCACATCTGAAATAATCTGTTTTTGCTTGAAAACCTTTATGTTTGTCTGTTACAGGTGGTAACATTGAGTTTAGTTTTGATTTTTAACCCAGTCGACAGGCTGGAAAAACGGGTTAGATGACGAAAAGTCGAAAGTTATTGAAAGTATGGAATGTTGTTGTATGGACGAGCGAAAGAAGATGGGCGGAAAACAGCAAAATTTTCTACCTTCCTCCGGCTTAGTAGATCAATTTTTTTTTCTCTTATGTCCTATTTCAAAACTTTTTGTAAAATTTTGACTATTCAAACATGTTTGTATGTGAATTCGTTACCGAGATATGGCCCTTCGAAAACAGTCCTTCATCATCATGAAAATTTGTTTAAAAATTAAGAATTCTACTTTATTTCTTCTATTATACCCAAATTATGATGAATTGTTGCAATTATGATTCCTGGTTATATATTTAACATTTCTCTGCTTTGTGTGCTTTTGGAAAAGGAACAAGTATTTTACATACCTCTTCTGGTAACATTTTTTAACCATGTATATTGTAATGCCATCTGGTTTGGAACATTTGTTAATTTTTTCATTTCCTGTTTTCGAAAAAGAAGATAAAGGTTTTCTTCAGTGTTTTCAGATGGCATGTTTTTGTAAAAAAGAAATGGTTTTCGTTCTTTACATTTGTAGAGATCTTAAATGTACTCTTCCTACCTGTTCAATTTATAATCCACTTCCAAGATTAATTTATTGCTTTTAATGTTATTACTTAACCTTTTTTCATTTTTTTCTATAACCTCTTTAATTATTTAGAAAGCTATGTGTGAATTAACGTATAAGTTATTTTCCATTTCTGCACTGTTCATTCATCTCGAATTGATTTGCTTCACTTCATTTTCTTTTAATATTTTTATTGATTTCTTTATACATATTTCCTCTTATTATTTTTCTTCGTTTTTATTTTTGTATTCCTTTCTTTTTTTTCATCAAGGGCAATATTTCGTCTGCCATCTAATGCTTGTTTTAAATCACTTGTGAGGCTCGAATTTCTGTTATGCCACTTTCTAGAATAGTCTCCTTGAACCGTCCCCATTTTTCACCAGCTGTATGAAGAGCTGTAATAAGCCGTACGTACCTAATACTGAGTAACGGTACGCCATTCAGTACTGAGTACTGAACCACAAAGAGCATAAGGGAGCGGAGAAGCAGAAATATAATTGTAAGTGACATCTGGAGTCTGTGGCGATCAACTATTAAGTTTGTCGACCTTTGCGAGGGTGGCTATTAACTATTAAAGAAAGGCTTACTCGGTAGAGGCGCTATATATCGTTTACTACGATTTTACATTAGCTCTTATGATCTGCTTCTCCTCTAACCTATACTCTTTGATGAAACGTTCTTCACGACTTGCATTTTTAGCTCGTTACTGGCATTTTTCGTTACTCAAATTTTTTATTTAGAATATATACTTTGGCTTATACAATTTAACTATAACTAACATAAAATCTTACCAATTGAAATTTTATTCGGTAATAAGTGTTAAAAGTAACGAGTAACGTAACGATACAATTGTAACGGGTACTGATTATTTTAGTAACGAATACATAAGCATGCTCAATTTCTCGTTACTGCAATAGCAATTGCTGTAGCTGTGTGGAGTTTTTCAATTAATAATTTTTCCTTTACTGGTTTTTAGAATTCCGTCATCAAATATGAAAAAACGTAATCCTTATAATTTCGCCCCAGTATGCCTGTGTTACAAAAGTAAGCTGTGTTCAAAATTTTAAATCGCTTGTAACTTAATAGCCATTTGTTGTTAAATTTAGATAAATAGCTTGTCGTTGGATTGCTCTTTAAGAGAAGAATACAAGTTTTATGCTCAAATGAACATAGCACTAGATATAAAACGCCATCAGATGCAAAAATTTTGCCTCCTCTTGTAACTTTTAAGCCATGTGATAAGAAACCTGAAAAAAGTGTTGACAATAGTACTCAATAAAGGCTTTCAACGATAATTATTTCGAGCTATAGTACGTAAATAAGAAGACGGGGGGAGCTTAATCAAAGATTTTGGGTGGAATATTCTTTTAATCGTAGCTCTTCGTCTAGGTCTTTGAGAGATAAATAATATTTATAATTTTACATACATTAGCTTCAAGTTGAAGATATTTCATTTCTTCTATCAATACAAGTAAAATATTTTTTTTTTAACCGCACGAGCTAATTGTTATTTATTCTTGTCTCAAGCTCCCATATTCATTTACTGTACTTATTTCTGTTTTTAGATTTTTTATAAAATTGGTATTCTTCTTATCTAAATATTATGTACTATAATAGGGAATATTCATGTATTTTTTTATATTTTTAATTCATTGTTTGCACCGTTATAACAAAGTAAAAAATATAAATACTGCTTAAAAATGCTGTATTTAAGTGTAAAAAAATGTTTAAAATACATTATAATTTTGAGATATTTAAACGCAGTTTTTTGGCGCTCTCTGTTGGTGACGTATAAGTACGTGATCTGTCAATTTGTGACAGTTAAATCACTTTAATAAAATTAATTTACAACACAGAATTTTCACTCGTTATTATTAAGTTTTCTAATAAAAAGCCGTAGAATAGTATAATTTAATGAAATACCATATAAAATGTAAGTAATTAATATAATACAGTATGTCAACAAATTTGACAAGCCCGTACTATGATGTCACGTTCGTATAAAAATTTTAATTTCCGTTTTAGAAATTTTTTTATTCTCTCACTGCATTTGTACTTTTATTAATTAATTTTAAGTAATTAAAAAGATATTGATTAAGTACTAAAATAATGGTTTAGTTGAAATGTCCAGCCATTAAAGTTACGGAAGTTAAATATTTGAACCAAATTTAAATTTCATGAATATTCCCTATTCCGTATGCATCTTTCACCAATTTATATTTAACTAGCTGTGAACTACCCGCTTCGCTGGGCAACTTCAATTTTAAATACAAAGATAATTGCATTCTAACTTTCACTACGTTGTGTTATAAAATTCAAGCCTAGTTGCTCAGTTAGTTAAGGCGTAACCAATTTCGTTTGCGCTATGCCTAAGTTAACTAATAGTTGTGATGGGCTGGTGGCTAATTAATAGTTGTAAAGGGCTGGTGTAGTGCATCGTATATGCATGAAGAAGGTGCACTAGGCCTCTGGCCAAATAATTGAGGAGCTGATAAATGAAATTATCAGCAGAATATGTGGTAAAATACATATATGGTATCACATTGGGCTCTATAACCTAAGTGTGTCTTTCGTGGTCAGCCAAGATAACCTAATCTTCACTCCATATACCGTCACTTATCCACCTTTTGTTCACAATTTCGTTTATCCTCTAAAATTATCAGTGTTTCTCTTACTATATTATGCACGTATTTATTATAAATAAAAACAATCCTCTAATTGAACCACTCTATCTATTAGAAAAAACCTGAGGCATTCAATGCAGGCATCAAAATTCGTTGCGTGGTTTTAAATATTCAAGCATACATAGGGACATGGGAACAGACAGCGCTAAAAGACTTTGTTTTATACTATGTATTAATTGATATTGATTTCTATTTTGAATTTCAATTTTTCTTTTGTGTTAAGATAAGGTATCACAGTTTGGTGTATTTAAAATGAGTTAGCAAAAGAAAATCATTTTAATATACCAAAACTTTTTTTTTAATTAAAAATTAAACTCAAATATAAATATAAAAATCTTTGAAAAGTATCACTGTTTGTATTGGTTAGGTAAGAACTATGGATTACATTTTGTTTAAAAATAAAAGTTTATAAAAGAAAGGATTTGTATGGTAACAAAATAAATTTAAAACATAAAAAAGTTTTAAAAAAATTAAGTATAAAATTACCCAGATTTGAATTTAATACCTTCGCCTATACATACATACACTATTTTATCCCGCCTCTATAAATTGTGCAATTTTCCCATGTGAGATTTTCAGATCATTCTTAACTAAATAATATAGTCAGCTGCATTGGAAGCGGAGGAATATACGCTAGTCATTTTTAAGAACAATACACAAAATTGGAGCAAGTGTACGCAGGCTCATTATTTCAGAAACCTTGAAAGTTAGTGCAGGGGAACTAACTTCCATTAGTTCTTACTCCCACGTTGGAAAAAAGACTCGAATCTTGGCTGGCAAGTTCTTGTAGTTTTGTCCATATAGGTAAGTGAAATTTGTTGTTAATAACCTTATGATTTAAAAAAAATTTTAATTTCAAAACTTGTATACTTGTGTTGCGAATTTTTGGTACTTATTATATACAGATATGCTCATTATTGTATCTAGTTTAATGTATAAAATTTTTTTAGTATGGCGCACAAATGAATAACTTAGAGTTATATTCCGTTTAAGCGGGTTGGGTTAAATGTGTGCATATACTTGTGGAGTAAGAGTACGCATTTGAATAAGAGTATGTATCAACTTTTCCAAGGGTTGGATAATTATTTTCTAATGAATTTACGCCACTGACAGCCATACAACCATATCCGAAGCAAAACAATTCAAAATAGACGAAGAAAAGGTAAAAAATCAATCATTGTTACTGATAGTCCTTTCAAATCGGAGTTGGACCAAAAAGTCAAAAAAGATGAAAAAAGCGATACTTTTAAATAAAACGAAGCTTAGAACAAGAAAAAGTCTGTTTAACCAAAGCTACTAGTACTAAGAATACATAGAAAAAATTAACGAAGATTAAGACTGCCAAAGACAAGACTGCTAATATTAAGGCTAGTAACAAAGAAAGAGATTTAAAGAGAATGACTGTTTTTGCTCCTTGTGTGGCGAAAAATACGGGGATCCGCATCCATAGAGGATTGGATTGAACGTAGCTCATGCCATAGCTCGTGACACGAACAGTGGCACTAGTTATAAAAAAAGTATTTTTATATGTGATATATGTACGGATAATTGAGAGATAATATATTAAATAAGATATATATAATTTATAAATGTTAAAAACAGTATATTATTATGAATAAAATACTAACAATAGTAAACTATATTTAAATAAACAAAAGTTTCAGTTGCTACGAGTGCGCGTACTTTACTCCATACCACTGCGCACATGTTGGGATAAGTGTACGCAACACGAGTGAAGCTGTGTTTTATCTTTTTTCTATAATTACAAGTATAACTTAATTTGGTTTTTTGAAATTGTTAAACTAATAAATGCTAAAGTTACGTCTATTTCTCATTAACTAAGATTACTTAGACAAGATATTTGTCAATGTTTAGTTTACGCTGTATGTATCATATTAAAAATCACTAATTACTTATAATCGAGAGAGAGAATTATGATGTAGATAATTATCGTATACATGATTAAAAGTAAACAAAAACAAAAAGTAATATAAATTGGGCTGTTTTTTTTTTTTTCATATAAAATTTTTAATTTTCTGACAATTTAAAAAAAAGCGCACTTTTGCCCCACATGACTTATGGGGCTTAAGGAGTAGGCAAATTTTTATATGTTTCAAATAATAACATTCTGCGTCAATTGTATGTTTACGTGGGGAATAACAATAAGGCGACGTCATTTACTTGTTGCTCGCTTATATTTATGGCATTGACTGATGGTCTTATCTGACTGACGGTATAAGAATTCAACTTCCTAAATTGCATGTATAAAATGGCTTAATACTTCAGGCATGGAGACTCTGTAGAATACTAATACTCTCCGCAGCTTGTAGTAATCCAACTGAATGGCCAGGGAGAGGCTTAGCCTCACCTTGGCATTCATTATACTGGCAAATTGAACCACATCGCCACGAAACAATTTCGTATTGCTGCCTTAAATACGAGGCTCGTGTACGGCTGATATTAGGAACACGCCTTGATGGTAAAACCCGTGAAGGTCCTCAATACCTATGCTGTACTAGTATTAACGCACCCTTCAAATACCAACGTACTTGGTGAACATCAAGGCAAGAACTCGTGTGCCGATGACCAAATACCGCATCACTCATCCGAAATCAGAGACGAAATTAAACGACTGAAATTATCAAGACACAGCGGAGTCCATCTATATATCAGGAATTTTCATTGTAAACCATTACACTGCAAACAGTAACAATGATATGCGACAGTACAACAAAAACAAATCTCATAATCACACAAAAATAATGGTCCAAACCGTATTAAGCATACAAACCCTTCCATCTCACACAAATTGGCATGCTTACAATACAGATAGCTTGCATAAAAACTTGCAACATTCTGGGCAGGCTGGATATCACAAAATAAATTTATGTTACCATGCAGCAAGTAGTGATCTTCAATACGTGTTATTCAGTTTGGAAGTTCCTCATTGCTAATTTATACCCGTCAACGTTACGTCCGAGTTCAATATGTGATTAAAACAATTATGCACATACAGACCTGCATAAAAATGCACAAACGCCCACAAATAAGAAAATTCGTTAGCTAGGATGAGCTAGCGTTAGCTAGGCGAAATCCCTCAGAATTCTTAAAATCGAATATTGCATTTTTAATATTTGGAAAACTAAACGCCTAGAGAAGAAATTACAGTAGTACTTTTTGCTTTAAACTGATCAAAAAGATGAATTAAGTTTGAATTTTTATACCATGTATATATGTAATAGGTGTTCAGAAATTCACCTAATTAGTTCATTTTCGGCTGTCCGTCCGTCCATCGTTCCGTCTGTGAATATGATAACTCAAATACGAATAGAGATATCAAGCTGAAATTTCTACACGTACTCAGGACATAAAAAATGAGGTCTAGTTCGTAAATGAGCAACATAGGTCAATTGGGTTTTGGGTCCGTATGACCCATTTTGTAAACCGTTAGAAATAGAACTAAAGTTAAATACAAAAAATGTTCCTTATAAAATAATAAACAACTTTTGGTTGAAACATTTTTTCGTAAATATCACTGTTTATCCGTAAGGGTGCAAATTTGGCGTAAATTGTAAAGTATGTATTATATGGGAATATCAGTTATTTGTGTGGCATGTATGTATGTGTAATGTGATAATAGAGTCACAACACTGTATATACATGGTATTTCAACAATTAGCTGAGTCAATTGTTTGTTTTCACTTGTTTCTTAATAAATTTGATTAAAATAATACAGATTAAATATAAATAAAAGTATTCATGAAAGTATTGTGTAAAAAAATCAACAAGTGAAAACAAACAATTGACTCAGTTAATTGTAGAAATACCATGCATAGACAGTGTTAATTACTCTATCACATTACATATACATACATCACACATACATACATATATAACTGATATTCCCATATAATACATATTATACAATTTACACCTAATTTGCGCCTCCATGGATGAACAGTGATGTTTACGAAAAAATGTTTCAAACAAAAGTTGGTTATTTTTTTATAAGGAATATTTTTTAGGCTTAAACTTTTGTTCTATCTCTAAAGGTTTACAAGATGGGTCCTATGAACCCAAGACCCAGTTGACAATACATACTGGGCTACATATTTCATGAGCCGTTTTCTCAGACCTACACCCTAAACATGTCAGTTTAACGACTATATCTTTTCATAGTCATACCCCCCTCTGTACTGCAGACTATAAAATTTTCATCTCCTAAAAGTTAGTCTACATGAAACAACACATTTTTTTTATCAGAAATTTTCTTTTTGTTTACAATAAAATTACCACTTTACGATAATTATATGTATAGACCTTTAAAATTTACTAATGATTATGATAAATTTCAATAAAATATTCAAAGTATTATTTTTATTTTCAACACTATTGCCAACATTATCATCATAAATAACCAAAACTCAACAGCACAAAATAATAAGCGATGTTGTTGATGATGAAATTTTTTTTTAGTAAATCTGCCATGCCTGCGCGTTTGAACATATTTTCTTTGCAGCTAAAAGATTGAGGTATCGGCATACTTTAAATAAGAAATCCGTTCCTTTACAAAATAATCACAAACTTTTGTTGTAAACATTTTTTTGTAAACTTTTACTAATAAAACTGCTCGGTATTTTTTAAGGAATAGCTTTCTAATTTAAAGAGTGCGTCTTTCTCTTTTTAGTTGCGAGTAGGGTTTGAAAAACCTACTTTAGATCAGAATCGGAAGCTGAAAAAATGGTCAATAGATCAATAACTAGGTGATTTAATAATTTCATAAGCGAAATTTCAAGTGTCTTACCCCTCACACATATTTTTTTATACAAAATCTTCATAATAACATTAGTGCAGTCTTTCAGGGACTTTTAGTTCTATGTGAGCTTGAAGGAACTTCCTTAATATTTTTATTTTTGTAATAAAAAGCATGTGAAGGTCGAAACCATATCATGTAAGTAAGTTTAAATTATTTTAATTATTACAGATAAACTGCAACATAAAAAATAATTTTACAAAATATAGCACTTTTTTTTAAATATTGTGTTTTTATATTATTAATTTTTTTAATAAGTTTTGTTTTGTTGAAGAAATGCTGGAAATTTTGTTTTCTGGAATTAATTCTTGTTTAACAAAACGATGGTTTCAGTATGTGGCCACTATTACAGGTAAATATTCTTTCGAATTATAATTTTACACTGCAGAGAAACAATGTAACTTTGAAAATCTGGGATTTTTGATAGGAATGAATTTTTGAAATTTAAAAAAACATTTTAAATAGCACACAAACTTTTAAATTTTCATTTTGAAATTTCGAACTTATTGAAAAAAGGTTTCGGTCCTATTTCGACTAGGTGAAAATTTGTATCTCTCAAAATTCGTTTCAAATCACGTAGATTCCAAAAATCATTAAATGGAAGCCAGGTTGTTAAAAAAATTCATTCTTAGAATAAATGGCCAGGATAAAATTCCACCCCAAGTTTGAAAACGAACTTTAAAATCATTAAAAATTTCTATCCTCGCCTTCTATTTAGGTTTTTTTACCACTCTAAACGAAAAAACACGTGATTAAAGCGTACGAGTTTATGTATGTAGAATAACGTGGCACTAGATAAAATAAGTCTTTTTGAGACTTAAAAAAAATTATATTCAATCTAAAACTTGTTATTAAATATAAATAGTTAGTATTTTCTTTAATAAACCCCCTCTAACTAACTAAAGAAACCAGTTTACATACTACAGTTATTGGTACTTCTTCGAAATTGCAATTTTAGAATGAAACAATTGTCGGAACACAGACGAAACAAGACGAACAAAGACCAATCCTAACTAATATTATAGGAAAATAGCTCTGTCTGTCTGTAAAGTTTTCACGCCTAAGCCGCTGAACCAATTTTGACGAATCGCGAAATAGAAGTAAATGGAACCTTGGGAAAGGACACAGGAGATTTTCCTTGGGAAAGTTTGTATATGCCATAACATATTAATGATATAATAGGTTTAGTTTCGTTTAGTATTATTCATAGGTGACACTACACAGTGTTATTCAATCATAGTTCTGAAATATTAAATAAAATTATATTGTCTCAACAATCGGGACTCTTTATTCAAATAAAACAATTTAAATCGTATTAAATAAGTTACAGAGAAAGAACAAGAAATCATTATCATTTAAGAGTGCGTACATAGGCAACTTCAAACGTAGATATGTTTGAAACAGGAAGCGTTAAAACATTTGTTTGATAGTTTATGGGAAAACCTTTAAAAACGGAACATATTATAAAATATTTTTATAAATTCACGATTTTCGTGCCTATATTATTTATAATTATAATCAATTTACGGGTATTTTAGAAATATATTCTTTATTAATGTTTTATTTAATTTTTTGCACGACGTTTCGGTACTTTTTATCAAGTGCTATAAAAAAAAATTGCATATATGAATATAACAAAATGGACAAACAAAAAATTGTTTACAGATCTTAAGTAGACAAAACAATTATTAGGCCAGTCATATCTTACAGTAAAAATCACTAAAATCGCAAGAAAACGGCTAGTTCTGATTTTTTAATATGTTGTTAGGACCACTATCAGTAGCTTATATCCAAGTTTGCAGCTTCGAAAGACCTGTGCTTACTTCACAGAACTCGAAAAACCTCTAAATTTTTGCCCTTTTTTTAGCTTTCTCAATCAAGTCCAAAACTATGCGTTTTTTAGAAAATATTTTCTATAAGTTTTTAAAATAGAAGAAAATTGTGACAATTTGAGATCAGAACCAGCACTGTAGGTTCAATACTTATCGACCAACAATTGACAATTTTTCCAAAAAAGTGAAATTTTAATGTCTGGTCTATTTTCGAATCTGAAAGGAGAAAACTGCATTTTTCGCCAATTTGTTCTGTTGTTTGAAGATAGTTTGAAAGGATAGATCATATACATCCACAATACTCTCGGTAGGAACTAGTTTTCTTTCGTACTAAATTATGTATTATTTTTCAAGTTTTCGTTTATCAAGTTCTGAAAATAGAAATTTTCTAATTCATAATAGAATAATCAGAAGTTACTAAAGATCAGAATCAATTACCTAATTATTATTACATAGGTTTCGTTTTTTGTTACATTTTTTTTCCATGGAGATAATATATATTTGTTACACCAAAAGTTGTTACGATTTTTTGGTCTAGGCTCTCCGCCCGTAAACAAATCAGAAACGTGCGATAAGGAACTTAGTTCCAAAAATAGGTTGCCAACCCAAATCAGTTGGAAAATTTAGGCAACCAATTTCCATAGTATGAATAAATTTAGCGATTTTATTATTTGAGACATGATCGTCTATTACATATAAAAAAAATTTAGGAAGTAGTAGATTTTAAAAATCATTATTTTAGTACCTAAGTGAAATGTCAACACATAATTGCGAAAATAAAAATAAATGTTAACCGTTACCTGCCTATTTTGCACTGGCTCCAACTGTACAGCTTCCTTGTATAAAAAAGGTAAAACATAGTCTTTTCAACTATTAAAAAACTGCAAGAGCTCTTTGATAATTTCGATGACAAAAAACTTGTATACGACGAAACAGCCATGGAAACGATTCAAAATACACTTGAATTCACTTGAAAATATATACGGAGTAAAAAATTGTAAAAGCGTCGACCTGGCTCGAGTAATATTGATCCAAAATTGTTTTATTTCTAACTCGGTCAACGAAGATTTTTAAAGTAACAAACTTCGAACCAGGTACAATCCCACCGTGCTTTAAACCACCGAACCAGAAAGTCTTACGCACAATATATGCTACCACTTTATGGAAAATTGCAATCGAACCATTATGGTTAGAATGTTGCCCAGTATCTGCATGCGTTACTGATGTCATGATAATGATGACAAAGACGATATTTCAGACGACTGACTTTGACTCTGATGTAGATATTAGTTTCTGCGATTAAATAAATGTATCAATATTTGTGTAATTCTACGCTGTAAAATGTTATCCTGTAATTGTGGTGGTATTACACATTTTTTTTAGTTTACTTGTAAAAATGTAGCGCATGTCATAATAACTTTAAAAAATAAATATTTAAATCTGAAAATAATAAATTATTTATCTCCGACACATCTGGTTTCACTTGCACAGACTTTTAGAATTGTTAGCTATGCATCATAAATTGCGTAATCATATATCGACATTTTGCTAATGGTAGGTCCACACGATACCAACTTCACACAGACTTCTATAAAATTTTGTCTGCGCAACAAATCAGTGCAAACAAAAGACAATATGATGGTAAAGTCGGAGTTAAAAAAGTCTGAGCACAGATGTTGGAAGTATTCCCATACTAATGTTAAGTCTGCACATACATTTCGTCATCATATTTACATGAACAATTTTACTCAGACTTTCAGTCTGTACAAACAATAGTCTGTATCGCGCGGACCCACCATAAGGCACTAAAATAATCATTTTTCATATGTACTATCTATCCTAACATTTTTTTTTAAAGCAATAGATCATATCGCAAATAACAGAATCGCTAAACTTTTCCAACCGATTTGGCCTGGTAATCTATTTTTTCTTGAGGGGTAGATTGTAGGCTATAATTTCATGTGAAAATTATCCGGCTATCCTATGAGACAAATTGGCATCCCAAAAGACAAAAATTAAAATAAGGATTGCTAGAATTTATCAACCAAGTTGACCTGCCATATTTTTTCTAGTAAAGGTTGTGTAATTTTGCATTACAAATTGCTCCGACTATATTTTTTCAATCGGTCTCATAGGGTTGTCATAGTTTACTGTTTTTACGGGTTTGATTGCCGCTTTATAACAAGCTTTAGGCTGGTTACCGATAAAACAAATAATTTTGCGATTTGCTCGGGCTATTGTGAATGTACATGATTACAGCCTTCAAACCACTGACAGAACTAAACAGAGCAAATTGGCGAAAAATGCAATTGCCCTTTTTTGGATTTTTTAGATTTGTGAGTGAACCATATGGCCTAAAGACATCGTTCTTTACTTATATTAAAGCTAATTACATTTGTTATAACATCTTTTCCAATGATATCAGATATCAGAACCGAAAATAGATATTAAAAACTTAACTTCAGAAAAAATAATGCAAAACTGTATATAACCTCTTTGTACAAAACAAATATAATAGCAGACACAAAATCTCTAGGCATCATATGATTATGACATATGACTATGACAGGGACACAGGGGAACTCACTGGCAGTCTTCTTTCTTATTCACTATATCGCCTCCACGCCTTCTCTATGTATATAAACTCTTTGGATTCAAAACCATTCATAAAGATGTTTATATTACCTTGCAAAAATTTGAACTTTCACATTTAATTTTTAATTAAATGAACGATTAAAAAACGATTTCGATAGTTTAGATAACATTTTTTGGACTTTAACTAACTTTTAAGACAAAAAAAATTTTTTTTTGGAAGTGTCTATACAACTAATTAGAAAACAAAAAAAAACTTTAATAAAATTAAATGACAAAGTTTAAATATTTCAAAAACATCAAATTTAAAAGTTTGTAGATACATCAACAAGTAGTAGCTTTCTATAGTTGCAATAATATCATGTTATTGTACATTGTTGTATTCCCAGTGGTTATAAGGGCGTAACACCACAACCACTAAATCTATTCTAGGGAGATTTAGAAAAGCTTTGATGTTTAATTGTTGAATCCAAAACTAACGCCAACTAATATAATTATTGACCAAAACCAATAATTAATATTTGCTGGCAATAAATTTTAAGTGAGACAAAGGTATTTTATAAGAAAACAATTTATCAATTGTTCGCATTAGTTAATATCAATATTTAATTGTTGTACTGTTCAATATTAATATTTAATTGTTGATCAGGTAGTTTCCTATAAGAATTAATTAAAATTATATTTGTGTTGAATCTCAAGTGTTTTTTTGAGACATTGAATAATTACTGTATGACTCTACAGTGGAACTTCGATAACATGAAACGCTTTAAGTCGGCATCCTCAGTAAATCGAAGCACTGATCTCCTAAATATGCTGTATCTCGAATTATTTAGACTTTGTAACTCGAAATGTTATTTCGCTGCGAGGTATTGATAATAAACATTTATACTTTATAACTCCAATTTCAAAAAGCAGACTCCTTAAATCGTAGTGACGTTTAAATAGTAAAATATAATAACGCCTTTCTAAGCCACAATTTAAGCAATTATATACTCTGTAATTTTTCTAAATTTTGAACTACTTGTTTAGTCAAACCTCATTAACTCGAAATTTTGTGCATTTCCCTTAAGATTCGAGTCATCGAGGTTCCATACTGTTTATCAATTTCGACTGGCTTTTTAATCAATTTATTAAGGTCATAGTTCAGTCAGGTCAGTAAAAAACATATAAACATAATTTCAAATCTAGGTAGTGTTTATAATAATTTATATATTGAGTAATAAATATTACGATAATGCGTTGGATCTGTTGGGCAGACAATTTCGAAGATGTTGTCGTCCTGATCACTCTTTATGTCCTGAGTGCGCTATAAAAATTTTAGTTCGATATCTCTTTTGTTTTTGACTTATCGTGTTAACGTATGGACAAACATGTGTGTCGGGAGGGGGTGCACTTGCACCTCCCTATCTTGAAGGAAAAAATACCGAAAAATATTATTCGTTGCTCTCCTCTCTCTTTCTACCCCAGTCCCATACGAAAAAATGCATTTCTCACCATTATAATTAAACATACAGTAAATACGCTTAATTCGAATATAAAACCGCGTTTACGCTGCTTTCAGAAATTATTCTGTTCTTTTAGTCACAGTTCATAATTCGCGTGCATACATTAAAACAGGCATTACATAGCACTTAAGCACCCCATCTTTGTTCTTTTTGTTTGCCAGTAACGAATTTATTAAAAGCTACCTTTGCAAGCTTTGATTTAAAGTCTTTTCTAAAGCAATTATTAAAAACTTCGAAAATCGGTGGGCTTTGAACTTCGATTACGAATATGTTATAAACGCTTACTGTAATCTAATAAACAAAGGAGATCATTTATGTAAATCAGTTAATTTTCTCAAAAATATGTACTGCCCATTTTATGAGTTTAAATTTTTTCAGTTCTTCAAATTTTGGACTAACTTGGGACTAAACTCTATACCTATACTTTGACATATCTCATATATAGGGTATAAAAATATGTACCTAAAACTTTTATCTATTTCAGCTTGTTTGCTAGCATTTACCAGTAGAATGCATTTTGTATGGGTGTCGGCATCACTACCAAAATTATATGCAACCGATTCCATAATACCCTTAACCATGGAAGAAGGTTCATGGATTGCTTCTATTGAGGTGCTTGCTGAATTACCCGGCGCAATCTTAGGAGCCTTTTGCGCAGATTATTTTGGTCGACGTTCCACTTTATTA
Organism: Chrysoperla carnea; assembly: GCF_905475395.1. Classification (NCBI taxonomy): domain Eukaryota; kingdom Metazoa; phylum Arthropoda; class Insecta; order Neuroptera; family Chrysopidae; genus Chrysoperla; species Chrysoperla carnea. The sequence goes on along the minus strand of NC_058341.1, from coordinate 62,290,875 downwards.
ATGAGTGGAGTGCCATATTTGATTGGATGGATTTTAATTGCTGTAGCAAGAAATGTATCAACGTTGATGCTAATCAAGCTTTTAGTAGGTGTAGCTGACGGATCTGTGTTTACAGTTTTACCAATGTTTGTAGGAGAAATCGCCGAGGACGATATTCGTGGAAAATTAGGGAATTCTATGACAGTTATTATGAATTTAGGCGCACTATTTTTATATAGTGTTGCCCCATGGTTAACAATTCGAGCGATGGCATTGATTGCAATGTTTATTCCTGTAGTTTTTCTCATCACTTTCTGGTGGGTACCAGAAACGCCATATTATTTACTCATGGTAAAAAAACATGACGAGGCCAAGAAATCTTTACAACGGTATCGTGGCTTGACGAATGTGGATACTGAATTTGAGGATATGTCAAATATCGTTGAATGCCAAATGTCTCAAACATCTAATTGGTCCGATTTGATAAAAAACAGAGCTTATTTCAAAGGTATGGTTGTTATGATTGGTTTAAATACTATAAGGATGATGAGTGGTATATTTGCCATTCTAGTTTTTGCTGAACTTATATTCTCTAAAGCAGATGGTTTTTTTAGTGGTTCTATTTCTGCGATAATGTTTGGTGTCGCTCAATTTTCAAGTGATTTTTTGGCAATGTTACTCATTGACAGAGTTGGACGTCGTCCTCTGCTGATTATTTCGTTGATTGGATGTTCCATTGCTTTAATTGGACAAGCTGTGTACTTTTATATTCAAGTCCATAGTATTATAGATTTAGAAGCTTATGGGTGGGTTCCAGTGACAGTGCTAATTATTTACATTACTATGTATGGAGTTGGATTGGGTGCAATATCTCTCACGATGCAAGGTGAAATGTTTCCAACAAATATTAAAGCGAAAGCGATGTGTATTATTGATGTATTTTATGGACTGGTAGGATTTTTAGTTGTACAATTTTATCAACCAACAGCGGAAATTTTTGGCAGTCATATACCATTTATTATATTTGCTATATCATGTATTTTCGGTATATTTTTCACAATATTTATTGTACCCGAAACGAAAGGTAAATCGTTGGAAGATATACAAAATTTATTGAAAAATTCAAAAAAAGTGAAGAATTCAAACAGAAACCAAGGCTCTTACTTACAAAATCCACAGGTCCCAGCTCACACATTACAAATAAATTCACGACTGACCAAAATTCAAACAGAATTTGTTTGAATAAGTTAGAAATCAGCGACCAACAAAATTAGTATCGTTCTTGCAGTCTTATTGTTAGTCTTGGTCTTGAAAAATTTGCACGGCCAAGACTAAGACCAATATAGTCGGAAAGACCAATAACCAAATTAAGCAACAAAGAATCAAGACCAAGACGAAACTCTGCAAGACCGAGACCTAACTCTACAAAACCCAGACTCATAACAAGACTTTTACCAAAGTTATGGTTAAAAATAATTCTAAATTCTAGAAAAACCATCTCATAAAAACCAAGTTTTTATTATACTCCCTTTATTATTATTTTTTATTATTTTTTTATTGATTTTTTTTCCTTGATTGTGGATACAAGTTTACCAACCACCAGCAAAGTGGATCAGCTCGATTGGATCACGTGAAAAGAGTTAAAAATCGATTCAACATTTTTTCGGCAGGCAAGTAGACAGTCAAACAGGCAGAGCGTATGAGCTTAAATAAAGGGAGTAAAATTAGAATTCAATTTAACAATAAAATAAATTTTTTTTCTAACTTCTTAATTAATAAATCTATGAATATTTTATTCACAAAAGTAAGGAATATAATCCTATATTTTTACCCTGTATATATGAAATATACAGGGTGGGTCATTTTAATCTATAATGGCTAATAGATCGTTTTTCAGAAAACCAATTAATAAATAACTTAAACAAAAGTTGCAGATGGGGCACATCATGTTCTGACATCAGATTGGATCTAGTTCTTCGGGTTTCTGTAATAGCTAATATAGATCCTAAACGGTAAGAGATAGAATAGCACTTTAAATTAGATAGTTGATCATCATAAAAAAAAACTAACATTTTTCATCTGAACTATTTTTTCTAATATCGTCAGCGTTCGTAGTAAATGCGACTTAAAAACATGTCGATAATGCGACTTAAATATAATTGCATTTAATCGAAAGAAAACACGCTAACTGCATAAAAATGCTTTATTAAAAAGTTTTGTAGAGTAATAGAAGACATTCGCCTGTGTCCATAGCTTTGACCAACAATATCAATAAACTTTAAGCGTATTTTCGTTCGAATAATTGCAATAATGACATATTTTTAAGTCGCATTTCCTCTGAAAGCTAACTCTTTTTCGAAAAAATGCTTTTAACAAAAACTATAAGTTTTTTTTTTTTTTTTGAGGAACCATTCGATGACTAGGCCCCATCTGATGCCCGAACATGATGTCCCCCATCAGACTCTACAATTTTTGTTTGAATAATTTTTAGATTGGTTAACTACAAAACGAACTATTAGCCATTGTAGATTAAAATGATATGTATATCAAAGTATGCTAAGTTTAGACCAAAGTTTAAAACGCTTAAAAAAATTGATTCTACGAACAAATTTTTGGTATAGTTATCATAAAATCACCTAATTATTATTCCATTTATAATTATTCCATTTCCGGTTGTCTGTCCGTCTGTCTTTGGACACCGTAATTTCAAAAACGAAAATATATATCCACTTGAAGTTTTTATAGCGTGCCCGGGGCGTAAAAAGTTCGTAACTGAGTAGTATAGGTCAATTAGGTCTTGGGTACGCATCCTGTAAACCGTTAGAGATAAAACAAAAGTTTAAATGTAAAAAATGATCCTTATAAACAATAAACAACTAAAAAACTTCTGTTTGAAACATTTTTTCGTAATTATCACTGTTTACCCGTGAGGATGCAAATTAGGACAAAACTTTGGTATCCATTTTCTCCAAAACTATAAGAAAAAGAAAGTTGAAAATTTACAGGTAGCTTCAACTAATAGTCTTGTGAAACATTCCCGGAAAACGAAAAAAATTCTAGAATATACTTTGGAAATTTTTCGACAAATAAATAAATGGCGGCCGAAAGATCGCCATAATTTTATTGGTTTTTAAACTCTTCTAGTTTATTAAAAAAATTATGCAAACACTGATATTCATACAGGGTGTTCAACAATTTATTTACTTACTCAGTCAGTTGTTTCTTTTCACTTGCTTTTTTTAAATTCTAAAAAATATTTCTAAACAAGTATTTAAAGAGCTAATTATGATTAAATTCTTACATTGCATTAAAATAATTTCTCAAATATTTTTTATTATTCCCAATAATTTTTCTTCAAAAAATTTATTTACAATGAATAATATTCATTGTATATAAATTCTAACACATTTAAGATAGTATAATGTTTTATTCAAGTTTGAGGATACCTTACCGACTTTTTTAATGAAATGTTGAAAATAAAAATTTGTAATTTTTACATTGACTCAATGGAATCCCGTGCGTTTATTCTTTATACAAGACCAAACAAAATATTTCCAAAAAACTGGGTTCACATAATAATGCACCAAAAAAAGATTAAAGTTTAAAGAATTTATAACTATATTTATATATATATATATATATATATATATATATATATATATATATATATATATATATATATATATATATATATATATATATATATATATATAAAATACATGTTATCGATCATTATCAAAAAATATTAACGATTAATCATAATTCACATTGTAATTTCCGTATGTTTCATTATGAATATGATAACTTTAATAATCAATAACAGATGTCGTTGACATCGGTTGACAAATGTAATTATTTTGTCACAAAAAATTGTTTTTATAAAATAGACAATCGACTCCGAAAATTTTAAAGAACCATAACTCGGCGCTTTAAACCGTTTTAACTTTGCCAAATCTGTTATTTTCATTATGATACAGAAGATTTAGAGTATATTTTGTCGATAATATAGGAATTATAACTACAAAAACTAATCAAATGAATGGTCAAAATACTATTTATTTTTTTTGTAATATAATTTTATGTACCTATTATTAATTTTTATAAAATCAGTTTAATTATTATGATAAATTATGGTAATGTGTGTATTAAATTTTGTACGCAATTTAAAATTTTGAATAAAAAAATGGTCTGTCGACGACCCATACTACCTTAAGTTTCTTTAATGCGTATGTTGTAAGTATTGTATACCATGTGTGTTTGTAACATCTAGGCCTATACATATCTGTAGTATGACAGAATACATTCGTTTAGTAATGCAACTAAGCGAGAAGTATTATATACATGTGTTGTAAGAGTACAGATACGATACGACAGATCCTTTGTTTTATGCATGCAGAGAGTGGGAGTTTTGATGAACTTACTAGTTATCTGTAACTAAAATATTCCCACTCTCCAAGCGTCTTCCAACTAATGTTCAATACATGTATATAATACCTCTCCTCTCGCTTAGGTGCATTAGTAAACGGAAGTATTCTGTCATACTACAGATATGTATATGCCTAGATGGTACAAACACACATGGTATATCAAGCGTATAATGTAGTATAACTTACATATGTACTGGAGTTTACCTAAACTGAAAATTCCCATAGTATTTCCTTATTCTCACACAATATGGTAAAATAAATTATTGTCTCATATAGACCTACAAAATCATTTTCTCCTACAGGAAATTTTGCAAGCTTTAATCAATCTTATTATAAATAATATCATTAATTCAGTCTTTGAAAACATATTACTTATTAATTAATTTTCGAATCCTTACTTTATACAAATTTTGTTATATTATGTTAATTATTGTAAATATTATTGTATTGTTTTATTCACTAAATAAAAAATATTCAAAATTAATTAAACAGAATTGTTATAATTAAATCAACCAAAAAAGGAAACTTCATTAAATAATTCTATATTGGGTAAAGTTAAAGTGAATATTTCAAACAACGTCAATCTCGACACTATCCTCTCGGAAAGTGTCGGGATTCCTATACCGACTAAGACCCTTCACATTCTTCTCCAAACACTTCGTATGAGAATGACGTTAGAATTCTTTCAATGCGAGTGCTGCCTTAGAATCTTATTGTGACTATCCATCTTTCAAGTGATTCCACCAAGCTGACCATCTTGTCTAATAGATAAGAACAGTTCATGTTCGGGATCATCGGTTTTGCTACAACAGTTAATGGCACTTAACCAATTCAGACCCTTTTAAGTCGAAGAAGAATTCTTTAAAGCAACCGTGGTGCTATAGCACATGGGTCAGAAAATAATCCACTTCTACGTATGGTCTTTCGATTCATGTTTTAATATTTTGAATCAGTTTCTAAGCCCATGAGTTCCAGTTTCTTTCTTTACATGCCATTTTTCCATTGTATTTTCTTGGATTCGGCAGTCGATTGCTTTTCATAGATACCCAGTCTCTCAGAAGCTAAAAGTTCTATCGCAGGTATGCTTGCCATCCGCGGAAATAGTCGGATTAAACATTTGGGGGGCCCTGGACCGGAAATCATAAAGACCACATGTAACGCTAGACTTTTTTTTACAAATTGAAGGTGCACAAGTGTAATATGAAAAAATAAACTTTTGTACCAAATCAGCATTTCGCCTGAGTTGGCATTTTCATGCTCGAGAAATATGACTGAGAAGACTAATAATAATAATATGTAACATAAATAATCGAAATAATTAAGTATAGGAAATGATCTGAAAAATTCGAGAAATACAAATATATTGTTACATACTTAATCGCTTTCGTCATATAGACAAGATGGGCAGTCGCAATTAATTACCATTCGTTTAGTACCGGTGATTGGTACCATGTTATTATATATTAACATTTTCATCATAAATAACTCAACAGCACAAAATTGTAAGCGGTCTATACAAAAATACTACGCAATTACAGTGACTACTAAAACAATTCTTTCACACTCGGTCTTTTCTACATAAACTCAGAATCAGAAAAGTGTATGCAAAAAGAACATCCAACTAAAATTCCTCTAAAATTCAAATTATCCGATGGAATGTAAAACTGTTGAAGATGAAATTTGTTTTTAGTAAATCGGCCATGCCAGAGAAATTGGACATATTTTTTTTAGTCAGAAATCTATTCCTTATAAAATAACAACAACCTTTTGTTGTAAACATTTTTTCGTAAAACGAATTAGGCAAAAAGTTGCACAAGAGTAAATCCAATTTCTACCGAATACATTCGAAAAACTGTTATCAACAAAACTTTTAGTATTTTGTAAGGTATAGATTTCTAATTTGAAGAGTGTATCTATTATCTCTCATTAGCTACGAGCTGGGTTTGAAAATCCTATTTCCGAATCGTTGAAAATATGGTCAATAGATCAATAGCTAGGTGATTTAATAATTTCAAGAAAGAGATTTCGAGTTTTTTACTCGACTTATATATTTTTCTAAAACATCTACATAGGTAGTTAACTTTAACGCAGTCTTTCAGGGATTTTTAGTTCTGTGTGAGCTTGAAGGAACTTCCTTAATATTTTTATTTTTGTAATAAAAGTCATGTGAAGGTCGAAACCATATCATGTATGTAAGTTTATTTTATTTTTATACCATGCATATGAAATATATCAAGGTATATTAGGTTTAGTCCCAAGTTTGTAACGCTTAAAATATTAATACTACGATCAAAATATTGATATAGAGGTGTTCATAAAATCACCAAATTTATCCGTTTTCGGTTGTCTGTCCGCCTGTCTGTCAACACGATAGCTCAAAAACGAAAAAAGACATCAAGCTCAAAATTATAGTATGCTCAGGACGTAAAAAGTGAGGTCGAGTTCGTAAATGAGCAACATAGGTCAATTGGGTCTTGGGCCCGTAGGCCCCATCTTGTAAACCATTAGAGATAAAACAAAAGTTTAAATGTCAGAAATGTTCCTTATAAAAAAATAAACAACTTTTGTTTGAAACATTTTCCTATAAACATGTAAATACTGTAGTGACAAAGTAAACACAGTGTTTTGTAAACACAGTTTACCCGTGAGATTGCAAATTAGACGCAAATTATATAGTATATATTATATGGGAAAATCAGTTAAGTGTGTGTGACATGCATGTATGTATGTTTGGCTATTCTTCTTTAGTTATATGTCGTAAAAAACAAACGTAATCTACACTGTCTTTACATGGTATTTCAACAATTAACTCAGTTAATTGTTTGTTTTCACTTGTTTAAGATAAAATACAACTTAAAAATTAATTTTACAAAATATAGCACTTTTTAAAAATGTTTATATTATTAATTTTTTATTTAAGTTTTTTTTTTTTTTGTTATTTAAGGTCGCTTCAACAATTGAGTCATTAGCGACCAAATTATTACTGTACCATTTAACTATTTACAACTTATTTACAACGTAATATAAATAATTACAAAATTTAATTTAATAGATTTAAAAAATGAATAAATATTTTTTATAAAAATAAAAATTTTTCCAAATTTGTTCTTAGTTTTATGGTGGTAATTTTTCCGTGGTGTAGGCCTACTGGGGATCCCGCCGCAATAAATAACATTAACGCATCGCAATACACAGTACCTCATGAGTGATGTGGAAATCTGTGTGATCATTGACAAATATCAAATCGAAATTAAACATTTCGTTAATAAAAGTAAAAAAGTATAGATTCACATCCAAAATGTTAGTGTGTCCAGCGAAGTGGGCGGGAACCAGCTAGTATAGAACATTACACATACACTAGTATAAAACCACATAAAATGTGGAAAAGTGGTAGAACAGGTCCGATTTCAAAAATTTTTTGTATACGTGTTCCTAAGACCTCTAGAAACATTCAGCCGCACTAACCTTGGCATTACAGAAAAAAATTTTGGAAATTAGGGTAATTTTCCCATCCCCAAAGCATTCCAAATAGTAACAGCGAAAACAAATCAATATTTCAACTCGAAAATCGTCTCCCGAGGGTTTTTGAGGTCGTTGATCATGAATTCAAGGTTAAAAAGCAAGTGAATACAGTTGCAACCCCATTAAAACTACCCTTGGAAGTGATAGACAAAAACTTTATTATATTCAAAACTTTCCTTCAGAAATCGTCTCTTGTGGAGCTTATAGGTTCGCTGTTCGTTAATTCATGTTCACATGAATTTCACCTCAGAAATTGTCTCTCTGCGGTTTTCAAGTCGTTGATAATGAATTTGAGGGCAAAAATCAACTGAATATAGTTCCAAGCCACCCCAAAAAGCGACCCTTAGGAGTACCAGAGAAAAAATTTTCCTCGAATATCGTCTTTCGGGGGGTTTTTTGGATCTCCGATCACGAATCCAAGGTCAAAAAGTAACTTGGATGTTTGCAACCCTATTAAAACTAACCCTAGAAGTGTCAATGATAAAAACCATTGAAAATTCTGAATTTCATCTCAGAAATTGTTTCTCTGCGGTTTTCGTAGTCGATAATCATCAATATGACGACAAAAAGCAACTGAATGTAGTTTCCAGCCACCCCTAAAGGCCATCCCTTGAAGTGACAAAAATTAAAATTTTTTTAATGTTTATCATTGTCACTCTAGGGGTAGTTTTTTTGGGTTGCAACTATCTTCAGCTACTTTTTGACCTGGGATTCGTAATCAGCGCTCCCAAATACGATTTTCCCGAAAGACGATATTCGAGGAGAAATTTAAAATTTAAAATTTTATCTCTGTCACTTCTAGGGGTGGTTTTAATGGGGATGATGTGACATTCAGTTGATTTTTAACTTCAAATTCATGATCAGTAACTCCAAAAACCGCAGAGACAATTTTTGAGGTGATATTCAAAAATTTTTTATTGACACTTCTTGACTTTTTGACCTTGGGTTCGTGATCAGCGAATCCAAACCCCCCCCCCCCCCCAAAAGACGATATTCGAGGAAAAATTATAAATTTTTCCTCTGTCACTTCTAGGGGTGGCTTTGAGGGACAATTTCTGGGGCAAAATTTTGAATTAACAAATTTTTGTTCTGTCACTTCAAGGGTAGTTTTAATAGGGTTGCAACCGTATTCAGTTCATTTTTAACCTTGAATTCATGATCGGCGACCTCAAAAACCCTCGGGAGACGATTTTCGAGTTGAAATATTGTTTTGTTTTCACTGTTACTATTTGAAGTGCTTTGGGAATGGGAAAACTACCCTAATTTCCTCAATTGTTTCTGTAATGCCAACGTTAGTGTGGCTGAATGTTTCTAGAGGTCTAAGGAACACGTATACAAAAAATTTTTGAAATCGGAGCTGTTCCACCACTTTTCCACATTTTCCGGCTTATTTATTGTACTATCGTTGTTGGTACATACTTGTATAACAACACTATTCAGGTATTTTGTTCACTGTTTACAAATTTACACAAACGATTAAATTTTTATATAATACTATTCTTATAAAAATAATTATTTTAAGAAAACGTGTGTACACAATCAATTCACTGTGATTAATGGTTTAATAAGTTTTGTTTTGTTAGAGAAATGCTGGAAATTTTTATTGGAATTAATTCTTCTTTAACAAAACGGTGGTTTCAGTATGTGGCCACTATTACAGGTAAATATTCTTTCGAATTGTAATTTTACAATTTAACTTTGAAAATCATTGATTTTTAATAGGAATGAATTTTTGTAATGAAAAATTATTAAATATTATTATTATTATATTATTTAAAAAAATTTCCGGTCCTATTTCGACTTGGCCAAAATTTGTATGTCTCAAAATTCGCTTCAAATCACGTATATGCATTTCAAAGATCATTACAATTTTTTCCCTAATTCGAATACAATATATTTTATAATGTTTTTGTTATAATTTTTAAAATGGAAGACAGGTTGTTAGAAAAACATGCATTCCTAGAAAAAATGAGGAAGGCACTCAAACCCAAGTTTGAAAACGAACTTTCTACCCATTAAAAATTTTTATTTTCGCCTTCTATTTAGGTTTCTTTAACACTCTATACGCAAACACTTAACTAAACTGCACTAGATCAAAATCAAGAGCTTGTTTGTGTAGAAGCACTGGGTGAAATAAGTCTTTTTGAGGTTTTAAAAAATAATATTCAATCTAAAACTCGTTATTAAATATAAATAGTATTTTCTTTAATAAACCCCTTCTATCTAACCAGTTTCCATTTTAAAGTTATTCGAAATCAAAATTTTTTTGCATTGTGCCCCTTTGTTGCTTGTTAGCTCTGGGGTGCAATTAAACAATCATCGAAACACAGTGAAACAAAATGAACAAAGACCAATCCTAACATATATTATGGAAAAGTAACTCTGTCTGTCTGTTTATCTGTTACCGTAAAAAAACTATTTCGCGCGTAGTTTAGAAACAATTTTAAAATTTCTAGCACAGTTTTACTAGATGCCCAAACAAATTTGTGATAAACAAAATCTACATCAATAACTAAGACCTCACTAATAATATAAATATCAACCAGTAGCAAAAATACTACATTAAACAAGTGAAAACAAACAATTGAGTGAGTTAATTGTTGAAATACCATGCATAGACAGTGTTGATTACTCTATCACATTACATATACATATATCATCACACATTCGTCACTGATATCCCCATATAAACAGTAATGTTTATGAAAAAATGTTTCAAACAAAAGTTGTTTGTTTTTTTATAAGCAAATTTTTTTACATTTAAACTTTTGTTCTATCTTTAACGGGTTACAAGATGGGTCCTACGAATCCATAGGTCAAGGCCCAATTGACCTATGTTGCTCATTTACGAACTCGACCTCACTTTTTACGCCCTGAGTACGCTGTAAAAATTTCAGCTTGATATCTTTTTTCATTTTTGAGTTATCGTGTTGGCAGACAGACAGACAGACGGACAGACAACCGAAAATGGACTAATTAGGTGATTTTATAAACACCTATACCAAAATTTTGTTCACAGCATTAATATTTTTAAGCGTTACAAACTTGGGACTAAACTTAGCATACCTTGCATATTACATACATGAATGGTATAAAAATGCCCAAATTTTTTAAAAAGGCTCCAAATATTAATTCTGCAATTACTGCAGGCATGTTAATAAAAAATTTGATTTTCTGATATTTTGAAGATATTTAGTCATACTTCGACCTGAGGGGGTTATTTTAGTCGCTAATCCCCTCCATTGTCAGCTGCGGTCCATCAATTTTCAAAAACAAACAGGTATATTCCCGTTTCTATTATTAATACAAATTCGGAAAAAAATATCATAAATTTTTCAATCAATATATCCGAGCATGACAAACGTGGGACTTAGTTTAATATAGGTACATATACAGGGTACGCATGTTTAGTACCTTAAACTTTTATCTATTTCAGCTTGTTTGCTAGCATTTACCAGTAGAATGCATTTTGTATGGGTATCGGCATCACTACCAAAATTATATGCAACCAATTCCATAATACCCTTAACCATGGAAGAAGGTTCATGGATTGCTTCTATTGAGGTGCTTGCTGAATTACCCGGCGCAATCTTAGGAGCCTTTTGCGCAGATTATTTTGGTCGACGTTCCACTTTATTAATGAGTGGAGTGCCATATTTGATTGGATGGATTTTAATTGCTGTAGCAAGAAATGTATCAACGTTGATGCTAATCAAGTTTTTAGTAGGTGTAGCTGACGGATCTGTGTTTACAGTTTTACCAATGTTTGTAGGAGAAATCGCCGAGGACGATATTCGTGGTAAATTAGGGAATTCTATGACAGTTATTATGAATTTAGGCGCACTATTTTTATATAGTGTTGCCCCATGGTTAACAATTCGAGCGATGGCATTGATTGCAATGTTTATTCCTGTAGTTTTTCTCATCACTTTCTGGTGGGTACCAGAAACGCCATATTATTTACTCATGGTAAAAAAACATGACGAGGCCAAGAAATCTTTACAACGGTATCGTGGCTTGATGAATGTGGATACTGAATTTGAGGATATGTCAAATATCGTTGAATGCCAAATGTCTCAAACATCTAATTGGTCCGATTTGATAAAAAACAGAGCTTATTTCAAAGGTATGGTTGTTATGATTGGTTTAAATACTATAAGGATGATGAGTGGTATATTTGCCATACTAGTTTTCGCTGAACTTATATTCTCTAAAGCAGATGGTTTTTTTAGTGGTTCTATTTCTGCGATAATGTTTGGTGTCGCTCAATTTTCAAGTAATTTTTTGGCAATGTTACTCATTGACAGAGTTGGACGTCGTCCTCTGCTGATTATTTCGTTGATTGGATGTTCCATTGCTTTAATTGGACAAGCTGTGTACTTTTATATTCAAGTCCATAGTATTATGGATTTAGAAGCTTATGGGTGGGTTCCAGTGACAGTGCTAATTATTTACATTACTATGTATGGAGTTGGATTGGGTGCAATATCTCTCACGATGCAAGGTGAAATGTTTCCAACAAATATTAAAGCGAAAGCGATGTGTATTATTGATGTATTTTATGGACTGGTAGGATTTTTAGTTGTACAATTTTATCAACCAACAGCCGAATTTTTTGGCAGTCATATACCATTTATTATATTTGCTATATCATGTATTTTCGGTATATTTTTCACAATATTTATTGTACCCGAAACGAAAGGTAAATCGTTGGAAGATATACAAAATTTATTGAAAAATTCAAAAAGAGTGAAGAATTCAAACGAAAATCAAGGCTCTAAAGTACAAAATCCACAGCTCCCAGCTCGCACATTACAAATAAATTCACGACTGACCAAAATTCAAACAGAATTTGTTTAAATAAAATTAGAAATTACTGATGGGCAAAATTAGTCTCGGTCTTGCAGTATTGGTCTTGTTAATTTTTCAAAATCAAAACCCGGACCAATATAGTTATCACTTCAACAAAACCAATACCAAGACCAACCAACCAATGAATCAAGACCACGAACAAGACGCAACTCTGCAAGACCCAGGTGTAACTCTGCAAGTCTTATTTCGCTAGACCAAGACTCAAAATAAGACTTTTACCAAACTTATTGTTGAAGAATTAAATTGTAGCATTAAATTTTACAGTAAATTAATTATAATTTTTTTTCTGACTTTCTAATGTTCTTATAAATCTAACTATTTTGTACACAAAAATAAGCAATTTAATCCTATATAAGACCTTTATAAATAAATTCTTACAATTCAATGCATTAAAATAATTTCTCAATTTTTTTTTTTTATTTTCAATAATAATTCTTCAAAAAATTTAATTACAATGACACAAAATAATTAATAACATACGTATATAAATTCTAATACATTTAAAAATTCGGACTTAATCGAAACTTAAAAGTTCAAAACATGGCTGATGCAAGATCAAAAACAAAATTCGATTGACCAAGACCAAGACCGAGATTATTTTTACAAGATGAAAACCCAGACCAAGACCCATCTCTGCAAGACCAAGACATATTTTTGCAAGACCAAGACCAAGACTAAAATTAATAATGCAAATACCAAGATAGAATAGTCAAAATCAGGCCCAAGACCAAGATAACTATGGTCTTGGTCTTGTTCTTGGTCTCGCTCATCACTATTAGAAATAAGAAATAACAAGTTAAATCAAGCAATTGACTGAGTTAATAGTTGAAATACCTGTATAGAAAGTGTTGAGTATCAATACTTGCATTTTTTTTAATAAATTATTATTTTAAATTTTCATATCGTTTTTTATACGTTTAGTTTCTAAAAATTTAACAATATCGAATTTTTTAATTTTTGAGAAAATTTTCAAAGAATAAAAAGTATTCTTGAAGTGCGTATACGTATCTGAAGCTTAAGTGCGACCCTGTATCTTTACCCGTTCTCTAGTTACATGCAATGGAAGTTTTGAAATTGATAAATTTTTCTCTCGGAAACGGCGGGAGTGAGGGGGATAGTAACAGTATGAGAATTGGTAGCAATTTTTATGTTCTATTAATGGTATTTTTTTCGAATTTATATCAATAATAGAAACGGGCCTATACCAGTTTGTTTTTGAAAATTGATGGACCGCCGCTGACAATGGAGGAGGGCGGAGGGTTTAGCGGCCAAAATGAATCCCCTCAGGTCGAAGTTGAACTAAATATCTACAAAATATCAATTGTTTGATTAACTTGCCTGGCAGTTATTACAGAATTAATATTTGGGGCATATATTTTATCATATTATTAATTCATTTTCGAATCTTTATTCAAATTTTGTTATATTATTTTAATTATTATTGTACTTTAAATAAATTTTATTCACTAAATAAAAAATATACAAGTTTAATTAAATAAAATTGTTATAATTAAATCAACCATAAAAGTAAATTTCATTAAATAATGCCAACGTTTTTCTGGGTCCAAATGACCCTAAAGTTGGTACGTATACCAAGAAAATTATTTCAGTAACAGTATCAGTTTCAGTTTTCAGAACGGAGTCGTTTAGTAAAAAGGCTAGCCTATTAATTGAACAGCTAATTAAGCTAGTTGGTTGCGACTATACACGCCTCTGTATTTAAAAATATTATAACATAACGAATAATTTTAATATATAAGATAAATAAATATTTAATTTTTAAATTTTTCATTCAAGTTATTATCCAAAATGTTAATTCTACTTACAAATATTGTAAATTTACCACAAAAAAGCTGTAGAATAATTGAATTTGATAGTTTCTATGAAATTCAACAATTAAAACAAAAAAATTAGTAGGTATTCTTTATTTCTATTTCCAGGGTCCAAACGTCCCTAAAGCTGGTATTTGAAAAAAAGATGGTACATTCACATAATAATAACATTCATACTTATAATATAAATCTTGTCGGAAACGGCTCCAACGATTTTCATGAAAATGTTGTTTTACCCGCGTTTTCATGAAAAACTGAAACCAACTGAATAATGTGGCTCTTACTGCCATCTATTGGCGAGTAGTAATATTATTATTTAATTGGGAGCTAACTTCTTACCGATACTGAAACACTAAAGCTAGGTTTCGGTAGATGGCGTTGTTAAGTAACACACGTTTAATATGCAGGGGTTTTATTGGAGAAAAATTGATCTAGCTAAGTTTCAATTTAAGAAAACGTCGTTTTCTCTCTTAAACTTTAATCTCGGAAAAGGGCTCCAAAGATTTTCATGAAAATTAGTTTGAAGGGGGTTTCGGGTGCGAAAAATCGATATATTTAAAATAAATAACGAGCAAAGCTCGGTCATATAGGTACTCATCTATGTTTTCACACTTAAATTTCAAAAATGGTATTTACGAAAGAACAAAATATTTTCATGTTGGCTTCATATTTGCCCAATTGCCGCAAATATGAGGAAAACGAATGGAAGTAATCAGTACAATCATGTACGCCCTAGAGTTTATAGCAAAATATCCAGACCATAATGGATTGTGAGTTATTGTCGAAACATGTTTATATAATGTTTTGAAGAAACTAGAACTGTGGACAAAGCTTGAAGCGGTCGAAAGAGCTCATGGAGAATATTCTCGAAAATATTAGAGATAAGATGGTAGTAAGCCCAAAAAATGAGTTTTGTCTCAGAAAACTGGAATATCAAAGTCTACATGATACAAAACTGTCAGAAGAAAACTGTTAATGAAAACGTACAAAATGACAATGTATACATCAAATATATCAATAAATTTTACCGGCTGATCAACCAAAGAGATATTTTGTGAATGGTTTCAACAAACGTTTACGAATAACGATCTTTCTGATTATACTTCTTTTACAAACGAAGCTTGGTTTCATCTATCAGGGTAAATGAATTCCCAAAACTACAAAAGTGGGAATTTGGCAGATGACGGATTATAGGTACTACGTAGGTACAACCATAGATAATAAATATTTATATTATACTATAGATAGGCATCTCTATCATCACCAAGGAAACTTGCAGATTTAGTTCTCACTCGATTCACGAGATAGCGCTTCAATCAGTTGACCGCCTTTTTTAAAATACTCAATGCCAAATTCTAAATACAATTTAAATTTTTATGATTATTTACATTTTTTTTTGTTTTACTGTTTTAGAATATGTTTTGGTATCACATTTTTTTTTGAAATGCTATCAAATATCCTTTTTAAAACAAAAAAATAATTAAACATTTTAAAGGAAAAAAACGCTTTTAAATTATAAAATAAATTTATTAAACAATTTATACTTTTATACAACATACAGCTTAAATTAAAACTAAAAAATGTTTGCATCCTAATATGTCCTAATTTAAAATAAACGCTAATAAAATCTACACTATTCAAACTTTTAAAGAAATAAACTTGTGTTTAATGGCAATTAATACAGTAAACATAACAAATTAAAAAATTCATTAATGATTAAATTCACTCACCAGGTCGTTTTGATGCAGCTTTGTTTCAATTTATGTTTACCGTCTCTGCATGTATAAATTGTGAACCTAAAATAAATAAACATTACCTTATAATCAAATCGTGACTACATTCGTGGGTTATCTGTAAGACCTACTTACAATAATAAATTAAGCACATTTATTACATCAGGATTTTAACTTACTACGTAAGTGCAGGCTGGGAAAAGCATTAGCCTTTAAGTAGTTCGAAATTTTCCTCTTGAAACTTGGAATTTCATTTCGTCGGCGAAATGTAAATCGCAGACACCATAGTTTTCTCTTTTAGAATATTCGATGTCCGTTCGACCAATCGCTATCGTCCCTTTTTTAAATCGCTGTAAAATTAAGTTTTTCAAGAAGATTTCTTCCCAAGTTAATAATTTTTTTACTTACCTCAGAATTCTTAGGAATCATATGTAAACTAATCTCGTTTTGCATTTTCCCACAAGCTTTCACACAACAATGAAAAACCATCTTTTAATTTTAATATTTATAATAAATATTTTATAATAACTGACACTATTTCAGAATAATTTTTGTATTAAAGTCTGTCAAGTATGCCCAGGTAACTACGATCAAATGGTTTCTATGGTTATATTTTTATGTTTGTAGAAATTAAGAAAGTTTATGTGATACATAAAACGTTTTTGTAATATTCATTGCCTATAATATTTAAGTTTAAAGTTTTAAGCATGAAGCATATAGGCAGGAGAACGATCGCTATAGAAAATATTGTCCCCGAAATATGGATAAAATAAGTGAGGCGCTGCGATCAATACGTAGTATAAATAAAAGCGGGCTGTTGTGCGCTAATTTCAAATGATATATCAATTTGTACATTATGCTAACAACAACAGCTAACTTCACAGATACTACCTCTTGATGACAGCGCGGTTGGTGGCTTAAAAATGAACTATAAATTCTACTAATTTTTTAGGGACGGGTACGCTAATGCTTTAGTACATAGCGATCTTTCTCCTGTTCTATAACCTTCATGGTTTTAAGTAATAAGTTTTTGGAGCTCACATGGTAAAAACTGTTCAACTTTCCCATCTATATTATAATTTATTGTCTATGCTATGGGTACAACAAATTTTCTTTTCACAAACTTCGCGATGATGAGCTCAAATGCACTAGCACATAAAACCATGGAAAATTTGCATTATATAGAGTGTTTTGATACAAGAGTATAATAAGCTCTGGTAGGTATCCTCCAAGGCTTCCATATTTAACACCTCTGGATTTTTCGGTATTTGGGTATCTGAAAAATTAAATATTCCACACCATTGAAGAATTACAAAGTAAAATATTGAAAGATCAAGTAATGAACGAGAGAATGTTGAAAAACATTTTCAATAATACGCACAAATGGTCAACTTTTGCCAGGAAGTTCAAAGAGCACATCTTATATACAAAAATGAATCGCTGAATGTGTTGCTAAGCGCAAATCTCGAGAGCAGCTGAACCGATTTCCCTAATTCTTTTTTTATAATATTCCTTGAAGTACGAGGATGGTTCTTACGGAGAGAAAAATTTAAAAAATTGACTGAAAAAGTGTAAAAACAACAGTTTTCTATATTACCATACAGATTAGACAGAATACCATTACAGAATAATTAAAAGTCAATCTGAACTTTAATATTAATGTTATTATGGTATATACCATAAAGTTTAAGTGTTAGAAGAGGGGTTCCGGGAAAGCAAAACAATTGAGTGACGTTAGTATCGAATAAATATTAATGTCTATATTTAAAAGTTGGCATGAAATCCCGAACTACTTTTATTGCTCCAAATGTAGTCATTTGAAAGCAGTCGTATGTATTGTTGAATTTCTTTAAAAAGTGTATGGAATCTGTTTCTATTCCTAAAACCAATGAGTACAATGGCTTTGGAGGTGAAAGCAATGGTATCAAATTCACCTTTCCATTTAAGCGCAACATAATCCATAGGCTTCATTTTTTTAAATCAAGGCCTTACAACAATGGCCAACTAAGTTCATAGGTCCAATAGCAACATAGTTGCAGGCACTGTAATCAATTGACATATCGTAACAGAAATAGCTGACCCGGTGTCCCAAATACCAAAATAAATGTAAAAAAAAAAGAATCGACTGTCAGTCGGTACGAAGTTCGCCGGGTCAGCTAGTTTTTAATATTTATTATGGTAGATTACATACTTTGCCGAAAAAATTTATTTTAATTTACTTATTTACTATTACACAATTTAGTCCCCCCGTTCCTATGTTTAAATATAATTTGATACCTCCTACATCTAACTGTCACTATATTGGTCAACTAGTTTAAAAAAAGGCTAGTATTATTTTGTTT
Organism: Chrysoperla carnea; assembly: GCF_905475395.1. NCBI lineage: Eukaryota > Metazoa > Arthropoda > Insecta > Neuroptera > Chrysopidae > Chrysoperla > Chrysoperla carnea. The sequence continues at coordinate 62,272,168 of NC_058341.1, read as the reverse complement.
TTTTCTTAAAAATAAAGACAACAAAACATTATTTTTTGTATTCGCTAACCAATTAAATCAATTATTGTTTTATGATAGCCACAACCTCCGCATCAGGGCTCAGATCGAAATTTGGTAAAGAGCTTTTTTGTTCGTCTTTATGAGCTTATTCTGTAGGCTGACGATCGGCAGTTAATAACAGAACGCTCTGTATATACAGTCTATATGCAGTATAGTGTGTAGACAGGCAGTAGTGTGTACAATAGATGCTGTATTTAGTAGATATCTTGATAATGTTATGTCCAATACTTTTGTAACATACTTCAGTTACCATCGACCAATTGTCGCAGTAATACCGTCCTCAGAGGCAACATCGAATATAACTATTACCGAAGTCACTGATTAAACGAATTAAGTAGTCACGATTTGAAATAAATTCGTAAATTTTTGTATTTAATGAAAATAAATGTTTATTCAATAAATAGTCATCGTTATCTGCAAAAAACTCGTTATATTTTATTTTATCATTATGACATATTTACAAAATAATGTCGATGTTTCACATTTGTCAGGCGTCCAGTGACGGCTTACATTTTTTTATATCCACAGTCTTTAGTATTATGAATATTTTACTTACATATTTTACAATATTTTCGCGAATTTTTTGAATGAATATTATTTAAGTGTGTATTTTTGAGTTGGTTACGCATTCAAAGGAATACATCCTCTTCGCTAGCTATTCAATCTCAATCATTGACTTTTATGGCGTTAAATGTTTAATATTTCAGGTTTACAATTGTGTGTAAACCCTCTCAACACCTCAATTAAAGCTAATTTTCCAGCCAACATAGAATTAGAACTTTTTTTTTAAACGTTTGAAAAGGGAATATTCATGACTTTTTTTGCTTTTATAAACGCTTATTCATGTAACAAACAGCGGAGGTTATAATTTTTGTTTCTTGAGCCATGTCAATGAGTTCTGTTTGCAGTGAAAATTCGTCAAAACTGTAAAGAAGCTCTTTTTCCCAGATCTGTCTTAGTAGAAATCTTCTTCTTTAGTAGGAATCGTCGTGGGTGTTTGCCGGCAAATTTTAGACATAGAAACTCTAAAAAATGCGCTGTCTACAACTCATTCCAGTTTAGGCAGGAGTTTTGTTCGTTATGCAGAGAGCTTAAGCATTAAACGCAGGGTAAATTTAAATTTTAATAGCATTGTCTATTTCCCGACAGACAATGGTAGAAAAACATTATTGATATGTAATTCCTAACTCGAATAAATTAGAAAGTAAAAATAAATGGTAATTTTCAATTAAAAATCCGTCATAAGTGATGGAAAATATCCTGTATGTTATTTAAAAATTCTCAAAGCAAAATTTAATTTTATAAAGACTCTAGTATCTGAGTTCTGATACTAAAATTTTTTTTAAAATTTGTCTTTTATGTTTAAGAAAAATAAAAAAATTTGAATTCAAAAAAAATGTGTCAGGGTATTTGCGAAGGGTTGTTATTAGAAAATTAGATTATTTCAATGTCGAATGGCGTTGAATATAAAAATCGCATCCATCTTTAGCATGAATCATTAGCATTTTCAGAGGGGATTCACCACATACCGTTAAAAGGATTCACTTAATTTTTAATTTGGTTAGAGTAGCTCACCCGTATCGGCAGGCTATGCACATTTAATATTCGTTTTGTCGAAATAAAGCAAATTTCATCGGTTTTATGTGAGATACATAGTTTTTTTTACCGGATTGTGTAAAATTCGATTTATTTGTACTAGCCCGGACTTTCTTGAAACCGGCGGATATTATAGTCTAAGATCCGAATTAGGGTCGACCTTCACCCATCTGCTTACCGAATGAATGTTATTTTTTATGAAGTATAAAATGTTAACAAATATCCCTGTAATGGGTTGCCTAAAGAAATGCGGTCAAGACTACTTTTAGTGAAAATATCAAGCGTAAAATCTTTTGAAATTTTTCTCTTACTTGCATATCTAACGAATTTTGATCATAAAACAATAGTAAAAGCCATAAGAAATATGCAGCGAGTGAATTGTCAATCTTTTCATTCTCTATTATCCCATATATACAAGTTGAAAATAGTAATTACGTGCATCTGTTAATTCATTGACTCGCATATCTAAATAAAGATAATTTTGTTACAAATACGGTGGCATATGATTGGTCACAAAATATTGGTCAAAAATAATGTTTACAAGCTTTCCAAGTTTTGATATTTATATTAAAAATAGTCTTGACCATATTTTTTTAGGCAACCCGTTACAGGAATATTTGTTAATATTTTACATTTCGTAAAAAATAACTTTCATTCGATAAACAGATGAGTGAAGGTCGACCCTAATTCGGATCTTGTACTATTAATACACTCGAGCTAAGTGACATATTACTAACATTTTTCAATCATTGTCCGCAGGGAAAATCATACCCTTTTTAACCAAAAATTTTTCTTTTACCCTTCCCCATTTACCCTTCATAGCTTCCTGCCTATCGAACAAAAGTTGCTGGATTGAATTGTAGGCAGCCATATTTTAGTGTTTATCTAGTGTACGCCGAAAAAGACACTCACGACCATTCCTCCTAACACAACTTCGTTACTATCTGTTTCGAAATGTGAGGATAAGCTCAAAAATAACAAAAAGAAAATCAAACGTAGACAATAGAATATTTATTCATAGATTAAATTATCATTACAGTTAATTAATATTTTATTAGATTACAATTATTTATTTTGTATTCACAATTAAATTTATTTTGAATAATTTTATTGGAAATATACCTACAAATAAAAAGGCCATCATAATATCATTATTTTTAATCAAAAAACTAAATAAATATCCAATAAAATTTTATTTAATTGTTAACACAAGTATTTTATGTCTCGCCCATAATTATTTCAGTATTTCACTTGCATTTGCATTGTTACGATATTCTTTGTCACGATTTACGATACCCAGAAAATTGTGAAAAGTTCATGGAAGCACATAATAAGTAAGTTAAGCTGAAAGAATTCGGTGATATTTTTTACTAACCCAAATAGGCGAGACGCAACAACATTTATACCCATTTTTATTCTTGGCACAAATAATTATTAACACCATTGCCTAGTGGAGAAACAAGCCCATTTATCTACACATCAATAAAAAATTTTAAATATCGCGCGTTAAATTATTACAATAAATTACCAATTATAGGCCATGAGATGCTCATAGAAAATTCTTTTGGCATTGTTTTAGCTATTACCGTTGGCAAATTTGATGTAAATTAAATTTTGAAGAGTTGAGCTGATATTTTTTCGCTAAAATTAAAGTAATAAATTTTATAAATTTACGTCTACCATTCTAGTATTATGAACTGATCATAGAAGAGCATACCTTTATTAACGAAGGTGATTAGCATTTACTTTGATATCGAGTAAACTGTAGTTACCTCCGTTAGTCAAGAAATAACCTTGTAGGTTTGAATGTATAGGCGTAAGGTTGCGAAATAATTTAAGTTACATACGCTAGTCTGAAATTTCAGATAATTTAACATTTTATTTGGTTGTTTCATTTTTAACAATCCTATTTGTTCAAGTAAATTAAAAATAAATCTTTCTAATTTGGAGGATAAGAAGCTGCAATGAAATATCACACCATCCTTAAAATCGACTAGAACCGATTCTGTATAGAATGGAGTATGTATCTAAAAATAGATCGGGCTAAAATGGTTAATCATTATATAGGTAACAACCGCAAATATTGTTTTAAAAATGTAGGATCTAGAGCAAAAAACGTTACAAAAATTTCTTCATAAAAATGCAAACAACTTTTAATTGAAACATTTTTTAGAATTATAATCAATGAACCCGATTGAAATCGAATAAGAAAATTAATAGTCCCCTGAGGAAGGTTCCTATGAGCATCCCATGGTCTATCCCATAAAGATATCGTTTTTAGTGAAGCATGTGAATTTGGAGGTATAGAATAAGAATTCGAATTCTTAATCGTTTTTAAGTATAAAAATACGTTTTAATGGCTCATCTTAATTAAAAAAGCAAATTTTTTTAATGCAATAATTCTGTAAATATTTCCTACAAACAATAAGCACCGTTTGATTCCTTCAATTCAAAAATATTTAAATTTTTCTTATGGATATGCTTAGTTGACCCTGTGTGTAAAAATTTGTTTATGAACCATTAACTTGTATTATTAGTAAGTAGAATAAAAAAATAAGGGGACATACATAGAAGAATAGTTTGGGCTAAATATTATTTCCATAATAAGTAAGAATTTGAACACATTGAATAGGCTAAAAGGGCGGACAGAGGATATTTAAATGAAATAAAATAATTATTATTGTTGGCGATTTTCTGTGATCACAGTACTGCACATGAGCTTTTTTCACGAAATGGATTCACTTTTTGACTGGAAAATCCAACTAGAAGACAATCTTCTTGTTCATGCTCTGTGATGTATTTGATTATATCTTCAACTGCTTGTGATACTAAAATTAAAACATAATTTATATTAAGTATTTATATTTAATAAACAATTTTGGTAGGTGTTTTTAGTTAAAAATGTCATTATTGAAATCGACATGTTTTGGAATGAACTTTTACATCTTGCATTTTAAGATGTTATATTTAACATACAAATCATATTTTTAGCATGATTAAGCATTGAAAATTACTATTTCATGCATTTCTTAATAATTTTATAAAGTTTAAACATTTCGTTAAAGTTCCTGAAAGTTGCAAATATTTTAGTCTTGCTTAAATCCTTTACAAAAATGGCAGCACATTTTTTCTTTTCATAAGATAAGAAATGTTTATAATAACAATAGATAAACTGAGCCACGCGTAGTATTTAACAGTTCTTGCGAAAAGTTTCGTTGATCTTTTCTTCATAGGATGTGGAAAATTTTTAATTTGCGGCAAGCTCAAAATTGATGAATATTCATTTTGGACAATATTCTAATAAGAATAACTAAATAAAAAATTTAAAAACTGTTTTATGCAATGCAAGAACGAGATCGCAATTAAAATTTTCCAGGTTTGGTTATGAGCTACCAACACGACCCTAGGCCGACTCGATCTAAAAAAAACCAAGTATTTTTTTATACATATATATCCCCAAAAGAAATATTTTTCTAAAATATCAAATCCAGAAATAACTTTTTTTTAGTTTCTTTCCTTAGAAAAATTGCTTTTGATCCTATTCATAAAATTTTTGCTTCAATTTTAATTTTAGACCAAAAATTGTATGTAAAAATTAATCGGAGTGTCTATTACCACTCGCCAAGGATATCCGTGTCTATAATTGCAGACACGAATATCCGTTGATATACGGTTGGAGCCACGAATAGGTAATTTTGGAAGTTGGCCATGCCTTTGATGCTTTAATGGGGTCGAATTAGCACTGGTATACGGATTTTTGGCCTTTGCGTCCACCCTGTGATCCTTAAAGGCACGAATATCCGTGTCTGGGGGCAATAACAGCACTCAAAATTATTATGGCAGGAAATAAATGCTGATGAATTCATTTTGATGACTGCAAATTGAAAAATGATATAGATCGATATCCATCGAATTCCATCGATATAAAATTGGTCTTGAATTTTTTTTTTAATTTCCCTTAAATTATTATTTAAAATCAGAACTTTTATTTTCTAACTAAAGAAATTATAATGAGCAAGGGAGTGTAAATATTCACAAAATCCTACTCGATCGCAGCACTAGTCTATAATTATAATAAGATATCATCCCACCTTCCCCACTTATGATTTCCAAAATGCCCCTTTCAAATCAAACCTATCTGATAATTTTAAGGTCAAAAATTCATTTCAAAGCATGTAGATTCAAAAAACAAACAAAAATGTAAAGAATACTTCGAAAAATAGTCGAAAACCAAAACAAATGGTTATAGAAAGGCCATCATAAATGTGTGAATTTTTTAAACTTTTCTAAATTATTAAAAATAATGCAAACACTGCTATTCAATACTGTCTACACAGGGTATTTCGACAATTATCTCAGGCAATTGTTTATTTTCACTTGCTTTTTATTAAAATTCGTAAATTTTTTAGAATTAAAATTCAAGTCTTATTTAAGAAGATTTACAAGAATCTCACTTTTTAATAATATATACTTAAAAACAAATTTTTGAAAATATAATTATAAATTTAATTTTAAAAAAATTTAGGAAGTATACAAATAAAACAAAATGTGGAGAATTACATTAGACAAATTACCAACTTGTTGCTTTTAAAGAGGTTTTGACATAAAGTATAGGGGGATATTAATTACCTGGAATACGTTTTATTCCAGCTTCACGCCGAAGTTGGTCGGTGATGGCCCTTTGCTGTTGCAAACTGGAAACCATCATGTCCATAATAGCTGTGTCTGACAGGCCTATGTTGAAACTTTCTCTTTAACACTAGCACGGAAATACTTAAAATCGGATGAGAACAATCACTTTCAATTGTAATGATATATTTAATTAAAATTTATTTACGTAGTTTTTTATTCAATGGCGAGGTTGAACATTACTCAGAACTTTATGCAACAGTGTAATTAAAATGTTTTTTTCTATAATATGTATTCATACGCAAATATTAAATACACACTTTTATTTCGGAAATACACTTTAATGAGTAACACTCAAAATAAATGAAATAATTTTGTATGTACTAAATAAAATTTTATATAAAATGAATTCAATGTTAATTTAATTTGTGAAAATTATCAATTATGTGACATATGAGAAGTTCTATTACGAACTACTTTCAACCGCGAATGTTTTCAGTTTTTAAAAATGACCTCACAGACTTCATATGAGAATACTCCCACTTGAAACTTTTTATCATGATCAAAAGAAATCTAAGAGGTCTGTCTATTCGTTTCGAGGACTAAATATACACCTTTTCATTTCATTGAAAGATTCCATTTCATGGTGACACTTGAGGCTAGTCTTTAGCGTCAAATTTGATCACATGGTATAATTTTGGTCCGAGTGTCATCTAGATAAAAAGAGATGCCATTTTATAGAATATTTTTTTAAAATAGACGAGAAAATATTAAAATATTTCTCTGGAAATTGCGAAAATTAAAGAAAAAATACAAAGCAATAAATTATTAAGTAACAATCTAGATTATAACTAACAATCTGTGTAATAATCTCGAATCTGTAGATCATTTTTCAGAAAATCGATTTATAGAAAACACATTACTATGATACACTCCATGGAGGTATTACAGAAACAGATAGGTAAAAATAAATAAACCAGAAAATCGGGAGAAAGTGAAATTAATCTATAATTATACCACCGAATTATAATTCTGTTCGATTTTTTGATGTTTTTTGTACTCAGTTTTTTCATAATTAAATATTTAAATAAATATTCTTCAAGTAATTGAAAATAAAAGTTGCTTAGAATTGCCATATTTTCCTGGATATGAAATAAATAATCAAAAAATATCTTGTATTACTCAACTCGGGAGAATTTATGATGATATCGGGAGCCGGGAGAGAACACACGATTTCAGGAGTCTATCGCTAAAATCTAGGGAGATGAAAACCGTACATAGAAAGCAGACGCTGTTACATTCAACAAATTCTCATAAAACGGTATCTAATACATGAGAAACGTGTAGTATCAATACCTGATACGTTTTTAGTCAACGTTATTGCAACTTCTTTGTATAATACTTACGAAAAAGAGATAGATATGGGCCGCATAAGAGATGCAATAATGTTGACTAAAAAAGTATCAGGTATTGGTACTAAACATTTGTGAAGTAGCAGATACCGTTGTCTGTGAAATTTGTTGAATGTACAGCGTTTTCTTTTCTATAATACGTCCATGGGCTGCACGATCGCTTTGTCTTTTTCACACATATCTGTCCGAATTTCCTCTTTTACTTTAAATTGGATATGGAACGCACAGTCCATTCCATGAAGGTTATAAAGAAGGAGAAATATCGCTATGTACTGTACTAAAGCATTAGCGCACCTGTCCCTGAAAATTTGTAGAATTTATAGTTAATTTTTAAGCCACCAGCCGCGCTGTCATCAAGAAGTAGTATCTGCGAAGTGGATGAAGCTAGTTGCATAATGTACAAATTGATATATCATTTCAAATTAGCGCACAACAGCCCGCCTTTATTGATACTTCTTAGCGGTCGCAGCGCCTCACTTATTTTATCCATATTTCGGGGACAATATTTTCTATAGCGATCGTTCTCCTTCTTATAAGCTTCATGGTCCATTCTCTAGGTCTTTATTGGGTATTTTACAACTGAACAAAATAAGTTTGAACTTAATGAACGCACCCCGAGAAAACAAAAAATGTGCGCCACTGGTATACCATGAAAAACTATCATCCTTTGACACATGGTACGGGTGCATATTTAAATTTGACAGTAGATATAGTGAGTGACATTTAAAATTTGATTTGTATTGAAATAAGTTAATTTTGATTATGTGATTTGCTGACAGAAATAATGGCAACATTTATTACAATTACAAAAATTATAATTTGTCTGTGCTTTTTACAATTTTCTTATTCAGAAGAAAATAATACTCCAAACAATATACAAAATATATTTACACCTAGTGCAGAAATAGCTGAACCGTCTGAAGCAACTCCTGAAGAAGAGTTAAATATTGAAAGTAATGCCACGTCTGTAGAAAATGGTACAACTAGTAATGAAACAGTTACCGAACAGACTACGGATATATCAGCGAATGTAACTGAAACGAAGGCTGCAAATACAAATGCTACTTCAAATAAAGTTGTATGCAAACCTCAAGTAGATGGTGGTACTATTGAAGTTGTGAATTCTACACGACTTTTAAAACTGTTGATGTCAAATCCAAATATAACAACGAAAGATACACCAGCTAATTGTAACATGGTATTTTTTTATGGTTAGTGAAGTAAAAATACTCGTTTTTTTTAATCTATAGATAAAGAAACTAGTGTCTTAAGTGCCTTGGTAAGCAATATAGAGATTCCGGCTCCTCTACTGAATACTTAAAGGTTCCTGTTTTTATTTGTAGAACATAAAATTCAAGTGATTGGTTTTTTTCTATGTTTTTATGTTCAAAAATTGATCTAGTTACAACATTTTAGATCTTATACTAAAGGATAAAAGTTTTGAATAACATAAAAACAACGCTTTACCACAAGATTTTTGGAATTTTTTTTTTATATAGTGGAGTAAATCTATCGGATTTATCTATCGACTATCCGTTATTGAGTACAGTGGCCTTTTCATTGAGATGGAAACCTAGGTCCAGTTTAATGTATGCGTAATATATGCTCCTACATACCCAACATTTTTCACTTGATGCATTTTGATCAATAAAAGGTATTTTCGAGTTTCAAGCAATTGTCAGCTTAAAAAAGACACTCTATATAAATAAAATATTAATCTATCTAAAGTATATTTAAGGAATTTTTTTTATTTATTATTAATAAAAAATTGTTATATTTTTGAAAGAATAAAAAACGACTTGTGGTTGGATGTGACGTCTTGATATCCGTTGAGGTTGGGAATCAATCGGAATCACACTAAATCCACATTTTTATACTTGTTTCTATGTAAAATTATGTTATAATATATTGAAAACAGGATGAGAGACAAACCATTTGTCATCTGGCTAGTTGTTTGTCATATCTCCGTGCGATGGCATTACTAAATCGATATGTTTACAAAAATAAAATTTAAAAAACTGTTAATTTTTATCGATGCATTAACGATTAATGAACCTGATTCTTTACTACAAGGCGGCAATTTTGCTTATTAATGAAGCAATTTAATAAAAATGACTGGAAATTTCCTAGTATCTCCAATTCTATACCTTCATAAATTATAGATATTTTCTATAATTTGATTTAAAAAAATTTCTTAAATTTTGTTAATTCGCTAACAGATGAGCTCGCTTGAAGCCTGTATAAGAAAGTTGGCCCGGGAAATGTTTGGAAAAAAATTCTTGTGAGATGGCTGCGTCGAATTTTTAACAACAGTCAAAAGCATCGTCTTATCTACTGTTTTGCACCCAGTCTCGATATCGTAAACCCAATCAGGGGATAGATATAAACCTCCAAAATTAAATAATTTCTGAGAAGCTTTTTCTACAAGTCTGCATTACGAAACTTGGTCAGGCAGGTAGTAATGGTTCTACCTGCGACTTTGCGCTACATTTATTGTATGTACCTTCAATAAATTCCTGATTTTTGGCAAAACTTTAAGTGCGTATATCTACGTAAGGTGGGTGAAAATTAGTGCTCTCTCCATGTTTCACTATGTATCCATGTCGAAAAGCCTCCCAGAATTATTTCAATTTTTTGGGATTTTTATATTTTTCTTGTTTGGAGCTACGAGATTGATGCTGGATGAAAAACGGCAGATAGGCCGATATGTTCCACTAGTATCAAAATCTAGACGCAATCATCTCGTACGGATTTTTTACGTTAATCTCCCGGACACTGTAGGGAATATTCCGGCTAAAAATGTTATTTTCATTCTTATAGGTGTATCGTGTCCATTTAGTGGTGCTGCCACAGCTCAATACACAGCTTTAGCACGCATATTTCCCAACATAAAAATGGTAGCTATTGACGCCATGACTCATCACATATTTAATGCTCAAAATGGTATTGTGGGTGTGCCTACATTAATGCTGTTCCATAATGGGCGTGCTGTTGCTAAATATAATGAGTCAGAGTATAAAATTGATTTGCTAGTAAAATTTATTGGTAAACATACAATTGGTATAGTGGATCCGGATGTGGATACAACAAAATATTATGTAACATCAGATGATTTTCGTGGACCTTTATCACATTTACCAGAATATCAACGTGATTATTGTCTAGGACTATCGTGGATTTTTATTTGTTTGTGTACCGTGTATTTCTTTTCACAATCAAAATGGTGGAAATGGATTGTTGAGACAATACAAAATACGTGGCGGGAATCTGAAGCACAACATGAGCATACTGATTAAAAAAAACATTTACACAGTATTTAAAAATAAGTTTTCACTTCCATTAAAGAAATTTAACACGATCTTTAATTTATTAATTTTGTATTTAGGGAAAGGTGACTGTGGTATAGTGAAACAAAAAGTGTATTTGGGGTTGTAAAGACAAATATTCAATCAGTTTAAAAATATGTAGTTAAATATTAAAAGTTAGTATTTTCTTTAATAAATTACTATACATCAAAGTTAAGAAATATGTTTCGAAACTAAAGTATTGGCACTTTTTATATCAACTGTGCCCTAGGTCCAGCATAGTATGAAACAAGAATCGGAGCACAGTGAAACAAGTGTATAAGTATATATCTGGTAGTTAAATGGTTGGAAATATATATATGTAAAGTTATTGGCATTCTAGCTTAAGGCCGTTCGACTTATCGTCTCAATAATATTCAGCGGTAGTGTCTAATACAACATTTAATGAACTGGTTGGCTGATACTTAGACCAATCATACAATAATAAGGTGATCATTTGACCAAAAAAAAAGACTAAAGATGAAATATCTGACATTAGAAATTGTTTATTTACGTAATTTAAAATATGACTTGTTGTTATTTGATAATCATGAGATCAATTAGTGGCTCTTAATAACAAAGTAAACATTTAAGTAATTAAAATATTACTTGTTATCGCAAGTTAAACTTCTATGGCTTTTGAATCCATGAGGATCGAGGAGGGAAGTTTACAATTACATTTTTTAAATCATTGTCTCTCAAAGAAATAAAACTTTCTGAAACTTCTTCGCCATAATTTGTATTTGATTACTGCAACTCTTGCCATGAAAACTAGTTTTTAATAGTAACATACTTAGTTCCAACTTTTTGTCACTACACTCTTCCATTGTTTTTTTTTTTTTTTTACGTAAACGCAATCAAACTGAAATTGAGAGAAACATCAACAATATTATTGCTTGCCACACTATCATATTGACAGTGTGTATATTTCAGCGCCAGATGCAGAAAGTGGAACTAATTTTAAATGACTAGACTAGGCAAGTAGTTAAAGTCATTTGCCTAGTTGTTTGATTAAATGGCTAAATATCGTTCAGACCGCTAGTTGAACGCTGTTAATTGAACGGCTAATTAAGCTACTTGGCTGCGACGTATACATGACGTTATCGGTGTTTTTACACCCTTGTATCTCGGAAATCAGTGAAGCGCGAAGTTTGTGTTTCACAATATAAGTACAGTGTGTTACAAGGAAACAGCTTACGTAGTTTCCAAGCATTACCTATCCATAAATCGATCACGATCCCAAATTGAATCACTCACTTTATTAAATATTTTACTTGGTAAGTTTTCTTAGTGTTATTTGTTTGTACTAGACTGCGAAAAATTAACAAGTAAAATAATGGAGAAGCTTACACAAGAAATTTATACCAATCATTTTCGTACTGTAGTAAAAAATTTGGACTTAATTAACGAGCTCCTTTACTTTATTTAACCCTGTAAATACAATTTTTTAAATTAAATTTTATTAATAAAAGTTGTGAAAAAAGCCTACTTCTTATCATTTGGCAGAGGAGAAGGAGATATGTTAAGAATTTTCTTATTTTTTACCATACAGGTGGAGTGGAGGTCTAAAGTCACCGAAAATTTGCATACGTACTACTTAAAACCGGAAAATTTACTCAAATTTACGGAAAATTTACTCAAATTTATATCATTCATGTTAATTTTATCTCTACGACTGCACAAATTTTTTGGGGCCATGTAAGTGAATGAATTCAGATTCTATGAGAACCTTCAATTAAGAAAGCTACTTCTCTCATGTCACATCTCGCATGCAAATCAAAATTTTGTTTTTTCACTGTGTACCATATTTCATGCGAAGCAATGATCAAATACTTTTTAACTTCGGGTACCACGATTTTCCTGTGTCAAATATCATATTAAATATGTACCAGTTATTAAAAAAATTCGAGTATTCATGGTAACTGAAACTTAAAAAAAAACGCAAAAATGAAAGTTTAAAATCCTCCGAAATATCTCCAAAAATCAATATTTTCAGCATAACTGGAGCAATTCACCTTCAAAAGAAAATGACAATTACATTAAAGTGACAGCTTGACCTCATAATAAATCATGTAATTCGTTCTGAAATTTTTCTTGGAATGAGATGCGAATACCTTTCTTTAGGCATATAAAAACTTATCTTGAGCATGGCGTACTATGTTTGGTTGCTTAAGGCAACCGATAGAAACCTCAGTTTTTCAACGTAAAAGTGGGATTTTGGGTATGAATTATAAAATATTAATTTTCGCTGTTAACATCCATTGGGAAATGTGCCATATACGCCAGTCGAATTAGATCAAAAGAAGGACTGACACAGGAAAAATTCGTAACAGCAATTCTTTTCGAAAATCGTTGGGGGCGGGGCTCCCTGGAAGTTTACATTTCGGTTTTCGGGGTTCCAACCCTGTTGCGTCATCCGCCATCTTGAATTTGTGGGTGAACTTTTGTTTATTGAATATTTGAATTACTCGTTTATTTTCAATTTCAATCGTATTTTTCGATTTAGACCCAAAAAGAGATGGTCATGAATATTTTTTATTGCATAACTTGTTTATTTTTACTTTTACACAAAAAATAGTTATCACCGAAGTTGTTTGGAATTAAATTTTCTACAATTTTGTGTTAACCTCATGGTCATATGAAACGCATCTCCAATATAATTTTCGATATTACATGTGGAAAAATGAAAACAGATCGCATTCTCTTCCGTTCAAATAAATTAGTACCTACAGGTAAATTTATTCACACTGACGGGGGGAGATGTAAAAGCGATGCTTTTGGTTGCTGATTTCTTTTATTTGGTTTCATTCATTTAATTTCAAATAACTTTGGTAATAACTATTTTTCGCATAAAATTGAAAATAAACGAGTTATTCAATAAACAAAAATTCATCCCTTTTTTCGGGTCTAAATCGAAAAATATCAGGAAATTCAATCAAGGATCAGGAAATTTAATTAAAAATTAACTTTAGTATTGACCATTTTTCGTATAAAATTGAAAATAAACGAGTTCGTATAAAATTGAAAATAAAACGTAAATTCATCTTCAAATCCAAGATGGCGGATGACGCAGCAGGGTTGGAATTTCGAAAACCGAAATGTAGACTGCCAGTGAGCCCTACCAATGATTTTCGAAGAAAAATAGCGGTTATGAATTCTTCCCGGGTCAAATTCTAATTCGGTTTGGCTTAATAATAAAAACTTATCGAGAGATTAAGTAGAAAACAAGGAAATCGTACTTCTGGTTGTATATCACATTAAGATCTTATGGCATCTGACCGTGTTACAAATGGCATCAGACATTAGAAGTTTTAATAAAAAGAAAATAAAAATGTTTTTGGCTCGTTATAATAATGAAGCAGTCAATTTATTGACCAATTTTTGTTTATTTAAAATATTTGTTCCTCACTTCACTTAATTTATGTTGAATTTGTTTTTGTTGTTTATTTAAATAAAAAAAAAAACTTTTTTGTATATTAAATTTTCATTTATTATTATAAGAAAAAGTGTTACAATAAATTTTTTATTAGTAAATTAATCCTTAAAATCTAATTATAAGTCATATATCGTGGAGTAGCTGAAAATTTAGCGTACGATTTAATGACTTTGTTTACAGCTTCTAAGAAATCTTTTTCAGTAGCAACTTTTCGACGTGCACGAATTGCAAACATTCCCGCTTCAGTACACACAGATCGAATTTCAGCACCAGTACTATTTGGGCACAAACGTGCTAACAACTCAAATCGAATGTCACGTTCGACTGACATTGAACGAGCATGAATTTTAAATATATGCGTACGTCCCTCTAAATCTGGTAAACCAAATTCAACTTTACGATCTAAACGTCCGGGTCGCATTAAGGCTGGATCTAATGTATCAGGTCGATTTGTTGCCATCAAAACTTTGATGTTACCACGCGGATCAAAACCATCTAATTGGTTGATTAATTCTAACATAGTACGTTGTACTTCATTATCGCCCCCAGCTCCATCATCGAATCGGGCTCCACCAATCGCATCAATTTCATCGAAGAATATTAAACATGCTTTCTTGGATCGTGCCATTTCGAATAGTTCACGCACCATACGAGCACCTTCTCCGACGTACTTTTGTACCAATTCTGATCCAATAACACGAATGAAACATGCATCTGTACGATTTGCTACAGCACGTGCGCACAATGTTTTTCCTGTACCGGGTGGTCCAAACAACAACACACCTTTTGGTGGTTCAATACCAAGTTTTACAAATTTCTCTGGCTGTAAATTGAAATTAAAATATGAATTACAAATTTTTAATCTAGGAGCTGGGCTACTTTTTGTAGTGAATTTAATAATAGCAGTCAATTTTTCGACATGAAAATGGTTTTTTTACCGTTTTCCAATTATATCGGACCCAATTTTTATTTAAATGAAAAATATTTTTTAAAAAAACCGTTGGCATTATTTTAAAGGTGAAATAGTGCCTAATTGGTTCCAAAATATTAAAATACGTAAAAAGAGAAACCGTAACGTATTTTGGTGCAGCATTTGACCTTTTTGTGACTGCAAAAAGTGTCCAAATTCCCGAATTATAAAATAGTAATGAAGTATTTACATGTAACAATGGAGTTTCAACAACTTCACGAAGTTTATCGATTTGTTCTTTACATCCGCCCACATCACTGTATGTAACATCTGGTTTTTCTTCAACTTGCATCATCGTTACTGTTGGATCGATTTTCGGTGGTAATGGAATATGAATTTGATATTTGTTACGATCAACACTGCAAAATTATAAAACATTTATCGTTTGTTGATTTCTATTTCTAATCGGCCTATTATTGTTCAATTTTTTTTAACTGTTAATAGACGTTTTAACAGGTTTTATAATAAAGCTTATTCTAAAATAAATAAAGTAGAATGGAAGGAAAATTATTTTAAGTGGGACGTTCTACTTCACGCGATTTAGAAAGTTTTTGCAACGCCCCGCCGGCATCAATTCGACATCAGGTATCTCTTTTTTTGAAGCAATTGGATTCTGTCAAGGCCAGGCGTCATGCAGAAAGTCCACAGTTAATAATCGTCAAAAATAACATCCTTACAATAATTATCGTATATAAAAAATTAATAGACTTAAGCATAATTAAGTCACAAACCAATTTCTAAAAATGTGTCACTCAATGTCACTCGATGGGCAATTAGATTATTAGGTACTAAAGTCCAAAATTATACAAAGTTCTTCATACTAATTCGTACAAACTTAATTTGTTTTTATTAGAAGTTGAAAATGACATCGATTAAGTGTCTACTTTTAGCATTTATAAACGCATCGGCTTTTTTATCGCATTAAGCATTTATCCATACAAAAACAGTAAAGTACAACTAACAAATTAGATTTTATAAATGTTTAATTTATTCGAAATTTCGAATAATGGATCGGATTCTGTACAATGTTTTTTCGAAATATAGTAATCTTACAGAAATTAATAGCAACTAATTTTTTTCTTTGGTAGATGGATAACTATAAACGCGTATAAACCATAAAAATACTTTTCGATTTTATATAGTTTGCAACGCGCATAGATACATAATATTTAACGGAAATGTTTGTTTACAAACATGTAAACCATACGCACATACCAAATGATAATAAAATAGGTATATTTTGTCTTTTCATTCAATGAAAAAATCAGCTGAATGTAACTTTTTTGCTGAGTGCAGTTTTCTTTTTTTACTCGTGGCGCTGACATCTTAGCGTTAAAATAAGAATATTTTTTTAATAAACAGGAACAAAAACCTTGAACCGCTTTAAAGATGATCTTACCCAACACGCATTCCTTCTTCGATATCAGTTGGTGCTACAGAATCTGCTAGATCAACAACAAATTTTGCAAATTGTTTTACATTAATAATATATTTAGGATCGTCTGAATCAGCATTAATAATTTTTGTACAGCGTGCAACCTGTAAGGGTTGCTCATTTTGTAGTGTTTGTTTATCAGCTGCCAAATCCCATAATGCCGGTGGTGCCAAACCCGTATCAGATTCCTTAATTCCAGTCAATTCATTTACTCGTTTGATAATTGTTTGAATATCTTCATCAATAGTTTTGATTGTTTGAGTGTATTGGCCTTGACCCTAAGAAAAATTTTTTTTAATTAATCAGAATTTAAAAAATTATAAGGATTAGTTTAAATGTAAAGAAAATGTAGTAAGTGTCTCAGTAATATGAGGCTACTTTCATGGTGACCACTGTTTTTCCAAAATATAATTGCCTTACTTCCATGTTTTCCAGTTGAACAATCCAAAAATACTCTGGCCAAACTGTTACTTTTAAATTGCTTTGAAAGAAAGTGGAACGTAAATTTTACAAATAACGAACAGGGAATATTGTAATATTAAATATAACTCGAGATATTACAATCATAAGCGTATAGAAAAAAATATTATAAAATTTTTTTTAGGACTTTACAAAAATAATAAAGTACTGCATGTTCGAGGTGGAATACAAGAGCTCATCGGTGTAATATTATTGTCGGGCATAGTATTTTATTGTTTAATAATTATTAATATTACCATGTGGTCATAGTGTCCGACAAATTCTCTGAATTTTTTCTGAACGATAACAAAAACATGACGTCATCATCATGATGTAAGCCAATAACTCGAAGCTATTTAATATCCAGAGGTTTCCGGAGCTTATCTTCGAAATTATAAAAATAGAAGGTTTTCAAAGCAATTTTTTGTGTGTGTTTTGAGCTCTACGTAAACTATAAAAGGTGGAAAGTTTTTCCGAAACTATAAGAGATAGATAAGAAACTATAAGTTTCCAAAGAAATTTCCAAATTTTGAATGATTTTCTATATTCCAAGAAAAGGGTTGAGGGGAGGGAGAGAGCGGTAGTTAAATTTTCTTTTTTGAAAGTCAATACAATAGTTGCTATTCTTATCACTTTAAAAGTTAATAAATTTGTGACTTTTTTAATTTGTACTGCGATTTTTGTCAACACGAAACTTTATCAGTTTTTTCTCATAAAATCAAAGTACTTAAAAGTAAGTAAAATTTAAATAAATACAAAAAAAACTTTTCAACCCTTCTGAGAGGCATGATTATAACCAGAACTACCACCCTTTATATGTCATTAAGAGACAAGCAACAAATAATCATAGAATTTTCACTTTATCGTCCCAGCATATCTTTGTTTCAGTTTATCGGTTTTGTTTTTTGTAAATTATTTTAAAAAAATACATTTAAATCAGCGATAATAATGTTTAAAAATAAATACTTTTAAAAAACAATAAAGGATCCTTAATAAACCTGCGAGAAAAGTCTTTCAAACAGTATATTTTAAAACTTTAAACTTAATTCACAAACAAAGCACTGGCTGGTTATGGTTCGTACTATCTTGTTGAAGAATTTATGACATTTGTTAATATTTATGGCATAATGTGAAGAAAATTTGTTGGGCTTGCTTCATGCAAACTAGTTCCGTATTTACTTCAAAATATGAAAATATTTCAACTAAGAAATTTGAAATTAAAATTAGTTAATTTAAACGGGGTACTTTTTAAATTATGCCCAGCTTTATCATAAAAGATAATTTTATTTTTTTACTTACATACGCTTTTAGTAAATAAATATCACCTTCGTCCAAAGCTAAACAAAAAAAGTTTAAATAATTAGGTTAACTTTAAATACATTTTCCAATATACACAAAATTTTACATTTAATTTCTTTTTCGGGTTCCTCCTTGTCTGCTTCTTTTACTTTTCTCATATCATCTCCTAAATGGTCTGGCATTTTTCAGATTTTTTGTAAAACTAATAACTTGAACTAAAAAATATACACTGTCAGAATTTTCAGCCGACAATTACAAGCAAAAATCAAGTCAAATATGACATTAGCTTTAAACGCTTACTTCAGTGTAGAACTAAAAAAGTACTAAATGTTAAACTATTAATACCACGGTAAAGTTAGACAAGGTATGTTCGATGGAGGACGAGTTTTGGTTCAGTTCATAGATAACATGTAGTAGTGGGAAGTTCAGTTTGTGCACATCCAAGTTGACGCCAGCTTAGCTTTTTCCCGCTTCCTGATTCAATTGTTGTTAAAACGGAAATTCGTTTGTGTGAACAATCCTTGATTTTAGTAATGAAAAAGTCGTTCCTTTCAATGATTTTTGTTTTTGACATAAGACATGTAAAAGATAACTAACTCATCAAAATTTTTTTTAAATAATTTCGAGATGATTTGTTGAAAAAAGTAACCTCGAACGTAAACAAATAATCAATTTAGCGGTGACCTGGCACCGTGTGAGAGAGATTACCAAGAATGGAAGGATGCCCCCACTCTACCCCCTACCTGTGCAAGAGTATACCTTGTCTAATTATACTATGAAGAATACTATTCATCGGTAATTTTATTTTATATTTTACTAACGATTTTAATTAATAATATTCATGCTTTACATTTATACGTATTTTAAAAATTTTTTTAATCTTGAAAAATTACAAAAAATGTTTTTTTCTATTTCTATGGTAAAATAATTGGTAGATAATATGAACGAAAATAATTTGCCGATAATGTAAGATCCGGCCAAAGAGTTATGTATCTGTATTCTTTGATCCGGTATTAGAAAAATATTTCCTCACCGCTTTGTGGAAAAACAAAACTGAAAATAAGTCGGAATAACAGTTCCTAAATTTTTGCTTTTTCTTATAAAAGTCTGAAAAAGCCTTTCCAAGGTTTCGGACTCTTGTCAGAAAAGTTATTCAGACTTAATAAAACGAGTTATAGTAAGATTTGTTAATACTTTAAAAGTCTAAAAAATTTGTGCGACTGTATAAAGAGTTAGTTAAGCGTTGACGTAAATAATATTAATGGCAAGTTTGAAAATATAAAACAAAGAGGTTGGAATTTGTAAGCTCTAACAATAAACATTAATAATTTTTGGTTATACAATTTAATTTTTATATTTCATATAAGTGCGAGTATTTCAATAATTTACGTTTAAATATAATCAAGATGTTTGTTGGAGAAACATAAGTTTTCACTAAAATATCTATTTCCGAATCAAACAACGTAATTTTTTTTCGTCGTATCTTTAAGTTATTAAAATTGCTAAGTGGAACACACTCAACATGTCGTCGTACGCAACGGCAAAGAATACAGATACATACTGTATTCTTTGGCAACGGCTGAAGAAATATTTTGATCGTTATGAACGATTAGTAGAACGCATCCTGTGTATTCTGACTTTTCGATCTATTCCCATAGACATATATATGTGTCTGTAATTTTCTTTACTTTTACTCCCGTCACCTTCATTTGGCACATGAAGCTTATAAGAAGGAGAACGATCGCTATAGAAAATATTGTCCCCGAAATATGGTTAAAATAAGTGAGGCGCTGCGACCTCCAAGAAGTATCAATAAAGGCGGGCTGTTGTGCGCTAATTTGAAATGATATATCAATTTGTACATTATGCAACTAACTTCATCCACTTCGCAAATACTACTTCTTGATGACAGCGCGGCTGGTGGCTTAAAAATTAACTATAAATTCTACAAATTTTCAGGGACAGGTGCGCTAATGTTTTAGTACATAGCTGTCTTTCTCCTTCTTTATAACCTTCATGATTTGGCATCACATATGTATCAGTGAGTCGTTGCACTTATCTATCGAGATTGGTATTCCCAATATATATCTGTATCTATTTCAAAAATTACAATAACATTTTATGCCTTCGTGTCTGAATAACATAATATGTGCAATTTTTTATATATTTTTATTTGATCTCACGATTAACTTATTTTTAAAATTATATGGAAATACTATTTTTTTGTTATTTATCACTTTATTTTCAAAAATAAAATATTTGAAAATGAAAAATATATTTTTCATTTGAAAAAGTGAACATTGGGCGGTTTTTTTTTTTTTTTTTGTTATTGTGCGCATTTTCTGTGAGATTGTGCTACTTTCTGTTGAATACTTCTGGCAACCCTGAAAGTAAATGTAACGTTTTGTGATTTGTGAGACGAAACGCCAACATGGCAATTAATGCATTTCAAGATATGGATATAAATAATGTTATCAAAGAAGAAAATATAAAACTTGAAAAACAACTGAACACAGAATTAATAATCAAAGATGAAATATTAGAAGACGTTAATGATGACATGGACACGGTCATTACAATGCAAGAGGGACAAATTGAAAATGAACTGCAAGTAGACAGCAACATTGTTATAATGGAAGATATGCCAAAAAGATTTAATACTAACGTTAAATTTAAACAAATTAATGAAAATGACAAACAATTAAATACAGAAGTCATTATTAACGACGAAATTTTAGCTGAAAATGTATTAGATCCACAACAAATAAATACTAGTACAAAACTATCATGTCATAAAAAAACTATCACCGAGAAAAAAACTATTGTTAGAGAAAAACGATTTACATGTGATATTTGTAATAAAACATTTACTAAAAGAAGTAATCTAAATGCACATAAGAGAATTCACACTGGAGAAAAACCATTTGCATGTGATATTTGTAATAAAACATTTGTTCGAAGAGACAATCTAAATGCACATAAAAGAATTCACAATGCTGATAAACCATTTGCATGTGATATTTGTAATAAAACATTTGCTAAAAGAAGTACTCTAACGAGACATACAAGAATTCATACTGGGGAAAAACCATTTGTATGTGAGATTTGTAATAAAACATTTACTCTAAGATACACTCTAATGGCACATACAAGAATTCACAATGCTGATAAACCATTTGCATGTGATATTTGTAATAAAACATTTACTGAAAGAAGTGATCTAACGAGACATACAAGAATTCACACTGGGGAAAAACCATTTGTATGTGAGATTTGTAATAAAACATTTACTGAAAAAAATACTCTAACGAGACATACAAGAATTCACACTGGGGAAAAACCATTTGCATGTGAGATTTGTAATAAAACATTTACGGAAAGAAGTACTCTAAGGGCACATACAAGAATTCATACTGGAGAAAAACCATTTGCATGTGAGATTTGTAATAAAACATTTACTGAAAAAAATACTCTAACGAGACATACAAGAATTCATACTGGAGAAAAACCATTTGCATGTGAGATTTGTAATAAAACATTTGCTAAAAGAAGTACTCTAACGAGACATACAAGAATTCATACTGGAGAAAAACCATTTGCATGTGAGATTTGTAATAAAACATTTACTGAAAGAAGTACTCTAAGGGCACATACAAGAATTCATACTGGAGAAAAACCATTTGCATGTGATATTTGTAATAAAACATTTACTGGAAGAAGTAATCTAAACGCACACACAATAATTCACAATGCTGATAAACCATTTGCATGTGATATTTGTAATAAAACATTTGCTCGAAGAGACAAGCTAAATGCACATAAAAGAATTCACAATGCTGATAAACCATTTGCATGTGATATTTGTAATAAAACATTTACTGAAAGAAGTACTCTAAGGGCACATACAAGAATTCATACTGGAGAAAAACCATTTGCATGTGATATTTGTAATAAAACATTTACTGAAAGAAGTAATCTAAGGGCACATACAAGAATTCACAATGCTGATAAACCATTTGCATGTGATATTTGTAATAAAACATTTGTTCAAAGAGGCAATCTAAATGCACATAAAAGAATGTACACTTGTGAAAAACCATTTGATATGGCTATAAATAATATTATCAAAGAAGAAAATATTAAACTTGAAAAACAACTGAACACAGAATTAATAATCAAAGAAGAAATATTAGAAGACGCTGATGAGGACAGAAAAATGCAACATGAACTACAAGAAGACAGCAACAGTGGTATGATGGAAGATATACCAAAAAGTTTTAATACTAACATTAAATTTAAATCTATAAAATAAAAATGAAGCGCTGAATGTGTTGCTAAGCGCAAATCTTGAGAGCAGCTGAACCAACCGATTTCGCTAATTCTTTTTTATATACACAGATTATAATTTATTACATAAATAGATAGGCAACTCTACTGTACACTGTACATGAAATGTTGTCCAAACAGCCCCCTGGAGAAAGGCACTTACAATAAACTTTTTTTTAAATGGCGGGAATTAGGTATTATTCGAAATATTGTCTATTAAGTTTATCATTTTTTTTGTATTTATTTGTCTTCTAATTAAATAAAGTGGAGATTTTTAAATAAAATAACAAACATTGATAAAATAATAATTTATTGCAATATTTGAAATAAAATAGCATATTTATTTTAATATTAACATTACTAATAACAATGAATTATTAGTTTGATGTAAGTTAAATGCAATGTAAAACCATCTTATTTCGTTAATAGTCAATTATATTCACAATTAAACACTACCTAAGTGTAATCAACACGATTAACAAGACCTAAGCACTAAAATAAACTCAGTACATACATAAATATTTTATATACCAAAATATATAAAATATTGTTTCCCCTACAACCATTGAAATGGATAATTTATTATCAAAACTAATAGATGGCCCTACACGAATATAACGTGGAGAGTAGAGAGGTTCCAGGAAAGCAAAACAATACAAAGACTGCTTTCAATTGACCTCATTTATAGCAACAAAAGTAGTTCGGGAAAATTGCATGCCAACTATTAAGGTTTGTAATAGTATTTGTAGTTGTATGTTTATTAATCATAACTATTATAGCCCATATACCTTTTCCCTTTGCAGATAAGATATCTGAAAAGTATTTAAAAAAAATAAAATAAATAATCGACTGATAGGCGGTACGAAGTTCGCCGTGTCTGCTAATGAATTAATAAAAATGACAATTAATAGTTATTAATGCTACATGTGGGATAAGTAGCAAATAATCTGACAGTCGTGGTGTTGCGGCGTGAGCGTAAGGTTATGGGACATTCTTATGAAGACGAGTGTGGTAGATGTCGCTACGAGCCGTAGGCGAGTTGCGACAACCACACGAGTCTTCATAAGAATGTATCATAACCTTAGAGCGAATGCCGTAATCACGACTGTCATATTTGCTACTTATTCCGCAAGTAGCATTCAATACTTTTTACAACAATCGCTCGGGAAGTTGACTTTGAGAGAAATTTATCAATTTGAGAAATGATTTATTTACTTATTTTAAATGTAAATTATGTTAAAATTATTATGTATAAATAAATTATGTTAAAATATTAACATAAATTATTTAGTATATTATGATTTTCATGTTATTATCGCGGCGTCAGATGGCGTGTCAGTAGTTTCTAGTAAAGTGAGAAACGTAATACAGACAGTATCCGTGAGGTTATATTTTATAGTAGTATAGTGTATTAGGAATCTGTGCAGTTATGTAGTCTATAACCGAACATGTGCGTTTATGAAACACATATAGTTAAGTATGCGATTATTGTGTATTTTGAAGGTGACATACAGCGCTCGAAAAGTCTACTTCCGAGCGGGCGTTGTAAAAAAAATATTAAATTAGAAGGAAAATTAACTTTTTTATAATAGTTTAAAGTCTTTACATATCGTATAGTGAAGCTACAATTATACCTTAACGTGTAAGTTTTTGTGAAAAAATTGTTCACAAATATTAACATTTGTTAACTGCAGTCTTACGAGAAAGTAACTCTTTATCAACTTTTTTTGAATTATACTACCAGATATCGATTAATGTAGTGAAAAAAAACACTGAAAATTTTGTACATTCGCGAATGCGAATGTTAGCTTTCAAATGAATCGCTCTCAAATTCTAATGTATTATCCTAATCAATCCTTAGATATAATTTCTCCAGCATGTTTGTTTTGCCCATACCTTATCTTCTTTATTTCTTTATCAAATTTCATGATATTTTTTTTTAAACTGTTTCTAACAACTATATGGTCATTTACACAGTGTAAGATGAGGCCACGACATCACGTGGTGTGAAGTCTTAACCCCATGAACTAGTATTAATTTTAGTATGATATTATAATAATATGGAGCTTATATAATACATAAGTAATAATGACATTAAAATTGATGGAATAATATATATAAGTTTAAATAATCATGGTAGTAATTTGTTGATATTTTGTGAGGTTGCTACACCATTTTAGATGAGTTTTAGTAATTTTGTTAAGAAGATGAATAGTTTTTTGAGGGTTTGTTCGTTGTTTCCAAGTATATCTTTGATGAATTGGCGGAATTCCATGATTTACCCTTCATTTTCAATTCCATTTACCTCTTATCATGTTGGCTTCTGACCTAAAATATGCTCACGGACTAAAATTGTATTGCATAGGAAAAAATAGGCTAGAACAATAATAAACAATTTTAATGAAAAAATATATCTATATTTTAAATGAGTTAAATAATAAGAGAAGATTAGCAGCGTTAGAATCAGTTCCCATGGAAAAAAAACAAGTGAAAATTTATGAAATTTAGAGATAAGGAACACAATCTCATATGAATGTTTGAATCAAAAAGTGTCCACAAAATAGCATTAAATATATGGCTATAATGGCGCTAGTGTGGCAAAGGATATTTATATCATGGGCAAAGAAAAAGAAGGATCGGGCCAGAGAGTGAGAGCGCATTATAGAATTTTATACACCGACCCTACTTTTCCTATGTCTATGATGTATGTTTGGTAACAAAATGCATGGTACCAAAATGCTTCACCAATGCCATCTTAATTTAATGCAACTTTATTGTCACTTTTTTAACATAGAGATTGTGTTCCTTACATTTACATCTACATTCCATAGTTTAAATGTTTAAACCATGGACGTTATATAGAAGGAGAACGATCGCTACGTGCTAAAGCATTAGCCCGAGTATGAAAAAAAAGGTAAAACAAAGCTGCAAATTACATTTATCTCGAGTACGATATGTTAATAGCGCAATGGTTCAAGTTAATGTTGAAAAATCTGTCAGAGAGAGAGAAGATAATTCTACATGGGCACTGTCACTTTTAGAACGTGTAACTGCCTTCGATTTAATCGAAAAGAAGGCAAGGTACCATGATCGCTGTATACGTTCATTTTATTATAAGCAACCAGCTAATGTAGCTGTTGGTCGTCCCATGTCTAAATCGTCGTCGGAAGTTATTGACTTCGTCGCAGAGTGTTTGCAAACCCATGACGAAGAATGTCAGTTTTCTTTAAAATTTATTTTAAGCCTGTGCCCAATCAAGGCACAACCTGCATTGCGATTTTTAGTAGACAAATTGAAATTATTGTTTTGCGACGACATCATTGTGTACAAAATAAAAGATGATTATATTATTTGTCTCATTGATGCACGTGATAAAGTTTTAAGTCGCGATTGGTATACACAACAAGTAGAACGAGATCAAAAGTACAGTTACAGGTATTATACGATAAAATTTTTACTCTTGCCTTACGAAAGAGCAAAACATAATCCATCAAGGCAGCTAAATAGCAGCAAAAGTTCAATATAGTAAGTGCATCACAATATTAAATGCATATGCATCATACTATGTCACATAACTTCTGTCTCTTAATAATTGCTCCCATTACTCCCATCCTATTTTTAATGTTATAATTTAAAATAATAGTAATTTAAAATTAATATTTTAGTAACTTTTACTAAAGATGAGAGGTTGACACTTTAGTAGGTATTACTTTAACTATTGAAGCATATGATCGCGTAAAAAATAGCGCGTTACCCCACCACAAATTTTTTTGGGTCATTTTACAAAAGTCCTGTTTTTTGCATTCAGCTACGGTTTGCAAAAAGTATACATTCGATCTTGCTGAAATTGTGTGTGATACTTCATGGGCACAAAAGCCACAATCCATTTAAATCTCAGCTTTGAATCTTTAAAACAACAAGAGCTATGAAGTTTTGAAATTTCGAGCAAAATCGATGGTTTTTTGCAATTTGTGGGGACATCGATGGACCAATCGGGTTCATTCACAGCTCATTTTTTTCGCCTTTTTACGGCGCCTAAGCTTATTAAACGCTTTTTTATTTTTAACTCAATCCGACGATGTCTCACGCGAAAGACCGGATTAGGCCACTTTACCATTTTTTTTGGACCCCTTCCGACCATCAAAAAATGTTAGATTTTAGTTTCTTCAATTTGTATCATAATGATCTACTAAATTCAATTTTTTTCTCCGAACTCAGAATTAAAATATTCAAAAAGTTAATTTGATCACACTATCTGAATAACTTTTAATAAGACTTAAAAAGTCGGAATAATTCCAAGGTTTCGGACTCTTGTCAGAAAAGTTATTCAGAGTTAATAAAACGAGTTATAGTAAGATATGTTAATACTTTAAAAGTCTAAAAAATTTGTGCGACTGTATAAAGAGTTAGTTAAGCGTTGACGTAAATAATACTAATGGCAAGTTTGAAAATATAAAACAAAGAGATTGGAATTTGTAAGCTCTAACAATAAACATTAATAATTTTTGGTTAACTAGATATACAATTTAATTTTTATATTTCATATAAGTGCGAGTATTTAAATAATTTACGTTTAAATATAATCAAAATGTTTGTTGGAGAAACATAAGTTTTCACTAAAATATCTATTTCCGAAATAACAACGTAATTTTTTTTCGTCGTATCTTTAAGTTATTAAAAGTGCTAAGTGGAACACACTCAACATGTCGTCGTACGCAACGGCAAAGAATACAGATACATACTGTATTCTTTGGCAATGGCTGAAGAAATATTTTGACCGTTATGATACAGTGTTCCCAACTTAGTGGTTTTACTACTAAAACTAGTAGTTTTTATATTTTGTTAGTGGGATTATTTACTTTTTAGTGGCTAGTGGTTTTTTTTAGTGGTTTTTATTCATTGATGAATCTTAAGAATAGAAATTCTATAGGTAAAAATTGTTTGCTATAGAGTAAAAATGTGTACTCTATTGTTTTTCTATTTTAAATAAAGAACTGTTTTCATACATATTAATTGAATTTTTATTAACTTAAAGTTATTTAAACATCATCATAAAAATCTAAATAGAATTTCAGAAATATAAGTTTTGAATTTTCAATTATTTGCTTCATAATAAATTAAAAGTTTTGAATTTTTATTATGGCAGAAGTCTTAGTGGTTTTCTAGTGGTTTTCTATCGTCTGTTTAGTGGGTTTGAGAATTGAAAGTTGGCAACACTGGTTATGAACGATTAGTAGAACGCATCCTGTGTATTCTAACCTTAGAGTCTGGCGGAATCGTAATAAAACAGTTTTAAGAATATAATGTAAACAGGATTGCCAGATTGGGCGTTTTTCCACAATTTGGGCTATTTTGAAGCTAGTCTGTACGATAGTTCATAATTGAAGAATTAATAAATTTTTTAAACCTTACTTTTCGATCTATTCCCATAGACATATATACGTGTCTGTAATTTTCTTTACTTTTACTCCCGTCACCTTCATTTGGCACATGAAGCTTATAAGAAGGAGAACGATCGCTATAGAAAATATTGTCCCCGAAATATGGATAAAATAAGTGAGGCGCTGCGACCGCTAAGAAGTATCAATAAAGGCGGGCTGTTGTGCGCTAATTTGAAATGCTATATCAATTTGTACATTATGCAACTAACTTCATCCACTTCGCAGATACTACTTCTTGATGACAGCGCGGCTGGTGGCTTAAAAATTAACTATAAATTCTACAAATTTTCAGGGACAGGTGCGCTAATGCTTTAGTACATAGCGATCTTTCTCCTTCTTTATAACCTTCATGATTTGGCATCACATATGTATCAGTGAGTCGTTGCACTTATCTATCGAGATTGGTATTCCCAATATATATCTGTATCTATTTCAAAAATTACAATAACATTTTATGCCTTCGTGTCTGAATAACATAATATGTGCAATTTTTTATATATTTTTATTTGATCTCACGATTAACTTATTTTTAAAATTATATGGAAATACTATTTTTTTGTTATTTATCACTTTATTTTCAAAAATAAAATATTTGAAAATAAAAAATATATTTTTCATTTGAAAAAGTGAACATTGGGCGGTTTTTTTTTGTTATTGTGTGCATTTTCTGTGAGATTGTGCTACTTTCTGTTGAATACTTCTGTTAACCCTGAATATAAATGTAACGTTTTGTGATTTGTGAGACGAAACGCCAACATGGCAATTAATGCATTTCAAGATATGGATATAAATAATGTTATCAAAGAAGAAAATATAAAACTTGAAAAACAACTGAACACAGAATTAATAATCAAAGATGAAATATTAGAAGACGT
Source organism: Chrysoperla carnea (assembly GCF_905475395.1). Lineage (NCBI taxonomy): Eukaryota > Metazoa > Arthropoda > Insecta > Neuroptera > Chrysopidae > Chrysoperla > Chrysoperla carnea. The sequence goes on along the minus strand of NC_058341.1, from coordinate 62,242,886 downwards.
TAATGATGACATGGACACGGTCATTACAATGCAAGAGGGACAAATTGAAAATGAACTACAAGAAGACAGCAACATTGTTATAATGGAAGATATACCAAAAAAATTTGGTATAAACGAAATTTTAGCTGAAAATGTATTAGATCCACAACAAATAAATACTAGTACAAAACTATCATGTCATAAAAAAACTATCACCGAGAAAAAAACTATTGTTAGAGAAAAACGATTTACATGTGATATTTGTAATAAAACATTTACTAAAAGAAGTAATCTAAGGGCACATACAAGAATTCACACTGGGGAAAAACCATTTGCATGTGATATTTGTAATAAAACATTTGTTCGAAGAGACAATCTAAATGCACATAAAAGAATTCACAATGCTGATAAACCATTTGCATGTGATATTTGTAATAAAACATTTACTAAAAGAAGTGATCTAACGAGACATACAAGAATTCACACTGGAGAAAAACCATTTGTATGTGAGATTTGTAATAAAACATTTACTGGAAGAAGTAATCTAAGGGCACATACAAGAATTCACACTGGAAAAAAACCATTTGCATGTGAGATTTGTAATAAAACATTTACTGAAAGAAGTGATCTAACGAGACATACAAGAATTCACACTGGGGAAAAACCATTTGCATGTGATATTTGTAATAAAACATTTACTGGAAGAAGTAATCTAAGGGCACATACAAGAATTCACACTGGAAAAAAACCATTTGCATGTGAGATTTGTAATAAAACATTTACTGAAAGAAGTGATCTAACGAGACATACAAGAATTCACACTGGAGAAAAACCATTTGTATGTGAGATTTGTAATAAAACATTTACTGGAAGAAGTAATCTAAGGGCACATACAAGAATTCACACTGGAAAAAAACCATTTGCATGTGAGATTTGTAATAAAACATTTACTGAAAGAAGTGATCTAACGAGACATACAAGAATTCACACTGGAGAAAAACCATTTGTATGTGAGATTTGTAATAAAACATTTACTGGAAGAAGTAATCTAAGGGCACATACAAGAATTCACACTGGAAAAAAACCATTTGCATGTGAGATTTGTAATAAAACATTTACTGAAAGAAGTGATCTAACGAGACATACAAGAATTCACACTGGAGAAAAACCATTTGTATGTGAGATTTGTAATAAAACATTTACTCTAAGATACAATCTAGTTGCACATACAAGAATTCACAATGCTGATAAACCATTTGCATGTGATATTTGTAATAAAACATTTACTGGCAGAAGTAATCTAAGGGCACATACAAGAATTCACACTGGGGAAAAACCATTTGCATGTGATATTTGTAATAAAACATTTACTGGAAGAAGTAATCTAAGGGCACATACAAGAATTCACACTGGGGAAAAACCATTTGCATGTGATATTTGTAATAAAACATTTACTGGAAGAAGTAATCTAAGGGCACATACAAGAATTCACACTGGGGAAAAACCATTTGCATGTGATATTTGTAATAAAACATTTACTGGAAGAAGTAATCTAAGGGCACATACAAGAATTCACACTGGGGAAAAACCATTTGCATGTGATATTTGTAATAAAACATTTACTGAAAGAAGTGATCTAACGAGACATACAAGAATTCACACTGGGGAAAAACCATTTGTATGTGAGATTTGTAATAAAACATTTACTCTAAGATACCATCTAGTGGCACATACAAGAATTCACACTGCTGTTAAACCATTTGCATGTGATATTTGTAATAAAACATTTACTGAAAGAAGTAATCTAATGGCACATACAAGAATTCACACTGCTGATAAACCATTTGCATGTGAGATTTGTAATGAAACATTTACTCGAAGAATCAATCTAAATGCACATAAAAGTATTCACACCGGAGAAAAACCATTTGCATGTGATATTTGTAATAAAACATTTGTTCGAAGAGACAATCTAAATGCACATAAAAGAATTCACAATGCTGATAAACCATTTGCATGTGATATTTGTAATAAAACATTTACTAAAAGAAGTGATCTAACGAGACATACAAGAATTCACACTGGGGAAAAACCATTTGCATGTGATATTTGTAATAAAACATTTACTGGAAGAAGTAATCTAAGGGCACATACAAGAATTCACACTGGAAAAAAACCATTTGCATGTGAGATTTGTAATAAAACATTTACTGAAAGAAGTGATCTAACGAGACATACAAGAATTCACACTGGAGAAAAACCATTTGTATGTGAGATTTGTAATAAAACATTTACTCTAAGATACAATCTAGTTGCACATACAAGAATTCACAATGCTGATAAATCATTTGCATGTGATATTTGTAATAAAACATTTGTTCGAAGAGGCAATCTAAATGCACATAAAAGAATGTACACTTGTGAAAAACCATTTGATATGGCTATAAATAATATTATCAAAGAAGAAAATATTAAACTTGAAAAACAACTGAACACAGAATTAATAATCAAAGAAGAAATATTAGAAGACGCTGATGAGGACAGAAAAATGCAACATGAACTACAAGAAGACAGCAACAGTGGTATGATGGAAGATATACCAAAATGTTTTAATACTAACATTAAATTTAAATCTATAAAATAAAAATGAATCGCTGAATGTGTTGCTAAGCGCAAATCTCGGCAGCAGCTGAACCAACCGATTTCGCTAATTCTTTTTTTATATACACAGATTATAATTTATTACTTAAATAGATAGGCATCTCTACTGTACATGAAATGTTGTCCAAAAAGCCCCCTGGAGAAAGGCACTTACAATAAACTTTTTTTTTAAATGGCGGGAATTAGGTATTATTCGAAATATTGTCTATTAAGTTTATCATTTTTTTTTTTGTATTTATTTGTCTTCTAATTAAATAAAGTGGAGATTTTTAAATAAAATAACAAACATTAATAAAATAATAATTTATTGCAATATTTGAAATAAAATAGCATATTTATTTTAATATTAACATTACTAATAACAATGAATTATTAGTTTGATGTAAGTTAAATGCAATGTAAAACCATCTTATTTCGTTAATAGTCAATTATATTCACAATTAAACACTACCTAAATATAATCAACACGATTAATAAGACCTAAGCACTAAAATAAACTCAGTACATATCATAAATATTTTATATACCAAAATATATAAAATAGTGTTTCCCCAACAACCATTGAAATGGATAATTTATTATCAAAACTAATAGATGGCCTTACACGAATATAACGTGGAGAGTAGAGAGGTTCCAGGAAAGCAAAACAATACAAAGACTGCTTTCAATTGACCTCATTTATAGCAACAAAAGTAGTTCGGGAAAATTGCATGCCAACTATTAAGGTTTGTAATAGTATTTGTAGTTGTATGTTTATTAATCATAACTATTATAGCCCATATACCTTTTCCCTTTGCAGATAAGATATCTGAAAAGTATTTAAAAAAAATAAAATAAATAATCGACTGATAGGCGGTACGAAGTTCGCCGTGTCTGCTAATGAATTAATGAAAATGACAATTAAATATAATTAACTACGAAATTATAAAAAATGAAAAACAATTAAATACAGAATTTACAAAATTTTAGATGAAATTGTATTAGAACCACAACGAGTAAATATACGAATTTACACCGGGGAAAAACCATTTTCATGTAATATTTGTAATACAAGATACTCAGCGAAATTATAGATGAAAATATATTAAAACTTTTAATGTTAAAAATAAAAATCAATGTAAATTTTCATATTATTGTGTTTTATTGGAGCAAAAAATACGAAAAAAAAAAGGTGAATAAAGGGGGTCGTTTCGCCTCCCATGTTAATTAAAAAATATTAGATTAGAAGGAAAATTAACTTTTTTATAATAGTTTAAAGTCTTTACATATCGTATAGTGAAGCTACAACTATACCTTAACGTGTAAGTTTTTGTGAAAAAATTGTTCACAAATATTAACATTTGTTAACTGCAGTCTTACGAGAAAGTAACTCTTTATCAACTTTTTTTGAATTATACTACCAGATATCGATTAAATGTAGTGAAAAAAAAAACACTGAAAATTTTGTACATTCGCGAATGCGAATGTTAGCTTTCAAATGAATCGCTCTCAAATTCTAATGTATTATCCTAATCAATCCTTGGATATAATTTCTCCAGCATGTTTGTTTTGTCCGTCCGTCTGTGGACACGATAACTCAAAAACGAAAAAAGATATCGAGCTGAAATTTTTACAGCGTACTCAGGACGTAAAAAGAGAGGTCAAGTTCGTAAATGAGCATCATAGGCCAATTGGGTCTTGGGTCCGTAGGACCCATCTTGTAAACCGTTAGAGATAGAACAAAAGTTTAAATGTAAAAAATGTTCCTTATAAAAAAATAAATAACTTTTGTTTGAAACATTTTTTTGTAAACATCACTGTTTACCAACGAGGGCGATAATTAGGTGAAAATTTTATAGTATTTGTATGTTGTATGTGTGTTTATTTAAAAGTGAATATCTTTTGTTATTTACGTGACGTCAAAAAAACAAATGATTGCGCATCAACACTGTCTATACATTTTATACATACTGTCTATACATGTGTTATGTGATAAAGAAATCAACACCGACTATGCATGGTATTTCAACAATTAACTCAGTCAATTGTTTGTTTTCACTTGTTTAACATAGAGATTGTGTTCCTTACATCTACATTCCATAGTTTAATGTTTAAACCATGGACGTTATATAGAAGGAGAACGATCGCTACGTGCTAAAGCATTAGCCCGGCTGTCCCTGAAAATTTGTAGAATTTATAGTTCGTTTTTCAGCCACCAGCCGCGCTGTCGTCGGTAAGTAGTATCTGCGAAGTTAGCTGTTAATGAGTACAAGTAGATGAAGTTAGTACCATTCAAATTTATAAAGTAGTATAGATAAATTTATAAAGTAGAATAGATAATTTATAATTTATTCATTAGTAAATAATAATAATAATAATTAATAATAATTTCATTATTTGCTTTTTTTTCCTTTGAATGATATTATATACACGTATATTAAACGTTGATAGATCATTTGAAATTAGCGCACAGCCCGCTTTTAATGAGACGACATAGCGATTCCAGCGCCTGTCTTATTTTGTCCATATTTCGAGGACAATATTTTCTAAAGCGATCGTTCTCCTTCTTTATAACCTCCATGGTTTAAACTTCATTTCATATTTAAATCAGTAGAGGTCAGGTTAGTATTTTGGGATCTCGCAAATATATGATGAATTAACAAAAATAAATCGAGCTCAATTTTTTGATATTATAGTTTTGGTAAAATTTGGAACTATGAAAAAATAATTTCATTATCAAAATTTTTTTTAGTTTTGAAAATAATTTTAAAATTTACTCTTATTGGCTCTAATTTACCTGAAAATAATTTTAAAATTGGCTCTAATTTTTAGGGACTTTTTAACTTTGAGGTTGAATAATTACAATAAACTTTTGTTTAAAAAAAATAACCAAAGAGTATTACATATATGACAGAAAGTTATTTGTCAAATTCTATTGTCATCGTATGTCAAATTGACGTGAAAATATTCGCTGGCGAAAGTATTTGGAAAATAATAAGGAAAATTATATCCGTAAACCACTGATAAAACACCATTATTCAAAATGGTAAACTATACAAAATTTCAATATACATCAATTTAAAAAAAAATAATTAAATATAATTTTTCAGTTTCAATTTGGATTTAATATGTTTCCCGAAATTCCTAGACCCTTTAATACGGCATATCATTGCTTTTCGGTGTCAATGTTACCAGGTAACGATCGTCAGGATGTTGAACGTGGTGGCAAAAGTAAATATTTTTCTATCGTTAAAAATTCAATAGTTCGTTCAAATAAATCTTGATTTTTAAAAATTTTTGTATTGCAGTCATAATGCCTCCATCTGCGTTGGATCAACTTACACGTCTCAATATTAATTATCCAATGTTGTTCAAACTTACAAATAAAAACACAGGACGTATTACACATTGTGGTGTCCTAGAGTTTGTTGCCGATGAAGGCAAAGTTTATCTTCCATATTGGGTAAAATAAATATTTAAATACTTGAATTTCAAAAGTGATCGCTTTCTAATCGGCTTCAAGTTTCGTATACAAACTGTCTACTGCTCCGATTATCTAAAAAGTTACTTCCAGGAAAGTTTTAAACACAAATATTATTTTACTAGCCTGTTTTTTGATCGATCGGCGGGATCTTCCTTATTTCTTTATCAAATTCCATGATTTACCCCTTCTTTTAAAACAATAAGGGAAAAATATACCCATGGTCCAAAAATGTACTGCGGAATTCCGCAAGAGTCGAATAGTTGACACTTATTCAGATAAGTTTTGGTTTTTGTAAATTCTATAATCGTCAATCAAACAACGGTGAAAAATTGAAGTGCAAAAAATTTTATTTGTAAAACCAAAAATCGTTTCCATCTTTAAACTACCATCTTAAAAACCCTATAACATTTTATCCATAATTTGGGAAAACATTTCATGTAGAAGTTATTAATTCTAATAACTTCTACATGGAATGTTTTCCCAAACTATAAAAAGTTATAGTTATTATTGTTTTCAACAATTTTTGTCATAAATATTTTTACGCAAAATTAATATTTTTCGAGATAATTGGCTTAAAATTTAAAATAGTGGCCCTTTAAGATTCTGAGAGAGGAATCTTAGGAGAAATGTTCTGGGACATAGTCTACTTACCTACGATTAAAATTTCTCCGAACTTCGATTTATTGTAAACGTCAGAACTTTGTGACATCACAATATTAAAAACCCTCTAGAGACTCTCTGTCCAATTTTTTTATAAATTTTAGATAACCTCCCTCCAATAGAAGCTATTTGCCAAAAATTTGCCTTTGAATACGAATTTGGGAAGAAATAAATGTTCATTTATTGGACTTGTTATAATAATAATAATAATAAAAACACTATTCCCAAATTAAGATATGAGTTAACATTATAACATAGAGAATTATTAATTAGATTACATTGAAACTTCTCCCAAATATTAAAAGATAACTTTAGGGTGCATCATCTTTTATGTCGGTATTTAAACGCCGAAATAGTGACGCTGTACATTGAAAATAATCGTTCAGTTGTGTTAACTCAACGTCAACACTGTTCGTCGTTTGGTGTCAAATTTTGTTGAGCTCGGGACTGTGGGAGATCGGAAACATTCCGTTCATGAACTACCAAGGCGTTCCAATGAACCGGTTGTAGCAGTCAGAGAGAGCAGTCGCTCAAAAGGTTGACAACGAACCTGATTTTTAGAAGCAAATTTTGATGGAAATCCACACGGGATCCATGAAACGCCATTGCTTGCCCTCAAAAGTGAATGTTTTGAGGTCGCCATTTGATGGATGTTGTATTCAAAAGCTAATCCACATAAATTGCGTGGGACCACATTGAATAAAAATATCTCATATGCAGATGTAAGTTTTTTTTCGAAGTTATTCAATGTTTACAAATCGACATAAAAGATGGCACACCTGTTACATTCAATTTGAATCATTGATTCAAAATTTGAGGCATATCGGAGAGCAAATAATTTTGACACCAGAGACTATTAACAAAATTTAATAAAATCAAATGATATACTAATCAAAATCTATTTTGCTTATCAATTAGATGATGCACAATTTGTTACTCGAGGAAGGTGATCTGTTACAAATTGAAAGTGTTTCATTACCAGTAGCTACATTTTCAAGATTTCAACCACAAACTCCAGATTTTCTAGAAATAACAAATCCAAAAGCTGTACTTGAAAATGCATTACGAAGTTTTGCATGTTTAACAACTGGAGATTTAATAGCCATTAAATATAACCAACGTATTTATGAAATGTGTGTATTGGAGACAAAACCAGGAAACGCTGTTACGATTATAGAATGTGATATGAATGTGAGTAATTTTTTTAATTTAAGTAATAAGTGCAAACTTTTATTCCACTAAAAAAGTCCCCTGAGTCAAAGGTCACAAAATAAGATTTTTCGCGACTATTTCGTTAACGGTCAAAAAAATAGTAACCAAATTTGTTTATTAAAAAATTTTCTACAAAAACATACAGTTACTTTTTTTTGTAAGATTATGGATTTTTAAGAAAATTCGTTTCAAAATGTTCTAACGTATTGTATGCACTCCTTAACGGTATTTGTGTTTCGAATATTTGTAATTAAACGTTAAATGAAATATAGATATAAATGAACTAAGCATTACAAAATAATTTACGATCAACTTAAATATTTAATAGTAGTAGTTTAAGTAATATTTAATGAATAATCATGGAAAAAAACCGCATAATAGACTGGAATTCGCGATTGATCTTATCTATTATACAGTTTTTTCACTAAATTATCGATTAAATATATTTATAAATATTGACCCTACACTAAAGTACGTTAAGTTGAACGCAACACCTTCTGCGCCCTCTATTTCGAAAACGGTTCAACATACAAAAAAAAGTTTAAGTCAAAATTTGTAGAAAATTTTATCCTCTACAACTTTTATAATAAATGCTAATACGATTGAACGCAAAATAAACGAGATATTTACAAAAAACTGATTTTTGATACTTTTAACCTTGAATATCTAACGACGCGAACGCATTATCATTTGTGACTTTCGAGACAACATTTGTAGTATCAAAATAAAGGTTTGTACAAAAAATTAGCTTATTCCGTTAGATTCCGAGGTGAAAACCTAAGATGATTGGTATATAATGCTTTTAAATTACTTGAAAAGCTGAGTGGGTTTCGTATGCATTTACAGGTCCTACCGAACAAGGAATGTATTTCGACGTATTTTGGCCCGCTGAATCCGAAATTTTAAGTTGCTCATCGCTCAGAGTGGGGATGGGGGATTTATTATGAACAACTTAAGTGTTTATACGGCCACAGCTCCTATTGCCAAACTTTTAAAAATTTACGAAACAATTTTATACTATTTTATTCTACATGAATTAACAAATATTTCTTTTTTTATTCATCTTGATACGATAAATAGAAATGGATTAATGGTGGTTAAAATTGTAAACAAAATTGAATTTCTTTTTAAGCGTATAATTGCATATTTTCGACAAACAGATACCGTTAAGGAGTGTATACAATACGTCACAACTTTTTGAATCGAATTATTTCGAAAAAAGTAATTGTATGTTTTTGTAGGAATTTTCCTAATATAGGTACCTATATTTCCTATATGACTATTAACGAAATATTCGCGAAAAATCGTATTTTGTGACCTTTGCCCTAGGCAACACAAACAAATAGAAGGTTCATGCAAAAATCTAGCTTTCCGGGAATTTTTCCGAAGTTAAATGTCTTTATTTCCTGTATTAATAGACTTCTTTATAAATATTTATATTTTAAGTCTATTTTTAACATATTTCCGTTAAAAAATTGCCTATATTAAAAAATTTTGGGATGAAAAAAATTTTCTGTGTATTCAAAATTTATAGGCGTTGTTTGGGATTTTACTAAAATTTGTAGTTAAAATAATACTTAAATTACATATTTATATCTAATAAATAGTAACTGATTCCATTTGCGCGGTATGCCTAGGATAGCGGGTTCGATTCCTACCGCTACATAAAATTTAATTTAGTTAATAGTTGTGGTGGGCTGGTATAGTGAATGGTATAAGCAGGAAGGAGGTGCATTTAGCGTTTTAAAATAATTAAGAAACTGATAAATGAAATTTTCAGTGGAAAAGGTGGTAAAACTCATATATGGTATCACAATGGACTCTATAGCCTAAGTGTGTGTCCTTCGTGGACAGCTAATATAACCTAACCTAACCTATCTTAGTCGAAAAGAGGAATATGTTAGAGGGGAAATAGAAAACGTTAAAATTGCTTGTGTTTGTAATTTGTTCAAGGGTAGGCTTGTATTTTCGATATTTTCAGCAAATTATTTTGTTGTAAACTCAGTAACGAAATTTTTGATGTGATTGTGACTTCTCTAATTTCCCGATAATAATATTAGTTTATGCATATCTTTCAGTATTCTTTGAGATATAAGCGAGAAAATCGCTAAGTGAAATTTGTCACCATCTCCCAGTCTAAAATAAAATCTTGTACAAAAGGTTTCAAATTGTAATTTGAAGATGATAAAGCAGCACACAATTGTAGTAACTTTAAAGTAACGAAATTTTTGTTGAATTGGCTTATTTTCACGTGTATATTACAAATTTTATAGGTCGAATTTGCTACACCAGTTGGATATAAAGAACCATCACCTAAAACTAAAGTAGATGAAGAAATGTCAGTAGATCCAGCTGATATGATGCCAGAGCCTGCGGGTTTTGTTGCATTCAAAGGCGCGGGTAATCGTTTAGATGGTAAGAAACGTAAAGATTCCACATCAACGGAATTAGTACAACCAAAAGCATCGTACGTACGAGGTATACCTGATTATGATTATCGTATTGGTACACTTAAATTTATACGCACCATCAAACCAGAGAAAAAAGTCAAGAAAGACATCGATGATGATTTTCAAGCATTTCAAGGTGCTGGATTTAGTCTACGCAGCAGAAAATGAAATTTTTATTTTATTTGCTAAATTGCTGTTTTTTTGAAAACATTATTATTCTATTTGTCCTCTATTTTGTAATTTATTTTGTAAATAAAAAAAAAAGAGTAAAATATAATAACAATAATTTTTAATGAAAATGTTAAAATAACGTTTAAACAAATATCAAGTAATGGGGATGCTTTAATAATTTTCCAAAAAATATTTTTTTTTAATGTTGCGTACTAAAAGTTTTAAGAGCTAGAAAATCTATATTTAACCCATATGTGTGCACTGGGGTACTCGGGTATCCACCTCGTTAAATTTTTGTACCATGTATATATAAAATACATCATAGTATATTAAGTTTAGTACCAAGTTTGTAACGCTTAAAAATATTGATGCTACGAACAAAAAATTGGTACAGGTGTTTATAAAATCACCTAATTAGTCCATTTTTGGTTGTCTGTCCTTCTGTCTGTCAACACGATAACTCAAAAAGGAAAAATGATATGAAGCTGAAATTTTTACGGCGTGCTCAGGATATAAAAGTGAGGTTGAGTTCGAAATGGGCAACATAGGTCGTCTTCTCTCTTTGTCTCTCAGCCTGATAAAGCGCTATTGATAAATTGTAAGTAATCCGGGGTCTAAATTGGAACTACTGAAAAAGCGGTTCACTTCCTGTTTAATAGTACAAATTTTTATTGCCAGTTGGCGGGATTTATCTGATTTGAATTTTCATATTTTTATTGGCTTTAAAAAATGCTAAGCATCTGGTGGTCGGTATTGTAACTACTGATTTCGGGTCTTCTTCTGATTGCAAGTTGCAACTTCCAGTTATCAATATTAATATTTTGAATTATTCTATAAACACGTGCATGTCTATGTATTTCATAGAGTTAATATAAGACAGACGAAGGCAGCTATGCGCGTTCTTTTTTTAGGTCTCTCTCTATAACGATCAACCGTTTGGATGGCCACATTACGGTTCTATGTTATTACTTCTATGGGATTTACTAAATGCAAGACTAGTAAATATAAATATGTAGGTATCTAGACTTGCGTATTTCCATTAAATCGGCGTATCGAGATTATATTTAGAACAAATAGACGATCTCATCCCGAATTGTATTAAATATGTCCATAACACGTTCGAATAGAATGTGTCAAGGATTTATCAACGTGTTATGTACATTATTTCAACGATTTTAAATGTTTGGAAACATTGAGATTACTTCATATTCAGATTTCTTTTGAAGGTAAGAGAGAGACTAAGAGAGACATTTAATTACAGAATTACGCCCACGACACTTTCGAATAGAATCTATCAAGGTTTTATCAACGTACTAGAATGATACCCAACCGCTTCGCTGGGTTTAAAAGTAAAGATTGCTCTTGCTTATCCCCTTTCTATAACACTCGAAATAATTGTAGGGATTGTTTTACACAGCTAAAATATATGTATGGTTTTCTATTTTTTTAAATGGATAATAGTCGTAATTATCCATTGAGTATATCAGGCTGTGAAATATTTTATATTGACTATTTTCACAGAAATCTGTAATTTATGGTAATGTCAAATGACTTCTTTTACAGAAATCTGTAATTTATGGTAATGTCAAACTAAATTAATTTTTATTTTATTTATTTTTTTATTAATATATCTTTATAAATTATATCCCATGTGTTATTCTGAAGTATGAGCTATATTGCTGTACAGTTTCATTAAAAACCATTCGCTAGTTTTAGCGTGAAAGCGTAACAAACAAACAAACATGCTTACTTTCTCATTTATAATATACTAGAGTGATACCATAGAATATATAACCTTACGGAAAGTGATACCCACCCGCTTCGCTGGGTTTAAAAGTGAAGATTTTAAAAGATTGTTCCCGCTTATCACTTTTCTATAACACTCGAAATAATGGTGGGGCTTGTTTTACACAGATAAAATATATTATTTTTTTAAATGTATAATAGTAAGTATTCATTGAGTATATCAGAGAAGTAATATATAGAGATAGAGATTATGTATATTTCAATGATATATGACTGTGCTCGCGACACAGCGGGTAACAGCTATTGACTTAAATAATATACTCCTGCATGTTCTGTCAAAAACACGTTTTCTAAAATGTCACTCAGTAAAATCGTTAGAATTTGATTATTTTAATTAATTAGGCCGAAATCGTTAGTCAAGTAAAGATTCGACAAGTTGTTTATTTTTTTCAATGAAATTTTAAAAAAAATGGATAACGTAATAATGATTTGAAATTGTTGGTTACATGTGCTGATTTGACGCCAAGGCGTACATAATTTAGGTATCTGACGTCGAGAAATGTGAGCACAGTGAGCAATCCTTATTTTTCAATCATGGATACATTTTCACTAATTGTTTATGGAATTATAATTTTAATAATTCTAATTTTTTTTGCTGTTAAAATATACGTAACAGTGACCAAAGGACGATGTACAAGTAAAATGAAACTAAATGGAAAAACTGTTATCATCACCGGTGCTAATGCAGGTAAATGACACCAGAGAGATTTTGTTTAATCCAGCGTCCGAAGTTTAATCTTTTGTTAAACAAAAAACCATCACATTTCTTTTAGATTGAAAAAAGCACTTAATTAATTTTATTCTCTCTTTAATTTTGGATTCCTAACCAAACTTAAGAAGATTAGGCGATTTTTTTAAACGGCCATAATTGTATTTTATAAACAACTATTGCTAATTGAAAATGCATGTAAAAATACAAGAGTAACGATTTTCATCTTTGATTATTCTCTTTAGTAAGAATTAGTTTCCCAGTTATTTGCCAACAATAAAAAATACACTCTGTATAAAGTATAGGATACACTTTTGTCAATCAATACAGGACTAACCTTTTAACTCACTTGGTCTCTTCGACCCCACGAGGAACGGTGAAATACAATTAAAGCTAAACAATGTGAGTTATTACCAAAATTCCCAGTCTACAATTTTTCTTATCAAGAAACTAAAAGGTCGCTCCAAAATACTGTATTTTATTTATATTTGAGCATTACGGAAGTATTGCCTTCTCTCCTGGTTTGGGTCAAAGATTCCAGTTTTCTTGTTTTTTTTTCGGGCAAAGTTATGAGTTCTCCGGGTCTAAATAAAAAAAAAAAAAAACCTTTTCTTATTAAAGATAATACATGTAAAAAATTGAAAATTAGTCAAAACAACCACCTTTTGCGCCAAAATTATCCATTGGAAGCACTGGCATCGATTTGATTATCCCTACCATAACTACGCACCCAACGGTACGGAAAAACGTCCAATTTAAATTTTCTCATAAAAATACGAAAATTTTGGAATCTTCGACCAAAATTTTTTCCACCGGAGACTCCAGTTTGGAAGACTTCGAGGTGGATAATGATTTTAAATAGATTTGAAGATATTGGCACAAATTTTCGAACCAATTGTTATGGTATGGATTCGTTAATGTGCCGTAAATCGAAAAAACACTTCTTCTCAGATAAAGATTTTCTACTGGCTCCCATAAAAATCTACTGGCACGTAGTCGATTCCTGAATGAGACTGTTTTTTCGGTTTTACTTCCTCGATTAACTCCAAAATATGGGAGTGATTACACTCAACGTGAGACACAATCTTTACGCTTGAATTAATGCAAGATATTTGCAGGTATTGGAAAAGAGACTGCAATTGATATGGCGGCTAGAGGAGCAAGAGTCATTCTAGCTTGTAGAAACTTAAAATCAGCTGAAGAAACTAAACAAGAAATTATTTCAAAAACTGAAAATACAAATATTTTTATCTATCCAATAGATTTTGAATCATTAACATCAGTAAGAAAATTTTCGCAACTAATTCACGAAAATGAACGTCGATTGGATATTTTAATAAATAACGCTGGAGCTTTTGAATTAGGGAACAAAACTACAGAGGATGGTTTACATATCATCATGCAAGTGAATCATTTTGGACCATTTTTATTAACAAATTTGCTTCTGGGTATGTTTGTAATCGAAATTAGTTAGCAGATTAATCATTAGTTGCTATATTAGCAAAAATAATGGATATGAATCCAAAAAAGGTTCTTTTGGGGTTGGAAAATTTGGTACATGGAAAAACGTGCGTTTCAATACTTTATCCGCCACCCATCTTTATTAGAGAGCATGGCATCTATAGCATTTAATTTTGAGAACTCGAAAAGCTTATATCTCGTGATATATTCACTCTAAGGGGCAAGTTACTGTTTTTTTTTTTTTTTTTTTTTTTTTCAATAAGTCGTGTTCGAAATAATTTTCGTATTTTTGATTTTAGTCAATTTTAGAATCGCATCATTACTAAATTATTGGGGGAACCAAATTCTTATAACTTTAGGGGCATATATTTTGCAAACTCTAAAAAGTAGTATGCATCTTTCTTGTGGAAAATTTTGTGAGTATTATTTTTTGCAAAGAGATTTTGATTGTTAAACTTGCCGTTTCCCTGTTAAATGCTAAAAAGTGCGAACGTATACGTTTTAGAATTGGGAGATAGTAAGTAATATTGAATCTATCACCAAAGAATACAGATACATAAATCACATTCTCCGTCGAATTCCGAAAGTGCAAGTTTTTGGGTTATTTCCTATAATAAAATATTTTTCATTTAATATGATATGTATCATATTTTAAAACTTTTTAGATTTGTTAAAGAAATCAGCGTCAAGTAGAATTGTGAATGTTTCATCGGCAGGTCATTTATTTGCATCATTAGATCCAAATAATTTAAATAAACCTGGAGCTGGTTTCAAAAATTATGCTAATTCAAAATTATGTAACATCCTAATGAGTAACGAATTAGCTAGAAAATTAGAGGGAACAAATGTGATATCAAACAGTTTACATCCGGGTGCAGTTCGAACTTCATTACTCAGAAATATGCAATGGTTTAAAAGGGTTTTCTTAACGTTGCTGTTTTGGTTTTTCTATAAGGTTCATATCTTTAAGTAGAAGAAATGAATGTCCTAAATCTGTCTAGTAGAACAAAATCTTTTTAAGTTGTCTTCATTTTTTGATACTATAAAAAGCTATGTTGAGATTTTAGAGCGCACATCCTCTTTATGTATAACGGGTGGCTATTTTTGGATCAGTAAAAAGTTTAAATATTTAAGACAAATATTTTTCTAGCCACTCTATTGAACAGTCAACGAAATATTAAAATTATACAACGTTCTTCGTAAAAAATAAAGGAGAAGGTGGGTCAAAATCTGAACATTACATTTTATTGTCTCAAAAATGAAATGAATACTAAAACATATGCATTTAACTAGATATATACACAACCAAAGTATTATAGAAACATTTTTTTGAATACAATATTTTATCTTAATTTCAAATAGTTGTATCTCTGCGAAAATTCATCGAATCCGAAACCACAATATCTCATTTGAAAACTTGTATTTTCTAATTTTGGAATCTATTGCTCAAAAATTTTTATCACCCCTATCACTATGTACTAAGGGTTGAAAGAATGAGAATTGTAAAAGCGTACAGAAATTTTAAATATTATTTTTCAACAAGTCTGCTAGGACCACGTGAAAGTTTGCTTATTTTTATTAAAAATTATCTATAAATAGTTCGCGTACGAGATTTTTGGACCAAGATATCTGCAATCCAAGCAAAATTGAAAGCAAGTTTTATTAAAATGTTCAATTTATATTGTGTTTGTGTATTATTAAGCAACTGTATTCTAGTTACTTTAGTGACGCACAATTCGTTGAATACAATTGTATATTACAGTCCTCTTTTTGATGCCAAAATTTTTAGTAGGTGTTATTGCTCTTTTTTAGTTGCCAGTTTTTCTGTGGATTGCTATTTCATTGTTTCGTTCTCTTGTTTATGATTCTTTCTCTTTTTGGCATTCACTACCTCGGCAGGATATTTTTCCGTGCATCAATATAAAAAAAATTAATCAGAACCGTGCCGGATACACAAGATTCTGAAAAACATATTTTTATTGATTCAATTAAAAATTCTAAAAAAGTTACTTTTAATGAAATTGAATTTTTTCGAGTTGCGATTAAGGAAAAAGGGGATAGAAACGTGCGATTTTGCATAGCTTTTGGGGACATAAACAACTGTAAAAAATCATGAGGAGATTTTTAGATGCCACCTTTTTTAAAAAATGGAAGCCAAATGAAAAAACGCCTAAAATATGGAAAAATGTTTATGCCAGGGTTTAAAAAAGGCAGTTTCAATTTTCAAATGATATTAGAAAAATATCAGTACGATAATTATTTCAGAAGATACAGGTATATAAATCTAGAAGAGTTAATTTTGCTTGGACTACCAATATTTTGGTCCAAAAAGATGGTAAAGGATTTTTTTATAGCCCATTTACAAGAAAAATAGACAAATTTTCGAGTGGTCTTAAAAGATTTGTTGAAAAATAATTTTTTTTATTTTTGTACGCTTTTATATTTTTTACCCTTTCAACCCTCAGTACAAAGCGGTAGGAGTAATAAAAGTTTTTGAGCAATAGATTCCAAAACTTTAAAGTTTTCAAATGAGCATGATGAGATTTTCGATAACGAATTTTTTTTTTTTTTTAAATAACGGCCATATGAAAAAACGCTTAAAATATGTAAAAATTCTTATTGTTGAATTGTTTCAAAAACAAAAGTAGGAGAGTGGTGTAATTTTTTACAAAACAAATTGCAAGGGCTTAAATATATAATAATATATTTAATATATTTATTAAATATATTATTATATATTTAAGCCCTTAAGAATATCAAATTTTCAAGCATTTAACAAATTTGTTGTGAAATAATTTTTAAAATTTTGGTATGCTTTTAAATTTTATATAAAATTTAGGGATATCATTTCTCACTCTTTCAACCCTCCGTGCAAAAACTTGTATAGAATGTACTAGAAACTAAAAATTTTCACGCGGTGAATATTCGATGATTTTTCGCTGAGATACAGCTGTTTGAAATTTTGTATTTAAAAATAACTAATATTTGGAATATTACTACTAAGCCTAGTTAGTATCTTTTTCTGCATTCATTTCTTCTATTATAAATAATAAACATCAACAAATTTTAATATTTTTGTTATTTTGTTTATAGGATCCTAAAGAAGGAGCTCAAACCACAATCCATTGTGCAGTATGTGAAAAAGTAGATGGATTTTCGGGCAAATATTTTCAAGATTGTAAAGAACATTGGACGTCACGAGCTGCTCAAGATAAACAATTAAGTGAAAAAGTTTGGAATGCAAGTGTAAGATTGGTGAAATTACAAAAAAATGAAATCCATTATTAAGGTTACACGGCCACTATAGTCACACTCATTAAATATACAATTATTCTGAGGCGTTATAAAAGTAATGAGGTTTTACTTTTATATACATTTGTAACACAAGCAAGCGGGACTATTATTATAATTATTTTTACCATTTATGTAGGTGTAGGGCTGTATATTTTAAGGGAACTTATCAAGCACAAAAATTTTATAGGTTGTTGTCAAGTCGCATCTTTAATCAAGAGAAGGTTAAAGTGGTTTATCTAACTTCACTCTCGCGCATAGACAATTTTGTATCGCTTAATATGTATAATCTATATAAGTTAAGAAATCTGTTTTCCAAACATAACTTTTTTCCGGTTTCCATAATGCGATTTCCAAGAAATTCCGAAAAATTGAAGAAAAACAAGTGCAAATAGACAGTGTTGATTACGCAATCGTTTGTAAGATTACGCAATGTTTTTTTACGTCATGCTAGTAAAGAAAGATAGTCACTCTTAGGTAGTCACACACATAACTGATATTTCCATATAATACATACTATATATTATAATGTTATAATTTAATTTGCGCCCTCACGGGTAATAATGATTTTTACGAAAGAATATTTCAAACAAAAGTTGTTTATTTTTATAAAGAACATTTTTTACGTTTAAAATTTTATTCTATCTCTAACGGTTTACAAGATGAGATCTACGGACATAAGACCCAATTCACCTACATGGTATAAAAATGTAAAAGACGTTAAATTTTTCCTGTAATGGAGCGCCCATAAAATCCGTGGCTCAACGTAAACCTCTTTGGAACTCCTCCTACCAATGTAACCTACCGTAGAATTTACTGAGACCCCTTTCCTCGGATGGAACGTGGTTTTTTTTATTTTCAAGTAAAAAAGACATTTTGTATTTTCTGAAACGCTGGCATTACGACATTGTAAGAATATGGCGATCATAAAATTGAAAAGTACCCAATGTTTGAACTGCAAATTATTCGTTAACTGCAAATGTTTGAACTGCAAAATTAGTGGGGAAAAGGACAAATTTTTAAGGGTCATTTTTTTTTTTAGCAAAATGGATTCTCCTGAGGTAGAGAGGAGGATATTACTAGGTTTTGTAATTATTTTGTGTCAATGATTTAACCCCTGAACCAAAAAAGGGGTGTTATAAGTTTGACCGCTATGTGTGTCTGTTTGTCTGCTTTGGCATCGTAGCACTTAAACTTTCTTGTTTCGTTTGAAAGGTAATTTAATAGGGAGTGCTTTTAGTTATGTTTCATTCAAAGGGGAGTTTAGGATTCCGTGCCCGGAACAAATGAAAAATAGGCGAAGAACCTCAAAATCGGTTCAGTGGTCTTTAATGCGTTTCAAGTGCGAGTTTAGGGTTCCGTACCCGAAAATTTTTCTCGGGGTTTTTTAAATTTAGTAAATCTTACTTCTTTGTTATATATATTTTGTACCACTAGATTGCGTAGTCTCAGGAACCAATGTTCGTATTACTACAAAAACTAAATCGAGTTTTTATGTAAATGTTTTTTGTAGATTGATGCGTTTGTTTAGAAACGTAGTGTATGTATTATTCTAGTGGCCTTATAATCTTGAAGACTGAAAATATGTAGTCAGTGAAGTTACGAAAAAATGAAATTCATTTCTAAAATTGTTATTTTTCTAAATAAATTTTATAATAAAATATTAAAACAAACGTATAAATGAATTTATTCAAGTAGTTACCTAGACCAACAATCTATGTGCTGTTTAACTTCATTCAAAACTTCTGTCGATTCAGTTAATTACTGTCAAAAATTTTAAATTATACTGAGTTTTATCTGATTTTATAATTTCCATTACACCAAATTACATAGGGGAAAAAATCGAAAAGTTCTACTAGTTAAATTTGATTGTTGAAGATCAATAATATGTAAGCCATTGAGTATAGATATGTAATGAGTACGACCTACATAGACATTTTGATTAATTGAATGTCCTAAAAAACGTCACCAGCTATTTACTTCATATTTCGGTACCAGTTGGATTGCATCTGTTGAAGCATTTACAGCGCAAACTCATCTCTCCACCTTCTTGATGGTCGTCCTTTTTTACGTTTGAAATTTAATGGCACCCATAAAGTACATTTGGTCGACCATCTATCATCTTTTAGTTTGATAATATGCACGATCCATCTCAATTTTTCAATACTGGCAGTTACATCTTTGATCTTTGTTATTGATCTAACAGTTTTTAGATGTAATCCTGTCAGTAAGTTTGTGGTTAAGCATATATCTTTCCACACTTCTCTGGCAAGTTCTTAATTTCTTGTAATTTGAAATGGTCAAGGCAGATGTTTGAGTGCCATAAGTTAAGATCGGAAGGATGCACGTATCCCAAAAATTTCTTTTTAAAGAGATGTTTTTTTTCCATTTGAAAATTTCTTTTAGGGAGCAAATTTTTTTCTTGGCATGCATTATTCTTTTTTGGATTTCAATGCTTTCTGATCTTCAAACAAGACTATTTTCCCGAGGTATTTAAAACTATTTACTCGCTTTATTGTCTCATATTCTAAACTAAGTCTAAGGTTGAGACTATATTGAGTTCCATTCGACTTCCATTTGGTTTTCTGAATTACGTGAAATACTCGGAATTTCACTCGCCAATAACTTGGAAAGTGTTGACTTTTCGAAATTTACTTAAATGACTTACTTATGCTTAAAATTCTTACTTACCGTCAAACTTTAAGGTTAATCGGAGCTATAGGAAAAAATTTAAAGATTTAATTCTCGTTTACTGGAGTAATCAGTGAGTGTATAATACAAAGCTAGATTATTAAATGGCAGTTTTGCTGTAAAATAATACAAGGGCTGAAAGGAATAAAAACATCAAAAACATATATATTTTTTATACCATATATATTTTAAATAACACATTAAAATTCGGAAATAATGTTTTTTGCTGTTTTATTTTTTTTTAAACAAATCAAAATATTAATAATATTAATTAATAGCCTTAATTTGTAGATATTATATACCTATTTATAATAATATATATATAATATATAAATTTTTTTTTTTTTGTAATTTTTTATCATTATTTTTTTATTAATTAATAATTACTTAATAACTTATTGTTTTGTTTTTTCATGTTTATTTATTTATTTTCTTTTAAATATTTACAAATAATATATAAACTACAATTCATTTTTCAAAATACACATTATTATTATTTTTTTTTTAATATATTATTAACAGCATACGCATTTTGAGATCACAAAATATTTTTTTAAACAAATTTTTCATTTTAATAATAACAATCTTTGTAGATACCTCATATATTTTTTAAAAAATTTCTTCATTTTTTTTTTTTTTGTTTCACTTAAATTAGTAAAGTGCCAAAAATTTCAAACCAAGAAAATACATAACAAACGAGAGTGCTAGTTTTTTTATTTGCCCAAAAAAGGAAAGGGTATTAATTAAAATATGATAGATAATCAAATATACATTTTTATATTTTGAAGAATAAGTCAACTAGTTGGAAATTAGTTTTCGTAGAATATTTCCGGCGGTTTTATTCTCTCTAAGTGACTAGCCCTTAGTTTCATGCCAATGTCAATCGTCATGCTAAGAGCTTCGTTGCTTATCGTTTGTAGTTTAAAAAAATTGTCGATTGTTTGATCAAATCTTATATATTATTCTTCTAGCCTGTTTTTCTGTCGGTTCGCAAGATTTTCCTTATCCCTTTATCAAATTCCGTGATTTATCCCTCATTTTAAAAATTACCGTGTCGGAAAGTGTTGAAAAATTGACTCGACTTATACGAGGCGTTCCAAAAAACTGGTTGAAGCGATCGGAGATATGCATTTAAGCGTCAGTCGAACCACTTTGCGGCGCATTTTGAAGGATAATTTTCATTTATTTTAGTATAAAGTGCAATAAACACAAAGAATATTGCCAACAGACCTTTCGCGAGTTCAAGGCGTTTGCCGTAACGAAATCAATACTATACCGCCCGAGATGCTCGAAAAGGTAATGTAAAACGCAGCAAAAAGATAACATTTTGTTTTGGCCAATAGAGGCGCCCACTTGATTGATGTTGTATTGAAAAACTAGTCCAAATAAATTGCAAATGACCAAACTGAATAGAAATACCTCATATACAGAAATCGTTTTTTTTTTCAAAGTTATTCAATGTTCACATACCGACATAAAAGATGGCGAATCCGTTACGTTCGCAAGATTTTACGTGCGGACCGAATATCCAAATCAAATTATCCCAAATTGTTTGATTATTATTTGAATGATATGAGTGTTTCGTAGATCTTGTATGCCCCAAGATGATACAATCTGATACTTTGGTTTAAAAATGAAATCATGATTCACGATTGCAACGCCAACATAAAATTTAAAAATGTATGTTTATATCTATCTTGTTTTAATTAATATAATCTGTAGAGTGTCCCAAATTGAACGCCCGATTTAATTTTAAAATCAAATAATAATCATTACAGTAGAATGTATAAACTATGCTGTTAAAAAAATAGGTCGACCAAAAGACCATTCATACTACGACAACGCGATCTTTTGATAAAATTCAGAAGCATTAAATTGTATAAGTTCAAGAGCCACTTAATAAAGAATTTATATTAATAATGAATTTGGTTTCAAATTTAAAGAACTTATGAAAATAAATATACGTAATTAAGGCTTTTGTATACTTTACATTAGTATCTGATTTACACGAAAAAAGTATTACCTATTTTCAAAATACAATTCAAATTTACTTCGAAAACAATAAAGAGTGTCGTGGAGTCTTGAATGACATCGCGAATTGGCATACAAGCATTTTTGTGTATGCAAGTTCATGCAGTTGTAATCAACTAACCTGCTTCGTTCTATTAAAATGTAATGTTGTTTGCATTGCGTTTGTTATGTGCGTGACGTAATAGTAATACTTTCAATACTTTCTGATTGATGTTTGCTGTGACGTGACTGAATATTTTTTTATGAAAAATAATTTTGTATTTTGTTATCTATTCTTAGTGGACAAAAGCCCTAATTTATGTCATATAACATGAGACAACTATAAAATAAAACTTGTGTAGTTTTATTACTTTTGATTGATTTTCTTAGTAATTTTGGTTGTTTGATTCAAAAGGTGGGTTTATAAGTCATAATTAATTTTATAAACCCAACTATAAATCGGAAATGAGTTTATAATATTAATTATGATAAACCCACCTTGTGAATTAAACAACTATAAATAGCACATTGGGAAAAGTTATGCCATCGAGCAAATTTTAAAAAACTTGTCGATTTAATTTCTTTTTTTCCTTTAACAGCAATCGTTTTAAGAGCAAATAATTGCACAAAAGGTCATAATTTTTGTTTATTTTATACAATAAAAGTATTAAAATAAAAACATTCTAGATAACCTCATTTTGAATTATTTAGAAAATTTTATATGTTAATTTATGACTAAAATTTTGATGACAAGATTTGTCTGGCGCATAAAATTATTTTGTCAAAAAAATTAAATCGGGCGTCTAATATGAAATATTCTTTAATAAAAAAAATAAAAATGTACAATCAAAATCAAAAATTGTGTTCAAACTCAAATCATAACATTGTTAATTTCTACACAACATATATTATTTATAATTAATCAGATGTAACGTTAGATTAAATATATAATTTATAGACTTTTTTTTTTCATGTGTATAATATAGATCACTAATTATTTATTATTTTTAGTGAATAATTTTTTTATATTATAATTAATTAATGAATTAAGAATATATTTTTTTTAAATATATATATTACTCTCTATTTTGTACTTTACGATTGAGTTTTTTATTTTATTTGTTTGTTTGTTTGGTATGGAAGTTCTTGGCCGCACTAACATACGTATAATTATTTTTTAAATATTTTTTTTGTTTGTTTTTTTATTATTTTAAAAACACTTGGAGCAATAAATGTATATACAAAAGCTTATCGATTTGTTTTTTAAATAATTTTATGATTGGAAAGTATTTTTTAAGCATTTTAAATATTAATTTCTAAATGATTTGACTGATGAAAGTTGATAAGAAAATGAAAAATTATCGTCTTATCTAATTGAAAGATAAAAATCATGTATGTAAAAAATCTTAGCGCATTTAATTTAGTAGGTATTTAAACCATTTTTCAGAAAAACGTTTTTTTATGAAAGTAACCAATAAAAAAGAAAGAAAGTTGTTTTTTTAATTTATTGGTTTAAGTTTAAGAGACTCTATTTGAATAATTTCGAAAATTTTTGTAAAATTTTATTGTTAATTTTTAAAAGGCTACAATACAAATATTTTATCGTATTAAATGCGAAAACTTTTACTTAAGGTACTAAATTCCCCGTGCCTTGAAATTTTCTTTACGACAATCTATAAGGTCTGCTTTACTGTTAACATGCTCAATCGTAGAAGATTCTAAGATGGTATAGACGATATAGTCATAATAGAAATTCATAAGAAATTCCCATGAAATTTGCTGAAGCCATTGGACTTAGTAAGACTTTGATAATATCTGAACAATTGAGAAATTAATAAGGGACTCAAAAACTTAAACTTATTTGGTTTCATACTTTTGGTATTAATAAATGAAAAAACACAATTAACGATTAGGCAAAATTTCACCTGATTGTCGTGGAAAAAAGCTCCAAATAATATCGACTATAATTGGGCAAATTATACGCCTCGTAAGGTTCACATAAAATGGTTTCACAGTAAATGAAAGTGTTTTCAAAAAACTGTTTTTTCAAACTGTTTTCAAAAAAATTTGTTTTTGGGAATCATTTAAAAAGCTCGACGTTTTCCCTCCCATTTTTACCCTCAAGCTGTGTCTACCAAATTTATTATATTTGAATAATTATTTTTTATCAATAATTATTGATACACGAGAATTTGTTAAATTTGGATTTTCCTCCCTAACTTTGAAATCATTAAAATTTACTCGGTTGCACCAAAAATTTATGATGTCGTAATATGTCGGCTCTCATTTTTCGACCATATCGATATATTTAGACTTTAAAAACGTTTTCTTATTGACTTGATTGGTTATTGAGGAATTATTTTGATTGTATTAAAAGTTTAGTACTGCGATGATTTGGTATGTTTTATTAGGTCTTCGGCCAAGCGTAGTTTTAGTAAGTCAGTTCAGAAAGGCTGAAAATTTCATAAGCGTCAGCTAGTACTACTAGCTGACTAGCGTCTGTCTTAAGTTTGAACTGATTCAAAAAGGGGAGAACTGGTTTTAATCGACAAATATTCAAAAAAAATATAGTCGATGTTATGTCATCCGCATTGGTAAACGGGTTCTTAGCTAGTCCGCAATGCTAAATATGTCGGTCCAAACTTGAGACAGACGCTACATCTATGGCACTCTATTGCGACCAAAACTACGCTTGGCCGCAGACCTATATCTTCAAATATGAAATGATGAACAGAAGAACCTAAATAAAATAGGACTACACGCAATCATTCAGGAGCCATTACATACTTGACACATTTTAAAACATTTATTTTCATAAAAAGAGCATTGGAAAAATTTCGTAAGTCGCAACAAATACCCTGATAAACCGGTGTGATGGCTATTTAAACACACATTAAAAACACATACAAAATTCATCTTACAAATTTTCTTTTATTATAACAAATTCGTGCAAGATACGCAATTTTGAAAAGAAAAATTATATACAATATGCTTAAAAAATACTTAACACATAATTAATAATAATTATATAAAGTTTGTTTTTATGAAATTTAAAATATGTGTAAAAATTAATTCATATATATTAAATTAATTAATATATGCGATGGACAATTTTAATCGATAGTGTGGTTAAAATCTAATTGAAAAAAAAATTCTGGTTTAAGATATATTGCGAACTCTAGTCCCGCCATCTGTGAGGGAATTAAACAAGTTATCAGAAATCTTAGCCAGTAATGAAAGTAAAAAGAAATGTTTATGTATGGATAGAAACATTTGTATGAATGTATGGTTAAAAATAAATATGTATTTGTGTAAATACTTTTTTGAGTGGTTTTTTTCTTTTTTAAAATTTTTCAACTTGAACACAAATATAACAAATGTCATAAGCGAGAATTTTCTTAAGTAGGATCAAAAAATTCTTTAATTTCTTCTTTACAATAAGACAGTTTTTGACAGAAACTCGTACTATTTTCTTTATGAAAAAAAAAACAAAACATTTTTGACTGTGATAATTATTCCATAATGGTATTTTAGTCCAGTCGACAAATTCAAATTGGTGAAATATAGAAATAATGGTCGTAAACGTGTGATATCTCGTTGGATTCGAAATGATGTCCAGAATAATGTATCGAAAACGAAATATCTTTTTTGTGTCATTTTTTATGTATATGCTGACAAACGCTACCGATACATTTTTCTAGACATCATTCCGAATCCAAAGAGCTATCACAATTATAATTTATATATAGGACACAAGTATAATTTCCACATTCATTTACAGGAAACCCAATATATGATATGTGTTTGTTAAATAAAAATATATGATTCTTTAAAATTTTATTTTCAATGCAATATATCTTAAATTGATACGTTATTAGACGATATCAGACTTCTTGAATTTGAACTTGGTCTTCACGATCATCTAAGTCCCCCCTGATTTGTTACTGATAAGAGATAGAAGAAAATTTAAAATTAAAAAATTGTTCCATATAAAAAAGCAAACGTCTTTTATTTAGAATGATTTTTCGAGAATCAATAATTTCGACAGAAATTCAATGCGAATGAATTATCAGAGGCAATAAAATGTTTCCAACTATCTGTGAGGTTTTGACAAACATCACGCCTCTTACTTAGTGACTCTTTCTATCTCTTAGTGTCAGAAAACGAAATCAAAAATATACTTTCCTGTATGGTCAGACTTTTATATTCAATATTTACTCAAATTATTCGATTTACGAAAAATTATTTCTAATAAAAACATATTCTAATAAGAAACAACTTTCTAATGTTAAGTTATCTTCTATTCCTGAGCAGTAACGAGCCCGAGGAGATTTTGAAAATCCAGATCATATTCAAGGTGTCTAAAAGATGCTCCCTTTTGAACTCAACCAATTTTTGTATCAAAATTTTTCTGTATTTTAGTTTAGTCGTAAGATTTTTACCGTTGTCGATTTAAATGGCCCACCCTGTATTTTTTATTGGTACATACATTTTTCAAATATCTCTAAAATTATTTTTATCATCAGTTTTTTTTTTGTTAAACCTTATTACAATTATAAATTATTGGCTTTGTAAAAATCTGGCCTATATAATTAAATTCAAGAGAATTATTTTCAAAAATAATTAAAAAATTAATTACTTTTTGTTTTTGGATTCAATAAAATTATTACAACTTAAATTGTACTTTTTTAAAGTGAACAATTTTTTTTTTAGCACCTATATAATGTGACGAAAATTTGACGGTTAAATTTAGAAGAAAACGGGAAAAAATAAAGAAATAATAATTTTTAATAATAATTAATTTATACAAAAAGAATGATTGGTTTTTTAAAATTATTACGACTATGGCTAATACATTTATCCATTACTTGGTTTGTATCTATGGTAAATTAGTTTTGTGTTTGAGATTATTTTATAATTATTTAGTAGTGACGGCTTTGTTTGAAAGGGATCTCAAATCGCAAAGTGAAGAAGTTGATTTTTTTCACTAAACTCCATGGCATCATATTAGTTTGAGACACCTTTCATTTGATATAATTCATAGTATCTTGGTAAAATTGCCTACATGGTTATGTACAACTAACGGAGGTGACTAGCATTTATTTTGAGATATAAATAATAACACATTTTGGCAACACTTGATATGAAGAGATGTACATGCATATCTCTGGATTGGAATTGAACACCAGACTTTTGGCGTTCCGAGATAGTGATCAATAAAACAAGACACTGGAAATGCCAAAATATGAACATTTCTTGACTATTTTGTTCTTTTCGGTTTTGTGTTGCATCTTTGAAATTTGGCACAGTGGTTTATTTGATTGTAGTAACTTCGTACTGAAAAATCGACTGCTCAGGGGGGCGGGGGGAGGTTGATGTGAGCTTAAACCCCTTTTTGGAGGATTTAAAAAAAATGAGTTTTTTAAAAATTATGAAAAATTATACAAGCAAAAAAAAAAAAATTTTTTTTAATTGTAGCTGAAGTAATTTGGCACATTTACGTTTCTTATTCGACTTTCTACCTCCAAAAATGAAAAAATGAAAATGTGTCAGAAGCGTTTATCAGCACATAAAAAATTGCAAAATTTAATACCTATCTGAACTATCGAAAATTTTTTTTTCAAATTTATTTTTTCAGTATTTATTATGAATTAAAAATTTTAAACCCTTCTTTTTAAAATACTTTTTTATTTTTTTGTTCTGTTAAAAAATGTCATACTATTTTTAATATAAAGTTGACTGCAGAAAAATTAAATAAGAGGATTTTGCGTGTGCTTGAATTGTAACATCTTAAAATTGGCATATCTCGGTCAATTTTGAAGCTAGAAAATCGAATAAAAATGTACACAATTACTTTAGCTAAAACTTTTATACATATACATTTTTTTATATTTATTGCATAGTTTTTTCGTAATTGTGTAAAAACCTGATTTTTTAAACACCCAATAAAGAAGCTCTAAGACCTCCTCCCCCCATTACATAAAATAAGATTACGTTGCCTTTTTTTTTAAATTGGGAAAATTTTGAGGTTACGTTTAGAATTTAAACAACAACCCATGAAAACAACCGATCATTTTTGACAGTTAAATTTTAGTCAAACAATTTTTATAAATTTTTTTGTATAATTAATTGTAAAAAAAAAAAATATTTCAAAAATGATTGCTGATTTTAGTAAAATGTTTGGAGGAACCTGTTTCTTATGGTTTAGTTGGGTACTGGTTAATTAAATCTTACAGTAAGTTAACGCTAGTCATCTCCGTTAGTAAAATACAACTTTATAGGGTATTTTACTAACAATAGAATGATTTACAAAAACAATTAATTTATTAATTTACTATATTTGTGTGTTTGTTAATTATTTTACATTTGGGAATAGAGAATAGTAATTTTTTTAACTGAAAAATTTATGAATAAATGTATTTTTTTTTAAATTTTGGTTCTTATTTGCGTTTTTTAGTGTTAAATTTTCATTTTTTTCTAAAAAACTGATTAAAAGTGAAAATTTAACCATGAAAATATACAGGTTTTTGATTGTTTTTCTGTTTTTTTTTTTGGATTGAAAAAGAAATTTTTTATATACACACAACTAACTAAAATATTTTCATTTAATCACACACACAAATAAAATTGTTAGAATTATCTGAAATAAACAATATTACACTGATTACGTTAAAAATACGTACAAAAAAGTGGTGGGGGAAACAAGAAAGAAAAAAAAAACCACAAAATGAATTTTTTGATGTGTGTATTTTTTTTAATATTATAAGGCTAATAATAATAATAATTATAATAATAATAATAAGAATATTATAATAATATTAATATAATTGAAAACAATGTGGGGTAAATTTAAAGAGAGGGCAGGGGTAATGGATTTTGTTAACGATTGGGAATTAAGGAGAAGGGAGATTAGCTTAGCCTGTGCTGTTTTTATTTTATTTATATGATTTTTTATTTATTTTTCACATTTTTGGCGAAATATTTACAGCACCGAGGATTTTGTACTTTTAAATCGATAAAAATATGTTTTTTTTTTTCATATTAACAATTTTTTTTCCTTAAGGTTATTTTTAAGAGATAAAATTAATAAAAAAATAACAATATTTTTTTTTGTTTGTTCACAAAATTGAAAATAAATTTTTCACATTTGCAATGTATAATACTTTTAAATATCTCCAAAAATTTTAATCAAGAAAATATTTTCTTTTATGGCAGTTACTTTTGCACTGCCATAAAAGTAATATCCTCGTTCAATTATTTGAAAATTAATAAAATGGACGCCGGCATCCAAATAAATTTTGTGTTTAATTTTTTTGAAAAATTAAACAATTTTTAAAGTAATCTTTTTAAATAAAATGTTGTGTCCTAAATAGCTATATAAAAAATTTTGTATAATTTTAAAAAAATTTTCGCAAAATTATTATACATTCATATTTTTAATAATTTTTTGTGTTTTTTTGTTAAATAGTAAATTCTGGTTTTTTAAATTTTTATTTGTATAACAATTTTTTTTTTGTGTTTTGTGTTTTTTGGGACGACGAGACATTACTAACATAATATAATACTACAATCATTTATATAATTAATTAATAATAAAAAGTAATATGTTACAATTTTTTTTTAAATATTTTTCATCATCGCAGAGAGAATTATTCCAAAGTGTGTTGTTTTTAAAAAATTTACAAAAAGCGATTGAATCATTGATTCATTTTTTTTTTCGTGGATCGATTATTTTCATTGGTTAATATTTATATATATTTCTATAATATAAAAAACGTTTTGATATTTTTAATTCGATAATCGTTTTGTTCTCTGATTTGGGTTATTTGGGTTAAATGCTGGGGTATGTGAGTTCGAATTGTGAAAAAGTGATTTCACTCGTAGTACTTTCAATAAATTTTTAATTTCTTTTCAATTATAATGCTATTTAAAAAAAAAGTTAAATAGAAAAAAATTTGTAGGATCATTTTAAGGCCGTAAATATTTCTATGAAACTTTTTCAGAATTATGTAACAGAAATTGGGTGAAGCATGATTTACTTCGACTATCTCCGGCTTTACTTATACTTCGGCTATCCGTAGATACACTGTTTTTTTAATGACAGAAGAAAGATAAATAAAATGTGGTAACAGAACATTTAATAAGTAAATTTAATATACTTTTCTTCCATATGAATTAATGTACTTGTCACACGTAAACATATGTAACCTAAAAACTAATTGTAAACAAAGTTTGAAATTTCAATTATGGCGCTTACACTCTCATCAAGTAATGAACGTGGTCCGAAAGAAGAACAGTCTGAAGGGTTAAATATCTCTATCTCATTTTTTGAGTAGAATCGATTAGTTGCAAGCGATGATTCGTTTTTAGTTTGTTTTTGTTTCGATTATTATCGATTATCGGTAATTTCACTCGATTGTTGTAAAACTTCGAATCAAATGTGAACGAATCAGTGTAAGGTGTACACGAAAGATTCCGATACTAAATTATTTATTTAAAAGATGTGTTTAGGATGTTCGAATTTTAAGGCATAAAAATATGATTTACAATTATTAAATTTTTTTGGTATTTTTTATTCCAAAATTTTGTGTAAAACCTTCTTTTGTAGAAATTTTACGTTTAAAAATTCATTCCCTACACATTTTTTCCCAATTTTCAATTTTAGCTTTTATATAAGGCTGATGCGCTTTATGTTGAAGCTCGAACTATTTTTAATTTTTCAAATCTGTTCTGAAACTCTTTTTTGATATTGAGATGAAAAATTATTGAAATGTACGCAGTGAAATCAGAGGTAAACAAAGGTATTGTTTTTCTGTAATGTGAAAAAGTCATCCAATTAAATTTAATATTTCTGGATAAAATTATGTGACTAATAATATCTCTTATTTTAATTAGAAAAGATTTGAACATTCAGAATACTGAATTAAATTAAAGCGCAAATATTTAAACTTATCCAGAAATATAAATTTTAATGTCTAAAAATTCCACATATTATGATGAGTACAATCATATATCATCAGTAGTCTTCAATATGTCTAATTAAAAAAAGCATGATTTATGGGTCATATTTAATCAAATTTTGGGAAACATAATCTTATCCTCACAAATATTACGTTTAATTTTTTAGTCAAAATAATTCGAAGGTTGGAAAATAGAAAAAATCATTATGTTTTCTATTTATATATTACTCTGTATCATTTTGCCATTTAAATTCTTGAAAACCACTTCCAACAACTTGTGAACCGTGCTGAAGACATAGCAAGTGATGCAGACACGCCAGAAACCTACATTACTCCAATCAAGGTGTAATCCGAGTGAGCGCGGAAGAATGGCGCATCCGAACCCACGTAAAAATTCAGGAGATCCTGAAGTCTATTGTGAAGTTCATTAAATCACAAAAGAAGGATGGATGCTCAAGAAAATATTGCATGCCAAAGTGGTCACATGAAGAAGATCAAGGCCTCGACTCGGATGGTTGGACCAAGTTTTCGACGACCTGAAGGTGATGTAAGTCACTGGATGGAGATCCGCTGTCAAGAACCGAAGCATCTGGATTAAGAACAACAAATTTTCTCATTTTTCGATAAATCAACGAATGCAATAAATTCTAGACCGTGTTATTAGTTTTGGACACTAATAACTATGACCCTACTACTTCCCTATATGTATGACTACTAGGTAACAAATTTTGTTCCCTAATACTCCGAATATTAGAATAATGGTGTCCGGTTGCCTTTACGTTTCCAGCAGGATAAAATTCGTATTGATAATGATTACTAAAGCCTATTGTAAAATTTAAATCAAAGAAGATGTTTGTCGGAAATCGGAGTATGAACGCATTTGTATAATATAATCCATTTTTGAAATTTATATAAGAAGTTGATGTAAGAAGTTGATTATATTGCGCTTGCGTGCGGCATCCGATATCCGACAAACGTCTTCCAACTTCAATAATTGTAGAATTAGAGTTAATTCAAGAATTGCAAGTAGCTTAGTAAATAAAACGCTTGTTATTTTGGGTGAAACTCTCGAAGTTTTCGGACTAAAAAATTAAGTATATATTTACATCAAGTAGATAGTACAGCTTTTTTTTCTTTTAAGGTACAGCTCTGTCATTTTTTGGTGGGTGAATGCACGTTTATATTTAAAATAATTTTCAACAATTTTCTTTTTACAAAAGAAAAATCACAATACATATATCCCATGTATGTATATTAATTGTATAATTAATAATTAAGAGATGAAGGGTAAAAAGAGGTAGGGATAAGGATTCTATAAGCTAATATTACCTTCATTATCTCGTCAAATCTCTCACTTTAAATAGTCGTTGAAATATTACAAATAGAAAAAAATATATATATAAACATCTACAATAAATTATTATTTTACGCCCTGACAATATCCTTAAATGATAATACGAAAAACTGATTATCTCAGAGAAAAATATATTTTGTTCGTAGGGCTTTCTTTTTAGAAGATAAAAACTTAGGGAAAATATGAGGGGTTGAGGGGGAGATATTACATTAAATACAACACTTTTCGGGGTCATTATTATTTTAAATTCGTAAAATTTTTAGTACGCTTTTATTTATTATATGTATGTATGAATCGACAAAAAAAAATAATAATATGGCGAATAAAAAATATGATAATAATGCTTTATACAAAATGTTTATATCCAATTCATTTTTTTGTGGATAATTTTTATTTTATAGCCCGTAAATTAAAAGTAATCACTTAATAAAAATAAGGAGTATTTTTTTTGATTCGCTTGATATTTTTAAGTAGTTTTCTTTCCATTATTTACATCTAGTTATTCCTGAATTCCCAATTTTTATATTTTTGAATTTTTCAAAATAATCAATTTTGTAAGTTTTAAAACACAATAATATGGCACTTTCAAATATGTATAAGTATCGTGAAGCCCAATATATTTTTGCTTTTAAAATTTATTTTCCTGGACATTAAGCTTTTATTATTTTTTGTTTTTTAACATTTGTAATAATATTAAAAAAAATTGGCGCATTTTTCAAATTTTCTCGAAATTTTAAACAGGTATATATCGGTGAAAACTGATCGGATCTGAATGAAAAACATATGATCCGATAACTTGTACTTTCTAAAACATTTTTATCATCTCTTACAATTGAATGCGCAGGGCTGAAACACTTGCAGAAAATTAATTAATTAATTTGATATTATATAAGTATGACATAAGTATTTATACTACAAATTGAGTAAATACAATTGTAATACTATTAAATTGCTGTATCTCTTCAAACAACGATCTTACAGAAATGAACCGGAACTCACTGAACTTTTGTAATCAAATTAAAATTAATAGTAATAGAGTAATTAAAGACTTTTTTCATTATTTTTAAATATTATTTTGATAAATTTTTTGATTTATTGTTTTGTAGCAATTTTGATAGTAGCGAGTTTTAAGAGAAATAAACAAACTTTCGAATATTTAATCCCATGCACGACAAAATACTTATCAAATAATAGATAAATTTTCCGAGCGTTTTCAACCTTGCGCATAAAATATTAAAGGATGATAAAAATGTTTGAGATATTTATTCAAATACTTGAAATTACAAGCTAACGGATATATATTTCATTCAGATTCAATCATTTTCGCCGAAATTTACTCGTTCGAGATAATTTAAAATTAAGTGCCCACATTTTTTTTGTGGGGCAGTATATATATATGTAAATAAATACATAGAAAAAACAGATTAAAAAAAAAAAAAAATAATAATAATAAAATAAAATAAATTTCTAATTACCATTTTTTATTAATTATTTTGTGCTGCAAATTTCGTTAAAATGAAATTATTGTTTAGTTTAAAATTGGTAGAATATTTGGCTAACTGCCAGTTTACATAATAATGCAAGTCTCAATTATTGTGCCTTGAATCCTACGAATCTTTAAAGCTAAGGTCACACGTTTAACGCATGTTTTTTCAATGCACATTTGTTTGTTTTAAATGGAGCTCTAATTAACGTTGAAATTAACGTTAGTGTGAACAGCTCTATTTAAACTATTATATTGCAAAAACACACGTTAAGAAAAAACAGTTTAACACATCGTGTGACAGCCTAAATTATCGTGAATTTGATGATTATTACATCAACAAGTTCTTAAATCGAATAATTCGTTAATGGAGATAAAACTACCTCAAAAAAATCAATTCACAATAAAACATGATGTCTTTTTTTTTAATAAATGTGCAACAACTGGCATCCAATTGAAACGACTTTTCTTTTCGACAAAATTTCTAAAATAAAAAACAAATAACTCAAAAACAAAAACTTGTTCTCTAAATTTTTATACATCACCTCGCTAATTTTTTTTCGTAATTTATAAATTTTTTTTAAATATAATTAAATTTCTTATACAATTAATTTTTATATATTATATCAGGCAGTAGTAAATTTTGTGTTGTCGATTTTTTGTTGTCGAAAACAATAATAATAATAATATTAATAATAATAATTTGAGTACTTTTTTATCGACATTTTGACTTACTCAAAAACAAAAAACAAAACTTAAATATATTATATTTATATTTATATATATATATATATTAATTACACAGGGTTTTTCTCATCTAAAATTTAAGTTGGGGGACTTCTTTATCCTTTTGTATCTCTTTTATGCTTGTTCAAGATCAAGTTAATTACTTATTACAGTTAACACAAAAAAGGATGTCTTCCCAGAATAATAATCAATACGTTTTTATGAGTAATGCCAAAACAAATGATTTTATATAATAGTTTGCTATAATCGAAAATACTCTCCTTAAAGATTTGAACAAAGCAAAAAAATGTGTCATTACACTATCAAAATAATGCCATATTATAATATGACTTTTGTGACAACCTTAGTTGTCTGTTAACAATATCAAATTTCCTCTTTAAATTTTCATAATGGTCATTTCCAATTTTTGAATAAATTATATTTTATTTTTAGAATAATGACATGTTTCAGTTAATAAAACCATTACCAACTATTAAAATAGTATTTTATTCATAATAGTTCAATAACAGTTTGATAATGGTAATATCATCTGAATGAAACATGCCGTTATTTTGAATCAATTTTTATTTTTCAAAGTATTTTGGGGTTTAATTAATAATTAGCTCAAACTTGATTGCCAATGAACCCAATTTATTATTGATTTTTGATTTAAGTCATTCTATTGATAAGTCTTGATTTTGGGATAAGTCATTGTAATTATCTTGAAAGTGAGAAATTTCTTCGATTCGACTTTTATAATTGGTAATTTGTACTGATATCCATTTATGGTAAAAATGGCCCATTGTCAGAAACTTTCTTTATGAAGACACTTGTTAAAAATGCCCCGAATTATAATATATGGGGTAAAAGACGCATTCATACACTTTTTTTCGAATGTGCGATTACTTATCGCACGTAATTGATTATTTGAGTGCGATAAGTAAATTTCACGCAAGCAATTTACTATTCATTGCACGGAAAACAATGTGGAAAGAGAATACTCAAGCGTGATTAAAGAAAAAGTTTTATTATAATTAAAACTCTTTTTCTAGTTGTTTTAAAAGAGTGCTCGTTTTTCCACTAAGGAAAGTTTCAACAAGATCTTATAGCAAGAACATGTGTTTAGAATGACCAACAGATACAAAAATTTTAGCCAATTTCAATAGAATTTTGCCTTTTTTCAATTTCACGATTCTTTGTCATGTCTCAACCTTTTAGAAAAGTATCTTCGTTTATATCAAGCTATTTTATCGAAGGGCCTGCCTTCAACCAGGCACGCGCTGATATTCTTTCAAAATGGATTCAAATAAATTTGACATCATATCAAATTATTTCTTTAAACGTCTTCAATCTTTTGAATTACTCTATAGATCAACTAGAGGGAAGTAAAATCTTGTATGTGTGTGTTAACTGATAATAAAATCTCAAACCTCCATATTACATCATCAATCTCAAAACAAATAATTAATTAATTAAATATATTGATTACTTAATTATATAATAATGATTATGACACTTGAATCGTCGTGTAACCTTATTATTAAGGCTCTCATTGAATCATGATCATTCAGGTTCTGTTTTAATTATTGCTTTATCGGTATCAATCGATGAAGAAGTCGTCGCTGTCGATGATACTGATGACGATGTTGGAGATGTCATACCAACAGCACTACCTGGTGCCGTTGTTGGAGGTATACTCTTCGTCACATCTGAACTATTATCTTGTGACGGCGATGATTCCGACAACTCATTATTAATATTATTATTATTATTACTAAGATTATTGTTATTAATATTATTTGGCGGTGATTGTGGTGTATTGCTACTAGTTACACGTTCTTGACTTGATTCTCGACTCCGCGTTGAAGTTGGTGGCGATGGCGTAGACGATGTTTCAATTTTTTCCATTTTAACAATAACATGTTTCGCTGTACTTGTCGTAGATTTCGCATCACTATCCGTATCCTTTGCTTTTGTTTGTTGCTCTTCTAAATCAAAAATCTTTCTTTGTTGTGCATTGATTATTTCATCTTTTTGTCGACATAACATTTCTAATGTTCGATTATCATTGGCAAGAATTCTCACAATCTCTAATATTTCACGTTTCGAATCAACACTTACACTTTGTATTAAATTTTCAATACGTGATACATAACTAATTGTTGAATCATCGTTAGTTGTTGATTCAATCACTAAACTATTTTTTGTTGATGTAGTTGTGCTTATTGTGGGTTCAACAATCACTTTCGATGGTTTTACTGCAGTTGTAGTGGCTGCTGTATCACCCGAAGCATCACTAAAACTGTCATCTGTATCAGTTGATAATTCGATTTCTGAATTATAATTCACCAACTTGGATTTTGTCTCAATTATCACACTATTATGTGGTGGAGGTAAAGGTGGGGATGTTTCTCCACCACGATGATGAATAACAATCGGTGAATGATGAAATTGATCACGCGATATTACTGAAACTTCTGCACTAGGTGTTATAACAACTGATGATGGCGATGATGTAGTTGTTATGTCAATTCCTCCAGTCTTTGGTATTGTTATACTATTATTAAATGATGAGTCTGTACCACCACTGGGTGGTATTGAAGATGATGTTCGTAAATCCTCTTTCTGTGATGGAACTGGACGATACTTTTTATGTTGTTGTGGATGTAATGCAACATTTGGTTGAAATGTACGTTCAAATTTCTCTGATTCAGAGTGTGGTATTACTTTTTCTGGATGTTGCAGTCTAGGAGGTTCAGTCGTTCCCGCACCATTGTTATACGTTTGTTGTGGTGAAGGAGGTATTAGATGATGATGTTTTAATAAGTTTGGATCAACAATGTTCTTTGTATGATGTCGATGATGATGATGCGGTAACTCTTTGGGATGTACTGGATGATGATTCTCTTGTTTAATGTTAATGGTAGCAGAGCGTGGTGGTTGAATCAATGAAGCGGTTGTTGTAGGTGTTGTTAAACCAGGTTCTTGTTTTATATGTAATGTTGGTGGATAATTAGCACCCGTATTTGGTGGTGCTGTTGGATCTTTTGATGGTAATGTATTGTGTGGTGGTAATGCACGAAATGGATTTAATTGACGTGTTGACCATTGTTCGTATAAATGTAAATATAATGGTTCCATCGATGCTGCATAAATATATGCGGCATATTCATCGAATTTCGCTTTTTTCATTGGTACATCTAATAGTACGTCGCTACCTTTGATTGGATCGATGATTTCCGTTTTGATTATATCATCCATTGGTATCTGAAACATAAAAAGAAAATTATTAATAATCTATCTAAAAACTCTTGGGGTCAGCATTAATTTTTTATTAAGGATATAAAATTAAGAGGATTTAACAAGATCACGGCAAAGAATTGTATACCTTTACGAAAATTAGTTATAAATTATTAATTGTGCCATGAGTTTAAAATTGAGAAGCATAGTAAAATAAGAAGCCATTTGACACTTGACAAGAGACGTACATCGTTTAACACTATAAAAATTGCAATTTTTAGAAAGTCTGTCTTTCGAATTTGGGAAAAATAATGGACACAGTGATATAGAGGATAAAACTTAGAAGAAAGTTTCTTTGCAAGTTTTGGATTCAATGTACCATTAACGAGATACGGTTTCGTTAGTTATAGTCTGTAATTTTGTGAATTATTTATTGCTGGGCAAATTAAATTTTTTTAATATATTCAAAGTAGAAGGAACGACTAATTTTATTTATGGATATGTCAATTTAAAAAAAACACCCAGTAATATGTTTTTTACATAAAGATTTCATCATTTATGTATTAATATTGCCTATATGTTTGTATAACATTATTTATTTAAAAATATAGGCAATATTATTACATAAATGTTGAAATCTTTGTGAGAAAGCTCATATAAATGACATGACATAAAGATTTAGAAGTTATGATTATTCCAGGGCTGACTTATAATCATGAAATTTGAATCACAAGATTAATCGGACCACAAATAACTCGAGATGGATAGATTCTAACAAAGGAAGTTATTAGTTTCTGTTATATAAAAAAGCAGAAAATCAATGTACACTCAAATATAATTATGGTGCCTATTTCATCAATAAATGATCTGTTCAATCTTCCAATATATTTTGGAGACACGAATTCATTATGATGAAGCCTGAGTATGGAGGCAAAAGTATAAAGTTTACCATTTGTGTTTTATGAGTCAAATGTTATTAACACATTTTTTTTTCGTTAGCTTTCTCCTAGGTACGCTCACAAAAATTTTTGTGTTCTATATTGATGATTGTGCTATATACAAATAGTAACGGGGGGCGGCTGATGTGAAGAGGTACCTACCATAATTTGTGTTGAAAATTTTATAGGTGGTGGCAAAAATGTTTTTTATGATACCTCGTCATTGGTTGTACTCACATCAAAATCACAATCTATATAGCTTGGAGCTAGCAAGCAGCTATATAGTCATCGTGTGCTAAATGATTACACACAATATACCTATATAGTACACTAGGCAGTTTTAACCCCCGTATATTATGAAACCATAAAATACGTTATGTAACGATATATTATAAGTATATATTTACGAACAAAATTACCCGTTGAAGAGTTCATCGCTTTCTCCTTATTTTTGTTGCATAAAGAAGGAAAATATTTATAAAGGTTTTCCAATAAGGATTATAACAGGTTGGCTGATAAGTCCCCGGTCTGACACATATATGGCGTCGCTAGTATTAAATGCATATTATTTTTATATAGTACCAACCTTCAAATGATTCGTGTCAAAATTTGACGTCTGTAAGTCAATTAGTTTGTGAGATAGAGCGTCTTTTGTGAAGCAACTTGTGTTATTGTGAAAAAAATGGAAAAAATGGAATTTCGTGTTTTGATAAAATACTGTTTTCTGAAGGGAAAAAATACAGAGTCCGGAAACTCATTATCAAGCCAAGTTTTTGCTTCCACTGTATTTTTTCCCTTCAGAAAACAGTATTTTATCAAAACACGAAATTCCTTTTTTTCCATTTTTTTCACAATAACACAAGTTGCTTCACAAAAGACGCTCTATCTCACAAACTAATTGACTTACAGACGTCAAATTTTGACACGAATCATTTGAAGGTTGGTACTATATAAAAATAATATGCATTTAATACTAGCGACGCCATATATGTGTCAGACCGGGGACTTATCAGCCAACCTATTAGAACATTGAAATCGTAAAGCGGTTTTGTTGACAAAGCTACATTTGTCATTTGTTGTAGATAGAATGTTTCTAGTTTTAGTTTCTGAATCCGATTTCCCATGGCTTCGATTTTAGCTTCATAGATTTTATTCTTGAGAAATTCTCCATTAACATACGCAAAATTGTAGATAATAAAATTTACAAAAATTTTTACTTTTAGAATATGTTTCTCAATGTTTTATATAGAGATGGTTGCGTATCCAGTTCTAAAATACAAGATTTGAAATTTTTCGACAAAAAATCAAATTTTATATTTTATAGGTCGAATTGCATTAAAAAATAACTTTCTTGTTAAAATTTTATCTCTTCATACTGCTTTTTTAATGCGGTAGTTTCGAAACCTCCCGTAGTACTAATTTTATTCCGATTAAAATTGAAGTTATGAAACTCAAAGAAGCGTTAGGTACCACACGACACATGCAACAATGGGTGAGTGCTCCCTAGAAGAAGTGCTAGTACCGGGCCCCTATTAATGATAATTCATTTTTATACCAAGTATATATGAAATATATCATGGTATACTAAGTTTAGTCCTTGATGCTACGAACAAAATTTTGGTATAGGTGTTCATAAAATCACCTAATTAGTCCATTTCCGGCTGTCTGCGGGGCTGTCCGCCTACCGTGCAAAAGTTTAAATTTAAAAAATGTTCCTTATAAAAAAATATACAAATTTTGCTTGAAACATTTTTTCGTTAACATCAATGTTTACCTGTGAGGGCGTAAATTAGCTTAGAAACATTATGTAGTATGTATACACGCATTGTATATATTTTATATTTATACGTTAGATATATTATGTATGTGTTTGTTTATAGCATGTACTATATCCACTGAGAAAAAGAGAAGAAAGATAGTCTTATTGATTTGTATGTAAGAGCCACTATCTTTACTTACTTACATGACGTGGAAAAACAAATGATTGCGTAATCAATACTGTCTATACATGGTATTTCAATAATTACCTGTCAATTGTTTTTTTTCTTCGTTTTTTCAACTGGACAAAGCCAATGCATCTATTGCACAATAAACTTGCCTTTAAACTTCATTAGACTTTTTCATAAAAAACAAATGCTATTAGCCAGAAAGGAGAAAAACTATTTTTTGTAGGATATTTTTTTTGATTTCTCTTTAAGATATAATTTATGTCCTCGAAATAAAACTTTTGAGACATTTTCGGACATCGGATGGTCAAAATTATTTTGTATAATGATTATGAAAATATTATTTTATGTATGAAAATAACGATTTTCAATGAATGACTTTTCTCTCTAATATATTATCATAATTTTAAACATTTGGTTTTGAAAATTATAATTTAACGATTATTGTGGTAAAAATTATCATTAAAATTTTATTATTACACCAAAATATCAACTCTATTGTTTATTCATACCGAAAATGTACCTAAACTACAAGTTTAAAATATAAATTTATTAGAATCTTGAATAGGCTTTTAACAAAATTATTTTTGGAAAATTTATGAAATCATTATTGCTAATCACAGTGAATGTAATTATAGTCAAGACCTTTAAAAACTAGTATAATATCGAACTATCTATATTTGTTAACTAAAAGACACATGGCTGCAGTTTTCAATTATAAAGAAAGAAGTTTTTAACAGGGGGATGTTTTTACCACTCCAAATCTGAACTTTGTTTAAAATGAGTAATTTCTATTTTTTCCATTTTGAAAAATTTGTGGGCACCGATAGTTATGATTCGATAGTTACGTTAAACGTTAAGAGGTGGTGGAGGGAGTCAACGAAATGTGACATTGTGCGACAAGGGGTAGTGTGGGGTGCTAAAGTTTTGTGACGTCACATGTTAAAATTTAAAATATAAACGGAAAATTTTTATGTAAAAACAAAAAAATTAATCCATAAAAATCAAGTTTTTATTTTACTCCCTTTCTAAATTCTCCCGTACCTACCTACTAAAAATTTAAAAAAAATTAAAACTTGAATCTTTTATTAACGTAATCAGTCGTTTATCGTTAAGTCAATTAATATTTTGCGCTGTCTATTATTTCAATTATTTGACATTTTTATTATTTTTATTAAATTATAAAATATGTGACGTCACACCAAGGAGGGGGAGAGTTCGAAAATATGACCATCTGTGATAAAGGGGATAGAAAAAAGGGGGTGGTTATAAATTATAAAATTGGTGTGACGTAGTTTATAGATGCTACCTAAGGTTAAAATCGGGTCTGACCATGCTCTTAGGCATGAATTACCGCCTCATTGTGTACTTTTTTCTTTTATTTAGTCCTCGTTATCCATCGTGCAACTCTTTATCATTTACTGTCGCATAAAGTCTGAAATTTTGTCGTTCTTAAAAACTGCCGAAATAGGCTCTGATCTATGGGTATGTTCAGAAGAGACTCTTCGGTTGTCGGTTGTAATATATTTTAATTTAAGTTAAACAGGATGAAATAAAACAAACAATTGACCGGTTATTAACAGAAACGAAGTTTTATTCATCCAGAAAAAAATTTCGATTATTTTTTTTATTAACTTTTAATTTATTGTCAAGCACTTGAACGGATTGGATTAGCTTCTAGTTTTTTTTATTTGTAAAGTTTTTGTTGTTATTGTATAAAAGTAAAATCAGCAAACAAACTGCAATAAACTGAACTATTATCACATCATTGAGTTTGTAACAGCATACATTGACATATACACACAAAACGAACAAAAAAAACTGATACTTCTAAACGAATACGAACGAAATAAGGGCAAGAAGAAGGGAATATTATTTTGATCCTTTAATCCGATTATAAAAACAGTTCACAAATATTATATACAAAAGTATTTATAAATATGTTAAATACTAGATGAATCTAGTTTTTTGTTATAATTCCTTATGACTATGACTGCCCTATTCAAGAGTATTATTGCTTGCTTTGCTCCTGGCATAAATACACACCTCCTTGTCAAATTCAATGACATGAAGTGGTGTTAGAAACTTTACTAGTTACATGTTATGCTATTTAAGTTTTTTATTTTCTATTGAAAAATATGAAACCTCTTAAGTATCTTTTTTTTTTCATTATTTTTGTTCATTTTATTTTTTTGTAATCATATTTTAAATACTTTCGCGTAGTACACCTTTCCTTGTTTGTTTTTTTAGGAGAGAGTGAGTTTTTCCCAAGGGATTATTTATGATATTTAAATTTGTAAACGTATCAATTACAAAATAATTAAATGCTAATACCTAAAAGATCGTTATAAAATGCGTTAAGATGTTTGGAGAATTATTTTCTGTTTAATTTCCAAAGCATCAGTGACTGCAAGTCATACTGATCATGATCCCGATATATTTTAAATGTGAAATTTTATGAGGATGAATGAATTTATCAAACTAACTACAACTGCTGGCCCACCATAGGTGTATATTTTAAACATACAGAACATGTCACATTTGAGAGTTACAATAAATTGGATATTTTTTTCTTTAAATTCGGAATTGTTTTCTTATAATCCCGATTATATACTGGCTATGCTTGCTTGTATACATAATTTAACGGGTTGTTTAAATCATTCTAACCAATCCGAACCAATTGCTATCCATATAAATTTTATACATATGTTTCCCAATAAATGTTTGTTTGTTTGTTTGTTATGCTTTCACGCAAAAACTAGCGAATGGATTTAAATGAAAATGTACAACAATAAAGCTCATACACCAGAATAACACATGAGCTATAGTTTATAAAAACATATTTAAAAATAAAAAAAATTAAATTAAATCTGACATTTTACTGCTCCATCTATCATCATATTGAACCATAAAATAAAGATTTCTGTAAAAATTTAAAATAGTCAATGTGAAACAATTCATGACCATCTTTTCGGATATACACAGTAACTTTACACTTTAGAAAAATTGAAAACTGTGCGTATATTTTAGCTGTGTAAAACAATGCCTTCGGGTATTATATAAGAGGGATAAGTGAGATCAAGAGAGACGGAAGATATAGAGCGGTGGTATTTACTTTTAAGCCGAGTGAAGCGAGCGGGTATCAAGCTAGCATTTTATAAATGTGAAAGTAAGGATGTTTTTTTGTTACGCTTTCGTAAAAACTAATAAATGGATTTGAATGAAACTTAAGTATAATATAGCTCATACATCAGAATAACACATTAGCTATAATTTATAAAGATATATTTAAAAAAATTAAAAAATTAAATTTACTTTGACATTTAAAAATAACTAATGTAAA
Organism: Chrysoperla carnea; assembly: GCF_905475395.1. Classification (NCBI taxonomy): domain Eukaryota; kingdom Metazoa; phylum Arthropoda; class Insecta; order Neuroptera; family Chrysopidae; genus Chrysoperla; species Chrysoperla carnea. The sequence continues at coordinate 62,198,332 of NC_058341.1, read as the reverse complement.
AAATTCATGGTCATCTTTTCTGATATACTCAATTAATTATGACTTGCTTTTGAGTATCGAGTAGAATTGTAACGCTTATAATTTCTTTATTTTTTAATCAATTTTAATTTAACTTTAGTTAGTTTTACAGTTTGATATGGATTGAAATTCAGTATCAGTCATCTGCAATTGGGTTCGACATTTCTCTTCCGCATACTAGAATTCGAAGTGATAAAACTCATTAGAAATAGAAAATAAAAGTTCTCATATAATCTATCTACGTATCAATAAACTCAAACAATATATTATACATAAAAAGAAATAAAATATAAGTAAATAGTTTTGCAACAACAACAACAACAAAAAATTGAAATAAAATACATGATTAGAATTTTCTTTAAATTAAATTTAATAGCTATTTGAAAACAAAGTTTTTTTTGCAAAAAAAGATAATAAAATTATTGTTATATTTATTAACTATTTATACGTATTTCTTTGTAGTTATTATAGACCAGTCAAAATACTACTGAAATAGAATCGTCAAGACACTGGATGTAATAACGCTAGTTTCAATCTACTATTATTTTTCTCCTAGATATCCGGTAAATTCCGAAAAATCTTTGGTTTATTTTTCAATTTTCTCGAAGATGGTGATAAATATGAAAAAAAGTTTTATACAAGAGTTTTAAAAACTTAAATTTTATTATTAAAAAGTTACTTATTATTCGTATTTCCGACAAAAGTAGAGATAGCAACCACAAGTTGAAAGTCGTAAAATTTTCTTTAAGATGAAACCTCCTTATCAGAGATAAAAAAATATTGTTTGACTAAAAATTTTATTCATATTTATTAGTCATGTTTCTCGATATTTGCCGAGGATGCAGGGCAAAAAAAGCACCTTTTGAGAGTTGAAGTCAACTTTTATGCAATTTTTGCGTGATTCTATTTGAGCTGGTTTATTATGCAATTTAAGATAAATATGTACTTAAGGCTTGCTATACGTTCTGCGTAGCATTAAATACAATAATATGTATGGTATTTATTTGATAACTATTAATATATATTTATTACGCGAAGAGTCCGTTAATTTTTTTATGCAAAAAAATATCGAGCCTGCAAATATCATTTGATTTCTTTAAAATATAAAATTGGTGGAGCCCGGGAATCACTTTTTATCTATTATAAAAGTATTATAAAAATAAATAATTTCCCCTCATTTGGCAAGGCCGCAAATTACACATTTTTTGGTCTTTGCTATTTGCGGCCTTACCAAATGAGGGGAAATTATGGAAAAACCTTAGGAAAAATTAGGCTATTTTTTGGCTTAATTTTGTAATAGCTTCCACTTATTTGAGAGAAAGTTATAGAAAACAGGCCTAAATTCTTCATTTTCTACAAGATTATGTTTTTTATGGCCTTGTTTATTTTTACAAAATTTTTGTAATTTAAAAAAAACATCAAATGACCATCCATCACATCAGTCGTGAGAGTGAAAGTGTAATTGTGACCTTGACAATTTTCTACTACAAAAAAATAAAAAAAAAATGTATGCGTCAGTCAAAAACTAACAGCGTCAAAAGTGAAACTTTTTATGTAATTCAAAAACTGTCAATGAGTGTACAAAAAAATACATTGCAGCAAAGAAAAATTGACTGGAAATTATAATAAAAATGATTTATAATAAAAATCAAGAAAAATCTACAGACTATCCCGAATTAATTACTACGGAAGTTTCACTCGTACGTACTATTATTTACATATACATAAAACTATATACATATACGTACAAGTGAAACTTCCGTAGTAATTAATTCGGGATAGTCTGTAGATTTTTCTTGATTTTTATTATAAATCATTTTTATTATAATTTCCAGTCAATTTTTCTTTGCTGCAATGTATTTTTTTGTACACTCATTGACAGTTTTTGAATTACATAAAAAGTTTCACTTTTGACGCTGTTAGTTTTTGACTGACGCATACATTTTTTGTATCTTCGTTGACAATAACTGAGAATAATAAAAACAATATTAAAAATATTAAATAAAAATAAATAAAGATCGACATATAAGATTTAAATGTAAGTAGGTTTGAACTATCCTTGTTTAATAAAAAATTATCAAAAAAAGATAGTAGATACAAACATTTACAATTTATTTTAAATTATAAAATTAATATTCTAAACAAAGATAGCTCTAAACATATATTAAATATATATAGACATTACAGATAACATTTAATAAACTAGTGTCCCATAAAAAATAAAGATCGACATATAAGATTTAATTGTAAGTAGGTTTGAACTATCCTTGTTTAATAAAAACGCTAGTGTCCCATAAAAAGTTTCACTTTAATAATAACATTTAATAAATAAAGATCGACATATAAGATTTAAATGTAAGTAGGTTTGAACTATCCTTGTTTAATAAATAAATGGTATATGTACATTTATCAAGTCCCACGGCCTCTCTCACTCTGCTGTAGTAAATGGTAATAAGAAAGAGACAAGGAGTTTAACATTTTGTTAGCTTGTTAGCTTGTTAGCTTGTTAGCTGTACGAGTTAACTCTCATGACAAAACGCTAGTGTCTCATAAAAAGTTTCACTTTAAAAATACAGGCTTTTGGACTACATAATAGTTAAAGTATTTTTAAAACAAATATTAAATATAATGAACATTCATATTTATTAGAATAGTTTCATGCTTACTATTTTATACTTCTGTAAATATAGAATGCTAGGTTAGGTTAGGATATATTGGCTATCCACGAAGGATACACTTAGGCTATAGAGCCCATTGTGATACCATATATGTCTTTTATCACCTTTCCGCTGATAATTTCATTTATCAGCTCCTCAATTTCAGAGTCTGAGTGCACCTCCTTCATGAATATACCATAAATTATACCAACCCATCACAACTATTAATTAAATTAATTATTGTTGCGACGGTGGGAATCGAACTCGCTACCACAAGCATAACGCGGACGGAATTGATTACGCCTCAAGCAACTGAGCTAATATTTATTTTCATTTCCGGCTAGTAGCCGAACTTGCTAAGGCGCCTTAACTTAGTTTGAATACTGGCTGGGAGGTTGCGAGTTCGAATCCAGGCAGCGACAGTGTGAACAAAAAAGTGGAGCGGTAAATTGATCACATTGTCGTCGATTGGATAAGAACGAAGTAACCGACTTCACCCAAATCATAAAATTGTATATTCGGATGTAATTTAAGAAATAAATAAAGATTAAAAATAATGATGTGGTTGGCCCCTGTTATAGACGTGATCTGAGAAACGGAGGTTAAACCCCATTATTAATATTTTCATTTCCATCATGGTTGGGTATACTAACATTTTTCAAACAGGGTCGAGTTCCAAATTAAACTCTGGATGTACACCTGTTTCTTGAGTTATCAGCTATTATCGTTCGTTAAAAGACTTTTAGACCATTTTATATGTTTTTTTGTGAATTAAAGCATATACAGTAGAATCTCGATAAGTTAAAGTCCAAGGGAAACACAAAATATTTTAAGTTATAGAGGTTTTAAGTTATCAAGGGTCTATGTTAGGTAAAGGTTAATATAGAGGTATGTACATGTTTCTATGTAGTTACTGAGGGCCTATACAGAGATTATTTATTTAAGTTATAGAGGTTGCGTATTTTAAGTTATAGAGGTTTTGGGCTCTGATGGGAAGGGAACATAGTATTTTTTGAAGTAACAGAGGTTTTTATGTTACCGAGGTTTAAGTTATCGAGATTCTACTGTATTTTGAAATTGCAATGTATTATATTAAAGCATAAGCATAAAGCGTAGGTACACGTAGATATTCTTTTTATTTTTAATGCATTACATGCATACATTGTGTATATGTAATAAACAACACTTAGTTAATAGTGGACCTGTATTGGTTGTATGGTGGATTGTGGATAACTTGAATTCTAGGATAAAATGATACATAGTTTTGTAAAAATATATTGAGTGTCTATCAAATTACGGCTAAATTACATCATGTAATTCATATTATGAAAATTTTGTAGTTGTTACATACAAAATTTGACCAATTAAAAATATTAGAAACGGTTGTCAATTTAGATCCTAAAAGGTAAGAGATAGAATAACAATTTAAATTAGAAAGTTGATCCTCGTAAAAAAACTAAAATTTAAATCATTTTTAAGAAAATCGACAGCTTTTGGAAAAATATTTCGCTATAACATTTAATCGAAAGTAAACACGCTAGTTACAGAAAAGCGATTTATCCAAAATTTGTCAAGGGCAACAGAAGACATTACTCTAATCTGAAATTCTAGTTTCAAGGTTATTTGACCTGGATCTTCAAATGATCTTGACAATTTACCTAGACTTAAAAGTTATTAAAACAGACGAATGAAATTTATTGTCCTTGTTAACTTTTGACTGAAAACTTTTCTAAAACTGACGTATTTTCTTTCGATTAAATGCAAAAAAGACATATTTTAAAGTCGCATTTGCTTCGAAATATAACGATTTTCGAAAAAATTATTTTAATAAAAATGTTAGTTTTTTATGAGGATTAACTTTCTAATTTAAAGTGTTATTCTATCTCTTACCTTTTAAGTCCAGTACTTTACAAAGCAACTTTAACAAAGCACTAAAAAAACACTCTTATTCAACTATATTAAAAATTTAAAGCCAATTTATTATTGCGAATTAAATTTGAACATATAGCTTATATATATTTTTGTTATTTCCTTTATTTTGATACCATACTCGATAGGTTTTGTTAATTTTTTTTTATTAACGCATTACTATTTTGCTTAAAAAATCCGCCATTTTGTTTTGTTTTTTTAAACATCTATCTAAGAACACTTGGATTTTTGAGACAAATATAACGATACCTTCAATGTTGAAATCCATTTTTTTGGAAAATACGCGCGAAAAACATTGCCACTTCTCGACAGTCGAGTAAAAAAGACGTTGAAAAAATAAATGTAAAAAAGCGTGAAGTGCTTTCTACATGTGTTCTTCTTAGCGAATATTTGTAACACTAAAAAAGTTGATTTTAGTCCGGCAGTACGATGGCTACAAACAGAGGTAGTGAGCTGAAATTTTAATAGTTTGTCGTGTCTCTAAAAAGTTACTTCCAAATTCTGTCATTCGGTCCAATTGACCAATACTCAACGAAATACGTCTTTTAAGTCATAGAAATTATAAAAAAACAACACCTGTATGTATTAAATTTTACAGAGCTTTTAAAAATCTTTTTGTAAAATATCCACATTTCAATAAAAGCGTGTTTTCTTCGTTTTTTTTATAGCTATAATTATTTCAAATAATTTTTTGGTTCATCATATAATTTTTTGATGGATGCATCTCTTTCAATAATGGAAATCTAGTGAATAGTGTATGTGTTGTGTAGATGTAACTTTAGCATCGCATCGTAGCAAAATAATACTAAAATATATATGTATTATGTATTATGTATAATGTATATGTTTAATAGTGAATGCACTTGGCACTGTGCTAAGGGCATTGCACTGAATCATTTATATGTGATGGTGTTTTTGTATTTTATGTATTTTTTTACTCTCTGTGTGATCATATATTTATACAGGTTGTTATCACTGAGGCTAGCCACTCATCTATTTAAATCATAACATTGTATGCAAGGTGTCCGGCAATAATTGCATTTAAACAATACAGTGATATGAAGAAAAACATATTTTTCAAGAGTTTTTTTTTTTAAAATTAGCTCTAATAATTAATTATACCAGGTGGCCATTTTAAACAATCTAGCAGAAAATTTGTTTATCGAAGTAAAAGTTGTTCTACTTAGAGGAGAAAACGTCACAGAAGCCGTAAAACCTTGAGTTGCAGTATTCTTTAAAAATCAATTCATGCTCTTTTAAATTTAAAAGTTATTATTTATAAAATAACACACAACTTTTATTTGAAATATTTTTTCGTTAACGTAAAAAATACGATAGAAAATGAAAGTAAAAATCTGTCCTGTACTCTTAATAACAGAGACCATCTTTTTTTCCAGTGCATTTCCGAAGAAAATAATAAGTTTGACGAAAAAATTACTTAAAAAATTTTCAGTTGGATTGTTTAGGTGTGAATAATGAAGTAGCTACTCCTAAAGTTACTATGAAAAATTCCCAATATGCATGGATGTCAAAACAAAAGTCTTTCAAGAGAAACAAGAGCAATATAAAGGTTTTTTACAACTTAAGGCGTTATACAGGGTGTTTCAGAGACTTTACTAATTGTCGTTTATTTTCGATTAATATTATTGGAGCATAAACTTGGCTCAATTCCAGCTTCTTTGGACCCTTGGGAACCTCGCCCTCCCATCATGTAGCCTACCGCAGTTTTTACTATGCCCCTCCCCCTCATGGATGAAACGTAGTTTTTTTAATATCAAGTCAAGACGACATTTTGTTTTTTCTAAAACACTGGCATTACGGCATTGTAAGAATATGACGTTCATAAAATGTAGTACCCAATGTTTGAAATTAAATGTCCATACCGCAACTTAAACTGCAAATTATTTCCATGGTACCAAGAGACAAAAGTATCAAGAAAATTACGTAGCTTGATTTCACCGCCAACCTCTCCTGACATAACTCATTGCTTTTGAATTAATCTCCTACCCCTCTTGACAGTAACACGTGGTTCATGGATGCTCCTAAGTCAAATTGAAATTTGTATTATAAGAAAATAAAATTAACTACAATTCATTAAGCGTTTTTTCTTTAGCTTTAATATTTACGATCAAAGTTCTAAAATACTTGGTTAGTAATAATCAAATTGAATTTTTTTAAATAATCAAAGTTGTAGAAAATCAGTTTTTCTATAATTTATCATAAGACCGTTTGTTTTTTAAGTGTAATGACTACAAAGATAATTCGATTTTTAAAAATAAATTCGTCTATAATTTTCCAATAAATACAATAATTTACGAAATCAATTAGGAATGATTTTTTTTTTGCCCAGCTGTATGTATTCTCACACTTTTTACAATATTGCAATATTACAAGTGAAAGCCTAGTCTTAGAGGTAACAACCTGTATTTACTCTACAACTGTATATTTTTAATATACATAATACACCATTATCGTCCATACATTACAATATGAAAAAAAAAATTATACACATACATAAATCCAGCAAATATTAAGTCCGCCTCGCCTGTGTTTGCCTTCTGGTCTGGTCTGTTTCGTTTTTTTTTGTCTTTGCAATCTCTTGTCTATTAGGTGCACATATACTCACACGTATTAATTTTACTGTATATATGGGAGATCTATTATGGTTTATAATCCTGAAATGAGACTCTTATTTTTAAATATTATATTTTACTGTTATTATTTTCAAAAATAATATTTTTACCATTATTTCCCAAATAAAACTTGCAAGTGTACAGTGGTTCGCTATTCACCTCAAGGTAGGACATTCCCTTATATCCAGCCGTGATAAGTAGAGCGTCCCACTTACAAGAATTTTCGGAAGTAAAAAGTTGTGAGTTGTTAGTGGCGTACCGAGCTTAACTCGCGCGGCATAAATCATTTTAGCCCCCCCCTCCCTCCATTCAAAAATCATATTATATGTAAAATATACTCACAAATTAATAAATAAATAAAGTAAAATAAATAAATAAAGTAAAATAAATAAAGTCATAGGCTCAAGCTAGGCTTTAAATTTGAGACAACAAATGTAGTTGAGAAAACAAGATTAGATTTTGAAATGTTTTTTTTTTAGATAATCTAGAATTAGTTCAACAGATATCTATTATTTATCTTGAACCAAATATCCGGGCATTTTGCGGTGTCTTCTTACAAGTATTATTGTATCAATATCCCATTTTTCACAAAGGGACTTCGCTTTTTCTATTGCCTCTTCACAGAGCTTGTCTCAAATTTCGGATAGTTCAGTCGATAATGATTCAAGATCATATTATTTTTATCAGACAAAACAAGAAAGGAGATAATTTATGTCACCACACAGCGTAGATGCCATAAGGAAGTGCTGACAGCCGCAGGTCGAGTCAGCCCTGGCAGTAAAAAAGACGTGCTATTGTGAATATATTATTACAGTTTGATTTTTACTATTAGGGTTCCCTTTTATTTATGAATTAACATTTATTATATTACACTGGTACTAAATTTAACATATCTTTTTCAGAAATAAATTATAATAAAAATTATTCAGAAATTTTTATTTTGCAGACCATTTGGCGCCCTTTGTGAGTAGCGCCTGAGCATGATACACGCACTTTTCCCCCTTCGCTTCGCCACTGTGAGTTGTGTTGTCACCCAACTTAATTTTTAGAAGATATTTTATGATTTTTGCATTTAAACAATATTTGCAGCAGTTGGAAATTTGTTTACCTCCATTTTTCTTGACAACCTAAACAAACTTTAATTGAATGGTTAAGAAATTTGGATTACCTAGACATCAACCTAATAATTGTTCAATATTTTTAAACAGAAAATACCATAATGTAAAATTATATTACACAAATTTTACTAAAATTTACAACCTGGGCAAATTATTATTGATCAATGATTTTTGCGATTATAATGTTCTGGTTTCATTATCAATAGGCTTGTTGACTAAATTTTTTTTCTCACTTCAGGCCGTTCGAATTCTTCTCACTGCACGGCCAGAAAAGTGAAGTTGATTTCTGAAAATTTTTAGAAGTACGCAAAATATGAACGTTTAAAATCCCGAATTAAACAAAGAGGGAGATATATGATAATGACGTCATTCTCCGATATCACCATAGAGATACATATAAAATACATATAAAACTTTTTTTTGCTAAAAGGAGATGGACAATCGATCTTTGAATGCGTATAACTTCTTCGATTTTTAATCAATTTTAATTTCACTTTCAAATTTTGTCATGGTATCAAGGCTAGTTTTACATTTTTATCCGTAATATGGCAAATTCAATATCAGGCAACTACCGTATTCAAGATGTTGCTATTTTAGTTTCCATGGTAAGCACGTTGTTGGACTTCCAGATTCATTTTGGGAAATTCATTAACAATTCGTAAGTTCTAAATAGTCAAGTATTTTTGAGACGAGTATTTAAGGCGGTACATCAGACGAACAAATTGTATTCAAGTTTTTTGTTTTAAATTAAATAGCTAAGTAATCTCTAATGTTTTTGATTAATAATTTCAGCGCAAATTTTATAAAAAAACCATCGAATTTTGATAGTACTTTAAAAATTATTTTTCATATGCTAATTTTTACGCGTTTCGTTTATCATTCGTCAATTTTTGGAACGATTTTTATTTTTGTATAAATTTTATGCCAAATAAAATCAATCAGTGGATACTTTTCTAACCGTCCATAATAAATTTACCTCTATGCACATGTTATTATTTTTATTATTATTACTATATTAATACACTCTTGTAAAAGATTGTATTACAAGATACGGTATAGTAAATACATAGATTTGGCCTAGGATAGGATAGGCTGTTAGGCTAGGCAGCTAGTCTCTCCACTCTTCTGTTCTTGAACGCTTTTTTTTTTATTACAAACTGATTATTATTTCTAAAACTTATTACATAATATAATACGATACATATATTTTTTAAAGAACAGTCACAAATTAATCTTTTCGCACAGTGTGTGATTATTCGATAGCGATTCTTTGCATAAAAAGATTTTTTTTTGGCACAATTATTGTACTCCAAGCGCCTCAAGTATAACTCATTATACTCTGGATTTCTTGCATTTGTACTCACCAAATAAGCGATTTTCAGATCAATTCTATACCAAACCCGTTATCCTAATCTTTTTGGAATACATTTTTAAATATTTGCAGTTAATTCCTAAGAGGCGCACATACAGATTTGGTTGGATTAGGTTAGGTTAAAAACAGGCAGTGTATGTCCAAATAGGACCTATTTAGGACATAAGGCTCATTCTATACGGAAATATACAATCAAAAAAAAATTTTCCCAAGTTGTGATCAAATTTTTGACTTTTAGTTTTGGTTTCCATAATTACAACCTGTACTCAAAATTTTTTCGGTATTTCGAATGTTGTTTAAAATATTATGGTTAGAGAAAGCACGAAAAATTATTGACACATTATCATTGTGGTTTTATGCAAGATGGCGTAAATCTCAAAGCCTCCATCTTTGGAGGCTTTGCCGCCGTTAAATACAATTAACAAAGAAGTTCAGCGTAAACGATTAACATTTGACAGGGATTGGCTCTTTTTAAATCGAGGAAAATGAGGTTTTTTCACCTCTTCACAAAATCTGCTGCTATTATCAATTCCTACTTCTTAAGTTTTCGAAATTGGAATTCTACACAAAAATTATATCTGTTGAGAGAACTTAGTGAGATACAAAATGCTGAATCTTATAATGCAGAATCTAGAAGGTAGAATAGACCGCGGAGTTTACTATGTGCAAATCTAGAGTAAATCTGCCAATTTAGGTTTTGCTGATTTTTTTGTTTTAAAATCTATCTTTTGACAGCAGAAAGCTTTTTCTGTTATTGAATATTTATAAATTGTCTAGGAACTAGTGGTCGAGAATGAATTAGTCCTCTTTTTTAATGTTAAAATCTAAGTATGTCCGGTAGTCGCTAGAACCTAATATATGTTCTTACGTAATTATGTTAGGTGACCGCGGCGACTGAACGACATAGTCAAGTTTTTTTTCAATCATTTTCGAATTTAAATTAACAAAATAGAAAAATTTTCCAAGATGATTTCATATCTAAATAAAAGTTAATGTATAATAAATATGAAATTAAATACGTTTTATCCAGAACATGTAGAGGTTTTGTGTACTGATGGCATAATACCAAACTAATTAAATTATTATAAAATTTATTACTATTTCATATATTAATAATTTAATATTGCGTTTGAACTAACTAACAAGTGTGATTGAAATTAATTTATTTTTTCTAAGGTTACACGCATTTTTTCAAATTAATCAATTTTTTTAAAAGAGATACATGTTTATAATTAAATTGAGTTGTGTGAAGAATGTAATTTCAAAATATATTTTTTTAAAGTTAATTAAGTCATTTGTACTTGTAAAAAAATAATATTAACGAAAAATATATAACCTAACCTCACTTCTGTGGGTAATAGTAATTATTCATAATGGGAAGAATTTATTAATGATAATTATTGAAGGTGTGGTGATGATTATATTACCTTGACGAAAAGTATTCCAACCAACAGCGACAGCTAATTTTGATAACAGTAGCAGTAAATTTCTGTTATCTACTCGATGTATTGATGTGAAATCTATTTTGAAAGAAAAGGGATAATGACAAGCTGAGTTTAATTGCTTGAGATTGTATATAGAAACTAGCTGACCCGTGCAACTTCGTCTGCGTCACATAAGAGAGGGAGAGAGGGTAAGAGAGTGTAGAGCGTAGGCACCTATAATTCAATTCTATAGAAAAAAATTTGAAGTATATTGGACCAAGGAATCACGTTACCCCATACACACTCTACCCCCGTTTTTCACCCCCTTAGGGTAGAATTTCGGAAAATCCTTTTTTATCTATGGTATCTGTCTTATGGTTGCCTACGCCATACAAAGAACACACCTTCCGAGTTTCAGGTCACTACGATCAGAGGTTTGGGCTGTGCCTTGATCCGTCAGTCATTAAGGACAAAGCGTTTTATATGTATAAATGATGCAAAAATATTTTACTAAAATTATAATTGTACTATGTATTTGGTTTAACCCACGAACATGAATGTTTGGGATTACAAATTAGATTTACGAGCGAAAAATTTTATATCTTTAAACTGACAAAACATGATCCTACTTTCAAACAAGGGAAATTGCAATTTCTTATTTTCACAATTACTTTCTTTGTGGATTTCTTTTACTTTTACTAGTGAAAAATTTGAAAGATGTCAAATTTTACAACCAAAACTCCCAAAGAAGACATCTTTCGAATATTACGAAAAAGATATCTAAAACATTCTCGATTGAATAGACTGCCGAAGGAGGTTCACAGAGAGCTTTTAAGGTTACAATTTTTCAAAAAGTTAATGAAAAATGTCATATTTTGTTTAATATTTGGAAATTGAAGTTGAATAGTACATTCGCAAACATTTTAATTCGACTAATTTCTGGTGGCAAACGTAGTTGTAGTCTGGTATAAATCAAATAAGGCAAGGCAAAAATGAAATGATTTTATTTTTATAATGTTGACGTTTAGTTTAGTTTTTTCGCAAATCTATTACAGTTAAACAGTCAATTTATTTTTCAAATTGTAAATATAATAATTATTTTACGTTGGGGTTAATTTTTTGGCAAAGAATCGCTAGACTGTTTTTTTTTTTTTAAATACATCTTAAATGTTAGTTTCTTGAGAGCAATCCTATTTTGAATAATTTATCAAAAATGTAATTCCGTGGACAACGAGTTTTTCTTTCACACGAAAAGTATCTGATGGTCTTACCAATTTCCTATACACAATCAACTTATACTAGCTCGACCCGTTAGAAATTCCATAGTGCCGTACCAATGGCTAAAAACCGGCTAGAGAAATAATATATGGAATACAAAATTTATTTTCTTTTTATTTATAGGCAATTTTATTACAGATATGCTATACATATTATTATATATTGAACAAAATTAAATCTTACATTGTTTCTCTAGCCCGTTTTTTTGTAAGCGATACATTTTTTGACCGTGAGCCTATTTTTCGTCATTAGTCAGCACGATAAGCTTTAAAATAAGAGATAAATTGTAGCATTTGATAAAAAAAAAAAAAAGGAAGATCTAGCGTGGACGGGGAAAAACAGGCTGAAGAAATACAATACCAGATATCCATCCTAGTTTACTATCTCAAATTTCAAAAGCTTGACTAACGTCTATAAGCCAATTGTCATATTGTTCCAAGTAAGATAAAATACAAAATAAACTTTTTAAACTACTGGTTTCATATTTCTAAATCAAACGTTCAAATCACAATTTGTTTTTTCAAATAATTTGATCTATGATCTAGTAAATTGTAATATAATATAATAAAATAAAAATATCCTTATAAAATGTGGCCGCAACATTTGCCACACATTTAAAATGCAGTCATGTGTTGAATTGTTAAGACTGTAAGTAATGTGTGTAAAATGTCTACTCGAATTTCATCATATATAAAATATAAAAATATAAATATAAATATAGTATCTATAATCATTTATCAGATTCTTAGATTATTATAAATATTAGAATGTGTCCATAATTATTTACATATATATTGTGTGATTAGGCGTGACTTCATTATTTATATTTTATAATTATTTATAAATAATATGAGATAGATCAATGAAGTCAAAATATTAACCGCAAATAATTAAATATTACAATCATTCTAATCATCATTTATTTTTTATTAACATATGTATTCAGTTTTTTTTTTGTAATGGCTCGTGATCATATTAGAATATCAATAAATTTTCGACTTCATGAAAAAACAATCTTTACACAGTAACAGCGTAAACTAAGCGAAAATTATTATAACCTATTTTTTTTTCAACGCAACGGGGACTTTCAAATACAAAAACCAACTTAGTCATCAAACTTCATTCAAGTTGGTTTCCGATTCTGGTCGTACTATTGACGAAAATGTTTTTACTGGTATCGTTCCTTAGACAGCATTTTTTTGTTATTGCCTATCAAGTGTTTTTCAATTTGATTGTTCGTCTGTCTGTAAAAATTGAGTTCGACTTCGTAGAAAATGAGTGACACAAATCAATTGATTCCTGGATTCGTTTTCCCAACTAAATATTAAAAAAATCAAGCTTCTTGTTTAATATTGCCTTGGTGCTAGTGTAAATCTTTAAAAAGTCTGTTAATGTAGGGTTAATAGCTTTTGCATTTTAAAATTTCCGGAAATGGTAGATATTCCAAACGAAGTTGCTGTTTCTGTCTCCGTCGGGTAGAAAAATAGTATACACACCACGGGAGCGTACAGAATGTCTCAGATAAAAATGCAATCTCAGATAAGGAAACAAGAATGTCTCGGCTTCGCCTCGAACGACAGTGAACATTAGATCCGAAACATTCTTTGTTTTTGCTCCCTAAATGTGTAATAATAATAATTATTTGAATACTAAATTTTAGAAACAATGAAATACGCAAATTTTATATGAAAAGAGATGCCAGATGAAATAAATCTATTGAATACATTCAACGAACGTTTTGTGATAGTTTTATACCATTCAATACCAATTGTAAATTATTAGGTTTCATTTTAGACTTAATTGGGTAAAATTTTATCCAAAATTAAATTGAATTTATATCGAACCATAAAACAAAATAAAAACAAACAAAAAAATGAAATTCATACAGAAACAAACCATAAAATAACGATGACGTAACAAATAATATTTTAAATTTAAAACAGTAGTTTATATATTTTATAAAGTGTTTTTCCACATATGATGGAGAAATGAACTGGTGCGCGGAGAAGAAGGACTAGAATACATACATACATACAATAAATTGCACCAGAGAGTGCAATGCTTATGCAGTGTAGTATATGTATATTGTATACCATAGAATGAAAAGTATATGTATGATGACAGATGACAAATGAGAAGGATACTCTAACTCTTCTTGTGCACATATTACAACACACAAGTACACAAAAGCATACATATACATACATGAATCACACAAAAACTCTGAGTAAATTTTATGTTAGGTAAGGTTGGTATTATTACTCTTCATATTTATGATTCTTTTTTCCCCAACCAAACACAATTCTATTGTTTTCATTTATTTGTGAAGTGACACGGCGGTATGGCTACCAACGAGAAAAGGAGAGGCAGGCAACCAGATCGCTGGCTGAACGAACAACGTCAACTGATGGTTGTGGATGAACGCACCCCTATAAACAGTCGTATACACATTACATGTATCACTCCGGGAGTTAGTCTCATTTGAGTAAATAGTTTGAGGTTTTTTTCGATTTTATTGTGACACTGAATCGAAATTGGGAAGTATCAAGCTGATTTTGTGTTGTAGAATTGGATTTGTGGCGTATACCTTGGATTCAAAACAATTATTGTTATTTCGATGTTAGTGTGAAAATTAGTTGAAGTGAATAGAAGATGAAGGGCGATAAAAGATTCTGCATGAAGTTGTAAGGAAATGTAACTTATGTATCTTTGATCTTATCACCTTTGATGAGTTGTCAAGAGGTGTTATTTTGGAAATGCGACGGTGAAGTACTTTAAGTCTAGCAGTAGGTTCCAGAGAAACATGAAACCGGGTAGACTGGAAAGGATTTCAGACCGTTACCACCTCTAAGATCGCTAAAGGATATAATCGGTGGAATTACAAAGAAAAAGAAAAAGGAGATATGATAAAATCGAAACGTATGGACGAAGCTTGATAGCAGTAGAATAAATTGGATACTACAGGAACCTGTGATGTAGGGGTTTACATCAAGAAATACGGGATCACAAATTAAAATTTTTCGGAATGCCATAAGAAAGAAGAAATGATTGAACATCTCCTGCGTCCTTGCCCAACAGTAATCTAAATTCTTTAGGAATGATTTTCTAAATGACCTCGAAGAAACTTGCTACAGATAAAATAGTAATGAGCATTGTTAAAATCTGAAAATAATTCAAAGAAAAAATTTAAGGGAAGTAGATGTATTTTAAATGATAAGAAGAATAATGAAGACAGCTTTGCTAGTAGTCGGTGGACTACTAAGTGAGGTCTATACCCAAAAGCGTTATTAAGGGCTCATTATTAGCTTATATTTGGCAAAATATTGACGATTGCCGCTTGCCGATTTGAGAAGAAGATTTTTTTTGATAAGGATTCTAAGGTTTCCTTACACAATGATAAGCGGAATAAATTTCATCCCTAAATTTGCAAACAAGTTTCTTTGGGTATTCGGATACAACAATTTTGCATCGGATACAATAGGGGATAATCCTGATGTCGAATTGGCCATATTACCCATGACATTTGAAAGTGAAATTGATTAAAAAACGAAGAAGTTATAAGCAATCAAAGGTGGCTCTCCTTTTAGTAAAACAAAGTTGTATATGTAATCTCTATGGCGAAACTCACAATTTTATATGTAATCTCTAAGGAAGATACTCACGTCACAAGTGAGTATCTTCCTCTTTGTTTAATTAGAAATTTTAAACGTAAAACCTTGCATACTGGTAAAGATTTTTAAAAAACAATTTCACTATTCTATTCGTGAAGTGAGAATTCTTCATCTGAAGTGGAAAAAAAATTTGATCCGATTTGCCATTATTGTGTTGAAATGCCTGAAGAGTACCGAGCTGTTGCTTACATAACAGAACACAGTTTTGATATTTTGTTTTCACAGCACTGACTTGAAGCTACCGCCCATATGTGTAGAAATTGGGAGCATGCCAATTTTAATAACAAAATACTGCAATTTTGCCACAAAAATTGCGATTCAGGCACAAAAAAGAAAACAAAAAATGCTGAGTTGCCCAGGGCAATTTGTACTATATACCTAACTAATTTTCTACAGCTACTCCAGCACCTGTAGTGTATAGAGTATATGACACAAGAGGATTGTAGTATGGATGGATGTGATGGCATCGTCATCGTCACAGGCAAGCTACAAGCTACAACAGCAGCATCATTTAATATTAACATTTACATAGCAACAGAGAGTTAGTTGGAATGAATAGTCAGTTAGTTAGTCCGTCCATCAGCATCATCAGTGTTACCAACCATACCATGAGATGTATGTACTATGACTATGTTGTTGTGTTTAGCTTTATAGTGAATAAATAGTATTTTGCTATATAAATCTAAAAAACATTTTTTTTCTACCAGTAAAACTCTTTTATAAAACTGATTTTTTATCCTATAAAAAAACAGAAGTACCACTACACGAATACATAAAAACTAAGTATATGATTGGATGATGAATTAGTTTTTTAGAAGAATTCTCAATATTGGTATTAAATTTATGCTAAAAGGTCATGCACCGGGCTTGATAGGTATGATACGAATTTTCGTCTTTTATAAAGCCAAGCAAATTGTTCCCCGTAATCGTTCGTTGTTAATTTGATCAATTAAGAATTATTAAGTAGTCCGTAACAATTTGTTTTTAATATTTATCTAAAAAAGTGTAAATTGTGCTTTTATAGAAATAAATTTTTAATATGAACCCTTAGACTAGCTGCGCCCCATGCAGTGCTGGATTTACACTAGGGTCAGTCGGGGCTAGTGCCCAGGGCGGCAAATTTTCTAGGGCGGCAAAATTTTGAAAGTGAGAAAACATTTTCTATACAATATATAATTAACTAATTCTTTTAAATAAAGATTTTATCTTTCAAGAAATATAATTTATGCATTATGTATCAAATTAAAATTTTGTATATTATATTAAATTTAAGTGAAAACTATTAAAATAAAATTAATTTATTTCCATAAAGGTTTGAACAAATAAAATTTGATACTTTTTTTTCTGAAATTGATAAATTAATATAGTTTTTTTTTGAAGAATTAAAAAAATTTTTTTTCCTCATGTTTATTGAGAACTCTAGACATAAAGCTGAAGATTTGCTAGTTGCTGTATTATCTGTTCTTCAGTTTATTGATCTTGATCTCTCAGATTGTCGAAGTCAGTCATATGATAACGCGAATAATGTATCAGGGATTTATTCGGGCTTACAGGCAAGAATTCATGAAGTTATATCTTGCAGAACATGCTTCTTGTGCTGCTCATTCTATGAATTTAGTTGGAGTTGAATGCGCCCCAGTTGCAGTAGAATGCGCCCCAGAAGCTGCGTCATTCTTTCAAACAGTACAAACTTTATACAACTTTTTTACTGCATCGACGCATCGCTGGGAAGTCTTACAGTCTCATACTGAAAAAAGAATTGCGTTAAAAACTTTATCTGCAACCAGATGGTCAGCTCGTTATGAACCGGTTCTTTTTTCTGCAATTAATTAGTTATTCTAATTCTTAAAAAATAAGATATCAAAACTATTAAAATAAAATTTCAGTCATAGGGCGGCATTTTCTTCAGTGCCCCAGGGCGGCAGAAATTTAAATCCGGCCCTGGTCCCATGGTTTTACCCGCGATTAAAAGAGAGTGATGTTATCCGTGATTAAAAGAGATTTTTCAGAGTTTTTATCGTTACTGTGTAAATTAATCAATCCTTCCTAAGAAAAATGTGCTAAAAATTTATTTCACGAGATTAACAAAATCCTTTAAAAAACGCGGTTACTGTATCCAATCCTATAGGAACCTGTATCCAATCCTATGCAAAAAATAATGTCGATCCTTTGCTGTATGAAAAATGAAAACAAATCTATGCCACGGGAACCATACATTTTAACAGGATAAAAAGCCTATGTGTTATTCTAGAGTCTAGACTATAATCTATCTTTGTGCCAAATTTAATCCAGATCCGTTTAGCCGTTCTGGCGTGATTTAGTAACAAACATTCATTACTAGCTTGATACTCGCCCGCTTCACTGAGTTTAAAGTAAAAACCACCGCTTTATAGCCCCCCCCCCCTATCTTGATATAACTTTTCCCCTTCCATAACACTCGAAGGGATTGTTTTACACAGCTAAAATATATGCACAGTTTTCCATTTTTTTAAGTGTAAAATAAGTCATAATTCACACAATTCATTGAGTATTTCAGAAAAGATGACCATGAATTGTTTTACAGGTTTTTGAAAATTGGGACATTCAATGGATGTACTTAAATTTCATTAAAAGTACAATCAGGATCTTAAATTCTATTTAATCGAAACAGCAAATTATATAAGATTGATTGAAGCCATGATAGGGGTGTAGTTTGCTGTAAATGATCTTCAAAATAAGCTTATTCAGTTGATTGTTAATCCATTTAATATTCGGTTAGGCCGTGGATCATTATTATAACAATTCACAATATGTTTTAAATTTTAAAAAAATTTTCACATTATTAATATCCAGCTCTAAATAACTACAACGTAATTTCTGTGAATCGTACATACAATAACACATCATCCCTTAAACATTTGTGTAAAATTCACCCCTTTTTTATATTAGTAATAATTACTGCTTTTTTTTTTTATAATTATAATGTTTTACGCATGGATTTTTTTTGTAATACAGTTTTGAGTAGTATTTTCTATATTCAAATGAGAGTGTATTGAATATCAATAATAATTTTTCAGTCATTCGACAATATAGACTTCTGCGTTGTGTCGAAGTGTTGTAAATTCGATTTATATCCCTAGAATAAGATTTATGGGGTTTTGTGGATGCTCTGCTATATGTATATTTCTATACTAGTTTGATACCCGCCCGCTTCACTGGGCTTAATAGTAAAAACCATCGCCATATAACCTCTATCTCTTTTGATCACACTTATCCCCCTTCCATAGAACTCGAATTGATTGTTTTACACAGCTAAAATATATGCACAGTTTTCAATTTTTTTAAGCTGTAAAATAGTCATAATTCATTGAGTTTATCAGAAAAGATGATTAATTGTTTTACATTTACTATTTTAACACAAATTTTTAATTTATGGTTCAAAATGATAATCATAGATGGGGCAGTAAAATGTCAGATTTTAATAGCTCCTTGATATTCAAATAAGCTCAAATTCGTTATAATATAAGTATTATTAAAGACTATATGGTAGTCGAAATATATATATAGGCATAATACAAAAATATAAATATATAGGAATAATACAAAATTTGTTCTAGGAAATTGGGACAAAAATCGAAATTTATTTTGATATTCAGTATGCAGCTTTGTATACTAGGATAATCGATATTATAAAATCGGATTGAATTTATTTCTGCAATTTGAAGTTGGTTCTTAAATGCAAAACTATTTCTTTCGTAGTTTTTAAAGCTTTACGCAATAGGGTATTTTCGATAGTGAAAAATAAATTATGAAATTTTATAAAAATTTAAATTTATGTAGAAATATACTTAAATATTTCGATTTTGAATCATAAAAGCACATTATTGTTTTATTATATTAAAATTAAAAGTCGTAATTTTTAATATGTTTACCTGTAGCCTAAAACACGAGCCGCCATGATTACTTCAACAAATGAAAAAACCTATTCTGCAGTTCTATCAAAATGAGTTGGACGGCTTAAAATTTGTATGTGAATTGAATTTCGTTAATGTTAACGAAATACCTTTTGATATCAACTTTTCAAAATGTGTACAAAAAAGATAAAAACCCAAATAAGTAGCATCTTATGAGGGGCAAATATGCCTTAAATGATGAGAGCTTTGGCTCTTGCGAGCTTTTTTAATCTTTAATGTATATATGTATATAGGTTTTTGTTAATGTTTTAGCAGTATACTAACACACATAATCATAAATACAAATCTACCCTCTATAATCGACCATGTTCAATAATCATAATAATTCACTTGTTTTTTTGTATTGATATATGACACAAAATTACTCTTCCGGAGATGCGTGTATTGTACGTGGTATGTATATGTATACTCGATTTCATTAAAATCGTACCAATTAAAACATTTTAGGTGGTGTACTCAACATGAAATGTTATAGTAATCGTGTGTTTTTAATGACATAGAGTATACATGGGTATAATACATTTGATATAGTAAGTATTCACAAGTAGAGAGGATATCCCGGAATATAAACCATAGAGATTATACCATAGAGTTGTAAAGTACTCGTCAAACGGGTGAGCGTAGTAGAAAGAGATCAGTTGATGTAGGTACGTATAGCCGTAGAGGGGCAGATAAAGACACATATAGTAGGCTCGTTGTCTTCGCCTGTCTTATACGCCTACAATGTCTGCCTCTTTCTAACTTACAGCTGTGTGGTATTATCGCTTTGATATAAACTCATCATATACTAGCAGTAAATATTTTTAAGTTGAAAATACTAAATATAAAAATTATTTTTCCTTAACACCCGTCATTTTCAACGTCTTCGATCCGCGATGAATTCGTACCCTTAACAACTTTCATAGGCTACCATGCCTGGTTTGATTCCTTTAGTTCTTAAGTCAGAACCTACCTGCCTGGTATCGAATGAAAGGACAGAAGATCCTCACTTTAATTGTTTTACGTTGATTTTCCACATTGCAGTCGATACATCATCCTGACATTTAAAAAAAAAGAAAAGCGCGAATTATCCACCTCGTTACAAGTCGGGTAAATCAAATCGAGATGTATTTGAATCTGCATTTATCGGTGAGCACTCTACTATATTTATGTTTTTCCAGTTATTAATTTCCAGGTTGTCCTTTCTGTTTATATTCATAGATTTATCCATCTGGTCTGTAAAGGTTAAAGCAATCTGTTTCCTAGTAATTTCTAAATATGATTCCAGTTCCTGACAAAAGGAAGTGAGCCTCCTTTACTAGTCACTTATGACCTCTTGTATAAATCTTTGCCAGATTCTTTCAAGAGACTCTGTGGATTTTAAAAAAAAGAGATGTTATTTTGGTAGAGCAAAAGGTTTGGCTATCCGAATAGATGAAAACTCACCACTCAATGCCAGTGAATGTATCTGATTCAATAAATGATTGTATTATTTTCTATTATAATTTTCGGAAAAAATAGACTGAACAAAATTTCTGTAATAAGTGTTCTATTTTTGGACTCAAGGGCTAAAAACTTCAGAACCCAACCAACTCCTCTATAGTCGACAAACTCAATCCAACCAACTTGTAAGTACAGCAAGACTCGCTGTCTAAAAAATTTTCTTTCTATTTTTTCGTGTCTATTTTTTTCGATAACCATAATTTTCATATTGATACAGCATATTTTTTCAAGTTCGCTTATAGCTTCCACTTTACTAAAAATATGTTCAGAAATTTTTGACGGTAAATTATAGTAATTTATTTTCTACATATTTGCTAAATAAATATTACTAAATTTCACTTTTTAATTGATCAATAGAGAAATAAACCGTAACATGGTGCAACCACAACTTGTCCGTGCATCATTGGGGTGTTTTTTTTTCTATGTGTAAACTTATTATATGGTAAAATAAATGGAAACATGATATTATGTCCTAAACCCCATAAGTCACTGTTAGGCAAAAAAAAAAAAAGTAAATTAAACAACACATAACAAAATTGTTAATTGGAATCGGATTATAATACGCCCTTGGTGCCCCAGGATATATCAGAACACTAATTTTTATTTATAACCTCTTTAAATAAGACTAAATTTATATTATTTTCGAAAAGAATATGATTTTTTATGGTTCTAAAGAATCATTTTCTATATTTGATGCATGTTTTTCGACAAAGCTACATGAAAGTTTATTTATTTATTTTATTTAAGGTCGCTTTTAACGTCTAGGTAATTAGCGACCGCAGAGAACATGAAAGTTTATTACGAAAGGATTTTGCAATTTAATTTTAATTTTTTTTTGTGGATATTTCGTTGCAAAGCAAACAGTTGTGAATAAGATTTTTAGATAACAATTTTAATAATACGAGAAAGGACTCCCAGCTAAATTGTCTGAATTTTTTATAGGTTGTTGTTCTAATCTGATTGAATAAATGTCTCAATGAATACAAAGAACAAGCTGTGGGTAAGGTCTGGTGTTATTCTTAAGCCCACACGAATAACTTCCCAGCACAATAAATAATTATAAAAAAAAGCTCGACCGATTTTATGAAATTCTTTTCGAATCATATTGCCGTTAATACGTTTCTAGTACTATAAATTCTAGTAATATTTTCTACAAGTTTGTTTATAAAAAAAAATTTCATATTTCCATTCCATGGAATGAGACAAAATACGACTTGAAACATAAGAACATTTCCAAAAAATCACGTTTTCTTAGGATCATCTTTAAATCCTATATATATGCATTGTAATTAATGTCTTTTTTAAGCAGCTTAATTTTTTAATACCTCTTACGATGTTAAATCGTAAGAGGTGTTAAAGTTTGAGTTTTTAACAATATAAATCCTATATTGTACATTGAAGTTTTTGTAAAGGTATATTATTTCTTATGTAACAAGGATAATTTTCTTAAGATTAATTTGGAATATTCATTAGTTAAAAACATCCTATATTCAAATATTTTCCTATAAAGAAAATTATAACAAGCAGCTCTCGGTTTTCCATAAAATAATTATTGTTATTTCTTTTACAAGTCATTTTCTCTAAATGTTTAGGCATCAATATTACGGCACAATTATTTTACGTCTAAATTTCCCAAGTTCTAAAAGAATCCATCCTCAAAATAATCTCACATATTTTCAGACACTCATTTTTTTGGAAACGTCTTTAAAAGTATGCTGTTTTTCTTAAAGTGATAAAAATAAAATTTTTTATTCCAATTTACGGTTTAAATACAATAATTTTCTTTCAGGAAGTTAATAATTTTAATTAAAGATTTAGGAATATGTTTCACCGATTATTTGTAATGATTTTTAGCATTCCCACAGATTTGCATTTGAATTTACATTTAAATTATTTGGTGAGAAATTTTTCGATAAATAAGGTAACAAAATGTGTTATACTTTATCGTTTAATTTAGACAACATTATATAGATTAGTGTAGTGAATTAGACACTTGATATTATGTAAGTCAATTCAATGTACAATGAAATTAGACCAGTTTGTTGCGATGTTCAATTCATTAAATTAATTAAAACGTGTAACGAATTTAAATTATTGACTTGTGTTAGTGTTATGTTTAATTTTGTCTTTTAAATTGTAATTTATACTGGGAGTAACTAAAGTGTGATTTTGTTGAGGATCCGATGTCCTATTCAACAGTACAGTACCTTCTTATAGTTAAAATTTAACCTTTTGTACAGGAAAGAAGTAGCTATTCCTTATTATAAATTTGTAGAAGAAAACAGATAAACTTTCGTCCTTCTATTAGAAAATTAATTTTGCCAACTAATGCTTCTTAATTAATAATACTACGATAATAGGCTTAAATCGAGTTACGTTGAATAAATAGGTTAAAATTAAGAGAGTAAAGTAAGTATTTTTGCCATCTATTATGAAAAAAAAAAAACAGATTTAAGAGACTAAACAAAAATGAACATATACGTCAAAAGTGTTTGAAACAAGTTAAATTAAATTTTTTATGAAAAAAAGTATCTATAAATGTCTAAAATTATGTACTAATTGTTAACAAGTACTTAAATTAAATATTATTAAATATAAAAGAATGTCACAAGTCAAAATAAATTTTGAATTTAACACCTAAATAGTGACAATATTTAAGGATGTACGAGCGCCAGGGCAATTTTGAATAAAAGGTTTAATTTTTTTTATAGAAAGTTGCACTAAGTTTAAATCAATTCTGAAAATTTTAGGGGGTTTTGTCCCATTATTTAAATAAATAAATGATTTCAAAAGTAGGCATATTTAACATTTCAGTGGAAAAAACGGTAGTTGGATGATATGTTTTCATAGATTTCTCCAAAACTAGTCGGAGTAAATTAAAAAACCATTTAAATTAAAGTTAAAACCTTACTAAATTATAATAACAAAATAAATAAATAAATAAATGTGCCGTACTAATTAAGGATGTGCAAGCACGATAGTAGGGACACAAACTAAAAAAAAAAAATAAATTTTTAATTTTAATGGTGAATTATGTTATATAACTTGACAATATAAGATGAAAAGTAAGAATAAAATCTTTCGATATCGAGAGTCATCATTTCAACACAGAAAGTAACGCTGATAAAATAGTTCTCAAGAAAAAAATTATTTTTTTTCTAAAGTGAAGGGAATTTGTGTTAATTAGAACTCCAATAAACATGAATTTCCAGGATCAGTTTTACTTTTGAATGACTACAAAATATTCTGCCACAATTTATTATAGAAATCAGTTAACCCTGCAAGATAAAAGTCTGTATGTAAATGACTTTTACTTTGTTGAAACATATTCATACCGGGCTACCAGTTTTCAACGTTCCACCTCCTTTTTTTTCTTACGAAGCAAAATTTAAAAAAAATCAAATATGTTGATTTAATCATTTTTAATCTACTTTATTTTAAGGTATTTCGAAAGACATAAGAGAATGTATTCAAAAAATCAACTACAGCAATCAATAATTAATTTTTTCAAAATTTTTAAATAAAAATATTAAAATTATTAAAAAAAAAAGCCCAAAATATCAAAATTTTTTAAAAATGTCTCAAATTTTAATTCAGCTATTACTGCCAGGCAAGTTAATACAAAAATTTGATTTTTTAATGTTTTGTATACATTTAGTCATATTCGACCTGAGGGGGTTTATTTTGGTGCCTAAACCCCTCAATTGTCAGCGGCGGTCCATTAATTTTCAAAATCAAACAGGTATAGGGCCGTTTCTATTATTAATACAAATCCAAAAAAAAGATCATAAATAGTACATAAAAAGTACTGTCTTTTCATACTATTATTATTACCACCCTCACCATCCCCGTCGTTTCAGACAACCTAAATAGTGAATAATTTTTATTTTTCTAAATGATTCGAAATATAATATTCTTCCAAATATAAGTTTTTTATCAAAACGATATTTCTCCTTCACTAGAAAAAATTAAGCATATTGCCATGTTCTCACGCTTCTTCCGTGCTACGTGTGTTAAAAATTCATTTAATATCTCATGTTAGGCGTGGTAAATTGTCTTCAAATTTCAACAGCTTGTGTATTAGACTTTAGATTTTTTAATATTTTACTTGCGTGACCCAACTATCTTAAGACAAAGTAGATTAAATATTATTAAATATGAGCATTTTATTGTTTGAAAATTTCACAACCTAAGAAAAAAAAAGGGTGGATGGTGAACGTTAAAAAGTGATCATCCGGTATACTATAAAATAAAATTCTCATTACAAATTGTCGTCGTTGGTTGTTCAAAGAGCCTTAAGCATAAATAAGTAAATTTATTTTTCCTCTAACACAAATGCATTGAAGCGTGTAAAAAGAATTGTTTTCTTAAAGCAAACGATTCTCTGCTTCCAACCAAACAACTGGTAAAAAACATAAACATATACATATACATAGAAACTTTGATAATAAATAAAACCTTCCCTTCGCTTCGTAACAACAAATGTAATATTAATGTTACGCACAATATTTTTAATTAAAATAATATGTAGGGCAAAATTCTATTTAAATGGAGAAAGGGAACATGATTTTTGGCATGTGGGGTTATAGTATGAATTTTTTTTCTTAATTCAATACTTCTCTAACTAATGTAAGATATCTTCTGGAGGGAGGAACGTACTTGTGGTACTACAAGACAGATATGGTCTGAGTACAATCGCAGGCGTTCCGAAGTTTGCAAAGTTGTTGCGGCTATTACAGGACACTGGTTGGGCGGTAGGCATGCTTAACGCCTAGGCCTGGCAGTGTATCACGACTACTGCAGGAGCTGTCACAGTGGTGAGGAAGACGAGAGATTATCTCATCTTCTCTGTCACTGCCCAGCTCTTGTCATGAGGAGATGGACTTACTTGAGCCAACCTCTCTTTGACGACCTCTCCGACCTAAAGTCAGCCGACGTCAAAGCTCTCCTGCTGTTCTTAAACAGCTCCATATGGTTCATGGAGTAGTGGCCGGGGATGGGCCAGTCCTTTTTCGGTATCACAACGAACCTATGGTCTAAGTGTGTCCCACCCCAGGACAGCCACTCTAAAATAACCTAAACTAATGTAAGATATCAATTCATTAGTCTCAAAATCGCTTTTGAATACATTTTTGACAAGCAAAAGGATAATATATTTTCAATTTAAATTCTAAGCAATATTTTCAATAATCCAATAGATGTAAATGCTAACATCAAATAAAGTCCAAAAACTAAAACCCCGCTAGCTACAAAATCACGCTCTTGAAATTATGAAAACAAGAGTTTAAGATTAAAGATTAAGTTTTCCATAGACAATTTTACTTATCACAATAATTTCAGATTAAAATGTTTTCTTGTTTTCATACTTTTAAGAGCGTGATTTTGTAGTAAGCGGAGTTTTAGTTTTTGAACTTTATTTTATTTAAACTATTTTGGGATTGTAATTCCTTGATAAAGTATAACAATGCATATATTTTTGAAAAGTGCTAATTACGCCCTTTCATTTGATACATAACACGGTCTCAATATGTTAAAATATGTCTTCCGTTTATTAATTGAATGTGACGTCTTGAAGCCTATATACGATCACGACGCTTTTAAAAATATCTCATTTGGCAAATTATGATAAGTAGTTTAAAAGTTGGGAGGGAACATACCCTGGTCGTCGTTGGGGTAAAAAGTGTCTAATTTTAGCAAAAATGACTCGAAAAGTTCTGACATTGAGACTGACACTGTAATGACAAAAATCTTAACTACTCTAAGCCAAAGAAACAACTTTTTGTTTCGTTAAAAATACACATTATTTACAGGCCATATAATTTTGTTATCCTTGGCCTTTTTGGAGTCTACCAGGGCTTGTTTCAATGGGGGGGGGTAAGATGATTGAACGGTCAGAGATCGAGAAGTCATATAAAATTCTATAAAAATATGTTTTCATTTTCAATTTTTAACATCTAAAATTTGAAATAATTTAAATACCGATAAAGCCGTATTAGATAAGCCTAAATATTCTTCCTTTGACTACTACTAAATCATGTAAGACGTGAGTGAAATAAACCGAGGAGCGATTATCACAAATACGGGCTTTTAGAATGACCTACTTTTTGGATAGTCTCGCACTTTCTTAAAGAGTTTTTGCGATATAATATTTTTTTTATCTGAAATCTTATTTCAGATTTGCACTACATTGAGTACACAATGAATCTTATCGATTATATTATTTAATCACCCCTCGATCTTTTACTCTTGAATACACATAACTCAAGCACCTTTCAATACAACACTGCTGTATGCCAGGCATGGGCGAGTTATTTTAAGTCAAGTCACCATTGTTATAACTTGTTTGTGCGTCTCTTTATCCAAATCCGCATTGCTCATAGAGGAGGAACCGAGCGGGTATACGACCTATCTATATTTACCTATCTCAGTTTCTCTAATAGTAATGAGTAAGTAGAAAAAAAATGTTGTCTCTATCTTACTCGTATTTTAGGGTGTCACTGGTTAGGTTGTCACTGTCTTACTTGTATGTTAAGTTAGGAGTCCGAGGGACTTCTCTAAGCCACGTATGCCCATGCCTGCTGTATACGTATAATTTAAACAAGAAGTCATCAATAAAAACGATCACCACCAATGATCATCGTAAACATTTAGTGTTAAAAAAAATGTACTACGCAAAAAAATATTTGTGCACTGTATGGTACTTTAAGTACTATACTCTACTCTACTCTACTCTATAACTATACAAAGTTCATTGACCCCAATATATATTTATTGTAACGAATGAGAGTTTAATACCTATATATATGTGTTTAGAGGAATACACCATTATAGTTGAGAGCGAAAGAAGAGAAGTCTTTAATAAAATGAATGATACGTATAGAAGAAGTACAAAATAAAATAATACTACCACCAATTACAGGGTTAGTCGATAAATAAGCGAACTATCGAAAAAAGTCAGATAATATTTTCATTTTTCTGCGGATTTTTTAGAATAACAGATAATTATAGTCGCTGAAAGTCATATCTTGATATTATTACGGTGGGTGCGGAAAGTTTAGGCAAAAATTTGACATGATGTTATTATTCAACAAGTCTTGGTTTCCAAGCTTTGCACGATGCTCAACAATCTTGAGCCAGAATTGAACCAATCAATATTGACATGGTTGTTATTTTCTACATCTGTAAGATTCGTTGATTATTATAGTTATTTTATACCATGTATATATGAACTATATCAAGGTGTACAAAGTATGCTACTAGCAAAATTTTGGATTTGCATCGCGTGTGAGTTTTATTGGAAGCGTTTCCATGGTAACGATTCGCTACTTTATAGAATTGTATGGATGCATATACATATAATTATATGGATTGCATTTATGACTTACATTGAAAATTTAATATTATTGTCTCACAAATTTAAATATATAATTATGATAATTTACATTTAAAAAATAATATTTATGTAATTTGATTTCTTATTTTCACAATTTTTAATGCATCAAGTTTAATTAATTAGTGTTTTTCAAAAATTTTAATTTGACCTTCACTATAACATTTAAAGAATTGCAAATTAGGCATAACAGCCCCCTTTAACGACAAAATTTTTCACAGGAAGCGCTGGCATCGATTTTATTGTTCTTCCCATGACAACACTCACAACGAATAAGTGTTCATAAAATCCATTTCCGGTTGTTTGAATGAACATAATTACTCAAAAATGAGAACAGATATCAAGCTGAAATTTTTAAAGCGTGTTTAGGACTTAAAAAGTGTGGTTGAGTACGTAAATGAGCAACATAGGTAAATTTTTGCCCATCTTGTAAACCGTTAGAGATAGAACAAAAGCTTAAATGTTCCTTATAAAAAAATTAACAACTTTTATTTGAAACATTTTTTCGTAAACATCACTGTTTACCCGTGAGGGTGCAAATTAGGCACAAATTTTATCGTAGAATGTATTCTATGGGAAAATCAGCTATGTGTGTGTGGCATGTATGTATATGTGACTCTGCAAAAGTGGCTATCTTTCTTTACTTACATGACATAAAAAATAAACGATTGCGTAATCAACATTTTCTATACATGGTATTTCAACAATTAATTCAGTCAATTGTTTGTTTTCACTAGTTACCATTTGAATTTAACTTATAAGTGTACAAGCGAGTAACAGTTTTCATAAAAGGCAAACATTGAACTTTTTCACTTGTACAAATAGTCCTGAATTTCAACTTGCCATAACAATATTTCGAGCATAGAATATATTTTTTGTTTAATTTTTTCGTCTACATTCATGAAGTTATAAGCTGAAAATAAGATATAAATAATTTCATCCCTGAATCTAAAATTGCCGTCGTGCTTGTACTATCTTAAGCAAGATCATCCTTAAAAAAGAATGAAAATGCATAGTTTCGATTAAAAAGTAGGTTGTACTGTGAATTAAGGGCAACGCACTAATAATTTCTAGAAACAATTAATAAAGTAGAACTCAATTTCAATAACATCCTTCTATCTGTATAATATATTTCTACTTTTACTAGCAAATAATTATCATTCGTTTCCCTTTCATTTAGGATAAAAGTAAAAGAACAAATATAGGTATAATATCTTATGCCCTTATTTTAATTTAAACGGCGTAAAACAAAAGAGCTCTCTCAATACCCACATCAAATCAGTGTAATTCTACTTACATGATGCGTTCGTTGTAGTATGAACAGAATCTGATATTATTTATATACGAATCACAAAAATAGACCTACATTACGTTCGTTCAGTGTTCATTGTGTGTTCATCGTTGTGTATTTACAGAATGAATAATTGATGGTAGTCGAAGTATGTGTATGGTGTTAAATATTATTATAGGATTATTATAATCATTCATTTCATCATAGATTAGAAGGAGCAATACAATATGTCGTAAATGTTTTCAGGAATATATACACAGATAGAGATCACATAAATAGTCTAAGAGCCAACAGTCAAAATATTAATTCTTAACTGAAAAAAAATTGTTGACAAAGATTAAAAAACTTTGAACAAAAATTGCTTTTGAAAGCTGTGACTTTATTAGGCCCATAATGAAATTTGGTCGCTGATGTTCAAGATGGAGGTGAAAAATTAAAAATATCAAGGACGATTCGGAGTGCCTCAAATTTTAACAAATAGTGACTCACAGAAATAATTATTTTCTATTTTTAAGTACGATAAAAACTTGTCGTTTAAAAAGTTTTTTTTATTTAAATTTTAATACAGCTTATAGGTATAGAAGCTCGTTACTCTTGTCCATAATGCACTATATTACAGGAGTTATTTCTTTATTTAATGTCACGTTTTGAATGTAAATACACAAAATCCTTCCAAAAAATTAGGGAGGAAGTACCTCCATTTTTAGGAAAATCGTTTTGTGCTATATCTCGTGCACTTTAGACTAAAAATGGTGAACTACTGTAGAAAATAAATTTTCCTATCTTTTTTGTTCTAAGGTATATCCCGGATTATGCTGTAATTTAAAAACGGCAAACAATTGATTCTTAACTGATAGCTAATACCAACAAAACAAATTTTTCATATGTTCCCACGCGAAAGGAAGTAGGATTTTCATATTGGTAACTCGTGGCCTATTTATGACGTAACGAGTTTAATGAAAGGAATAACACAAACAAATTTTTTATATAGCTTTCATCGTGATTGGAAGAATAATACAACTTTACTTATAGAAAAGTCATGCTTTACTTATAAAATCAAATTTGTAATATTTGGAAAGTTCTGACGTACAACCATTGCTCGACGCAAATTGAGTTTTGTCTCAAAAATGGCTAAGATTTTTTTTGTTTGTTTTACAGCTATCCAGTAAAAATATCGATCCAAAATTGTTTTTATTCACAGAAAAAAAGAATTTCTTGACGCAAGTTTCTTCAATCAAGATGTGAGAGAAATCATCTTGGCTCGAGGTTTATTTCCAAGAAAATTTTACTTTTAATATTCTTGGGCCAGAAAAATCATTTTCACTGTATCGGAAAATCAATTTGCTAAAAAGGTCAAATACAATTAAATAAGTCTAAGGTCGACCATCACTCATCTGATAACCAGATGCGACAAATTTTTTTTATAAAATTATATTGATTTTTGAAGACTGCTATTATATTTTTTTCTATCAAAAAGTGTTCATAGTTATTTTTAAATAAAGGGTTTTTTCAGGCAAGCTTATATTATTATTTTCGTAATTCAATTACTTTTCGTTTGATACCAATTTCGATTAGTTAAATCTGTTCATACCATATGAACGGGTAAACCAATATAGGTAACTACACCGATCTGTTAACCAATCGAAATTGGTATTAAAAGAAAGATAATTTAATTGCGAAAATAATGATATAGGCTTGCCTGAAAAAAAATCGTTCATGGAAAAATTTGCTTTAAATTAATTTAATTAAAAATGAACACTTTTCTAGAGAAAGATAGGAGCGTTTATAAGTCAATAAAATTGCATAAAAAATGTCTCATCTGATTATCAGATGAATTAAGATCGACCTTATACAGTCTCTTAGACCAAAACTTTGTTCACTATAAAAAATTTATTTTAACTAATATAAATCGGTAATTTTCACAAACGATAACTAACGGAACACCATCTTAATTAATGGTACATCGGATTAAAAAATTGCAAAGGAACTTTTTTCTTAGAATTCCATTGTCTATTTAACTCTGCTCCTTTTACAAACACAATTTTTAGAACACAATACATGTAAAGGAGGTTGTTAAAGAATTGATGTACGATATTTCGTAACTATAATATTTGGCAATGACTCTTTGACTAATGTGTGCCATCATTATTTCAATTTCTGTGTACGTTACAAGTTTTGTTAGGTCATTGACTGATATCACAACAAATCCCCTTATGATGTGAGAGATCGTCATCGTCATGTAACATTATTAGTACGACTACGAAGCGATGATATGTTGATGGGTGTAAGGTAAAATGTGCGTCCCTAGTGTGTAAATATATGAATTGAGGACTATACAAGTAAGCTTTAGGTAAGGTTAGGGTTCTATTTCGTTGTTATATTATGATGTGCACCTAACATTGTGAATGGTACTTTTCTTTTTAACAAGTGAGGGTGGTTTGCTAGTTAAATGCGTGTATTTTATGCTGTGTCATGCATTTTTTCTCTGTTGAATGTTATATATTCAATTTTCTTGGAGAAAATTCTATGAATATATTTTACGAAACTCTCATGTAATGATTATTAACACACTAAAAAATATTAAGGTAATTGGAGTAAAGAACATTCCAACATTTTATTTGAAATGTGAAGCTTTTTAATAAAGACACGTTGAGTGTTACAGTATCTTGTTAAATATACGAAGTATGCAAAATATGTCAGCCTAATTTTATATATACAGAAGGATGAATAAGCAGGAATACAGTATAATATTAATAGATATTAGTTTCTATGATTTTAGTTATTAGTCTTAGGGAGATTTTATCCTACAAGTTCTGTCAAATCTCTTAATAGATACTTTTAGGTATTAATTAACATTTATGAAACATTTTCTTGAAGGATTTGAAAAATTCATGCGGCAAAAAGAGAGACCTAGGATTAGGTACATAACAACACGGGACACAGTGGAACACGGGACACAGTGGAGCAAGCGTAATACACGGTAAGAAATTTTTGGCCGATATCACTATGTTATTATAGGCGTGAACGCAATACTGTACGATTTCAATGATTTTGATTTGCTCTATAAAATTTTAAAGGAAAATTATTTAACCATTAAATATATCGGAATATGAGCAACAGTTAGGGCGCATGAGATATCCACAATACTTCTGGCAGATAGTACTATTTAACAATTGTAATGTCTCTGATGCTAAATGGCATACCACAATTTTATCATTATTATATTATCAGAGTATTATCAGGTACTTTTTTAGTATCTGTCATTATACCATACCAGCATTGTATTGTAATAAACGCCATGCATTTCTTACCATATATTTGTACCTTATTCAAAAAAAAATTCAGAACAAATGACATAAAATTATAAAGTGGTTAACTTAATAATTATAATTTGTTTTGAATATTTCTTGAAATAAAGCACAAGTATTATGGTTGTTCCATTATGACCCGTGTTCCACTGTGCCGCACTTCACCCTCCCTCTTCCCAAACAAATCTTATCGATTAAAAATCATAGCATTCGTTTTTGTTTAATTAACCTAATAAATACTATTGATTTTAACTATTGACTATTTTCTGTAATTTTGATGTGTATTTACAGAGGTACATTTTTAGGACATTTTTTGTTACCTCTTTAATCATTATAATAATGCCAGTGAATTAAACACACAAACGTTGAAAAAAAGATGATTCGTTCTTGTACAAACCTGCAACAAAAAGAAAATTCAAAATTAGTGAAATTTATTTTTAGAAAAGGAGGGTAAAACCAATGAAATCAGGGCTCTGGGCAAGGATTATTCCTTGGATTTTAAAGTGTACAACAAAAGTTCGATAGGTAAAAAAACATTAGCAAATAATGTGAATTTCTTATTAAATAAATCACTTATTTATTTTACAAAAAAATTACTAACAAAAAATGACGTGTTTTCCTATGTGCGTGGATAAATAAAAAAGTATATAAACTTTATTAATTTTGAATGAGTAGAAAATAGAAAAATTTTCTGTAATAATTACAGAAAATTATAATTACATATTATTCTAAAAATTTTGATAATAATTATTAACTTGTAAAAGTTACAAGTGTAATTGTCGATATTAGTTTTTGACAAATATAGATTTATATTGCCCGTTTAGTATCACATATAATCTTGCTTTTTGTCGCTTTTTAAGCTTAAAATTAAACGAAATTAATACGTCAACAGAATATTTTTCTTTCTTTAATCATTGAAACTTTTGTATTATCATAATTTTTCTACTAATGTCGTTGACGCATGTAAGTCCTTAAACTATGCCTCTATTCCTTACCAGTAACAAGCAAGGGTTTACTTTTCAAGTTTTCAAAGACCTCATTATAGTCCCAGATAATTTCATGATGCTGACTCATTACAACTTTCTTTGCTCTACAATTATTGTTGACATCGAGCTGAAACTAGAACAAATAGATTCAGGGATACTTAAAAAAGGATATTTCCGTAAACTCAACAAAAATTAAAATAATAATTCCTTTACTTTTTAAAACAACTTTTAAGTTTAACTCATTTTAGCAAATACAAGGGAGTAATTAATGTGCGAGGCTAATTACTATATTAGTCGTTTTTTTAAGCTTTGAGTGGTTGAATTTTCAGAGAGTTTTCCAATTTTATAAAAATATATGATTAAAATGTTAAAACGATTTTGATAAATAAATAATAAAATAAGAAGTTTGAACAATGACAAATCTAATGTTTACATTTTCATAATTTAAACAATAAAAATATTTATGTAAAACATTTGTGTTGGATGAATTCTTGTCATTTGTGATTTAAAAAGATTAACTTCCCAAATAAATAAACATTTTATGGCATTTAATGCAAATTTTTACACTATTATTTACATTATGCATATTTTTTAAACTATTCTAACTGGTGTGTAGAAAATTTAAAATTAATAAAATCGAATTTTAATTTTTATATAAATGATTTATTGTGTTAAAATTTCCATATATAACACGCAAGCTAAATCTTGTGTCCAGTATCTTTAATGTATGTAGTGGTCCAAATGTACGAGGGTGAAATTAAAGTAAAGTACAAAATTTTGATTATTTTCAAAAAAAACAAATATATTTGTAATTTTTAATCAGTTTTAAGCAAAAAAGTACACTTATTTTTCCTCTAGGCGCTTAGTTTTCGAAATAAAAATTCATGAAAAATTAAAAATGCAGTAACTAACTAATGCTTAACTAACGAAGCTCCTGCGCTACGAATTTTTTGTATACTTACACAATTAGTTGAAATTTCATCCGATCCGATTAAGATTTTTTTTGTTTCGTCTGAAAGAAAATTTAATGGAGATTGTTCTTAGCTTCGTTTCAAGTGCGAGTTAAGGGCTCCGTATTCGTAACAACTAAAAAAGATCATGATTCTCAAAATTGGTTCAGCTTGGAGAAGTAATTTAATGGAGTATGTTCTTAGATATGTTTCAAGTGCGGTTTAGGGTTCCGTACCCGAAAAATTTTTCAGGAATTTTTTTAATTTTGTAAATTTCACTTGGTATAATTTTTGTTCATTTTTGGTATATTTAATAATAAACAATCTATTTTTGAAACTTTGAACCCATTTATTCATTTTTATTCATTGCCAATAAAATTTTGTAATTATTTTAATTAACGAAAGTAATACCCACCCACTTCGCTGGGTTTAAAAGTAAAGATTGATAAAGATTGCTCTCGCTTATCCCCTTTCTATAATACTCGAAATAATGGTAAGGATTGTTTTACACAGGTAAAATATATGTATGGTTTTCTATTTTTTTAAATGTATAAGTCGTAAATTATTCATTGAGTATATCAGGAAAGATGGCTGTGAAATATTTTATATTGATTATTTTTACAGAAATCTGTTTATTTATGGTAACGTCAAATGACTACTTTTACAGAAATCTGTAATTTATGGTAATGTCAAATGTCAAATTAAATTAATTTTTTTTATTTTTTATATCTTTATAAATTATATCTCATGTGTTATTCTGAAGTATGAGCTATATTGATTGCTGTACAGTTTCATTAAAAACCATTCGCTAGTTTTAGCGTGAAAGCGTAACAAACAAACAAACAAACAAACATGCTTACTTTCACATTTATAATATATAGAGATTAAAGAAAAACTGTAAATTTTACACCAATTTCTCAAACGGATTCGTTATCTACGTAAAAGATGCTTTAATTTGATTTTTTTTCTGATGTTTTTGGAGCTTTTTTTGGAAAAATCCTTCAACATCTTTTACCTGCATGTATCTAAAGCGATTGATTGAAGATATTTATACCTAGGTACTACTCTCTGGCAACGCTAACTTCATATAATATTATAAAATGTATTTTAAATTCTTATTCTTAGTTATTTATGAAATTTATCTTGGTGTAATGGTGCAATGTATATGATAAAAGCCAGATAGGAGAGAGAAACTCCTGGCTTACGGGATCTAAATTATAAATTACTATTTGTTTCAAGAACTATACAATGTAGTTTTGTTTATACGCACAAAATACCATTTTGACAAACAGTAACAAAAGTTTAGAACATAAAACATTGGACTAAATTGTATGCAAATATTTCAGATATTCTTCATGTGATTAGAAATATTTATTAATGTTTTGTGTATAATAAACACAAATCACAAGCACAACACAGACAGATAGACAGACAGACAGACAGACACAACGACTGTGTAATGTTAAACTGAGAACATTACGAATAAAACAAACAAAAAATGAAATGAAAAATGTATGTATCTATCATTGTCTCTTTGTGTCATTTTGTTTAACTCTAAAAACATATGAAATTGTTTTTTTTTTTAAATGTTTTTACTTCATCTTTTATTTATTTTACTTTTTATGATTATTATTATGAGAGGAGAGAGACTCTAAGTCTGTCATACAAGAATAAAATATACTCAACTTACTACTAAGTATGTATTGTGTGTGTAATTATTGTTTGGTGTACAGTACAGTTAAATACAATCAAAAGTTTTTCAATTTATAATATGGAAAAATTCAATTTTAAAATAATGACTAGAGGCGTTTTATTCGAGAAAACTTTTATGATTGAAATAATATAGATAGGTATAACATTATCCTATGCATTCCAACTTAACTATTACTAAGAATATCTGGAGATTTCAATAGATTCGGGAACATAAGGTGAAATATATATACTTGAGGGGGAGCTTATTTTTACAGATATGTATTTATAGAAATAAAATAAAATAATCGGTAAGTTGACTAATTAATTAATTAATTTTACAAGTATAAAATTAAAATTTTTCTAAAGCTGAAAATTGTTAACAGATTGTATATTTCATGTAAATAACAGTTATGTCAGTCAGTCAATAAAATGTTAGAACAGAGCTTGTCAGTCAGCCTTAATGTATGTGATGTAATGTGATGTTGAATATTTTTAATTTTATTTTTTGATAACTCTGTATTGTTTTAATTACAAGTTGGTTGGGTTAAGTTTATCGACTATAGAGGAGTTAGTTAGGTTCTGAAGTTTTTAGCCCTTGCGTTCAAAAATAGGACATTATTACAGAAAACGGAGATATTATCGAAAATTGTAAATAAAAGAAGTTATAATTTTACATGCGTATATTTATACAGGGTGTTCTGTTATTGACTGCAGATGATCGTCGGCCTACAGAATAAGCTCATAAAGACGAAGGAAAAAGTCATTTACCAATTTTTTGGATTTGAGCCCCAGTTTGGGCGCTACAGGTATGGCAAAAATTGATAAATTTGTTCATTCACTGACTATGATTCGATAACCAGCAGCCAATGATAATCAGTATATTTCATTCAAGAATATTAAACTAAAGAAGGGATATGAACTGATTTCAATTGGATTATATCATTTTGAAAAAACATTTTGAAAAAGTATTTGATTGGTTTGATCAAATCCTACTTTTTTTATTTTTATTATATTTTTCCAAGAAAACATTAGATTCTTAGTAAAAAAACAAATTAAGTCATAAAAGGCGTGGTTTTAATTTATCGTAAACAAACAAAATTATTAAAACTTAAAATGCAATTGGTAAAAAACAAATTACGTCAGCATAGGTGTTTTTTTGTTTGTATACGTTAAATTAAAACAACGCCTTTTATGACTAAATTTGTTTTTTTACTAAGAATCTAATGTTTTCTTGGAAAAATATAATAAAAATAAAAAAAGTAGGATTTGATCAAACCAATCAAATGCTATTTTAAAATGTTTTTTCAAAATGATATAATCCAATTGAAATCAGTTCATATCCCTTCTTTAGTTTAATATTCTTGAATGAAATATACTGATTATCATTGGCTGCTGGTTATCGAATCATAGTCAGTGAATGAACAAATTTATCAATTTTTGCCATACCTGTAGCGCCCAAACTGGGGCTCAAATCCAAAATTGGTAAATGACTTTTTCCTTCGTCTTTATGAGCTTATTCTGTAGGCCGACGATCTGCAGTCAATAACAGAACACCCTGTATATAAAAAATACGCGATGCGCGCATCCTACCTTACGCATCCTGCGCAATCAAGTGATTTTGCTACGACTAGAAGTATTTTAATCAACACTGAAATAATACTCTTTGACGCCCTCCGAGGCTGAACCAAGAAAATGAGACGCCCAAATATGTCATTATGTACGGTTCAGATATAGTCGCCGAAATGAAGCAATGAGGTTCGAAAAATTTGAACACTAAGTCGGATTTGAATGCAGTTTTCGACATGTGCATGACATTGTGTGCCCTAAATTGATTTATAAGAAATTAAATATTTTGCATAAATAATACGGATTTTGTAATTGCATTTTAAATTAACCGTAAATATATTTAATTCGCAATTCGATTAACAGTGATGAAAATGATTCCAAACTTGTTACTAGAGGGGTTTTGGGGGTCGCTGAACACGAATATCGCGATAAAATTGATCTCCAAATAACTTGGTGCCAAGGATACTGCTGGTACCTTGGGTACCCCGGGCGCCAGGTATCTGGTGTCCGATTCTGTCACGATATTCGTGTTCAGCAACCCCCAAATCCCCCGAGTAACAAGTTACGAATCATTTTCAGCAATATTAACCGAATTCTGAATTTAGTATATTTACGGTTAATTTAAAATGCATATTATTTATGTAAATTGAATTTTTTTAATTTCTTATAAATCAAATTAGATCACAAAACCCTGACGATCTAACGAATCGAATGCCGAAAACCAGATTCAAATCCGACTTACTGCTCAAATTTTTCGAACTTTTATCGATTTCAGTGTTTCGTTTCTGCGACTAATAAGCGTTTGTAAATAATGAGAAATTTGATTATTATAAATTCAAAGACTTTGGATTGGCATAGCGTCTAAGGTATTAGTTACAACGGAATGTTTGTATTCTTTATAGGATTAAAGGCTTAAATGATTGTAGTATTTGCAAACTATTTCATGTTGATGATTTTACTTTTAAATAGCATTCTGTATGCTATTTGTGTTTTTTTGTTAGTTTTTGAAAAACTAAAATCCAACACAAATAACACAACAAACGTACGCATCGGCATCGGCATCGCATCCATGATGAACATTAAACAAACAACATAAACAGACATGAAGACAGACACACATATGGTTCACAGTTTCACACACAACATACAACGCAAGAGAATATTTAGTAATATGCAACATTAACTTTTCAGAATTAGTTGTTCTTTTTTTTTTATGAAAATCAGAGTTAAATAGTAATAAATTAATGTCTTGACTCTTGCCTCTTGTGTTATAATGTTCGTTTGTTGTATATTAAAAATATATTTTGGCAGTTATTATTTTATTTAATTAGAATTATTAATAACCAAGTGACGACATTACTACGTACAAAATTTACTATTACAATGCTCAACAAAGAAATTGAGTCACTTAATTTACTGAATATTTACGAGAACACTATTGATATGAAACCGCAAGAATTATCTAATTTCTAACATTTGAAATACACTAACTGATAATAATGAAATTTCTGAGAGATGTCAATGAAAAAAAAAACATTTTTAAAGGATGTACACTCACTGTCAGAAAAAGTGCCACAGTTAAAACATTCTAAGCGTACGCATCATATGTTATGTTATAATAGTAACACTTAAAATGTTTTAAAACGAGCATTTTTTGTGACATTGAGTATACTAGCACCAAGGCAATTGTAAATAAAAAGGTTGATTTTTTTATTTGAAGTTGGACTAAGTCTAAATCAATTATGAAAATTTAAGAGGGGGGGGGGGTTGCCCGATTTTTTAAGTAAATAAATGACATCAAAAGTAGGCATATTTAACATGGTTAAACGGTAGATGGATGATGGTTCCTAAGATTTCTCCAAAATTAGTCGGTGGAAATTAAAAAATTTAATACAATTTTTTAAACTGTTTATCACGTGACCTAAAACGCGGGCAAGCCCTGGTGTGATGTCATAGCGGTATGAACCATAGACCATCAGATAGTTCAGGGTAGACAGTTGGGTATACTATTATATCCATAGATAATAGGTATTTATATTTATTATAATCAGTTGTCTATGAATAAATCTGTCAAACTTATTTGTGTTACTTCTTCTAGTGATACCGATATTACATCATCAAATTGGATGCCCGCGTTTTTGACAGTTTAAAATTTAAGTTTTTGGCAAGAAAGCGTGTGTATTTTTCCGAAATAAATTTTTTGTGGCTTTTTATTAACAAAATCAACATTTTGAAGTACTTTTTCAAAAAAAGTAGAATACCCTATTATTACACTTAAACTAAATTAATTTACGAATTTCGTCACTATTGCACTACAACAGACAAACAAGATATCAATCAAAACAAACGCACAATCATAACACAAAATACGTCTTAATTGAACTTCACAGTGGATCAATTTTTTCTGAACCACAGCAGGAATAGTTAACTCTTCCTGGGAAAAGTGTATTAACTTATTTTCATTCAACTGTTACTGATCTTTTTAGTAATAGTCTGCCCTGCCTCAATCAACTTTTCAAGTTCGTGTTAAAATAATTTCAGCTTTTAGAAACGGTTTCTTTAGCCGGTTAGTTAGAGTTAGGGAGGCTGCATGGTGGACAAATAAAATTGATAGTTGAAATTTTAAAAATCAAATTTTTTGAATTTATGAAGGGAAAAAGTCTTACAAAATTCTATCTTTCGGGCGAAAATTATTTAGCTAGCCACTTCTTTGGCTCTTAGTACAAAAACAATTTTTAAAGCGAATTATATTGAGAGTAATAAAGGCCTAAAGGTATGAGGCATGTTTAATTTATCTCCATAAAATTGTGAATTATTTATTTAGTGTTCCGATTTGTTTGACCACGAATGTATAACGGGTCGTCTGTCGCTACGTACGTTGAGCTTATGCGATCGGTCAATAATAATATAATTATTTATTTAAAACAAACTTACACACGTGTGTAACAATTAAAAAAGTAACAAAAAGAAAAAAATTAAAACGTATGCTGTTTATGTTTATAATAATATACACTGGGGCTTTGTTCCAATATAAATATTAGCGTGCATGGTACACACTTTCAGTTTCGCATAAGTACCTCATTCTCACATAATAGTCGTAATATAAACTGTGCTTAGTCACGTAATGCACAAAATTATTAAGATAATATTTTGGTTTTTAACAAAGGTATCACTAAGTACGACGACTCATTTATAGATATTCAAGTTGATTCATTAAAAAAAAATATTTAAAAAAATATTTGGAAATTTATTTTAATAATTTTCATTCCAATTCACAAGGAATGCGATTGTTAATTCCATATCTATCTTATACCGTCAGCACTCGCATTATGAGCATTTTGCTCCCGATCGATTTAAAACATAAATAACTTTTATTTTTCAAATGGCACATGTGGTTGAAAGTTTTCTACCTTTCTATCGTTCTATAATTTTATCTTAGTTTTTAAAAATATATTTTTTTCAAGCCCTTCAGAAATTGTGGGCTTGTGGTAGTTTCTTTAATTACGCGCATAAACGCGTAACGAAAAAAGTAATATCTTCGCATATTTTCGAACCTGTTTGTGTACTTCTGTAGTTTGAATTTTTATTTGTCTGCCCGATAGGAGCCGTTTACGAATTGTTTTGTAAAAATAACGAATTGTCGTAATTTTTTTTTTTTTAATTTTTAATTAATATTAATAATAAATAATAATTATTACTTAATTTTCATAATAAGTTTCATAAATGCCGATAAATATTTTCAATATAAAATATTTGACATTTGACAATAATTTTCTCTCCAGGAATACGATTTGTATTTGATTATTAGAACTTGATTTGAAAAATTTATAATTAACTAACCCGGTGGACTTCGTTTCACATACAATTTATTTGATTATAAAAGTTGATAAGCGATTGTTAATCTTAGTTTAGCTGCAGCTCCAATTCATTAATAGCTATAGTATGCATAGTCCGGCCACTGAGTCCACCCTCTGGCCCATCCCTCGCTTAGCCACCCGCTAAACACAAAATTTATTCCTATTTCTAAGACAATTAATTCATAATTAGCCATACTTTAACTGGTCCTACTTAGCCCATCCACTTTAACTGGTCCTACTTAGCCCATTAACACAGAGCTTGATCCTTGGGGCCTTCAGGCTTCGGTCTCATCAATACTGCGTACTGTTTACTGGGTGAGAAGTGGCACCGGTAGACGCCTGATGTGGATAAAAGTGCCAACAATAAAATTGCCCAACTGGATGTTACAGCAATTTTCAATACAAAATTTAAGTATTCTATACATACCAAAAATTATATCCTAAAACGAAAATTGAAAGGTATATAATAATTGACGCCATGGTGGCGTTATCAATAATTTGTTGCATCCGGTTGATGACGCCATTCTCAATGCGTTTTATTATTTTGAATATACAATGCAAGTGATATGCATTGAATCACATGTCACATATACATGTTAATGAACTTTTTGTTAAAACCATAGGTCCAACTTACGATCAGAATTTGACAGGCTTGGTTATCACTTACGATCAGAAGATCAAATAATCTTACAGCTTTAAAAAACAAATCGATTAAATAATATTTTAAGATGTTTTAACTGTAATTCTACGAAATTGTCGAATAAAGAAATTGTATTAGCTTTTTTCCAAGTGAGTGAATTTTTTCAATTCTCTTTTAATTAGATTACTCGACAAGTTATTTGTCTTTAAAGTTTACGTTATTGTATCATAAATAAAAATCAATTTTAACCGAAAAACTTTGACGTTTTAAAATTGTATACAAGATCTAGTAAACAAAACATAAATAATAAATAAAAACTGTAAAGACCACTATGGTTTAATTTTACATCCTCCGACCTTTCAGGCAGAATATTTTAACCATCCAATGGTTAATAATTCGATGTATTATTTTTGTTAAGTGGCAATATTCAATTTTTTCTGAAATTCTTTTGTGGATTCCCTATATTATAGTAACCATGTAGAGAAGAGCACATAAGGGCGCAAAAAAGCACATAAGGGCCAGGGAAAATTTTGAATTTGATTTTTACGTATATTCTCGTTTAAAACTAGTCGTCTATTAATAAAGATCAAAAGTTTGCCTCTTTTTTTTACGCCACATTTTTTAATTTTTTTTTAGATCATTTTACGCTTAAAAAGATTGTTTTCATTACTTTTGATTGAACAAGGATAAAAAATAAAAAATTTGTAAGCCTGCCAAAATCCTAAAATAATCTTTGAACATCCCTTAATAGAATCCTGTAGAGTAATGAAGGCTCTAGAATAAAATTATTTCAATTACTCTTCAGGGTTTTGTTAGGAAATGTTCAAAAATTATTTTAGGTAAAGTCAAAAATTTAATTTTTAGCATTGTTTTCTGGAATTTTTCCAAACATTGAATTGTTAATAAATCGAGGACGAGGACCTTTTTAGGATGTTAAATGGAAAACCCGGAAAACTTTAGATTCTTTATAAATAGTTATTTCAATCGAAAAGTCGCAAAAAAATGATTATTTAAAAAATTCCCAAATATTTGCGCCAATATATGCCCCTCTAACGGTATTGTATGAAGCAGGCAGTGAATAGTGATGGTAATTTTGATGTAATGCAATAATAATATAAAAATAAAATAAAAAGTGCATGTTAAAAAAACCTTGAAACTACTGTAAGTCTGTACTGAGTTCTAGTACCGTGTGTTTATTCATTTTATTTATATTAATGTTTGAAATGTAATGTAATTATTTACGTTTACACTTTAACTTACAGATACACGATACACTAAATATAGTACATACCAACACACAAAAATTTGATTTATAAAAAAATGTACGTATGGTAGCACGATCACGATACTTTATAGGGATACACAAAGCTTTTATACCATGTAGGTACATTAAGTTTAGTCCCAAGTTTGCAGCGCTTAAAAATAAAACAAAGTTTTAGTATAGGTGTTCATAAAATCACCTAATTAGT
This sequence comes from Chrysoperla carnea, assembly GCF_905475395.1. NCBI lineage: Eukaryota > Metazoa > Arthropoda > Insecta > Neuroptera > Chrysopidae > Chrysoperla > Chrysoperla carnea. The sequence goes on along the minus strand of NC_058341.1, from coordinate 62,153,648 downwards.
CCATTTCCGCTCGTAAACAAATGAGAATGACAATTGGAAAGACGTACAAGTTTTTTATTTATTCTAAGATTGATTCATGTATTTCAAGAGTGACGTAATAGTAAACAAAATTTTTTAATCACTTATTATTAATATTAACAAAAATAAAAAATTGATACTAATTATTATATAAACTCTTAAACTTGCTCAATTTTTCCACCACGAAAAAATTTACGTCTAGTAAATTGTGGTTACTCACATTTATTGTCTGTACGTATGAAATTTCTTTTCGCATATTTTACTAAAGTATGAAAATACCGTAAAAGAGATGACAAAAATTGAAATTAAAATTAAAACCAACTAAGAAATACGGATTTTTTAAGCATTTTTAACTTTTAATTAGGAAGATATTAGCTAGAGAAATCGGGCATAGTATATGACGTCACACACTAAGTATGGCTTTTTTGTTCGTTGCTAATTCGAAAACGAATTTTTCCGAGCTGTTTGTAAAATGGATGAGATTTTATAACGGCAAAAAACATCATGAATATTCCCTCTGTGATTAAAATGTTGAGTAAAAAATGTGTTTATTAAATGGTAAAAATGAAAGAATTAGCGGTCTTGATCTTTGAAGATCTTCACAAACAAATACAGTTGATTTAAAATTTCAACATTTTTTATTAAAATTAAAAACCGATATAAAATGAAAAACTAGTACACATTATTCGCTATAAAATTCTAGGGTGCCAAATAGTTAAATCCGGCGCTGCATATATAGCAAAAAAAAAAAAAAACACAATGTTGAAATGAAGCATATATTGTAAAAGTTTCGTAAACAACAGCAAATTGTTAATTAATTAGTGAATGGAAGACCCTGTAATGATTTGACTAACTTTAGTCATATCATTTTAAGTGTATGATATGTATATAGAGTGAGTTATAAAACAAAGATAAATTTAATATAAATAATTAGATTCATTTTAACTAGTTTCACCATGTTTATATCATTAGTTTTTTTAATTTACTGAGTGTAACTTATCTTACTTACATCTTTACTCTCGTGATGAGAGAAGCTGTAAATGGGTAAACTGTAAAAATCTGAAAAATTCAAAATTCGAAAATAGATAAAATTATATGAAGATAGACAAAGTTTCAACCAGTTACTTATGTTTTAAATCGAGAGTGAGGATAACGCTCATAACGCGAGGGCTGACGTTTTATATAAAATTGTTTGAAACCATCTGGGAAGTTGTATATGAAATCATAACGATAACATTCACATGAACAGCTTGATTGGCAATACCAACAGGTGTTCGATTAACAATATTAGTGAACATTTTTCAGGGTATCACCGAGATCTGACCTTTTAAAATCGAATAGTCTAAAAATTGCCTAAAAGGACTGCTAGTGAGATATTTCTATTTATTTAAGAAATTCTTTAGTTGCTATGATTCTACATACAAATGAATTGATAGCCAATGGATATAAAATTTAATGTTTTAGTTAGGTCAACCAATACTTACTTAAAGCCATAATAATGATAATAATAATAAGTATAGTTATAATAATGAATGTTGAATTGTACAAACGTCCGTCTGTCCATCATAATAAATAATGAAATGATGAATCTAAAATAACAACAGCCTAACATTATATTCAAACTAACTATATAATGTATAACTAACTATTAGTTAGCTAATCTAATGCTAAGCTAACAACTAACAACTAAAACAACTAACTGGTGGGATTCAACATCAACATCAACATCAACGATCAACTTATTGTTTATATTGGTGACCTTGATGATTGCGTTGCGAACCTAAAAACAAAACACATCTAATAACATAATGTATGAATGTTTTTGATATTATTATGTTTTTTTACGTAATATCCCATGTTATGTTGCTGCTGCTGCCTGCTGCAAGTAGGTTATAGATTCAACGTTTTATTTCATTTTTAGGATGCAGTTACTTAAGGTAGTTATCACCACAATCCAGCATTAGCATAAAATTATTGGGTTATCACCCATTCTATACGTATATACATAGTTACACAAGTTTTTACTGCTTACTGTAGTGTACACTACTACAATCAAATACAATACAATTAATACACACATATACCCCTCCATTAAAAATAATACTCTAAATGTAATTTCGATTTAATATTTTAGCGAAACTAAACGGTGAATAATTTTATTTTTATTTTAAACTAGCGACCCGCGCCGTAGCGGTTTTACACGGGTGCATTGCTGATACTTGCAGGTTTTCGCTTATAGGTCGAAATAAATAATAATTTTGAAAGTGTCGTCATCTGCTGGCTTTATTAATAAGTGGTAATAATAGTTTACTATTAACGCGAAATAAAAAATTTTTAGCACGCTATGATTGGTCCTATCACAGAAAATCGTGCAGATAAAGGATAATCCCGAATTCAAGAAAAATAGCACTTAAAAGAAGTGCGAATTGTTTATTACAATCTCGAATGGTAAAAGTACCTCTCATTCGGACTTCTAGCTCCAGCTCTCGAGTGTAATTGACAATTGATCGTACCAGTTGTATATTATATAAACAATAAAAGAGATCAATTGATAAATTCAAAGTTAGCTGGGCATTCACAATTGTTTCGAGTCGCAGGTTGGGCAGAAAGGTGCTTGCCAACAAGTCTTGCCAAGAGTCCTAACTTATAGCAGATAAAGGGGAGGGAACTTATCAAGAGATAAAGAAAGTAGGAAGGAACTTAAAAGAGATAAACAAAGGTAAACACTTATTTAAATAAGTGCCTCCTGAACTTCTATAGAAATAGTTTTTCAAGTGAAAATTACATATCTAAAATTACCAAGTTGCTTTTCATAAAAGAAATAATGTTATCCAAAAAAATTTTTTAGAGAAAACTTTTGGAAACATTTTGATAGCTGCTTTGAGCCAAAGATATCTTTGAGTCCGTAATTTATATTTGTAATACTGAACCTTCCCCTTCGTGGATGTGTATCACACTTGACATGCGTTTTTAATAATATTTATTATTATTATTGCTTGATTACAAATAACAACAACAAACTGTATTGAATTGAATTGAATTGAACTGAACTGACTTGTGTTATAAGTTATTGCTTCTTTAATTTCTTATTAATATTATTCCAAACCAATTAGTAAGTATAAGAATGCCAACTGAGAAGGTGTTGGTTGGGTTTCCTTTATTTGCATACTAATTTGTATAATAATTTAATAAATTTAATTTGTTTAGGAATTAGAAATCTCCTTGTACAGGATCATTCATTAAGTTTAATTATTTATCGTCTTTTTTTATAATATTTTACTCGCATTTGGAAAATATAGTTTTTTTTTTTACATAAAACTGATTGTTGTATCTCAAGAAAAACGGTTGAAGTGACAAAGGTAGAAAGAATATTGGTTCAAGAAATTTGAAAAAGCGTTTTGGGGAAAAATGCCCCAAATACGAGTTGTATGCAGACCAAAAAAAAAATTAAAGACTACACTTACGAGAGTGTTATCAAATTAACTCTTGCTCTGCACTGTTAAGAGATAGAGGAAAATTTTAAATTAGAGTTTTTCTTATAAGGGTTATTTTTTAAGTTATTCTTAAAGAAAAATAGACAACCAGTCTATACACATAAAAAATTTGTGCGGTCAATTCTTGGTAATATGCTTAAGTAAGTAAAAGGTAGAGATAAATTTCAAATAGCAAAGTTTATTATCAAAAAGCCATCAATTTTCTTGTATTTTGATTATATTTCGTAGAAATCGAATGAAAAAACTAGTGTCAATTAATGTTTGCATTCGAATTCCGCGTGACAGCAAAAGAACGACATTTTATTTCCTTTAACTCTCTTTATTTTTATTTGCTATTTTTAATTTTTAAATATATCCTTTTGCATATTTTTTCAACTGTTCTATCTCTTATGAGTTCTGAACTTGAGTTTATTTTCAAAGGATTCTGTAAGTCTATTGCAAATTTAAGTTCTCAATCAAATGTCCTTCTTCGGATAGACTAACATGAAAAATAAAATGAAAAATTGAAAAAGTACTGCAATCATTTGAAAAATAGTACTTCTTGCATAGAAGACACTTATTTAACCTTTAAACCAAGCATGGGCGAGTTTAAGTCACCATTGTTATAACTTTAATGTGTGTCATCAACTTTATTGTACGTCTCTTTATCCAATTCCGCATTGCTCATAGAGGAGGAAGCGTAATAGTAATGAGATAGGGAAAAAAACATGCTATCTCCTGTTTTACTCATGTTTTAGGTTGTCACTGTCTTATTAGTATTTCAAGTAAGAAGTCCGAGAGACTTCTGTAAGTCCCGTTTGTCCATGCCTGCTTTAAACTACATATCTAAGTCGCAATACAATAATTAATATTGCAGTATTTTAGGCAGTTATGTGTTATTTTTCATCTCTGGGAAGCTGAATGTCTGATCATAATGACTAATAAGGTCGCATTCACATGAAAAACTTGTTTATTTTCATTTAAAATTAGGGCGTCAAACAATTATAAAGATATTACACAACCGTTTGGAATAAACTCGAAAAATAATGGTTTTCTAACTACAATCGCCTGTCCTTTGAGTTTTAAGTTATGCAGAGACCATTGCATACTATTAAACTGTAAGTGTAAGGTCAACGTCGCCTACTTATTAAGTAAAATAAAAAAATAAAAAAAACAAAGAAAGATAGAATGATAAAACAATAATAAGATTGCATTTTTCTAATACTTATTTAAATAATAAATAGTATGAAGTTAGTTTGCATAAAGTGGAATGAACTGCAGTATTTAGATTATCTCTTAATCTATATAACATAAGACATAAGTTTATATTACTTATATTAATATCAAGTATTATATATAATGCATTTATTTATTTATTTATTTTTTATTTTACAAATAAATAAATAAATATCAAAATACAACAACACAAACAATTATCTTATACATCATGTACAAGCTGCGTAAACTTAACGAATTCAATTTTAAAAATTAATTCTTATTACAGTGCAACCTCGATATAGCAAACCGGGAAATAACTAAATAAATATTCGTTATATCAAGTAAATCGTTAAACTGAGGTTTGCTTTTCTGCCGCTGATAAGGAACGTCTTAAGTAGTTACGTGCAATGATTGTTTTACATACTAAGAAATTAAGGGCCATATATTATCGGCAACGTTATATAAAGTTAAAAAAATTTGAAAATTTTAATAAAAAATACTTTTTAAGGAACAAGCTTTTATTGTACTAAAAATTAGAAAAGAATTTTTTTCTATAAGTCACTCATATCCGACTTTTGTAAAAGCTTGAGGCGGTTAATTTAAAATATCAAAAATGAATCGGAACGCCTCATCTACTCCATATGCCTACTTACTTTTCGATTCATCCTTGATATTAATGTCTCAAGCTTTCACAAATAGTCGGGTATGAGTGACTTATAGATAAAATTATTTTCTACTTCTTTAGTACAATAAAAGCTTGCCCCTTAAAAAGTATTTTTTATTAAAATTTTTAAGACTAAAAAAATGTATTTATAAAAAATATTGTGGAAGCGAAAAGAAAATCAGGGCGGCGCAACCTTACCATGCATTGTTATTCAAACTAAAAGTGCATGCAAAATTTCAGCTCAATCGGTTGAAGATGTCTACTTCAAAATTGAGTTCAATGAATCTTTTTATAGTTATAAAGAGAGGTTGTTCGCAAGAATGTTTGCAATGTAAAAGTCTATTTTACATTGTCTCTTATGGACAATTCAAGGGGATTGCGAAGATTTTGTTAAATCGAGTTAAGTCGTTATATTAAGGTATGTTATATGAAGGTTGCATTGTATAAGAGAATTGAGAAAATACATACATATACCAGAAATTGAACCCGGGTTTATTGGATTCATGCCAATTTTACCTTAACCAACTGTGTCATATGTATAATTTTTTTAATTGAATGAATTTTATTCTTGTTTATTGTTTGTATAATTTATTATTATTTTATTTTGTTTGATTTCGAAAAAAGGTATTAAAAGCAGAATTTCAAATTTGTGTACAGGTGGCCGGCCACTTTAATCTATTATGGCTAATATCTTGTTTTGTATTAAACCAATAAAAAAATTATTTTAATAAAAGTTGCAGAGTTTGATGGGAGAAATCATGTTCTGAGATCATTGAACATGATTTCTCAGATTGAACCTAGATTGAACCTAGTTCTTCTGGCTACTTTAATAATCAATTAAGATCCTAAAATATAAGAGATAGAATAGCACTTTAAATTAGAAAGTTGATCCTCATATAAACATTTTCTCAAAATTGACAGCTTTCGGAGAAATACTGTGACTAAAAATTGTGACATTATAGTATTTAATCGAAAGAAAATATGCTAGTTTCAAAAAATATTTTTAGACAAAAGTTATCAAAGACAATAAAGATCATTCGCCTGTGTAAAGATGACTTTGAAGCCCAGGTAAAAATTCACAATTATTTGAAGATGAATAAAATGACTTCGAAATTAGAATTTGAGGTGAAAGTCATGGGCACAGACGAATGCCCTCTGTTACCCTTGACAACTTTTGGCTAAAGCATTTTTCTATAGCTAGCACATTTTCTTTCGTTTAAATGCAATGATGACATGTTTTTAAGTCGTATTTCCGAGAAAAATGTTTTAAATAAAAAAATAGTTTTTTTATGAGGATCAACTTTCTAATTTAAAGTGTTATTCTATCTTTTACCTTTTAAGATCTACTTTGCCTACAAAAGCAAGTCGGAAAACTAGAATCCGATCTGATGTCAGGACATAATGTCTCCAATCAAACTCTGAGATTTTTTTAAAAATGATTTTGTGATTGGTTAACTACAAAACGTAATACTATTATTATGGAAAAAAAAAAACAAACATAAAATCAATGTTGAAAGATTGACAATTTGGTCCAACCCACTGTGCATCAGTACAAAATCAATAGCTGATTTTGATTGAAAATAAAATTGACCAATACAAAGTTAATAAATATATAAATATGATTCCTAAGACTAAGACTAAAAGACTAAGATACCTGTGTACAGTGTACTTACTGTGTGTGTAGTGATTAATTTTCATAAATTAAATTGATCATGGTGTTAAGTATTAAGATATACTTCATACTTCATATTTGTATGTTGTACTTATAATTACCTGTAACAAAGAAAATAAAATATATTATATATTATATTTATTACATACGTCATGTCAGTACACTTTAAGAATTTCAATTAATATTATTATTTATGTAAAAATAAAAAATATAAATATAAATATACATATATAAAGAAAAGATACATGTATAGATTAAATTATTAAAACGCGATGTCATTTTATCAAAACGATATTCTACAAATGAAAGATATACATATTATTATTATTATTATTTATTAATTTTAATTTGTATATAATATCAAAACTTATGTGCATTTATATTTTATATGTCTATGTAAATATTTGTTTACAATTAATATTTAAAGTTTTGCAAACACATTGAAAAGACATTACTGTAACGCTTTGATCGGTAAAGGTAAATTCAAATTAAACCATACTAGGCAAATATTAACTTAAAGTCTACGAAAATATTTTAAATTAACAATTTTATTATTTATAAGTGAAAATTAACAAATAACTGTGTATATTGGCAATGTTGGAAATCAAATCTTATATTTTTATACAAGCTGATTTTCTCATCGTTTCCACCATAGTTGGTTGATATACATACGTTTTTTTGTGTTTCCATTAAAATTTTAAATAAAAAAATTATTTTAAGAGACAAACTTTTATTGTACTAAAAATAGAAAATAATCTTTTCTATGAGTCACTCATACACGACCATTTTGTAAAAGCTGGAGGCGATCCCAATCATCCTTGATAATTTTAGGTGAGCGCGCCTCTAGTCAATACAAGTGCCGTGTATTGATCCTAGTACTTCTTGTACAGAAAGCGCGTGTTTAATCTACCTTTGAGGTGTTTGTCCCCCCACAGTATTTAAAAAGGAACTTAAGCATATATGCGTCTAGTAAAAAATAATATGTTATTTTTAACTTTAATATATTGTGTACCAAGTGCTGTTTACAATTTTTTTAGTTTAGATATCTCTCTTTAACCACCATTACTATAACTATAATCGATTCTGTTCAACAATAAAATATATTAACTTTGCGTTATTATGTCTCAATAATGATAAAATCAATAATTTTTTTTTCAACTCTTTTTAATTAAAAAATTTGTTAAAAACATAACCCTTCCTATGTTCCCCATGTTAATTATTTGAAAATCAATTAAATTTTTCTCGAAGTTAGATAGTCAATCGACTTCAAATTTTTATGGTAATTGTATTATAATAAGTATAAAAACAAACAATTCACTGAGTTAATTGTTGAAATATTCTGTATTGAAAATGTTGAATATCAGTGTTTACATTATTTTTTTTATAAATTAGAAGAGTTTAAAAAACCAACACAATTATGGTGGCCTTTCGGCCGCCATTTATTTGGTTTTCGAAAATTTCGAAAGTATTTTCTAGAATTTTTTTACGTTTTTCAAGGATGTTTCACAAAATCACTTGTTGAAATTACCTGCAAATTTTGAGCTTTCTATCTGTTATAGTTTTGAAGAAAATGGACAGCAATGTTTTGTCCTAATTTGCGCCCTCACGGATAAACAGTGATGTTTACGAAAAAATGTTAAAATAAAAGTTGTTTATTTTTTTTTTAGGGAACATATTTTACATTTAAACTTTTGTTCTATCTGTAACGGTTTAAAAAATGGGTCCTACGGTCCTACTCAAGACCCAACTGACCTATGTTGCTCATTTACAAACTTAGCTTCACTTTTTACGTCCAGAGTTATCGTGTCCGCAGACAGGTAGACAAGCAGACAGACAGACGGACAATCGGAAATAGACTAATTAGTGATTTTATAAACACCTATACCAAAATTTTGTTCGTAGCATCAATATTTTTGGCGTTACAAACTTTGGACTAAACTTAGTATAGCTTAATATATATTACATGTACAGGGAAAATAAATTAGAATTTTCCGACACTATACCCATACCGAGAAAACAACCTGTAACTACTTTGTTATAATAAAAGAAATTAATATTGAAGTGTTTCAGAGAACTATGGAAGGATATTTTTCTCATCTAAGAAGTAAATCGTGTGAGCCATAAGGGTCGTACTGATAAATACAGCTTGTCTTTAAACTATCTTTCTCATACTATTGTCCGAAAAATAATAGTAGTATAAAGTAGTAATATAGAATACATTTTATGAATGTATGCACGCGATTTGATGATTCATTGTAAACGTAGCATTAAAATATTATTTTATTACATAAATTATTTTGCAATATCAACGTCAACGATCAACAGGCAAGTGAAACGAATAACTAACAAGCAAGTTAAAATCTGTAAGTTTTAGCTTTTAATACTTGAATAAAGCTAAACATATAAAATTGTCAGTTAACGTTTTTAGAGAGAAGATATCAGTATAATATATTTATTTTGACAGAGTTATTATTAATTAATTGATTAATTATATATTAGCATGTAAGAGATGCTTGGTTGCTATTTAACGCCCCAACAATCATGATATCGATTCAGCCATGATAAACTATATTTCTACAATGTGTGTAAGAAACAAAAATGAGTGTTTGGCAAAATTTTAAAATAAAGAAAAAAAAATTTTGTGATTGATTTCTGCAACAATTTTTTAAGCGAATTACTAGAATTTTTTCTTTAGTAGAGCACAACGATACTGAGGATACAATTATATTAAGAAAATTCCTTAGCAGGAATCCTTTTTATTGCCATTTTTACATCAATTTTTGAGCAAAAAAATTAATTTTTGTCACAAAAGTAGGTGCAAATTTGTTTGTTTTTATATTTAATTATGACTAATTTTGACATTTAGGGAAGAGAAGATGAATATTATTAACAAAATTTCGTTTTGTTTTTTGTTTCTGATCATTGAAAACGATACTAAAGTGCGAACCAATCCGCATTTTCTTTTAAGAACTAACAAGAGAAAACAAACAATTGACCGAGTTAATTGTTGAAATACCATGTATAGACAGTGTTGATTACGTAATAGTTTGTTTTTTGACGTCATGTAAGTAAAGAAAGATAGTCACTCTTACATACAAAGTAAAAGTAATAGGAGTATCTTTCTTCTCACTTCTTCAGTGTACATGGTAATAAACAAACACATATTACAAAAGATGTATACTGGATACAATACAATACACGTATACATACAATATTTGTTTTGTTGTTTGTTTACCTAAACAAAATCGAAAAAACATCGATTCTTTGTCTAAAAAACTGAAAAGAGCCCTTACATGCAGTTTACTTGTTATTTTTCAATAGTTTTAAATTGACATTTTCTATGCCATTTACATGAAAACAATTGAAAATTAGTCACTGGAAGCGCTGGTGTCGTGATTTTACACCGTGATGAAATCTCATTAAAAGGTTTATCTGAATAACCACACAAATTGACTTTACCATACATTTTTTAAGCTATTCAAGTTTTTTTCGTATGTATACGAAGGTCATATAACGCATATTAAATAATATTTTTTTAAAACTATTTAAATCAATAAAAATCTCAAGTGTTTATTTTTGTTTAGTTTAATTAATGATTATGAAATCGAAAGAAAAAACTACTGTTGTCAAAATTTGACATATGAAATAAGTTTATTTTTGCTTCTGATATGAAAAATATTATATGCTGACAACCAAAAAATAAAAAATAATACAGCATACTTATTAAAAAAATAAAACTGTTAATTGATTTAATATGGATCAAGGCGTGTGTTGACCTAAAAACAAACAAAACGCACATAGCGTAACATAACTTCAAAATATTATAAATCTAGTGACTAGTATCCATAGAGATAATACTATAGAGCTGTATAGGCATATGAAACACAATAAGTGAATTCTTGACCACATTTAGAGAGGTAAAAAGAGGCAGAAATTTTAGGCGTAGAAGAGACATGAAGACATCTATACACGCCTATTTTATCTGTCTCCTCACAGCTATATGCGGACGCGCCGACTTTAACCATTTTGTCGGCGACTTTGCAGCTCTATGATATTATTTCTATGGTAGTATCAGTCTAGGAATTGAGCGTCATTAGGTTAGGTTAGGTTATATTGGTTGTTCACGAAGGACACACTTAGGCTATAAAGCCCATTATGATACCATATATGTGTTTTACCACCTTTCCGCTGATTATTTCATTTATCAATTTCAGAGGATGAGTGCACCTCCTTCATACATATACCATGCAATACACCTACATTAATTTTGTTGTGACGGCGGGAATCGAACCCGCTACTCTATGCATACCATTAGTATGTTAAAAAATTTTAACCGTTTGGTCTACTGATAAAAAAGAGTATTCATTTTTCCTGTAAGCTTGGCTGATACCGAGTTAAATTTAATAGAAGATAGAAGACATATAAATGAAGCAATACTCTAAGAAATGAATTTCAACTCGTTTTGTCCTTCTGTGATTTATAAATCCTTTTTTCTAACTTTCGTGGTTGATAGATAATAATAAATCGGATTTATTTAATTTTGAATATTTCATAGATATATTAGGTTTAGATTACAGTTTGTGCCATTTTTCAATCTAATCTTTTTTCTACTGTTGGAAATAAAATACTATCCAGTAATTGTTCTTCGTGTATTATTCGGGGCCTGTAACAGATCAACAAGACTTCCCCAAATCTGTATTATTGGGCCACTTTCATGAGAAAAGAAGGCTTTTTAACCTTTTCTTTTATAAATATAGTCTTTTTTGTGCGATAGCCTTAAAAATTCCATTCATTTAAATATTTCGATAAATTTACAAAATCTGAAATGATTCAAGACTAGAAGAAACGTTCAGTAATTGAGTTTCCGAAGATAGTTACCAGAGATAGGAGAGCTTTTCAGAAGGCTTTGTTACCGTAATAGTAGATGCAAACATATAGGGAGTTTTAGGAAGTTCGGAAAAATTTAAGTAATCGAAATATAATAATAATAATAAATTTTAAAATTTGTTTTTGAAAAGAGAATTTTGCAAAAATCGATAAATTTTATATACTCTAGAATAGTTATAAAACCCAAAATTACTTAGAGCTCTAACTGTACAAAAAGTAATGATATCACTTGAGCATAAATAGCCTTTATTAAGAGACAATTTGAGAATAAAATTATGACACGTTCATTCGAAGTAATTGATTTGAATTTTGATGCTTTAAAAAAATAGAATAAAATTATTCAATTTGTAAAGAGATTTATTCAAATATTAAGTATTTGAACATTTTTCTACCATAATTAACCACCTAATATATAAAAAAAAAATGAAAATAAACAATTGTCTGATTTAATTGTTGAAATGCCCTGTACGGACAGTATTGAATATAAGTGCTTTTATTATTTTTATTCATTAGATAAGTTATAAACAGAATGATGCATACAGGATAAAATGACGGTCATTTTCCTTCGAAAACTTTTCTATCAATTTTTCATTTTCTGGAATCTACATTCTTAAAACGAATTTTATGCAAAAAAAAATTTTCCCGAACATTGATCCCTTTCATCAACTTAATGTTATCGGATGGTTTCCGTTAAAGCCATATCAATAGACAGACTCGTTATTTGAAGTTCCCTTTAAATTTTCAACAATTTTTTTTGTTGAGAAAATGGAAACTTAAGTTTTAGTCTGATTTCGACCATCTCGAGAACATATGAGTATGCTAAAAAAATTTCAGCTCGATATCTCTTTTCGTTTTTGAGTTTGCGTGATGACAGGCGGACAGACGGACAAACGAAAATGAACTAATTGGAGATTATATGAACACCTATACCAAAATGTTATTAGTAGCCTCAAAATTTTTAAGCGCAACAAACTTGGGACTTAACTTAATATACTCTTATATGATATACAATAGGTTATAAAAATTTGCATAAACAAATTTTACATACCGATATTACCAAATCATATATAACATTTAACCTAAAAAAATTTCTTGGTCAAATCTTAATAAATCCATGAAATGTAGATGTCATTTTTCCCTAATGAATAATACGATCCACAACGATGATAGAAAAAGACAAATATACAACTTTTTCATTTATAGCATTCAATTCAACTTTACCCCTTCCCGTCACCATAAAATATATATATATATATATATATATATAAATAATAATCATGGTAAAATGTGAAATTAAGGGTTTTGTACGGAAAAGATAGGCGGTGTTCCGAAGAGGTAATAAAAAATTTTTTTCTTAGATTTTTCCCTTTCATGTGAATGATAGAGGAGTACAGTATAGAACTACATAGAAAAAACCTAACCAAAGTAATATCACTTTGTGTGCTAGAGCTCTACTGTTCTGTGAGCTATTAATAATGTTGACGATAATACTTTACTACCGCTGGGGTTTTTGTGCACAAACGCTTTGAATAAAAAATGTATACCTATTTCTTTTTAAAGAAAAAATATATCTATGTACCGAATCAAGGGTTGAATCAAGCCTAAAGCTCAGATGATTCGTATGTATAATGTATATTTTCAGTATTATTTTCGTCTTTTGAAAGTGGAGTGAAATTTTGTTTTCATCTACAAGCAACTCAACAAATTTACAAATCAGAATATCTTCAAGAAGGCGTCTTTTGTCTGGCTTGGAGTTTTCAGTATGACGTCGTTTACACCTCATTTTTAGGAAGTCATAATTAAGAGCTCATTAAGAAACCTTGGTTCTGGATTTGTAAGACGTCCGAAATATGATCGCATTAAGAATTCATTTTCCTAATTTTGTTAAGTCAAATTCAACATCACATTAATACATCTTTTTTTTTTTTTAAATTATAGGAAGTCATAACTACTTGAACTCCTTAGGAAATCTTAATTTAAGAGTCAGAATATTAATTTTTTATATTTGTTATTTTATTTCTATGGAATTTTGCTTTCTTCATAAACTAATCAGAAATATGAACACTTTCAGACATGTCTTTTTCTAGACTTTTCTGGATCATTTCACGAAGCCTTTTTGCTGATTTAATAAAATCATAAAAAATATGAGCTCCTTGATTCTATATATCTTTTCTATATATTTTTTATGATTTAATAAAATCATAAAAAATATGAGCTCCTTGATTCTATATAGATTCTATATGAGTTCTTTTTATAACTTCATATAAAGATTACATAAAAAGGTAAGAAATGTGATCACTATAAAAAGTCTTTTTTCTGACTTTTTAAAATATCAGAAATACAGTAAGTTTTCTTTCAGATATCATTCAAATGAAATAAGACAATTTTCAAACAAAAGGCAACTTTTAGAATTCATAAAGACTTTAGAAAAAAAATTTCTTGATTTTAGAAAAATTGAGACACCTAAATCTTAAAGATGACGCCTGCACAGTTCATAAAGACATCACATTGTTTACTGGGAAGAACATAAATAAGGAGAGATCAAGTTTTTCTAGGAAACAATTTCTGTATCATAAAAGTTCCTCCATCCTTTGTAATATTTGGTAAAATTCATACCATTCCTAATTTTGTGATCAGTATTCGAAAATATTCCGCGACAATTTATTTAAATGTTAAAAGCGCTTATTTTAAATAAATAATCTATTTACAGTTACCTAGTATTCAACCAAATTTTTGGTATGATACCCCAGAAAAATAAAAACAAAGATATGTATGAAAAAAATTTATGCATTACTTTTTTTAAAGAGTAAAAATATGTTGATGAAAATAGTTATATCGAAAATATGATGCTTTAGGGATTTGTTAATGAAGTAAGAATTTATTGTATGGTAGCGCCATATTACAAATTTATTCTGAATTAAAAAATTTATAATTTTGTTAAAGCAACAAAAACGTTAGATTTTATGTATTTAATATTATTGTGTAATAATTTAACGCTAATAATCGAATAGCCCGAATAGAAAATAAATTATTTACTTTTTATTGTAGTAATAAAATTAGAAAAAAAAAAACAATCAAACACAAAAGTTTCCAAATAATTAATTTTTTTATTAAAAATTTTTATGTGTTTTTAAAATTTATTAAAAGTTTTTGAAGTAAATCACTTTAAAATTTAATAAGTTTTTAAAGTCATTAATTTCTTAATTTGGTGATGGTTTATAAATTTGTTCATTATTCACCGAATAAATATATTATTTTATGGTTTTTCTTGTAATTTTTGAAAAAATGCTTGTTTTTAAACACTAATGTTATTTACATAATTATAGTACCTAAATCTATTCCTATTTCTTATGAAATGTTACTTTTCATTACAAATTCACAATCAAAACAAATTTTTTTTAAACGGTTTCTTGTAAACAGAAAAACTTTTAAATTTTCACTTTTTTATCAGACCTAATGTGTAGAACAATAAAAATGAGTAATGCTGGAAAAGGACTGTCCTCTCTGTAAATGATTATCGGATAATTGATCCTTATAAAGAAATCTCTAAGACAACTCAAATTAAAAAATTGAACTTACGAACAATTTGTTCTAAAAAATTGAACCTACGGAGATTTCTAATAAGGGCAAAAAAAAAACCTGGCCATGATAGCTTAAACCTCAAACCAACTAATTTTGGTATTATTTTTATGGTTGAAAACATTTTTTACTGGGATTAAATTACTGAGATTTCAAATTACAAAAATTTTTATGTGGAAAAAACTGTTGTGAAAAAATCAACATTGGAATTTAAAACAATTTTTATAAAGAAATTATATTTTTTGTAAATCTTATAATAAAAAAGTTTTTCATATGGAGCCAACTGAAGTAGATACGCTGTATAACAATTTAAAAGTTTGTTACTACATAATTAAAAGATAATTTAAAATGAAAAATAGTTTCACTGAACGAAAATGTTAATTATTTATGTTTATGAATAAAAATTCGAACCAAAAGAAAAAATTTACGATTTTATTTTTTCCGGTTCAAGTCTATATTTTCGGCGCTATTTTTCCGTGGCTAATTTTCCGGGATTCGTTTTCTGGATATTGCCTTTATTCTGCATGTGAATTTTTGAATAGTTTTAGACTAACGAATGTTGGAGTTTCCTTGAAATAAGGTTTCTTGTAGCTTCTTCTTTAGTGTAGGGTTTATTGGCGCAAATGCCACGATACGCAGTAAGCCAACGAAATTTAGAATTTTACGACACAGGTTGTTATGATCCCAGTTAAACAAATGATATAGTAAGAAATAATAGGCATTTGCGCCGATCAGCAAGACAACCTTCGGCTGACATGCCGAAGTAAAATACACCAGTTTAAGGGAGGACTAATGTTGATGAATAAATATTTTTATATCACTCCAAAACTCCCACTTTTACATTTACAGCAAAAATACTAATAATTTGAATAAAAAGTAACATTTTTACAGTAATGATTCATTTGAATATCGAAAACTCGTGAGAAACTATTAAAATTATTGAAAAGATTTGTTCAATCAAAAGTAAAAATTGTC
Organism: Chrysoperla carnea; assembly: GCF_905475395.1. Classification (NCBI taxonomy): domain Eukaryota; kingdom Metazoa; phylum Arthropoda; class Insecta; order Neuroptera; family Chrysopidae; genus Chrysoperla; species Chrysoperla carnea. The sequence goes on along the minus strand of NC_058341.1, from coordinate 62,137,162 downwards.
ATAAAATTTCAATTATCGGTAAAGTTTCTTTATTTTTATAGTATAAGAGCCAACGTAACAAAATAATTGATTATTTCAAGCTCGCGTAAAATCATTTTAAGAAAATTTTCAGATATTCTATTAATAAAAAAAAGTATTTAAATCCTTTTAGTGCGGCTATAATTTTAACATGATTTCATTAAAAAACATGTAATTTTACTTTGCCAGACAGAAATTCAGTAGCTTTACTAGCGCAAATCCATAATTAATTAACGCAACTGCTCGCAGATGCAAGATACTTAAACGAGCTACTTCATCTCTTCCTAATTTCAATAAGAAAATATATATTTGAAATTCAGCCATCTTAAAATAAACTCTCGAAAACAACGCCAGATCTCGTACCATTAGATTTAGTGGTGTGGTAATCAAACAATTAATGAAGCATGGTGGTCCAAGGTCCAAGGTAAATAAATAACTAATAGGTAAAGCATACCGCCAAGAGTCCATGACACATCATAGTCCATAGCCATAGTGTATATCGATAACCACTAATTTGTTTTATAAATAATTCTTCAAATAACAATAATGTTAAGTAAACTTTAACTTAACGTATTTAGTTTGGAAAGATCACCAAAGTCAACTGCCTTTAAGTCACTTAAGGTTGAACGTACATTAATGTTCAGTTTAGATAAAGAGTGGATTTAAAGTTTAGATTTTTAATGAGATGGTATAATTTAATTTTTATACCATGTATATGTATTTAGTTTAGTCCCAAGTTTGAGACGCTTAATAACATTGATGCCACGAATAAAATTTTGGTATAGGTGTTCATAAAATCACCCAAAGAGTCCAGTTCCGGATGCCCTTCTGTCCTCACGATAAGTCGATAACTCAAAAAGTAAAAGAGATATTAAGCTGAAATTTTTATAGCGTGCTCAGGACGTAAGAAGTGGGGTTGAGTTCGTAAATGAGTAACAATATATCAATTGGGTGTAAATCGAGATAGAACAAAAGTTTAAATGTAAAAAATGATCCTTATAAAAATATAAACAACTTTTGTTTGAAACATTTTTTCGTAAACTTCACTATTTACCTGCGAGGGCGCAAATTAGGTTCGAACAATATATAGTATATATGAGATGGAAATACCAGTTATGTGTGTGTGTATACGACTGTGGCTATCTAAGAGTGACTATCTTTCTTTACTTATATGACTTAAAAAAAAAGCGATTGTGTAATCAACACTGTCTATACATCTATACATGGTATTTAAACCATTAATTCATTCAATTGATTGTTTTTAAGTATTTTCTTTCAAAATTTTGAAGTTCTTTATTCAAAAACGATAGGTAAATGCATTTAATTTTTTATTTTCACTACTAAATGATGGACATGACAGGTTATTATAGCAAATAATTTAAATATAAGACTTTAAATACAGTCTTTTCGACATTTTAAATTGTTATCAAAGACATTTAAACTTATTTTGACATTCCGAAATCAACCTTCATTTCAATTATTTACCATATTAAGTAGTTACGTCCGCCATCTAGTAGTGAAAATTCAAACGAAAACATGTATGCACTATAAGAATATGTCATTATCCAATTATAAAAAAAGTTTAGAAAAAAATTGTTAAATATTACAAAAATGAGGAGAAAATACAACGTCAGAGAAAGAGCTCCATTACTCATGGTTTTTTTTTATACAAATGCCGCTCATAGCTTAAATTTAAACATTTTTTTGGTAGATATACGAAATATACGCACAACAAGACAAAAATGAACGTTATTTTTAAGTTGATTGGAATGTATTTATTTTTTTCAAATCCATCTCTAATGATTCACGATTTATATTATTTGAAAGAATAAAATAAAAAAATCAAATAAATTTTAAGTATTGTTTGAATAGCTTTCGGCTAGATGTTCATGTTTAAGTTGTACAATATAGTATAATTTATTTTTTTAGAATTTCATAATGAGTTTAGTTTAGTTTATTAGTTGTATGTAGTTAACGATAATATATTGTTTGCGACTTTTGAACAGTTTTTGAGACGATCACTACATTATAACTATATATTAATATACGGTTTGTATTTTTATTTGAAAATTCTTTTTATAACATTATAGTACAATCAATTTGGTTTTTCATCTTTTACTTTTTACAAATCAGATAAACTTATGAAGGTTTAAAAGGTTTAAAGTCGCAATTCCACTGAAGGGACAAGTAGCATGTGACAAGTTACTTTTTGACCTTAGATTCGTGATCGACGACCCCAAAAACCCCCCGAAAGACGATATTCGAGGAAAAAATTTTTAATTTTTTTTCTGTTACTTCTAAAGGCGGCTTTAAGGGGTGGCTTGGAACTATATTCAGTTGCTTTTTGCCCTCAAACTCATTATCAACGACTTAAAAACCGCAGAGAGACAATTTCTAAGGTGAAATTCAGAATTTTCAAATTTTTTTATCATTGACACTTCTAGAGGTAGTTTCAATGGAGTTGAAACCATTCTCAATTGATTTTTGACCTTGAATTAACGAACAGCGAACCTAAAAGCTACACAAGAGACGATTTCTGAAGCAAAATTTTGAATATAATAAAGTTTTTGTCTACCACTTTCAGGGGTGGTTTTAATGGGGTTGCAACTGTATTCAGTTGCTTTTTAACCTTGAATTCATGATCAGCGACCTCAAAAACCCTCGGGAGACGATTTTCGAGTTGAAACATTGATTTGTTTTCACTGTTCTATTTGGAGTGCTTTGGGGATGGGAAAACTACCCTAATTTCCTCAGTTTTTTTTTTGTAATGCCAAGGTTAGTGCGGCTGAATGTTCCTAAAGGTCTAAGGAACACGTACACGAAAAATTTTTAAAATCGGAGCTGTTCCACCACTTTTCCACATTTGATGGTATTTTCCGGCTTATTTATTGAACTATAAAACTTTTGTTAGAAATATTTTTTGAAAAACTACTTACCTGCATAATTATTAGACCGTCCTGTTATTTTTTTGACACCCGATATATCAAAAAGATTACCCTGATTGCAAAAAGTAAGAGGTTACTTGAATAATCTGTTTTAAATGACTGTAGTAGTATCCCAATTTATATAGATTTTTATTTTATGCCGTGCAGTAAGAATACATTTTTATTTATAAGTAATTGTAAGGTCATTTCAATGCCCTTGTTTATATTTTTTAATGAATTCGTCTCGAATTTTTAAGTAATGATTTTATAAAAAGAACCTTAAATAACGGTGACAGTCAGGTGCCTAAAAGTGTCACCGATAACATCTGATATCTATCAGGTTATAAAAGTGCGCAATATCTGAACTCATTCGCATAAAATTATAAAAGTTAATATTTGAACTTAATACTCAGACCGCAATATTATAACAAAATTTAAAAATCAAAATCCATCAGAATAATCTAACAAAAAGATATAGTGCATATTTTACTTATTAAAAGAAAATATGCTCTTTCGGGATTTCATCACTAGTTTCCCCTCTTGTTTTCAGATTCTAGTTCGCACACTGGATTAGAGTAATAACGCAGTTTAAAATAATGACGAACAAAATTACATTTTTATTATTTAAAGTCTAGCCATGATGGCATTTTTTTAACTAAAAGAATAATTTATTGACTATTTCTTGAAATAGAATTTCAAAATACAACACCTTTTTATAACACCACTAAACTGTCAATAACAATTTCAATGACCTAAACTTTCCAATAAAAAACGTCAAAATAATTACAAATTATTTTTATATTGTTTACATTCTTCAATTTGTATATAAATATTTAGTATTTAATTTTGTATATAAATTTATTTGACAAACTCAAAATATTGAGTAATACAGACTGCACTACACACTTAGACATGTAAGTATATGAAGAGAATAGACAAGGAGATAGTGACGTATGCAAAAGGTCAAAAATCACAAAATTTATTATTTTAAATATGTTTTAGTCTTTTTAATTTGGCAATAGAAATGAATTGCTTAAATTCCCGTTTTGAAAAAAAAAAATGATAAATAGAAATAATTATAATCAAGTCAGGGAAAAATAATTTTCAACCCTCCCCGCCCCCCCCCCCTCCCTCATTAATTTGGAATTTTTAGGACGCTTTTATTAGCTTCATACGTATGTTAGTATGTTTGTATGTTAGTATGTAACGGAAATTTTGAACATTATTTTGACCCCCTTCAAACCGTCAGATGAATTCGAAATTCGGTATACTTATCCAGGGCTGATGACAATACAATAATTTAATTTAATAAGTTTATTTAATTATCCCGAGAATTTTCAGGAATAACGATTTCTATATCTGAAAATAAGCATTTTTGCGCTCCCACCATATTTATATTGAATTTTTGATAAATAAATAATAGTCTAAAAATCTGACATAATAAATAATAGTTTGAAAAAAACTAAAAAACACGCTTTTGTAACTATCTGAACTAAAAGGCAGAAAATAATTTTTTAAAATCCAAAAAAATCATTTGCATCGTAAAAAAGCTTGGAGTTCTTTTTAAAATATTTTATAATGACTTTGCTTATACTAATATCTGTCCATAAAATATTTAAAATAATTTAGCACCCCACGCATTTTTATGATAAAATGATTTTTTGAATTTACAGAAATTATTTTATATCTTTTAGTTCATCTAGTTACAAAAGCGTGTTTTTTAGTTTTTTGAAACAATTATTTGTTATGTTTCAGAGGAAGAAGATTACAAACCCATAAACCAAAATTTTTGTCTTCCGTATGCACAAAAGTTTCAAAATTTCCTGAGCTTTTCTCCGAGCTCATAAAAAATAGAAAGTTGAAAATTTCATTTGGAAAGAAGATAAAAGCGATTAAATTCGATACCTAAAAGAACATTAAGCTTTTTTTCACACCTTTAATTGGTTCGGGCCCAACATTATTTTAAAAAGAGTATGGTTTTATTCTTAGGACCAAAAAGATTCATTTATTCTCCTCTTGATATAACCTCTAAAATGCAATCTCTCAGAGCTTGCATTTTAGATTGCTAGAGGATTACGAAAAAAAAGGTGGTTACTGCAACTGTAGCGCGAAAATATTTCATAAGGAATACAATTGTTTTTTTTAACCGCAGAAATACAACGATTTTAAAATTTTGACAATTTTTTACCCACACACTGTACGTTTATGTGTCTGTATCCTCTCTAGCGGTCGCAATTTAAGTCTGATTTGACAAAACATTTGATATCAAGAAGGGTTTTGGTATTTGAAAGGTCAAGTTCGTTAATGAGAAAAATCGACAGATAAACGAGGTACAAAGTTTTGAATTTTTTCAAAATAAAAAATATTTTTGTATTTTTTGATCAGTTTTAAGGAAAAAAGTACTATTGTGATTTTTTCTCTAGGCGCTTAGTTTTCGAAATAAAAATTCTTGAACAACATCAAATATTCGATTTTATAAGAAAAATGTGTTATTTTCCAATCTCAGACGGAATTCGCTTAGCTAACGCAGCTCCTGCGCTACGATTTTTTTTTAAATACAGAAGCCTACAAAAAAAATGCAGTAAATCGGCTTAATACAAAATAAATCCTAGGTTTGATGTCAAAATCAACTCAATCTAACTCGATTATTTATAAAATACATAAAATTGAATTACGCAAGAAATTAAAATTTAGTATGTAAATTTTAGTGAATAAAAAAAAAAATAATAGAACAAATAAATGAATGACACAAACACAAAATGACATAAATAAAAACATAAGAATTCACTGTAAAAATATTTTTAAATACTTCATATTATTATAATAAAGTCAATTTACATATTACATTGAAATCAAGAGACACAACGAACACATATCATCATATTATATTAAAATAGTCAAAACTCTACCTACTATGTTGGTTTTCTTTATAGTTTATAGTATGTACGCAAGTTCCTTATTTTTATTAAGGTTATTCGATCACTAATACAAAAAACAAATCTTTAATTCTGGTTATAATAAGTAACAAATTAACGACTAAACTATCCATGATATTATCCAAAAACAACGAAAGATTTTAAAGCTTTATAGCATAAAAATATTAGTTTCAACATAGCTTTACATCCATCTGCAATGAAAACTTTTTTTGGTAATGTATTCGCACCGTCCATGAGTTTTATTACAGGTGTTTCCATGGTAACGATACTACTTTATTAATATAATTTTATTGATGCATTTATGATTTACATTGAAAATTTAATATTATTGTCTACCAAATTTAAATAAGTAATTATGATAATTTACATTCAAAAAATAATATTAGTGCAATTTGTTTTTAATAATGTTAATTTGACATTCACTATGACATTTAATGTAAAGAATTAAAAATTAGTCATAACAGCCCCTTTTAACGCTAAAATTATCCACAGGAAGCGCTTGCATCGATTTGATTGTCCCTACTATGATTGCGCATACAACGAATAGAAGTTTCGCGCTACACATACTGCAACTGTTTTGGCTTTTCACCTTTTAAAAAATACAAATAAAAACATTGACTGCAAATATTTACAAAAAACGCAAAACTTATCTAAAAAAAATTAATGAAAATAACAATTAACTGAGGTAATTGTTGAAATATCCTGCATGGAAAGTGTTGAATATCAGTGCTTGCATTATTTTTTTATAAATTAGAAGAGTTAAGAAAACTTTTTAGACTCTTCAATTTGGTTCTTTAACTCTTCTTTTTGGGATTACTTGGTTTTCTAAAATTTTTTTCGATTTTCAAAAATATTTCACAAGACCACTATTTGAAAATACGTGCAAATTTTTAACTCTATCTTTTATAGTTTTGGATAAAATGAATACCAAAGTTTTGTCTTAATTTGGGCCCTCACGGATAAACAGTGACGTTTACGAAAAAATATTTCAAACAAAATTTTTTTTTCAATTTTTTATTAAGAACATTTTTTAAATTTAAACTTTTGTTCTATCTCTAACGATTTACAAGATGGATCCTACAGACCCAAGACCCAAATGACCTAAATTGCTCATTTACGAAATTAGCCTCACTTTTTACGTTCCAAGCACGCTAAAAAAATTTCTAGATATCTCTTTTCGTTTTTGAGTTATTATATCCACAGACGGACAACCGAAAAGGGACTAATTAGGTGATTTTATGAACACCTTTACCAAAATTTTGTTTGTAGCAACAATATTTTTGGGCGTTACAAACTTCGGACTTTTAATACACATAAACTGTATAAAAATTGATTGAAAGTTCTTTGCCTTTTCATTATTAAAAAGACTTTTGATTGTGTGAATTAAATTTCTTTGAATGGGAGCCTCCCGAAAATTTTTAATAAAAATGTTTTTGTTACAAATTTTAGATTCTTTAAATTAAATTTTTACAAAAAAAAAAATATAGTAGGTATGAAATTGGAAAATTTTTGAGAAATTATATTTATTAGAATTTTGTTTATTTCAATTATAAAGGCTTGTTTATTTTCAATATATCCATCTTATAAATATCAAAATTAAATATAAAGAAAATTCCCTAAATTAATTTTAATTTCTAAAATTGAAATGTTTATTGCATAAATCAATCAAGGAAGGCACTGTGGAAATAATAAAAATAGACCAATGAAAAATAACAACATTTTGTGTATGCATATATAATTATTATCAATAGTTAAACTTTTAGGCGCCAAGATCTTCTTTCAGCAAGTCATGACAGCATAATATCTAACTTCTTCACCATAAAATTTATAGATATTATTGTGAACACAGCTCAGCTCACAACTTAAACTGATGATGCTTGGCTATAAAATAATATCATACGCATAGTACCTATACACAGTTACATTTGTATAATATTTTCATAAAACCAAACGCGATCGGACCGGACCAACCAATGTAGGCCGTCGTCGCGTCCGTCCGTTGTCCGTGTCCGAGTCCGTGTGATTAATAATATAAAAAATATATACAATTTTTAATATTAATATATAACATGGTTCATAAAGATTTCTATACGCAATTTTTATAGAAATTTTATCTGAAATTTTTGAAAAATAAGCTGTTTCTTAGAATAATTACTCGATAAGTCGATACACAAAAAACTTGATGTTTTGAGCTTAAATAATGGAGAGCCATGGAGTAAAGTCTAGTCCGACACCAAATTAGCAAAGAGTAACATTCACTAGCTAATTCTTACTGATGATGACTACTTGGTAGTCGAAAATACGTATTTTAAAAATACAAAAAACTGATCTAGGAATTGGGGCAAAAATCGAAATTTATTTCGACATATCCTAGAGTTCTCATTTATTATCTTCGATAATATTTATATTATTCTCATGAATGTCTTTTATAAGCAGGAAAAGTTTTTAATACCCCTACTTGCGCTGTTTTTACGGATTTGAGCTGTTAAAGTTAGCGTTTTAAAAAATCCTATATTGAAGTTTTTAAAAGTATGTTATCATGCGTAACAAAGCTAGAAAATTAATTAGAAAACTAATATTCATTAGTTAAGTGCATGGCAAATATTTTCCTGTAAAGAAAATTATAACAAGCGGCACTGGTTTTTCTATAAAAATACTTTTAAAGTGATGAAATGAATGGCATTTGTATGTTATTTCTTCCTGTAAGTGATTTTCTTAAATCCCAAATATTTTCATACACTCACTTTTTTGGGAACGTCCTTTAAAGTCCAATTTGGAAATCGTCATTAAAAAAAAAACATGGAGACTGAAGTGAAAACTTTGTAATAACTCTTAGACCAGTCCCCAAATTTGGAGACCAACTTGAAATATGTCCCAAATGTTAATTCTGCAATAACAGTACATAAAAAGTGCTACCTTCTCATACTGTTATTATCTCCCACCGTTTAGGAGAAAAAAATTTCCAATTTCAAAACTTCAATTGCTTATAACTAGAGAACGGATAAAGATACAGGATAGAATCTTATCTTCAACTTTCCCATTTAATTTTACTGCCGAAAATCAATAAGATATATCTACAATGGGTATAAAAAACTATTATAAATAATAAAAAGGCAACAACACTAAATGTTCTCAAAAAACTAACGAATATAAGTTATTTATCCACAAAATTTAAACAACCTGTATATTTTTAGACAAAGATAAAGTATAAGATTTAATAGTGAATGAAACAAGGTGTTATTTAAGTCTGATGTCTAATTTATTAAGATTATACTTTAAAAAACGTTTATTATTTTTCTTTATGTCTCTTTTTTATATGATTTTGAAATATGTTATTTATTTGTTTAACGAACTATTTGAAACACTTGATTACTAACTAATCTTTTCTTGATTGGTCAAACACATTTAACGGATTTTGTTTAAATAAATCAAATCTTCAAAACCTATTTTTTCTATATTAAATAGTAGTTTGAAATAATGAAAAACAGACAGTTTGATTAACTTGTAACAGAGCCCTAAATGGTGCACAGTGATTTTATCCTGAAAATTTTTGGTAAAATTTTGTTTCATTTATGAAGTTTAGAAAATAAATTTTAAAAGATTGCTTGAAAATTATTAAGTTTTTCAGAAAATTAATTACCGTAAATTAACTTTAGTTCTTCTGGAAAAAATTGAAATTACGATTTTAGGCAATCAAAATTGGCATCAGATGAAAGATAATTTAATTCTGAAAATAATGAAATAAATTTCGATTTTTGTCCCAATTTAAAAAATCGAAATTTATTTCGACATATCCTAGAGTTCTCATTTATTATCTTCGATAATATTTATACGAAAATAATGGTATAGGCAGGCATACCAGAAAAAAACCGCTCTAGGAAAAATTGATTAAAATTAGTTTTATTAAAAGTATGAACACTTTTTGATTAAAAAAAACTATGATAGGAGTGTTTAAAACTCAATACAAGTTCATAAAAAATATGTCTCATCTGATTATCAGATGGCTGAAGGTCAAACTGATACAGTCTCTTAGAACATTTTAAAATTTTCAATTCTGACTTAACAAGTTTCAGAACAATTTCTCAAAATTTTAAGTTAATAATTGTGTTTTTTTCTGTTGCGCCTCAACAACCTTAAAGACGATTAATTGTAAGAATTTATTACAAATTGCTGTAGATATAAATTGATGCATTTTTGATTTTTCAAACATTTTAGTCACTTCAGTCACAATCCAACAGATAAAATAGTAAATCCTACTAATTAAATAAGAGTGAATGTTTGTATGTTTAGATGTTTGTTACTCGATCACGTGAAATCGGCTGAAGGAATTTGGATGAAATTTGGCACAAACGATAATTTTTATGCCGGAAAAATGTTAGGGTCCCAAGGGATAGTCAAAACTCGAGAGTATCTACTTGAAGTTTAGTGTATAGATAGATATATGTGTTAATCCACGTTGAAATAACTTTAGGGATCTGCACTAAAACATTAAAACCCACGAAATTATGAACAAATTGGGAGGATAAGTGAAGGCTGTAACGCGACAGTCTTTGCCAATTAAATTGGTCAGCGAAGTGAGAGTAAAAAATTCATAATCTACAAGAAGTCAACTAAATTTTTAACAAGTTGTACAAAAAAATAGATAAAAAACTGCTACAAACCATAAAATAATACATTTTCGTAGGTAGGTTAGTAAATGTGGTTAAAATTTAACGCATAAATATAATATGAACATTCACCACAGACAAAATTTATGTGGTTTTGCTTGAATGTCGTTCGTGGTCATGTTTATGTTGATGTCCTTCTGTACTGTGCACAATTATTTACTTCTGCCAAAAAATGAAAGATCACGAAAATTAAATATTTAGCACAGTTTTTGAATTAAAACAAAAAATAATAAAATAAAAAATTGTTGTACCAAAAAAAATTTACCAGGTTTTTATAGCAGATTAAAAAATATAAAATAATTTCTCTAATCCATGAAGGATAAAACCACATTTATAACTTTTTCTAAATTATCCTGAAAATTCCTATTTGGTAACTATAGATAGCTATCAAAATAATTGTAAAATTGGAAATGAAAAACATGGGGTGAATGTAATTGGTAGAAATCGTTGCGGAAATTATGCTGAACGAGTAGGTGCTGTTTTTTTATGATGAAACATCTTATATTTTTTGTTTCGAATTTTCGAAGTATTTTAATAGCTATCTAAATTTGCTAAGTATGAATTTTTGGGATAAGAGAAAATGTTATAAATCATTATAACTTTTTAGTCCGTTAGAGAAATTATTTTATACTTTTTAGTCCGTTAGAAAAACATAAAATATTAATTAATTATTATTATTTGAGTTGTTTATTTTTTTATAGGGAACATTTTTTTACTTTTAAACTTTTGTTCTATGTCTAACGGTTTACAAGATGGGTCCTACGGACCCGAGACCCAATGGCCCTATGTTGCTCATTAACGAGCTTGACCTCACTTTTTACGTCCTAAGCACGCTAATTTCATCTTAATATCTCTTTTCGTTTTTGAGTTATCGTGCTTACGAACAGACAGACGGGCAGACAACCGGAAATGGACTAATTAGGTGATTCTATGAACACGTATGCCAAAATTTTTTTTCGTAGTATGAATTTTTTTAAGCGTTACAAACTTGGGACTAAACTTAATATACTACGATATATTTCGAATAAAAATGTAATTAAAGAAAAAAATGCAATTTTTTTCTCTTGTTTCGAATTATGCATGACCAAAATTTCGGGGAAAAATCATCCAAAGCTGGCTACATTTTAACCTGGCATCAAGCAAGCTTTAACGATTATTTTATAACTTTTCATCATATTTTCGGGTGGAAAACGATTAAAAGTACAGAACAAAGTACAAAAGAGGTTAAAAAAAGAACTAAGCAATTCAAGCGTGCACAAAGAGATTATCATTACGATGAGTTTGTAATAATTTTTTTTATACGTGTGGGTTGACATAACAACAGACAGACAGACAGACAGATAAAACGACATGTACTTTTTATAATAAAACAAACAAAAACAAGAACGCATTCATTTATTTATTTATTTAACTAAACAAAGTAAAGTCACTAGCCAGCCAGCCATCTTGCTTGTATATTGTCTCATGTCCATTTATTTTTATTATCTATGAATTAATATACATTTTTTTTATCAAATATTATATTTTAACATTATTTAAGTTCAAGCCGTTCTTTAATTTATTTATAAACTCACCAAATATGTCATGTTTTTAATATTCTTTTATTTAATTTTTTGAAATTTTATTTTATAGTAGAGTTGGTTGAGTTTGAAATTTATGATTGTATTGCACCAATCCTGTGATGAACAATTATGTTATATTTTTAAGTTGGTTGGGTTGGGTTTTGTTACATAGGCGATCATCAGGACACTTAGAAAGTACGAAAGAGGCTGAAAAGACCCTACCTAATGTTCTTTCAACACTTCCATCTAGTCGTTCCGAAACCACGGCAAGTGAAGTGATGCGCGATAATATTTTACATTTGTATGTTATATTATGATCATTTCTTTAAACATTACAAAGCTGAGCGTGTTAAGGCACAAGTATGTATTTTAGTGTTTACTTTATTCGAATTCAACAGCAGTCACAATTTTTTTTTTAAATTTATTGTATTATTGGATTTCTTATCTATTTCATTTTTGATATCTTGAACATTTCTTATTTTATTTTTAATCGACTTCAAAAAAGGTGAAGGTTCTCAATTCGAATGTATTTTTTGTTTTATCTTTGTTACCTCAGAACTTTCGGCTGGGTTAAACGATTTTGATTTTTTTTATTTGAAAGCTGATGCTTCCCGTGTAGTTCCATTTCAATTTGGTCCAGTTTAGACAATGGCATCCATGAGAAAACCAAATAATACTTAAATTTGCATTAAGTATGTGCGCGGCAAATGGGCGAATAACTCAATATCACGCCAACCGATTTCGATGGTTCTTTTTTTAGTAACAATAACAAATTAGTTAGTGTACTTCAGATTCACTAAAAGTCACAAAATAAAAAACCTTTTAACAAAAAAAACCGACTTCAAAAAACAAACTATTCCAAAACAAATCAATATTCACTAAAAAGTAAAAAATAATGTAGTTACAATAATTGTTATTTTTGGAGTCGGTGTCAGCCAAGTTAATGTAGCAAACTGTTCTATCATAGTTGTATCCATGGGTGATTTCAAAAATAACAATAATTGTAACTACATTATTTTTTACTTTTTAGTGCATATTAATTTTTTTTTTTTAAGGTTTTTTGATAGCTCTGTATTGTTTTAATTACAAGGTTAGGAAGTTGAGTCGAGTATATCGAGTATAGAGGAGTTGGTTAGGGTCTGAAGTTTTTTTTAGCCTTTGCGTTAAAAATGAGACACTATTACAGAAAACGGAAAAGTTAAAGTTAGAATTTTACATTCATATATTTTTATATAAACGATATATGAGGCGTACGCTTAATTTCATTCGCCGTGGTTTCGTAACGACTAAAAGTAAGTTTGTCAAATTGATTTGTTCAGAAGCAACAAGGAAGATGTGTGTCGAATAATTTAAAAAAAACAAGTGAAAAGAAACAATTGACTGAGTTAATTGTTGAAATACCATGCATAGTCAGTGTTGATTTCTTTATCACATAACACATACAAAAATATATAGACAGTGTTGATGCGCAATTGTTTGTTTTTTGACGTCACGTAAATAACAAAAGATATTCACTTTTAAATAGGCAACACACAATTCCTATATTAATACATACTATAAAATTTGCACCTAATTAACGCTCTCGTGGGTAAACAGTGATGTTTACAAAAAAATGTTTCAAACAAAAGTTTTTTATTTTTTTATAAGGAACATTTTTTACATTTAAACTTTTGATCTATCTCTAACGGTTTACAAGATGGGTCCTACGGACCCAAGACCGAATTGACCTATAATGCTCATTTACGAACTTGACCTCACTTTTTACGTCCTGAGTACGCTGTAAAAATTTCAGCTCGATATCTTTTTTCGTTTTTGAGTTATCGTGACCACAGACGGACGGACGGCCGGACGGACGGACGGACGGACGGACGGACAACCGGAAATGGACTAATTAGGTGATTTTATGAACACCTATGACAAAATTTTTTTCCTAGCATCATTATTTTTAAGCGTTACAAACTTGGGACTAAACTTAATATACTATGTATATTTCATATATGCATGGTATAAAAATGTGTTCAGTTAGTTTGGTCATGCAAGCAAAATCTTAAGAAATCTTCAAAACTTTGAATATAAGCATCAAACTCAGCAACATTTGCCTAAGTTATTTTTTGATTAGTTAACTACCAAACGAGGTACTAGCTATAATATATTAAAATGGTCCACCCTATATATTAATGATGGCATCAAACAGACCTTCTATAAATAATTTTGATATATGATTATTTATAAAATAAATGACATTATAGGAATGTTATCTAAAGTTTAGTATTAAAAATTAATATAAATGCGTAGATCTGCTTTCTTTAATTTGATTTATATTTAACGAAAATTTCTAATTTAAGAGTTCACAGCATAAAACACAGCAGCACATTTTAAATTTAAAAAAAAATTAATCGTTGTAAATTTTAATTTGACAAGTAATCATTCTTCTTATTATTAAAAAATAACAACATTTTCGAAATAATTGTGGAATTGTACAAGTGTTCTATTTCTCAAGCGTCAACCATTCAACAAATTGGATTTTTATCTTGAAATCTGTTCGTGTAATAAATTGTGCAAAATTTGTCAACAATACAATAAAAAATAAGTCGTTCTGAATACCATTAGTATGAAATTTTGGTTAAAACTGTAATCACTAATGGTTTGGCCAAGCCAATATTTTAAACGGTCGTATTCACGAATTCAAGAGAAGTTACATAATTTTATTGATTAACGACAAACGAGTTATCGCATCTGTGAAAATTAAATAATGCAATAAAATAACCACACTTCACCACCGTTTACAGGCGTGGAAATTAGCATTTCAAATTCTGTTATTGAAAATAATCCAAGCCTATAAAATCAAATCATTAATCATTAAGTTTTTGGAAAAAAAACACAATTTTATTAGCTTGTTCGTATTTATGAAATGAAATTTTTCCATTCACTTATAAACTATTTCTAGATTTTTGAACGATCTGTCTATAAACTTATTAAGAATAGTTGATGAATAAATCATGTAACTTAGTATTAAACGAGCAAAATTTACAAAACTTAAAAAAAACACGAGAAATTTTTTCGGAACCCTAAACTCGCATTTGAAACAAAGCTCAAAAATCAAAATCGGTTCATCCGTTTAGGCGCTACGATGCCACAGACAGACAGCCATAGCGGTGAAACTTATAACACCCCTTTTTTGGTTCGGAGATTAATAAATAGATATTTTAATTTGTAAGTACCAATTTTTCAAAACTGCTACAATATTTTTTTTTTTAATTTCTTCTAAGCAATGGTAGGGGGAGAGCTTACATCCCAATAGCCACCCACCGGTACGCATATGGCACATAATACAATAATATGCCACCATTAATGTCATATTACAACGATTTTTAGTCACAAATTTAAAATATAGTTTTGAGAAATCATGCTTTATTAACTGGTGGACTAAAAAGTACGAAATAATTTTAGTTGCGATGTAAAAAGTGAGGTTTATTTATTTTTTTTCTGATTAAAAATTTCAATGAATACATTTACAAGGGAGCACCCCAAGTTTATCGTTCATAGCTAAAATTATTTTCTTTTTTTAATCCAATCAAACATATTTGCTTTTATTTTTAAAACAATAGTTTTTAGAGCAATGTTTTAAATACATAAGTATAATTTTAATATTCACACGCACCTAAAATTTAACTTTTTGAGCTAAATTAATAATTGAAACTATATTGTAGATAATGGAAAAATTAAAACTTAAGTATCTACTCTAACATATAGTTTTAAAGATATTCATATATTAATAAATGTAACGACGTTGCAATTTCGTTTCTATCAAATGTATGTACATCCGTGTCGTTACAAACTCGAAGATATTTCGAAATAAAATTCGTTTTTTTCCTAATTTCCTAGATCATCTTTGCTATTCACACTGATGATGACTACATGGTAGTCGAAATACATATTTATATAATACAAAAATTGATCTAAGCAATTGGGGCAAAAATCGAAATTTATGTTCATATATGTATATTATCACTATTATCATGAGAATATCAAGAATATTTATGATACGACTATCATAGTGGAAACGAGGCTTTACAAAACTGTTTGACGCTATAGGTTATTGACATTTCTTTAACATTTAAAGTTTTTTTTTTTAATAAAACAAAAAATTTTTAAACTGTTTTTATTTAGATTTTTATCTATATTTTTTTTAAATAATTATGTGAAAAAATTGTGTGACAAATTTTCAAGGGATTCTCCAACATATGTTTGCTCCAAAAACAAAAAATGTAACTGCCGACTATACTAATTATTTGAATAAAAATTTAATGGCTATATTTAAAAATAATTAGGGATACGTATCAATTTATGATACACGAACATACTTTTATTAAATATAAATTCTATTTTCTGAAGCTCGAGGTTTTATCAAAACAAAATTTTTATCAAAACAAAATTTTTATCAAAACAAAATTTTTATCAAAACAAAATTTTAAGATAATTTCCAAATTCAAATTATTGGCCTTAGCCAAAACAGGTTAGACAAGTTAGGTCCTAAACAAAAGGAATGAAAATAGGATAGGAATTGTTGACAGAAAATTAATTTCGATTTTAATAATAAATAGAAAATGATGATTTTCTAAATTCAAAATAGTACAAAATTAAAAAGAGAATTGAAACAAAAGTTATTGTGTTGGACATTCTATCATAAATATTAAGAGTAAGCGAAAGACTCTGATTTTTATGATCCACAAAAATTAAGTACACAAAAAAAGTAAATTTAAAGTGTTATTTCGATACTAATAATAACTTGATTCGAACTTTATTTATAAAAGTTCTTTTTCAATTCACTTTCACTATATAATATTTCCACTATACATTTGTTACCTATTTTACCATGCAATTCGAAAATTGACAAAATCTTGATATTGTACGAACCTGTAATCAAAAAGAAAATACAAAATTAGTGAAATTCATTAAATAAAGTTTGTAAATGAAAATCAGTTCACGGGTTTGCGTATTCAAAGATATAAAAGCATTCTACAAACAACTTTTGTTTGATACTTATTTTGATAACTTCTGAAATCGGCCAGTATAAGCAGTATATTTTACCACTTAATAATTACATCAATTGTTAAATGAGTTAATGGAATAGATATAACGATTAGAAAGCAAACGTAATTTGAGATACCATCGGAATAAAGAAAATAGTTTCGATTTTGTTTGTTACTTAAAACTTTGGTATCCTTGAAAAGCGGTAGTATTAGTTAACGGCCAAAAAATATTTATCAGTGAGATAAGAACTTCTATTTTCTTTTACATTCAATATGTCCGAGAATATTCTAGGATAAAATTTCTATACGCCTTTTCTTCCTGAAATGGGATACCAAAGATGAATTTTTAATTATTTCTTGAAAAAATAAATTATTATCCTGATATTTTTTATTTTTTAGTACTATTCAGAATATCCAATTACAATGCGATAATCTGTGCGTTTAAATGGAACTACAATAACAGGTTTAAACTAAATTTCAGCAAATTTTAAATAAATAAATGGGGGTACTATACTCAGGTAATTTAATAAGTACTTGACTTCTTAAATTAATACTTTAAATTTTCAGAATTACCAATGCATAGAAATGCAAGCAAACGTATGATGCGAGAAAAAATGAAAAAAAAAAAGTAAACCTAAAATTACCATCGCACAGAAATGCAAAAAATATCGAAAAATATGTACGAAAGAACTAAGTTCCTACCGGGTGTTCCACACCACCTTTTTTTTAATGTATCTCATCGTCACAAAATTTGCACTAGTTGATTATCCATATTTATTAAATCAGTAAAAATTCTAAGGTTTCTAAAGTATTTTCTAAGGTTTGTTAAAAATATTTTTGATATCTAGATATCACATGTATTTCACCAAATATATTTAAGAGAATACGATACGTGACGCAGAGATACAAACAAAAAAAATTGCTTAAACTACTTAAAATCTTACATAATCTAATTTGAGACAAATTACCATTTCGCAATTAAAATTACTAAAAACAATTTAGTTTGGGATTTGGAATAATTAACTACGACCTCAAAAGTTATTTCGATGTCTGTTTTACACATTTAACAGTTTTTTTTGTTCATATTTAAAAAAAACTAGAATATGAGAAATCAGTGTTCCGTGAATTTAGAGTGTGTATTTATTTATAAGTTATGTATGTAGATTTTTATTAAGCATATCTTTTGTCGATATAAATGTTTTCAATTAACTGATGGTAAGATAGGATGATGAAGATCACGCAACGAGCAAGAAACAACCCAAGTTTATGTGCAACGCATTCGTTGGCGTTATATAAAATTTCTTTAACAAAAAAACATGAAATCTACACATGGGATTTTAATTTTTAATTAAAATATATATTATTTTTTGTTAAATAATTTTTATTGTTTAAGTACATAATTAATCAGAAAATAACACCATTAATAAATGCCTACACATACTTTTGCACGATACCTACAACCATAATTATCGATATCGCGCATCAAGGGTCTATTTCAATTCTTTATTTTACTGTTTTGTTTTTATAATCAGACGCGGATGGTGTTGAATTTTATTTTAACTCAATAAATATTCTAATTAATTGAATATTTATTAATATAAATCAATATCAGTTAAGTACAGGATGTTTGGATAGAGAGTGTAAAAAATGAAATAATTAAAAAAAATATATGTACAGAGTGGGCCATTTTAATATATTCACCTACATATCTCATTTTGTAGTTATCCAATAAAATAATAACTTAGACAAAAGTTGCAGAGTTTGATGGGGGACATCATGTTCTGACATGTTCTGACGAATATGTAATAGATAGAACATTTTAAATAAGAAAGTTAATATAGTAAAAAAAATACTAACAATTTTTGTTTATAACATTTTTTCGAAAAAGATTAGCTTTCTGAGGAAATGCAACTTAAAATTTGTCCTAATTGCATTTAATTGAAAGAAAATATGCTAGAAGTTTATGGACAATTGTAGGTCAGTCATCAACACAGGCGAATGTCCTCTACTGCCCTTGGCAACGTTCTTCTAAAGCATTTTTCCGTAGAAATGCTATTCTATTTCTTATCTTTTAGGATCTAAATTGGCTATTAAAGAAGCCCGAAGAACCTCAGATGCCCCCCATCAAATGCCCCCCCCCCAACTCTGCAACTTTTGTTTAAGTTATTTTTTGATTGATCAACTAAAAAACGAGATATTAATGTATATAGAATGGCTCACCTTGTATATTCATATAGTTCATATGAACATAATTTTAATTCGGGGAATCATTAGTTCGAATTCACATAAATAATAATTGCCAATATTTGGAAATTATCAGTTTTGAGATAAGAGTAAGAAAGACTTAGTCATACAAAGCAAAATTGGCACCTTTGACTCTAAACTGTACGTTTAATCTCTCGAGATAATTATAGTACTGTTTAATATCATTTGAATGATCATGAGAGTATCTTCCTTTAAAAATTATCATTCGGTTTGTGGGTAAAAAATTTCTCCTCATTAAAATTTTCTTTATACTAATTTTTTTTTTCGAATAGCAAAGAAAATTGTGATTTTTCAAGATTTAATCAAAACGCACATACAATTTTAAGGTGTGTTTAAGTTTTCATTAAAACCATAAATGTGAAATTATGCATTTTTTAGTGAACTGGTAAGAGCAGATGGGAGGACAATGAAGCCTGCAATTTTGAAAGCGCTGTAAAAACTAAAATCCATCAATTTTTCTAAATTATTTTTTCCCATCTTAAAATAAATAAAAAAAAGCATTTAAGAAAATTACATAAGTTGTGTACGACTGAATAGACCTCACTGGAGTTATTTTTTGAATTCAGTTAATTTACTTAATTTAGTTAAAAACACAATCATAGGTCACCTGAAAATACAATTTATGAAATTTTTTTAAATGCTGTTTCATATATTTTAAGACGATAAAAAAATAATTTGGAAAAATTGATTTTGTTTTCACCGTTTTCAAAATCTGATTCTTCTTTGCGTCATCTTTGATATGTTTGTATCGATGATTTTTTGAACGTGTTTCAGCTAGTTTTAAACAACAAAAATAATCTAAAATAAAAAAGTAATAAATCAATGATTTGAAAAGTGACACTGATGAACTTATAAATGGTGAGTAAGTATACTAAAGATATAACATTTTTTTAATAGTTTTTAAGTAAAATTCCAAGTTTTTCGATAATAAAATGCTTAATGCACTCATAATAATACTTATACACAATATTATTTATAATGTTATATTTATTTCATAATAATACTTTGTACTTTTTATTTGTATTAAAAATTATATTATAATATTATTCTAACAATTGACGTCAATGATATTATAATGAGATTGTAAGTGTAACCGAATGAAATCTTGCTTATTTTTTTGTTATTTCTCTTTATTCTATATTTTATTTTATACTTACTTAAGGTTTATTAGAAACTAAAATGTGAAATAAAATTATTCTTCTATTTTATCTTATTCATCAAGTACCTAAAATAGACCAAGAAAATAAGCTTTGATTTTGAAGAAATTTAAGTAAAAGCAATAATGGGTCTAACTCCAACTGTCGTTTCTAGTACTAGGTCACTTTATATTTGTAAGAATTAATTAGCTTAGAGGATATCCAAATAAAACTAAAGCGATGCATGATATTATTACTCGGGAAGCTTGTGGAAATATTCTTAATTAGTGATTTTTTCATTTATTACTACATTATATTACAATTTGAAGCCTTGGATGTAGATTAATTAATAGGCATTTGAAAAGCCTAATTCATTTTTTCCTAAAAGTTTAGTTTTTTCATAGACTTTATACAGTAAATACAAATTTTCTTGAAATAAGTATTGCGGTTGTCGATTTAACAAATGTTTATGTGTTATAAGAACATCAAGTAATAAGTCAGCACGTGTTATAAGTCAGCCAAGTGAACGCGTTAACTTCAATATTTTCAACTATGTATTATGTAATTTTATAACAAAAATATGAATCATTTTAGCCGACCCAAAAAACACAAATATTCATTTCCCAAGAAACCGATAATTCTAATTTTTGTTTCGTCGCAATTGTAATTGTCAGGCAAGAAACTTGTTGAATGCCATACAAATTCGACCCTCATGTGAGAAGAAGTTTTTGTAAGCTTTCCTACATAAAATTGTTCCAAATTTGTCATAACAAACTTAGAATTGGTAAATATTTTAGGGGCTGTTTTCGGGGCAAGTTGAGCATTTATATAATACTTTTACTAAGTATTTTTATATACCCATGAAACACAATTAAAAATTATTTTGCACATTTTTTAATATGCTGAACAAAGAAGGGTGTTATAAGTTTATCATGTCTATGTCGGTCCTTGGTCTGTGGTATCGTAGCTCTTAAACGGATGAATCGTTTTTGATTTTCTTTTACTGGAAAAGTAATTTTGGCGTGAGTGTTTTTAATATGAATGTTTCAAGTTCGAAAATAAAAATCGGTTGGAAACATTAAACAAATTATCAATTTTCTTCAAATACCTACCCTTAAACGTATAATAACAGTGGAACCTCGATAATTCGAATCTTGTTAAGTCTTAATCCTCAGGAAGCCCCTACATACGCCGTATCTCAAATTATTTGGATATTGTAACTCGAAAAAAATGTTATTTACTTGCGAGGTATTGATAGATAGTACATATTTATACTATGTAACTCGAATTTTAAAAAGCTAAATTCCTTAAGTCGTAGTTAGGAAAATATAAAGACGTCGTACATAATAAAATATAATCACGCCTTTCTAAGTCAAAATTTTAGCAATTAAATCATTTGTACCTAGAACTACTCGGTCGGAAACTCATTAAGTCGAAATTTCTTGCCTTTCTCTCGAACTATCGAGGTTCCACTGTGGATCTCCTACTATAATGAAACCACCCAAATATAAAATCACTTACGTACTGCAGACTACAACTTCGTGTGTAATATTATAATAATAATAATAATAATAATAATAATAATAATAATAATAATAATAATTGTTCTCTGCAGCACAACATGCAGCGTCTAAATTGGGCCTTGCTTTTGATCCGTCTAATTGTGATCTTGATGATAACGTGGTCCTTCTCTCCAAATCTCGACTTCGTTCAGCTGTAAAACGAGCTGAAATACGCTCCCTCTTCGAAGATCATCGGAATCGTGACCATCAGGGAATGTTCTACCGTCATCTAGACACCTGTAGTCTTTCCGTTGATCTTACGTTCTCTTTTCTCCGATCAGCTGGACTCAAGTCCGAAACAGAAGGCTTTATCATCGCTGCCCAAGATGGTGTGATAGCGACGCTAACTCACCAAAAGTATGTATATAAGCAAGCAGTCTCCACCACTATGTGCAGAGCGTGCAAATCTCAGCCGGAGACGCTGATGCACCTCATCTCGGCATGTCCTTCTTATGCCACGAACACCTACATACATCGCCATAACGCTGCCCTCCGCGTGCTGTACTACTTCTTGAGACACAAGTATGAAGTGGACCCTACGCCAGTCCTACCATATGCTCCAGGCGAGATCGAGTCCGTCGTCACGAACGAGAAATGCATTATCTTCTGGAATTTCTCGTTCCCAACTACCAGGCAGCTCTCTGCTACTAAGCCTGATATAGTGCTCCAGGATATCTTATCTAAGACTATGTATGTCATCGAGTTCTCTGCGCCTGCAGAAACGAACATAGTCACGAAGGAGGAGCAAAAACGGACTAAATATCTTGATCTCTTACAAGAACTACGACAACTACACCCTGGCTACTCAGTCAAAATGGTTGTCCTCATTATCGGTTGCCTAGGCGGAATTCGTCCAACTCTCGAGACGAATCTATCTCAAATTCCGGTCTGCAGGTCTCATCTTCGTCACCTTATCTCTTCTATGCAGAAGGCTGTCATTATAGGCACCCTTCGTACATTGAGATCGCATCAGACTGTCTTCAAGTAACAGCCCTTGAAGTTTCTTTCTTCTTTTTCTATTTTTTTTTCTTTTAGTAGGTTCCACATCGCTGCGGTGCAGGGACGGAGCCTGCTTGACCAGGACATTAGACAGACTTACGTACCACCGACTCGGAAAACAGACGGACCAACAGACGTCGCGTGGACTGACGGACGTACAGACTACACGGCCACAAGTCAGTGAACTTTCTTCAAAAGACGTAGCTGCCTTGTGAAGATTTATGTCTCTCAAGGAGATGGGAGGCTCTGGGGTGTAAATCCTGTATCCTCTCTCCCTCCTTGGCAGACATGAATACGTTAATATCAAATTTAAATCATAATAATAATAATAAAATAAAAATACTTTGAAGGTACATAAAGTACACCGTACACGTGTGAATGCCACTGATCTGATGTAAAGCATTCAAACTCATACATTTTATATTGTTATTATCATTATATTTAAAATAGCATCATTAAAAACTCATAATGAGTTTAAATATATCGTTACTTTATGCTTGATGTGCGTAATAAACGTTCTGTCAAACTGCTATGCTATGCTATTGCCTACAATAATCATCAAAAACTTTATTTTCAACTTAAAACTAAAACTTCATATTATGTATACTCATATAAATTTATATAAAACTAGAGTGATACCCACCCGCTTCGCTGGGTTTAAAAGTAAAGATTGATAAAGATTGCTCTCGTTTATCCCCTTTCTATAACACTCGAAATAATGGTAAAGATTGTTTAACGCAGGTTTGTATGGTTTTCTATTTTTTTAAATGTATAATAGTCATAATTATTCATTGGGTATATCAGAAAAGATGGCCATGAAATATTTTATATTTACTATTTTTACAGAAATCTCTAATTTATTTTAATGTCAAATTAAATTAATTAAAAAAATTTTTTTTTTATTAATATCTTTATAAACTATATCTCATGTGTTATTCTGAAGTATGTTGCTATATTGCTGTACAGTTTCGTCAAAAACCATTAATTTTACCGTGAAAGCGTAACAAACAAAAAAAACAAACAAACATGCTTACTTTCGCTTTTATAATATATAGGGATGGTTTTAAATCCTATAACACAAGGATGTGAGGAAAATTGAATTGTTTTTTTACTAACATGCTCATCAAAATTGAATTTAAGTTTTATATTTATTATTATTGCTGCTTATATTACAAAGTAACAAAACAATAATAAAAAATATTATATTAAAAAAAGCTCCGAGGCAAAAGAAAATCCTTTAAAAAGTAAAAAAACTATAAAGCAAACGCCGCGGCCGGTGTTCATTATCACGAATGCAGAGACCTCATTTATCATGATGCCGAAAAATAGACAAGCTCTATTGGCACTTCTTAGTTCTTAAAAGATTTAAATTACATACTTTCAACATTGCAAATTTTTTGAAAGTTAGGTTTAACAGGTTGGCTGATAAGTCCCCGGTCTGACACATAAATGGCGTCGCTAGTATTAAATGCATATTATTTTTATATAGTACCAACCTTCAAATGATTCGTGTCAAAATTTGACGTCTGTAAGTCAATTAGTTTGTGAGATAGAGCGTCTTTTGTGACGCAACTTTTGTTATTGTGAAAAAAATGGAAAAAATGGAATTTCGTGTTTTGATAAAATACTGTTTTCTGAAGGGAAAAAATACAGAGTCCGGAAACTCATTATCAAGCCAAGTTTTTGCTTCCACTGTATTTTTTCCCTTCAGAAAACAGTATTTTATCAAAACACGAAATTCCAGTTTTTCCATTTTTTTCACAATAACAAAAGTTGCTTCACAAAAGACGCTCTATCTCACAAACTAATTGACTTACAGACGTCAAATTTTGACACGAATCATTTGAAGGTTGGTACTATATAAAAATAATATGCATTTAATACTAGCGACGCCATTTATGTGTCAGACCGGGGACTTATCAGCCAACCTATTAGTTTGATAGTTTCAAAAATAATTTAACTACAATTTTTGACAAATATATTCATTTGTTTTAACTCTTCCAAACCAGTTTTTTGCTCAATAGATACTTTATTGGCGACAGGTTGTTCTCAAGGAGGGCACAGAGAATTCCTTGGTCTTGGTGCTACATCCATTTACGGTACTCCCCTTATGTATTATTATAATTATAGTTCAGTGCAGAAAAGTTTGTGACAGTCGATTTTTTTTAGTCATTCATTCGACAGGGGGTTGTTGAAGTTTATTAGCCCTTTCGTCGCCATTTTGGAAAATAACTTTTTTGTGTTGTGGCCCATATCTTGCGTTCTGCTTTTTAAATTTGATGATTTTCATGTCGATGGATTTGTCTATGTTTTATCTTCAAACCCATTTTTTGTCAAGTACACGCTACTATTGATAGAAAAAAAGTTATTCGTGTCCAAAGTCCAAAATTTTTTCTTTGAGTCTCTTTTTGTAGCGGTCTGCCTCTCTAACCTAATTTTCACTTCAGGGTAAACAGTGATGTTTACGAAAAAATGTATCCATCAAAAGTTGTTTATTTTTTTATAAGATACATTTGTTACATTTAAACTTTTGTTCTACCTCTAACGGTTTAAAAGATGGGCCCTACCGATACAAGACCCAATTGACCTAACCGTTTTTACGTCCTAACCATTAAAAAAAATAAAACCACGAAAAATATTTATACTTTAAACACGAATAACGCAAAAAACGTCATTTTCCAAGATGGCGACGAACGGGTTTATTTCTCAAATACGCAAACCAGATTTCAGATCTAAAAACAACTCCCTATTGAATGAATGAATACAAAAACCTGGTGTCACAAACTTTTGGGTCGCCCCTCTTCGATTTTCGTAAATGCACTAGACTATTACTATTATTAGTATTTTATTAGGTTAAATTCTTCAGAAATACTTCCTTAGTTCATATTCTCTTGACTATAAAATTCAATTAAAAAAATATCTCATTCTATTGAAAAAAATGGTATTTTAAAAAATAATAAAGAAATAATAAATCAATAAATTGATTTGATGGAAAATGAACAGATTATCCTTTCTTTGTGCAGTATCGTTTAAAATTGTGACCTACTTCAACATGAAATTCAGTGAGGAATGAAAGTCATTATGTGATAGCCTTCTTACTTTAATACTTACATGTGTACATGGAATATTTTTAAAACCATACATAACATGATTAAAGAGTCATTAACTTTATTTTCAATTGTATGTATTATTTGTTATTTATTAATTTTTAAATAGATATGCCTGAATATTAGATTAGTTTAGTTAATATTTATTGGTTTCTTAATAAATTTGTAGTGGTTTCTTGATATAGATACTCTCGTGGAGTATCTTTGCCGAGTACAATGAAAATTTTGTTAGAAGCCCAAGAAGGTTGCTTAAGGATGTATGAACATGGTAGTGGGGGCACAAATTTAAGAAAAATAATAGATATTTTCAATTTTGATGATTAATTTTTATTATGACCTGACGATATAAGACGAAAAGTAAGAATAAAATTTTTCGATATCTGGCTTAATTTTCAAAATATCGAAAATTGAAAATTTTGTTTAATTAGTTAGCTTTCGATATTTCGAAAACCAAGACACATATCGAAAAATTGTATTCTTATTTTTCGTCTACATTCATGAAGTTATAACAAAATTCATCATCAAAGTTGAAAATAAGATAAAAATAATTTCAACCCTTAATCTACCCTGCTCTTACATCTCTTATATAGACGGTGACACTTAGTTTTTTTCTTTTCTAATTCATTGCTAATATGTTTACTTTCTATTAAAAAGTTTTTTTTTAATTTGTTTTCATTCATTCCAAATGAAAATTATCAAAAACTTCCAAAATATGTCGTTTTTTGAGATTCCTCCATAAGAGCCAATGTATTTTATATCGATTTTTAATGACTTTTTTCTTAAAAATTTGCACGGATACCTAAGCTGAAATTTTAACCACATATTCTTTGAGTAAAAGACTACCAAAAAACAAATTTTGAGCCTTTAAATCAAACATTGTTGTCATGCTCATACATCCTTAACTTAAGACAGCCCTGTACAAACTATATAAATATAAAAATCAATAAAGTTTATATAATTGAAATAAAATCCATCAAAAACAAACATTACACATTATGTAATTACTAACAAATCAAACTCGAAATAGATTATGTAATAATCAATAAACAAATTTTTTTTCACCAATATATTTAAATGAAAAATTAAAAAAAATATATATATATTTTACATAAACATGCAATAATAATTTAAAAATTTAATTTAAAATGTTCGGTGTGGTGCACGTTTGCTTGTGCTAAATATAATCAAGTTAATAATAATTATTATACAAAACAACCTATAATATATCACCAAACATTTTCTCCATTAGGTAATACTCCAAGCAAATTAGAAATTGGTTACTGATGAATTTCCTCAACGTAAAGTTGAAGATTTTTTAAATTCTAGAAAAGATTTTTGGGGACCCTAGTTTCCCAGGAACCCACCCCTCCCCTATAAGGATACTTTTGGACCAAAAATAATATACAGTGTATCTTTTATAAGTTGGCAAATACTTGAAACTCGAAAAATTATTTTTATCGATAAAAATGCTTCAAGCGAAAAATGTTGGGTGTGTAGGCGATAATCTTACACAGACATTAAACTTGTCCTAGGTTTTCAAGCTCAATAAAAAGCTCACTCTACTCCATAACTGGTAATCGATAGATGAACACTTTAAATTAAAAAGTTGTTATTGATTAAAAAAGTAACATTTTTTGTTCGAAACAGGTTTCCGTAAACCGTACACTTTAATCAAAAAAGAACTGAATTGTTTTTTAGTATCAAAATTGTTATTTCGTTTGAAGCATTTTCCTCGATTTTTATTTATCGAGTTTTAAGCAGATGCCTACATAAAAAAGATACCATGTATTTCGATAAAATATTAATTATCAGGGTTTCGGAAGAATTATATATTTTTCAATTAAAATGCGTAATATTTGCGTAGCTTCGGTTTAAGTCTCATTATAAGGGAGGGGATTAGATGTGAGGACGAGATAAATTTTATAATTTTCAGTTGAAACTCGTAATGTTTGCTCTCGATTCTTATAACCATTATTTTATCGAAATATATTAATTTTGGTTAAAAAAACTCATTATATCGGAGAGGGTTGCATAGATCCTGAGAGAACATCAGGGTCTCGAAAATAATTTTTTTAATTTAAAAGCCTACAGCTTTGCTTTGGAGAAATTGGTCGTTTTAGAATTTAAGTATGAAAATGTCTAATTTGCTTGGAGTATATAAAAGTCTGTCTATTTTGTTAACTTGCCTGTCAGTTTGTATTCACAGGGGTTAAGGCTATAAATATCAATTTATTTATACTTTATACTATGTAGTTAGTTAGTATTAGTATTTTACCTACTATGTGTATGTATGTATTTCCAAACCTAAAATGGTACGTTATATACCGTGGTACCCTCTAGTGTCAATTTAAATTATAGTAATAACTTTTGGCATGGTCATAATTATAAACACGCGATTTCACTCAAATGTGATATATTAGAATTGAGAAAAAATATCTATAAGCTAATCTATATATATACACATTACATATGTATAGTTATTATAACCGTCAAAATTCTTCTCAGTTTTGGTGTCAAATTTCGTGATTCTGATCACCTTTGGCAATTATTAAATTCTACCCTAGTTTTATAGCGATGGAAATATATACAATTTTGCACTTATTTTCAACCTTCTGCCGTCAATCTAAGTCAAAATAATAAAGCGCCATGCTTAAATTTTATAAACCCAATAATAAATTCCCCAAAAAGTGATTTTGTAAAACGGGTATTTTAGAAATGGATGCGCCGTCAAAAAAGAACCATTCATAAACTACGCCATAAGTTAAGGGGAGGCATCGAAATGTGACATTGTGTGACAAAGGCCAGGAGAGGGAGTCAAAAGCTTTGTAATGTTCCATGTCGAAATCTAAAAAGTTGAAGATTATTTTAAGTGAGAATATAAAAAAACTTTGAAACTGCTGTATTAAATTAATTATTTCTAAATATAAATAGAAAAATCACGTTATTTTGCCGGGTCTACTTTTTTCGTCGCTTTTTTTACGAGGCTATTTTTTCCGATTACCGTTGTAAAAGAAAGAAGGATAAGGACTGGCATCTCGTATAA
Organism: Chrysoperla carnea; assembly: GCF_905475395.1. Lineage (NCBI taxonomy): Eukaryota > Metazoa > Arthropoda > Insecta > Neuroptera > Chrysopidae > Chrysoperla > Chrysoperla carnea. The sequence continues at coordinate 62,107,910 of NC_058341.1, read as the reverse complement.
TTTGCTTAGTAAATCTCTGCGAAATTTTAGCACAATTGGTCGAACTTTTATATTTCTTTCTTCAATTACTTTGTGCAATACCGGATAAAAAGAATATTGCATGAAAACAGACGGGTTGGCGGAAATATCTTTTTAAATAAATTTGGTATAATTTTACATGTTTTATCTACCTAACTAAATCATTCCATAAGTTAGATTTTGTGTGTAAATAAAATGATAATCAAATAAACAACCAAACCAAATACCTAGAAATTACTTTCAAAATTGATTTAAAAATTTTTAGACACACATGATATGACATAGATCTTTTTCAAATAGTAATTATATTTGTTTTAAGAGAAGTAAAAATCCAAGGTTAATTGTATTAATGGTCAAACGTCCGTCATCCGTTGTCAATAAAAAAATTAAATAAAAAGGCTTTTTATTTAAAAAAAAAATTCAGCAATAAAATAAAAAAAAACATAAGTTTATAAAATTATTTTTTAGAACACATTAAAAATAAATTATGTAAGGTTAATCAAATCGATGAACTAACTTCTAACACAAACACGACTTGGACTTACTAACATGTGTGTGTGTGTGTGTGTGTGTGTGTCTGTCTGAGTGTCTGACTGATATTTTGAAACATTTGTTTCAATGTTGTAAGTATGTAAGTGATTGCAGCAATGTGGTAAATATTTATTTTAAACATTTAAAAAGAGAAACAATTTTTTTTATTCAACCTGAGCTGGGCGTATCATGTGGTATTTTCAATGCATTTTAGTATAATTTAAAAATAGGAAGGACAGTAAAAATTTATATGTTTATATTAAAAAGGTTTCCCCTTTAAGATAGTCCTTTCACGGAATGGAAGTACATTGTGCATTTTTAAATTAACATTGGCGGCGAAAGGACCTCCTTAATTCAATAAAATAAGTATTTGACTTCTTAAAAATTAAATTACCACTTAAACCACTCAATTAATCTATGCAACTTGTTTAAAAATTTTCTTTAAGGAAATATTATCTAATTAGTCTTTTTCCTCTGAAGATTAAAAAAAGATTCGATAGATGGCAACACTAGGGTGGTACAAATATGTCCTGCCATCTAAAGGATCTTTTTTTAATCTTCAGAGGAAAAAGGCTAATTATAAATTATATAAAACATCAAAAAACCATATCAAAAGCATCTAACAACTGCTGGCCAATTTTGAATTGCCTATTATAAATTTACCGTAACTGTTCCCATGCAAAATAATTGCTTAATTAATACAAAGTCCAAGACTCCCAAATTTTGAAATTTTTAACTTCTTGTGTTTATAAATATCGATAAAGAGGACGATATTTATACTTTACATTAAATTAAAGATACCACACCTTAGTTTAGGAGTTGCGTGATATTTTCTTTTTAAGAAAGCTGGATTTCTCCAGATAATCGGTATTAAAAAAAATTGCTTTTTATATTTTTAATATAAATTATTTCCGTAAATTGATGTTATAAAATTTTTAGGTAAGAAAATATTTTAAATAAACCTTTATTTTAAAAAATTGAAAATTTTCTTCAATTGTAAATTGGGGAAATTGGACAAAATAAACAAAATATTTTATCAAGACAGCATTGAGAAAACAAATTTACATATTAAGGTCGATGTAATGGCGTCTAAATTCTATCTATAATTCTCAATCAACTTCAAATAAAAAAAAAGTTATTTTCAACTTGATTAATTAGATTAATGAATATAATTAATTAATTTAAAAAAGTTGTTAAAGAATTATTACGAAACTAATGAATATTAAATACTTTATTTAGTGATTTAGAAAATGTATAAAATATATACAGTCCGAGAGCCCATAATGTATTGTTCGATTGTCGGATTTTGATGTCTTTTCATCTACCGTTTTCATCTACAAATGGCACACATAATGTACCATAACAATTTTTGCTTTATTATGAGCTTACGATCTAATTTTAAACATACGTGTACTTGTTTTATATTTTTGATAAGTAATTTAAAATTTAGATAAAATAATTTAAATATATGCATAAGAACAAACAGACAGACATTTTGATTATTAAAATAATATGATATTTGTTGTTTGAGAATTGATGATTCAAAATGGCATGAAAATATTTTAAAATAACGACTGAAATTTGAATAAATAATAAATAGAAGATCACATTATTAGATATCAAAATTCTATAAATAAGATTTTATATTTAAAATAACTTATAATAATGTACAGTGTGTCGAATTAATTCACTATATGGAAAACTTTTTTATTATGTGTTTTATGAAAAAAAGTTATTCTTGATAAAAAGTTTTGCATGGTCTAGAACGCAATATGAAATAATCAGGTATCAATTTTTTTGCTTTCAAAATGTAAACTAATAACAAATTACTGTAGTAACTTTTTAATTTTCTGTTTTTCACAATATGCCGCTATAGCGCGCTTCTGATTGGCAGCCTATTTTAATTTACAGCTAACTATCCGTGCATCGGATCAAAAAATGAAAGAGGACTTCTCGTCTGAGAATTTTATTTTCTACTTGATGCAACAAAAGCGTGCGTTATTTCTGATACACCTTGTATACTTTTTTTTGTTTATCTGAAATTATTTGATCATAGACGCTCATACATCCTTAAATATTTTGATATCTATGATCTTAAGTCCATGATCAGTTTATTTGTAAAATAAATCACGCATCAAAATAGCATTGTTGATTCTTCTAATTATAAATGAATGTACCTGTAATTATGGTACGTAGTGACCAGTGTGACTAAAGTACGTCCTCAAGGTAGTTTAGTTAACTAAACTAATTATCATAGTTGATAGATTTATACACATAGGTGGATTGAATCGAGTAAATTTGATGGGATAATATACGTAAACCAGAAACAAAGTTGATTGTATGTGCTCAGTAAGTCTGTACAGAACTTAAAGTTAGCAAAACAAGTATTTGGAAGGTGCGTGTATATGTAAAGTAAGTAATACATACGATGACAATTCACTGTTGACTGTCTAATGAAATAATATTTACTCATATAGTTTTTATCTTGTTTTGCTTCTAGCGAGGTAACTTAATTTTTTTTTAAACCTTTTATTATTAGTCAAAATATACATTGTGTCAATTAGAAATAGAAACACTCTTGCTATTAAGACATCCACTCACTTCAAAGACAACTGGACTACACAGATCGAAGCGGCGGTTAATTTACATTTTTATACTGAATAATTTCTTAGTAATTTTAATCACACGTTGAGTTTTCGAGAAATTTTATCTTAAAAGTAAAAGGAGCTCGTTTTTCACTATAATCGAATTTTTCTTTCGATTGCTTAACTGCTTCTGTAAGAACTGTTCTACCCATTCAAAATCCATTTTCTCAATGAATATTTAATAAATAGTTTTTCCTACGTTACGTGGGAGCTACCTTTTACAAAGTTCAGTAATTATTTTTCCTCCCCATCGTGATAACTTCCCACCAGTATAAATAATCGTGATGTATTGGTAGGCAAACGTTCAGCACATCATTGAACATCTCAAATGTTCTACATGTCTGTCGAATGTTGGCCCAAACGTTCGTGATGCGGCAACAGGACATGGATTCACGGTTTATTCAATAGCTATTCATCCATACAACTAAACAAGGTTCGAATTAGAATTTTTATATTCATACTGAATTTTCATTACTGCCATATCTTCAGTGACCCTCGTAAGATTCATACTAATCGATTGGCGCAAGTATCATCAAAATCGGTTCACGCGTTTGATCTCAGTGTGCTACATAAGAACACACTTACATACATAAATACATATATAGACTGATAAACGCATTACCACTCCCTTCCGTTGCGCAGTCGGGTAAAAAGACATAACAAATGTTAGGAAATAATAAAAATGATTTCACATCAAAAACATTTCATATTCGAAATTACAGGTTTGAATATTTTTATCATGATATTAAAACTAACTATGCTTATATGTTTAAAAATTATTTTAATATTTGTCATCTGTTATGACAAATATTAAACAAATCCAAATATAAAATTTTACAAAACACTGTTGTAATCAAAAACTACATTGGCTATATTTATAATCTTCGTGCACCCAACTCATTTTGGGTTATAATAAAATATTATACAAATTATAATTAAATTTTTTTTTGTCTTCAAGTTTGCAATCAGTTCTCTTTGTGTACAAATCAAAAATGCGATATCAAGTTTAATAATATTTCATCGATATAAATTATTTTCTAGTGATATTAACATGTAACATTTATGAGATTTCCGGTTGAAAAGTTTTGAAAACGATGATCACAAAACATTAAAAAAAAAGTTTTAATTAACTCTCTGAAACATACAAAAATATATACCAGTCTTTGATCGCCTTCTCAATGGATTTTGTGAAAAACATACGAAAATTTTCATAAGTACCTTTTTCTACAGAGAATTTCACGTAGTTTACATCGATAATAAATTTTTATTATGTCATGAATAGTTTTGGAAATCTTTGCAATCAAAGTTTTTCAGGGCATAAAAGAAAAATTGAATCAATCTCTATATTTGACCAAAAGTTTATGTTGGTTGCAAAAATGAGAGGTTGGTGGAATAATGTATGTTAAATGACTGTAGTATATATTTCGATATTCAATAACATTGAACCGTTCAATAAATTATTATGATCTACATTTGTAAAATAACGTTTACCCATTTATTGTTAATAAATAGTTCCAACAAGCTTGTAGCTTTTCCAAAAGAGGTGATTAAATTTTATTATTTAGCAAAAGTAATTCAAAAGAAAAAATCATCCCTGACATCAAAGTATGGAAGAATTGAACTAAGACGGTAGAGCACTTTTTGTACCAATTACATTTATACTTCGTTCAATCTGAAATCAACTTTATTAAATAATGTGTTTATAGCAAATTTTTGACGAAAATTTATCATTTGGTAAATTTTTAATTGAAAGAGGTGAAGTGTTGCTTTTGAATAAGATTCTTGGAATCAATAACTGAGAGAAAGTTATATGATCTGAAAGGAAATCTTATCTATTTACAGCACAAACTTATTGTAAAATTCCTTAATTTCCCTAAGTTTCCGTTCATTATCTTCCCTTTCATTTGGTTTTAAAACGAAAAGTACGAAGTTTTGATTAAATTTTTTAAATCGAAACTCTGCCTAAAAGATCAGGACACACTGACTGACTCTCCATCTTCTTTGGCTACCAATATCGGAAAAAGCACGTCATAAACGTAACGAATCGCCTTGGCCGCTGTACTAATAATTTCAGAATGCATATACAAAAAGTATTATAAAAATTGTCACCCCCTATAAGAAATACACTATGCGCCAATACATCACCCAATAAATGTTGATTATGATTATGATAATATGGTTTACCCCACCACCTAATAAAACTCGCGGTATACGACGCACGAATGGCGATGTTGATGACGACACAACATTGTTTGTTAAATTGTGTCGACAAGTATAGAAGAGAGTTGTAGTTTTGAGTTGATGGTACCCACATTACTACAGGTAAATAAATATAGATGATCACCACCATAAGCTATGAACCATGAGCACCAAACTCCACCACAACTAAAGTAATAGCAAGTACATCGTTGTTGTCGTTGTAAAATTCATCGTTATTGTGACCCCCCGTATGCATGGTATTATAAACACGCCAACCAAACTAATGCAATCCAGCGAAAATACAAGCTACATCTTGAATATCGTGTGTACCACGTTCTTTGATATCTCAAAAACTGTAAAATTGTTTTTCTAGAATTTAAAAACTTGTTAAAAACCCAACCTCTCCTATGCTCAGCTCTCCATGTTAATTATCCGAATTATAATTAAATTTATCCCGAATTACAGACGGCCAATCGACTTCAATGTATGATTATTGTATTATTATATTCTTAGAAAATATACATAATTTAGAATTTTCTTTCACTATGGCCATAGCAAGACAAAGCCTTAAAAAGAGTAGGGGGGTTTTTAAAATGAAATTTTCGAATGAACCTTCTTCATTATTTTGGAATGCAAACGATTCCACATAAGGGGAATAAATAGAATGTTTTGAAACATTTAAATGTTTTGATATCTCCCATCACGGGAGAAATCTCGAAACTATGGGCTCTCTGCATTGCCTATGCCTTCGCCAGAATCTATTATTTTCAGTTGCCTATCGCATGAACTTATTTCAGAGAAGTCTTGTAATAATTTTGCGCTTAGGTCACTCCCCATACTATGATAAAACACATCTTTTGTTTAAGTGGAGTTTTAATGAATAAATTTTATTTCGATGAATGTATTTTTTATTAATTGGCTTGGTTAATTATCTCGTAAACTAGGACTCAGATCCAAATTTGGTAAAGAGCATTCTCTTCTTCCTTTTTTCAACTAATTTGGGAAATTAAGAGGTCTGCAGTCAGTTATAGAACATCCTGTATATGTTTTAATGTCATTGCGTCTGCGTCAGTATTGCTTATTGAAGAGTACGCTCCTTTCAACTGCATAACAGCACACGCAATGACGTATCTAAGACAACGCTTGTACTCGATTTCATAGTAGCAGTATACTTCGTCAGGCGGCTAATTTAGCCGCAGGATAGGAAACATACTTTAAATATCGATCGTTACTCAAATGGGATATAGTGAAACAATTACTTCTCTGACCAGTACTGCAATTTACAATCAGTTATTTTAAAAGCGCATAAAACATGAAAATTAATTTCCAACGGGTTTCCTATTGAATGTTTCGTAATAATAATAATTGTGTGTGATTGTCTGTATCGTACGAATGTTGTGTGAATGTAGTATATATTGCCCCACGTCCGTCTGTCCGTCTGTCTGTGTGCATGTCTAGTTTGTGTGTATGGATTGGATGGCATGGAGTCGTAGTCGTAGCCATACTGTTGTTGTTGTTTGTGTACTCGGTCGGTCGGTATCAAATAATATAGTATGAATGCTATGCTTGGGTTTTATAAAATTTATGTTCTTTTTGTACTTAAGTGTATACATTATTAACACTGAATGTATCTAGAAAAAGATAGTCTTATAACACTGTAATAATACTATCTTTTTTTTACTTACACTTAGGACACTCAGGCCAAGGTAAAAAGAACGTACTCTTATGTATGTATAGTTGTTAGTTGTTGTTCAGTTTGATGACCTTGTGAAGTCCACTCACCGGCTAGCGCTAGGCTGCACCAACTTAATAATCATAATAATAATAAGAAAGGTATACAACAACATATACGCATAAACAACAACAATCATGATGAAAAAACACGTTGTTGTTTTGTTGGTTATGTTCGTTGAGTTTTTTTATGTTGTTGTATGGGATCGTAGTTCGTACTTCTACTTACTTACTCTCGTCCTATCAATTTTTTCTATACACTTCCGTAATTTATTATGTGCATTTAATGAATGTTATGTATAACTTATCATCTGAATGTGATTGTGATTTCTGATGTAAAAGACAGAACTTGACAGAATAACAAAAAAAAAAAAAATACATTAAGAGTAGAAAAACAAGAGTAGAATGTAAACTTCCGGGCGAGTTATTTTAAGTCGAAGTCACCATTGTTATAACTTTATTGTGTGCCATAAACTTTATTGTGTGTCTCTTTATCCAAGTCCGTATTGCTCATAGAGGAGGAAGCGAGACGGGTATACGGGCTCTTCTACCTATCTCAATTTCTCTAATAGTAATGCGATAGGTAGAAAAAAAATTTTGTCTCTCTCTCTTATTCGTATTATTGGTTGTCGCTCTCTTGTTCGTTATTTAGTTACAAGTTAAAGTAGAAACCGTTAAGAAACCGTTTCACAGATGACTCCAGTACAGCATGCATTCTGCTAAAAGTAACAAATTTCCATTATTAAGTTATTTTATTTACGCTAAGTTAAGTTAAGATTTACTTTTGTCCCTTAGTATGCGTGGGAAAAATAGTTCATTACCGCACTTGTATCGTAATATTAAATAATAATAATCGTTTATTTTCACATTTTAGAGGTGTAGATAACGCATTATTAACGTACTTCTGCGATTGCCCAACTCGTGCTACGTACTGCTATCCCACTAGTAACGTAAATAGCTACTCTGAATAATCAAGAAGTAAAAAAGATTGTCTAGGTTTTATTTAATGAGGAATTGTAGAAGTTAATCGACCAAACAAGCATGGGCGAAAAATTCGTCGTAAAAAAAGTACTTAGGTTGTAATTACCATACGTCTCAGCGAAAACACTTTTAAATCCTTAACCAGATGTTGAAAAGTTGAAGACAAAGTGTCAAATATCAGAACGGTAAAGCAGAAAGAATTGGACTCAACTAGAATTGATATCTTACTTTAATGCTCTAAATTAAAATTAGAAAACAGCGCCCTTATTCAAATCAAAATTTCATGGATTTATAGCGGAACGTTAATTAAGGAACACATATTTTTTTTAAATTGAATGGATATACCGCTGTTTTTGTTTTGTGTATTAACAGATCAATGGCTGAAATATTTATGAATATTCAATTTTATGCGTAAACTATATTACGGACCCCAGCATAATATCGACCTGGAATCCATCAAGTGTTTATGGATGTCGTGTGAATATTTGAGTATCGAATGTATGAAGTGAGCAGTAGTCAAATCATCAGTCAGTACTCAGTAAAACAGAATAACTAAATGCATTTTAATGATAAAATTATTATAATTATTTAAAGATTTACTTTAAAACAGAAATACTGCCAGCATTCGCTTTTAGTGTTTTTATATTATTGCAATGTCTACTCACATTTGTTATCAACTTTACCATAATAAAGAACTGCAATTGCGATTTTCAATTTTTGATTCGAACTAAAAATATTATTATTTTTTTGCTCCAAGCACATTAATTTTAACCAAATGTAATCAATCTAGCGGATAATCGTGCAATCGAGGTTTATCTCTTAAATTGGCAGATATAACAGATGAGAAAATTTTTATTTTCTTTTTCCAATTTACAGACTTTTGATATACAGTTTGCGACGATAAGTTTTTTTTGTTGTTGCGATTTTATGTATTACAAACAAGCCGTGATAGGTAGATACTATCAGTTCAGTCAACAGTTATTTCAGATAAAAAGGATCGAAAGTTAATAAAACTTTGGGATGTTGTTAAGGGATGGTTATTAAATATTTTAGGAAGTTTTAGATTCCGAGAACCCCTGTGCGAAAAGAAAAGGAGGGAAAACTGTAAAAATTTCGACTTTCGTCCTGTTTTTCCACGGTAACTTGTTCTTAACTCCTATGGCAAAAGGATCTCTATACTTTTTTGTAGAGCATTTATCCTACAATTTTAACTATATTTAACCAAAGCGCCATATCTCACTAACATGGTTGAATAGTCAAATTGTAGGAAATTTAATGTCCTACAAAAAAGTATAGATTTTTTTACTATATGACGTAAGGAAAAAAGTTATTGAAATTTTACAGTTCCCGACCTCTTTTCGCACAGGCTCATCGAAGTCCAAAACATGAGAAAATGTTAATTAACAATTTACGATAGATATTTTGGGGTAACAAAACAAGCATTTTTAAACAATTTTGAGAATTTTAATTATAAGAGATTCTGACTTTTAAAGAAATTTAATAACACGTCACAAACCTTTCAAATAACAAATTATAGATTTTGAAGGTTACTGCAGATTATGAAATAAATGTTTATGATTCTTTATAACGATTTTTACTTGCAATGTAATTTTAAACGCTTTTTTTACAAAAATTCAAACAAAAAATTATGCATTCTAAAAATTTGTATTTAATTTTAATTTTTCTTCGGTTGCTTTCGGTTTTGAAAATTTTAACTACGTAGGTACTACCTATACATAAAAGAAGGATCTAAGGGACGTGACTATGAAGTCAACGTGCCTCTTATAGTCAACAGCCCAGGCTCTTAAGTGAGTACAAACGAGGCATAAACACTTTCGCGAATCAGCACAAAATCGGGCGAGATAATGAAGGTTTTACTTGTGGTGTCTAGCTTGTCCTTACTCGACTTCGTAAAAAAAAAAAAACAGGTTTTAGTACCCGAGAGAAAAGCAACACGGGGCAGAAGGATTTTCAACAAAAACAATAATTGCTACTGTTAATTTTCATGTATAGAACTGAAAGACGTCGTTGCGATGAGGGTACTACAATTTTCAAACTATTATATTAATTTGACACTTGTTTCGAATCGATTGGTGAAAATCCCATCCTTCTAGCATTTATAAAACAGAAAACGTAATTATTTGGGGTGTTTTTTTCGATTTTCCGGGAAACTGCGATGTGGTTTAAGAAATTTTTCAAAGTATTCTGTTATTTTAACTTTATTGGGGGTCGACTGGTGAAAAGAGTTGAAGAGTTTGTGTTTCTTGGAAGTTTCAATCAATTTTGCGTCGAATGCAAAACACCGTATCTTTCTAGCATGTCTAGAAGTATCTTAGAATTTGTGTATGGGACTTTGCACTTGGATATTAGCAACAGTCTGGCTAACATTCAAAACAGACTGATTGGTTTGGCTTTTTGATTTTTTAATTTCTTAAATATCTAACTTAAAAATATAAAAATTTCAAAATGTTTCAAAAATATTTTTTTATGAATTTCTCTTAAAAAAATTCAAGGGTTGGAAGAGTGCCGTACCCTTCAGCCAGACATTGACTATCTCACTTAGGGATCCATCAAGGACCCCCAAATTGTTTACAGCTCTCCTACTAATAATAATAATACATAAGAGGAGTAATACAAATGGATCCCTAGCACCTAGACTAAGAGGTCCTCTGTGCCCTTCATTTCGGATAACTATGACTAGTATCCTCGGCAAGGATACATACTCCGCGAGAATATAGATGAGTGGTAAAATATTATATGTTTGATAAAATTTTTAACAATTAGGTTTTCCTTTGCGATCGAAGTCCAGTATTTTTTTATTTGCGCCACAATCTTAAAATTGATAAATAACCGATTTTTTCACCCCTTTTCTAATAAAAAGGGTGCCAGTCATCGGCGTTACAAATTTTGAATTGTCGAGAAAATAATTAAAGCTAATCGAAACTTATATTTATTAAATTATTTTTAAAAGTGGATAAATTCTAAAATACTCGTTATTATATTTTAATTTTTTTTACAGAATAAAAAAAATTAAAAGAATAGCGTTTCCTTGTTTGTGTTAATAACTTTCATATTACACTTCCTAAATACTATTCGTAGAATTGACCATGCTACCACTACCTCTAAGTAAAGTACTGCTCAACCAACTTATAGCATCATGCATGTTTGTTGTAAATGAAACAGGTTTTAAAAACACAATAACACAGGATATCTATTAATATCATACATTTTTTTTTTTAAATTTTAATCCACTTAGAAATGAAAGAACTAACACACACTACTTAAACATAAAGATGTTAATATGTCCCATTTAAGGATATATAATACAGAACACGAGTTGAGTTATAAATAAGGGTCATCATGGCACGTCACGTCACCTCACATATGTTCCTCATACTACCTCACTTTAGTCAATTATTATAATGCTAAACATTTAATAGTTTAGTTTAGATCATTATTCATTCACTTACGACAGACGGGGCAATGTGTACGGGTCTTCCCTTTTCATATGTAAAGGTTTATGTATGTATGTTTGTAAACGGTTTAGTTTGTGAAATATGATATGAATGGTGTGGTAACTTGGCATTTGTAACCAGGGCATTGCTGCTAAAATGAACTTTTTAACCATTATTATTTGGATTGAATTTCTTTGTGGTTTGAACAATAAAAAAAAACGGAAAGTATTTTCATTAAGTTTTTTATCAAAGCGTCCAGCGATTAGGAAATAATTTCAGAAATTTGCGTGTTTTGACACCTTCAACAATTAGAAGAACCATAAGTGCAATTGAGGCAAACGCTGTATCTGTGATTGATCCAGTCTTGTTAATTAAATCAGTATCATCATGGGTTACTCGATGATAGATCTACACCCAGATTATTTTTAAATATGCGTCCACGGATCAGATATAGTCCACACTGGAAGAATTTTAGATGTCGATTCAACTTTTATCTTGCTGCACTCGAAGAAATGCTTTATTATTTTTCTCATAATAGTGTGCTCCGAGGCGCATAATGGTAGTCATTATAAAGAGTGACATTTTTTGCATAAAATATAATATGCACAGCGACGGATTTATGGAAAAAGCCGCGGTAAGCAAAATTTATAAACAGATTCAAAGCCTTAATCTGTGACTTGGTATTGCAGCCGTTTTCCTCTTTCAGCTATTGTGTGGCAATTTTTATTAAGTTTTAAGAACAGTATCAATTGTTATTCCTGCTAATTTAAGCTTGATTAAATAAGAATTTTAAGAAGTTGGTCGATGCTGAACCCACCACAATATTCACATTTTTGATGATTTCTGTATGTTGTATAAGTTATGAGTTCTCCGGCTATGTGGAGTGATAATTATGGTAAAATCATATTTTCCAAATGAATATAAAATTTGATAAAATTACCTTTAATATTCAAATTATCTAAAAACAGTTTTGCGTGTATAAAATTAACTAGTTAAGAAATATAATCATATCACGTAGTCGTAGACTTAGACTAGTGAGTAGTGGCTTGGCTAGGAGGTTTTCATCAACAGTAGGGTAAGATGTAGTACCTGAGTCAAATGTATCTTGCATCACCATTCAGTTTTCCATATCAGATATTGATATTAACTGAACAGAATTTCTGTTGAAACGAGGGTATTTTTTAATAATGAAAAATAAACTATCTTTCTTTCGTAAAATAAGAAAAATTTTGATTGTTTTATAATACATAACGTAAATCATTGATTATTGGTTAGTGTTAGTTGTTAAACCACATTCCAGTTTTAAACATTAGGAACGCTAAATTTTGAAGAGGTAAAGTTTCAAATAGGCAAAGCTATGTACCTTAAATCAAACAGCATAATATACTTTGATACATGCACTAAATTTTACAATTATATTCCTCTTTTCTATGGGTTACCAAATGCAGACAAGCAATGTATTAGTGGGAAAAACAATATTTGTTAACTCCAAATCATTAAAAATACCAGTTGTAAATTTTCAATAGTTCAATCCAATAGATGAATAGAGAAACGTTCGGAATAATCGGCGGGGGTGTTTAAATTAGGGTACCTAGTGGTACATTATGATGTTGTACCATGTTTCACACGTTTCTTATCGATAATCGTTTAATATTTAAATTCTTAAAAAAATTCATAATGTTGAGGAATAATAGATATTTAAACAGAGACAATAGGGGATCGGAATAAATTTTTCTTAACACTTCAGATGAAGAATTCTCACTTCGCGAATAGAAAAGTGAAGCTGGTTTTTAAAAATCTTTACTAGTATGCAAGATATGAACGTTTAAAATTCCTAATTAAAAAAAGAGGAAGTTATCCACTAGTGACGTCATACATGGGTATCGCCATAGAGATTACATATAAAATTTTGTTTTGCTTAAAGGAGATAGGCCACCTTTGAATGCAATTTTTGACTGCTTATAACTTCTTCGTTTTTTCATCAATTTTAATTTCACTTTCAAATTTTGTCATGGTACCATGTCTAGTTTTACATGTTTATGGGTAATACTAGCTTGATACCCGGCCACTTCACTGGGCTTAAAAGTAAAAACCACCGCTTTATAGCCTCCACCTCTCTTGATCCCACTTATCCTCCTTCCATAACACTCAAAGAGATTGTCCTACACAGCTAAAATAAATGCACAGTTTTTAAGTTTTTAAAGTGTAAAATAGTCATAACTTATCAGAAAAGATGGCCATAAACTGTTTTACATTTACTATTTTAAATTTTTACAGAAATATTTAACGTATGGTTCAAAAGGATGATCATAGATGGAGCAGTTAAATGTCAGAATAAATTTAATTTATTTTTTAATTTTTTAAAATATATTTTTATAAATTAGGGCTCATGTATTATTCTGATGTATAAGCTATATTGTTTTACAGATTTATTCAAATCCACTCGCTTGTTTTTGCTTGAAAGCGTAACAAAGAAACATCCTTGCGTTTTATTGCATGGACCTTATAAAACACATAATGTAAATTTTAATTCTAAGTTCAACACCTTCCCCCCATTATATGTAATAGAATAGCAATAGATAGTAGAGGTATAACTATGATAGTTATTATAAGATCGCATCTATTTTAAACCACCATACACACACACAACAATAATATATTGTATTTCTATGATTATTGTCACGCACGATCTGTAAATTATTTATTTTCAATTTATTTATATTATGATTTTATGATCAATTCAGGTAGATAGATACTTCTATCTACTCAAAGTAAGTCTTGTCTGTTAGTCTTATTCACTCAGTCACTCATTCAATCATTATGTTATTAGTTACTTATTAGCGGATTCTCTTTTGGAAAACATAGCTATTGGTTTTTAGATCGTATTTATTATCCATTTTGTCGCTTCTAGCTCTAAGGGGAATTTTGATTACTAATAGTCTAGTCAACAAGTTCAAATTGATGAAATATAGAGATAATGGTCTTAAAATATGTGTGATAGATCGTTTTTTATCCCATGAAATATTGAAAAAGTTATAAACAATTAGAGATGAAACAAAAATTTAATAAATTTTAATAAAAAACGATTAATATTTAATAAAAAAAAAACCCCACTCCCTAAATATAAATTTCCAATTTTTAAATTAATATTTAATACCTTAAAAATAATAATAAATGAGAATTATTTAGTGTGAGATATTCTTTTGAAATTTACAAAATTTAAAAAAACAACCCACAGATTTTCTGGTACGGAACCCTAAACTCGCACTTGAAACGTATCTAAGAACATTAGCCATTAAATTACCTTTAAAACGAAATCAAAACAATTCAAATCTGTTCATCCGTTTAGGCGCTACGATGCCACGGTGAGACACACGGACGCACAGGAAGACACACATATCGGTCAAACTTATAACATCCCTTAAAAATCTATTTAAAAAGAGGCAATAGACTCATTTTCAGCGTTAAAATAAAATTATAAATAATGGAGATAATGTTTCGGGATTGGAGTGATTTTATTGGAAGTTTTATCTTTTTTAAGAATCTTTTTTTATAATTTCATAAAAAATAATGATTTATGAAATATTGGCGAAAAAGAGAATACCTTTTTTTCAATTGTATATACGCTTCTGGCACAATTTTCTAGACATAATACTGAATCCAACGAGCCATGACACGTATTTTTACGACCCTTATCTCTATATTTCACCAATTTGAACTTGTTGACTAGACTATACTACTTGATTCGAGTAAGAAAAGTAGTTAGACTTTCGCAGCTGCTGCGTGACGAGTTTTATTATAATGATAATTGTTGATGGACTTTTAGTAGTAAAGTAGGTAGCATTAATTCATGCTACTTGTCGGCATGTACGTCGTATCTCTCTGTCGGTAATCGGTATACTATTTGAGGAATTATTTATTAGATGTTTATCGTTTTTTTTCAAGTAAGTGTTGTATCTGGAACAAATCTTTCTACGAAAACCGTTTATTAGTAATTCTTGCATAATTTGTTGATGGCTATGTAGATAAAATTGATGAATCTTTGAAGATTTTAATCTTGATCATTATTCCACTCGTTTGTAAGTTATGCGCTTTATTTAAGTGTTCAAGAGATCTATCGTTTTATTAACAAAATAGTCATTCAAAGCAAAAATACGTTTTTGTTTTAAGATAAAGTCAAAAGTTATTTTTGCCTTCAACTTTCAATGATAAATCATTAATAATATTAAATGATGTCCAAAATCAAATTTTAAATTTTCAACTGAACTAGCAAAAATGGCTCGAACGAAAAAGTTTCGACAATATTTTTGGCATGAAAACTCTTCAACTTTTCTAATTCTAAAGAGAAAAAAATTAGTAAATTCATCTTATTATTTACTTCTGAAGCATAAACTTCCTCTGTTGCTGCAACATTCTTATAAATTACTTAATATTATGAATTGCTGATAAATTATTGTTCTATTAAGGATGTACAAGCGCCAAGGGAATTGTGGATAAAAGGCTTGATTTTTTTATATGAATTTCGACTAAGTCTAAATAAATTTTGAAAACTTTAGAGGGGGGGGGGGGAATTATCCGATTATTTAAGTATATAAACGACTTCAAAAGTAGGCATATTTAACATTGATCATATGGGAAAACGGTAGATAGATGATGTTTTTATAGATTTCTCCAAAACTAGTCGGTGGAAATTAAAAAAAAAAAAACTATTATATAAATTATTGAAGAAAAAAAAAACCCGTTGTGCCTGACTAACAAAGGATGTATGAGCACGGTAGTGGGGACTCGAATTAAAAAAAAATATTTTTTCAATTTTAATGGTGAATTAATTATATTATAACTTGACAATAATAAGACGAAAAGTAACAATACATTTTTTCGATATCTAGTGTAATTTTCAAAATATCGAAAATTGAAAATTTTGTTTGATTATTTAGCTTTCGATATTTCGAATACCAAGGAAGATATCGAAAAATTTTATTCTTATTTTTCGTCTACATTCATGAAGTTATAACGAAATTCATCATCAAAGTCGAAAATAAGAGCAAATAATTTCATGCACATGTCTAAACTTGTCTTGGCGCTCGTACTACCTTAAAAAAAGGATTTACGAATCCAAAATAATAACAATTCTACGGTATTTGCAAATAAAACTCACTAAAACACCTAAACAAGGGAAAAATATTAAAAATAAATAAGAGTGATTTTAGGATACTTTCTGTTGGTAAATAATGGTTGCCAAGAAGAACAAGCGGCTCTCAAATAATAGAATAATTTAATAAGGGACTCGCACGAAACCACTGAAAGACAATACAGACAATTCTTTCGATATAACTGCATAAAGTTTTCATATTATTAAAAGTTACCTTTATGGTCATATCTTTCTTTGAATTAAACGCACTTCTGTACGTTTTTTATTTTTATGTTGATAAAGTGATGATTCAATCTTGTACAAACCTGTAACCAAAAAGAAAATCGTAATTAGTGATATTATAGAAAATTTAGCAGTGATGTAAATTTATGTGGGTGTCATTTTATTTTTTAATAATTAAAACAAAATAGTAAATATACATTATTATTGGCAACATAGGTAAATATTTTTCTAAATTTGTATTCGACGACAACGAAAATATTTTGACCATCTGTTGGCGTTCTGCCGTATTGTATATGAATGTCATCATCATTTGTTACTATGAAAATTTTAATGGTACATGAAAAACAGAAAATTTTTTAAGTAATTTATACTTGGAAAATTATTTATAGATTCAAATTTTTATTTCAATTATTTCAACGATAAGAAAAATATTTTTGCATTTTAATTAATCCGTTTAGAAAGGTTTTATTGAGATAAAGCTTACAAGTAGAAGTAACATGAGTAGCATCTACACTTTCAAGTCAAATTAAACGCTAAAGTTGAATCATTCTAAATGATATTACTATAGCAGTACATGTAATTCACATATAATTTTATAGCTATAACAGTTAGAATGGTAAAATACGTGCATTTTTTGTGACACAAAGTGTACATTCTCTAGTAACATGTACATTTAAATTCCATTTTATTATGAGAAATTTATAGGAGCATTTTGTACGTTATATCGGGAGTGATGTTACTTCTAAAAAATTATTTAAAATATAACCCGATCATCTTAAAAAGCTTTCAGGCAAACATTATGTCAGCGATGCGTACCTTAGTGTAGGGTCAATATGTATAAATATAAGGTATTAAATAATTAATTAAATAGTACTTAATCGATAATTAAGTGAAAAAACCGCATGATAGACAGGGTAAATCGTGAATCCTTGTCTATTATGCGGTTTTTTCCTTAATTATTCATTAATTACTACTTAAATATTGCTCAGTTTTGGCGCTATACGCTCTTGAAATTGCAATTTTCAAATCGTTTTTTTTTTCAATTACTTTAGAACGGATAGAGCGATTTTGATGAAAGGTGTGATGACACCATTTTTTATACAAGCAACTCGTATCAACCCTAGAAGTAATATCAATTAACGGGCGTAGAATGTACGTTTTTTGGTAGCTAAAACCCCCAAAATTTTACGCCCATTGAGGTAAAGGATATTTTGTATGGAATTTAAGTGTAGTTAAAGTCAGAATTTGCAATTTAAACTTTGTAAGCAGCAGTTGGTAGCAGCAAGATAGAGCTAAAAATTATGTACATTTGATTGAGATATTTTTAAGATAAAGACTTTTTAAACAGCATTAATTATTCATATCAGCGCTTTCTATATTATTTTTGAGTGAGCGATTTTGCCTTTTAAGATATTTTGTACAGCTTTTGAGTAAAATTCGTTACTCAATCCAAACTTTATTTTTAAAACACGAATGTAAAAAAACAAAGGTTATCATAATAATTGTTCGAAGTGCCCACACACATACAAAGATTTACAAGCCGAATAAAATTTTCTCAGCCAAAAATGAGTCATCACAAGCTCCATTCAAATTCAAATATATACCAAACATTTTTAAGAAATTTGAAAATTAAGCTGAGTTTTTGCATTTGGATTGTAATTTTTGTGCAAATACTATTCACATCATAGAAATTCTGTTGGGATAATAGATTACACCTAGGAATTCTAGCTTGGATTTAGGTAGTCATAAGAATCATATTTCCAAGCGCCTCGTGCATTTTTTTTGGTAGGAGCCTTTTTTGAAGGAGAAACTTTTTTTTGGATATTTTTTAGTATATTATTAATAAGTTCATACATTTTAACTAGTTCATCAAATTATTGTAAAATTGAATAATTTATATAAAAAATTTATAAATATTTCTCACAAATATTACATTGAAAAAAATATTAATAAACGTTAAATATCTGGATGCCTTTAAGGCATTATGAATATTTTTATCCTCAAAAACATATCACTTTGAAAAATAGAAAAATTACTGAGAAAATAAATATTTATAATAGGTAAATTATGAAATTAATTATTCATAACGTCATAATACATAACAAAAAAAAAAAAAAATCATAAAAATGCCTAAGGCTTCAGTCAGGCAGCATCAAGCATCAACTACACGCATAAAATTCATCCCTAAGAAAAAGCTGGTGTCCATTTAATTCTAAGTGGTATACATCATACAACACCCCTTGCAATGTACGATTACTGGTTTATTACAAGGTATAAAAATTTTGCAACCGACAAACATCATAACTGAAGCGGATACACACAAAAGAAGATATTCACTTTGTGAAGGAAATTACAGAAAAAAAATCAGATGGAGAAAAGGTCTTTTTACAAAAAGTAAGTAGTCGTATTATGAAAAAATCTTGTTTTGTGTTAACTCTTTAGTGAGTGTAATGTGGTCAGTGGCCCCTACGATTTTCAACTCCCTTCGTGATGTAATCATAATTCATTCAAGGTTTTCATTCAACGTGCAAGACAAAGATATTCGATTCTTTCGATCTCTGTTCTCTTATTAAATTGAACCAATTTTTTTTTCAAATTTATTTCTTTTTTCTGGCTATTGAACGTAATACAAAAGAATCCATTCATACATTTGAATGAGCGGATAAGTGTTTTTGTTTTGTAGTTGAATCGAATCGAAGGACCCCAGTGAAGAAACCCTTTTCATTTATTATATGTGTACATACACTAGGTCCCATCTATATTTCTATAATTTATGTTTATTATTTCTAGTTTTGTTCAAACACTTCTTTCGTAAATATTACTAAGATTCCGTATCAATTCTTTGAATTAAGGTTCATTGCGCTCTCCTTGAAAATTTGATTTGGTCGAGGATACAGATGATGCACAAAAAGCTTTGAAAATGATGTGGAAAGCTTCTCTGCAAGGATTTGTCTAGTATTTTCAGATTGTGTAAGGATCGTCACAACTACACCAAGTTTAGTTTTAACTGAGTACAATTTCATAAAAATTCGTAGCGCAAGAGCGTTAGCTAAGCGAATTCCCTCAGAATCACAAGAGTACTTTTTTTATTAAAACTTATGTTTGGTATTTTGATTATATTCTAAATTTTGTACTTTGCCCATCAACCCCCCCCCACCCTTGTTTATCTGTCAATTTTTTTCACTAACGAACTAGACCTTTCAAATACCAAAACCCTTCTTTATGCCAAATTTTATTCAAATCGGACTCATTTCGATGTTAACCTTCGTCACGGTAAATTTATGAAACCGGAGTTTATACTAATATGTATCCGGAGATATACAGGCTGGGCCATTTTAATTTTAATCTATACACCTAAATTTCTAGTTTCATTGTCAAATATCAAAAAACTACAACAAAATTTGCAGAGTTTGGTGAGGAACATCATGTTCTGGCATCAGATTGTAGCTACTTCTTCGGCTTTCGGATGAAATGCGACTTAAAAATATGTCATCGGCATTTAATCGAAGAAAACACGCTAATTGCGGCAAAATGCTTTAGTCAAAAGTTTTCAAGGGCAACAAAGGACATTCTCCTGTGTCCATGACTCTCGCCTATAATTGTCGATTAACTTAACTAAACGTATTTTCTTTCAATTGAATCCAATAATGACATATTTTTTTGTCGCATTTCCTCCGAAAACTAACGTGTTATTCTATTTATTACTGTTTAAGATCTAAATTGGCTCTTAAAGAAACCCGAAGAACTAGGTCCAATCTGATGTCATAACATTGTGTCTCACATCAAACTTTTGCATAAGTTATTTTTTGACTAGTTAACTACAGAACGAGATGTTTGGGTGTAAAAATTTTAATGGCCTACCCTGTGTTACATTTAGCCTCAAAAAACAGTGTTGTGTTGAGTGCAATGAGCAAAAAATTTTGCGATTAAGCCGCTTGAAATAAAAAATCCAAAAATTGTTTTATATTTTGCAGGCTCTTAATGTTGCTTGGATTCGCGGCTATTAACCCCGAGTTTTTTTATAGGTCTTACAAATTTTCGATTGGCGATGTATCAAATTATTATCTCTTGATAATAATTACTGCATCATATCCTGTGCCTTGTTTGTCCATAAAATCAAATTGTGTCCTTTTATTTTGGGCCATACAGCTTCAGAAATGAATTTTAGAAACTGAATTAATGTAAATAATCTTTACGTTGATTTAGAACCATTTTTAAATCAACGTATTCGTTCTATTAACTCCCCTTCTTAATCATTTTCATTTAAAGATTATGCGATACGCAAAAATAAACGCGCAAAACTTGTTGTAATGTATTTTATTAATAAAATAGTTGTAATAAGAATGTTTTACATTTATTTCTAGTAACTGTCTTTTGTGTACAACTTATTCTTCTACTCACAGTCACCTTTAGTTAGTTCTTCGTTCTTCTAGGAGAGGACAGAATTTTATTTTCTATCTCTTTTTCATTTGCAATTTATTTCATTGTGAAATAATACAATTACCAGTTTAACACTTACATTTCAGAAATTTTTTTTTGTATGATTAATGCAAATTAGATATTATTTTTATTCTCTTAAGTTTTTTATTTTAACAATTGGATTCTGTGTGTGTGTCCCTTCCCTTCTCTTTAGAATTCACAAAAAAACAATTCTCATGTTTTGTGTTTATGCCCTTTTATTCTTCTTGTTTTATGTGTACCATTCTTTTACACTCGCCTTTGTTAAATAATCATAAATTTTGACCAAAATTATTATTATTAACGATTTTATATTTAACAAAGACATTTTTTATTGCCATACATGAAGGCTTCCTCCTGATTTATTGATTAATACGAGCAGTACATTAAAAGACATTATTTTCGCAATGTGGATAACCCATTTTAGCCTATTTTAGTGATAGCCGCCTGACTATATTATAGGCTATTCGACAATTTAAAAAATAGTGTCATAATTATTAATATTTGCATATATTATAGGTTTTAAAATTTTTCACAATCTGATAAAAAACGGACTATTTATTCAAAAAATCGTTAAGATGACTTATTTTCAGTTGGGTAAATCTATCGGATTTTGATTATAAATTCAACAATAGGAAATTTTCAATTGTTGTACTTTGTAATAATGCAAATCAAGATTTTTTCGAGTTTTTCGCATATTTGTTTGGTAATGTTTCGGCTCATAATCACGTTTTGAAAAAAAAAACTGATTGCACTACTCGAAAGTAATTTTTCGGATAGTGCAAAAACGAATTTTTCTCAAAATTAAGGTTATGTATCGGGCTAAAATTTATCACCCATTTTAATGATCATAAGTTACATCTTTTTCCAGAATTGTAACTCAATTCCGTCATTTTTCCAAAAGTTATCGGAGAAAGTTGTAAATATGAGGTTACTGCGATTTTCTGGAGATTTCGAGGTTATTTTGCTATGTTCAAGGTTCGATAGCAAGCAAGGTCAATGCAGAAGTTCTGAACAAACCATTCTTTTTGTTATTCGTCTCAATACGATCAATAGAAGCAGCGATATTCAAGAAAATGTCACCAAAGAAAACAATGTAGAGATAAAAACCGCCTGCAGAAGGTCGTGTGAATTGGAAGATTAAAACTTCATTTCTGTATTTTTTACAACGAAAGCACCTATTAAAAAAAAACTAGCAATATCCCAAAATTTATCGAATTTATTATTAAAATCCGGTAGTTTTACCCAACTATTTTTATATGCTAATAAAATAATTAAAAGTAAACACTATGAACTCGGAAAGTTCTAACTAAATGATTCGTAAATAAATTTGATGTTTATTTTAGCTCTCTCTTTTAGAGTCCTTGTAAAATCTAAAATCATTAAAGTTTTTTATTTTACCGATAATAATAATAGTACAATAAAATATCAAATAATTTGAGCAAAAAAAGTCCGTATAATTCCACCGTGCTACTATTATTTCAAAGCACGACAAATTCATTTATTTATCTCATGACAAATTCTGTAAATATTTTGAATCATTAAAAAAAAAATTCTAAAAATTTGTTTAATTCATGAAAATTTGTTTAATTTGCCAAAACTATTTGAAATAATAAAATCTATAAAAAAATTTTATGTCTATTTCCAGAAAAGAGATTAGTAACAAAATATTCCCACAAAAAACTTTTTTGATTCACAACAAAGAAAATTTACAGAAAAAAAACTAACATCCGTTACTACTACTAAAAAGCAACATTCACAAATACATTAAAACGCGATTTGGCATTTGCTCCGCCTCGTATTTTTTCGACTCTCAATAAATAAATAGCAGAAAACAAAACGAAAAAACTAATATAAAAAAAAAGTACAAAAATAATTTTACGACCTGGTGTTCTACTTAACAATAATAACTCGTAAAATAAAATTTTATAACTTTTTTTTTTCTTTCTTGACTTAACAATAAAAAATCTCTCATTTTTTCCCCAACTACGAAATATCATAAAAAAATGTGAATACAAAAAAAAATCGGCAATAATTTAATAATAGTTTACGACTGTAAATAATTGTTTATAGTTTCATTTAAATAGGCATCCATTTTTTTGTTCAAAAATTTATTTGCTCGATTTAACCCTTTGAACAGAGTTAAATTGTTTACTAAATACCCTTGAATTACACACAATTCTTTTTGGGAGATTATCTAGTAGCATCTTTATTCATTTTGCTCCTGTGATATAATATTTAAACTAGTTTACTTATATTCTGTAAATAATATCACAGAAATTCGTTAAAAGTAATAAAATTTTTTATTTATCTATCCTTTTCAAAACGACTTCCAATTCATTTAAATAAAATTTATGAATATTTTATATTCTGCTTAGAATTTAAGAGTTAAATTATCAATATCAAATTATCGTACGAGGTAAAAATTTATAAGTATCAACTGACTTTGACTGGAAAACACGCCATTGGATGAAAACGATATTTTCTTTCTACTAAGTTCTTTTCTTTTCCATTTAATCAGAGATTCTTACTCCATACTGTAGAAGGATTTTTTGAAATGAGCCTTCACTTTGAGAAAAAATTGTTTGGCCTTTATAATTTAATTTCAATTTCAAATAAGAAAGCGGTATAAAGTAAAAAGTCGTTATTTTCAATGTATGGAGCGTGCTGATACGATCGAGTTCCATGATTTTTGTTCAAGTCTTCAACGTGCCTAAAGAAGTTTTCACTTAAAAAAAAAATTGGCCGTTTCATCATGGAGATATACTTACTAAAATTTAATCAATTTTATTGTTGAACAGAAACGATTACAGTTAAAATATTGGTAGTTGAAGAGAGATATCTATTTTAACACAGACTTTATTACGAGAATACACAATTATATCATATACAATTAGAGAATATTATGAGAATATCTCGCGTTGTACATAAGAGTCAAAAATAACACATTATTTGACACAAGACATTTACACTATTACCGCGCGTATAGTCCAAAACATTTTAACAATATTGTATGGAGACAAACACCCTAAATATTACGGCCACGTATTATGATTTGTTTTAAATAATTTACGTTGACTTTGTATCTGTATTGAAAGAAATTTACAAAATTTAAAAACCTCCGACAAATTTTTTGGGTACGCAATCCTACACTCGCGCATGAAATATATCTGAGAGCACTCTCCATTTAAATTACCCTTTTCCTTAAAGCCTCTTGCCAACTGACCCGGATTTTGAATATCATCGCCTAGTTTTTATTTTTTTGGGTACGGCACCCTAAACTCACACTTGAAACTTAGCTAAGAACACTCTCCATTAAATTACTTTTCAAACGGACAAAAAAAAGAACCAAAATCGGTTTATCTGTTTAGGAGCTACGATGTCACAGACAGACACACACATAGCGTTCAAACTTATAACATCCATTTTTCTAAAGTTCGAGGGTTAAAAACAGAAAAATCGTGTCAACATTTTTACGTCAGCGATGTAATACTCAATTTTTACGTAGTAAGAGAGGACAGTTTTATAAGCAAATAAACGAGTGCCAGAATATTTCATTTTACATAAAATTGGACGCCTTTATTAAAAAAAAAACAGAGTGTGGCGTGTGTCTAATAATAATTCACGCGATGTTTTAGTGATCGACTTTCAAGGTATCATCGATTGAAAGGTAAAAATCTAATAAGTTTCGAATTGTGAAATTAATATTTTGCCCATCGCCCGTATAATAAAATTTTAGTTATAAAATTACAAATAATTATATTTTATTAAAACAAATATTTCACAATATTTTTATAACAAACTTTTTTTTCTTGTTTTAAAAAAATAATATTTTTTCTTAATATTATTATTATTTTTTTGCATTAAAGTAACTTTCTATATAATATACAACACGTCTATAAATCATCATAAAATGAACGGTGCGGTGCGGTGTGGTGCTGGTGCTGTGCGGTGTGCCTTGCAATGCACAAGGTTAAATATTATATATTTGATTTCATAATACTTTTATATGTTAGATATAATATAATACATTACATTATACACACACAAATAGTAGAAGATGAAGAACATAATCATTATATGATTTAAAACAATTCTTTTTTTAAACAATTATACCGGATGGCATGCTAAAAAACTACAAACGATTAAGTAGAAACTTTGATCTTGAAATTGGTCTGATTTAATATTATATGGCGTTGCATGTGGAGTATTTATAGAATTTCCGGACAAAATATAATGAAGGGATTTTTATGCTCAAAATTGATTCAAAAGACTATATAGATGCAAAAGTACTTTTTATTTGTCATCCAAGCGAATTATTTCATTTTCTTCTTCAATTTTTTTTGCTTCTAAGCCACTTTTTTTCTTATCTATGCTTGCGTTTGTTTTCACGTAAGGTAATTTTGGAATTATAAGTTACAAATTTACACTGGAAAACTACTTGTTTCTTTTTTTTGAATTTTGACTTAAGCTATCTTAATCTCTACTCTTATATTCGAGCAAGATTTTTTTTTCTTAAACATGTCAAAAAATACTTAAACTTTGCCCTGTTACAAAAAATTTTACCGGGCAAAAAGGGAAACATAACCAAAAAGCTTTGAGTTTGATAAATTTAATGAAAAAAAGTTACCTTTTTAACAGCAAATATGAATCACAAATATTTAATTATATTAATAGAAACATGAATATTAAATACTAATAAATAAAGCACAAATCTTTTTCTTAAATATAAAAAAAAATGCATACTTAATTGCAATAATAAACACAGTAAACGTAAATTGAATGACATGGTAAATCGAGAGTAACAACAATAATAACATGCATCCGTAAGACAAGGAAGATTGCGGCTTACAACACGGGCGGAGACGAGGTTAAGGTAGCTTCAGTGATCTGTTTGTGATGGAGTGGTTATCTAACTACACTAAAAAACAAATTTTTATTTATACAAATAAATTCGTGTACAGATCCTAGCGGACAAAATAATAAACATTCGAACTACCGTAAGTACACGAATAGGTCCGAAAATATGCGAAGGCAATAATTTTATATTAAATGCGCCTCGTGAAAAAAGAGACCACAAGGGCTTGAAAAACAAATTTTTAAAGTGTAGATTGGTTGAAAAAATTTGAAAAATAGATAAAATTATATGAAAATAGAAAAAGTTTCAACCACATGTACCATTTGGAAAATAAAAGTTATTTATGTTTTTAATGTAGCGCGAGCCAAATGCTCAAAACGCGAGTGCTGACGTGATAGGGATATTGGCACTAAGCATACATTCATGTAAACTGTAAAGTTTATATAAACGATTAATAATCATATTTAATTTAAATACCTAAATTCAACCTTAGTCTATTAATATAACTTATCATATTAAATTAAGTTAATAAATATACTTAATGCTCATTTATATATAAATGTGACTGGAAGCATCAATCAGACCACATTTATATCATAGACCTCATAATAAATAAAAACACTATTATCTTTTAATATACACACAGGTTATATCCAAAAATATACACTACTGTGTCAGTATATGTTTTAAAGCGATCTTAATGAAAGTGCCAGTTTAACTATGAATAAAACTTCCTTTTTGTACTAGTATATTTTCTACGAAAAAATGTGTTAAAAAATCTAACTGATTCAGACACCCTGTATATGATTGTTGCAATACTTATTATTAATAACAATAATCATTATTTACTATAACAAAGGAAATTAACATAATTTCATGCGATCACAAATACATATATAATATATAATCGAATCATTATTTTTAATTGTACATTAATTAAAAATGGATTTAGTTTTTAACTTCTTTATATATTTTAAAATTATATTTTATGCTATTTGTTTCTATTTTTAATTTCATACTATTTTAACTTTAATTTCATACATTCTTGGTAATCATATTTATTCTTGAATGACATCAATTTAATTATCCAAACGAAGCCCGTAAAAGCTGCAGAGGCTTATATTTCATCAAAAACTTTTTATTTTCCTCAATTGAATTCAATTGGCGTTATTAAATTGCTAAGAAAAATATAATGTCATGAATGCACTATTTTTTTTAGGTTATGTGGTTATAACCCTAAACACAGTAGTGCTATTAGGTTACTTCTAGATTACAAAATTTTCTCGAATTTTCGAGACTAAGAAATGTTAAAAAAATTTGCGTAAAATTTTTTGACTTCGTGGAGCCCTTCATATATGTATACTTAACAAGATCTCATCAAAAGAGTTAAAAAAATTATTTTAAGTATTAAAATTTTGTAAACTCTTTTGACGTGATCTTGTCGCCCTATAAGCTCAGTTGGTATGCTTAGGGTAACGAGTTCGATTCCTGCCGTCGCAACAAAATTAATTTAATTAATAGTTGTGATGGACTGGTGTAGTGCATGGTATATGCATGAAGGAGGTGTACTCATCCTCTGAAATTGAGGAGCTGATAAATGAAATTATCAGCGGAAAGGTGGTAAAACACATATATGGTATCACCATGGGCTCTATAGCCTAAGTGTGTCCCTCATGGACAGCCAATATAACCTAACCTAACCTAGCCTTGACGTAATCTTGGTAAGTATATATAAAGAAGCGCTCCACGAAGTCGACAAATTTTACGCCAATTATAAAATTTTTTTTTAGCTTTCAATGAAAATTTTTTGTTAATAAACAATTATCTATCTTGATAAATTTCCAACGGTAATAAATTCTTTAAAGTGTTTCGAATACACCATAATTTGTTCAAATTTTTAAATTAATATTTAATACCTTAAAAAAATTATATTAGATACTCGTTTTTGACACTAATCCAACAATCCAAAAATGACGCAAAAAGACCTATTTTTGGCGTTAAATTAAAATTATAAATAATGGCGATAGACTTCCACGAGTGGGAGTTTTTGATTAGAAATTTCCTCTTTTTTTTTTTTCTTAATTTCTTAAATATTAATATTTTATGAAAATTGTCGAATAACGAAATATCTTCTTTTTTTTTGTTGAATTGTTTAAAACTGTGGAATTTTTTTAAGTGCAGAAAAACGCTTCGTGTACATTTTTCTAGACATCAATCCGAATCCAACAAGCTATGACACGTGTTTTTACGATTAGTATTTCTAAATTTCACCAATTTGAACTTGTTGACTAGACTAAATAGAGAAAGAAAATAAACAAATCAATTTAAAAAATCACATAGGAATAAATTTTCAAAGAACACGATCATTGAACACTCAACAGAATTATAAACAAACAAGTATTATTTATCTTCTATTTTTAATTTCATACTACTTTAAGTTCAATTTCATACATTCCCGGCAATAATAATATTCTTAAAGTGACATCATTTTATTTTTGAAATGTTTAAAAGGTGAAATTAAATTATTTTAGTTGGCATCAGAAAAACTTTGTTTTTCATAGAAGAACTTCAAATATTTGGCATCTTTATATAAGTGTGTGTGTGTTTTTTTTTTCCAAAAGTGTATAATATATTAGAAATAGTTTTTTGAAATTTACTTCGATTTGAAATACTTAAATCTTTATTAGATAAAATATAAAATTTTAACGCCAAAAACTGAATATCATTCGATTTAAATTTGGAAAGCTTTCGATATTTTCAAATAAGTAGCAAAATTCTATTTATTTATAGTTTTGATGCGGGTTTTCCGTTAAAACATGTTTGTTTTTTTCCACCCGCAACTTTTCAGTTAAAATATTTCTATATCCAATAATTTTGGATGTTTTAATGAGGATAATGATTTTTGTTTTTGGCCAGACGAGAGTCGTTATTTGACATTTGTATCTAATTTTTTCAACATTCAAAATTACACTACTCTTTTAACCCAGTATCATTAATGTCGGGTATCTAATATCCAATGCTTTTCGAAAACCTAATAACTTTAAAACAAAATACGCGCCTCAATTGCCGCTGACAGTAGTTGCGGTCTTTGACCCCTTGGAGCGTAAAATCGTAAAATATAAACAACTTTTGTTTGAAACAATTGTTCGTTAACATCACCGTTTACCCTTTTGGGCAAAAATTAGGTGAGGAACATTATATAGTATGTATACAGGTATTTTATATATTTTAAATTTATACGTTACATATAATGTTGGGTACGAAAATCAAATTAGGAAAATTAGCTGGTGCTTACCTTATTATTATTCCTTGGAAAACATAACTTTATTTAATTATTATATTGGCGCGATATCGTCCATAAAACACATAAAAACTTTATATAACACGTATAGCGTTTAAACTGGTTTTTTAACTCAACGATCAAAACGTATATTGATTAAACTGGCTTTTAACACACCACAACGATCAATAATGTATATTGATTAAAGGTGTGTCTAGATCACGCACATAATTTGCGCATTGTGCGTTTGTGTAGGCACCAGTGTAAAAGGAATGGTTAAGGGATCCGTACCATAAGGAAGGTCCATACATTACCCCCCACCAAAATGAACATTTTTCAACTGCAATGGATTGCACCTTTAACCATTTAGACAATTGTGAAATCGGCGATTGGCAAACCATATTTAAAACAATTACAAATACAAATAAAGATGCTATAGCGATAGCATTTGGCACTTTTACAAAACTCGAAATTAAAATTAAAATAAGCACGGGACAACATTTAACAGGAAACGGGACACAGGAAACACTAAGTGGACTGTATAAGGTTACGGAAGGACAGGGAGTATCAATAATTTACGAACGGGTCGGGTGAGATGGCCGGAACTAGTTCGCAATTTAACGATGCGAACTATTCCATCTTTCGCCGGCAACAGGGCAGTAATTCTTGCCAATGGCCATTTGATCGGGGGCTGGTTTTCGACCATGATAACCACGACATCACCCACTTTTACATTCTCAACGTGATCCCACCACTTTTGTCGTTGAATTAAAGTGTGCAGATATTCACGGGACCACCGTTTCCAGAAATGTTGGGACACTTGACGCAATAGTTCCCACCTTGGGATACGATTGGAGGGTACATTGGTAATGTCTGGTTCAGGGCGAGACAATAACGGGGCTCCGATCAAAAAATGACCAGGAGTTAGGCAAGAAATATCGTCAATGGGACAAGAGGCAGAAATACCTAACGGACGTGAGTTCAAGATGGCCTCGATGCGCGCAAGAAGGGTACACAATTCTTCGTATAGCAAGGCTCTATCAGATAAGAGACGTTTTAAGTGGTGTTTAACCGACTTTACCCCGGCTTCCCACAAACCACCGGCTGACGGGTTGGCTGGAGCGTTAAAAATCCACTCGACTTCCCGTCCCAAAAGGTAATCCGAAAAAATCTTACTATTTTCTCTGACAAATTGAAAAGTTTCTTCCAGAACTCGAGACGCACCTACAAAGTTCGTACCTCGATCAGAAAACATAGTTTTGGGCAAACCTCTTCTCGCAATAAAACGATCTAGAGCGGCAAGAAAACAGTCGGTAGAGAGAGATGATAATAGCTCAAGGTGAATAGCTTTCGTTGAGAAGCACACAAAAAGGGCAAAATAACACTTATTAATTGGACTATTTCGTCGAGATCCATCTTTTATGGGATATGGACCGGCTAGATCTACCCCCGTATGAACAAAGGGTCGACCTTGAACGAAACGTGACGCAGGCAAACTGGACATAAATGGTTGCTTAGGCTTGGCAATAAAACGGACACAACGAGTACATTTGAAAATGATTTTACGAACCAGTTCACGCACCCGAGGGATATAATACGATTGTTGGATAAGACACTGGACAATTTTATTACCACCATGTAGGCTGGTAATATGAAAATGTTCCACAATGAGCTTAGAAAGATGACATTTGGCAGGTAAGATAAAGGGATGGCGAGCATCATATGACACTGGAGCTTCGGCTAAACGACCCCCCACCCTGAGGAGATCATTATCGAGAAAAGGTGTTAAAGAGGGAAACGATTTAGATCGAACTCCTTGACGGACAGAATCTATTTCGTGTGACAAATAAAAATGTTGAGTGATTTTTATTAATACTATTTCGGCGTTTCGAAGCTCGGCGACAGATAAACACTGGAAATTACATTGTTCCTTGGGAAGCGAAGTGTTTTTCTTAAATCTCAACATCCATGCTATAACTCGCTTGGCTCTAACAAGAGTTGAAAAACGTTCAAGAAGAAGAACAACACCATCATCTTCACCTGTAACATGGCCTATCAATGATGGGCCAACCTCTTTTAGGTCGGGCAGGTCAGGAACCGAGGCTACTTCTTGGCTTGGCCATAAAGAAAAATCTTCGCGCAAAAAATCGGGACCTGACCACCACAACTTATGGTTTACAAGCTGACTTGGCATACAGCCACGACTGGCAATATCGGCAGGGTTATCAGCTGTTGGAACATGGAACCATTGAGATGGTAAAGTCCGATCTAAAATGTTAACAACCCGATTAGCAACGAAAACCTTGAGTAGATGAGCAGAGGTTCGTAGCCATGACAAAACTACCATTGAATCTGTAAATAGGTAAAGCTTTTCTATATGAAGACGAGCGCGGAGTGGCAATAAAGATTCAATAATCTTAGCAAGCATGCAGCTGGCATTTAACTCAAGGCGGGGAATAGTGACTGGTTTTACTGGAGCGACTTTAGTTTTAGCACGGATCAAGCTAATCAATACGCGTTGATCCGAACAAACGACTCGCAAATAGACAGCAGCAGCCATTGCAGAGCTAGAGGCATCAGAAAACCCAACAAGCTCGGGTGGATGAATGTAAGTGTCGAGAATATCACGTGGAATTTTGATGGTTTGAAGGCAAGGCATTTCTTTGGCAAACTGACTCCATTGATCAATCATACGAGACGGTAAAGGATCATCCCAGTCGATTCCTTGTAGCCAGATTTTTTGCATCAATATCTTCATCCAGATAACTACAGGTCCCAAAAATCCTGGTAAATCATAGGTACGGGCAATTTGTGATAAAACTTGGCGTTTAGTGGTGCAATTAGGGATGGTTTCAATTCGATAGCAAAATACATCATCCTCAGATATCCATTGAATTCCAAGAACTTGAATAGTTTCAATGTCACCAAATTTGTGAGGCTTTTCCTTATATTCGTGAGGTAGGTCACTTAGAACGGCGGCATGAGAGCTTGCCCATTTTCTTAACTCAAACCCAGCCGTCGATAACAAAGCAGATAAGTCGGCACGTAGCTGACGGGCCTCAGCAATGGAGGAAGCTCCGGTACACACATCATCGATATACATGTCAGTTTCTAGAACTTTAGCAGCAGTCGGATATTTAAATCCTTCGTCTTGAATTAATTGTTTCATCACACGGAGGGCATGGTAAGGCGAGCTAGTAATGCCAAAACAAACACGGGTTATTTCATACTGTTGTACAGGTTGAGAGGGATCGAAACGCCACAATATCTGCTGAAACTTTCTATCTCTTGCATCCAATTTGATGGCTCTATACATTTGTTTTACATCTCCTGTGATAGCAACTCGGTGCAAGCGGAAATTCAAAATAATATCGTTAATACTGTTTTGAAGCTTAGGACCGGCTAATAAAGTCTCATTTAAAGAAGGGAAGGTGGCGTTGGTTTTCTCAGCAGGGTTAAATACAACTCTAACTTTAGTTGTGGAGCTATCTTTCGTAACTCCATGATGGGTCAAAACATAAGACGAGTTCTTCTCGGCAAGTACCATGTGACCAGAACTGAGGTAATCTTGAAGATTTGCATGGTACAAATCTTTAAACGTAGGCTGTTTTTCTAAACGTTTTTCTAATTTAGTTAGACGATTTAGTGCAGAGACACGGTTATCACCTAGCTCCGGAGCTTCACCATTACGAAATGGCAATCGTACAATATAAGCTCCATCGGAATCACGGCGATGAGTTTTGACAAAGTGTTCCTCACATTTAACATCTTCTGGGTTCAACGGAGTTTTGACAGGCAATTCTTCAACTTCCCAAAACTTCTGTAACTGGTACGAAAGGTCTGTGTCAGAGTGCATTATCCAATATGATTGATACTCATTCGATGACATTGATGGACATTCACCCATAACAAGTGTTCCGAACATGGATGGAACCAGAGAGGGATGACCTGGAACTACAGGTTCCGAAGTCAGAAGGTTGGCGTAATGTTGTGCTCCGATGAGCATCTCAACCGAAGCAGGGCTATAGAACTGAGGATCGGCAAGTTGTAGCTGAGAAAGTTTATTGACAATAGTTTGTACAACTGGTACGGCAGGAATTTCAGTTGCTATGGTTGGTAACACAGCCGCTTCAACGGTGATAGAGAACGGACTATGTTTTGAGTTGACAGTACAAACAACAGTACCTTTGGCTGGTTGGGGTTTCCCGGATCCTATACCCGAGATGCGAATGTTAGACGCTGTCATTGGTAAAGTAAGGCGATCCTTTAGTGATTGGGAAATAATATTGATCATACTTCCTGGATCGATTAAAACTCGGACATCATGATGATGACCAAATACATCAGGAATACTAACTATAGCAGTTCCCAATAGGATTTGCTTATGCTGATGTACAGACGGCGAAGGCATAATATTACCTGACAGTGCAACGGTAGGCTCACTGGCAGATGATATAGGAGGAATATTGGCTTTACTATCATTATGAAGCATGGTATGATGGGCTTTGGAACCACAATGTCTGCATGAAAATTTAGAAGAACATGTCGATCGAGCGTGTGGTCCAAAACAGGAAAAGCATAAAAGTTTTTTACGTAAAACTTCATAGCGTTGCGAAATAGTCATATTACCAAACTGATTGCATTCTACGACTCGGTGAGATTTAGCACAACATGGACAGGTGTGGCTCAAATCTGCAGGCTTGGAAGAGGTTGATTGCACACTAGGCTTCAGCGGAGGAGAAGCATGAGCAACCATGGCTCTTTTAACTGGAACTTTCATAGAACCCATCGGCTTAGGGTAATTTGTCTTTGCTGACGAAGAGTTAATTACCTCACATGTAGCAATACGCCCTTCTACAAATTTACGGATATCGGCATAAGTTGGTACAGTAGGATCGTTAGCTCTTGTATCCTCAAAAGCTTGACGTGTTTGAGGATCAAGCAGCCTAAGAGCCATGAACGAAATAAGAAAATCCGAAACACTAGTTAAAGCAAGGTTGTTTAAAGCTTCCACTTGAACATTAAAATCTTCTAAAAATCCTTTAAGTTGACTTTCTTGCGTAAAAGGTTTCACAGAAAATAGCTTCTGACACACATTAGATGCAATAACTCTTTTGTTTGTGAATCTAGTGACTAAAGTTTTGTAGGCAGTTTCATAGGAATTTTCCGCAAATGGTAGACCTTGTATGGCAGTCAGAGCAGTGCCGGAGACGGAAGAACGTAGATAGCTATACTTTTCAATTGTTGAGAGATGGCCTTGATTATGAATCAATGTATCAAATAATGATTTAAATGAATCAAACTTTTCATAAGTCCCATCAAATGTCGGCAGAGTGATATGAGGCAATTTTGGTTTGATTGTTGGGGCGGAAGAAGTTGAAACGGTTTGTGGTTCAGGCCAAGAAGCCTCCGCAGCTCTAACAGCATAGAACAAATTGTCAAATGCCTGTGAGGATGCTAAAACGTCTGATATTCGATGTTCTACAGCTGCTAAGGCGTTTGTTTCTAATATTTTATTCTGAACGGCATCGAATTCGGAATATGCTTTGTCCAACGTTTTACATCTTGCTTTAAATTGCCTGCATATGTTTAAATCATTCAAACGTGGAATTAAATCGAACGCTTGTTGTATACTTTGAAAATATCGTTCCCGCCTGGCAATTAAAACCTGGAGATCGGAAGCCGCTTTTTCCTGACTAGTAGGCATTTTGATGATAAAAAGGGAAAAAAAAACAAAACAATTTGGAAAACAAAGTTTAAACAAGAATAATTTAATCAAACCACCTATTTATCAAAAATCGATCAATTAAACAAGCAAATCCATCAAATAAATAAATCACAAATATAAATTAATAAATTACTCATTCAATCGATCAATTGTTAACAAGTTTGGAAAACAAAGGGTTTATCCAAAAGTGATTTAATAAAACTACCACTTATTCAAATGAAAATCAATCAATCAGGCAAATTTATAAAATATCAGAATCAATCAATTAATTAATAAGGCAAATTTATGAAATATCGAAAATCAATTAATTGATTAATCAGGCAAATTCACAAAATATCAAAAAATCAATCAATTAATTAACCAGGCAAACTTATGAAATATCAAAAATCTATCAATTGATTAATCAGGCAAATTCACAAAATATCAAAAATCAATTAATTAATTAATCCATCAATTTGTTAAAAAAAACAAATGAAATTCATTTCGACATGATTGTGCAATAAAATGATATCAAAACAACACAGCAATTGTATAACATATTTTGAGTCAACAAATTCAATAAGTTCTATAATGTTTGTATTTTGTTCTTGTTTCAAATAAATTTCAAAATTAAATTTTAAAATAAAATATTCAATTTCAATTTCAAATTAAATAATGGCAATTAATGGCAACCAAACAATTAAGTAAATGTTCACTCTGGCATGGCAATAATTTATCCCAGGGAATAACAATAAAATGGGAACGGGATTCGGCTCAGACAGGACCAAATAATGTTGGGTACGAAAATCAAATTAGGAAAATTAGCTGGTGCTTACCTTATTATTATTCCTTGGAAAACATAACTTTATTTAATTATTATATTGGCGCGATATCGTCCATAAAACACATAAAAACTTTATATAACACGTATAGCGTTTAAACTGGTTTTTTAACTCAACGATCAAAACGTATATTGATTAAACTGGCTTTTAACACACCACAACGATCAATAATGTATATTGATTAAAGGTGTGTCTAGATCACGCACATAATTTGCGCATTGTGCGTTTGTGTAGGCACCAGTGTAAAAGGAATGGTTAAGGGATCCGTACCATAAGGAAGGTCCATACATTATGTATTTGTTTGTTTGCATATACTATATTCACTGAAGAAGTGAGAAGAAACATAATCTTATTACATTTTGGGTAAGAGTGGCTATCTTTCTTTACTTTAAACAAATGATTGCGTAATCAACACTGTCTATACATGGTATTTCAACAATTACCTCAGTCAATTGTTTTTTTTCAATTTTTGATCATTATATGTTCATTTTATAATAAAGAAATGTTTAATTTTCATAAATAATATGCAAAACTACCTATTTCCCTAAAATAAAAAATTAATATTGACATAAATTTGAGCCCGGCCAAACGGCTATAAATTTTTTAATGTAAGTTCTATAATACAAAGTTTGAAAATTTTCCACAAACAATTTAAGCAAATATCCAGTTAGTTACATCCGTTATAAAAAATTTATATATTTCAAATTTCAAGTTATAAAATTACTTATTAGTAAGGTATAAAATTCACACGTCTATACTTCAAAATTTGAACTCATGTGAGAAATTCAATTAATTAAATGACGAAAAAATGCCCTTTTACATCAAATTAAATCATAACAATCAAAAACATTTTGTATTACATAATATTTCATAAAATAGACACACTATACCATTAAAAAAATATAATTTTTGCATAACGGATAAATGATTAATGACGTTTAATATAAAAATTCACCCGTTTTTACCCTATTTAAGCACAAATAATTGAAATTAATTGAGTCACTTGAAAAAAAACACAGTATATGAACGAGTATAACAATTCATTATTTTACACTTGTTATGAAAAATGTTAATAATTGTTAGCAAACAATAGTTTCAAAACAATTAATCATCATCGTACAACCATGGATCTGATCCCCCTCTTCTAAAAATAAAAATAAATCATAGACAAATCTATGTGCAAGCGACATAACATTAAACGGATGTTAATTTGAAAGAATTACCCACAATAGACGAGAATTTTTATTTCAATTCAAACCCCTTCAAAGTGTTTAAGGAGTAAAATACTAAAATAGAAAGGTTAAATGATTAAGGGTATTTTTATTTTCTGGGATTTAATAATAGAATGAATCTATGAGTAATAGAACTGAATATGAATAGGCATACTTTCAATGATATAATTGTAGCTGTCATCGCGAGTATTTATACCGCTAATTATGTTTTATTAAAATTTTGTATACCATTTTATATTAAGTGCAATTAAAAGTAGGTTTTTTTTTCTATTCAGAGGGCATTCAACTTGCGTTAAGAAAAGGGTTTTTATGTATTGAATAAACGATTGAAAAAATTATTTATAGAAGTTTTTTTTTGTCCTATTATGAAATGAAGATCATAGAATTTCAGTCGATTAAAAAATTAAAATAGAAAATACTTTTTAAGGTACAAGCTTTTATTGTAGGTACTAAAATATAGAATATAATTTTTATTTATATGTAAAAGCTAGATCAGTTTAATAAAAATTATTAAGGATGATTTGGGGTGCCTCAAGTTTTTATAGATAATCGTGTATTTGAGACTCTAAAAACTTTTCCTTTAAACAGTATTTTTTATTTAAAACTAAAAAAACGTATATATATTGTATATTTAATAAAGTGGAAGCGAAAGAAAAATCAGGCCATGTTTACCACAAAAATCATCCGATTTACATTTGCATGCGAAATTTGAACTCAATCGAAAACCGGGGAGAGGGTCAAATATAACTTAGTTTCAAAACCGACACCGGCCCAGATGAAACTAAATAAAAGCTTGTAAAAACTTTTGAAAGTAGTAAAAACATTCAAGTAAAAAATTTTTTACTTGAATTTGAAAGACAAGCTTTTCTTTAACATTATGCAGCAGTATTTTGTCGGATGAGCTGTTTAATAGAAAGGACTTTAATTAAAATTTGCATATTCTGCCAATCATTTCTGTTTTTTTTTCAAAATAGAATTAAAACATAAAAGGCTACAGTAATTTTCAAGTATTTAATTACGAAGCACATATTTATTAATAATTTAAATGATTTCATTCATAGAATCAATATTTATCGATTTTTTTGCTAAATCAGTGATTATCAAACATTTAAAACATAAAAATATTACAGCGCTATTATTTGAGGGAAAATAAAATGTCTCGTTTTGTTAAAAAAGGAGATTGTTCGATACTATTTTCCGACCATTTGTAAAAGCTGATTCAAATACGATAAAAACTAATTCTTTAAAAAGTAATTTTATTTAAATTTTTACTTTCAAACTACACAAGAGAAAACAAACAATTGACTGAGATAATTGTTAAACTATCCTGTATAAAAAGTGTTGAATGTCAGTGCAAGCATTATTTTTTATAAATTAGAAGAGCTTAGAATACACACAAAATTATGGCGTCCAAAATTTCGTTTGTAGCATCTATTCTTTTAAGTGTTACCAACTTGGGACTAAACTTATTATACGTTGATATATATTACATACAGAGTATAAAAATGTAAGTATATCAATGTATATGGTAGGAAAGTCAGGTCATGCTTACCACAAAAAACATCGCATGAAAAATTTCAAAAAAATTGAAACCAAAAAGTGGGTCAAATTTAAGTTGCAATATTTGATTACCTGGACAGGTGAAACTAAATAAAAGCTTGTAAAATAGCATTTACAACCGTGTGTCCCCTGTCTAGTTAACCAGTTTCTTACAGTACTTAGATTTTATATTTCAAATTTGTCACTCATATTTATATTATTAGATATTTGACCCGTATTCAAATATAATATACAAGTGTTAGTTTGAAAAAGATGCCTCATGTCTGACAATATTTCTTTTAGTGCTTTTTTGAATAATAGGTATTCATCACTAATTGTTTGAGAACCAAAAACATTATAAAAGACTTTTATCTTAAAATGATAAATTTATTTTAAAACACTTCAATAATACTCATTGTGAATTTTATTAAAATAGAAAATAATAATAATTATTAATAATATTTAAATATGATAATATTTCCACCTTAAACATACATGAATATTAAAATTAAATAATAAATAAAAATGTAAGTATATTTAAATATATAATTATTTCAATAAAATATTTTAATTATACAATAAGAGAAAATATGTTGGCGCCAAATATGAATTTTAATCATGTGTGTTCTTCAACAGAATCATCTTGTTCATTATCTATTTTTAATATCATTAATAAATTATACAGTGCTAAATAATAAAATAATATTTAAATAAAAATACGACACTTTTTTTTTAGGTCAAATAATACTATTTTTAAACATTTTTCAAGTGCTTCGTTCTTTTCATATATATTAACGATTTAATAGGTGGTACCTATATTGCCATGACATTTTTATACAGAAATCGAAATCGTTTCGTCATTGTAATAAAATTATCGAATACTTATTTCTTCATTTTTAACTTCCTACTATTCGCACCGTGCGTGAGTTTTATTAAAGGCGTTTCCATGGTAACGATACAGTACTTTAATTATATAATTATATGGATGCATATTTAATTGTATGGATTGCATTTATGACTAACATTGACAATTTAATATTATTGTCTCACAAATTTAAATAAATAATTATGATAATTTACATTTGAAAAATAATATTTGTGCAATTTGATTTCTTATTTTCACAATTTTTAATGTATCAAGTTTAATTAGTGTTTTTCAATAATTTTAATTTGACATTTTCTATAACATTAACATGTAAAAAATTGCAAATTAGTCATAACAGTCTCATTTACCGCCAAAATTTTTCACTGAAGGCGCTGGCATTGATTTTATTGTCCCTACCATGACTGCGAATAGGGAGTTATTGTAATGGGTCCGATTTTCGAATCCGAAATTTTCAACATATCTTTACGTTTCATGGTTAGCACAAGGCATTAACACTAATTTGGAGAAGAAGTAAGTGTGTGTATGTGTATCTACGTGCGTCTGTAGACAATTTTTCGTCGTCGATATCGCGTGAACAATAAATGATGTCGACTTCGTTGAGACGTCGATCGATGCGTATTAAAGGCAATATCATCCGAAGAATTTCATAACATTCGGTCGAGCCGTATCGAGTAAGGCGAACTTTTTCTTATATTTTATCCTGATTGATATCGCGCAATCCAAAAATGATATCGACTTCGTTGAGGTGTTGATCAATGCGTATTAAAGACGATATGATCCGAAAAGAATATCATAACCTTCGATCGAGTCGTTTCAAGCCGGACGAGATTTTTCTTTTTCCTGGCCGATATCGAGCGAACAAAAAGTTGTTTCTGACTTCGTCGAGATAATTCTATATTTTATAATTATCCTAAATATGTTTCAAAATTAATTTGGAAACTAAACTTTTAACAGGAAAAAAAACTTTTTTAATTCATAAAGTGTGCAATTTATTTTAGTATTTCGCGATTCTGGGTATAAAGTACTTTTACGCAAGTCCAATTTTTCTCAGGAAGCGAGAGTATTTATATTTAGTTGCATTTTTTCGCTATCGTTACTTTTACGAAATAAAATTATAATCTCTGCTTTTCACAAGGATAGAATAAATTTGATAAATATTTAATTAATTTGCGAGTGAGTATACTTTTTTTTGTTTCAGATATCGCTATTATTTTTTTGTCATAATTCTTACAAATTCATTGTAGCTCTATGAAAATTTCATTGTTTATATAAAAATAATCTTTCTAGTCCATCACTTAAATACCTTTTGTGTTTTAATCGTCTTCATATGATTTTGAAGTGTTTTTACACAAAAATACCCTTGAAGTAATTGTAAGTACATTTAAAATGGCTTTCAAGATAAGGAATTTTTTTTTAAATTCCACGCGGAAATTATATTCAATTATATTACGAATGTTAAAATAACACTTTACACAGAAGAAAGGTTTAATAATATCGATTAATTTTTATAAAATATGCTAATCATTTTAATTTTATCTATGATCAAACAATTTGCAACGGGTATAAACAATAATGACTAAAACCACTGAACAAGTTTATTTATTCGTTATTCCTCAAAATTAAACTGAATGTTTGTCAAATTTCGTATTTGCATTTTAACGAGACTGTTTTCCCCTCAAATATTTGCACTGAAAAAAAATTATTAATATCAACCGATATGAGGTTGTTTCAACCTCATCGTGAGACCAAATATGGCGAATGGGGCCACGAATGTGATACAACTACCTTACGCGGTTGAGTGGTGAAGTTAACTCAACCTCATGGGTTGTTTGTATGAAAATAATATACTGTCTAACAAATTTCAAATATTGTTGTTTTAAAATGCAACATAGTTTTAAAAAATCTTTTTTTGATTGGTTCTACTACTTATAAATATGATAACAAAATACTGATGTGATTGACACAGCCACATGAGCAGGTTTATTAGGTTTATTTAAAAAAAAGATATTTTCAAGTTGGATTTAAACCAGCGCGAGCGACATATTGATAACTATTAATATTAGTGTCTTAAGTCCACCGCTATACCAACTGCGTTATCGATGATTGTTATATACATACAAAAATATGTTTTATATTATAAAAATGATGAATAAGTTTATTTCAAACTCTTTGTAAATTAGTAACAACAATCTTCATGCAGTTGACTCAACCACACATTGGCTAGACATGACGGGTATGCGTTTGTAGTAAGAAAATCCTATATTTAAAGCAAACGTATAGATATGTTCTTTTAATTCGTCTATTCGCTATATTTACACCATTATCTATTCCAACTTAGTACAATTTTATCTTCCATTAATAAAATGCACGACTTTAAACTAAAATCAATCTCTTTCATAGAAGTAATGATTTTGTTTATCAATGAATTCATATTTTAAATTCAATTCCATTCTATTGTAAATACAAATATTTAGCTGTACTTGTTTCAACCGTTAGGCAATTGTTTGAA
Organism: Chrysoperla carnea; assembly: GCF_905475395.1. Lineage (NCBI taxonomy): Eukaryota > Metazoa > Arthropoda > Insecta > Neuroptera > Chrysopidae > Chrysoperla > Chrysoperla carnea. The sequence continues at coordinate 62,065,665 of NC_058341.1, read as the reverse complement.
AGTATTTTTACTTTATTTCATTATGAAACGGCCAACTTCGGGATGAGGTTGTCATTGTGTAGATGTGAAAAAAGGACAAAAATTTCTATGCAATAATACGTTCATTATTTTATTTTAATATCTAAAATTCAACGAAGATAATCTTTTTGGATAAAACTTTTTGTCAAATTTGTGATGTTTTACCGCGTTTGATTGTTCATTTAAGTCCGTCCCTACGTGTTAACATCACACTAAATACTAAGTAACTCTTAAAAACTACTTATTAAACATAAAACGTTAAAGTTAAATATTTGAAATGCATGACGAATCATCATAAAATTGAATTCTTGTTTGACACAAAATGAAAAAAAATAATACATGTAATGCTGTTGTTGTTGCACTGCGGCATTATTTATTTTAATTAAGCCAACACAATTGTTTATTATTCCTAGTAACTTTTTTTCCTACAGTATAACATTTTTTCGTTTCTTATTTACACAACTGAAAAAAATAAACAAATTCAGAAAAAAAAACAAATGTTCTGACAACGATTGTGATTTCCCAAAATGGAAATAAGTATGCATAGAAATGCAAAAAAGAAATTTAAAGAAAAGTTTGTAACAGCTATTGAAAAAAATAAATATAAGGTGCGTAAATTAATTACGTCAATAATTTTATTAAAAAATTTAATGTGGCAAGTTAGGATAAGTTTCGGTCCGATTAGACAAATCGCAACCTGAAAATTAACTAACCATGTTATTATAACCTGTATATATGAAATGTATCAAGGAATTAAGTGGAACAGTTTCACTACAAATAATAAAGTGTTGGATTTAATTAATGAAAACCAAGAGCTGATCAAAGTGGTAAAACAGAGGCAAGTGTCGTATTTTGGCCACATTATGCGATCTGACAAATATTATGTGCAACAGTTGGTAGAACTAGGGAAACATGAGTCAACAAGAGCCAAAGGAAGAAAAAGAATCTCGTGGATGGATAATATAAAAACCTGGACACAGATGAATTTACAGCAACTAATACAAAATACTTCAGATAGAGAACTCTGGCGAAAAGTGGTCTCCAACATCTCTTAGGAGATATGGAACACATCATCATCATCATCAAGGTATATTAAGTTTAGTACCAAGCTTGTAACGCTTTAAAATATTGTTGCTACGAACAAAATTGTGGTATAGGTGTTCATAATATCACTTAAAGAGCTCATTTCCATTTGTCGGTCTGTCCGCCTGTCTGTCTGTCGCCACGATAACTCAAAAACGAAAAGAGAGAGATCAAGCTATATAAGTTGTTTTAGCGTGCTTGGGACGTATAAAGTTAGGTCGAGTTCGTAAACGAGCATCATAAGTTAATTGGCAGAATCCATCTTGTACATCGTTAGAGATAGAACAAAGGTTTAAATTTGGTTTAACCGTTAGAGATAGAACAAAGGTAATTTTAAAATTATACGTTACATATACTATGTATGTGTTTGTTTGTTACAGTATGTTCACTGAGGAAGTGAGAAGAAAGACACTCTTATTACATTTTGTGTCAGAGTGGCTATCTTTGTTTACTTTCATGATGTAAAAAAACAAACGATTGCGTGATCAATTCTGTCTATAGATGGTATTTCAAATATTTAATCAGTCAATTGTTTGTTTTCACTTGTTTTTAAGAAATGTTTGTCATTTTATAAACTATGATTGTATTTTTACTAAACAGGTTTGCGTCAGAACTTAGTATTCCTTAAAAATTTTTAAGATTGTTTTAAATAGAATACATATCATTGAATATTCCTGGCCCAACTTTTACTCTTAACTATTAATTTTTTTTCAACTTGCGTACATCAACTGTTATTGATTAACATGTGGTAAATAAGGCCTTTAAATATTTTACAGCATAATACATAAGTAGTTAGTTATTGCTGTTACATAATATTTATTTCCTACCTAAGAATTTAATGGAGCGTTTATTAAACATACTTCTTTTTTTATTATTATTAGAAGTATTCTAGTGGCTTTTTATTTACTTCTAAGATGACGCGGACACGGACGCGTACCATTACATAATTATTACCGATACAATACATCAGAAAACTTGATATGCATTTTAAATTATAAAATTATTACTTACATTGAGTGTTTTAGAAAATTGTCCGCTTTTGTTTAGAACCCTTAGAAGAGCAGGCACTAGGTACAGTTGGGTGTGCAAAAATCGGGGACCGCACTTTGACTGTTAATAACTCAAAAACGGAAAAAATCACAAGACGCCTTTTTGACGTAAAATTACAAAAAAAAAAAAAACTCGGGTAAACATTGGCATTTGACTGTTTCTGTGGAGGGAGGCATACACAAAAATTAGACCAATAGAGTTTCTGGCAACATCCGGAATATTAATCTATTATAAGCTTTTCTGAACAAGAATCAATTGACAAAATGTAGTCCTCGATTTCTGCACCACTCAACTCTATCTAGCGCCTGTTTTATAGCTCATAGTTACATTAGCAGAAGGTTATACTTTTAAATTGTAAAAACAAAATTCGGAGATCTCTTCTTTGGTTCAAAACTGTTGCTAAAAACACTAATTAATATTAACAGGACAGAGTTTTAGTAGCTGAGTATATTTTACGTGCTAACTGTCAGACAAACAATTATTTTTAGAATTTTTATTTATTCACTTAATTTTTTAACATTAATTTAAACTTATTTTGGCATAATCGAGTACTAACGCATTATAAAATGAGTTCTGAAACTGCAAGTCTCCATCAAGTTTCTCAAATAAAATAGCTAGCTGGAAATTGAGATTCTAGCTTCTAGTTTAAAATATTATACGATTTCTTGGAAAAAAGTTGCACAAAAAACTCGTATGCATCAGGCAAGGCTTATTTGACTGCCCTTAACCTTCACCACCAATTTTTTGAAGGTCAACTTGTGCCAGAGGTGGTCTCAATATACTAGGGATCACAAATTCCTTAAAATTGTGGTTGAGTAAATTGTTGTTTTTACTTAAATAACTTAATCAATAAACGTTTAGATCCAAGGGAATTCAAAGATCATATAGGCCCAAGGATCCACATAGAACTACGCCAATTTTATAAAAACCAAACTAAATTATCCGTATAACCCGGAATTCTAAAACACACTGTATAATATTTATAAGAAAAAAGTTTTAATACTTTTTTTAAATAGAAAAAAACTTTTTACCACACGTATGCGAAGCGTATATAGATATCATGTTACTTACAAAGGCACTTTGATCATCTCTTGAATATTATTTATCATGAAATATAAATTATTATATTGATTTATTATTCATGCGGCAAATTTTTTTAAAGAATCGAGTAATATATTTACCTTTAGGTAGCCATCTTAGATTTAATGCTTATTTATTGTAAATTATTATAAGTCTATTTTGAACGGGTTTCGTATAATTAGATAAACTTCTTGTAATTTTTGCTTAATATCAAAAATATATTGTATGTAGTTGAAAATAAAAATAAATAAAGATTAAAATATAATGATGTGGGTGGCCTCTTTTATAGATTGATGTCCGAAAAAAGAAGGTTAAACCCCATTATTATTATATTAAAAGAGTTATTTTTATCCCCTTAGCCAAGGAAATGCTGTTTTCGATAGGAGAAATAGAAACGTCATTTTTTATAAGAGAATTTGCTGATTTATTAATCATAAAAATTTTTTTTAACCGCTCTTGAATTGCATGTTCTCTGAATTTCTATAATTTTTTAATCATTCCAGGGACTGCGGCTAGTAGCGCGCGATTATTTTCTAAATTGAACCTTATTTAAGAAATTTTATGGGACAAAAAAGGTTCTGTATCTAAACTATTCTATTCATCAAACATTCCATTGCCCGATATTTGAATTTTAATGATGTCATTAACAATTTTGTTGAACAGAAAGCCCGAAAAAAAGAATATTAATAATAAACATGTTCCACTAAAACAAAAATTGTGATTTCAATCGACTAAATAGCGTTTTATGTACTTACTTTATGTAAAGATTTATAACAAAATATGGATAATTCAATTGCAACGGGCCTCGAACGGCAAAGTTATGCTACTGATATGAGGTCTTTATTAATGTCATTTATACGCAGGTTAATTTAAATCTGAACCTGTATCTCGAAAAGGAGGCTTGTAAACACACAATTCTTCGTATTTTTGGGAAATCTACCGCCTATTCAGTTTGTTTAATTAAAATCATAGATATCATATATCTTATATGAATATTTAAAGATATTTTTGTGAGATCGTTACCATTGATACAATACCCATAACTGTATTTCAATAAGGAAGAAATCCACAAAATTTAATTTGATTTGATAGTTTTGTTTGAGAGACAGATAGATAACTGAAATGACAAAACAACTCAATTAAAAAATGCAATAAATTTCTGCAACTTTGATTTATGTCTTTGTCCACTCTTGTTAACGGTTTCGAAATATAACTACATAAAATCTCAAGAGCTATGAAAAAATTCTTAAAGGCGGGGTCCATATTTTATCAGACATTCAACCCTTTGTTTCAGATGTATAAACAAATTTACGTGCATAAACTAGTTCAACCAAAATATTGAGTATGCTAATTTTTTTTTATAACAATGCAATTCATAAACGTTGTTACCACACTATTCACAATTCAGTTTGAACATTCATTAACACCCCTGAAAAAAACATACATTTTTTCGTAACTATTTTATGAACCAACAATCCAAAAAAAAACAAACATTGTGTGTTATAGGGGTAGTAAAAAACACATGTGATGGGGTTGAGCAAGCATCCACAAGTTGTTCCTAAATAGGTCCATTACATGAAACTAGACAAGAAAAATATAAAAGGGGTGAAAGGGGTATGTAAAAATATAAAATATTATATTGGCACAAAAATATCTAAGTCATAATAAATTGTGGTGGATATGGTTCTTTAGAATTAGACCAATATCTTCCAGTGCTGACGGGTTAATCATTCTTTTTGATGGATTTACAACTTTGGGTAAAGAAATCTTTTTTTTTTTCAATAACACCCCCTTTTTAGACTATTTGGGAAATATTTCCCTAAAATTCAAGAAGCTCAGCCTTCCACTGCTTATAACGGCGTAAAAAAGTAACGATAACATAAAATTTGTAATTTTGATTTTCAATGTAAAAACATGAACTTTTTATCAGAAAGTTTATAAGAAAAACGCAACATTGTTTAAGGGTTGTTTTCAGACTGAGTAAGAGAAATAGAGAGGGTAGTAAACTAGCATATATTTAGTATATTATTATAATATGTGAGTGAGTGAGTGAACGGTAAGGGGGGTTTTAGTTTATATAAAATAATAGTCATTGTATTGTTGTGTTGTGTGTTGGCAACACTTGTTGATTGTCGACATTCTATTGTTCATGTATTGTATCCTTTATCTAGGAGTCTTTAACTATAATAATAGAATACAATAAGAAGAATATTATTATAGTTTAGTATGTGTTATATAATAGTATATAGTGCTTTCATTCATTTTAGGGGATGGAACAACACACAATACGATTCGGTTGACATATTCCGTGATGCACCGATCTCAGACTTGTCTATACTTGTAACTATTATATGGATATCTTGAGTATTTATTCAGCATAAAATTTTTCAAATAAGAAGATAAAAAGAAACATATTTCATCTTTTATCGAAATTATTTATTGCTTTTATCACTTGCTACGTAAAATTAACGATTTTCTTCTTTTGTTACGCACCCTATTCAAGTTTAATCTTCTTCGCGGAATAATATTTATGAAAGAATTTATTTGTTTTATAAAACGGAAAAACTTTTTTTTAATGTGAAATATATGTTTTAAGATTTCTTCCTAGATAATCAAATGAAACCAGAGAAGATGTCTTCTCTTGTATATTGTCATCTATATGGAGCAATTTCCTACCATCTCGTGTTATTTTTTTCCATTGATTTTTCCTCATTTAAACCAGCCACATTTGTTAGTAGCTTTTGTCCAATGTGGGACATCCAATTTTCATTTAAGATGTCGAATAATCAAAACCTATGATATTTAGTTTTTATATTAATTACTTTAAAAGTTTCTGCTTCAATACAAAAAATAGGCAAATTGATTCCCATCCTTGATTAGAAAAGCCTTACAAAATGGTTGTGCGATGAGTAGTAAATATGTATATGTCAACGTAATATGATAATGTTCGGCAGATTGTAAAGTGGTTACGAAAAACCATTCCAACTAGCGCTTAATCAACTACTATTAACGAAAATCAACTCATTGTGTTATGTTTAGTTTTATATAGCACACTAGTTATAAAAGTTTATTTTTTAATTGTATGTGTGCTATGGAATGTAAAAAGTGGAAAAATTGATAGATTAATAGTGTTATGTATTCAAATATTTCAATCAACTTGTAATAGCACTGGTCGACACATATTTTATCCACGAAACAAGAGTATAGTTTTTGAAACCTCTTTGACGAGCTGAATACGATTGTCAGCGCAAAACTGCTTCAGTACATCACTTTTTCGATAAATTCGCCCCTTAATATGGAAAAACTTGTTCGAAGTCATGTTTCACGAGTGAATAATTTTTCTCATTAAAAAATTAACGCCATCAGAAAATTCCATTCATTTTCCTTGAAAAGCCATTTTGAAATTTTCCAAAATTATTTCCCAGTAAAAATAATACGTAGGTCATATCTAAGTGCAATTAATTAATTATACCTATATATTTATTTATATTAGTAGTAATACAGTATGTATTTTAACTATAATAAATCTTAATATATATATTTCTTGTGTGCGTGTGTATGTAATTGAACTCCTCCTAGACGGCTGGACCGATTTTGATGAAATTTTTTGTGTGTGTTCGTGGAGATTCGAGAATGGTTTAGATTTACAATTTGGTCCAGTACAACTGTTTTTGAGGGCTCCGTACCAAAAAAATGAAATTTCATTAAATGGTGGGAGCGCATATAAATCATATCACATTATGTATACTATGTGTACAATGTATTTTTAATAGTATTCAGGTATTGTCAATAGGCATTTATTAGAGCCATATGCGAGCGCAGCGAGCTCTACTATCAAAGGTCAGGCCAAAGGTCGAAGGTCAGGCCACTCCAATAAATAGGAGTTAAATTGGGGTTTAGCGGGATGGGTTTAGCGGACAGGCTAAACGTAGTATAGGTATTCATGAATTGGAGTTACGTTTTTACGGGACAACGTCCGTCGGGGCCGCTAGTATCATATAATTTCTTGAAGAAAAAGGGATATCGGATAGATTCAAAAAGTATTTTAAAGGAAGAGGGAAGAAAAAGGATAGCTTCCAATTTCCATATGAGATAATAATTACAAAATGATGTTACGGAATATCGAATCAAACCGAAAAACGGACTTTTAGGTAAAAATATTTCGAAAATCTTATGTGCAGCACTCCAAAAACTATCAAAAATAATCAAATTTTGTTAAGCAATGTAATTTTGAGTAGGTAAAGGTCAAATAATGAAAAAATTAAAAATTCGAATTTTGACATAAGTTTGTCATGAAAATTGGTATATGGGTATAAAAAAATATTCTAAGCAACTTTTTCTAATAATTTTTTTCGATATCTCTAGGAAAAATATCATCACCCTTTTGTGCAAAATTTCAAATTGATATTTCTTTAAATTTTATTAACGAAAATATGAGGGGGTCTTCATCCCAAATGCGACACACTTAGTATAAAAATGTTTTCATTTTTTGATTGATTTTTTTAATCAATAATCGATTATACGTAAGTAAGTATAATTATTCAGAGCATTGATTTATTGTCTTAATATCGCCCATTAGTACTATATTTTCTAGCGCTGTTATAATTCTTATAGGCGTTATCAATAAAAAAAATTTCTTATAAATTTTTGAAATTTTACAAACACAAAATAAAAAACGATGTTTTTTCAACAATAATTTCATTCAAGTATTCCTTCAACATACAGCGTTTTAACTTAACAGTTTTCAAATTACATGTAACGCATATTAAAATACTAAAATTAAAAACACAAATAATATAATGATAAAGTTAATTAAATATAAATAATTATTATAAAATGGTTTAATTATTATAATTACAACACACCAACAAACAAATGAAAAAAATAAAAAAATACGTTAATGAATGTTAAATTAATTGACTAATACTAATAATAATAAAACATTACAGACAGATAGACACCATACCACGCCACGCCACGGCATTACTATAATTCACGTAACTATAATAAAATAGTAAAAATATAGTAAGTAGCAGGCTTTTAGAATTAGTTACAAGCAAGCACATTGTAATAAAGTAAGTAAACCTTACAACCTTTTTGTTTGTATATTCTGTGTTCGTTTTGTATACAACTGCATATTGTATAACTAACTACAAGTATCTATATGGACTTTGTAAGTACTAAAAGACATCATATCAAAGGCAAAACAGTATATTTAACAAGTGAAAACATACAATTGACTGAGTTAATTTTTGAAATATCCTGTATAGAATGTGTTGAATGTCAGTGCTTACATTATTATACCATGTATATATGAAATATACATAGTATATTAAGTTTAGTCCCAAGTTAGTAACGCTTAAAAATAATGATGCTAGGAAAAAAATTTTGTCATACGTGTTCATAAAATCACCTAATTCATTTCCGGTTGTCCGTCCGTCCGTCCGTCTGTGGGCACGATAACTCAAAAACGAAAAAAGATATCGAGCTGAAATTACAGCGTACTCAAGACGTAAAAAGTGAGGTCAAGTTCGTAAATGAGCATCATAGGTCAATTGGGTCTTGGGTCCGTAGGACCCATCTTGTAAACCGTTAGAGATAGAACAAAATGTTCCTTATCAAAAATTAAACAAATTTTGTTTGAAACATTTTTTCGTAAACATCACACACAGGGCGCCAATTAGGCGGAAATTTTATAATATGCACTATACTTGATTATCAGTTATGTATGTGTCACATGTTTGTATGTGTTATGTGATAAAGAAATCAACACTGACTATGCATGGTATTTCAACAATTAACTCAGTCAATTGTTTGTTTTCACTTGTTTATTTTTTTTTAATTAGAAGAGCCTAAAAAATCAACACAATTATGGCGGTCTTTCAGCTGCCATTTATTTGATTTTAGAAAAATTTCTTGCTTTTTTTCGTTTTTTAACCCCCGAACTACAAAAAGGGGTCTTATAAGTTCGACCACTATTTGTGTGTTTGTCTCTCTGTGGCATCGTAGCGCCTTAACGGTTTTAATTTTTTTGGTTTCATTTGAAAGGTAATTTAACGGAGAGTGTAAATAAACCTGCCTCAATTCATTTCGAAAAGTGAAATGGTGAAATAATTCAAAACAATAATTCAAAAGAACAAAGTCAGCTCAAATATTTCAATTTTAATTAAAATATTTCCAAAAATTGGACTCAAAAAATGATAGCTTTGTAAGTATCTTTTTCATCTCATCTGATTTTCTTGAAATCACTTTGATATTGATTTAAGAAGGAGTATTAAAAGTTTAAAGTGTTTATCTGTGCGTCTGTGTGTTTCTCAGTGGTATCGTAGCCCCTAAACGGTCGAACCGACTTGATTGAGAACCTTTTATAGCAAAGTTTCCAAAAATCGGTTTAAAAGAATTAAATCGCATTTGTTTTTTTGTTTTTTTTTACATTTTTTTACATTTAAAGTGTCCTAAGCACGCTATAAAAATTTCAGCTTGAAATTTCTTTTCATTTTGGACCAATCATGTTCTAATCAATGGACTAACTAGGTGATTTTATAAACTTGGGACTAAAATAAGCATATCTTGGTATATATTTATTTCATACTAGCAGTTACCCGCCCCCTTCGCTGAGTCTCCCTTGTCCTCCTTGACTACCCCCTTCCCCACGCCATTCATAACAATACAAATTTATGTTACTTCTTATAAAGAAACTAAATTAATTTGCTTTTAAAACTCAAATGATACAGCGAAATGGGCGAAAAACTGCTAGTATCTTTAAAATTATAGCCTATGTGCTATTCTGATATTATGAGGTATATTACTGTAAAGTTTCATTAAAATCCACGCAGTAGTTTTTGCGTGAAAGAGTAACAAACATTCATACAACCTCACAAACCTTTGCATTTATAATATTAATAGGATATTCACGGTATAAAAAGGCTGTATGTTTAATAGGCCTTTGTCCCTAATGTCGATTTCAATGTATCTTTCGTTAAAATTTGAAAATGTGCGAGACGACATGACAAGATTTGAAATCAAAATTAAAATCGATTAATTAACATTAAATATATAAGTTATTAAATTATTTTTCCCATCTTATTCTTGCAAAACAACTTTTGATATGTAGTCTCTATGGCTACAAATAAGAGGGAAAATATCACTTGGGGACGTCCTAATTGCAGGCTATGACGTCTCTAAGGGATATTTTCCCTTCTATTCGTCGTTATTGATTTCAAACGATGTTTTTTTGTTTCATTGCTTATAACTTTTGAAATTTTTTATGTGCTAGAAAACACTCCTAATACATATTTTTAGCACATCATTCCGAATTCAACAAGTAATCACAGGTATTTTTCAGATTATTATTTCTATATTTCACTAATTTGAACTTGTTGACTAGACTAATACCACTTTACAATGAACTAGTGGCTAAAGAATTCACATGTAATGTTTTTTCTCTAAATGTAATATTGTTCACATTATAATATCTAACGTGTACATAATGTACATCTACGTTAATAAACGCACGTGTATTTTATTTATGTATAATTTTAAAATGATGTGATTATGTTAGTTTTTTTTTTTTTTTTTTTAATAAAACCGTTGCTTTTGCGTATGTGCTGTTTGCTACATGAATGTTAAATTTTTCATGAAAAATTGTATCATTAAACAGTAATAAATAACTTTAATGCTGACTATACTGACTGACTACACAATAATATTTATAAAAAAAAATTTTAATTACTAAACTACATTTTAATTGTTTTAATGTGTTTTTTATCTTTATCTTTGTATTGTATTTATTTTATAGTGTTCTGTTCAATTCTAATTGTAATATTAATTACAATTCAAGTATTTGGTTTACGTTTGTAATTGTATTTATGTAGGGAAAAAAATTGTAAGATTGGTTTTATATTACCGGATATCCATCATTTTTGGATATTATTTTTCTGCACTATACAGGGTGTTCCGTGACTCGATTATCATAACATACGAGCGTATTCTTTGGATAATTTTAAGTCGAAAGTGCCCCATATACTTTTGTACAAAACCTAATAATTTAGGAGTTATAGGCACTATTAAATTTAACCAATAAAGTGAAGACATTGTTGACTAAAGTAGTTAAAAATTTGCATACAAAAGCTATAAATATTGTAATTTAGCACAATTTCGTTTTTATTCAAATTTCTAGCATCAAAATGGCTGAGATATGACACTTTTATCGATGTACTAATATCTACAATATATAGTAACATTATATTAAGTAATAAAAAACAGTATATATCAGTATATTAACATTAAAAAAAGTACTTAAGTACGTAAAAAGTAGCATATCTCAGCTAATTTTGATACTAGAAAATGTGCAGAATTATATCAGCTACAGCTTTTTTAATTAATAAAATATTAAACTACTTTACTCAACAATGTTTTTACTTCATTGGTTAAATTCAATAGTGTCATAGCTCCTTAACTATTGGATTTTTAACAAAAATCCAAAGGCACTTTGGACTAAAAATCTTTCACTCTTAAGCTATGACCATCGAGTTATGAAACACTCTGTATAAAAATGTTTTATAAATGCATTTATTGAAACGCATTTCATCAAAGGTTCGTACATCCACGAGATTTACGAATTATTAAAAATTTTTATCAACAAGTTTTTTGTTGTAAAATCAGTACAGGAACTTCTAACGCTTAAAGTACAAATAGTACAGAACATAATATTACGTGCCAAAAGGCACTAAGTAGAACGTACAAAAATGTTATTGACTGCGTAAATTATTCTTATTTATTTTTATTATACAACTGACAAGGGGAAGTCATTTTGTTTCAAAACAATTTCATGTTACCACTTATAAGGTAGTAAATATAATGAAATTAAATCTTGTAATACTAGGCAAGTGGTAACATCTTTTTGAACAACCCTGTAGGCGGCGAGGTTCTTAAGATGGTTTGAAAATTTGTTTGTGCATGATTTTCGCGAATTTTTTAAGGCCAGAAAAAAGTAAAAATATTTCAAGAGTAGGGTAAAGCGGAAAATTGTAAGAATTGTAACTCGAGGAAAAATTCTTCAAATTTTCATTTTCTTTAAAATTGATCTCAAATTGTTTTTTTCAAAGAATAATCAACTTTTATAAGCAATCAACATTTAAAAGAATATATTCTAAGGAGTCTAGAAAATAGAAACTTAACTTTAAGCACAGTTAAAACCGAATCAGCCGAGGATTTTTTTTAAACTACAATAAAAATTATCGTTAAATTTTACTTTAATAATTGAAATAGACTTAATACTTATTTAAATCGGTAATATCAGAAGTTATTATGACGGACGAGTCAATGTAGTATGGGCGTCAAGCCCATACTGGTTGACGATAATCACAATACTTCTGATAGATATCCCAATTCAATACTGTAATATTACTTATGCTAATACTCTATACCATATACCAGCATTATAGTAAATGCCATACATTTCTTATCGTGTATTGTAACGATTACACTTTATGATTCGAAAATTACTTTCAGCTAAGATACTTTAAGTAATAATTCCTCAAACTGTATTTCCAATAAAAAACCAAAACGTTTGAAATTTGATATGTAAAAAATTGGCTAGATTCAAAATAATTTTTTTCTCAGATATCGATAAAAAAACACTTGATCCTCATTAAAAATTCTTAGAAAGTGTCCGATTGAACATAACACATCGTTTCAGGTGATTGAAGTTACATAGCGCAAGCAGGCATTATAGGTAACATTATACATTCGTGATATTATAAATTCGTCGAATTTTGTTTTTAAAATTTTAGTCAATTGAACGGAAACAAATACATTAAAAGTGAATGAGTTGAATTATTAATTTGTGTGTGTATACAGAAAATATAATTCTCATGTGATTTATTTGATTTATTTTTTTGTAATAATGTGTTCTTGAACACATTTCAAACTTACCGCTTAAATATTAATGACAGGTTATTTGATTGATGTTTGTTTTATATGTTTTGGAAAAAAACCAACTAAGGATTCGGTATTTAGAGGTCAGATTAATAACTTTCTGATTTGTGTTTAACCCCCGACTAAATACAGGAGTATTTGTTACAAGTCTAACGAGTACCTGTCTGTGGGATCGTAACTTCTAAATAGATGAACCGATTTTTTATTTTGGAAGGAAGTTTAAACGAGAGTGTTCTTATCTATGTTTCAAGTGCGAGTTTGGGGTTTCGTGCCAGATAAAAACTAGAAAAGAGATGATGTGCAGATTTTCTTGGAACAATGCGATGGAATTATTTTATCGATGTAAATTCTCACCTGTTATTAATGATTTGATTCAAAGTGTTACAATTTTGTCACTTTTTATGATACAACTTTAAGTTACAACCAAGTTTTTTTTATTGGTGTGTGACTACTACAATCAAACACAATATTTGCACATATATAATAGGATGAATACACAAAAACATACTCCATTAAATATTTTATAGAAAGTAAATGATGAAAAATTTGCATTTTTTTAATGATTTAAAATATAATAATCTTTCCAATATAAGTTTTTTGTCAGAACGGTAACTTTCCTTCACTGGAAGAAATTAAAAAGATTGCTATGTTCACACGCTTCTCCTATGCTACAAGTAGTAAAATTGTCATTTTAATTATATCATAGTAAGTTGTCTTCAAATTTTAACAGCGTGTGAATTAGGCTTTTAATTATTCATGTTATAAATTTTGAATATTTCTTAATATTTTGCATACATGACCCAACTGCCTTAAACGCTTAAAAGTGTGTTCAAATAACAAAGATTTTTTTTCCAAGCATCTGCAAATTTAATTTTTAAAGGTTTTATGGATATGCCGTTTCAAAAGTTTACAAATTAAACCTATAAAAGCTTTGAAACAAAACGCTTATGAAAACACGTTCAAACGTTTAAAAAGTGACTACAAAATTTAAACAGGTTAAATCAAATCATTTATAACACACTATCTAGAATATGGAGTGATGAAATTAAAGTCTTAAAAACATAAACTTCGCTTGCTGGATTTTCACGATTTATTAAGTGCGAACAATTTTCCACTGATATAAAATTAGAGATACGTGTAACTTTAATAAAAGTGTATGGTGAATTGATTCCGCGAACTGTGCAATATTAAGATAAATATGAAAAATCTATATTCTATATTTTAATAGAACACAATCTGTCAATACTGTGTGCTAAACTGTCAATAGTGTGAATTCACTTTATATGTTGCGGACACCTTAAAACATTAAGAAATCACATATGTACACTTTGTGTCACAAAAAACGCACGAATGTACATATAGTGTAAATATAAATACATGCGTTTTTTTTTGACACAAAGACAAGTAATTTCAATTTTCGAGGCAATAATAAAATTATTTGCATACATAATTTATTTTTGATATTGAAAGAGGTCAGCAAACACAGTTTGCGATATTAATGCTTACATTGATTGAGAGATGCTACATTCGAATGAAGCGCGTGTTTGCGTGTTTAGAGTTCATAATCTCAATAAAAAAATCATTCGATCATCAAATCAACAATGACAACATATTTGAACTACAATTTCTATTAATTTCTCAAATGAACTGGGATAACATTTATGTAAAATTTTGATAAGCCAATTTTAATACAGTTTAATATTATAATATTTATTTGAGTTTGATAAGTACAAATATTAACTTGAGTGCCTTTTATTTTCAATTATCATTTGTGTATACGTGTGGACAAAAAAATGCGACACTTCTTTATACATCAGATGTATTTGATGGTTGAAAAATACACATTTTTTAATATGACTAGTGCCACCAAATATATCTGATATATGTGCATTTTTATTGACCGCACGATACATCTCAATACGTACTGCTTGACCATCGACTGAACAAGAAGCCCTCATAACACCACAAACAAAACAAACTTTAGTCTTGGATTCTAAGAGGTTTATTGAAAAAGATTCAATTTTTTATTTTTTAGAACAAATTATTCATATCTCAAAATAAACGTTAATATCTCAAAGTACAACTTACAAGGAAATAGTATATTAATAATTAAGTTTGTGTCGTGGAGAATCCGAAAAGAAGATTCAATATACAATCATCAAAATATAATAACAAAAAGTCAATTATAAATAAAAATTCAATCCTAAAAAAATATTTATCATAATATAAAAAAAGCATAAATATATTTTATTATAAAAAGAAACTGGTGTTAACACACGCGACGTCCATATACAAATAACTTATACAATTTTGAAAGAAAGAAGCTGAGTTGCGTTAAATTAAATTCCGGGAAATTTTTAATGGCAGATAATAGTAAAGTAGAGAATGTTCCAAAAACGAAAATATCGATTCTACGTGAAAAATAACATAACCAAAATTGTTGAAAACTGTATTTCTAATAGTACAAGATCCGAATTAGGGTCGACCTTCACCCATCTGTTTACCGAATGAAAGTTATTTTTTATGAAATGTAAAATATTAACAAATATTCCTGTAACGGGTTGCCTTAAAAAATATGGTCAAGACTATTTTTAATATGAATATCAAAACTTGGAAAGCTTGTAAACATTATTTTTGACCAATATTTTGTGGCCAATCATATGCCACCGTATTTGTAACAAAATTATCTTTATTTAGATATGCGAGTCAATGAACAGATGACTATTGAGCTGCTACATACTTTTATGACCAAAATCCGTTAGATATGCAAGTAAGAGAAAAATTTCAAAAGATTTTACTCTTGATTTTTCACTAAAAGTAGTCTTGACCGCATTTCTTTAGGCAACCCATTACAGGGATATTTGTTAACATTTTATACTTCATAAAAAATAACATTCATTCGGTAAGCAGATGGGTGAAGGTCGACCCTAATTCGGATCTTAGACTATAACCAATTTTGTTTGAAAATATTTTTTTAATTTTGAATATTTGAAAATAATTTAATTTTTCTTGAGCTTCATATAACCCCCATGCTACTAAATGGCCATCAAAGAAAACGCTCTGTTCTCTAGAAGTTTCTTCAATAATTTAGGAGCCAAGGACAAGTATCTACACGATGATTTTTATATAGAAGTACCAATACTTAACTAAAATAATATAATATTTTTTTCAACCATTTAAAGTTACGTAATATTATTATTAATAATATATGTTCGCATATCAAAAACGAAAACGTAAAAATGTAATAAATAAATATACACACGTATCGTACGTATATAGATATTTATGCGTATGTTACAGAATGATTTTTAAAAAATTTCCCCCTTTTTCCCAAAGTTTTTCAAAAATAGATTTTAATATCAGCAATGAAAAAAAATGTGGCTAGTTTAAATGATGGTCAACTTGGTTTTTTTAATGGAAAATGGTAGCATATTCTAATTTTTTGAACTTTTTTCTTAGACCTCAATTTTCGGTACGTGATTTTATGGTTTTTTAAGACTAAGAGTAGTAAAGGAAAAAATTACTTGTTTTTCGATTAAAATTAAGAATTTTGACAAAAAATTAATATTTTGAGAATTAGTTGGTTAAAAAAAATTTCTTAATGGTAACTTTTTTTCCTGAAATCAAAAATCTAAGTGTAGGAAAAAATTGTCCATATAAAAGCTTTTTTACGACAAAGAACAAGAATTACTATTTAAAAAAATGAAGCATATAAGTATTTAACAAGAGAGGCGCTTTCGAAAAATAAAACTAGGCGCAACTTTTTCATTCCCCCGAAAAAATAAAAAATTTTAATGTTTTTTGATATTCCAAAATTAGCTAGAAACCTTTTAAAATAATCACCCTCTACTTATTTTTTTTAAAATATTAAATTGAAGTTATTAAATTTATTCTCCAATAAAAATTTCAACGTAAATAAAAATTTATATTGACAATATTAAATTTAATTACATTCTTCATCTCATAAAAAACACATACACAATGTACAGGGTGGTCATGTTAAAAGTGCTTTAGAATAGAGAATATCGATGATTTTTTTTTTCATATTTCTTAACAAAATATCAAAATACAGTAAAATAAATAAAAAAAATGAAAATAAAATTAAAATCGGTCAAGAAATACATGCATTTTAAACTAATAATTAGATAGGCAGATCGCTAGGCATACAATTTGACGTCATATACTATTTTTGCTATAAGAACACCATGCGAAATTTTGTTTGCTAGACAGAGATATAAACAAATCTTTGATGGATTTTATCGATTGTTTTTATAATTGTTCGAAAAATTATTTTTCTCTTCTGTTTTATAACAGGAAAAAAAATAAATAAATAAACAATATTTCCTATTTATGAACAGATATTTTCAAAAAATTCTTTTCTTGATCAAGAAGTTGTGAAGCCTAACTTAATTAGCCAAAAACTTTTGATAGGATTGAATGAATTAAGTAATCTAATGAGAATTAATCAGACGAGCATATTTATTTCTCTCATATTCAGAAGTCTTGCAATATTCTTAATGATATACTTCGGTTTTCACTTACGTATATGTATATTATTTCCCGAAGGAATATATTAAAAGAAACTTACAGGACTATAATGATGAAATTTCTTACCTGAAAATGAAAAAAATAAGTTAGTAAATTGGATAAATAAACTAGATAAAATTCTGAAAAAATTTATGAAGAACAAGAATAACAATAACTAACCTAGTTAATTGTTAAACTATCTGGTAAATAGTAAAACTGTTTTACGCATATGAAAAAAAAATTAACTTTCTTTACTAAATTTGATATGAAATTTTTTGTTGTTGTTATTCTTAAAAGAGAGAAAATTTCAAAATAAATTTCTGGCGACAAAAACATCTTTTTTTTTATATTTTATTATTGGGTCTACAGAGACAATTTTAGTCTCATATTGTAGCAAATTAAGTCTACTTTGAAAAGGTACCATAAAAAACTAGTCCTCAAGGTTATAATGGCCAAAATCTTCAGGGTTTTTCCATTTTTGACAAAGTTCGGCTCTCGAGATTACAAACATGGATTATTCATTGGGCCAACATCATAAACAAGTTTGTGAAAAATCAAAACTATCGGATGTGACGCAGACTCTGATGTATAAAATCACTGAATTATTATTTTAAAGCAGAATTTGATGATCGAACTAGACAAATTAATTTGTGTACTTTAAAGACGCAATTTGTTTTTTTAAAGATTGGCCTCATTAACTTGATTTTAGTTTAGTTCGTTTAAAATTGACTATCCTGTATCTGTATATTTAACCTATGTATTCGCAGACTGTTTAAGACCCAGTTCAACAATCGGCCACAGTCAACCAATGTTAATTCGGAAAATATTTTTCAATGGATTCTGCAGCGTTGTGTAATGAATTTACGGTTCATTAAAAATGTATTCAAAAATATATTTTTATATGAATTAGATCGATTAATGAGATTTATGCACATTAAAAAAACACTTTCTTTATGAAACGAAATTAAAACTATTATACTTTAACGTTTATGATGAAATTGTTAATATTTCGAAATGCGTACGTAATAAAACAAAAACAATTTTTATTAGATCATTAAATTCCTATAGATATTTATTTAAAGATAATCCTGATCTGTAATTAAAAATTATCTTTATTTTAATAAATAATTGATTTTTACTTAATATTTTCGTTCAATAAAATATTATTACAAACATTACTTTAACTGTTATTAAGATTATTCAAAAGTATTCTTTTAAGAGAATTAAATTTAATTAAAAATAAGTGAAAACAAACAATTGATTGAGTTAATTGTTGAAATACCATGCATAAATAGCGTTGATTACTATATCACATTGCACATACATATACAATTTATATAATACATACTATACAATTTCAGACTAATTTGCGCCCTCACGGGTGAACAGTAATGTTTATGATAAAATGTTTCAAACAAAACTTGTTTATTTTTTGATAAGGAACATTTTTTACATTTATATTTTGTTATATGTCTAACGGTTTACAAGGTGGGTCCTACGGACCCATAGGTCAAGACGCAATTGACCTATGTTGCTCATTTGTTGCTCACCAACTCGACCTCACTTTTTACGTCTTGAGTACACTGTAAAAATTCCAGCTTGATATCTTTTTTCGTTTTTCCGGACAGACAACCGGAAATGGCTTTTATGAACACCTATACCAAAAGTTTGTTCGTAGCATCAATATTTTTAAGCGTTACAAACTTGGGACTAAACTAAGTATACCTTGCATATTACATATATGCATGGTTATAACAAGATTTAATTGTATATGTATTTTGCATAATCGTCTGGTATATCAAAATAAGAATTTTATGATATACAGAGTGTTCCGTGACTCGACGGACATAGCTTAAGAGAGTATTCTTTGGGCAAAAAAAAATCCTAGTGAATGAGTTGTGGGCATTATTGAATTTAACCAATATAGCTGTTCAGAAAAGTAGTTTCGATCATATTAAGAATAGCTTTTTTATCGGAAAATTCTTAGTGTTCGAAACGTTCTGCACTAGCATTAGGAAAATTACCTTTTTCTTCTAAATGACGATGCATATTTAAGAACACTTGTTTATTAGGAATTTTTCGATTAGGAAACTTGCATTTACGTAACAATATCCGTAAATGAAGTAAATATCGGTAAATTCTTGATTTTTAAACATAGCCATTAACTTAATCTTAAAATTACTTAAAAAACAATTTAAAAAACCAACAATTGACTGAGTTAGTTGTTATATCATGTATATAGACAGTCGATATCGCAATCGTTTGACAGTAAAAAAGGATAGCCGCACATACATGCATATCACACATACATAACTGATATTCCCATAGAATACGTACTGTATCAGTTGTGTATAATTTGCCACCTCACAGGTAAACACTGATATTTACGAAAAAATGTTTCAAACAAAAGTATATTTTTTCTAACGGAGCATTTTTTACATTTAAGTTTTTAAGTTTTACTTTATTTTTTAATCCAAAAAACCTCGATTTTTTATCTATAAAACAAAAGAGACCTCTTAAAATGAAAAATTAAAATTTTTACCATAAATGAACGGCAAAAAGATAACATAGATGCGAGTAGATAAATAAATTCAAGCAATAATGGAAAAATGTTCAGATAAAGTTAATCGAAAGTACGTATTGATAACATTAGTGCGTCAAACAAAATCATTAATGAAGAATGTGCGCATAGACCAAGACGACCACCTGTAATTTTTCTAGCTTAATCGACCATTAAAAATTAATAACGTTTTTTTTTTTTTAAATACAAAAATTATTACTTTTTTTTTCGTTGTTGTAAATAAAAACGACAATTGTGGTTTTTTTTAGGCTACGTAGATCATCAATGGTATAGTTTGTGGTCATCTTTATTTTGTAGTCGACTGTCTCTATATTAGTAAAGACAAAAACTTAAGCATTAGAACTACTTACAGGGTGTCAACTTAAATTGGCTACATATGGAAATCTTTTTTATTATAAGGTTTACGAAAAAAAGTTATTCTTTATAAAAATCTCTGCTTTTAAAAGTGTATTTAAACAATTTTGTAAAAGAACAGTTACATGTATGGAACGCGAACGCGGTGGTTACGTGGAGGCAAAAACGAACTGAAGATAACTGTTGTTACTTACGTCAACAATAAAAATTGTAACATAATGTATGAAAAATAAATGTTCTGAATTAATTATTTTATTATAAATGTCTCAAATTAGCTAATAAACATGTACGATGACTGGTTAATTTGGAATAACAGAACGTGAAATAGGATTTGCAAAATCAATACATAGTATAAAACAAAGTCGCTTTCTCTGTCCCTATGTCCCTTTGTATGCTTAAATCTTTAAACTACGAAAGGGATTTTGATGCGGTTTTTTTTAATAGATAGAGTGATTCAAGAGGAAGGTTTTTATGTATAATACATCCATATTATAGTAGAGTAAGGGGTTGAAATAGGGGTTGAAAGGGATATGCTTCAAAAAATAAAAAAGTTGTGCATCGATTAAGCCCAAATATTGACACGATATACAACCAGCTTCAAAGATCTATTGTTTTTATCTACTTTTAACCTTCGGAGGGTAGAAAGGTGTAGCGAGAAAGTGGGAAGGAATTATCGAATATTTACAAATATACCTAAGTGGGGTATCAAATAAAAGAGGATGACGTGTACATTACAAAACTGTTATCCCACGCAAGGAAATGTGGAGGGAGGGGTGCAAGTGGGGATGTTGCCCAGCAAAGCGGGTAGTTCACAGCTAGTTTAATTTAAAATTGAAAAGATCAAAACATTCCCATCCTTAACAATTCATATCTAAACATAAATTCATATCTGAACTAAACATCTTTAGTTCGTTTTTGTCTCAAAGTATATATCTTCGCGTTCCATACATGTCATTGTCCTTTTAAAAAAATTTTTAAATACATTCCTACCTATGGGAGTGATTTCTTGAACCGTATCCCTTATTCTATGCTCTAAATGGTCTACATTTCTAGACGACCATTATAACACTCCTATCGAATTTTTCAATTTTCCAAATTAATTAGACTCCCTGTATAAATCAAAAACCAAGCCTTATTCCATTTGAAGCTGTGGTAGTCGTACCACCTTAATTTTGGTCTTGAAAGATTGTGCAAACTAACCAATATATGATGATTGTATTGATTTATGATACATTTTCATTTGTACACTTTGTTCGATGATATTGGAATATTTTGATTCGTCTCTTTTGGAATATAAAGCCGACTCCAGTCGCAGCTACGCATACTGACGATTCATTAAGCTAAATAATGAAATGAAAAAGAGTAAAATATATATGTTCGTTATTGAATGTGCAAGATACAAGATGTAATAAATAATGAACTGATTAATTATATTATTTATCAAATACCTTACTTATACCTAGTTGAATGCAGTAAGAATATATATCTATTTTACCTTCATATTTTACAAGTAGGTACTTGTACCCAGATAATAAATCTGAACTATACAAATACTCATTCACTACAGCTACATACACAATGACCAATCACTGCACCACACCATTGTACTGTGACTGTCATAATAATAATAATCATCATCATCATCATAAACACTAATACATATTTGACCGGGTGTCTGTGGTCTATGGAATCAATTCATTTTTGAGTTAGTTTATCAGACTTATTTCTCCCTAGTTACTGACTACAAAAGTTTCAGAATTTGATGAAGGGCATCATCAAATTGGATCTAGTTCTCCGGGTTACTATAACAAGTCAGCTTAGATTCCTCATAAAAAAATCAAACATTTTTTATTTAAAATATTTTTTTCGAAAATCATTAGCTTTCGGAGAAAATGAGACTTAAAATTATGTCATTATTGCATTTAATCGAAAGAAATGCTTTAAGTTTATAATGCTAAGAGCTTAAAGTTTAGATAATTGTAGGTCAAAATCAGGGACTCATGCGATTGTGCCTTTGGCAATATCTACTTAAAAACGATACAAATACATATCCTTGACAATAACTCAATTTTTATACCGACATTCAACACTCTAGCTCAATTTGTGAAGGTTGTATTGAAGTTTAAAGCTGTAAAAATTTTGCAAAAAATCCCTGGGAATTCCTCCAAATGGCTGAAATGCAGCCCCCGTTTAAAACAACGATCCGTCTAGTTAACAACCAAACACAGTTGAACAAAAAGGGGCTGCTGCAGTGCAAAACAGCGGTTAAAAATTATAGAGGTCGGGATATTGATATCACAATTCAACCCCTCCCACTTGCTATTAAATACAGTGCATAAGTTTATTTTAACAAACCTTACAAACGAAAGGAAATATCAATCTGACAGAAGTAGACAGCAGAAAACTTTAAATGTAAAAAAATTTTCTTTTAAAAGATTAAATGTAAAAAACAACTTTTATAAATAATTAGGACAAAATAATTACAAAACTTTGGCGATGAGTGCTAGTGAAATAGACATGCAATTGTCTATCATATGTTTTGTACACACATTAACTCTGTTATACTCACGTTCCAAAATCCTGCATAAGAAAAGACTAACAACATATACTATATTACTCTATGCAAAGGAAGGCGTCACGGTTTGGTTTAAAATTTTCAAAAACGCAAACGAAAGGCTGCCGAACGGCCGCCATTCGTTTGCATTTCACTGACATTCAACACTTTTAATAAGTTACAGTAGATAAAGGGTATGTAAACAGTTGTTCTTCTAGATTTTATTTTTAATCGTAGAATCATAATTAATAACGAATTTCGAAAATAAACCTATGAAAAATGATTCCATAGCACCCAGTATACACAGTAATAGTGTACTGTTGTACTCTCCATTGCATTACATCGGTATGAATCAATGCTTTGATCAAATTACGCAATGGAATGTTGTATATGTATGTATGTTCTGCTGAGCTGAGATACATGATGCATACATGTGCATTTATTATGTTTTGTAGAATTTTTTTTTCTATATAATAACATCATCTAATTTATAAAGGTTATTATTTAGATATTGTCGTTTTGTAGGAAGAGATTTTTCATATACACGTAGGCAATTAATATTCCCTGGCAGAATTCAGGTCAGGATCTAATTTAAAATGAAATTAATATATTTGTGAAAAAATTCAATGAAAGTAAAAGTCATCTAATCCCCTCGATCGTTGCGTACTTGGTACTACGCATCAGGATGTATTTTGTTTTCAATTTTTTGTCTTTTTAAATCAATTGAAAGTGATCGTAAACATGTTTTCAATCACTTAGACGGCCTGATGCGCAGTACAAAGTACGCACCAACTGAAGACCAAAAGCCCAGATATAAGTACCTTAAATTCAGCCACGGACGCTTATAGCTAGGCATAGGAGATTTCATTTCCTTACTATATATGTTCTTTGGTTTAACTTAGCATTAATGATGATCAGTAACTTTTTTATTAGTTTTCTTTCTAGAATTAAAAAACTACACGGTAAGAAATGTATGGCATTTGCTACAATGCTGATATGGTATAGAGATAGTTACTATAGTTTCTTTGCTTGCATAAGCAATTTTACAATTTGTTTATGCACTGACTCGCTTACAATAACTATTGCCAATGCTTCGCTATCACAAAAAAAAAGCAAAAAGATATTAACAAAAAAATTTTTACCGTGTAGTTAACACAATCTCTCCTTATTCTCTCCGAGTAAATAATCTGAACTTTAATAAAGTTTATATCGAGTTAGAAACGTTCAATAGACTTCAACTTTTGACAGTAATTGTATTATAATATCCTTAATAAGTATATACAAAATTTTAGACACTGTGCCCATTAAGGATACAAGGCTTATATAATTTTCATTTTAATCGTTTTACGAACAAAATTCTCTGTATGGATAAAAATTAGATAAAAAAATTATAATTATATTAATTAATAAGCAAAATTTATTTTCTACAACTTTGTTAAATACAAAAATTTCGATTTTCCAAATAATAAACAATCAATTCTAAAAATTAAATATTATAAGAAACAACGATACTTATTCCGATCGAAGATTGGAGAGAGCATTGGGACTTGAGCAATACATAACATTATATGCCAAAAAAATTAACTGGTGAAACGTTGACTTTTCAGCGGGTATAAACCGGCTATCAAATAAATAATGAGGTTATTAAATTCAGTGTAAAGGACCTTAGAATTTTATTTTTTTTAATTGCAAGGCTATAAATTAAATCAATATTGTGTTATCATGATTGATGTCCAATAATATTATTTATTCATGTTTATATATTCTTAAAAAAAATGTTTTTGTTACGAATTGACTTTGATATTAATCAATAATTATTTATTGGAATAAATCATGTTCCACTTGATTTTAAAATTAAAATATTATAATAAAATGAAAAACAATATCGATGAAGCAGACACATATTAAGTCAAATTACCAGTGATTCGGAAACAATCTATGGATTATTTTAAAATTAACGCAAAAAATAATTTTAGAAACGTTTTTATACGCTGTATATATTAAACATGTATCAAGATATATTAACGTTTGGTCGTAAGTTTGTAATGCTTAAAAATATTGATGCTACCAACAAAGTTTTGGTATAGGTCTTCATATAATCCATTTCTGGTTTTCTGGGTCCGTAGGGTCCATCTTATAAACGTTAGAGATAGAAAAAAAGTTTAAATGTAAAAACTATTCCTTATAAAAAAATTAACAACTTTTATTTAAATCATTATTTTGTAAACATCACTATTTACCCGTGAGGGCGCAAATTAGGACAAAATTTTGGTGTTGCGAATTGTCAAACGTATGTATTGTAGACAGACAAATTTTCAGTTAAGCTAGCCACCAGCCTCCTTAACACAAACCTGACTTCGAATTTTTTGGACAGAAAGGTAGCTTTTGTATACTTTCCAGTCTCAATTTTTAATAACTTTTTCCATATTAGCAAATTATTACCATATAATATATCAGGGCGAGATTGTACACTTCAAGGGATTCACATCATATGTATCTACTACATGGGGAACCAGTGCAAATAAAACTGCACTAACATGAAATTTCGCATATGAATCAATACTATTTAACGATAGGTACAATATGGACTAGCTGTTTATCCTGGCAGAAATACTTTTTATATTTTTAATAAAAAAAAACTTTTAACAAGAAGAAAACCGACTTCAAAAGAAAAACTTTTTCAAAACAAATTAATATGCACTAAAAAGTAAAAAAATAACGATTAAAAATATAATGTAGTTAAAATTATTGTTAATTTTGGAGTCAGTGTCAGCCAAACTAATGTAGCAAACTGTTCTGTCAGAGTTGTTTCCTTGGCTGACACCGACTCACACCGAGTAACAATAATTTTAACTACATTATATTATTTATTAATCGTTATTTTTTTACTTTTTAGTGCATATTCATTTGTTTTGAAAAAGTTTTTCTTTTGAAGTCGGTTTTCTTTTTGTTAAAATTTTTTTTTATTTTGTGATTTTTAGTGATTACACTAACTAATTTGTTACTAAAAAAAGAATCATCGAAATCGGTTAGCTTGATATTGAGTTATTCGTCCTCTTGTCATGCATACTTAATGCAAATTTAAGACTTTTTTGTCATGGATGCCGTTATCGGAACTAGACCAAAACGAAATGGGACCATACGGAAAGCACCAGCTCTCAAACAAATAAAAAATCATCAAAATCGGTTCACCCAGTCAAAAGTTCAACATAAAAGTCATAATTCATTGGGATAACAAACATAAAAAAATAAAATACAGTCGAATTGATAGCCTCCTCCGTTTTTGTTTGAAATCGGTTAGTAATTACAAATATTTTGATTTTTCATGGAAATTAATTTGTAAGAGATCATTTTATTGCAAATTTTATCTTTTTTCAGGAAAATATGGTGTGACAGATCTTATCGTGACAGAAAGGTCTGTTACACCAATTTTTAATATATAAAGCCAATTTAAACACTTTTTTTTTAATTTGTTCGTTTTGAGTTCTATTTTCGAAATATCTTTGCGTGAGAGCTCAAAAACTGGCCAGAATATCTGCCACACCAGTAAAAAAATCCTGGCAAAAATATTTCTGCAAGGATAAACCTTATCACACGTAGGCCATATTGTACCTATCGTTAAATAGTATTGATTCAAATGCGAAATTTCGAAATCCGTGTAAGTGCAGTTTTACTGTCACTGGGCTCCAATGCAATAACGTTTTTTAATTTAAATTTAATCAAATGGAAAGAAACGAAAAAGTCCAGGTATCAAGAGAACAGGAGTTCGATTCTCGTATTCATTTTTTCGTTATTTTCAACTTTATTTTAAAATTATAAGATAAAAATTAGATAATGAATACATCGAATATGGTCTACGGACCATAAAATATATTATTTTCGAACTATTATGCATATGCACACATAGTAATTACAAAATACTCGCAAGACATATTGATGTGCATTTACAATGTATGTACATATTATTAAAAACAATTTTCTTAGATAATATAAATTGATTTCAAAATTCATAGTAGTAGAAGTAAATATAAAAAATAACAATTTAAATATAAAAATCAAGTAAACATCAGCATCGTAGTCTATGTACTTGTTATATGCTAGAAAATGTGTTCTTATTTATAATTAGATATCTTTTCTAGTTAGCTAACGAATAATAATAATAATAATATTAATAGAAGAGCGTGTAGTACCAAGCATAAAAATTTACATTTACGTGTTTTATAAAGAATACTAGATCGTGATCCGTGAGAAATCTGTATATCCCCAAGTAGGCACCCGTGTCTTCTATAGAATTTTGCACATGCAAATTTTTCCTTCAAAAATTTTTGAAGTGAAAACTTCTTTAGCGGCGTTGTACACTTTTTCTGTAATGGGTAAAAAATGTTAAACTCGCGACAGGGTCACGTGTCCTGATCGAAAATTCGTAAGATCTTGTCACAGTCAGTACACAGGTTCGCAACCGATCACCGAAGTTAAGCAACATTGAGTACTTGGATGGGTGACCGCTTGGGAACACTGTGTGCGGTTGCCTTTTTATTAAAAATATATTTTTTTATTCATTTATTCTCATGACGCATCTGCATTGCTTAAAAAAAATTGGAAAAAGCTTTTATGAATTGCCAATGATTTTGAGTGGAGATTTCAACATAAACTTTGCAGACGATAAAAATCAACTATTAATTGAATTTTTAAATAATGAATTTGGTTTAACTATGTCAAATGATCGCAATGTTAGCACAACGAAATACAAAACTGCTATTGATGCGGTCTTTATTAGACATTTAAATAGGTTCGAATCAAAACTGTTCGTTTCTTACTTCAGCTATCATAAATCGATCGTATCAGTTTTAGAGATTGGCGATGATGGTTCTGGTAGTAATGATGGGGAAAAAGTCGTCGAAATTATGGATGTAAGTTGATTTTTCTAAGAGATAAACTTTTTAATGTAATATAAAATGTCATGTTTGTGTACGATAGCCCAATAAATAAATATTGTATTCTACCACATAAATGAGAGTACTTTTATACTGATAATTAAAGCAATTCGTGCAAAATTATTCCCTAACCATTTCAAAATATCAAAAATGCACAACGTTAATATTCAAGTTTTCACTTCTGCCGGCACTCCCGGAGTGCAACACGTTGTTTTTTTTTTTTTAAATATAGGTAATTTTCTTACACAAAGTATTTTTTTACACAAATTTGTTAAAGGTAGCAAAATTATAGAATCATTAGTTCCATTTCATTTATTTAAATATTGATATTTGTAACGAAAAACCAAATTTTCGAGTTTTGTTTTATTAACTTCATACTATAGGAAGTGGGTCCGATTTCCGAAATCGAAATTTTTAACATATCTTTACGTTTCATGGTTAGGCGATCGATGCATATTAAAGGAACTATGATCCGAAAAGAATTTCATAACATTCAGTCAAGCCAGTTCAAATCGGGCGAGATTTTTCTTAAATTTTTTCCTCATCGATATCGCACGAACAAAAAATTGTATCGACTTTATTTATATGCGTTTCCATATTTCATTTTATGATTTTTAATTTTTTATAACATTTTACTATGCTGGAAAGTCATTCTTGCGGACCTTAAGGGTCACACCAGACTCTATCCACGCCTTGTGGATACACGCATTTTTCGTCGATAGCGGTGAAAATTATCTTCAAAATGACACCACATTCATTTAAATTGATGAAATATTTAAGAAGATATTTTATAGCGACAAAAACACTCTAGAAGTAAAATATATAACAGTGCATATTATGTTAACGGCACTATTCACAGAACTAATATTATTTTGAGAATTTATAAATACGAAACAACTATTCATAAAAAATTGTGATTTATGTTATATGATGTATGAACCATGATACAATATTATAATTTACCATGAATCACTTCCTAATGTACCTACGAATACGCGATTGGATCTGAAGTTCTATTTTCAACTTGTTATCTTTACAGTTCACCCTGGAAAACAGCTTCCTAGAATGTATGTCATTGAAACATTGAATGGTTAAATAAATCAAAAAATAGCTTTAACAAAGTTTGATGTGGAACATCATGTTCTGACATTAGATTGGACATAGTTCTTGGGGTTTCTTTAATAGCCAATTTAGATTCTAAACGGTTAGAGATAGAATAACACTTTAAATTAGAAAATTGATCTTCATCTAAACCATCATTCGGAGAAAATGCGACTTAAAATTATATCATTATGGCATTTAATCGAAAGAAAACACTACGGAAAAATGCTTTAGCCAAAAGTTGTCAAAGGTAATAGAGGACATTCCCCTGTGCCCATTACTTTGACTTACATTGATCGATAAACTTTAAGCGTATTTTTTTCGATTAAATGCAATAATGATATATTTTTCGCATTTCCTCCGAAAGCTAACGTTTTTGAAAAAAATGTTTTGAATAAAAATTGTTATTTATTTTATGAGGATCAACTTTCTAATTTAAAGTGTTATTCTATCTCCTATCGTTTAGAATCTAAATTGGCTATTAAAGCAATCCGAAGAACAAATCCAGTCTGATCAATCTGAACATGATCCTTTCATCAAACTCTACAATTTTTGTTAAAGTTATTTTTTGATTGGTTAACTACAAAAAGAGCTATTAGCCATTAGAGATTAAAATGACCAATAAATTACAGTAGAAGTAAAAATTATTCCCATTTTACTTGAAAACAAATCCACATGAATCAGCCATTTTTTCGATTGCCTGCCTACTGTTTACTAAATAATCGTTGTCTTTATATAGTTGCTAATAGACATGCAGTTATATTTTTATATAAACTATAAAGTGTTTCAAGGTAAATTGTAGCCTAGGTACTACACATTACCCTACTTGTACTAAAGATTTCTTCTATAAAGTATGAATTTGTCGCTGAGGCATGAAGGTTGTTTTCGTTTGTAATATGCTTTAACATATTATACATAATGTCTGTCTGTTTATCCATCATTCTTAATACTTAATACTTCATGTAATCATAATAACTAGTGTATGTATGTGTGCATTGGTAGATATACTATTAGCAATACCGCGCGAAAATGATGCCGGTATTAGATAAAATGCAGCTACATAACACTAACACTCCTATTATTGTTGTAATCAATTATACTGAGTAGTAATAAATTCATTTAAAGCAAAATTAAATTAACAAATACTTTTTAAGAACAAGCTTCTATTTTACTTAAAAGTAGAAAATTACTTTTCTTATGAGTTACTCATGCATGAATATTTGTAAAAGCTGAACGCGGTCAATATAAAATATTAAGGATGTTTCAGAGTGCCTCAAAGCTTTTATAAATAGTCACGTATGAGTGACTGATAAGAAAAATTATTTCTTACTTTCTATTACATACAATAAAAGCTTATCTCTAAAAAAGTACTTTTTATTTAAATTTTTCATAAAAACTAAAAAAAGTATGTAAATCAAATATGGTGGAAGCCATGGCAAAATATAAAAATCCATAAAAACCAAGTTTTTTTATACAATCTTTCTTTGTTTAAACAAATTTTTTTAAATTTTTCTCGTTGCCACGAGGACAAAGTTTTAGCTCGATTTGATCACGGAAAAAAGGTTAAGAACCCAACGAAATTTTTTTTAAACCAGGCAAGCAAACACTACGAGTTCAAAGAAAGGGAGCAAAAATTCATTGTCATCCGATTTCGAAACATATGCATACAAAATTCCAGCTCAAACGGAAACCGGGAAGTGGGTACAATTTTACTTCCAAGAATTAATTACAAACAACGGCAGATGAAACTAAATAAAAGCTTGTAAAATACTCATTAAGAATCCCTATTTTTAACTAAAAAAAGACTTGTTGACCGCTATGTCTGTGTGTCTGTCTGCCTGTCTACCTGTGGCATCGTAGTGCCTAAACGGATGAATCGATTTTAATGTTTGAAGCTATGGTTCAAGTGTGAGATTAAGATTCCGTACCCGAAAAATTTGTCGAGTTTTGAAAATTTTGTAAATTTTACTTGTTTTTATGAAACCAAGTGTACTTTTGCTTCAAAATTTGTGTATTTATGATGTTTTATTTAAAAAAAAAAAGAAAAAAGTTCCACAACACCACTAGTTGAAGCTATTAGCAAATTTTAAACTCCATGCCATTTATAGTTCTGGAGATAACCAAAATTTGTCCTAATTTGCGCCGTCACGGGTAAACAGTGATGTCAACAAAAATTTGTTTAATTTTTATAAGAAACATTTTTAACAGGTAACTTTTCTTCTATCAGTAACGGTTTACAAGATGGGTCCAACCAAGACCAAATTAACCTATGCTGCTCATTTACGAACAAAACTCACTTTTCACGTGCTGAGCACGCTATAAAAATTTCAGCTCGATATCTCTTTTAGTTTTTGAGTTATCGTGCTGACAGACGGGCAGACAAACGGAAATGGACTAATTAGGTAATTTTATGAACCTTTACCAAAATTTTGTCATTAATAATATTTCTAAGCATTACAAACTTGGGACTAAAATTAGTACACTTTCTTACATATTTCATATACACATGATATAAAAAAGAATAACAGAAACTTCTATCTCGTTTCACATTTGTAAGTCTTATGGTGTGCACTTGAATGCACTGTCGAGTGCAAGCATGCATATCACCATCTGATATGTAATACTGACTGTATGTTCTTATTTTACTATATTTTCCTCTTACCTTTAATATTTCTGTTCAAATACTAATACGGGATGTGTAATTAATCCATTGACATTGTTATACAATTAGATTTACTACTTCTACAATTAGTATGTGTAATTTTTAATAACACAACCAGTATATTATAAATTACAAAATATCATTTTATAAAGTTGACGGGTTTGTGAAGTGTAATATGTTAACTTTTAATTTGCAAATCTTGTAGATTAAATAATGTTTCAATGAATTTTACATCACATTTGCCCCTCCTTTTCCCGTTTGAGATTAGAAATATAAACGTCTTCCTATCCCTTCTTTCTAAAATAAATAAATATTCCATAATATTATTTTTCTATTTAGAGAGAAAAATAGAAGTGAAGAATATTTATATAAATGAAAAAAAAAGACAATCAGTCATGGGAACTGTCGACGGAAGTGAAAACTTAAAACTTTGAAATAACAGGGCTTCAGCCTGGCTGAAACCTTCGGAAGTGGAGCTCGCTGCGCTCGTATCTTGCTCTAATAAATACCTATTCACAATATTTGAATAAGCTAAAATAATAATTCAATACCATTCAAATAACTGTTCTCAATTTCAGATAAATATTGTAGAAGCGCAAATAAATATATTTAAATAGTAAGATGTCTTGTAATATATTATTTACATGCGTTTTTTATATTTCATGATTTTTAATTTTATAAGGGCCTTACTATATATAGTAGGTTTGTTAATATATTTTACATGCCTGCTTAACGCATTGTATCATTTCCCAAAAGAGTTTTGCCGCATCTAAACCCGTTTTTAAAGAACCTAGATAAGTTCTTTTTTTTTAATATATATAATTTTTAACTCACTCAATACATTTAAAATTCGTGAATGATAAAATTAAAAATATGTAAAGAACGTTATTATTTAAATTAAATTAATTTATAGTCATTGTTTTTCTGGCAACGACGCATTAATTTATAAAACAATTGTAAAATATTATCAAAGTTATCATAGTTTGTACTTAATTTAAAAAAAAAAAAGTTTTTAAAAGAAAATTCATTCAGAAAAGTTATATTTACTTATTAAAGCATAAATATTAATTTCACTTAAGGTTTTCACAAACAAAACAGACTTTTATACTGATTATATTATGAAAATCTTACCGCTTAAAGGATACAGGGTGATTCTTAATATTATTTGCAATTGGAACACGAATCATTATTTATTAATTTTTATCATTTATTTTTGTTTATAATATTATTCGTATCCTTTGCAATTTTAAATTTTATATTTAGTTCGTTAAATAATTAAAAGGATGTAATATTATTATTTTATGATAAAGGTATGGCAAAGGTAAGTGATAATCATAATCACCCTGTATTAAACCATTTTAAACAATGTATATATAGAGACAGTTAAACGTGTCCATTTACAAATAAACAAACTTAATTATTGTGTATATGTTACTTTAAGGTAGTTCCTCCGCGACAGTCCAGTCAAAAAGTTTTGGACTAATACTATCATTCAGTGCATTAACTGTGCTATGACTATTATACATATACCATAATATATTATTTTCACAAGACTGTAGTTACACACTAATTTATCTCCTATACGTATACAAACACACACTATGATATATAAGTTTAACATTAGTTTCTATATCCTCTCCATAAAAAAACATCGCTAAAACGAGTTATTTATTTAAGTTTTTTATCGAAACTATATGGTAAATAATTTTTATTTTTTTTATATATTTTCTAAATATAGTATTCTACATTATATTAGTTTTTCATAGAGATGGTGAACGTCATTCATTGATAAATAAATATAATATTTGTAAATTTGTGTATTTTTATACGCTTCTCCCATGTACACGTACAAATTGCGTCACTTTTAATTGCTAATATCTCATGTATGGCATGGTAAATCATCTTCTAATTTTAACAGCATGTGTATTATGAATTAAATATTTTATATTCTGAGTTTTAAGAAATTCTTGAAATATCACTTTCGTGTAGGTACTACCTTAAACAAATATTCGTTGGGTGCAGAACAAAGCTACAGACAGAATTATAAAGTTTCTTAATTTCACTCTTTATTAAATAGCTTTCATTTGTTAAAAAAATTTAGAACATTTTATTACATAAATGATTTTTTGAAATTGATATTTTAGTTTTTATTATTGTTCTCATGCGTGATAATTGCAATCAAACATTGGAAAACTATCTTACAATTATTTTCAATTTTTATTATAAATTTGCTTTTATAATATGATGAATTTAGTGTGTAATTATAAATATTCTCGCGAGGCGGCGTTAAATTCGGTTCTGCACGCAACGAATACTTAGCAGTATTAATTAAAAATTTGTAAATACTACTATAAATAATATTATATTATGTCTACAAATTTAAAGTTTGTTTTCTAAACAATATGCTTAGAATTAAATATATAACTCTTAAATATACAGAGTGTTAATCAGATCATCACACATATCAATATTTTTTCAATATTAACAAAAATTTGTTTTAGTTTTCATTTGGAACAAAGACTTGTTGAAAACGACTAAGGATATTGCTCGAGCCTAATTTAAACTTTTCAGTACCTTGGAATCATTGGATACATTTATATATGTATTTACTTCTTGTTTTGGGTTGGTAATATGGCTTAAATAAGAATAAGCATATAAGTTACTCAAATGAGTTCTTATTAACTTTAATAGTTAAAAATTGGGATAGATATAATTTTCAATGTTCAAAAATATGTGTGTGTGATGGTTTGGTTGGCACCCGGTATAATTGTTTATAAAATTTTTTAAATAATTTATGAATTAAAAATAACATTATTAAAAAAGCACGTTTATATAAATATAAATGTTATTATAATAGAGAATTTGTCAACCATCTACGTGTTTTGTTTACAATTTTTAATAGAAAAAATTATATCAACAATTGTTAAAATAAACAGATTAATTAATTTATTATTATAAACTTAAAATTAACAATATTTGTTTAGCATTGTTTTTTATTTGATTCTAATCATTTGATTCCTAATTTTTACCTATTCATATGTATCATTCATAAGGCGAACAGAGTATATTCCTTCGATTTGGCTCTTCCCAGACTCAAGTACCAAGAGTACCTACTCAAAGAATATCGGTCTTGGTTAATTATCGTGTTTAATTTTAAAACTTTTTCGTATTAGTAAAGACACATAGTGAATAGGTTACCCATGATTAATGGCGGCTGTACCTGAATTACATTCGTGCTTTCATAGATTTTAAAAACACCAAATTTTTAATACATCTGATTACCTACTTATTCAATATTAACAAAATAATGACGGAACAATTTAAGTTTTTTGTTACAACTATTAAGGCTTACTCTGTAACTAAAATTCTCAAGAGTGCTCG
This sequence comes from Chrysoperla carnea, assembly GCF_905475395.1. Taxonomy (NCBI): domain Eukaryota; kingdom Metazoa; phylum Arthropoda; class Insecta; order Neuroptera; family Chrysopidae; genus Chrysoperla; species Chrysoperla carnea. The sequence continues at coordinate 62,030,401 of NC_058341.1, read as the reverse complement.
AAGCTTGACTAAATTCGCCGGCTGGCAGACGTCAATTTTTTTTCCCTAACAAAGTTTTAAATAAAACTGAATAAATTCAATCAGTATACAATGTACAGAGATCTATAATACAGAATGTCTTTTTTAATTTGACATTTACAAAAAAAAAAAATATAAAAATAAGTCAGATACAAAGATTGTTTCAAACAAAAATTTAAACATTTGAAAGCCTCGACCAATTACAAATGCATACTTATTTTAGGAGGATAGGTTATAGATTAAATGGTAGTCAACTTAATTTTTTCAAATGGAACCCTATATTTTTTGTAGTTAATTCGTATTTTATGGGGAGAAAAAGAAAACTTTTATGCGAGAACTGTTGTTTTTTAAGAAAATGCGTAGGATGTGAAAAAGTGTTTTTTATTTAAACACGAAAGCATTGAAAAATTTTTCAAATTTCTTCCATACATTTCTTGAAAATGTCAAGTTAAAATAGCACCATGTATATCCAATCGCTCAGAAATTATCACCTATTAGTAACTTATGGTTGAACACGCAAAAAGGCACTGAAAATTTAGTTTTTTGTTATTAATCATTATAATTTGCTCGGGTTATTGTGTTTGCTCGTTTTTTTCCCATTTAATTAGATTCTGAAAAGCTTAATTATTTAATTAAAAATAAACCATAATCAATAAGATTAATTTAATCTACTGTGTGGGGTTTGTGTGTGTGGATTAACTTTCAAAATGAGTAGGTAATAATGTGGACTATTTTTTAGATAGAAAGGCCGCTGGACTCTGCCTAGGCCATTTCTTAATATAAAACAAATGTGCAAATCGCGTAAGTTTTAGTGAAATATCAAATATGCATCCCCAGTTGTTCCATGACCAACCAGCTGCCACTACCCATGAAACACCTAAAACCAATCTAATGCGAATAAATTCAACCCAGTTCAACGAAACGTGTAAATTGATTTGATTCAGCATCGGATTGAATTCGTTTTTGGATCTTCTTTTAGAATTCTTAACCAGATAATAATCTGGCTTCGACATATTTTTTTCTAAAAACTGAATAATTTGCAAATGCAAATTAAAAAAAAAATCTACATATAAATTAAAATAATAAAAGAATTAAAAATGAATTGACCTTTTTTAACTACGTTTTATAATCTTATTATTATTATTAATAAATTTTTTATCTTATCAAAAAATAACTGTATTTTTACAGACCATGATATGCGATTGTGCTTCGTAAACAAGTGACACTGACGCCACTTGACTTCACTATACATATTATTAAAATATATGTTTGTTTTATGTGTTTTGAGAAAGGCTATTTATATTTAATAAAATAATATATTTATTTATAATATTTTATATTTTAAAATATGTTTTAACATTCCACTGACTGTACGACTTCAGTGCAATATCATAGTCATTTATAAATAATCAATCAAATTTATTTTTTACCCATAATTTGTTTTTATTTCCTTATTGTCAATAAAGTTCTAAACAAGATGATGGACAACAATCGCTTAAAAAAGTGGCTTGACCTAAGTTTTCAGATATCAAAACTAGAAAAAGTACGAGAAATTACCGGCTATTCATAACCATTTTGTTTCGGATTTGTATTCTTTATCGTTCATTTTAATTGTGATCAAATCCAAAAATTTTTTTGCTTTATTCTAGACCATTGTTGCCCCTTTCGATATGCGAATAGCGGGGTGCACCTATTATCTTTCTAAACATTAAAATTTAGAAAAAAAAGACAACAAAAATTATAGAACATTTCTTTTTATAAAAATTCTCAATTTTACTAACATTAATCAAAAGATGTCTTCTCTAGAGATAATTATAGCGAAAAATCTCAATAAAATGTAATTTTTTTAAATCGAAGGATTTAGTTCTAACATTTTTATCAATTTTTCATCCCTTAATTATATAGCGTAATACAGCGTATAATCCACGGTTTTTGTTTTTGAAATTTAAATCTAAATTGTAAATAAATTATCTTTTCTACCACAATTTAAATAAGCTTGCACTAACAGTTGGAATTTATGTTTAAAATGAATCTTATAATTTTATAATCCATAGTAACATTGTTATTACAGCAAACGTGATATTTTGATTTTAAACAATGTATACAACTTATGGCCAGAATTTTGGGTGTCCTGGTGTGTGGGTGTGTATGATACCCATACCAGCAAATCAAACTATCTGACCAAGGGCCGTAATATCCTATTTCTATAATTGAATAATCGAAGTAATGAATCGATAATTTAGTCGCAGAAACGAAGGAATGAAGTTCGAAAAATTTGAACAGTACCCAAAACCCAAAAACCCCCCGTTTGGAATCATTTTCATTACTAATAACCGAATTGTGAGTTTAATATATTTACGGTTAATTTAAAATGAAATTATAAAATGTGTATAATTTATGCAAATTGCATATTTGTAACCTACTTCAAAAAAAGGAGAAGGTTCTTAATTCGTTTTTTTGTTTTGTTTTTTTTTAATGTTTGTTATTTCCAAACTTTCGACTGGGTAAACCAATTTTGATGATTTTTCTCATTCGAAAGCTGTTGTCTCCCGTATGATCCCATTTCAATTTGGCCCAGCTCTGACAATGGCATTCATGAGAAAACCATATTAGTGTTTTTGCATTAAGTATGTGCGCGACAAATGGACGAATAACTCAATATCACGCCAACCGATTTCGATTATTCTTTTTTTGGTGACAAATTAGTAAGCTTACTTCAGATTCACTAAAAATTGCAAAATAAAAATACTTTTAACAAAAAAAACCCACCAAAATAAATTAATATGAACTAAAAAGTAAAAAAATAACGATAATATAATGTAGTTACAATTAAGTTTATTTTTGGAGTCTGTGTCAGTCAAGTTAATATAGCAAAATGTTCTGTCACAGTTGTTTCCTTGGCTGACACTGATTACAAAAAAAAACAATAATTTTAACTACATTATATTATCGTTATTTTTTTTACTTTTTAGTGCATATTAATTTGTTTTGGAATAGTTTTTTTTTTGAAGTCGGTTTTTTTTGTTAAATGTTTTTTATTTTCTTATAAATCAAGTCACAAAATTTCCAGACGCTCTTACGACTCGAATGCGAACAACCGCATACAAATCCGACTTACTGTTAAATTTTTCGAAATTTTTTCGTGTTTAGTGTTTCGTTTCTGCGACTACTAGTCGAACTAATGAATCGATAATTATTGTAGGTAAAATAATAATAGTGGGTACAACACGCAAACAATTGACACACACACATGTAATAAAGACAATGATATCATTGAACGTGACAGTTCATTACACAAGAATCACCACACATAGAATCCATTCGACTTTCAATATAATGTGCCCTGTGGGAGCAGAAAACTCATTTTCTAGAATAACAAGAAAATACTTTGATAAACCCTTTAACACTCCCTTTTTTGATTAATTTTCTCCCCTTAACACCCTCCCGCCACGTACACAATTTTAATCAAATACTCATTATTATTGTTGTTTTTGTTAATTGTTTATTTGATGTTTGTAAATTGTAAGCGGGGGGAATTGTAGAAGAAAGAAAAAATTAATTAGAATCCATTTTTATGTGGGATAAGTGAAAATTCTTTAAATTTATAACCTTGTGCAAAAAGTTTGCACTCAAATTCAATTTTTGCATGTAACAGCTTTATTTTATTTAATTTGGATGGATTCCCACAAATCCTACATTTGGTTATGTAAAACAATTATTTACAGTTCCTATGCTAAAGCTATGGTAAAACCCACTTTTAAACGTTTTTAACAAATTTTTAATGTTTAAAACACGAGATAATTAACTTAGAGACTTAGTTCCCAATTTTTTTATTTACGTCAAAATTAATATCTCAAAAACAAAACGACGTTATGCTATTTTTTTTTTATTATAAACAAATTTTGTATAAATTAAATTAATCTCTTGAGAATGAACGCAAGTTCGAAAAATTTTGAGATAAAATAAAAAAACTTACAGTCAAACACTAATAATAAAATTATTGTTTATTATTTTAATTATTTATGTTAATATAGTATGTACTACCAAAAACCTAATATAAATTCAATTAATAATTATTTTATTTGTTTTTAAAAAGATTCCAATCAATTATTCTGCCTTCCTCTTTCACTTCTGTCGATAATTTTTTAATATCGTAAAAAATAACTAGGAGGACAGTCAATTTTACATGATTTGATCCTCGAAATTGCGAAAGTTGCTGCTGATTAGCTCGCTATCTAAACGACAAAATACTGTGCAACTCCGGGATCTCAAAGCTAAGATTATTTTGAGGCTGTAAAAAATAGGCCAAATCCGTCGAAAAGTGCTTTCTGGGTAGAAATATCTTAAGGAGAAATATACAGCGTTATCCACTTTAACTCTGTCAGGTATTTTCCTTCTAAGGAGTGCATTTTTTCAAAAATGTTTCGTACAAAAGTCTTGTAATTTGGACAGCATTATACATTCGTGATATCAAAATTTTTATAAGTGAACGGTTGCTTTCTGCATTGAGAACATTGTTGCTTTTAACAAAAGAAAACAAAAATTTATTTGAGACGAGGAAAACTTCCTTGGGTATTATAATAATGTATTTTTCTGTATAATACAAAAAACTTGAATGGAGTTCCACCGAAAAATACAGCCACGAAGTGTTTAATAACCATACTGTTCCTATATTCTGTGCAAACGTTATGCTCCACAAGTAGCAAGGTCATAAAGTGGCCCTAAAAAATTATTACTTTTTTATTTATAAACAAACAATAATATTAATAAACAAAATTAAGTATCTATTTAATAATTCAAATAAAATAAAGAATGAATATGAATATGTTCAGCCACACCACACAAAGAAATCATTTATTATGTAAATAAAATATTTTTGTTTCTATCGTCATCCCAATTCCACCAACGATAACCGATCATTACACACACACACAAACATTAGAATACTTAAAGAAACAAACATATTGATAATCAACCAAGAAACTTGAAAAAAATAACATAAATGATAGCATCCAATATTTATGACTTCCTTCAAAATTTCACCTGTCATTTTATAATATATGGCAGTGATAATTTTTTGTTATTTTTTTAGTATTTTTATATATTTTCTTAAAACTCCCATGTTTAACAAAGAAATACCCGCAACGACTTTTTTGAAGTGAAACACAAAGCACGAAAAACTTGCTCAAAGATTGTTTATTGAATCTAACACACTTTTAAACATATTACATCTGACCGTGAGCAGCCTACAACAAATTGCAGTTTTTAATCGCCAATCAATTCCACAGTAAAAGTTATTTCGGAAAATATATTTTTCAAGTGAGTAAACTATTAAGAAAATCTATCGATAATAATAGGACAAGAAACGGTATAAATTCGAATTTCACTCATCTGATAACCATATGAGTCATATTTCTTTATTTTATTGATTTATAAACACGCCTATCATAGTTTTTCTAGCGAGTGTCCGTTCATGGCTATTTTTAACCCCCGTACCAAAAATAAGGGGTGTTATAAGTTTGACCACTATGTGTGTGTGCTTGTCGTTTGTATCGTTTGGAAGATAATTTAATGGAAAGCAATTTTAACTATGTTTAGAGCCTAAGTGGGCGAGCGGTCTAAGGCGCTAGTATTCGATCGTTTGTCCACTTAGACTTAGGTTGCGGGTTCGAATCCAGGCAGCGGCAGTGTGAACAATATATAATTAAAGGGGCGGTAGAATTGATCACATTGTCGTCGCTTAGATAAGAACGTAGTTACCGACTCCACCCACATCAAAATGTAGTTGTAAAATATGTTTGTAAATGAATAAATAATGATTAACAAATAATGATGTGGGTGGCCTCTATTATAGGCGTATATGCCAAGGAGGGAGAGAGAATACAGGATTTACACCCCAGAGAATACAGGATTTACACCCAAGCTTCCCATCTCCTTGAGAGACATAAATCTTCACAAGGCAGCTACATCTTTTGAAGAAAGTTCACTGACTTGTGGCCGTGTAGTCTGTACGTCCGTCAGTCAACGCGACGTCCGTCTGTCTTCCGAGTCGGGGGTACGTATGTCTGTCTGATGTCCTGGTCAAGCAGGCTCCGTCCCTGCACCGCAGCGATGTGGAACCTACTAAAATAAAGAAAAAAAAATAGAGAAAAAGAAACTTCAAGGGCTGTTACTTGAAGACAGTCTGATGCGATCTCAATGTACGAAGGGTGCCTATAATGACAGCCTTCTGCATAGAAGAGATAAGGTGACGAAGATGAGACCTGTAGACCGGAATTTGAGATAGATTCGTCTCGAGAGTGGGACGAATTCCGCCTAGGCAACCGATAATGAGGACAACCATTTTGACTGAGTAGCCAGGGTGTAGTTGTCGTAGTTCTTGTAAGAGATCAAGATATTTAGTCCGTTTTTGCTCCTCCTTCGTGACTATGTTCGTTTCTGCAGGCAGAGAACTATTATTATTATTCTTATTATTATTAAGTGCGAGTTTGAGTTCAGTACCCAAAAAATTTGTCGGAGGTTTTTTTAAATTTTGTAAATTTCACTTGTAATTCAATTAATTTTAATCAATTTTATTTCAATGTACGGTTTTTTTTACTATTATTTTCGTAATTATCTTTATTCGAATATCAATTTCAATTGCTTAACAGATCGGTGTAGAACTGATCATATCAAGTGAATGGATAAAGCCAATATAGATAAATTGGTATTGAACATTATAATTTCAATAACATAATTTGACAAATTTTCAAAATAACAAACGATAATGAACAAAATTCTATTTCGTTAATAGTACAGTGGATTCAAAAACTGCAAAAAAAAAAAGTTATGATCGAATAACAAAAACAGCAGTATTAGAATCTTCTAAAAGATACGCCAAAATCATCTAAATTAACCAGATTATTCATTTTGAAATACTATAAAAGAAATATAACACTTGTTTTTTGTGAAAAATTACAATACTTCAAATGTGATTTTACAATTCATGTGGTAAAAATGATGAATCAAATTATATTTTTACTAAAATGTTGTGTAAAATTAATATTCAATTTTATTTACTTTTAGAGTACACAAAAATTGCATTGAAATATATTTTAACCATGTTTATGGAAGTATCAATATTATTTATAAACATTAAATTTAGATTATATATATAAAAAAAAAAAAAAAAAAAAAAAAAAAAAAAAAACTAAAAATTTGAATTTCAAAATTTAGACAATTTTTGAACATAAATATCAAATAATAAAGTTCAAATTGGTACAAAAAACAGTTTTTTTTTTCAGTTACATTAACATAATAGAATATTTAACTTGGTAAAATAACGCACCGCATTTCAGAGGTTATGTTTTTGATAAAATTCAAAATAGACATTATATACTGGGTATTCAAAAATTAATATCCTGTTAATTGAAAAATTAATTTATCTTGAAATTGACATTATGTTTTTTAGAACGATTATGTTTGAAATGGATAATAAATAGATTTGTTGAATAGCACATATACTTTTGAAATACATTGTACTACTAATATCAACAAAATACATTTGTATACATAAAAAAAAAACAAAGCCACGTGTCGCTTGCCCCCCATTGTCCCGGAAACATATTATATAATGCATTTCAATGCTAATACTTAAAAAAATAATAAAACATATTATATAATTCTTAAAATTGTTAGGTTAAGGAAGCTGGAGCATACTTTTTCCACAATTGTTAATTATATTCAAAAATCAATAAGTATTCTTTTAATGTTTCTATTCGTTGTGTGCGTAGTTACGGTAAAGGCTTAAAATCGATGCCAGCGCACCCAGGAAAAATTTTGGCGATAAAGGAGGCTGTTATGACTAATTTGCAATTCTTTACATGTTAATGTTATTGAAAATGTCAAATTAAAACAATTGAAAAACTTAATGCATTAAAAATTGTGAAAATAAGAAGTCAAATTGCACAAATATTATATTTAAATGTAGTCCATACAATTATATATGCATCCATACAATTCTATAATTAAGTAGTGTATCGTTACAATGGAAACGCCTCCAATAAAACTCACGCACAGTGCGAATACAACCAGCGACATAATGTACCTTCATCGGTATTATTTGCAGTATTATTTTTACGTTTTATATACAAAAAAAGTTTATGAGTCTCACCCGGGATTGACCTGATCTAAGTAGCTTAAAAATTAAATATTACTAATTTTACCAGCGGCTCGTAAATTTGTATGAATGAAAAAAATTTTAACTTAATAATTTTCTAAACATGAAAAAGTATGATCATAAAAATTACATTAAATTTTACCTCCTTAGCACGTAAATAAAATCCAACGCAACTGACCTGAAACAAAAAAGAATAATTATAAAAACAATAAAAAAATATAGTTTTTTATGTTATATTTTGTTGAATTTTTTATAGTTTTGATACACAAACTTAAAAAAAAACAATAATGTTAATTCTATCACAAACGAATACAAAAATTAAGTATTTGGTTAAGAAAAATACCAAACAAGTAGTTAAACATATGCTGAAGACATTTTAAGACCTCACATAAAGTGTGATATCAAAATGTGTTACTAATCGAAATGAAATTCCAAAATTCGTCAAGAGTGCGTATTAAAACACGCAAACAATGGAGTTAATGGTTAAAAAAAACACCCTTAACTTAAAATTTTGAAAAATTAGTTTGAAATATGCAAATAAGTTGCAATTAAATTTTTATGAAAGTTTGTCAGAAAAAAAATTAAGATCAGTTCTCATGTGAATTAATATAATAATGATATTTTCTTATTTTCTTGCAGTTTTCCTAATAAAAGTAGTAGATAATTTTGAGTAGATTTAAGTTCCAGTTTTTCCTAAATATTAATTATAATTTTCAATAAAAATATTTTTTTTTTATTTACATATTTTCTGAATAACTTCAGAAAATCTTTTTAAAAATTTAGCTGTGACTTCTTAAGATGTTTAAAAACAATGTCTCAAAATTTTAATAATCTTTTTCAATCTTCAATAATTGCAATTAATTTTAGTACATTAGTATTTAGAAAAAAAAAATTATTATGTACAAAATTTGATTTTCATGAGTTAATTATGCACATGTTAAGTGTTATTGTTGTATTGCAAGGCTGTTTAGGATATATATATATATATATATATATATAGGTCAATTTGATTAAGTAACGGAATCCTAAAAGAGTGTCATAAAAATGCTATTAAAATCATTCAAATGTTTGCATGATAGACTTACATTAACACTTTTTTTAATAACTACCTATATGAGTCAAAAACTTGGAAAATAACAACAGTTACCAGGTGTAACAAAACTCGGGGAAAATACATAGAAAAGTATACTCTGTGTTATGTGTCCTTAGTGTTGTTTCAAAGATACTTGGTTGGGATGCTTTAAATTACATGTGAGGAGAACTCTAGAAATTCACTGTGACTCTCAAGATGGAACGAAGTTTGTATATAACCAAGTTAAGAGGATATTTTGTATTTTCTGAAATACATGATAAATTTGTGTAAGTTTTATTGGAGTCGTTTCCATGGTAACGATACACTACTTGAATTATAGAATAATATGGATGCCCGATTAAATAAATGACTTCAAAAGTAGGGATATTTTATTTAACATTGGCTTTCTGGTAAAACGGTAAATGGATGATGTTTTCATAGATTTCTCCAAAACATGTCGGTGAAAATTAAAAAAAAAACTATTTACCTAAATCAAAGTTAAAACGTTAATGAATTATTGAAAACGAAAAAAAACCCATTGTACCCGACTAATCAAGGATGTATGAGCACGGTAGTGGGGACACAAATTTAAAAAAATCTATTTTTTTAATTTCAGTGTCATAACTTGACAATATAAAACGCAAGGTAAGAATAAAATTTTTCAATATCTGGATTAATTTTCAAAATATCGAAAATTAAAAATTGTGCTTAATTATTTTGCTTTCGATATTTCAAAAATCAAAGCAAATAACGAAAAATTTTATTCTAATTTTTTGTCTAAATTCAGGAAGTTATAACAAAATTTATCATCAAAGTTGAAAATAAGGTACAAATAATTTCAACCACATGTGTAAAATTACCTTGGTGTTCGTACTACCTTAAAAATAGTTGATTCAATTTAATATATCTCGATTACACCATCCACCTCATGTGGTAATAAAAATTTAATTCGACTTCTAGTCAGTGACTCGCTAAGTTAAAACAACAGTGTGCTACACGCTGTATAGAGCTACAAAACAAAATTAATGTTTTGTAATATACGAAGTAAAAATTTTATTGCTGCATTCATTAAATTTACAAAAAATTTTATACCTATACGAAAACCTTGAACTTAGTAGCGATCACACTTTTAACACTACACAAACTATATCTTATATTTACATTTTTTTATAAATATGATATTTAAAAAAAATTGTTGAATTTAAAATGAATGGATTTTTTATAACCAATTCTAAAACAAACAAAAACTTTTCATTAATGGATTTCGCCAATTTTTTATTTAACCGCGTATCGAAATAATTTTATTTCATAAATAATTTCCTCTAATGAAATTTACTTCGATACTATACAGTGTGTTCGTTTCAAAAGTATCCTGCCTTATTAACTCTTGACCTGATGTGATTATTGTTTTGATTGAAAATACATCGATTTAGATATCGAGGAAGAAGTTCAAAAATGGTACCTAGAGAATTTTCATCCCTCCTCCCCTAGCCCCCCAACTTTGAAATTTCAAATGACACCCATTACTTTGTTATACCTCTATTGAAAGAACATACAATTATCTATTCATTAAAAAAAAATGATATCGATCGGTTGGTTTACTGCCCAGAAGATGGAATTAATACCTTCTATCTTCTGTGTAGTTTTTCTTAAGAATCAATCGACCGATTTAATTGTTTACCATGATTGAAGATAGAATTGTATGTCCTTTCAAATGAGGTATCAGCAAGGAAGTAAGATCCATTTGAAATTTCATAGTTTAAAGAGTTAGAGAGAATGGATGAAACCTAAAATTTTCTAGGTAACAATTTTGAACTTCCTCGTCGATATCTAAATCGACATGTTTTCACTCACATCAGGTCAAGATTCATTAAGGGTGGACACCTTCCATCTTCTGTTCAAAGTTAGGGTGACTAGGGGCGAAGGGGTGAGGTTGGCTAGAGGCGAAGAACAATCAATGATACACAAAATAATTTTACTCTTTACAATTTTTATATTCTGTCAGGTATGTATGAAATATATATCAAGGTATAATGATTTTAGTTCCAAGTTTGTAACGCTTCGAAATATTGATTAACAAAATTAAATATTAACAAAATTTTGGTATTGGTGTCATAAAATCACCTAATTAGTCCGTCGATCGACACAATAACTCAAAAACAAAAAAATATACCAAGCAAAAAGTTCTGTGTATTTGAACTTATCATAAATAAGCAACACTGTGACTTAATATGTTTAAAAACAATTTCTCAAAATTTAAGTTAGAGTTCGTGCAAACCAAAGTGATACTGTACAAGAGAGAGTGTAGATATGAGAGCAGATACATCGAACAGTCTCTCTTATTCGATGCCATTTTGGTTTTAACGAACTCTAAATAATTCTATTTTTAATGATGTTTTTGGTTTCTTTGTAGCGCCTTAACAACCTTAACATTTATAAAATAGTTTTGATATAAAAACAACATCAAAAATATTCTTAAATATTGATTTTTAAAAGTATTAAGTAAATATTTATACAAAAACTTCCAAACTGTACTGTTATTTTACAAAAAAAAAAAGACATTATCTCTGTATACACAAATATTAATATTGATTGAATATGGCAACATTGCAAATTCTTATTTATGCAAATCTTGTACTCTGTATTGACATCCGAGTCAAATAAATGAATATAAAAATCTTCGTCATGTAGCAACCACGTAAATCAAGCGAATTCCCTCTTAAATATAATGAAAATTAAAATTTTCACTCAGAAATTACATAAAATAATAATTATAACTAGCTTTAAGGTAGTTCTTAAAAAATTGAATGTGTAATCATAATTGAGATTTCAGTTTCGAATTTTATTTATAAATTCTGATAGAATTCGAGAAAATCAGGCTTAAATTAAGAGTCAAATTTTTTGAAATATTGTTGCCAAAATATTTAGAGAAAATCACTTAAAGAAGAAATATAACAATCAAAGGCCATTCATTTCACTACTTTAAATTTATTTTATGGATAGTTTTCCAAATTTTTCTTAAGATAAATTAACTTTTTAACAGCTCAAGGAAAATTTTAACAGCACAAATTTATAAATTTAACACCTTTAGGGTTCTATCTAAAAATTTATCTGCTTATAAAGGGCATTAATGAAAATGCATATATACGATTTAAAGATTTTTCTAAGAAAACGAGATTATTATGTATCTTTCCCGGGAAACGTCCTTTACTAGTAATTTTTTACTTAGTATAAACTTTTCTAATGCTTGACATTTTTCTAACTTAAGGATATTTGCAGTTTCTATGTTAAAGCAATGGTACAATTTTTTTTTCGACAAAATTTAACGAAAAATTAAATTTAAGAATTTAATAATGCTTACTATTAATTCCCAAAGTTTCAGAAATTTTGACCGTTTAAAATGGGAAATAATTATGCCAACGTCCCAATTTCGATCAATTTACGTCAAAATTAATATCTCGAAAGGGAAAATTAATTTCTAATTTTTTTTTTTAGAATTTTTATTGTATAAACATTTTTTTCTACTTTTTCTTCAATATATAATAATATCATAAAAAATAGTTGGAGAGACCGGACATTTTACATAATTTAAATGGGACATGACCCTCAAAATCGCGAACTTTGTCTTTAAATATCTCGCGATCTAAACGGTCAAAAATTATGAAATTTTAGGAATTCATAAATAAAGCTATTATAAACCCGAGAAAAAAAATTCGGCCAAATCTGTCGAAAAGTGATTTCATGCTGGTACTACCTTAATGAAAAATTCTTAAAAATAATAAATAAGTCAAATTGAGAAATTAGATTAGATTAATCGAGAAATTCATAAATGTTTTTTCTTTACCTGATTTCGATTTTGTTCTTTAACGAGCTTAGTCTAATTCTCACATTTAAGCAGCTCACATCAAACCAATTTCATTCTGATTGTGCCATAAAGGGACGTTTGAATAGTATAATTTGGAATACAAAACCAACAGCTCATTTTTCTTGTAAAGAAGTTCGATAAAAATTGTCTCCGTACATATATTTTTGTTGGATGATCAAAAGTAATAATAAAAAATGACATTGGACGTTTTAACGATTTATGATGTATGTAAAAAGAAAAGAGTTTCCTTTAAGTGCGCTACTTCACCGCATAGCAACAGAATTATTATTGAAAATTTTATGCAAAGAAATCAAGATAATAATAATAATAATGAAAAAAAAAAATAGAAAAGTATATTCTTTTTACAAATAAGCAAACACAAGAAAAATCTTTGATATGAGCCCTCACGCAACCTCTAAGTATACTAGCAACAATTTCCATTTAAATCATAAACGTTTTCTTTTTAAGTTTATTTAGTAATTTTATTTCAATTTTGATTAAACCGGCATAGGCTAATTCGTCCTCTTCTGTACCCAAATTCCTTGCGTTACTTATTTTGGTAATGTAGGGTTTATATTTGCACTAAAATGTGTTTAGACAAGGAATAAGGTATAAAATTTTTACTCTGATTACTACACTTATTATGTCACGACCATGGGTGGCACACTGTGTTTGTTTACTCTGTTATATATGAAATATATTTCAAGGTATACTAATTTTAGTCCCAAGTTGGTTACACTTAGAAATATTGATGCTATTAACATAGCTTTGGTATAGTTGTTCATAAAATCACCTAATTAGTTCATTTCTGATTGCCCGCCCGTCTGTTTGTCAACACAATTGAAATTTTTATAGCGTGGTCAAAACGTAAATGAGTTTGAATTCGTAAATGAGCAACATAGGTCAATTGGGTCTTGGTTTCATAGGGGCCCATCTTGTTAACCGTTAGAGATAGAACAAAAGTTGAAATGTAAAAATTGATCGTTATAAAAAATAAACAACTTTTGTTTGAAACATTTTTTCATAAACACATAATTGTTTACCCGTGAGAGCGTAAATTAGTACTAAACTTTGGTGTGCATTTTCTCCAAAACTATAAAAAATAGGGAGTTGAAAATTTGCATGTGGCTTCAATTAGTGGTATTATGAAAGAGTCTCGAAAAACGAAGAAAAGTTCCACAGTTTCATGAGTACATGATCTTTAACCTATGTATAGAGGTAACAAACAAAGTGAAGAAACCACTCAATAAATAGATACAACAGAACAAGGTATAATGAATATAAATAATTTCCATAAAGACAATTGTAAAAGTGATTGTCTCAAGGTCTGGTTGTCAACTTAAATTAAACAATAGTTTTTCCTTCTATAATAAAGTAAATTTTTACCTCCATAATAAGTATAACAAGGTTTTTTATTATCGGAACGGAGTTGCTTTATCATCCCAATACAAATGATTTGGGAGTGCCTTCAACTACCTTAACAATTTATATGTACAACAAAGGCAGCTATCCACCTCCGTATTTCTAGAAGTGTTTGTGGTAGAGAAAATTGATGGTGCTTAATTTGGTTGAATTACTTAATATCACAAATATTTTTTGGTACTTAACAGTTTTCATTAAAATATATGATCCTTATATAAATATACAAGCAAGGTATAGCATAACTGGAAATTATATTAACGGATTTTATAAGAAGCTTACTATTGTCTTCTACTTTTCAACATACAATCAAGAAGGATCACCTAATGGTCAAAGGGGTGAAAAACAGTCAGGAGTTTTTAGTTTAAAGTGGAATTAATTTGAAATTTTTGGGCTAAGACTTTCATAAATTCAGCAATATTTGACCAAACCACATACCTAGTCAATTAAACGGTCCAAATGTTACAACTAGATATTACAACAATTTCAAATTTCTACATTCTATTCGCTCCGTGCGTGAGTTTCGTTTCCATGGTAACGATACACTACTTTAATTATAGAATTATATGAATGCATATATAATTGTATGGATTGCACTTAAGACTTACATTTAAAATTTAATATTCTTGTCTCACAAATTCAAATAAATAATTATGATAATTTACATTTGAAAAATAATATTTGTTCAATTTGATTTCTTATTTTCACAATTTTTAATGCATTAAGTTTAATTAATTCGTGTTTTTCAATAATTTTAATTTGACATTTCTATTACATTAACGTGTAAATAATTGCAAATTAGTCATAACAGCCCCCTTTAACTCCAAAATTTTTCATTTAAAGCGCTGGCATCGATTTTATTGTCCCTACCATGACTACGCACACAACGAATAGCTATTGGCTTTTAAATGAAGCACTTATGTGAACCCATACGGGCGTATAAGCGTCACGCCGAAACTGGATTCAGAGATGCTGAAAAAGAATATTTTCTTTGGAAACATAATACCGAATTTTTTCAGTCCATATGATAATTCGATTAATTTCTATAAAGAAGTAGAAATAGACCATGTTTACAATTTCAAGAAAAGAGGCCAAAAATTTGAATACAATAAGAATTAAAGAATTGTTAAGTTAATATACAGACAGAAAGACTATTACCTAAGACGAAGAATATATACTTTAATTAGATAATGTTTGTGAACATGGAAGTTACGTGAATACTCTTCATTATAATTTTTTTTCTCAGTTAAAAAATTATTCATTTTATTTGAATTTCTATTTATTATATCACAATATTGTGTTAATTTCATCATAATCTTGTGATTCTACAATTTACACAGATGGCGAATTTAATACTTTTTTTTATTTTATGGTATTTTGAAAAATGACTAATTATCTAATAATTTGTTCAAGAAAAATGACACTGTTTAATTCGAACACTGGGGACAAGTCAGCGCACAAATCGATGACAAAACAAACTACCCATTGAGTATTTAATAAGTAACCGTCAAAGAGTAATTAGCTGGAGATTCGAGACATTCTTTACTTGCTCCAGTGGTGTGTATACTATACTATTTCTTTCCCCATCGGAGGCAAAAAGCGACAACTTTGTTTTGTACAGCGGGCAGAAAGTTGACATTTTCTGCAAAGTGGTCAGAAAAATAACCTTTTAAGACAAGCACTGACATTTAACACTTTCTATACAAGATATTTAAGCAATTAACTCAGCCAATAGTTTGTTTTCAATTCTAAAATTTAACGAACGTTTTCTACGTAATTCGATTTCATTTAAATAAGTTTTAAATAAATAACGTTGATTCATTAGGCGACTTTGTATAAAGCTTTTCGAACAAATTTTCGAAGAAAAAAATATCATTGTAGTGTATTCACGTGGATGATGTTATGACTGGGGGATTAATTACTTACAAAAACAAATAGTTATTTCTTAAGGTAGTACCAGCATGAAATCACTTTTCGACAGATTTGGCCGAATTTTTTTTCTCGGGTTTATAATAGCTTTATTTATGAATTCCTAAAATTTCATAATTTTTGACCGTTTAGATCGCGAGATATTTAAAGACAAAGTTCGCGATTTTGAGGGTCATGTCCCATTTAAAGCATGTAAAATGTCCGGTCTCTCCAACTATTTTTTATGATATTATTATATATTAAAGAAAAAGTAGAAAAAAATGTTTATACAATAAAAATTCTAAAAAAAAAAATTAGAAATTAATTTTCCCTTTCGAGATATTAATTTTGACGTAAATTGATCGAAATTGGGACGTTGGCATAATTATTTCCCATTTTAAACGGTCAAAATTTCTGAAACTTTGGGAATTAATAGTAAGCATTATTAAATTCTTAAATTTAATTTTTCGTTAAATTCTGTCGAAAAAAAAATTGTACCATTGCTTTAACATAGAAACTGCAAATACCATGCTGGAAATACCTTAATGAAAAAAAACACAATTTATTTCAAAAATAACATTATAATTTTTGTTATTTTAAACAAATTAGATTTTCTACGTATTTCTATTAAGAACTCTTCTCTTTCTGAACTACAGAACAAACAATTATTTCATTATAATGCACTGTTAACAAACATATTTCAACTGATATGTTATTATTTCAGTTAAAATTATTTTTTTCTATAAAAATAATAAAAAACTGAAGAGAAGTTCTCTGTAACATCGAAGTCATAAACGTCACATGTGTACACACATAGACTGATTTATACAGCATATTATTTATTGTGTAGATTTTTCTCATCTGATATCATTTTGTTTGATCCAATGCCGACGTTATATTAACAGTATGATTCTTTAAAAATATCATTTAATTTCTTGGTATAATCGTTTTTTGATGAAACTTAACCATTTTTTTGCACTCTCAAGTTGAATCTCTGATTTTAAGGTTAAATAAAAAGTTATTCATGAGAATTAAAAATTTCATTGTTTTTGAAATCCGAACAAACTCATCAATACTGTTTATTTTTAATTAAATAAAATATAATTAACCTAACTTTAACCTAACAAATGTAATATTATCTGCGTTATACTATTGTAAGCTGTATATATGTAATATATATCAAAGTATACTAAGTTTAGTCCCAAATTTGTAACGCTTAAAAATATTGATGCTACGAACAAAATTTTGGTATAGGTGTTCATAAAATCAGCAGTAAGTATTTTTTCGGATATCTGCCTGTTCGTCTTTGAACACGATAACTCAAAAACGAAAAGAGATAAAAAGTGGGATTCGTAAATGAGCAACATAGTCCAGAGTCTTTGGTCCGTAGGAGCCATCCTGTGAACTGTGAACCGTTAGACATAAATCAAAAATTTAAATTTAAAAAATGTTCTTTATAGAGAAATAAACAGCTTTTGTATGAAACTTTTTTTCGTAAACATCACTCCTGATGGCGCAAACTAGGGCAAAACGTTCGTGATCAGTGCGAGCGTGATAGACATACGAATTATTGTACACACACATTAACAGTGTTATTAGAAAGTGAGTCAACACGGTGAGTATGTTATATTATTCTATGTTAAGGGAGGCGTCACGTCACGGTTGGGCTTACAAATCTTCGAAAACCAATAAAATTTATCAAAAATAATGCAAGTACCGACATTTAACATTTTTTATTAACGGTATTTCATCAATTAACTTAATCAATTGTTTGTTTTAATTTTTTAATAATCGAATAGTAAGTATAATCCATTCAATTAATAAAAATTACGCCATCCAAATGGCTGCCTCTGGACCATCTGCAGCAGTTGATTCGTTCGATGTAATTTTCAACGATTTATACACGTGTAGGAACATATCTCTATGCAAAATGCACCAAACGAGACGACTAAAACTTGCGAACGACGCCGACCTGACCACTCCGGGTCTCCTGTACGTTATCACTCACAGAAGCAATATTCTCGGCTGAACCCACGGTAAGAAGATACACACGCCTTACCATAATTTCAATGCTTCCAAATTCTTCGAACTTTTGAGTAAATTTGCTAACCGTTTGTTAGTAGGACCATTTAACTAGCCATAATCATTCTGTCTATGTACAGTTCTTATACTGAACAATTACTGAACAATTTTTTTTAACGTTAAGCGTTAGTAAATCGATTAATAAACTTACATTTTACAAAAACTTATTTATGGTTTTCCGAAATGGTATATTTTTATTCGAACCTTACTAGCTAGTTCGAACCTCACTAAACTCTTATTTTGATCTTTTATATATGAGAATTGAGAACCCCTATTGAATCCGGACGAAGTCATGGTAAGGAGAATCAAATCGACCCCGGCGCTTCCAGTGAATAATTTTGGCTAAAAAGGAGGCTCTTATGACTGATTTTCATTTGTAAATTATAAAAAAATAACAATTAATTAAACTTGTTGCATTAGAAATTGCATAAATAATATTTTTTAATGTAAATTAACATAATTACTTATTTAAATTTGTAATAAAATAGTATTGAATTTTCAATTTAAACCTTATAGATAATCCGTAGATTTGTATGTCCATCCATACAATTATATTAATAAAGTAGTGTATCGTTTTTATGGTACATGCCTGAAATAAAAATCATGCAAGGAGCGAATACGAAATAAATTGTATTTACCAAAAATTAATATGGCGCACCATTAAATAAAAAATAACATTTGTTTGTGTTATTTTGTTTGAAATATTAAATTTCATATATTTTCATCTTTTGTTCAACTCCATAATCATTAAAAATTATTTTTTGATTCCTTAACGATTTCATGATGAAATATTTATTTATTTTTAATAACTTTGGATATGTAACCATTTTTATTTATTTATTTTGTTTCTTTTTTTTTTATGAAATTTTGATTACTGTTGCTGCTGTAAATATATTTACAGCGGAAACTATGAAATAATCACAATTCACAAATTACGGTTTCTTTTAAATTTCATTGTATTTTTGTTACGAGTACGTCAACAGAAGATGATCTATTTTGGAAGAAGTTGAGCGATTTAGGCTAAGGTTAGGCATGTGCCGATACTCTTGCGGAGACATTTTACGATGTCGTCTATTAAAATATACACTATACTCTCTTAAACATTCGATTGAATCATTTTCATCCAATTGGAAATGTGCCTAATTAGTACATTTCCTTTTGTCCGCCTGTATGTCCGTAAACATGATTACTCAAAAACCAAAAGAGAAATCATGCTGAAATTTTTATAGCCTGCTTAAGACGTAAATATTTCAGTTTCATACCCTCTTTAAGTTAAACAGCATAGGTCAATTATTAGAAAATAAGTTCATTATTAGAAAATAAATAACTTTTGTTCGAAACATTGCTTCGTAATCATCATTATTTAAGCGTGAGGGTGCAAATTAGCTTAGAAATATTATATAGTATGTATACAGATAATAATAATAATGGAGTTTAACCTCCGTTTCTCTGACATATACGCCTTATAACAGAGGCCGACCACATCATTATTTGTTATCTTTATTCATTTAACTACATACATATTTACAATTACATTTTGATGTGGGTGGTTTCGGTTACTTCGTTCTTATCCAAGCGACGACAATGTAACCAATTCTGCTCCCACATTAATCATAATTGTTCCCACTGCCGCTGCCTGGACTCGAACCCGCAACCTCCCCGTCAGTAGCCAAACGGTCAAAGACAAACCCCTTTGACCGCTCGACCACTGAGCCGCATTATATTTTAAATTTTGTTCGTTACATATATCTTTGTTTGTTTATAGCATACACCATGTCGACTGAGGAAGTGAGAAGAAAGATACTCGTATTTCTTTGTGTGTAAGAGTGGTTGTCTTTCGTCTTTACTTACATGACGAAAAAATAAATGATTGCATAATCAAACTGTCTATACATGGTGTTTCAACAATTAACTCAGTAAATTTTTGATTTTTACTAGTTGAATATTGATTCAGGCCGCACAGTTTTTTGTGATAAGTCCAGTGGATATAAAAATTAGATAGTTTTTGATTCAATAGTCTTCTTGCAGTAATTATACCATGTATGAATATACATAGTATATTAAGTTTCGTCCCAAGTTTGTAACGCTTAAAAATATTGATGCTACGAACAAAATTTTGGTATAGGTGTTCATAGAATCACCTAATTAATCCATTTCCGGTTGTCCGTCCGGCCGTCCGTCCGTCCGTCTGTGGACACGATAACTCAAAAACGAAAAAAGATATCGATCTGAAATTTTTACAGCGTACTCAGGACAGAGATAGAACAAAAGTTTAAATGTAAAAAATGTTCCTTATAAAAAAATAAAAAACTTTTGTTTGAAACATTTTTTTGTAAACATCACTGTTTACCCACGAGGGCGTTAATTAGGTACAAATTTTATAGTATGTATTAATATAGGAATATCAAAGTGAATATCTTTTGTTATTTACGTGACGTCAAAAAACAAACGATTGCGCATCAACACTTGCGCATTATATGAGAATATCAGTTAAATATGTCATATATGTATGTATGTGAAATCTGAAATGTGACAGAGTTATCAACATTGCCTATACATGGTATTTCAACAATTAACTCAGTCAATTGTTTGTTTTCACTTGTTTTACAATCATTTATATTGTGCCAGATATTTTCTTGCTTTGCTTGTGATTTTGCTGATAAAATTCTCAAACGATTTAAATGATGGTTGAATCCAAAATATACTCATTGTTTTTTCCTGTAGCTAGTTGTGACATTTTAACCAATCTCATTGAGTCCCTCCACAATCTCTGAGCGTATCACCTAAGTATACCTTGCAAATATATAATATGCAAGGTATACTAAGTTTAGTCCCAAGTTTATAACGCTTAATAATATTGATACTACGAAAAAAATTTGGTATAGATGTTCATAGAATCACCTAATTAGTCCATTTCCGGTTGTCTATCCGTCTGTCTGCCAAAACGATAACTCAAGCACGAAAAGAGGTATCAAGATTAAATTTTTATAGTGTGCTTAGGACGTAAAAAGTGAGGTCGAGTTCGTAAATGAGCAATATAGGTTAATTGGGTCTTCTTGTAAACCGTTAGAGATAGGAGAAAAGTTTAAATGTAAAAATATTTAAAAAAAAACAACTTTTGTTTGAAACATTTTTTCGTAAACATCACTGTTTACCCGTGGGCGCAAATTGGGCGTTAATTGTATAGTAGGTATTATATGGGAATATCAGTAGATATTATATGTGTGTGTGCCTTTTTTAAAGTGGATACTTTTTTTATTTACGTGACCTCAAAAAGCCAACGATTGCGTCATCAACACTGTCTATACATTTTATTTCAACAATTAACAATTCAGTCAATTTTTTGTTTTCACTTGTTTAATAATTAACATGGCGCTTAAATAAGTTTCACTATAATAGAGCGAACTGAAGGAGTGGATGGCATGAAGATGATCCATGCGTACGTACGTACGGGCGTACAACGTGTACTGTTCTTGAATAATAACAATGATTGTTTTTAAATTGAGATGTTGTTGTTGAAACATATATGTGGGTGTTATTTTTTCTTTGAAGTTAATTTTAAAAAAAACAATGTTTAATGAAATTATTATTATTTTTAAAAAGTAATTAATAAAACATTTTTTTTTATGATGGCACTTAAATTTTAGATATAGTATTTGAAGAAGATTTTAAAATAAAATTATGGTGTTGCACATATCCTGGTTGTCATTTTAATTGAATACTTTCTGAGAATTTATATTTTTAGGAGTTACAATACAGCTAAATATTACAAAACAAATTTTTTAAATTATTTGTTGTTAGAGTTTTAAATTAAAGCACTCGTATTAAAGCAATTACATCAATGGAACGAAAAATCAAACTGTTCTTGTTGGATGATAAAATTAAAATAGAGAATTTGGTCCAGAGCGTGAAATCGCGAAATGAAATACAGAGTGAATTTTGGCTTACCAGAATTTCCTTTTTACATACACAACATAGTTATCAGCATATATATATATTTTAATTCTCTATTTGTACAGGCTGTTTTTTAAGTTGACATGCATGAAACTCGATGAATAAATTTAATCGAAGAAAAAGCTTTAATCGAAAAAGTTTAAGTTTTAAGTTTTCACGTTCAATAAAAATCTCACTTAAGAGGATTGGATGAAAGCTTTTAATTAGAAAATTGTTCTTTATAAATACGCAAAGTTTCTAACGGGTTCAACTTTATTTTCGCATTTATAAAAATTAGTTTCCTTCTAGTCAAATGGACATTAGTGCATAATTGTTTTATTAACTTATTTTTTTATCTTTTAACTTTTTAACGGTTTTCTGAAAAAGAAACAAATTTTATCTATTTATTTATCTTTTAACTATTTATTTGTTATTTATTTTTAATTTTATTCAAGCGAAAACTGCTTTCGTTTTCTTTTAACGAATAAGTTTTAACGTTTTTTAATCATACAATTGTTTTTATTTATTTTTTAACAAATCTACAGGTTTCAATATCACCTGATTATTACATAATTTGCAAATTTGTATTTTAGTATAAATACAGGTACGTTGTTGTTTTAAATTCTATTGTTCTGAAGATGACTAACAAGTTGAAATGATCATCAACAAAATATTTTGATAAACAAAATTTTTAAAAATAAAGTGGATTTTAAGCAAATAAAATGTGTTTAATTAATAATTCTTTGTTTGAAACATTTGTTTGTAAACCAAATAATAAAAATCTAGTTTCAATTTGAACAAAAGTTGTCTTTATAGAAAAACGAACCACGTTTATTGGATTTATTGGAAAAAAGCAACATTTGGGTCTTGAGTAGATGGTTCCGTAGGAGGCATCTTTTAAACCGTTTGAGATAAAACAAAAGTTTAAAAGTAAAAAAACGTTTCTTATAAAAAAATTAATAATTTTTTTTTTTTTTGAGGGCGCAAATTAGGACAAAAATTTGATGTCAATTTTACCAAAACTATAAAAGATAGGGAGTTGAAAATATGCAGGAAAATTTAATAAGTGGTATTGTGAAATATTTTTGAAGAACGAAAAAAAATTCTACAAAATACTAACGAAAATTTTTGAAGTTTTCCAAACACAAATAAATTGCGGCCGACAGATCGTCATAATTGTCTTGGTTTTTTGAAGTCTGCTAATTTATCAAAAAGAATGGAAGCACTGACATTTAACGCTTTTTATACAGATTGTTTCAACAATTAACTTAAAGTCAATTGATGAAATCACTAGTCTAAACTAAAGATAAGTTTGAATAAACACTTCTGTACCTTTTTAAGCATTTTTAGACAAAAAAAAAAAGAAAAAAAAAAAAAACATAGCGGGCTCTGGATGCAAATGCTTGCATTTCTATGCTAATGTTAAGCATTTCATTACCAAATTTTTTGTGGCTAAATTTTACGGAATTGGCGTCTTGAATATCTTAAAATTTATGATTACCTATTAACGCTAAACATGCCCAAAAATCTCCTGATTTTAAAATGTTTTCAAGTCGTTTTGTAGAATCGAGTAAATGATTTGTGCAGTTAATAAACTACTTATCACACAACTATTTTTTCGAGTTTGACCAATAAAAATAATGATGATGCTCCTTTATCCTACAATTAAACCATCTTCCCACAGAATCCCAAGAATTAATATTAAGAAGCGAAACAAAATACCACGAAGCATTAAATAAAAATTTCATCAATATAATAAAGAATGAGGTTAAAAAAAAAACGTAGATTTTTGATCAAAGATCATAATTCCGAAAGGGTATTTACCTCTTAAAAGACAACTTTACATACCAACTGTACACAATACTATAACACATAACACATACGAATACATCAATACACAACACACACATATACTACACATTGCGTACATAATTTATTCGTTAAATCATGTATACATTTTTTTTTATATATCATATGAAAAAAAAATTGCAAACATTTTGCACTGTTATAATTTTGATTTATATTTTGGACAAAAGGCTTAAATATTCAATGTAAAATATACATTATGTTCAACGATCGAGTTATTCGTTATGTGCGTAGTCATGGTAGGGACAATAAAATCGATGCCAGCGCTACCAGTGAACAATTTTGGAGTTAAAGGAGGCTGTTATGACTAATTTGCAATTCTTTACATGTTAATTTTATAGAAAATGTTAAATTAAAATTATTGAAAAACACTAATTAATTAAACTTAATGCATTAAAAATTGTGAAAATAAGAAATTAAATTGAACAAATATTATTTTTCAAATGTAAATTATCATAATTATTTATTTAAATTTGTGAAACAATAATATTAAATTTTCAATTTAAATTTTAGTATTATTTTTAGACTTTGACAGAAATTTCAAGCAACTTAACCTACTGTTTACTACATTTTTTATTTTCTAGCATTACACTTACTTGTTTTTGGTTCATTTAACTAGTGAAAAAAATGACACAATGACTGTAAAATTGTCACATATTTTTATGTAAATTTTTTTTATTATTACATATAATATTTATTTATATTTTTGTCTCTTGCTATAGGCATACATATAAAAACATACTCTGACAGCCTCCCGTAGTTCATGTTTTGTGTGGCGCTGCAGTCACACTCGAAGCGAATACGAACCAAGAGGATAAAATACAAAATTTTTTAATTTCACGACAAAAAGTCATTTTTTCCTCATCATAAAAAAATTCTGCTTGTTGAGAAAATACGATACGAATACCAAGCTTTAATCAGACTACACTTCAATTTTTGACACCGGATTAAAAATATTTTTAAGTTTAAAAGTTTCCAACAAGAAGATCCGAAAGTACATTATAAACCTACAATTAAAAAAAAAAAAAGAAGCTAAACTGTACGAGTTGTTGAAATTTTTCAGAAAAATTTGTGTTTCTCAAAATTGAGGTTATGTATCGGGCTAAAATTTATCACTTTTTTATGATTCTACCATCTTGATACCCGTCCGTTTCACTGGACTTAAAAGTAAAAAGCATCGCTTTAAATCCTTCACCTCTCTTAATCTCACTTATTCCCCTTCCATAACACTCTAAGGGAATTCTTTACACAGCTAAAATATATGTACAGTTTTCAATTTTTAAAGTGTTAAATATTCATAATTCATTGAGTATTCCAGAAAAGATAGCCATGAATTGTTTTAAATTTGCTATGTTAAATTTTTTACCGAAACCTTTAATTTATGGTTCAAAATGATGATCATAGATGGGGCAGTATAATGTCAGACTAAATTTTTAATTTTTGATTTTTATAAATTATAGCTCATGTGTTATTTTGATGTATGAGCTATATTGTAGTACAGTTTAATTCAAAACCATTCGCTAGTTTTTGCGTGAAAGTGTTACAAACAAACAAACATTCTTACTTTCACATTTTTAATATATAGGGATGTAACAACTAAAGGAGGAATTTCAACTAAATTCCTCCATTTTTCGAAAAGTTATCAGAGAAAGTTGAAAATATGATATTAATGCGGTTTTCTTAAGATTTTTATTCTATGTCCAGGGTTCGATAGTAGGCAATTTTGATGCAAAAATTCATAACAAATAATTTTTATTTTTATTCGCTTCAATCCGATCAATAAAAGCAGAGATATTCAAAAAAACGTCATCAAAGAAAACAATGTAAAGATATATTGTTCTAAAACCGTGTACAGAAGGTCATGCCACACGTTCTGGAACCGACAAAAACTCTTTGTTTCTGTTTTTTACAACGTAAGAAATCCATTTAAAAAAAATTAGCCTCCTGCCAAAATTTTGCGAATTGATTATTAAAATCCAGTAGATTTACCCCAGTAGTTCTAAAAAAAAATTCAAATACAAGTTGCTTTCTAGGCAACTTTACTTCTCAACAAACTAAAATTTTTCAAAAAATATTTTTTGTCGTAAAACTATAAAAAATTGTATTTTGCCCTCTTCTGGTAGCTCGATTGGTGAACACACTGTATAATTTATAATACATTGGTTGTATTTTGAGTGAAGGACGTGTTGCAAAAATTGCAAATACAATAAGATAAAATAAGATAGAAAACGTTATTTTATTATTTACACATATCATGTTGGATATTATATGTGCATGTTGTGAAAGACGAGTAGTATTGTTTGTCAGAATCTTAATGATACCTACTTTGTGAGTTGATGGAAATTTTCAAAAAATTAATTTACTTCACTTAAAGTTAAATACTTTTTTCTTATAAAGTAATTAACTTGAGTTAATACTTTAAATTAACTAAGATAAGGACAGCTAAGTTATCAAGACTGTTTTCAATATCCGCACATATTCAGGCAACTATTGAAGCAAATTTTAAACGTATTGGAATTTAAAGAAAAAGTCCGACGTCTTCTTGTCGATGAAAAGGAATTTTACCAAAACTTTTTAATATTTTTCAAATTTGCAAAGCTCTCTTCTTGGGCATATTAAGGATTAACTTTTCACTAAAAAAATTCGATTTTTAACTGTTTTTTCAATAAATTATTTATTTGATAATTTTTTGACATCTAACTGAGATAGATCGATTCGAAATAAAAAGTTTCTATTTATATAGTAATCTATTTTGTACGAAACTTTACAAAGCGTATTTTTGTAAAAATACGCTACTAATACAAAGCGTATTTTTGTAAAAAACTGTTTTTCACCAATTTTAGCCGCCATTTTGAATGTGATTCCCATTTTTAAAGTGTAAAAAAATAGCGCATTGAATTCTACGGAAAATTTTCGACTTTTTACATGAATTGATTTGCTGTATCTCGGTTACGAAAATTTAACATTTTGCTCAAAATAAATAGACTAGACAAGTAAGCAACAATAATAAATTTGGAAAACTTAAATGTACGGTAAATACTTTTCCTGAAAAGAAAATTACAGCTAACATACTTGCTTTTCCATAAAATGTTTTTGAAAATTATCAATTTTTCTTTGTATGAATCTATACTCTAACTTTATTTATTTTTTTATCAATTCAAAATGTTCTTAACTTGGATGAAATTTTCTGGAATAAATTTTTCAAGTTTTGGTAACTAGGAGCCTTAATCAAATATTGAAAACTAATTTGCATCGAATTTTGTTCAATTTTTATGAAATTTATCACATTAACTCGTAGTAATTGCAAATATATTTTCTTATGTTTAACTGTCTTATATCATTTCTTCTCTCCTCCGAGTAACAACATTCAAGAATTT
Source organism: Chrysoperla carnea (assembly GCF_905475395.1). NCBI lineage: Eukaryota > Metazoa > Arthropoda > Insecta > Neuroptera > Chrysopidae > Chrysoperla > Chrysoperla carnea. The sequence goes on along the minus strand of NC_058341.1, from coordinate 62,002,703 downwards.
TCTCCAAAATTATTTGTGTACCGAAAACTTTTCTTATAGGGCACTATAAACTTAAGAATAATCTCTAACCTTTTTGATTTAACAGCAGGATATTTGTTAAACGTTCAAAAGATATTTGTTAGTCGAATTGGATTTTTGGGTGGACTCAAAGTGAAACGGGATGAATAATCCATCTACCAAAATAAAGCATACCTTACATAACCCAAGTTCAACAAATGCCAGTCAACAGCTCAAAATAAAAATTGTGAAAATAGTAAAATTGCAAAGAACAAATTGTAGGGCTCCGGGTTATTTCCTTAAAAAGTAATGTAAATTATTTTTATCAACTAACAAAAAGCAATCCGTTTCGTTGAACGACTAAACAAGACATCTCAGTCATCTCACCACAAGTCATCTCACCACACGTAAGTTGAGTAACCTTAAATCCTGCTTAGCCCGGGGATGAAAGATCCAACTGTATTGCAAAGATAATTTTAAAAAAAACACAAAATATGTTCGGTGAAATATGACAAACAGTAGTAAATATCAAAAAATCTCTGCAGTATAAAGAATTTATTTGGCTAGTCTGTATATTATGTTGATAAAAAACCAGTTTAATTATGCAATATTGCCAAATATCGCGCATACAACACACAAAACTTGCTTCTACATGTACACAAATCTACTTTTTTTAAATATATACATACACATAACCCACCTCACCCCACTTCAGTGCTTCTGTTATGATCAATGTCCGTATCATCCACATATGTGTGTAATGTTTGTATACGATGCGATGATCATCTTTGTGCAAAAATCATCATTGTTCAAAATGTAGAATGCAACTTTATGATGTGAATAAAAAATATATGTTGCAAAAAAAAATATCACGCAATTTTATTTTATTTTTGTGATAAATCTGTTTTTAAAACTGATCTTTTAAAACGAGTTTTAACGTTCTTTTTTTCATTTTATTTAGGAATGAGTATTATTTGTGCGAACTTATTATTTGTTGAGTTTAATGATCTTTTTGGTAGAACTGATATATTGTTTAGAAAAATTTCAAAAATGATTTTTGTAAGAATCAAAGAAAATCCAAAGTATTATCAATGATAATAACTTAGAACTCTAGGTTTTTGTGAATTAAGTTTCATATTTTACTTCAATTTCTTAGATCCATGTTTTTTATAATATAAAAACATCTTTCGATAACTATGTAGTCATTATCAGTATTGATTAGCTAATCGCAATTACTCTTATTAATAGCGTATGTTACTTAATTTATACTTTAATTTTGATAGTAGAAATACGAAAAAATTTATTTAGGATATTGGGACAAAAAGTCGAAACTGAATATTTTATTAGGTTGCAGTATCTGGCTAGTATTTACATTACCATGATTCCATGGCTGGTTTTTCCACATTTTGGCAGTACCTACATTGATTAATTTGAAACCAATTTACAGTTAAGAATAAATAACTTATTACGGCGTAAACTTTACAAACGAATATTTAATCGGACCCTACATTCATTTGTCATATCCAAATTCCAAATTTAACGGCTGTTTCAAAACCATAAATGAAAATTAAAACTATGTATTATAAAAAATTTTCAAGTTTTGAACAGATTTAATTCTTCAAAACTTTTTTTGTTAAAATAGTATTTCTTTTTTCGAAAATTTTCATTAAATAGATATTTTTAATATGTTCGTTCCATTGGGATCATGCATTTTATTACCTTTCTAAAAAACTTAATTTCTTGTAAAACGCTACTTTACAAATCAAACTTAATGTCCTTCCAGTGAATTTCATATTGTTTTATTAGTGACAATTTTTTATTAAAAGGCTAAATGACCGAGCGGTCTAAGGCGTTTGCCTTGGAATGTTTGTTCATTTACACTTAGGTTGCGGGTTCGAATCCAGGCAGCGGCAGTGTTTACAATTTATTATTAATGGGAGTGGATAAGAACGAAGTAACCGATTCCACCCACATCAAAATGTAATTGTAAATATGTTTGTAATTAAATAAAAAAGATTAACAAATAATGATGTGGGTGGCCTCTGTTATAGGCGTATATGTCAGAGAAACGGAGGTTAAACCCCATTATTATTATTATTTATTATTAGTGGCAATAACTAAATGCAAACATATATTTGTTTTATTTTTATTATATCCAAAGAAACAAGTTTCATCACATTTTATTTTCAGACTTTAGATATTTATGCTCTATTTGTCCGAATCTATCTGGAGCATAGCATTATTTATGAGCATTTATGCATCATTTTTCCAAACCTTTCGAAAGGATACTGAGACCAGGCCATGTAAGGTGATTATTACTGGTCTATTTTAAGGGACACTGACCCAAATAAATACAAGAAAAAAGCTAATACTTTTAATTTTTAAGGTAGTAAGAGCGCCAAGGCAAGTTTAGACTTGTGGTTGAAATTAATTGTACCTTATTTTCAACTTTGATGATGAATTTTGTTGAATAACTTCATGAATGTAGACGAAAAATAAGAATACAATTTTTCACTTGGTTTTCGAAATATCGAAAGCTAAACAATTCAACAAAATTTTCATTTGGATATTTTGAAAATTACTCCAGATATCGAAAAATTATATTCTTACTTTTCGTCTTATATATTGTCAAGTTATAACATAATTCAGGTTTTTTCTTGTTTTCATTAATTTATTGAAGTTTAACTTTAATATAAATAGTTTTTTTTTCCCATCTACTAGTGTTGGAGAAATCTATGAAAAATTATCACCCATCTATCGTTTTCCAATAGGACCAATGTTTAATATGCCTACTTTTGAAGTCATTTATTTATTTAAATAATTGGGAAACACTCCCCAAAAATTTTCATAATTGATTTACACTTCGTCCAACTTCTTATTAAAAAATCAAAATTCATGTACAAGAAAAAACATTTTTCAATTAAAGGATAAAACCATGTAAATAAGTGAAATTAGTAATTTTGCGAATTTTTATTACTCTCTAAAATTAAATTAGTGAAATTTCACTAATTTTTGCAATTGAAATCCAGCAACCTAGAAATAGTGAAAATTCACTGAATGATTTAGTTAAAAAAGAAATCACTAATCAGTGAAAATAAGATTCACTAATTGATAAATGGAAATATATTTCACTAATTTATAAGTGAAAATTTAAATCACTAATTTGTGAGTGAAAGTAACTAATTTAATAGTGACAGTACTTTTCACTAATCCATTAGTTACATCAAACGGTTTATTGAAATAGTGAATTTTAAACTGACTAATACAATTAGTGACAAAGCAACTGCTAACTGATGAAAACTACTATTGAATTATTGAAAATTGAAATTACTAATTGAGATAGTGAATGTTTCACTAATTAATCTAGTAAAATCACTAATTTTACAGTGAAAAAATTTTCACTAGCTGAATTAGTGAAAATTTCACTAATTTAATTTTAGAGGGTAGGAATGTTAAGAATCCTTTTGCGTATCTATTGGAAAAATGATTATTAATTAGTATCATGTTTTGAAAATTTTCTTTTTAGTTTTAAAAATATTTTTAATATGATTCGTTCCATTTTTTGAATATTCAGGTCGATTTAGATACAAAAAAAGGATATCCGTTATAAACTCTCAAGTATTATATCACTTATGTAATTATATTTATTTTTTTAATAAAATCAGTAATTGATAATGCACAAATACTTACATAATATATGTAATGTGTGTAATATGTATGTAATGTAGATACATATAATATAATTATTTATGTATATTAAAATGCAAGTTCAATGCAAAATTCCAATTGTGAATTCAAGGACATATTTGTATACATTTATAAGTATAATAATATATTAAAATAATGAATGACGACATGCATGTTATAATATTTTATGCATACATTCAATTATTTAATTTTCTTATCATTAACAAGACTCACAAACAGAGACCGGAATCAAATCAGAACATTGGTCACTCTACTCTGTGTGTGTGTGATATTGTAGGAATGCAATTTTATTTTTTTTAAATAAATATGTTTTATCATATGTTGTCTCTTTGCTTAGCATCATAATATTATCAAAAAGAATATGGTTAACAAATAGAAAAGATGCATCATGATGTATAGGGTTGTCAATTCTAAGATTCTTCGAGATCACCGAAAATTGTTTTTTCAGAGATTTTAGAATTTTTTATTTATGAAATATTAATTAAATTTTCACCGCGAAAGATCAATCCTTTTCTCATTTAATTGCCCATTTACGAGTTATGTATTTGAATAAATAAACAAGTTTTCGTGACTGAAAACAATGTAAAAATAAAATTTTTAAGCCTAATAAAACATCCTCAACAAAATCATAAAAGTTATTGAAGATTAATTTGATTAATTCCATTTTCTTAAATTAAATTGCAAAAAGTCGTTTTTTTGAAATTGCGAAAATAATTCTAAAAATTTTCTAGGTTTTTCGAGTGTCAGTCAAAAGACCACAAGCTACCTGCAAATTTGTAACCCCTATCTTTTATAGGTTTGGAAAACTATCTAAACTTAGTCCTAATTTGCACCCACACCGGGTAAAAAATGATGTATACAAAAATAAGTTTCAAACTAAAGTTGTTTTGTTTTTATGAAGAACCTTTTTTACTTTTAGTTTTGCGCTATCAGTTTACAATATCCAATTGCCCTATGCTGCTCATTTACGAAATCCGACTTTTCACGTCTTGAGCACGCTAGAAATTACAGCTGAATATTTATTTTCGTTTTAGAGTTATCGCGACAGGGAGACAAACGGAAATGGACTAATTAAGTTTTTTATTAACAGCCATACCAAAATTTTGTTCGTATTATCAATATTTCTAAGCGTTATAAACTTGGGACTAAAATTACTATACCTTGATATATAATTCATATATATAAATCATACAAATTGGGAATTTTGTTAAAAATTAGTTTTTAGATCCAAGATTTTGTTAAGGAGAATGATTATTTAAGAATTTACCATTTTGCAGTTTTTACACCGTTTTACAAAACGCCTATTTTTACGTTTTTTCAAACCTATCGATTCCGATTGGTGTGTATTTAAATGTTTTAATAATAATAATATTAAATTATTAATTTTTTAAGCACAAAAATTATATTTTTTGCATAAATCTGGAGAATTCTTTACTTTGTCCGGAGACCAGATAGGCACTTCGAAAACCGGTGATTCCGGTCTAAAACTGAAGAGATGCCAACTCTTGAGTTGGCATCCGTTGGTTATTTAACCGGGTTAAAAATTACTGATTTTGAGATAACATTTTCACAAAAGATAATATAAATTCTGGACGTTTTTTTTAGAATCACGCATTATGTTGTGTGGTACCACAGTTCATACTTATGATACTTCTCCTTTCGGTCAAAATTTTCATATTTCATTAAAATTTTTTTTACTCATTATAGACCACACGGTGTTTTCATGCAATCAACCATCCTAGAAGTAAGTGTGGTCAATGTTGCTTACTTCAGTGATCGAGTGATAACCGTTGTTTACAATGTGGTGGAGCGTGACGCGAGTTCTATGATTTTTGTTCATCCAAAAAAGTGCTAAACGAGCCTAAAGAAGTTTTCACTTCAAAAAATTATTAACAACTGTAGATACGAACCTGAGCAAAATGTTTATAACGCGAGTCCTGACGGGTTAATAACAAAACTAAATAAGGTAACAAAATTTCATCATATTCAAAATATGAAAAAATTTTTTAAAACCATTTAAAACTCCTCTTGACCAACAAGTCCTAAATTACTTACAAAAGTTTGAGAAAATTTAATCTGAAATCATCATTTAAAACAAGAAATATATAACAGCATTTTTAAAATTCACATTGCATGCTGCTGGTTTTGTGATTAAATTGAATTTCAGGTTTGCGAATTTTTTCTTCATGAATGCATTTTAATTCTGTGTGTGTATTTAAAAAAAAAACAACAACAACAACCATTTAAGAGAAACCTGATTGGACTAGTTTTTCTGATGATCGATTTAATTCACTTTATTCTTGTATGTATACTGTATGTATATAATAATAGCCAGTGCACATAATATAAACTACTGTAATATGTGATCTGTTTTAAATGCAGAATATGTCTGTGTATATATTTCTGATGGTCATATGTTTTAAAATCCCCTTCTAAGAATACGAGTATGTATCACACATTCGATATTATTCAACCATTAAATTTGTTAAACATACAAATATCAAACAATTCGAATCATAATGTTAGCGGTTATTTAATAAACGTTTTTTATTTTTTTAAACAAGTATTAGTTAAAAACTTTTAAAAATATTTAAAGTTTTTTAAAAACGGCGATTTAAAAAGGTCCTTGAAATAGTAGGCCACTTAACAGTATGAAAACAAGTGAAAATAAACAATTGACTGAGTAAATTGTTGAAATACCATGTAAAGACAGAGTTGATTAATCAATCGTTTGTTTTTCTACGTCATATAAGTAAAGATGCGGTTAAAACATTTAATACATACATACACACTTAAGGAAGTTCCCTCACCAGTAATAGAAAAAAATAAATTAGTAGAAAATGATCCAAATTTTTAGTATGTTGTAGTTAACGATACATATTATTAAATCAAAAAAAAATTTGGGTATCTTATCGATCAACTAAGAGAGTAATTAATTAATTAAAAATACACTAAATAACATAGCATGATATTAGGATGGTATGTTACTTAGTGTATTTTTAATTAATAAAAACTCTCTTAATTGATCGACAAGATACCCAAATTTTTTTTTTATTTAATAATATGTATCGTTAACTACAACATACTAAAAATTTGGATCATTTTCTACTAATTTATTTTTTCTATTACTGGTGAGGGAGCCTCCTTAACTGATGTTCTCATACAACACAAACTATATAATTTGCGCCTCATTTGCGATCTCACGGGTAAACAGTGATGTCTGCGAAAAAATGTTTCAAACAAAAGTTGCTTATTTTTTTATAAGGAACATTTGTACTACATTTAAATTTTTGTTCTATCTCTAACGGTTTACAAAATTAATCCAATTGACCTATGTTGCTCATTTACGAACTCGACTCACATTTTATGTCTTAAGCACACTATAGAAATTTCAATTTGGTATCTTTTTTCGTTTTTGAGTTATCGTGTTGACAGACAGACAGACGGACAGACAATCGAAAATGGATTAATTAGGTGATTTTATGAACACCTATAGCAAAATTTTGTTCGTAACATCAATATTTTTAAGCGTTACAAACTTGGGACAAAACTTAGTATACCTTGCATATTTCATATACATGGTATAAAAATGTCTTCAGTATTAAGAATGTATGACAACAACGTTTGATTTAAAGGCTCAATATTTGTAATTAGTAGATTTTTACTCAAAGAATATATGGTTAAAATTTCACGGTTTCTGTTATAAAGAAATCTCAAAAAACGACATATTTTGTAGGTTCTTGAAAATTTTCAATTGAAACGAATGAACAAAAATATAAAAAAATGTTTAATAGTAAGTAAACGTATTAGCTATGACATAGAAATGTCATTGATCCATATAAGGGATGTATACGTTTCGGGTTGAAATTATTTTTTTCTTATTTTCCACTTTGTCTTTTTAAGAAAATATATATTTCATTCTTATTTTTCGTCTTATATCGTCAAGTTATAACATTCACTATCAAAATTGAAAAAATATTTTTTTTTAGTTGTTTACCTGGAATTACTTCGTCATGCTCATACATCCTTAACTTTGCTGTAAACGGAAAAATTAAAAAAATGTATTTCAACCAATCATTTATCATATCTTTCTCGAAAAGATTCAAGAAAATTCCTTTTAATAAGAGTGTCAATTTTCCAACACTTCCACCATGATTTACACAGTCTCTCCAAATTGAAGTAGGGGTTTGAAAATTTATAGAACGCATATAATCCAAATGTTCATAACCGTACAAATTTTAGAGTATGCACCGTATTAAAGTTGTTGTCGTGTTACAATGTTGACAAAAGTTTTGGATTAAATGCGTGGTTTATAAGAGTATATAAGCTTGAAGTGAAATAACATATAATTTTTGTCTAATACTGTACTACACATATATTCATAAAACATACTGTGTACGATCATTTATTTAAAATTCTACCACTACAATTATTTTTGTTACAATCACAATATTCTAACTACTTTCGAAATGAATTATACATGGTAAATTTTATTTTCTACATTTTTGGTTATTATAAAAATTCCAATTTAACGAAGAATAAATCAATAAATTTTCATAATTATAAACAATAACTAACGATGCTCTATTTCGTAAATGAGGTACAAATGAACTTTCTTCTTAGAATTTTATCTTGTAATATCCCGTTGCTCTTTTAATGTGGTAGTTTTGGATCACACCATATCATATCAATAATAAGAAACAAATAATATTTACAACATTTACTATTTCTGATAGTTAAAAGCTTTTACTGCCATACCCGACTAGAATAACGGAAAAGTTTATCCAGTTACATTGTATATCAATTGTGCGTACAGCGTAGGTTTTATTTGATATAGAAGCAAAAAAAAAATGTCAAATCTATTTTTGGTTATAATTTACCAGGAAACACATTTTTCCAATAAAAATATTTTTTCATTTGTCATAACATTCATTTTCTTGTTGTAATAAAAAAGGAAAAAAATCCGTTAAGCATGTTTTGGATGACCTGGTATACGGTTTCGTAGTAATTGATCAATCACGAAAACAATTTTTTTATTTAGATACCTTGACAAGCTATTTTAATTTGAAAAATGATTATTTAAAAATTTTTTTCTGAAATTATTTAACTTAGCCAGATTAGTCCATTTTAAAGTTAGAGTTCTTGTTCAGAATAATAAAGGAAACTTTGAGAAACTTGTAGAAATAAGTATAATATAATTTTTGATTCCTGTTTAAGAACAAGATTGAAAATCATTCATATTTTCAAAATTGAAAATATACAATTCATACAATTTCACAAACTTATTAATAAATTTATAATTTTTCTTTCACGAAATAAATTAAATTTCCTCAGGATAAGGTTACAGGAACGTTGATTTTAAGAACGTTCTCAAAAAATCACGTTTTCTTAGGATCATTTTTAAGTCGAGCAAATCCATTCTCACGACGTGTTTAACATATTAATCCTATTTTGAAGTGTTTTTAAAGGTATGCTTTATTATGTATCAAGGCTAATTTTTTTAAGATTAATTTGGAAAACTAATATTTATTACTTAAACTTTTTTAATTATCGTACACTTTTTATATTTTTTTTATCAAGTGAATGTACATTTATAATATGAAAGTTTTTCTGTGAAAAACGAACGAAAAAAAAGTGAATACAATATCCTATGTGGCTCTAGTAAAAGGGCGGTTAAACTTCGTTAATCGTTGATAATAAAAATTCTATTTGCACTAAAAAATTCGTGAACCGCAAGGATAAAAAAAAATTCCCGTTATAGTTAGTTAACAGCCCGTTGATAATGAGTATAACAAAAAAGCGAAATTGATGAAAAGCTTGAAAACAAAATTTGATAGTTTTAAAAGAAATGGAAAATGGTCCTTTTTTATATCTACATACCTTTCAACTGAAAAAAAAAAGATAATAACATTTTCTATTAATATCACACAAAAAGCTATTAGAAAAAAAAAAATTTTTTTTGCTTTCAAATTAAAGAAAATTGCTGAGTCGAGGTTTGGAATTAACGATTATGATTGCTAGAGACACATTGCCTGTTTGTCAGCGTACCATGTTAGTGGTTTTTATGTTTATGATGACAACTTTCTGTGTGTGTGCATGCAATGATAGAAAAAACCTAAAATGATTATCGAATACGCAATTATTATTTTCGATATCCCAAACGAACATTAATATCAAATTTATGATTGTTTTTAATAAAATAAAAAATAATTTAACAGTACTTTTATTTTACGATAATTACAAATAAAACTATTGGAATAAATAAATGGTACTAATCTCGAAATTAAACTCGCGAAACGATTATTATGTGATTTTTTTGCTTTCAAAGAAAATATCATAAATTGCAGAACAAACATATTAAAATAAATGGCGAAATGAATTTAATAACTTTCATTTCATTAACTATTAACAACTAGATAGTTAAAAGTCGCCTAAGGCGTCCGTTATAAAAAACAGTGAATATAACAAACACTTTAATTTAATATATTACGAAATATTATTTAAAAATTCTTTACAATTTTATATTTATCTATCGACATAAACAAATATATTCAGATTCATACAAAACTGTTGTTAGATATTACCTCAAAGCATCTAGAACAGGCTATGGATGGGGTTGAGTCTGCAAAATATGAGTACCGCATTTTGTCAATTGATTCTTGATCAGAAAAGCTTAGATTAATATTGTGAATCTTGGCAGAAACGCTATTGATCCAATTTTTGTATACCCCTCCCAAAAACAGTTAAATGACATTCTTTTGAATCAAATAAAAGTTACTCTTGAGTTATTCTATGAGTTATTTAACGTCAAGAAGGCTCTTTGTGAATTTTTCGTAAACTTCTTGGTTTTCGAGATATTAACAGTTTAATATTTCGAAAAACTCCAAAAAGTTCATTTTAAAAGCTAAAAAACAGGGCATAAAATTAGATTTTTGACTTAATCAAAATTCTAAAATAATGTTTGAATATCCTTCAATAAAGATCTGAAGACTAATACAGGTTACTTCATTCTAAAGGCTCATTTTTTAATTCTTTTAAAAAGATGTTTAACTCCCATTATTAACAATGAGTAAGACAGAGACACTAAATATTTCAGTCTTACACATTGTTATTAATAAGAATTATCAATAAGAACATCTTCAAAGAATTAAAAGTTGAGGTTTTAGAATTAAAGAATCTGTAATTTCTCTTCAGAACATCATAAAGGATGTTCAAACATTATTTTAGAATTTTGATAAGCTCTAAAATATAATTTTAAGACCAGTTTTTCAGCTTTTAAAATGGCCTTTTTGGAGTTTTTCCAAACATTAAACTGTTAATATCTCGAAAACCAAGAAGTTTACGAAGAAATCACAAAAAGCCTTCTTGACGTTAAATAACCCATAGAATCAAGAGTAACTTTTACTTGATTTAAAAAAATGTCATTTAACTGCTTCTTTGGAGGAGGAGGGGGGTATACAAAAATTTGACCAATAGAGTCTCTGGCAAGATTCCCAATATTAATCTATAAGCTTTTTTGATCAAGAATCAATTGACAAAATGCGGTACTCATATTTTGCACACTCAACTCAAGTAGCTGATAAAAAATTTTTTATTTTTCATTTTCCAATGAAAGATATTTTATTAGTTTTTACAATTGATAACATTAGTTGTATAACAATTAATTTCTTTTCTATTAAACTATATAACGAATCGTAGAAATTACTAGATGATATGCAACAGTAGGGTGGTTTCAGTCGGATAGCAAGCTAAATAATTAAACAAAATTTTCAATTTTCAATGTTTGAAAAGTACTCTAGATATGGAAAAATTTGATTCTTACTTTTCGTCTTATATTGTCAAGTCATAACATAATTCACCATTAAAATTATTTAAAAAAAAATATTTTTCCATTACCGTGCGCATACATCCTAAATAAGTCGAGTCCAGATAGTTTTTTGTTTTTAACAATTTATTAAGGTTTTAACTTTACCTTAAATAGTTTTTTTTTAATTTCCACCGACTAATTTTGGAGAAATCTTTGAAAACATATCATCCATCTATCGTTTTTAATTTTTTTAGTTAAATAATTGGGCAAACTCTCGCTAAAATTTTCAGAATTGATTTAGACTTAGTTCAACTTCATATTTAAAAACGAGTCTTTTATCCAAAATTGTCCTGGCGCTTGTAAATTCTTAAAAGTTAAATATATATTTTGGTTATATCATATGCTGATTTTTAAAAACTGGCCTTGTTTTAATATGAATGGTTGATCTTATTTCATTTGGGAGCAATTCGGTGATATTGACAAGACAATCGACTAAAAATGGTGTATTCAGAATCAAAATTAGGTCTGTTACAAACTAATTATCGAATTTTTAAGTGGAAAACGATAGATAAAACATTACTATTTGGAAATAAAAATAGTTAGGTATTATTATTTCACGAATTCATATATATTGTAAAATTTGTTACTAAATATTTGTTAGAATGATTTTGAAGCTAGAATAATTCGCAAACAATAGATACACAAAATAATGGTATGGGTGGATACTAAAATTTTATACAAAATATACGAAACTATCTAACAAACATATATAAACACAGAATAGAAGAAAGGAATACACACCTCGATAAACATGTCGAAAATGATTATCGACATTTGTGAAATGTTCATTCGTTAGTTAGAATGTTATCTCAAGTGAAGCGTCAAAACATGCTCCAACCTCCAACCACTTCCAACGTTCTTTCTTCGTTCACTAATAATATATGGTTATCTTTCTCTATTAAGGTCTTATAGAGGTTGTTTGCCGTTGTTGATGTTATTGTGATTATGATGATGATTATTATTATTTTTGTTGTTGTTGTCGTGATACGAACGAAGTAAAGAGATTTGTGTGATTGAACGGGTACCGAATAATAAGAGACATTACAAGGATAAAATAATTTTTTAGTGATTATGTATAGAGTGGTACTATTTGGTTGAAATAATAATAAACAAATAATAATAAATACAATTTTTAAATAAATTGGTACTTTAATAGTGGGACTTTCATTATCCACCCTTATGAGATTGAGATTATACCCTAAATTTTGCAAAGTTTAATTTAATTTCTCGAATTATCTTAGTTGTAAACCATTGCTACTTTAAATGAACATCGTAACATCATAAACGTATTCTCTATAATATTGCTCTCACCTAAATTTATGATAAAATGACAAGAAAAAAAGTTATTAAGCAAAAAAAGAAATTTTTGATTTTGTTACTTTTTTGCTCATAACTTTTTAAATTTTAAGTTTATCGCAAAAAGTCACATAAACAAAATTGTAGCCACAAAGATTTGCTACATATTATGTCTTTACAAATTTTTTAAGATATCAATAGTTTACAAGATACAGCTAAAAATATGTTTCCACCCCTTTTTCAAGATGGCGGGCGGGGGACAAGGGCGCCAACCCCACAAACTTGGGGTTAAGGTTGTATTGACCTCCCCTACATGTTCCACAAATAAAATCGCGTCCTCCCGAAAATGTTCAGTTCGGCTCTAAAATTGTAACATTTCAATCGACTAATATATCTGCTAAAATTTAGATTTTTAACATACGAACCCTATACTAACCTATATTGCATGTTTTCTAATACAAGGTATACCATAATTAAGATAATATACTTTTTAATGCAGAATATAGTTCTGAAGAGTTTCCAAGTTCATTACTATTTGATCTGATGAACCCATCGGAAGATATAATTTTTCGTTGATTTTAGTAATTGTATCAATTTAAAAGTGACGAGCAAAATTACTCTCGGTTTTGCAGTCTTGGTCTTGCAAATTTTTCAAGACAAAAACCAATATAATATCACTTCGACAAGACTAATATCAAGACCATACCTATACGAATCAAAACCAAGACTCAACTTTGCAAGACTGAAACCTAACTTTGTAAAAGTAAAAATTTTTTGCGAGATAAGACTCATAGCAAACCTTCACCAAATTTATTGTTGAAAATAATTAATAAAACCTGTAGAGAATTTTTTAATATGCTAAAAATGTGGAAAGTAGATTAATTTAGAATAGCTATTACTCAGAAATTGCATTAGCTAAGACTCAGAAATTCTGAAACAATACAATAAGACTCAATCGAAACTTAAAATTTCAAAACATGGTTAATGAAAGATCAAAAAGAAGACTTGATTGACCTAGACCAAGGAGTTTATTTCTGCCAGACACCAAGATTCAATTCTGACCAAGATACAATCGCCAAGACCAAGACCAAAACTAATAATGCAAGACCAATAGCAAGTTTAAGATAACTACGATCTTGGTCTTGATCTGGCTCAGCACTAACATTTAGAACAATAAGTATAATTACATGTTCTTTTATGTGATTACATTTCAAATTTCGAAGATTTACGAAGAAGATTTGTAGTAGACATCATTGTTTTGGGAAAACGTGAAAAACCATAATTGCAAATATTCGAGCACTTCTACAAAATTACCACAAACTATAGATTTTTGTGTACATTTTTTTCAAAATAGGTTTTTTAACCTTCTCAAGTAAAACAAAAGAAAATATAAAACCTCATTCTCAAGACCCAACCTATGAACAAAACCATTTAAAAAAATAGTAACGAACAGACATAGGCCATATATTACATGGCAGACAGACAGACAAATAGACGAAGCGAGTAGAAAGAGGTACTCTATACAAAAGCTTTTGTGTGTCGTACGTACATACATACATCCGCAGACAGATCGATACAACAGTACAAAGACGCGTCGCGTTGCGTACAAACAATACGCGTATACGTAATTTGTATATATATATATGTATAGCAGCCGTCCGTGTCGACGACAACACACACTACTCTTCTCGATTCGAGAATGGCGGCGACGTCAAACCTCCTTTATATTATATCTTGACGTCATTATCCACTAGTGTATACACCACACCCGTTCCTACCCCTCGCGCTCATCCGACCCCAAATGTAGTAGCTTTACGGCACTATATACTAAAATCCTATATTATAATACACTTTAGAATATTATTATTTCAAACAAGTCCTAGTCGAAGTTGATATAGTCTTTAGGGATCAGACGAACAACTTTCTGATTCATTTAACTATATGGTATTCATCAATTAAACGTAAAATATTTTCGCAAATAAAGGACAAACAATTACTTTGAGATTAGGCGTAACAGGTCAATCATAACATAAAACACGCAAATATTCGGAGGAGTTGCTGGCACAACAAAATTAAATAAAAAATCATGGTAATAAAGAAACAAGTGTTGCATCTTTGAAATTTCCAAGAGTTGTTTATAAGGTTGTACAAAAACTTCGTACCAAAAAATCGGAAACTAAAAGGGATACTTAACCCGCTTTTTTCAGGAGTAGGTAGTTGGGGTGTTTTAATCAGTTGCTTTTACAAATTACAAAAAAAGAACTTTGCATCAAATAAATAAGTTCAAATAAAAGTTCTAAGTGATTTAATTGTGCACGTTAATCTTTTAAAATTCCGAAATTTTTTAAAGAATTTTCTAGAATTTTTAATCAAATTAAAAAGGACCTATCTTGTAAACCGTTAGAGATAGAACAAAAGTTTAAATGTAAGAGTTATATGTTATAAAAAATAAACAATATAATTGTTTGAAATATTTTTTCGTAAACATCATGGTTTAGCCGTAAGGGCGTCTAGAAAATATGTATTTCATTCGTTTTTTGAGAATGTTCCACATGACCCTATCATTACAGTTTCTATCTTTCATAGAGAAGTAGATACCAAAGTTTTGTCCTAATTTGCACCCTAACGGGTAAGCAGGGATGTTTACGAAAAAATATTTCAAATACAAGTTGTTAATTTTTTTTTGTAAGGAATAACTTTTTTATTTAAACTTTTGTTTTGTCTCTAGCAAGTCCAAAAAAACATGTGTAAAATTAAATCAGCAATACTTTTATTTGATCTTATTTGAAGCACCCCTCTGAATGTTCGATTTTTTGGTACGATTTTAAAACCTGATAAATAAAGTGTTGGAAATTTCAAAGATGCCGAACTTTTTTCCTTTCAGATATTCAGTATCATTGTAGGTAGTCTGCATTGTTTAGCGTGATGAAGTAATGAATCAGAGGAAATCATTGTCAATTTAAGGAATTTGGAAAAACTTTAAAATATTATTTATCAATTAATTACCCTTTTATACGTCTTTTGTGAAAAATTCATATCGATTCTCTCTCGAATTAATTCTTGATTCTCTGTACGGTTTATGAAAAATTAACTATCAAAGTCCGTGTTTTTATTTAACAAAGAGCATTTATAACAAAAATCGCGAATTCGATAGTTTCCCATAAACCGAACAGAGAGAATCGATATAAATTTTTTCACAAAAGATGTTTTAAAATTGATAAATACAATTTGCATATCATTTTCATTTCACTTTATCACATAATTTTTTAACTTGAAGATCTTATTAAATTTTAAATAGTTAAATGTAGAAGGTTTACCAATTGTGGCGTTAGATTTACAGGGGGTTTCTAGAAAATGTGACATGACCTGACAGAGGAAGAATGAAATGTCCAAAAAGGCAACCTATTAAATGACGTCCTTAACGACTGGCTCCTAAGCGTATCATTACTATTAACGTAACTATAGGAACAAAATTAAAATGCACAAATATTATCGATTAATATTTTGTATTTTTCCGTAAAATCCATATGTCACGGTAAATTTTAAATTGGGACGTTGATAAACTTGAAAAATTAATTTTTCCCATATTTGCTCAATATAATCTCCTCACTTCATAACGTAAAGAAATAAAAAAATTATCGATTTCTTTTTTCGGGGTGAAAGCAAAAACTTTCTGCTAGAAAATTAACAACTAGTCTACGTACCCTTTTCACAAAATTCGTCACACAAATTCACTTTTTATTCGGAGAAATGTGTGTATGTTTGTTTTTCATGTGAAAAATTTACCAACTCGTAATATGAGTGCATTGTACGATTTATTGCTACTGTGTGAAAAGTTATACAACTATGTTTTGGGAAACATTTTTTTTTCTTTGTATTTTCGGCTCATGATGATATAAGGAAATGATTATTTTTTGTTCATTCTTTAAATGAAATAAATTGAAACTCATTCAATTTCGAATGAATTTTTTTCTTTTTTGAATTTTTTATTATCATTGCTATTTTTTCGATCAAAATATGATCGTTGTAGAAAATTCAATGAATAGAATATAATTTTTTCCTTGTTTCTACTTTTTATCGAATAATTTCTAAGAAAAAAATAGGGACATAGATGACTTGCTCAGAATATATACACTGAAAAAAAAATTCTTAATATCAACCGATATGAGGTTGTCTCAACTTCGACGCGATATGAAATATGGCGAATGGGGATACGAATGTGATACAACTACCATACGGGGTTGAGCGCTGTAGTTAACACAACCACATGGATACAAAATTCAAATATTGTTGTTTTGAAATGCAAAATAGTTTTAAACAATCTTATTTGATTGATTCTACCAACTATAAATATTATAATAAAATACTGATGTGATTGATACAACCAAAATTTTGATACCTTCAGCCATTTTCCCAAAAATCGGGGAAAACGGCCAAATATATATTTATATGCTACTTAAACATCTTGCAACTAATTGATTTTATAAAAAAAATTTCAAACAAAAAAAAAAATGTAGTGTAAAATTTCGACATCTTTAGCCGTTTTCAAAACGATCAATTTCATATATTTTTCGTTAATTATTCAATCATAAAGAGAAATATATATAAAATTGTTCATTTTGAAAACGGCGGAAAATATCGAAATTGTTCACTCTAGATTTTTTTCAGGAAAACAATTTTCCAATAACTTTGGTTTGAAAATTTTTTTTATAAAATCAATTAGTTTCAAGATATTGTTAATTAGCATATAAATATATATATTTGGTCGTTTTTATCGATTTTCGGTAAAATGGCTGAAGATATCAAAATTTTTTCAGGGAACAAAATTTCCGACAATTTTTGTTTGAAAACTATTTTTCATAAACCTAATGGTTTCCGAGATATTGACCAAAAATAGTTTTTTTATGTATACAAAGCGTCAATTAACACAACCCTAGCACTTTTGATATTGCGTGTTAGAAGGGGTCTTAAACTACATGCCAAAAACTTCCTTTTTTTTCCTTTGAATAAATTCATAAAATCGCTTAGTTTCAATTACTTTGAGCGGCCCATATTAGCAATAGTTATGGCAGACGAGTCAATGCAGTTATACCAGTATTGTAGTAAACGCCATCCCAGGTAAAAAGGCAATAGCTTACAACACATTTACCTTCAAAAGAAACTGAATTTTCGACGCACCCAGAGAGATTTTACTATAAAATTTTGAACAGAATATTATTAAATTGAATGTAAAAATTCAATTAAAAAAAAAAAGTATAAAAATAGGAAAAAAAAACGATAATTGTAGAAGCAAATATTTTAACTAAAAGATATTTTCTTTTTTTGGTGTTGTTGAAAACGCAAACACAAATCCTGATAAAATATTCAACACAATATTTATCAATTTTGTTTATTTTCTGTTTGGTTGATTTTTTGAGAAGGGAGAAATATTGAAATGAGAACAACACACAACCAAAACGCACATATATTTTGGTGGCGTCTCTATCGAAGTGTATGATACCATACACAATGTTTATTTGAGAAAATATAGGGACGCAGTTATCACTCCGAGAGTTAGTAACAGTTAAGTATATAGTTCGACGTGTGTGGGGGTAGCTTCGAGCATCTTTAAACTTTTTGGGTCACTAAATCGTAATTTTTAAGTTTGTTTTTTTTTTTAACAAGATGAAATCTAGTCCAATTGTTTTTAAAGAATTTTTTGTTGCAAAATAAGATTTTTAAGTTTAATTTTCAGGGCATTTTTATATTTGGCAAAAAATCGTTTGAAAAGTTATTGGAATACTTTTCAACGTTCCATACAAGAACGTGCATGAGTTTGTTCATCAAATTTATGAATAAATTAAATGAAAATTGTTTCAAGCTTTTTAAGGATATATGCAAGATTGAATAATACTAGATATTTCAATAAATACATTTTTTGATTAACAAAGTTTTCAAAAATCGCAAAAAATTCCTAGGTCAACAAGCTTTTTATTATTATTTTATCGTTCAAAGTTGGCTGAAAAAATTATGAATAAATAAGTTATTGGATTTCTATATCAAAAAATCTAGAGTGTGATAAAAAAAACTATCTAAAATATTTAGTTATAAAAACAAAATTTTGATTTAATAATGAGTTCATCGAAGATGTAACATTTGATGAACAGAGACAACTATAGTTAGAGTATTGATGATTGAAGAGAGATATTTATATTATCAAATTAATAAGCAGCACTTGCACACAATATATTATATATTTTTATAGCGTGGTATTGTAAAGCTAAAAATAACACATTATTTGACTACAAAGCACGTATTTGACCCAGTTTAAGGTTGAATAATCTTGACTCAAAAGATTACTCGATGGGTACCCTGTGAGTACCCACAAAACATAAAAATGTCCTCATTGCCCAAGGTGATATCGAACTATAAAATCTATTGCTTTAATTCCTGGAGTATGTGCGCTTGAGTAACGGGTAATAAATTTTTTGAATATAAACAACAATATCTTATTGATACGAATTTATTAACAATTTAGATAAACTAAATATTTGTTTTTGTACTTGTAAATTTTTGCTACATAAATTTTCCAATACAAAAAAAAATCCAATTTTCTATAACTGCCTAAAACTAATAACAATAAAAATCAATTTTCAGAAATAATTTTCAATTTTGACTAAAATGTAAATAGTCCAAAAGGTTCCGTAGAAGACATCAGCTTTAAAAACATTTGTTGATGAAAATGTACTCAAATGAAAACAAATTTTATGAGGATGTACCATAAAAGCAACGAATTTTTCTTTTTTATATTTCTTAAAACATAATGATTGCTGAAATTTTAAGTGGAATGTTAAGTCAAGTAAAATGACTGTAACGATACATGTGTAACGAATGCTCATATTAACTTTACTAAATTCTTTTTTTAATGTGTTTAATGATACATGCTCCATTTCACTATTTTTTATACATCGAAATCATTTGCATAAAATGTTTTCCAAAATATTAATTTTTTCTTATTCAAATATATTTTCTCTCTTCCATTTTCATATAGATTTTACAACTATAGACAAAAAGTTTCTATTTTTTGTAAAATCTAATGAAAATCAAAATGAGCTATGTTCTTTCTTCATTGAAAGTTTTTACCAAAAATAAAATTGTATTTTTAAAGTTTCTACAATTTATGTACAATTTTTTTTATAACAAAATTAATTTGCTGGGTTCTGAAGAAATATATTTCCACTTACAATAGAATAACTTTGAAATAATATTCAGCAATTTATGTAAACATTTTACAAAATATGTTATTTGTTCAAATTATAATTTACAGACGAAAATATCGATAGTAAAATAAAATTATTTTTCTTAATTTGTGATTTTTGTACAAATTTATATCTCTATCCCTATAAAATATAAATGTTAAAGAGTTAAAGTAAGTTTGCTTGTTTATTTTGTTTGTCACGGTTTCACACAAAAACTACTGAATGGATTTTAATGAAACTTGACAATAATATAACTCATACTTCAGAATAAAATATGAAGGGTGAGGGGGGGGGGTAGTTTTGTCAGAATAAAACATGAAGGGGAGTTTTGTGACGACTCATGTTAAAATTTAAAATACAAAATTTATATATTAAAACAAAAAAAAATTAATAAAGATTAAAATTGTTAACTGCTGTTTAATTTTAATTATTTCTATTAAATTATAAAATATATGACGTCACACCTAAGGAGGGGGGCCTCAAAAAATGAGACCATCCAATGAATTTTTGTGACCAGGGAGAGGGGGGAGGATTAAAAATCGTAAAATTGGTGCGATGTAATTAATGGATGACCCCACAATGTATTAAAAAAAAAAAAAACAATTTAACAAATTTAATTTATTTTTTGACATTATCAGAAAATACTTGGTGCCACTATTTTAACAGGTGTCGGAAAAGGAGAAAGTGTTATCATACCTCGAAGGCCAATTATACCCACTGAACTACCGTTTCAATTCAATTGAGTTCAATTTCCAACCAAGATCAGTTTTGCAACTATACCGTTAACAAAGCGCAAGGGCAAACATTGCAGGTAGCAAGCAGGGGTGAATTTGAAAAAGCCATGCTTTTCCCATGGAAACCTATATGCAGCTTGTTCGCGTGTGTCCAATGCCCAAAATCACAAATTTGCACCAGACGGAAAAACATAAAAGTATAGTGTTGCACCGTTATTCAAGGGCAAAAACACGGTCGAAGCCGCAGGTAAAAGCTAGTAAAAAATATTTATTCCTGAAACTATACTTGTGGGATACTTGTCTATAAGGAATGTGCCCGATACATACTTATTTTTATGTATACCTGATTCAAATGAAGTTTGAAATATTTCGAGTATACTTTCTAATGTGAATAAAAATCATTAAAACAGTTAAAGCAATCAATCATTTCCTAAATTGTTTATATAACATTAAAATTCGTAAACATATGCTTGCTTGTTATTTAAAGGTTTAAAACTATATTAATAATATTCTAATGTGTTTCGTTTATAATTTTGCGTTTCGTATTTAGATTTTACACAGTTCGAAAACTATTTTAGTGTAACATTATGACTATGATTATGATTATACTGTATAGTGATGTTGAGAGAGATAGAAAGCTTCATTGTCATCATATTCTCTGGCAACATCAACAACGTGAAGCACAACAAGGCAGCCGCAACCACAGCAGGCAATAAACTTGTACGATAGTCGATAGATATAAAAACAATTTCACTTGGTTATTAGTCAGTCACTTCAATAAACAACACAATTATCAAATACAAATATTGTTCTAAAAAATTTTATGCAAAGCGTATAAATAGTGATCGAGATGTCTCAGTCTTCATGAATTTTCATTATTCTCAGACAAGATGACTTTTCCAGATTTTCCAAGTGAAAATAAGTCATTATTACTTTTAAATTGCTTTGAAAGCAAGAAAAACGAAAATTTTACGAAATAACGAACAAAGCAAATCGTAATACTAAATATTTCTAGTAGATAGTAATACTAAAGTATTACTGTCACATGGGCCTTTTCTTTTGAAATAAAAAAAAGGCGCATGTGATAGTAAAAAAGGTGCAAAAAATAGCCATATGATGTATCATGTTATTGGTTTTCACAATTATAATAATAATAATGGGTTTTAGCCGCCGTTGTTATCCGAATTTATTTATTTAATTAAAATGATGTGGATTGAGTCGGTTACTTCGTTCTTATCGAAGCGACGACATTGTGATCCTGAATTCCAACTCACAACCTCCCAGTCGCTTAATGAAAATAAAATAGTTTGAAAATCGATTTTTTTTGGAAGTTATAAGATACAAAAAAATTATAGAACTATTTGAGATTACCTTACATGATGTTAAAACATAAAATTTGAAATTTACCTGAAACAAAAAGAAAAATTATGAAATAAATGAATCAAATTCAAAACTAAAAAAATAAATCGGAAAATTGAGATTTTTTATTCAAACATACATTTATTTATCCGATAAAAGGGGACATAGTAATATAATATGGACAGGTCTTTTTAATACAATATCATGGAAACACGTTCGTCATATTTGATGTTCGTGTATCCCGGCCTAAATAAAAAATATCATTTGCTCCATATTTCATGGGTATTCTTTTATCCTTTATAAAGAAAATTATAGCAAACGGCAAGAAGGTTTTTCCATAAAATTCATTTTAAGTGATGAAATGAATGGTATTTGTGTGATATTTCTCTAAATATTTAGGCATTAAATATTTCAATTAAGTTCTAAGTTCTAAGTTCTAACAGAATCTACTGTCAAAATTTGAAACGTAAGTTTAAAATACTTCCATACACTCATTTTTTTTGGAATACTTTTATGAGCACGATTTTGTAAGAGCGTCGGGGTTTTAGTTTTTGAACTTTATTTTATTAAGTATAAAAATGCACATTTTCAAAGAACAACAAAAAAATCAAGAACGTTTCCAGGTGTTCAAGGACCGCTAGACATCCTGATTAAGGCACACTAGACTGGTCAAGAACATCAAAGCAGAAATTCTGATAAAAAATTATATGTTTTATTTTAGAAAATCATAGCATGTGTTAATCGTCAATTTTGATGAAATTTTCAGGGATTTCGGTAAAAAACAAATAAGCAGTATTTAACCCAATAAAAAACCAATATATAATGAAAAAGTAAGACACTATTTGCTATAAAAATCTGGAGCACCAAAAAGTTAAATGTGACTAGTACCCTGCTCGTACCTTCTAAAGTTTAGGTAGGAACATCATATATTTTTAACAAGCTTTTTAAATTTGAAACTTTTTAAAATCAGAATCAAATAAAGAAAAAATTTAAGCTCTCAGCAATGATCCAAGTTAATAAATAAACACATCCACTTAAAATAATATACAAATGAAGCGAGAAAATGATGATGCGGGGTGCTACGAAATATAAACGTATTTAGGAAAATGGGATATGAAGTCTACACACAAAGTTAGAATGGTTATGTTATGTAGAGTGAAGAGGGTAGAGGAGGGTAAAGTGTGTAAAACTAACTCCCCATCCAGCACCCACACTACCCAGTTCTGAATGGAACACACATACATACAACAAACGAGATAATACTGGTATATATAATATTGTGCGGGTCGATATCGGCGCAGCAGACAACGACTGGCGTCTGGTGCGACGTCGGGACACGTTCCATGTAGTATATACAGTTTGCATATGGAATGGGTACAGCACAGGGTGGTGTTGTTGGCTAGACAGCAGCCAACGAATATGCGAGCAGCACCGGGCCTGACCTGGATTTATGTACCACGACCGGGACACGACGCGCGCTCTGCTCCCAGGATTCTTTTCTCTTTTACTATTTTGTTAGTGTTGTCTCACTTCCTCTTATACCAATATTATTTAGGTTTAATATATAGGATGTTTATTTGTGAGTGTGAAAAATTTTAAGGGGTGATTCGTGAAACACTTTCCAAGATAATTTTTATTATTATTTAAGAATTTTCATTAAGTGTAGGCAATTAAAGATAGATCATTAAAAAATTATGCTGTATTAATTAATATCCTATTAACGATGGAGATAATTACAGAATATCTGGAATAACTGAACATTTTTCGGTGTATTAGTTGTGTATTTTAGCTGCTTCCAACTTCCTTATTTCATTAGAATAGAAATTAGAGGAGAGGGGGAGGTTAAATTTAATAAATCGGTGTTACCATAACAAAGTAAAGCAAAATTCCATATTCAATTTTCTGTTTTATAAAATAATATAAGAATTAAAATTAAATAAAAATAATTTTCGCATGAAAAATTTTTTGCAGGACGCCGTTTAAAAAGTTTAAAAAAAGCCCCTGAACCTTAAAGTGCGGGTTGCTGGTGGGTAACCCGGTAGGATATTGCTAAAGTATTTTTTTTAAACTAATTAAATATTGACTGAATCGCTTCAGAAAAAACTTTATCATATAATTGGGGTCAAAATTAACAAAAGAATGTTCTTAGACATTTTTCTCTAAGAGAGCACGAGAAAAACCACCCAAAAATAAAGATTTTCTATTCTATACATGCTAGAAAGATGAGATTTTCATTCTCCACAACTCAACCTCCCACAAAATCGGAAAAACTGTAAAACCAGTTAGAAATTCTGTATAAATTAGTACAGTCAAGCGGTTTTACGAATAGAATTACAAAATAGCGGCGGTTTTCAAAAATTTTTAACCAACAAAAATAATATATTATGGCGTAAAAATGTAACCCTTAAATTTTGGACTGTTGTCAATTCGGAACAGCATTATTTCAAAGTGTTATTATTTTTGACAAGTTGCAAGATAATTTTAATCATTGCGTTAAGTTGATTATAGACAGACAGTTAAGATAATGCTTATATTTTTTTATAAGCATTAATTCATTATTTAAGTCACTTTTAGCCGTCTTGAATAGACTTCCTAAGGGTTATTGAATCTTCGGAAGGTTGTGGCGATAGCCAATTAATCGTCTTCAGTCGGTTACACTAATACTTGTTACCAAGTGTAAAATTAAGGCTGTTGTCTTAATACAATATTGTCAAAAAGTTTTGGATTATATGCACGGTAACAGTATATAAGCTTGTAGTGAAAAAAGGTACATTTATTGTCTGATAGTGTACTACACAACTACTTCTCATACAAACATACTGTGTACGATCAGCTGTTTAAGATTTTGCTACTATAGTTATTTCTGTTACAATCACAATGCTCTATGGTTGCTTCTTTGTTTCTAATTCAAGAATAAAATGGTTTAACTTTGCATTATTATATCTAAACAAAGAAACGCTCAATAATTTTTCTTTTTTTAACTCAGAATAAATACACTAATGATCAGTTTGTTTTTATGGAGATTTTTAACTAACCCAATATAGAAAGTTATTGTAATGAATAAGATTTTCAAAATCGAAATTTTCAACATATCTTTACGTTACATGATCAGGAAAAGATCATATTTGTGTGTACGTACGTTCGTGGTCATTTGTTTCTTGATGGATTCTATACGAACAAAAAATGACATCGACTTCGTTGAGGTGTCGATCGAATCGTATTAACGGCAATATGATCCGGAAATAATTTCGTAACTATCGATCGATTTTTTATTTATTTTTATTTTGTATAACTATTTATTATTCTGGGAAGGTATTATGTGTGTGTACCTTAAGGGTAGCACCAGACCCTACCCACGTCTTGTTTAAATCTACGATTATTCATGGGCATCGATTAAGAGACATGCTGTATTCACAACAAACAAAGTTAATGAATCGACTATGGCTTGCTTTGCACACTAGCTATATTTTAAGGATTCAACCTATATAAATCATGAGTACGTCCATTACAGCAGTTTGACGTATTTAGGTGAAGAAAGCAGGTTGTACTGTGTGTGATAAATATACCAATTCTTTTTCAAGCCCTTCCATCCATGATAACTGTGACTGAGAGCTATGAATGTCTATCAAACCAAAAAAATATATTTATTATTGTCACATACAATATTAAATAGTTCACATGTAGTACAGAGCTTTGTTTCATGTTTATGTGCTTATAAAAAAAACTAGGGTAAATAAATAATATTATCCCCCCTTTTCTAATTTAATCCCTCAATATCGATTTGATTCAATTCGGTTATTGAATAATATTTTTAAAGTAATTTATTTCCGAAGATATTATATTTTGTAAACTTGAATCAAAAAAATATTGAAGTGTCTTTCGCAACAAGTGAAAAAATTTTTTTTTAAATCAAATGTTTTGAAAAAATAAAATATATTTAACAGGCATTCTTCAACTATAAGAAAAAATCGAATAAGTGTGTAATCAGATTCGCTTATAAAAGGTTCTCTACTACACAAATTATCTAGCGTACATTTTTTTGAAATTATTAACAATTAGAAGAGTAAAAATCTAGTGATCGAATGACCCCGTTACGTTTTTGGTTCGAAACCTTTCGTTCGCATTTTTTATTTTTTAGTAATGCGGGTGTATAACTTGTATACTTGTTTGCTGTCGACAAAGCATATATTGTTTGAAACTGAAAATAACCTGACGGACACAGTACACTATATAACACTCGAGTCGGGAGTTGAAGCTGCCGCACACAATATTTTTAAATTTATCTTTATAATTATTAAACTGGAGCACAATTTAAAATTTTCAGGCCTGGAAATCAAAAAGCGCGGATCTTCCAAAAACGCCTTTCTCACTGCGACTAGTTAGACTACCTAAGATTAATACCTTACAAATTTGTGACTTGAAGCAAATAATTTTCAACAAATATACTTTCTCTCTGCCACGAATTTCACGTTGAATGTTGATTTTTTTGGGTCTATTGCTTGTGGGATTACATATCTTTGACTTTTCAGACAAACTTTTCGAATATAGTCCAATTATCTTCCGCAAAGTAATATTAAATTCCCCTTAGGGTGAAAATTAGGTTAGAGCATTATCCATGTATTGTATTGTATCAAGTATACACTTATTGTATGTATGCATGTGTTTGTTTATAACTTTTCTACTGAGGAAGTGAGAAGAAAGATACTCCTATTACTTTTTGTGTAAGAGTTTCTATCTTTCTTTACTTACATGACATGGTGTTTCAACAATTAACTCAGTCAATTATTTGTTATCACTGGTTAGTTTTAAATTAAACAACTAAGTAAAAAATACAATGTAAGGGACGAACTTTTATTGTACTAAAAAGAAGAAAATAATTTTTTTAAGAGTCATTTAAGTATGTTTATTTGCAAAAGCTTCAGGTGCTCCGAATCGTCTTCGATATTTTAAATTGAGCACCTTCAACTTTTACAAATAATCGTTTATGAGCGACTCAACAAAAAAATTATTTACTACTTTTTAGTACACTAAAAGCTTGTCCTTTAAAAAGTATTTTTTATTTAAATTTGTATTTTTAAAACGCTTAATACCGTTATAGACCGCAGTATCGATATTTGTATATGTGCTTCAACGGGTATTTTCTCTGTAATGATTTATTAAATTCTTTTTGAGTAATCGAATAATCTAAAATGAAATAGCTATTATTTTATTTAGTTATTTATTTGAATTAAAATTTATCAAAAATAAACTACTTTGGTGAATTAAATAATAAATTTTACAACAAATATTAAGAAAACAAATCTAAATGTGAAATAAGTGAGAAATGTATATATTTTCTAAATCTAAGGGAATGTAAAATGAATAATGAAATGATTTTAGAAAATATTTTGTTTATGTAAGTTGTGTTAAATTCTCGTGGGTAGTCAAACATAAAATAGGTATTCTAAATATATTACAGTATTTATACATATACAAATAATTATACATATCTCTCACTAGACATTTTAAATTCGAATCAAAATAGTATTTTTAATGCCCCCGCAAACACCGTTCCATAAACTTAAATTAACAACTATCTCTTATAATATTGTACAAATTGACTTCCATACACATAACTCAGACTATAGACTATCGACCACAACGTGGTAATATTCCAGATTTGCTCCTTAATGTGAAAAGTAAAAAGCACAACAAAATTAATTAAAAAATCATGGTATCAAAAAAAAGAAGTCTTATATCTTTGAAATATTCCACAGTTGTGTATTAGGTTGTAAAACCTGGTACTAAACAATCGGCCACTCAGGGGGAAGGGTATTTCACCCCCCCCCTTTTTAGGAGGTTGTTCAGAGTTTTAACCAGTTTTTTACAAATTACAAAAAAACTTATGCATCAAATTAAACAAAAGTTCAAGTGAAAGTTGATTCAATTGTGCACGTTTTTTTCTTTTTTTTTCGACTTTCTAGCTTCAAAATTACTCGAGATATATCAATTTTTAAAAAGGAATTTTTTTGTTCATTCAAATGAAAAATGATCCATCTTGAAAACCGTTAGAGGCAAAATATAATAATAATAATGCCTAACATCCCAATTGTTGGACAAAGGCCTCCCCTAAAAATTTCCACACGACGCGATACTGGGCCTTTCTCATCGATCCTTTAGCAGTTTGGGCGGTTTGTCTCGATTACTTGTATCGCTATACGGTGTCCATATAGTACTTTTTAGCGTCCATCGATCGTCTTTGAGCCTGGCAACGTGTCCGGCCCACATCCATTTCAAACGTTTAATGCTAACAGTTACATCTTTAATTTTTGTTTTTTTAAAAATTTAAATGTAAAAGTTAGTACTTGTAAAAAAATTAACTACTTTTGTTTGAAACATTATTTTGTAAACATTGCTGTTTACCCGTGAGGGCGCAACTTAGGACAACACTTTGGTGTCCAGTTTTTGTGTGTCCACCATAAAAG
This sequence comes from Chrysoperla carnea, assembly GCF_905475395.1. Lineage (NCBI taxonomy): Eukaryota > Metazoa > Arthropoda > Insecta > Neuroptera > Chrysopidae > Chrysoperla > Chrysoperla carnea. Next base: position 61,974,040 of record NC_058341.1, on the reverse strand, counting down.
ATAAGAAGTCGAAAATTTTCAGGTAACTTCATCTAGTGATCTTGTGAAAATTATGTTCTCGAAAACGACAAAAAATTCTAGAGGCACCAAGGGTATGACATTCATATTCTCACCTGTACCGCGTGCTTAAACTTACTCTTACATATAGGAGCATTTTTTTCAACATAATTCCTGGTGTGCTATTTCATCCGAAAAATTTTAGAATGGGCTTGTAGTCTATAGTAGGATTTTCAAAAATCAGATTTTGTATATGGAAGTTGAATGGTTGCTTTGAGCACAATTTTTTTTTATATAAAATAGTTTAAAATAATAGTAATAAAATTATTTTTAGTTTATTTTCTGATAGATTTGTATTTATTTAAGAAATGGTAAATTATTAAGAATTTCTTGATAATTTCAAAGTATTTAATTCATTGTTGAAAACACTAAAACAAGTCGTCTCATAGTCTACGAATTTAGAAGAATTAAGAAAACATTGTCCAAGAATTGCATAAACCACTTGTCAAAAATTTAAAGATATAATCGCTACATTCAATTTATTTTACTTAAAGTTTCGGAAGATGTAACGCACAACGGTTTAGTAAAAACATGGTAGTAGTGAAACTAACATTTTAATTTGTAAAATCAATGTCTATTTTTTTTTTTTTTTTAAATAAAAACAAATACAAGCAGTAAAACTAAAAATTATTATAAAATTCTTGCAACAACCAGTCTTAAATCTCTAACAATAAATATTTATAAAATAGTACACTTGTTTGGTATTATTGATACATTTTTTAATCGACTTCAAAAAAGGAGGAGATTATTAATAGGGTATTCCTTCCTCTATTTTTGAAAAATTACTTCAAAATGTTGATTTTGCTAATAAAAAGCCACCAAAAATTTATTTCGGAAAAATACACACGCTTTCTTGCCAAAAACTTAAATTAAATTTTAAACCTTTTTTAAACTGTCAAAAACGCAAGCATCCAATTTGATGACGTAATATGGGTATCACTATACGAAATAACACAAATAATTTTGATAGATATATTCATAGACATCTGATTATAATATAAATATAAATACTTATTATCTATGTATATATTATACCCAACTGTCTACACTGAACTAACTGATGGTCTATGACTCATACCGCTATGACATCACAGCAGGGCTTACCCGCGTTTTAGGTCACGTGATATACAGTTTAAAAATTACGATTTTCAATTTTAAAATTTTAAAAGAAAAATGTGTTTTTATGACTCGAAATCAGAATATATAAGTATATTTTTACAAAAATTTTAACTTTTTTCAAATTTCATGATTTATTTTTGACTAACGATAATACCCTATTCGACTGCCAATTAAGAATTGATTTGGATGATTCTCTGTTTGTTTGTTAGTTCATTCTTTAGAGCACACGTAAAAAGGAATTATAAAAGAGGAGGCACAGAATTAGATGTTACAACAGTCCTAAACTTCAATATTTTACGCCTGCTACTTTTTAACGATTTAATACAGTACAAAGTGCAAAAGAGAAAGTCTACAACCAGAATAATAAACCTTAATTTCAACATTCTACGACGAATATTTTTTGAGTTATAAGACATACGTACGCAGTTTATACGAATTACACCGAGAATACAATATTTTGTACAAGGAACTATTTTGTTGATTCAAACGTAAGCATTGACTAAACTTATACTATAAAACTCAACAAGAACCAGTTTTGTCTATAGCCACGCTGGCGCTGATATTTTTCCACCTATTAATAAAAACATTACGATGTCTTCATTCAGAAACTAGCAAAAAAATGTCGCGTCTAGGAAATGGAAAATTAATTTAGATTTTATGACAAAATAATAAAAATATAAATTATCATTACATCAGCATTTTTCTTTTTATATTCGTTCCAACTATTTGTCACTTTCCCTTCTACATAAAATATCCATAAATTATCTTTACAACAATTATGACCCTATTAGCTAAAATAAAGATTTCTTAAAGTACAAGTGCTCTTAATTTAAAGTGATAACGACTTTTGGTACTGCAATTGATAATTAATGTTTTTTTTTACAAAATTTTTCTAGTATTCATTGTGTGCAGAACCGTTTTTAGCGCCGCTCATAGGAATATTTATAACTTCTATTGCCTATATCTATATTTAAATAATAGCATTATTTAAAAATGCAGGCAATATTAATACATAAATGATACAAAAATTGTGGGATAAAAACATTTCCGTTAGCGGGGCAGAATTTGGTTCGCAACGAAAAGTAGCCTGTATATATTCCTGATAATAAAGGGGTAATGTTTTCAAAAATTCGATGAAGAATCTCATTTCCCAAAAATATCCCTTTTAGTCCCCGAACCAAAAAAAGTGATGTACCGAACCTAAACGAATGAATTTGTTTTGTCGATTTTGAATTTGTTTGTTTCGTTTGAAAGGTAGTTTAATGAAGAGTGTTCTTAGCTATGTTTCAAGTGCAAGATAAGAGTCCCGTATCCGAAACATCGAAAAAATAAGGAAAAAGGTAATTTAATAGAGATCTTTCTTAAATATGTTTCAAGTACGAGCTTAGGGTTCTGTACCCGAATAATTTTTCGGGGATTTTTTAAATTTTGTAAATTTTCACTTGTCGTCATGTGCAAAAATAAGCATTTGTTTCGTTTGTGAGTAGTGGGGGGAATACTTCCAAACTAACCTAGGTGTCTTCATTCAAGTTTCATAATTAAGCAAAAATAATCATCGAGCTTAATAAGCAAAAATAATCATTGACGTAAAACCGGAAAATTGCGATTTCAAACTAACGACAACATTTGTTTATCTTTTAAAATACATTCTATTAGATATATCTTTTTGATATCTACCTTTCGATATAATAAACACCCTCAAATTTGTTTCTTTAACAGGTTGGAAATTCCTAAAGTAACCTCCAATTAAGGTAACTGCCAATCGAAATGTATTGAATAAATTGTGAAGAGTTTACACTAAAAGTTGTTTTAACAAATTAAAATGATTATAAAATAAAATAAATAAAACGCTGTAGAAAATGCTCTGTAAAATAAATGCCTGAACTAAAAATATTTCACTGCATACCTAAAGTCTTGACTACAATTTGCGCTTTAATGATGATACTTTGCGCTTAAATGAAAAAACTAGGTAGTTATTTTTATAATTGTGGTTGGATAGTGTGACAATATTCTAGAAAAAGGAGAAGTATCCGAATAGAAATCGAACACGAACTGTATATATAAATATACCCTTTTTCCACCCTGCTCGCACAAGAAGGGGTTGAATGCTTTGGCTGGTGTAACTGTAATCTCTAAATACAGTCGAAATAGTTTATGTCGACATTGTATACTTATAACGATGAATCGGTCAAAATATTTGTTGAGTAATACCGTTTATAATAATATCGGACAAAACGAAATATCGGTCATAGCGGCGATTGTATATATTGACCAACACGACTATCGTATTTTTAGCGTTGTTTACTAAATTTTACTTCTCTAAGGTCTTGATTTAAACGCAAAGTGAGCAAATATGGTGATAGTTCGTCATTTTTTGAAGTAAAGCTTCTTTACGAACACCACTAAAAAACTCAATACAGAGAGTGAATCAGCAAAGAAACGTGACGTCATCACAATGGAATATTGCGAAACTATTACCAAATTCTATTAAATAACAATAAAATTATTGTCCAATGAAATTGAAGCGACGTGGCTCATAAACCTATCATCTTGAATACTTTTTATAAAAACAAAGGAATATACAGCGTCCCTTCTTAAGTTGCCTCGTTATGGAAAATTTTTTTTTATAAAGTTTCCGAAAAACAATCTCTGTTTTCGAAAATATTAACATTCAGACTATTAAATTTTGACATAAAATGTACAGGGTGCCACAGAAAAAGTTCGATAGGAATGTTAATGGTCGCTTTGAAATATTAGATACTATGAACAGATAATAAGAAACACGGTTCAAGAAATCACTCCCAAGACATGTAGGAGTGTATTTAAAGAATATTGTAAAAGAAAAATTACATTTATGGAGCGCGAAGGTGGATACGTTGAGGCAAAGAAGAACTGAAGATAACTGTTTCGGAATGAATTGTTAACAATTTATTAACAACAATAGAATAAATAAGTTATCAGTAATTACTATCGTACTAGGGGTTAATTTGTTGATTCTCTCCCTTAAAACAACCTTCTCCAAACTGGAACGCCAAAGTGTGATTATTAACATAAAGGATGGAACAAGTGTAGCAATTCGTTCAATTTCGTTATAATTTATTTTGACTATATATACAGAATGATGACAACTAGGAGACGCGAACCATGTAAAATCAATAGTCGATGTCGCGTCATATAGCGACATAACCAACGTCTTTCTCTCCCGGTAGCACCATACTTACACACACACACACACACACACATACATATACATATACATTTATATGGTTAGATATTTTATCACGTCGACATCCTCCGTCCTCCGACGTCGAACGTCCGTCTGTTGTCTATACAGTTATTCAGTATACATAATTATTTGTGTATGAGTTTTTCGTTATGTGTGTATATGTGTTGCTCGCTTGTCAATACTCTTACTCTTCTTTATCGACCGACATATTTCACCCGTATTCACTTTAATAATAATCATAATAATCATTCATCATCATGTAAACAACAATTCCTAGAAGTTTGTTCGATCGGAAAATTTTTGAAATATCGAGGTTATTTTCTTTATATTATCTTATAAAAAAAAATGCGTAAATTATGTTTGTTTTCCACGAATATTCTGAAAGTAAAAGCTTTATTTATGTACACACTAGCTTGATACCCGCCCGCTTCACTGGACTTAAAAGTAAAAATCACCGCTTTATAGAATCCACATCTCCTGATCTTAGTTATCCCCCTTCCATAACACTTGAAGGAATTGTTTTACGCAGCTGAAATATATGCATAGTTTTCAATTTTTTAAATTGTAAAATAGTCATAATTCTTTGAGTGTATTAGAAAAGGTGTCTCTGAATTGTTTGATATTTACTATTTTAAATTTTTACAGAAACCTTTAATTTATGGTTCAAAATGATGATCATAGCTCTGTTCCATCTATAATCATCATTTTGAACCATAAATTAAAGATTTCTGTAAAATTTAAAAAAGTGTTAAATTTCAGATTAAATTAAATTTTTTTAATTCCTTTTTTTATATATCTTTATTAATTATAGTTCATGTGTTATTCTGATGTAACAAACAAACATGCTTACTTTTACATTTATAATATATAGGGATAAATAATCTGATTAGTTGAAACCCATGGATACACGATCACCATAGATGATGGTGAAAATTTCACGGAAAATTGTATTTAACGACATTCTTTAAGATAGAACGAGCACCAACGCAATTTTAAACTATCAGTTGAAATTTTTTGTACGTTATTTTCAACTTTAGTGATGAATTTTGATATAACTTCATGAATGTAGACGAAAAATAAGACTTAAAATGTTCGATATCTGCCTTAGTTTTCGAAATGTCGAAAGCTAAATGACGATATTCGACCAATTTTCGATATTTTGAAAATTACTCCAGGCATCGAAAGAATTTTATTCTTACTTTTCGTGTTATATTTTCAAGTTTTATAACATAGTTCTTCATCAAAATTGAAAATATACATTTTTTTTTATTTGTGTGCCCACAACAGTGTGTGTATCCAGGACTTTTTCTTTCGATCAAATGCAATAATGGCGTAATTATTATAAGTCGCATTTTTTCCGAAAGCTAACGATTTATTAACTTTTACTTTTTTTAAACCTAAATTGACTATTAAAGCAACCTGGAGAACTAAGTCCAATCTGATGTCAGAACATGATGCCCCCCCCCCCTTCAAACTCAGCAACTTTTGTTCAAGTTATTTTTGATTGGTTAATTACAAAACAAGCTGTTAGCCATAATAAATTAAAATGGCCCACCCTGTATATTTATAACTATATCATTTAGGAGATATTAAACAAAATCAGGTCTGATAGATTCTTGCGTAGCAGCGAAGCTCCTAAACGGATTAACCGATTTTATTGATTAATTTTAAAGGTGATTTAATTGAGAGTGTTCATAGATAGGTTTAAAAAAATCTACTCAGCTGTTTGAAGATCACCAACTATTTTCTAGTTATCAGCTACGGAACCATAACTCGCACTTATAATATAGCCAAGAACACTTTCGATCAAATTACCTTTCAAAGAAACAATCAAAATTGGTTCACTCGTTTAGGAGCTACGATGCCAAGGACAGAAACATAGATAAACGGACACTGTTAAAGTTATAACACCCTTCTTTGATAGTCGGAGGGTTAAAAATTAAGAAACTCTCCTTGATTATCAAATCAAAATGTAATTTAATAGAGATGCCAAATAAACTAGGGAAAAAGTGGTGACTCGATTATAAAAATATTTATTATGTTGAACTTATGTTATGTAATGTACAACATAAAAAAATAAATAAATGAATCGTGTATTTATTTTTTGTTGTTCTTGATATTTGATTGGTGTCTGTCTCACTTATTTAATTATCTCCCAAGTCGATAATATCAAATAATTATCTGTTATTATAACAGAACAGGAAGACCTCGACTTACCTTGTTTTGGTTCTACTTCTACATTAATATACAGAATGTTATAAGGCCAAGTGATTTGTAGTGCATCAAGACTTAATAATTCAAAGAGTGTTAATACACTCCTCATCAGTACTTTCGCGGAGTATTCTCGCTAAAGTTGGCCGAAGTAAATCACTCACTACCACACTCCCATTTTACGTCGCAAGAACTTCTTTGTTAGATCTCGACTAGAAATATAGTCATTAAGGGGTAAGTTTGGCTTGCCTTACTTATGCGAACTAAATAAGCGCCTTATTACATCCACGGTTGGCAAAACGAGGAATACCATGCCGAAGAAATTTCAAATTTGGTAGTGATTCCAAAATTCTATGGCATTGTCACAGGCAGGTACACATTGAAATGTCTAACTGGTACAAAATAACGGTAATCGGAACTTTTCCGAAGTTCGACTTAACATATTTAGGCGTAACTATATAAATCTATAGCATTATCGAAGTTCGGGATACAATTTAAAAGCCTGACTGGTATAAAGTAACGATAACTGAAAATTTGCCGAAGTTTAGTTTGCCAAATTTGGGTGTAACTAAGGGAATCTATAGCATTGCCGAAGTTCGGCATACAATTGGAAATCCTGGCTGGTATAACAATGACGCATGGTATCAATGAATTTTCTACCACAAAATCACCATAAAAATATTGTTATTTTTCTAAACTTTCAAAATAAATAAAGAAAATGTTTTTGAACTGCTGAATACAGTTTCAAGTCATAGCTAAGTAAAAAAGTTTTACAAAAGTAAATAACTAAATAAATCTGAATTATGCTAAATTTTAGGCACTGATTTAAAAAACTATTTGACATTTCTGGTCTGATACTATATGTTTAATAATAACTAATAAACGATATATTGCTACGAGTCAAGTTTGAACGCACTGTCGTCTGTGTGTCGATTGTGTTCATTAGTAGAACATTTTGAAACTCACTGTAAATGAATGTAATTTTTATTATATCTCAATCGATTGATGTATGATAATTTTTTTATTTAAAAAATATTACTTTGTGTTGCCAATGACTGATTTATGTGAACTTATGAACATACATGCAATAATATTATTAATAATGGTTGGTATGAATCATTTTTAGAATCAACTTATTATAAACCGGAGACATAAAATGCAGTTAATTGTTCTTTGTCTGCGGTTTTTATTTTACTCTGAAAATAATAAAATCGCCTATAGATTGTTTACCTTTAGAGACATTTATTCTGTTTCGAATTGAACAGTTTCAAATTCTAAATCGTGGGTGATGTCTTGAATATCAGTACTTGCATTATTTTTTTCATAAATTAGAAGAGTTTAAAAAAACAACGCAATTATGGCCACCATTTATTTGGTTTTCGAAAATTTTCTTGAATTTTTTTTTCGTTTTTCGAAAATACTTTACAAGACTACTAGTTGAAGTTACGTGTATATTTTCAACTCTCTATCTTTTATAGTTTTGGAGACAATGGACAATAATATTTTGTCCTAATTTGCGCCCTGTAACAGTGACGTATACAAAAAAATGTTTCAAACAAAAGTTGTTTATTTTTATTATAAGGAATATTTTTTACACTTGAACTTTTGTTCTATCCCCAAAGGTTTACAAGATGGGTCCTGGGATCCAAGACCCAATTGATCTAGGTTGCTCATTTACGAACTTTTTACGGCCTGAGCACGCTGTAAAAATTTCAGCTTGATATCTCTTTTTGTTTTTGAGCTATCGTGAGCTAAAATTTTGTTGGTAGCATCAATATTTTCAAGCGTTACAAATTTGGGACTTAACTTAGTATACTTTGATATATATGACATATATACAGAGTATAAAAAGATCAGATTGAAGTGAAAACTTAAAATTTGAAATAACTGTGTGTGTGTTTTTTTCATAATTTGTAAATTGTTATTATTAACGTGGGTATAAAAAACTATTATAATAAAAAAAAAGCAACAACACAGTGTTTTCCAGTGGTCACCCATCCTCGAACTGAGTGTGCTCAATGATCGGGTGATAACTGCTGTTTTCAATGTGGTATGTATGTGTGGAACGTGACGATGACGCGAGTTCCATGATTTGTTCACCCAAAAAGTGCTCAACGCACCTAAAGTTTTCACTTCAAAAATATGAAATTCGAGTAGACGTTCACTTTGATAAGTTTAAAATTGTTGCCCTAATAAAATGATGTAAATTGGAGGAGTTAAGTTATTTTTTCCCCTTATACACTAGGTTTGTCGAAAGAAATTTAATTTGGAATATAAATTAGAAATCTTTTTTTTACTGAACCTTCTACACTGAACTGATTTCCTCTCTAACAAAAACGTAACGTTTTTTCAACATTCTCATCCCGAAGAGTAAACAAATATTTTGAAATGATTCAAAATCAAATTAAGCACAACAAACATATACACATAGTGGAAAAAAACCTATTCGAATTGCCAAAAAGGATACGATATTATTGTATAGCATTCGTTATCCCATATATATATATACAAACATACATACATAGAGCATTCATATAAATAATTGTATCGCCTGGAGATTGTGACCTACTTCTACATTGAAGGGATAAGAGGTCAGGTCTAGTCATTGTATGGTCGTCGATCGTTTGCAAGGTACGTGACAAGCACATACACAAACACATCCAAGCAACAACACGAAGAGTAAAACCACCAACTAAATCAACTCTCACTACCGCGTTTACCATCATCATCGCATTGGTATCGGTATCGGGTTATTCGCAATAAAATATCTCATGCTGTTTTTGTATAATGTTGTAATGTACAGTACACAAACACAATTCTCTATCTATTCTATGTGTTATGTTCGTGAGATATCGCTTTTTATATTCGTGTACGTTCGGTTTGTTTTATAAAGGCTTCACACTCTTCAGTTCTCGATGTACCTACAGCTACAGCTAAACAAGCAGGCTAAGCAATATAAATGTGTAGAGATTGATAGCGTACTAAAGTTTATATACACACACTACTCACTACTCACTACACAATGTTTTAATATTCTAAACGACAAACAAACAAGGTTATATATTTTACGGTTTAGAAAATTGTATATTTTTCACAGACTTGTTTGTTTCCTTATTACATTTTCCCACTAAAACAATTTATATCACAAAGATTTTGTAGCTTAAAAAAAATTTAATGTCCCCTTTACATACTTCGTTATTATTTTCAATTTAGACTTGTTCCAAAATTCGAAGATTTTTTTAAAGAAAATTCAACTAGTGGTAATGGATGGATAACACGCATTGGACTTATTAACTACTCCAACAACCTTATCTATCTAAATACTATAGCCTGAAAAAAATAAGTTTATAATCGATAAGGATATCAACGGACATCACTATTCGAAGATAATCGAAAAAAATAAACCGAAAATTTTATAAACCCGGAGTATTGTTGTAATTACGAGTTGGTTGGATTGTGTTTGTCGACTATAGAGGAGTTGGTTGGGTCCTTGTATTCAAAATGGGACACTATTAAAGGAATTTTTTTCGATCTATTTTTTCCTAAATCAATATCCGAAGCATTTGAAGTAGTTTTACATCATCAATGAGTCTAGTTTTACATTGGGCTGATATGCTTATGGTCATGCTCGGATTATACGAAGAAAGTTGTTTTCTATACGGTAAGAAATGCATACCACAATCCTGGTATGGCATAAATAATATATAATACAGTATTTAGTAGGGCTATCCACCAGAAGTATTGTGATTTTGCCTACCAGTATAGACCTGAAGCTTATACTGCTTTGATTCGTCTGCCATAACAATTGCTAATGTTACAATTTCCTCAACAAGTCAAATCAGTATGATGTTCACACTGATACTGACATAGTGATATCCACAAAAAATTTTTTACCGGTATACACCGACTTATCGAAACCATTATTTCGACAATCGAATTACTGAGAATTATGAATAATACTGAAAATTTTAACGTATGATGGCACCGATATTCTTACCATCATCCAAGAGCTTTTGTCTACCTTTTCTCAAACTTGACAAACTTCAATGTAAATTTGATGTAGATTAAGGCACATCGAGATATTCCATTGATTTATGAAGTCGGCGAGCTCGCCAAGAATAACAAAAAGTTTGCCGCACAACAATCACTTAGCAAGATAATTTTTTAGCAACTGAAAACTAAGCCTTAATGAAACCACTTTTAAGGAAACCAATTTAAAGACTGCAATACGGTAGTTTCCTGATGTCTACTTTGCCATATTACGCATACAAATGTAAAACTAGACTAAAACTAAATTTGAAAATGAAATTAAAATTGATGAAAAAAAAGAATTTATAAGCATTCAAAGGTTGTTTGCCCATCTTATTAGCAAAAAAAGTTATATATTTTTTTATATGTGCCTCTATGGTGTTATCGGACAATGACCTAATATCTTCCTCTTTGTTTAATTAGTGCAGTGAGATTTATTCACCTGAAGTGATAAAAAAAGTTTTAGTCAACACGTCTATTTGGGAGTACAATCAGGTGTTCCGAAGATATTTTCTCATTTTAAAAACCTTCATAAGCTGAACGTTTGTCCACCACCCCTGCAGAGATCTTGTAACGAGAAAATTTACTTACTTTGTCCACCCATTCTTTGGCAATGTTTCCTAATGACTCGAGAAGTAGTGGCTGGATATGATGTAGCCTTTTATCTCAACGGACACACTTTTTTTAGCTTCAAAATAAATATTACTTCTTGAAAATAAATTGAACCCAAAACGTCCAAAATCTAATTCTATAACTAATAGGGTATTATCGTTAGTCAAAAATAAATCATGAAATTTGAAAAAAGTTAAAATTTATGTAAAAATATACTTAAATATTCTGATTTCGAATCACAAAAGCACATTTTTCTTTTAAAATATTAAAATTAAAAATCGCAATTTTTAAACTGTATATCACGTGATCTAAAACGCGGGTAAGCCCTGCTGTGATGTCATAGCGGTATGAGCCATAGACCATCAATTAGTTCAGTGTAGACAGCTGAGTATAATATATCCATAGATAATAAGTATTTATATTATTATAATCAGATGTCTATGAATATATCTTTCAAACTTATTTGTGTTATTTTGTATAGTGATACCCATATTACGTCATCAAATTGGATGCCCGCGTTTTTGACAGTTTAAAAAAGGTTTAATATTTAATTTAAGTTTTTGGCAAGAAAGCGTGTGTATTTTTCCGAAATAAATTTTTGGTGGCTTTTTATTAGCAAAATCAACATTTTGAAGTAATTTTCAAAAATAGTGGAATACCCTATTACCATCATATATGTTTCAAAGAATACAATTTTATAGCTACATGATATAATATAATACATTATAAACAACATATTGAACATTTTAGATTATAACACAGATATGATTGTAATGCAAATCTCAGACAACCTTCAAATCATATTAATGGATAATAAACAATTTATTTAATACAAATACAATACAATCAATCAAATAAACCGAACTGATACCCCACCTCCACCTATTTACACGTCTATTTGCCTCTCTCTCTCTCTCTCACTCACTTGTATTGTTACTATTGATGTATATTAAATATTATGTTTAAAAAAAAACAACATATACACACATACATCATATTGTAATATTAATATTAATAATTATAATAATATACCTAAACATCAAAGTACTAAATACAAAATGCATGTATTCACTTACTGACCATGCAACTTTGTTAATTAGACGTATCGCGAGTCATACATAGAACATAGTCAGCACAATACAGGACCAAAAAACAAGCAAGATGTGTAAAGGCATCCGGTAGGAACTATGCTATGAATTACAGACACTATGTTATGGCGGAATGATAATCAAATTGTATTTAAAAAATTTTCGTCGAGTTTTGTTGATCAAGTTATGAAAGTAGACATTTTATAATTCATTATCATTATTAAAAAAATTCATAGCGCAGAAGCTGCATTAACTAAGCGAATTCCCTCAGAGATTGAAAAAGGAAAACTTATAAGAGTACTTTTTTGTTTAAAACTTATACAAAAATATTTTTTAATTGTAAAAAATTAAAAATTTGTTACTTTGCGCACACCCGTTTAAACGTTTAAAATTTTGAGGATAGATTCTGTTAAACTTGGGAAAATTTGACACAAATTAAGAGAAAATTACTTATTTTTTTGATGATAATATAATTCTATGAATTGCATATAAGGTTTACATTGAAAATTGAATACTATTTTTTAACAAATTTAAACAAGTAATTATGTTAATTTACATTAAAAAAATTTTATTTATCCAATTTCTGTCTTAAATAATTCTAGTTTTACATTTTCTATACCATTTAGATGTATAATCTTTGTCACAAAAAGCGGTGACGAGTGTAAGTAGTTATACTCTAAATCAGGGCTTCTTAAACTTTTGTAATTCACGACCCCATTTATGATTGCGAGTTTCTTGACGACCCCATACAAATACAAAAGAAAATTAAATTAATATTTTTTGATGATTTATTTATTAGGTAACAATAAACATACACATATGAAAATATATAAGTTCAGAATTCGTTTTGAAACATACAAAAATCTAAAATTAAAAATTGCACAAAAAATTATAAAATTGTATTTATTATAGTTTCAAAAATAAAAGTGGATTCTGACCGTCTTAATTCTCTCGAATATATTCAAGTAGTTGCGTGGTAAGTATTAAATTAAAGTATAAGTTAAAAATTTAATGAGATGGATGTGCCTGTTTTTTATTGCATAACAAATCAAATCTTGGTGGAATGTTTGAAACTGCTGGACGTAAGACCTCTTCAACATTTTTTATCGCTGAACGATATTGGGATTTAATATGTGATAAAGCTGTTTCTTCAGCAATAATACCTAGAAATTTTGTTGATAATTATTTCTCGGGATTATTTCGGCTTTTAGAGATTGACAAAAATAAGTTTATATTTTTTATTAATTCCAATAACATTTCATAATTCATAGTAAATGTTATTCAAGTTATTATAATACTCTTAATAGAAATGCAGGTACAAACAATCTTTCCGAACTAGAAGATTTTATGATATTTATCTACGATAATTGTTATTTTATCTTTATAACAATAATTTTACAAGTTAAAAAACATTTTCTGTTAAATTGTATTTTTACCTCTCGTGACCCCAGAATTTAGCTACGCGACCCCAAATGGGGTCGCGACCCATAGTTTAAGAAGCCCTGCTCTAAATAATACGCATGATTTATTTTAATAAATTAAATTTTTTCAGATAACAGCGCTGCGGTCGATTCAGCTGTCCGCTCCACCTATATTATAAAATGCTCCCTGCCAATAGGAGAAATAGCACAAAAATGCTATTCATTTCATCAACTTAAACGTATTTTTTGGAAAAATGTTTGCCGTTTGTTATAATGTTCTTTATATAGGAAAATATTTGTCATGCTTTTAATTTTTTCTAAATAAGTCTTAAAAAATTAGCATTGTTGCATAATGAAGTATACCTTTAAAAATACTCCAGGATTTGAGTTGTTAAAAATGCGAGTTTTAACAACTCAAATCTGTAAATTTAACAACGTAATAGATGTTAAAAAATTTACCTGCTTATAAAGAGAAATAATTAAAAAATTTAAAAAATCCCGACAAATTTTCGAGTAGGGAACCCTAAGCTTGCACTTGAAACATATTTAAGAGCAAACACTATCCATTAAATTACGTTTTTCCACAGTCTTCTCCAAACTGAACCGACTTTGAGGATCATTGCCTATTTTAAGTTGTTTCGGGTACGAATGATCCCTAAACTCGCATTTGAAACATAGCTAAAAACATTCTCCATTAAATTACCTTTCAAACGAAACAAAAAAATCAAAATAGGGTCATCCGTTTAGGCTCTACGATGCCACAAACAGACACGCACAAATAACGATCAAATTTATAATACCCGCTTTTTGATTCGAGGGTTAAAAATGATCCTAAGAAAACGTCTTTTTTTCGGAATGTACTTAACTAGGATAAAATGATTTTAGTTTTTTAACTACGAACCCTTCTTCACTACAGTTATATACCCACATTGTTTTCACGGCTCGTTCGCATATAATAATAATTACAGCACACATTCGGAGTTTTATTCATATTTTTTCTATATTTTACTGCAGTTTATTATTTTATAGGTAGACAGACACCATCAAAGACATTGTATTTTTTTTATGGCAGCATTGTGTTTGACGTTATTGTATTAATTAAATATATTTTTTTGTATAGCGCATATACCGATTTGGAAATCAGATATATTTTTTTTCTATTTAAAGACTTATGGGTCATACTTTTATGTCTTTCTACTTTTAACATAAGCGGTTTACGTAGGCTTTTGCTTTGATGTTTTATTTTTTTTGATATAAAAAGAATTGTGTTCCCGCTACTTTTTTGTCAAAATGTGGATGCAATATGCAATAAAACATTTTTAGCAAACATGTAGAATAATAAAATGAGTAATTCATGAATGACTTGAGGAAATGGAAAATTTAGCTTTAGTTGGCAGTTTAGTGGAAGGTCATTCTAATGTTGAGTTTACACTGAATTGAAATTATTTGTCTAGTTGACTTAGAAACAGATATTTGCAAATTTTATAATCCATTGAAAATCGAATTGGGAAGCAAAGCGTTCTTTGGAGCCTTGAAATAGAAATAAATTGAATTAAATGTACCAGGAAGTCATTTTGTTATTTTGACTTCTTTCATATAGTTTTTACTTAAAATAAATTATTCTAGTTAAGCTAAGCATTTCTGTGGGCTGTATTATGCATTTAATTAAATTATACCCCCTTCAGGATCCACAATAAAAAATTTAGCTAGATTTATAAAATTATTATAAATTAGCTAGGCTAAGATCGTTTTGGCAATGCTCTTTAATAGCATTACTTACACTAAAATTAAATAAAATTACCATTTTAAGATAAAAATGAAATAAAATATAATAGATCTGCAACGCCCTAAAACAACCAATAAAATATTAAAATTAAATTTAGGTAGAATTACAACCCTTCAAATTCAAATGAAAATAAATACCAAAATAAGAAGAATAATAATGAAAGGCTTTCTATCTAATCTACCCCAGTGACTCAGTTTTTTAAAGCGTTATCAATCCTATACGCGATAAACCTACGGTAGCGGGTTCAATATTCGCCGTCACTACAAAAAATTAATTTAATTAATGGTTGAGATGGACTGGTGTGGTGCATGGTATTATATGCATGAAAGATGTGCGCTCAACCTTTCGAAATAATTGAGGGGTGATAAATGAAATTATCAGTGGAAAAGGTGGTAAGACACATTATATATATAATATCATTTTAGTACTGAGATTTATAATGAAAAAAAAAAACACAGAAACAATGAGACAGAAAGAAATAGTTTGATCTAGATACTTCAGTTGTATACACGACTGTGCCTGCCTGATACTTGATTTTATTTCCTAATTTTTTTTGAATTTACTGTTTTCATTTCAGGAGTCAAACAAATTTAGAGAATGAACAACTTATATTCTGTGTTTTAAAGACATTTAATTTCTACCAAGTTTTTTTACCACATAATGCCATATTACGTACCCTCATGATAATAAAGTCAATAATGGTAAAAATTTTACCTCGTCCAAGGCGAGGTGAGGGTAGCGAACATTCTACTGAGTCCGAGGCCGAGGCGGGCGCGGATGATTATGAAAGAGCGAGGCGAGGCAAGGAGATACCGAAACCTCGCATCGCCTCGTACCCCGTTAAACACTACACATATATGGTATCACAATGGGTCTCATGACCTAAGTGTGTCTCTCGTGGACAGCCAATATAACCTAACTCAACCATTAACTACAATCTAAAATTGAAAATTTGTGTAGTCGTTTAAAAATTTCAGGTTTTTTTTTTACAAAAAATATAATTGCTTTTATTTTTCGAAAAAATTTCTGAAAGCCATTATTGGATCTCAATATGTAAAATTGATTTTATTTGCATAACATGAAGAATTCACTTTAAATTCGCACTTATTCATTGGGAAGACAAGGATGCATTAAAATAAAAAAAAACAAAAATAAAAATAAAAAAACTATTAAACACATAATCACGTTTCTTAACTTAACGTTGCGTTCACTCATGATTATGTTTGATTGGAGGACGACACATTCGTTTAAAAATATTTTTATTATAATGTTTGCTTGATTAAATGAATGATTGTACCGCAAAATCTACGGCAGGAAACATAATAATAATAATAATCAGTATTTATTATCATCAACAGCAACAGAACTGAACAGAAGAGTCAGGAGAGTCACACTGAAAATCTAAATTGCATATAAATTTACAGCAAACAGTTTTAATTCATTCAACTTGAAAGGTCATTATAGTTTGTCTCAATTTGCAATTAATTATTTATTATTGTACTTGCAACAAATAATATGATTGCCTGTTGAATTGGATGCATTACAGTGAGTTAGTACACAGTAACAAGTAAACACGTTTGAATTTAATCAGACTAAGAGTGACTATGAGCGAAAAACAAACCGTACACTGAGAAAAAATTAAAATAATGACAACCTCATCCCGAAGTAGGCCGTTACATATTGAAATAAAGTGAAAATACTTTCAAACAATTTCCTAATGATTGGAACAAGTACAGCTAAATATTTGTACTTACAATAGAATGTGATTGAATTTAAAATATCAATTCATTGATACAAAATCACTGAAGTTAGAAAAAACAAAATCATTACTTCTATCGAAGAAATTGATTTTAAAGTCATGCATTTAATTGATGGAAAATAAAATTGTACTTAGTTGGAATATATAATTGAATAAATAAAGCGAATCAATGAATTAAAAGAAAATTTCTTTGCGTTTGCTTTAAAAAGAGGATTTGGTTATGATGAACACATATCTATCATAAGTCTATATGTGATTGTGTTTGTTAAGCTGTAGACTTAGGACACTAAAATCAATAGTAATCTATATGTCGCTGGTTCAAAATCGGCTCAAGAAATCTAATTTTTTTTTTTAAAAAACCTAATAAGATAAACCTAATTAAAAATATACCTCAGCTCATGTCGTTGTGACAATCACATAAATATTTATAAGTGATAGAACCAATCAAAAAAAGATTGTTTAAAACTATGTTGCATTTCAAAACAACAATATTTCAAATTTGTTAGACAGCATATTACTTTCATACAAACAACTCATGCGTTTGTGTCAACATCACCACTCAATCCCGTACGCTATTTGTATCACATTCGTGGCACCATTCGCCATATTTGATCTCGCGATGAGGTTGAGACAACCTCATATCGGTTGGTATAATTTTAGCTCAGAACTTACATCTTTTGTTTCCGAAGCATTTACAAACCTACGCTATTTCAAAACTATTACCTCTTATAAAACCGAATATATTCTGCTAAAATTATAGATTTCAAGAATCAAAGCGATTCATTTTGCTCTATTTCTAACAATATCTAATAATGTTACAATATCTAATTGTGCGGACAGTTGTTGCAAATAATGTAAGAATTATTTAATTTTCAAATATTATGAACTTAAGGCAAAACTCTATACCAAATTTTCAAGTAAAAGTTTAATAAAAACTCAAGCTAAGTCCGCGACTCGCGGCCACATATACAATAAAACAATTAAAACAAAAGTCAGTATACCGTTGAAATATTTTGATTAATTTTATCGATTCTAGGTTTTATCACTAAATCTCACAAATTATTTTCTAGAATGAAGCATTCCTGAATTGATGCTTTAGTAAAATTTATTACAACAATAATATTTACATTTCGATTAATTCTACCACTACTAAAATTATTGGAATTTTTTTCCCATACATCCTGTACATATCATATATTTCATGATACAAAGTTCACATAACATATACACAAACAAATGCACATTTGATAAGATAATAATAATTTTTTATTCGCAAAAATTTTTAATATTATAAAATACATATTCGCACCGTGCGTGAGTTTTATTGGAGGCGTTTCCATGGTAACGATACACTACTTTAATTATAGAACTGTATGGATGCATATGTAATTATATGGATTTCATTTATGACTTACATTGAAAATTTAATATTATGTCACAAATTAAAATAAATAATTATGATAATTTACATTTTTAAAAAAATATTTATGCAATTTGATTTTTTATTTTCACAATTTTTAATGCATTAAGTTTAATTAATTAGTTTTTTTCAATAATTTTAATTTGACATTTCCTATAACATAAACATGTAAAGAACTGCAAATTAGTCATAAAAGCGTCCTTTATTTCCAAAATTTTTCACTGGAAGCGCTGGCATCGATTTTATTGTCCTTACCATGACTACGCACACAACGAATATGGATATTAAAAATAACAGTGAAATAATTTTCGAAAAAAAAAATTGTAATTTTTAATTAAACTTGAAATGTTTTAAAAATTGTTATCACATCAATTTTAAGTGCAATATAATTTTTTATAGCAGAGCATTCAGCCAAGTTTGCTGTCCGCACAATAATAACACCACGTATGCTTGAAGGACACCATCAGTATGAGAGACAAACACCTTGGTATCATCAGGTGACTGTCATATCTTGGTAATGATCTTGGTAAGAAAATACTCCGTTGTGTAAATCTCTCCTCACTCAGCCATACATTGATAACGTATCTTTTTCTTACAAAAAAAAGTTCACAATGAGTTTACTTAATTTACAAACAGAGCGTTTAGAAAAAAAAGGAGCGAAGTTTTGGTTAGCCACGTCCATTATCAATGATTTTGCAACTACTTAAGTTCATTCCATCTCTTATTGAGTTTCCCAGCTAAGCGATATTCAATCTGGCGCTTTTAATAAAAGCCCACAGCTTCGGTAAACAGCCTGTGCTTCATAGCAACATCAATAACTTACTTCTCGTCGTAGCAAAATCACTTAATTGCGGCTGATCGTGCGTCGCATAGGCATAATATTTTACATTTGTATTTAAATTTTTTACTATGGTCATTTCTGTGAACATAAGCTAGCTGAGCGAGTTAAAGCATGGGTATGGATTTTGTTATTTAAGTGATTACTTAATTCGAATCCAGCAGCAGTCACATTTTTTTTTAAATTTATTATCTTATATTACTCTATCGAATTTTTTTAACAATTTCATTTTTATTATCTTTTGTTATCATGTTTCTTATTTTATTTTTTGATAACTAAGTACTATTTTAATTACGAGTTGGTTAGGTTGAGATTGTCGACTGTAAAGGAGAAGTTTTCAGCCTTTGTGTTCAAAAATGGGACACTATTAGAAACAAAATTAAAAAAATAACGTTTTGAACTGTCAAAAATTAAAAAAAAAATAGCTATTTGACATAAATTAATTTTCTATTTTTGTTATTTTGTTTCTATGGTATTAAAAATATATTTCGAATAAAAAATCATCATATTTCCGAAGTTTTGTAAATTAGATAAATCAGCAGTTTAATGAATTTTTTATGCAAACTCTTCACACCGTTAAGGTAGTACCTACACGAAAGTGATATTCCAAGAATTTCTCAAAACTCAGAATATAAAATATTTAATTCATAATACACTTGCTGTTAAAATTAGAAGATGATTTACCATGCCATACATGAGATATTAGCAATTAAAAGTGACGCAATTTGTACGTGTACATGGGAGAAGTGTATAAAAATACACAAATTTACAAATATTATATTTATTTACCAATGAATGACGTCCACCATCTCTATGAAAAACTAATATAATGTAGAATACTATATTTAGAAAATATATAAATAAAAATAAAAATTATTTACCATATAGTTTCGATAAAAAACTTAAATAAATAACTCGTTTTAGCGATAATTTTTGTGGAAAAGATATGAAGACTAATGTTAAAGGCATATGTCATAGTGTGTGTGCTTATATGTATACTAGAATCAGTAGTGAGGAACTACAGTCTTTTGAAAATAATATATGGTATATGTATAATAGTCATAGTACAGTTAATGCACTGAATGATAGTATTAGTCCAAAACTTTTTGACTGGACGGTCGCGGAGGAACTACCTTAAAGGTACAAGCATGAAGGTAAGAATAAAGTAATGTTATTTAGGCTATAAAGTTATATGTTTTAATAAATAATGTTAATAATTATAAATGTATATACATATAATTGTCAAGTGAACTGAATTACTCAACATGTTTCAAGTTGTCCACTTCTTGGTCAGCAGTTTTCAATAATTTTTATCGACATAAATTGATGAAATGCGATAATAAATTGTGTATATAAAAGTTGGAATTCAAATTTTTTTTACATTACCTACCTAGTTTTATTTCATGATATTTTATACTTTAAAAAAATCTACAATTGCCTCTTTAATCTATACAGGATAAATAAGACACATTTTTAAATTTAACGATGTTCCAGCATGGTATTTGCAGTTTCTATGTTAAAGCAATGGTACAATTTTTTTTTCGACAGAATTTAACGAAAAATTAAATTTAAGAATTTAATAATGCTTACTATTAATTCCCAAAGTTTCAGAAATTTTGACCGTTTAAAATGGGAAATAATTATGCCAACGTCCCAATTTCGATCAATTTACGTCAAAATTAGTATCTCGAAAGTGAAAATTAATTTCTAAATTTTTATTTTAGAATTGTATTGTATAAACATTTTTTTCTACTTTTTCTTCAATATATAATAATATCATAAAAAATAGTTGGAGAGACCGGACATTTTACATGCTTTAAATGGGACATGACCCTCAAAATCGCGAACTTTGTCTTTAAATATCTCGCGATCTAAACGGTCAAAAATTATGAAATTTTAGGAATTCATAAATAAAGCTATTATAAACCCGAGAAAAAAAATTCGGCCAAATCTGTGGAAAAGCGATTTCATGCTGGTACTACCTTAAAAAAAAATTGCATTCATAATTATTTTTATACCATGTATATATGAAATATACATAGTATATTAAGTTTAGTCCCAAGTTTGTAACGCTTAAAAATAATGATGCTAGGAAACAAATTTTGTCATAGGTGTTCATAAAATCACCTAATTAGTCCATTTCCGGCTGTCCGTCCGTCTGTGGGCACGATAACTCAAAAACGAAAAAAGATATCGAGCTGAAATTTTTACAGCGTACTCAAGGCGTAAAAAGTGAGGTCAAGTTCGTAAATGAGCATCATAGGTCAATTGAGTCTTGGGTCCGAAGGACCCATCTTATAAACCGTTAGAGATAGAACAAAAGTTTAAATGTAAAAAATCATCACTGTTTACCCGTGAGGGCGCCAATTAGGCGGAAATTTTATAATACGTACTATACTTGATTATCAGTTATGTATGTGTCACATGTTTATATGTGTAATGTGACAAAGAAATCAATACTGACTATGTATGGTATTTCAACAATTAACTCAGTCAATTGTTTGTTTTCACTTGTTTTATATAAGTATTTCAAAAATCAAGATTTTTCATTTTTGGGCTGAGGAAGCAGTTTATGGGGTGAGGAAGCAGAATATGTAAATTTTGAATCTTAATTCAGTTCATTTTATGACTAAAATATGAAAACTGTTTTTATATGCAAAGCTTCAAATTTAAGGCAGTATTCTGATCTAGAAAGTTGAAGAAATCAACTTTTTTTGCATATTGTTAAATGTTAGATCCTTAAAAATATGTCCTTAAACGGATTTCTCAAAATTTTAATTATTTTCATTTCATTTAATTATTTCTACTAATTGAATTGTTTTGCCTTTTTTGAAGCATAGAGATAAAGCGTATTTTCTGGTAACGAAGATCGAATTGATCGCTCTGTATTGCGAGCTTCTGCTGCTTCAAAAAAGGCAAAATAATTCAATTAGTAGAAATAATTTTGCAAGACATTGCATATCAAGTAGACGAAAATCCAATATATTGATCTGGGATCGCCGATTAATCCAAAGTGAGTAATATTATTATCCGAACTACTCTGCCGGAATTTTTAAACTACATTTTTCGAGGTGGTTGACGTGATATCTCAAGTTTTTCTTCTAAATTCCTGTATCGTCTGAACCTTGGATTTCAATTTTCAGTATTTTTTCGAAAAAGTCATACAAAAGGAGTCCAAAGAAAATTTTTTTTTTCATTTTGATGCCATTTTGTGAATTATTTATTTATTTATTTTTTCTTGCACAAGACCAGGCGATAGCAACATCTTTACTAATTAACAATTTTAAAAAAATTTTTGTTTCGGAAAATTTTTCTAAGAACCTCTTTTTGCTTTTCGGAATATACCTGCTTTGAAACGAATTTTTAAGCAAAAAATTTTTATTAGTAGATGAGGTTAATATGAAATTAGAATCAATAGACCTACTATTTTAAGCTACCTATGAATTTTAAACTCCGGACTCTCACGGAAAAATAGATATATTTACGAAAAAAAGTTTCAAACAAAAGTTGTTTACTTTTGGATAAGAAACATTTTATTTCATTTAAATTTTTCTGTTATGGTTTTTTTTTTAAGTCTACACAGCAGCTAACATATTCTTTTTTTTTGCATAAGTGTATAATATTATAATATAGTGGCATTCATATCAATCTGATAAATATTAAATTAGAATCAACAGCACAGCATTGCACAGTACAGCAGCCGCACATGCGTAGTTAGTTAGCACAAGTACAAGTACATGGTGTAAGGTGTATAGTAGTGTAGCTGGTAGCAAGCATTGCAAAGCAACATCATATAGATATAGATATACAGTTTTATTATATCTATAAATAGAACAAAAACTTATTATAATATGGTTGGTACGTACTACGTACAACGTATCGTAGCTGTGTACTGTGTAGCTGTTACAGTGTACATGCACAAGGGGAGGATGTAGCACCATCAATAACAATTTACTTTGTGTCTTTAAAGGTATGCATTAAGGATGTATGAGCATGACAACAATGTTTGATTTAAAGGCTCAAAATTTGTTTGTAGGTAGTCTTTTACTCAAAGAATATGTGGTTAAAATTTCAGCTTAGGTATCCGTGCAAACTTTTAAGAAAAAAGCCATTAAAAATCGATATAAAATACATTGGCTCTTATGGAAGAATCTCAAAAAACGACATATTTTGGAAGTTTTTGATAATTTTCATTTGGAATGAATGAAAACAAATTTAAAAAAAACTTTTTAATAGAAAGTAAACATATTAGCAATGAATTAGAAAAGAAAAAAACTAAGTGTCACCGTCCATATAAGGGATGTAAGAGCAGGGTAGATTAAGGGTTGAAATTATTTTTATCTTATTTTCAACTTTGATGATGATTTTTGTTATAACTTCATGAATGTAGACAAAAAATAAGAATAAAATTTTTCGATATGTGTCTTGGTTTTCGAAATATCGAAAGCTAAATAATTAAACGAAATTTTAAGCCAGATATCGAAAAATTTTATTCTTACTTTTCGTCTTATATCGTCAAGTAATAATATAAATTTATCATCAAAATTGAAAATATCTATTTTTAAATTTGTGCCCCCACTACCATGCTCATACATCCTTAAAGGTATGCATTAAATTATAACTTGATGGAAACCGACTCTGTTTATAGTATTTTAGTATAATATTTCACCAATTCATGAGTAAGTTATATCATACAGGGTGGGTCATTTTAATCTATACTTGCTAAGGGTTTCTCAATATTCTTAATAATGGTGCATTGACAACATTTCTTAGCACATTGTCTTGAAATTTTTGGATTATTTCTCGGTTAGATTAAGCCGTGCAGTCCCACAGTTGTGCTCCATAAGGCCATACTGGTTTAATAACTTAATTGTACAGTATAAGCTTGTTCTAAATTGACAGTTTTGTCGGCCTCCCGATCAGTCAGTACATCTTTCTAAATTTGAGAAAGCTTTCACCCTTTATCTCTTCGTCTTCTAGACGCAGGATTCCCACCGAAACTTTACATAAAGCTTCATACTAAAGTGTTTCGCTTCATTGGCATAAGAAATCACTTTGCCATTGACGTAAGCTAGAATGTATTCGATTCTTTTAACTTGAACTCGTTCATTTTCATTCTCCAAGTTTTAAACTTAACGTTTAAGTTTGAGGAGGTAAAGTTTCAAATACGCAAAATGATATACCTTAAATGTAACAAAATAATGTATCATTATTTCAAAGTAATATATTCTAATTTTTTATGAGTTTGCAAGTATTGGCAATCTAACTATAAAAGGGGTAAAGAAATCTAATTTACCGCGAGTCATCAAAAATATCAGTCGAAGGCAGTTGACGGACACTCAGCGTAGTGATTGTCAGTAAGAAAAATAGTATGCTTACAATCATCGGCTTGTAAATAGATCATCAAAATTTCTTTCATTTTCAGTTTATTCGAAAGCAAAACCATAACGGACAACCAGTCTTCAGCCTACCTGCATTCTGATAAAATACCCTCATTTCAATACAAATGCAGTCAAGAAAGTAACCATATCTCTATAGAAACTACAAAACGATTTAAAGTTGGACTCCAGGCACTACATCTTACCTATTATATAGTATGTATAAACCATGATAATGATAAAACTGAATCATATACATGCATACATATACGTACAAAGAGGCATAAAAATGATTTTATCATAAGATAACATTTTATAACTTGAAGGCATTCAAGAGAACTCAATCTTAACATTATACCCATTTTCTTTCATTTGATTCAACCATTCAGAGTATACAGCATACATACACTATTTACTTATACTTTAATTTAACTTTGAAGTTAATGCCCATTTCATATACAACATCAAACAATATTCGATTAGAAAAAGGCTTAAAACAAAAGTTGTTTGTTTCGCATACAGAAAAATTTTGGAAAGATTCATAGCCTCAAAATGTTTCTAGTTTCTTTCAAGCTAACTTGTATCTTATCTCTCTAGAGCCTAGTCGATAATTATTGTCTCATGATGTCTTCGTGCCTTGTCGAACACATACGTGGCATAAGCCATATACAACATAGAATTTTGAAAATGTTTTATTAACCTTTGCGTTCAACAATTGTATGATGACAAACGTATTAATAGGGTTAACTGGGAGGTTGTTGGTTTGATTACCGGAAGGGAGCAGTTTGATTACCGGAATAGAGTAAATTGATTGATTAATTAGATCAGAGTGATAAGAGTCAACTACATATATTTAGTAAAAGGACCCCGCACGATTAACTAGGAAAATGGCTTTCTGTAAAACTTTTCCCAGCCGCCCTCAAAATGTTCTTTGGATCGTTCTGATCAAAAGACGATCACAAAATTTTTTAACGAGTAGTTTTTTACTATTATAGTTTAGTATATAAATCATAAAAATTATGTGGCCAAGAGAACTTTTGGTCAGAATGATCCGAAGAAAATTTTGGGGGTGGTTTGAAAAAGCTTCACAGGAAACCATTTTCCTATCTAATCATGCAGGGTCTTTTTTCGTAGTTTTCTTTTGCAAATTCTAGAAAATTGTTTACATAGTCCATATCAAGAGATCGATTGCACAAGGTATCCATTCTTAGGTTTCACATGGCCCTTGTTGGAAGTATTTTTACAACAAAAAGGAATTAGGCCTTGTCAACATTATTTTCCTGTGTGTTCTAAAGATTTTAAAAAACCATCTTAAGGTATTTCTAGCGACATGAGGCCAAAAGTAGATTTGCACGAAATATTGCAAATAGGTAGTTTTCAACGACATAAAGTTGTAAACAAATTATAGAAGCATTGACCGGCTATGTCAGCCGGCTGTTCTTTAAACATTTTTGAACATTGGTAATTCGCTATTTTTTCGATTTTGCTATAAAATGTAACTTTGCAAACGAAATTAGATATACGTATATAAACAAATTAGGGATACGTGCTTTAAATCTGAATGTAATTTGTACCGTGACTTTTACGAAAAAACATTAAACAAAGATTACTTATTGTGCTGGGCCCATTAGTCCACAAATTTACTTTATTACTTAGACAGTTATCTCCACTATTTAGACAGCTATCTTTTATCTCTTTCTAAGACATCAAATTCTCTTTCACTTCGACAGAAATGCCTTAAACACTTCTGGATGCGTTAAAAGTTATTTTTCTCCGAATGTTATTAAATTTTTGTTTGACTGATAGACGGCGGAACAGTTGTGTTATTCAGCATTAAATTCAGTATTTCTATTCTTTAAATTCTAATTTTAGAAAAATCTAAAAAAAGAGCTCCATTAGATTTCGATTTGACAGAATTTTAATCGAATCGAAACAGAATAAACAGGGGTTTAGAAATAGAGGAAAACGAAGATATTCAAAGTGCTTATCAAAATTGTTAATTGTTAATTAATTGCATTAAATCTTCGAATCTTATTCTCTACACAGTAAGATATTTTTTATGGATATCACTATCTCAGTATCGGTGTGAACGCCATACTGTATACTGTATTGAGGGAATAGTAACATTGGCAATAGTTATAGAGGACGAATCAATGCAGTATTGGCGTCAGGCCCATACTGGTTAGCGATACTTACAATATATTTAATACTGTAATATTACTTATGATAATATAGATGTATCTGTCTCTATATCATATCACCACTGTAGTAAACGCCATGTATTTTTTAATTCTTACCGTGTATAACAGGAATATTTATAGAGATATTAACGATTTTAGGTTAAGACTGTACGGAGATTTTGACAGTCCTTTTTTCATACAGTATTTTTGAATCAGCATCATCCCCCTTATCGAGAGAAAATCTGATGTGATGAAGTATTTTAATAAGGTATCCAGTATCAAAGGATAAATATAAGAAGCAATTTAAAAGTCCTGTGCAGATTTTTAGTTGTAGACCTGTGTTATCTGAACAAAAACTAAAATATTGTATACATGTGAAACAGGGTTTATAATAACAATCATATTTAATATCCTACATAGTACATACACAGATACAACACAAAACACATAACAATTACATACAGAAATATAAATGTGCACCATAAATACTAAAATTTTAATAATAATTTTATTTCACTTCAGTTCAGAGTCAGTTATGTTTTTATTTACTTTATACTGTTTAATTATTATTACTCTTTTTTTATTCGACAAATAAGTGAACTCTCGTTTATTTGTCAACATCAACAATCAACATTCAACATGCAACTTAATGTTTTGTTATCTTTACAGGCTGTGTAAATAAACACGAGTAAATATGTGAAACAGTGTTGTTAGATTTTAAACAATAATATTCTGAAGTCTTGATATTATTTTTCTTCAGAAATGTTTCTTTAAAAATATACAAACTTTTATTAATTTTAATACATATATTACACATATTTAAAATTATGTTTACGTTTTTTTTGTGTAAAAAACCAATAATTGAAAACACAACCGGTAGTAAATGTCCTCAATCACCCACATACAATATCAACACTAAACTCGTTATTATTATAATCATTCCCTTGATGAGCTTGATGTCCACAATTGGACTTTTACAAATATTATATTATGTGAATGCACAACGTTGATAGATACAAGTTGATCTATTATATTTCAAAAATCTTTGTTTATAAACGATTTAGAAGAAAAAACAAATGAAAACAAACAATTAATTGAGTTAATTTTTGAAATATCCTGTATAGAAAGTATTGAATGTCAGTGCTTACATTATTTTTAATAAAATAAAATAGATAGAACAGTTTAAAAAATTTCATTAAACTTTCAAGAACTTTTCTTGCTTTTTCGAAAATCTTTCACAAAATCGGTATATGGGTATAAAAAAATATTCTAAGCAACTTTTTCTACTAATTTTTTTCGTTATCTCTAACTAGCTCTGACGCTAAGTAAAATATTAAGACTCGACTCTGTTAATTTGAAGTGGGCTGTGTTTAAACTTCAGATTTTGGTTAAGTATCTTAAATGTAACCCATTACCCATGTATTATGAGGATGTCTTCATCTTAAATGCGACACACTGTATATTTCATACAAAATAGAGTATAAAAATCGTTTGGATAAATTAATACGTAATCTACACTCTTTGTCCAAATTTCGCTTTACTCTTTAGTATCAACTTCTTATATTTTATGGAATTTTTTCAAACCATAATTATCAAAAATTAATAGACGGAAAAAAATTAAATGTTTAAACTAACAGTACATAATTAATTAACACAAGGAATCTGATGGCAGGGTGTCAAATATATCATTATACGTAGGATATCCCTAAATCATCAGACCATACAGAATTCCTTGCAAAATTCTAAGACAAAAAGTTCCAGAGTTTTCAATCTAACCCATCTTTAATACAACATTGAATTGATGAACATTGAATGCCTTTTATGGTTAAAATGTGGTATTTTTTTATCAATGTTTTGTTTGAATGCGGTCATTACTGGAGGCTTTTCCATGGTAACCATACACTACTTTAATTATAGAATTGTATGGATGCATATATAATTGTATGGATTGCATTTATGACTTACTTTGAAAATTTAATATTATTTTCTCACAAATTTAAATAAATATTATGATAATTTACATTTGAAAAATAATATTTGTGCATTTGATTTCTTATTTTCACAATTTTTAATGCATTAAGTTTAATTAATTGGTGTTTTTCAATAATTTTATTTTGACATTTTCTATGACATTAACATGTAAAGAATTGCAAATTAGTCATAACAGCCTCCCTTATCTCCAAAATTTTTCACTGGAAGCGCTGGCATCGATTTAATTGTCCCTACCATGACTACGCACACATTTTAGATACAAATAAATAAATAAATGAATTCCTGTGTGAACAATTATGAACTTTTTGACTTATAACAGTTTTCTAAAACAAACTAAACAGATCACCGTCATCTTTGTAATGTAAAATACATTCAGTGCATACAAAGTATTATTAAAAATTATCAGCACTATCAGATTGTAACTATTTAAGTGTAGATTTTAGTTTCTTTTATTGGGATTCCGTAGCCAAAACATGACAGATAAAATCATGGATATATTAGGCATTGATATGTTGCAAGAAATTTATGATATTTGGGTCAAATACAGTATATATACATATTTGATTTCATTAATTCTTTGAAAAGCAGAATGTAAAAAACAAATAAAGAAAAATTATAAATATTATTAAGACATGGCCGCCATATTTGGGCAAAAACTAAATATTTACAAAAATATTATAATTCCTGGAATCGTGATTTTTACGTGATATTATTTTTAACCTACGATTCAAAAACAGTTATAAGTTTGACCGATATGCGTGTCTGTGTGTCTGTTTGTCACATCGTAGCTCCTAACCGGATGAAAGGAAACAGACTTTTGTTTTTTTTATTTTTTTGAAAGGAAATTTAATAGAGAATGTACTCGAAACAATTAAAAAAGAGGCGGCGATCTTCAAAATCGATTCAGTTTCGAGAACGTTATAAGGAAAAAGGTAATTTAATGTAGAGTGTTCTTAGCTTTACTTCAAGTGCGAGTTTGAGCTTCCATACCCGAAACATTTGTCGAGGGTTTAAACTTTGTAAATTTCACTTGTTTAAATAATATTTCAATTACTCGAAAAATAAGAATAAAATTAAAATATCTTAGACAAGTTGGTATCAGAATCGGGATAGATAAGAGCTGCTGTGCACAAAATTAAAAGTTGTTCAATTTTTGTTTCAATTTACATGAAATATACTTTTTGAATATACATTTTTATTCGGTTTTAGTTTATACCAAGAATTTAAATTCATACTAAGAATTCACTTTTTCATTATCAGATTGGTTTTTAAACGATTTTAAAATATTTTCTTAAATATTTTTACATTTTATAAATTTATTTATTCTTTTGATTTGTTTCATGCCTCTACATAAAATATAAAAAATCATCGATAAATATCGGAATTATTTTATCTTCTAAATTCGACTTTACAAAATAAAACTGAAGAAAAATAAAAGCACCGTTCGTAAAAGAAAAATAAATCTTTAAATAACACAATTGAAGATCTTCAAATAGATCAAAAGTTCTTATGGACTAAACCCTTAAAAACTTCTCTCTTCCGAGCCCTTCTTGAAGGCATAATGTTTGAAGGGAAGGATTTTTGAGGGTTGAGTTCATTAGAACTTTTGATCAGCATGATCAAAACTATTTTAATCCATAGTTTTCAAAAAATTTTAACCGAAATCGAAAATTAATATCCTATGTAGGCATAACCTTTATTAGGGCTATACCTACCTACCTCAGAAGAGAAGGGTTGAGACTGTAAGAATTTTTGATCAGCATGATTAAAACTACCTTACCCTTACCATAGTTTTAAAAATAATTTAGCCGAAACCAAAAATCAATGTATGGTATACGGGGTCCTTTTGACCGTTTAGAACACGAGATAATAAGAAAGTTTGTAAATTGTACAAAATTGGGAACTATTCATTGATGAATGCATTTAACATATACGTGAAGCAACAAACAAGCCATAAATATAATAAAAACTAATAATATAATAAAAAGTTGTTGAGTAAAAACAACACGATTCGTATTCTATGCTAGTGCTAGTGCTATGCTAGTAAGTTAAGTTTGAATAGTGATTCTGAATCTGATATGGCCTTGGACCAACGCCAATCTAAAAACAAGTTAAATAGATGAAAACACACATATTTAACAATACTACACACAACAACAGTATGAATATATTTATTATATTATTATTATTATTATTATTATGTATTATGAAGTATACAGTCTCTCTACTATATCCAAAACTGTTTAGTTGAACACTTAAACTTGTATGAGATGAATATGAAACAAGTAAACATCTCTAACCAAACACAACAACAACTGAACAAGCCTTTAGATTACAAGAACATATCAAATTTATACGGATCTTAATTTGAAAATATCAATTACGAAATAATACGATAATTGCCTGATTTCGAATTTGCCATAGTACGCATAAAAATGTAAAACTAAACTAGATACAATGACAAAATTTTAAAATGGAATTAAAATTGATTAAAAAACGAGGAAGTTATAACAATTTAACCATTCAAAGATTATTGCTCATCTTCTTTTAGCAAAACAAAGTTTTATGTGTATCTCTATGGTGATATCAGATAACGAGGTCACTAACCCATATCTTCCTTTTTGTTTAAAGATTTTCAAAAACCAACTTCACTTTTCTGCCGGTGCAGTGAGAATTCTTCAATCCAAGCGATAAAAAAATTTGGTTAGCATGTCCATTCAAACATTCTTGCAACCAATTACCGAAATTCATCACTTACCTAGAAACTAACGATGTACGAGTATTTTTCAAGAAGCAGAAACTTTTTAAAATTTTTACTTATTTTATTTTCACCTCTCCTTTATCTCCAAAATGGCCGTTCTGCCATATAAATGTCCTATAAAAGAAAATACTCCACATCGACTCCGGAGCTTATTTACCAAGTGGCAGAAAGCAGCTTCCTACCTTTGATGTGAAGTTGCAGTTTTATCTATGCCACTAACCGAACATGAACGCGAAATTTAAACTTATTCGAATGTTTACAATTATAAGATTTTGAACATTATTATTGATTATCTGTGTATCCTTAACTCAACCTTGTGTAAAATATCGGAGTACCATTTAGGAGACCTGGATGAGTAAGCATTTATGAAAATTTCCAAAATGATATTTTTGATACATTTTATTATATTTTCATTCAAATTTGACCTTTGAAAATGAAAAATTACTATCTAATTAAACTTAAAAAAGAAATAAAAATGTAAAAAAATCATGCCGACCGATTTCATAAAGGATGTACAAAGTTTTAAATGTAAAATTATTTTTGTAGTACAGAGGAGTATATAAGGTCGATCACCACTCATCTGATAACCAGATGAAGCATATTTTTTATGAAATTTTATCTTATTTATCGAAAAGTGTTCATGGCTATTTTTGATTAAATTAAATTTAACAATTTTTTCCATAAACGATTTTCAGCAAGCAAGCCTGTACCATTATTTTCGTAATTAAATTATATTTCTTCTAATAGCAATTTCGATTGGTTAACAGATCGTTGAAGATTTGTTTATACCATATGAACATGTAAGTCAATATAGGTAACTACACCGATCTGTTAACCAATCGAAATTGGCATCAGGAGAAAGATAATTTAATTACGAAAATAATGATATAGGCTTGCCTGCAAAAAACCTTTCATGGAAAAAATTGATTTAATAAAATTAATTTAAATTAAAAAAAAGCACTTTTTGATAGATAAGCTATCAAAGATGTCTTTAAAAACCAAGAAAATTTCAAAAAAAATATGTCTCATCTGGTTATTCGATGGGTAAAGATCGACCTTATACCGTCTCTTAGAGTCTTAGACTATTTACTTTCTATTTTTATGGTGAATTATGATATAACTTGACGAAATTACAAGTAAGCTTAAAGTTTTTCGATATCGGGGATAATTTTCAACATATTAATACTATTAAACCAAAATTTCTTCGATATTTCGAAAACTAAGCCAGTTAATGAAAAAATGTATATTTACCTTTTCATCTAAATTCAACAAGCTATAACAAAGTTCATGATCAAAATCGAAAATTTAAGAATTAATAACGAAAATAATAAATAGTTCCTACTAGTTGTTCCACGACACCTCTCTCACATTTCGTATACCTTGTTCCAAAATTTCAACATGCGAGAAATTACTATCACTATAATTTTAGCACAAATAAAAAAGTTCAAAATAATTTGTAGTGGCTACTAGTTTGAACAATATATTCTTCATTGTAATGAGTCATTCAATAAAGTATAGTATATAGCTACGTTCAATTTTATTGGTCAAAGTACACTATTAGACTATTGAGACATTGTTTTATTATTAAAAATATAATACAAAATGTTATGTCTAATACAAAATTATTTTCAAAGTCTGTGTAATGTAAACGATTCAAATACAAATTAACTTCATAATATAAATTTTCATTTGCTATCAGAAAAATTATTATAATACATACTTGCTTAATGCATACATGTGCATTGTGTGCTATTTCCACTGATCTGTAATAAACACTGGATAGTAGATGTCTATTCGCACCGTGCGCGAGTTTTATTTTCATGACAACGATACACTACTTTAATTATATAATTGTATGGATTGCAGTTATGACTTACATTGAAAATTTACTATTATTGT
Organism: Chrysoperla carnea; assembly: GCF_905475395.1. Lineage (NCBI taxonomy): Eukaryota > Metazoa > Arthropoda > Insecta > Neuroptera > Chrysopidae > Chrysoperla > Chrysoperla carnea. Next base: position 61,940,264 of record NC_058341.1, on the reverse strand, counting down.
CTCATAAATTTAAATAAATAATTATGATAATTTACATTTGAAAATTAATATTTGTGCAATTTGATCTCCTATTTTCACAATTTTTAATGCATCAAGTTTAATTAATTAGTGTTTTTCAATAATTTTAATTTGACATTTTCTAAACGTTAACATGTAAAGAACTGCAAATTAGTCATAACAGCGTCCTTTATCGCCAAAATTTTTCACTGGAAGCGCTGGCTCGATTTTGTCCCTACCATGACTATGCACACAACGAATACTTTTAGCATTGGTCAATGTGTTGGTATGAAAAGCCAGTCAAGTTAAGGATATGCATTCATGAAACTTTTTGCGAGCACCAAGGCAATTTTAAATAAAAGAGTTGATTTTTTTATATGAAGTTGGACTAAGACTAAATCAATTCTGAAAATTTAAGGGGGGATTGCCCGATTATTTAAATAAATAAATGACTTCAAAAGTAGGCATATTCAACATTGGTTTTATGGTAAAACGGTAAATGGATGGTTTCATAGATTCCTCAAAAACTAGTCGGTGGAAATTAAAAAAAAAAAAAAACTATTTAAATTTAGCTTAAAACCTTAATAAATTATTGAAAACAAAAAAAAACCCGTTGTGTACGACTAATTAAGGATGTATGAGTACGGTAGTGAGGATACTAATTTAAAAAAATATATACGGGGTGTTCCAAACCACCCGTCCAGGCTGATTATTCTGAATAGTTTTCAAAAAAAATTGAAACGAAAAAACACGTATCAAATATTTTTTAAAACTCTATCTAACCATACCAAAAACACCCTCCACCCTCAACCCCTGTTAGGGGTAGGGGGTGTAACTTGAAAAAATCAAATGGAAACCCCTATTTTTTTCTGCAGATTTGGATTCTTCAGAAGAAAAGACAAACATTTTGTCTAAGAAATTTTTCCCGATTTTCGGTAGATCGCGCTACAATCGACAAAAATCGTGAAGAAAAGACTATTCTGTTTTTGTTTTTCATATTTTATTATGATTTAGAAAAATTATTTTTGTAAAAATGTTTTTTTTATTTTGGAAAGTCTGAAAAAAAATTAAATCTAAAATGATTCATATCTAATTCTTTCTAAGAGCTTTATTTAGCATCCTCCCAATTGTCTAGTGGTTTACCTCAATTACCGCAATTCGACATTTTCGCTTCTCTTTTATTTTCGTTGAATTTCTAACTTTTGTGTTGCTTTTGTTTTGTTTTTGTTTTGGTTCTGTGTGTTTGTGTTTTTATTTTTATTTTTACTTTTTCGTTTTGATTTTTGTCATTGAACGGCGCAATTCTTATGCCAAATCTAATAGAACGATTTTTGTCGATTGTAGCGCGATCTACCGAAAATCGGGAAAAATTTCTTAGACAAAATGTTTGTCTTTTCTTCTGAAGAATCCAAATCTGCAGAAAAAAATAGGGGTTTCCATTTGATTTTTTCAAGTTACACCCCCTACCCCTAACAGGGGTTGAGGGTGGAGGGTGTTTTTGGTATGGTTAGATAGAGTTTCAAAAAATATTTGATACGTGTTTTTTCGTTTCAATTTTTTTTAAAAACTATTCAGAATAATCAGCCTGGACGGGTGGTTTGGAACACCCAGTATATTCAATATAATGTTATAACTTGACAATAAAGACGAAAAGAATACAATTTTTTGACCAAAATATCGAAAATTGATAATTTCGTTTAATTATTTAGCTTTCGATATGTCGAAAGGCAGATATCAAACAATTTTATTCTTATTTTTCGTCTACATTCATGAAAATATAACAAAATTAATCATCAAAGTTGAAAATAAGGTACAATCGAATCAGTTTAATTCTAAATTTTAATATTTTTCAATTTTCTAATTATTTAAAATTATTATGCATTTCCTAGAACGCAATACGAAATATTCAAATCTCAATTTTCTGCTTTACATGTACGAAATTTATCGAAAAATGTAAATTTTGCTCCAGAGTAAAGTACTAGTATTTTTTATTTTTACATATTCGACAGCATTAGTTGAGAAAGTATTCTCTCTGTGTCATAAAAAATGCACGGATTACATCGTATAGAACTTTATGTAGCCTGTGATTCTATGTCATTTTTGGAGAGGAGAATGTCCGTAAATATAATGAGTATGTAAATAATGAATAGAGAACTAGAAATATTAGAAAATTTAAATATATCGAATAGCATAAAAATTAGAAAAAAAATGTTTATAGGTGAAAATATTAAAAATATTTTACATCATCTGATATATGATGGCACATATTTAAATAAAATTTATTTATATCTTTTAACAGATTATTTCTTGGCGAATGGAACTGACTAAGTAAGTAAGTACACAGCAGAAAGCAGTGGTGGCCAACCGTATAGAATCGTACATACGTATTACGTATAGGACTAGGAAATATGAATGAATTTTAGAAAATATTTTCATATATTATGTGAGCTCACAAATAAAATACTTCTTGAAATCGTTATTTTATAAGAGAGAAATTTGATGCTTTTTCTCATTTACTTTAAAAGGGATAAATGATCAAAAATCCTTCTAAAATCCTCAAGTCCAGAGTATATAATACTACTTTTTTTAAACTTCTATAAAAAAACCTTGAAAATGAAAAAAATTTCAAGTTATTTGCACGAAAATTAATGGAGTTATAATGAAAAGAAAATTTCGTACCTTTTTTGTTTTATTCAGCACAGAAACTGATGAATTTACCACGGGAACTAAAATCAATGCTGCATGCATAAGTATACCCCTTAGATGGGGAGATTACCATCCCTTGGGGAAAAGCACCATTAGACATCATAACTTTTGTGCTAGAGGATGAACAAAGCTTATTCCCAAATTTTCATCGATATCGGTGCTATAAGTCAAAATTAAGTGATTTCGTATTTTTATACCATGTATATATGTAATATATATCAAGGTATACTAAGTTTAGTCCCAAGTTTGTAACGCTTAAAATTATCGATGCTACGAACAAAATTTTGATATAGGTGTTCATTAAATCACCTAATTAGTCCATTTCTAGTTGTCTGTCTGTCAGTGTGTCCGTCTGTCTATCTGTGTACACGATAACTCAAAAACAAAAAAAGATATCAAGCTGAAATTTTTATAGCGTGCTCAAGACGTAAAAAGTGAAGTCGAGTTCGTAAATGAGCAACATAGGTAAATTGGAATCTTGTAAACCATTAGAGATAGAACAAAAGTTTAAATAAAAAGAATGTTCCTTATAAAAAAATTAACAACTTTAGTTTGAAACATTTTTTCGTAAACATCAATTTTTACCTGTAAGGTCACAAATTAGGTTCAAATTGAACAGTATGTATTATAAGGAAATATTAGTTAAGTATGTGTGACATGTATATGTGTGTAATGTGACAGTTTTATCAACACTATTAAACATGGTATTTCAACAATTAACTAAGTCAATTGTTTGTTTTCACTTGTTTTCTGCTCGTTTATTGGAGTATAACGATAAACAACAGGATAGAACTTCCGAGAAAGAAATTTTTGACCGTCAATGTTATTCCATTTCAAATTTTCTCAATAACAAATATTGCATTTTCGATGTAAGTAAAAAACTATCGATAAAGGGTACATTCGTATTCGTTGTGTGCGTAGTCATGGTAGGGACAATAAAATCGATGCCAACGCTTCCAGTGAAAAATTTTGGCGTTAAAGGGGGCTGTTATTACTAATTTGCAGTTCTTTACATGTTAATGTTATAGAAATGTCAAATTAAAATTATTGTAAAACACGAATTAATTAAACTTAATGTATTAAAAATTATGAAAATAAGAAATCAAATTGCACAAATATTATTTTTCAAATGTAAATTATCATAATTATTTATATAAATTTGTGAGACAATAATATTAAATTTTCAATGTAAGTCTTAAATGCAATCCATACAATTATATATGCATCCATACAATTCTATAATTAAAGTAGTGTATCGTTACCATGGAAACGATACTCACGCACGGAGCGAATAATAGTAGAGTGTGTTCGTACGTATTTGTAGCACATAAGTACTACGTTTTACTTATTGCGTTATTATTAAAAAACATAACGGTTGTTAAATATATATTTTTCCTACAATACCAACCAAACAATAATAATAATAATAAAATTAAATAATTAAACTTGTGTGTAGAATATTACGCCAAGTTGTTTTATTTTAAAAATATTTAATATAAATATATATCAGGTCATAAGGTTATCTTCTTTATAAAAGCTAAAATAATAAAAATATAATTTTATTGATCTGACTTACAATCAGTACAAAAGTACATTTTCAAATTTCTTTAAGTCATGTTTTCTCCAAAAATATAAACTTATGCATTGTATGGAAGGTCAACGGTGGGAAGTTGGGTTATGTTATAAATCCGTTGTGCAGCCCCGTTGTGTAGAACAGGCATGGGCAAATGATCCCTCAGACTTCTGTAGTTCGAATACGAGTAAGACAATGACAACCTAACCAATGACAATCAAAAGTACTCATTACTATTAGAGAAACTGAGATAGGTAGAAGACTCGTATACCTGTCTCGCTTGAGAGTGGTGAAAAGAGACTTTGGTTTGTATTAGAGTTACTGTGTAAATTAATCAACCCTTCTTGAGAAAAATGCGCTAAAAATCTATTTCGCGATCATTTACAAAATCTTTTAAAAAAACACGATTCCTGTATGTTATCCCAGTGGATTTTCCGGAATAAAATTAGCCTATGTCAATTTCTGACCCCCATCCAAACTTTCATGATTATAATATATACCAGATATTATTTATACCTTCAAAAATAATACGAATTTTGCTTTATTTAAATTTGGCGAATCGTAATCTGTGTTATTTTGAAAAGTTAAATCAGAACTGCGTGTCCCTTTGCGACTGGACTATGCTTGTTTTGATCAAAGTTCATATTAGATTGCAGAATTTTGTCACATAAATAGAATAATTCAAAATATCAACAACATAAAAAAATGTCATTCGACTTTCATATAATTGTACAGTTTCATTCAGGATATGAATGATTTTTTATCATTGAAAGTTCAACTAGATTATTTGATTGGTGAATGAAAAGTTTGTTATAGTTTTAAAATTTCTTTTATTAATCATTAGTCAATAATAATCGTAAATTAAAACGTTATTTTTTTTAATTCACTCAGAATTTTTTTGTATAACATATTGTCAAATTTTCGAAAACAAGTAATATAATAACCAGGTCTTCTTCAAAATAAGCAACTAATATTTTTTTATTTTTAAGGGAGTGCTTTGGCGTATCATGTTGGGTCCTTTGGCCTATAATTTTTTTAAAATAATATTTCAAGTCTTTATTTATCGTATAGTGAAATTTCGATAATACCTTACCGTGTAAATTATTGTGAAAGTTTTTTTTCAAAAATATTAACATTTGTTAAGAGTCTTATGAGAAAGTAAGACCCTACCAACTTTTCTCGAATTATAGTACCAGTTATCAATTAAATACCAGTATCAATACCAATATTGAGTACCAGTATCGATTAGAGTTTCGAAATATTCAGGTTTCAGTTTTTGCACAAAAATATATATGTTAACGTAAATTTATTGAGAAAATAATAATAAACTGAAAAGAAAGTACTAAGAGCCTGTTAGTACATTCTTAAAGCAGAAAGTAGATAACTTGATTGAAGACAATATTTTCTTGCTAAACTTTAATTTTTTAGTAATCAAATATTTATTTTTATTGAATTAAGGAGATCCTTTGACCGCCAATGTTTAAAAAAAAATGCACAATTTACTTCCAGCCAGTGCACAATTTGCTATCCCGAAGCGAAAGGGCTTCCTTAATTAACTCTAACATTGCATCACAGGCATAATATAATGCTTAAGATATTCTATAGCTTAGCAACTTCCCAGTATCTAGGTAGAATAAGTTATTGTAATGGGTCCAAAAATGTGATGTGATGGCGTCACATTTATTACCGATTCACTCTCTATCATCCACTCGCTTCGTTGTCAAATTTACTTACATTCAAGTAATTTTTTCACCGCCTTCCACAATATAAGCTTAGAAAATGAGACAACCAAATGTGTCAAAATCCTATTATTCATGTCATGTGAATGCTCCAATTTTCTTTCCAAAAATGTTGTAAAATCGAGTTTAAACTTTCGAATAGGGTCCACCTACTACATGAAAATGAAATGTACAACAAAAAAGAGCCAATAGTACAAACTGATAATTGCAGACACAATTCAATTGTAAAACAACATCAAATAAAATAGTTGACCCTTAACTCTTTTATGATTTCTGTTTTAAATTACTGACCTCATTTTGTTTTTAAGATAACACACGACATACACACACACACACACACACAAACTACAGCAGTCAAGTGAAGTCAGAAGCAGCAGTCAGCACACAAAACACAAAGAACTATCATCATCATAATTCTATTTTATTACATTTTTTTTATTTTATTTTGTAAAACTGAACTGAGATGTACAACTTACATTCAAACAAAACAAAAAAAAAGTTTCAAATGAAAAAAATATTAAAAATGTTAATTTCATTTACATAATCCATAGAGAATGAAAATATAGTGAAAATCTATGCGAACGCATTTATTAGATTTTTTTTTTTAAATTAAGGTTGTTGGTTCTCCTACGATATTATAAAAAAATTTAGGATTATACGACTCAGAAGATATTCGCACCGTGTGTGAGTTTTATTGGAGCCGTTTCCATGGTAACGATACACTACTTTAATTATAGAATTGTATGGATGGATATATAATTGTATGGATTGCATTCATGACTTACATTGAAAATTTAATATTATTGTCTCACAAATTTAAATAAATAATTATGATAATTTACATTTGGAAAATAATATTTGTGCAATTTGATTTCTTATTTTCACAATTTTAAATGCATTAAGTTTAATTAATTAGTGTTTTTTAATAATTATAATTTGACATTTTCTATAATATTAACATGTAAAGAATTGCAAATTAGTCATAACAACCTCCTTTAACGCCAAAATTGTTCACTGGAAGCGCTGACATCGATTTTATTGTCCCTACTATGACTACGCACACAACGAATAGAAGCTTGTAGTGAAAATATATATATTAAATTTGTATTTCTGTTGTACCACTCAACTGTTTGTAAAGAATATATGAATTGTTTAAAATTCTGTTAATATATAGTTATTTTTCTTCAACTACAATTCTCTAACTATAGTCGCTTGTCTTCAACAATAAAATTTATTAACTTTGCCTTATTATATTTCAACAGTAAACGGTCAATAATTTTTTTTTTTCTATACAGAGTACTTCAACAACTAACTCAGCATACCACTTAAAAACCCCCTGAATGATCCTGATATCGAATTGGCCATGTTACCTATAAAAATGTAAAACTAGACTTGATATCATGACATTTGAAAGTGAAATTAAAGTTGATTAAAAAACGAAGAAGTTATAAGCAATCAAAGATTGTATTCGAATATTGCCTATCTTTTTTTAAGAAAACAAAGTTTTATATATAATTTCTACGGCGACATCCATGTATGACGTCACTAGTGAGTATCTTCCTCTTTGTTTAATTAGGAATTTTAAACGTTAGTATCATGCATACTAGTAAAGATTTTTTAAAACGAACTTTTCTTTTCGTGAAGTGAAAATTCTTCATCTGAAGTGATATATAAAATTTAGTCTGATTCCCTATTGAAGAAATTTAATAATTATTAAGGTAAGCACCAAGGCAATTTTAAATAAAAAGCTTGATTTTTTTTAGTATGAAGTTGGGCTAAGTCTAAATCAATTCTGAAAATTTTAAGGGGGTTGTCAATTATTTAAACAAATAAACGACTTCAAAAGTAGGCATATTTAACATTGGTCTTATGGACGGTGGAAATTAAAAAAAGCTATTTAAATTAAAGTTAAAACCTTAAAAAATTATTGAAAACAAAAAAAAAAACCCTAAGATGTAAGAGTAGTGGGGGCGCAAATTAAAAAAAATATATATTCTCAATTTTGATGATGAATTATGTCACATCTTGACAATATAAGACTAAAAGTTAGAATAAAATTTTTCGATATCTTCCAAAAAATTGAAAATTGAAAATTTTGTTTAATTATTTAGCTTTTGATATTTCGAAAACCAAGGCAGATATCGAAAAATTGTGTTTTACTTTTCACCTACATTCATCAAGTTATAACAAAATTCCTTATCAAAGTTGAAAAAATAAGGTACAAATAATTTTTCAACCGTAAATCTAAAATTGCGTTGATGCTCGTACTACCTTAAGTTCATAAATCACCTTATTTTTATGGAATGACCCATATACGAAAAAACAATTCGAACATAAAATAAATCAATGATTGACAACAAAATGTTTATTTAGCATGATTACCGTCAGTCATTCATAGTGTCATCATCATAACAGCCTAGGTATGGGATATGCGATCCAGGCTAGCATTAACATATAGCAAGCTTTATAGTTAGCAGCTAGTGACTGGTTGGTAGTGACTAGTGACTAGTGAATGCTTTATTTAACAAACTTAATATAAAATAGGTTAAATATAATAGGATATAGTTTTTACAGTACAAATACAAATCAATACCTATACATATGTGTTGTACTATACATACCGGGCATTCAAAAAGTATGCGAACAGTCCAAAAATTCAAAAAGTAAAAAAAGGGTTATGTATTTAACCGGTATGTATGTATGTTCATCTGTTCCTACCTAGCTTCTAATTCACATTAAATTGAATACGGCATCCGCTAGAGCACATAAAGCAATGAGAGCACTTTTCAAATATATATATGATGTTATACTTTTTTAACGAAATTATAACCCCAAAATGATTTAAATAAAAGAAAGTTCGAAAACTAAAACCCCGACAACTACAAAATCACACTCTTAAAAGTATGAAAACAAGAAAATATTTTCATCTGAAATTGTTATGATAAGTAAAAAACATACATGATAAGTAAAATCGTCGTTACAGTCGGGGAACCTCTAAGATTAAACAGTTTTCCACAGGACCAAAAAGCCGTCCTCCGACTGTAATGGCGATTTTGCTTATCATAAGAGTTTCAGATGAAAATATTTTCTCGTTTTCATACTTTTAAGAGCACGATTCTGTAACTGTCGGGGTTTTAGTTTTCGAACTTTCTTTTAGTTTGTTTTCAAAAATTACAACTACAAATATTTAACGATTGTAGCGTTAACTAGTGCGAATCGAAAAAAAAAAACGGTTTCCATTTAAGATTTTAAAGTTGACCTTTGCGTCAGTCCAGGGATTTGGCGAGAGGATGGTCGATTTTCATTTCATTAAATATATTTCTAAGGTGCCATTCTCGAGTTCTTCGAATGTGTCCCTACTTTTTGAATGCCCTGTATAACATACATTACATACAGCTTAAGGGTAGAGCTATTATTTTAATGCTGTTCAGAACATTTAACTAGCAGCATATACATTTACAGGGTATTCAAATTCTATCTAAATAGTTTATCATTTATACCTTGATTAACTTTTTCTTAAATTTAAGGTTATGCGAGCAGCCCTAACGTTAATAATGAAATGAGCTCGTCAAAAACAAACCTGAAATTTTTAAGAATCAAAAGTGATAAACCGAGCATTTCACTACTGTCACATTAAAAGAAAAGAGTCATTGAAGTAAAGGATAAAATTCTAAGAAAAAAGTTTGTTGCCATTAACCATCAAAGGTATTTAAAAACTTGTTTACCTTAAATTTTGAGAAATTATTCTCAAACAAAGTAAGAAATCAGAATTAAAACTTTTTAAAGACTGTTTGGAAATTATGCAATTTTTTCAGAAAATAAGTAAAAAAAAATTACATTAGTCCTTCAGGGAAAGCCATAATTTACCATAATTTTCAAAGATTTAAAATAATTTTTTTTCTATTTCTTATGTAAAAAATTATTAAAGCTTTAATTTTTTGTAAAAAAATATATTTACTGAAAATTACAATTATTATTTAGGAAAAATTGCAAGAAAATATTTTATAAATTCTCATAAGAACTAATTTTAATTTACGGTAATTTATTTTCGGAACATTATTAGTCTGCGGAACATTACCCTTTTTCTTAAATGATCAATACATACTTAAAACTTCGTGAGTGACTTTCTTTTGGTGAGCCTACCAAACTTTATCTCTACGACATTTTTCGAAAGTACTGCGTTTCCAAAAGAGCATGATAACGTCATAATTTAACTATCTATCCGAAAAAACGCATTTTTTCGGACACTATTACCACTGGATAACATTAATAATTATGAAATAATTAATGAAAAGTAAACTTTGCGTATTTTCAAAACCAAAACTACTTAAGTACGGCATGTTCGAGGTGGTAGACAAGCTCATCGGTACAGTATTTTTGTCGGTCAAAATATTTTTTGTTTAATAATTATTAATGTTATCAAGTGGTCATTGTGTTCGACAAATTTCCTGCTACGTGTTTTCTTAAATATGACGTTACTATGCTCATTTGAAAACGCAGGACTTTTGGGAAAAAAAAGACAAAAAATTTGGTTGGCTCGCAAAATGGAAGCCGCTAACGAAGATTCATGTATCCATTAAGCATTTAACAAAAATTGTTATGTTCCGTGGACTATATATACAGTGTGTCATATTTAAGATGAAGACACCCTCATATTTTCGTTATTTATAGGAATATCGATTTGAAATTTTGCACAATCATACAGGGTAATAGGTCACATTTTTTAAGATACTCAAACGATATCTGAACTTTAAGTACGCTGAATACAACAAATTGACAAATAGGGTCGTTGATTCTTAATGTTTTGTCTAACATGGTTAGAGATCTCGAAAAAAGTTTTTAGAAAAAATTGCTTAGAATATATTTTTATACCATAAAAAAAATTCGCATTTTTAATTTGTTCATAAATTAAATTTAAACAATGTATTTACATTATTTGTTTAATTTAATATTGCATATAGAACTCCTTAAATATTGGGTTTTGGCCAAAAGTATATAAAGCATTTTCGACTTAAAATTATCAAAAGAATACACTCTTAAGCTATGGCCATCGAGTTATTGGAACACCCTGTATATTCAGAATATTTGCCCGCCAAGTATGGCGTTATTCAAGTGAAGCAACAGCATTATTGTAAAACATCTCGAAGTCTCGTAGAAAATGCGTATTTTTTACATTCGATGTTTATTAAACAACCCATTATACCTGTTGGGGTTTGAGAAAATTTGAATGTTTAATTTAGTGAAGTTAAAAAAGACACCAACCTGCTTTCGTTTATGATTTGTATTATTCGTAATAGGTGCTGGCGGGAACGCAGCCGTACCATCGTACTGTTCCTTTAACAAATCCAAAACATGTTCCATTTTTTCGCGATCCACTTGCTGTTCTTTGCATACATGTAAATACGTTCGCCAATTAGTGGAATCAAAACCCCAATGACATGTACGATTCTCTAAATCGCGATGTGCATGACACACAAACTGTTGTGGCGAGAACATACCCTGACACCCATCTAAACATTCTATACATCTAGCCGATTTACTTGTGTACAATTCAGGTGTACATAAGCCACGACATTTACCAAAACATTCATGGTAAACACGAAATGATAGCGGTTGATCTTTATTACGACAATCCCCTTGTTGGCCAGGCCCCCGTACTCGCGGCGATGCCAGCACAATATTTGTTGATTGTAATAATGCACTACATAATCGTTCCGCGTCCGTTTTTGTGATTAAACCGCATGATGGTGCCGTGCTAGGTAAGATCCCATTTGTTTTTAACTCGTTCAATTGTTCGGGCGTACATCGCGAACAAAATATTTGTAATTGATCACATTCTTGATTGATTTGCTGTAAACTAAAGTCACGTAACACACTGTTTAACACTTGGGGTAAACATAATCGTTTTTCGCCACCAACCACAAAACATGATATTGATTCACCCTCTAATATAGTCTCGGTTCGCTCACTACGTCCAGTGTCTGGTGCAGCTAATACTGGAAATCGTAATTGTGTGGGTGCAACAATTAAGGGTTCTGGTGCTGTGGTTGTTGGTACACATTCTTCTTTAATATCAGGACTGATTAATTCACGAGTCAACGATAAACCAGGTCCTTGTAAACTTTTAGTCGCACTATTTTGATAATTTTTTAAAACACTCTTTAAATGTGGAGTAACCATCTCCATCATGGTCTATTATTTACACTTCACACGGTGAACATTTTTTTTAAATATATTTTTTTATTTTAAATTCACACTTTAAAACACCCCGTCATTTAGAAACACACAACAATATTTTGCAAATTTCGCAAAATAAACATAACACTTGGCCGTAACACTACACATCTAGCAAAACCCCCCGCGTACACGTTCCGGACTAAATAAGTCTAACAAAAAACGATCACATCCGTGTAATGTGCTCTTCGTCAGGCATACAACACAACTAACTAAACACACCACTCACGAAAGTCGTGTCTACTGGCGCGACTGTCTACTTCTGTCTCTCATGAAAATGACTTCGTTCAGTTCATTGTGCGCACTCCCCACTCTATCTCTCTCATACATTTATTTTTGAATAAAACAATCTTTTTATTCAATTTATTTTACATGAAATAAATATTTTTTCATGAATTTCATTTATTTTTAATAAATTTTTCATGAAAATATTCATATTGATTGCTATTTTCATAGTTTTTTGAATATTTGAAAAACAAAATGATAAGAGACAGTATGTATAATAAATATATATACTACATAACAGAACAGCAATGATGGCTTCGCTTGGCTACTGCACAGTCTAGCCCAGTGCAATCACTTGTCCCCGCACATCCGTCTGTGTACCAGTAGTATAGTATATGTCGGGTCATGTGATCGGCCTTCCCGTCAAAATAGCCTGCCATGATAATAATGGCAATGTAAGAGATAAACTTATATAAATATATACAATATTAGATAAAGATATATGTATATTATTTATAATGATTTGCAAACAACCGACAACGCTTTATTGTAACATTGAGACAAGAGAGGAGCTAAATGAACACGTGCTAGATAAAGTGGACAATATTATATTATGTATATTGTATACATGTATAAATAATATAGTAGCCAAATTATTAATAATACCACCAAAAATAATTATCAATATTTTTATGTTTTGAATAAATTTTATTTTTAACAAACTATTTACAATGTAAACTTTATTTGTAAATCGTAACAATTGTTGTATTGTTTACTTTGTATTGTTACAATGAGGTTAGGGGAAAGTAAAGTGGATATTCAGTATTCACTTATGATTATGAAGTTATGATGTAACTAGCAAGGTGAATACAATGCGTGTATCTATGCAATATTTACCGTTTTTATTTATTTATTCCGAAACAAGTGTACAATTTTAAGACTGGACTAAAATAGTAAATAACTTTTATGAAAATAATTTAGAGAAGGGATAGGAATTAAAAAGATAAAAATTCATTGGTGATTTGGTTTAGAAAATCACTTGGTAAAATTCATAGTTTAGCAAATTTTTAATAGAAAATAATGAAACGGATTCACTATTTCGTAATATCAAGTTTAAGAATCAAAGGTTTTTGGTAAAGAATTCGATTTAAAATTAATTAGCAATAAATAATTAACAATTACGACATAAAATTTAATTTAAAATAACTTGAAATATTCAAGTAAAGATTTTTGTGAAAACTTAATTCCGTTTATATTATTATATTATTGAAAAAAAACTTATAATAGGTTGTTTGAAATAATGTAATGAAAATATGCACGATTAAAAATTAGCTAATTCCGTGCCATCTATGAACCATAAATATAAACAGCTTTGAACTAAAGAGTGGGTAAGATAGGAAACTGTATTTTAAAATTCAACTTTATTTAAATCAAAAAATAATAATTTCAGTTTTGCATTTAGCGCTTCTGATTTATGTGTTACAATAAAATTTACAAATAAAGTCCTTCGCTTTATAATTTATCATATAAATGGTTAAATTTTTTTTCTTCAATTATTTTTATATAAATCGATTACAATTGGAAAACCAAAAATTTACAACTTTCAAATATACTAATTTCTATTCCAATACTCAATCGATTCTAAAACTTCGACTCACATGAATTTTTGGACTTCTTTATAAATGACAAAATCAGGATTCCAAATTCTATGTCGACCAAATTTAACTGTTTTACTTTAATAAGTTTATGTGAAAAATTATCAAATTAATATTTTCCTAGTGTACATAGATCTCTAAAAATTCCTGAAAATGATTAGTAAAATTTCAAACAGTATAAACCAGACTAAGCGGACCACCGGAATACTTTCCACAGTAGGCTATTGTTTATGTCATATAGAAAGGAACTAAGGCGTTCACGGGTTTTTATTGCAGGAATGTAGTAGCACCATTCTTCCAAACTTCTTGTAATTGTCATATATTCCTAAATAATAAACGTAAAATGACTTTTTTCATTGAGCAAAACAATAATTTTTACAATAAAATGCGAACGAGTGATGAAATACGAAAAAAAACCAGGTTGAAATGGCCATGTCTCGGTCAATTTTTAATCAAAAAAATTTTCAGCATACCACTTAAAAGGATATTTATTCTACTTTATTTTGACTGCAGCAATGCTTCAATGCTTATACCTATCTCTGCTCGAAAAAAAGAGAAAGATGAAAAAGCAAAAAATCGCAATTTTGTCTGTTTTTCCTGTTTGTTTTAACTGTTTTGGCATGAACCGACAGTTTTTTTAATTTTCGAAAAATTTGATTCCCTTCAAAATATTTTATTAACTTCTCGAAATTTTGCTTAGCTTGCGAGATATTTGAAAATAATTAAAAAGGGTGATTTTTCACCCCTAACTTCACTATTCAACCTCTAATTTAATAGCACTACACGGTTTTAATTCGTTGAGAACCCATTGAACGATTGCAATAAAAACCGTATATGTGTATTAAAAGTAAGTCATTGATAACAAGAAACGTAAAAAATTTCTAGAAGTTTGCTACCTTCGAATGGATTAAAAATGGAGTGAACTTTTAATAAAAATCATAACTATTTATCAGTCCTTGATAAAGCAAGAGTTGAAAATTTGCTGCAATTACGTATTGTGTTGTCTATGACTTTTTTTTTATTTCAAATAGCAAAACTATAAGAATTTTATGGCGAAATTATAAGCGTTCCTTTTTTCATCTTTGATGACCAAAGCCCAAATATTCTCAAGAACATATATTACAAATTTTTTTTATTGTTTTTGAGTTGTCATAAGCAAAAATACAGTTACAATGCCATACAAGTTGCCTATAAACAAATATAGTAACATTTTAATTTATTTATCTATTGCATTAAAAGTTAAAATGCATATAAATTACAATTATCTTATCATTAATGATAAATGGTTGAAATAATTTAAATCCCTTTGTTTCTTACACATTCCTCCTACTTATCTCAAAATTAAAATGATATTCAAAAGTAATTAATTTCATTTTATTTTTGTAATAATTAATTAAATAGCTTCTAGTATCCATAGAAAATGCACATAATTGCAGCATTTGCTTTAATTGTGATTACAATCTTGTTTGTTTTAAAGATATTTTTGATTGTTACCACGGGTCGATGTACAAGCAAACAGAAATTAAACGGAAAAACTGTCATTGTTACCGGAGCTAATGCAGGTATGATACAAAAATAAATTATCTACGTCCGTGAGAAAAGAAGTACTTTTCTCACTCAGTATGCCTGGGAAAAATAGTTCATTACGGTCCTAGTGTGATCATGAATTCATTCCCGCGCTAGGGTGGTAATGAAATCAGCTCCTATAGAAACTTTTTAAATTTTTTATTTTTCTCAATTAGCCATGACAAATTTGAAATAGTAATTAAATGACCATGATAAATTTTAAATAATGATGATCGATTATTTTCACATTTTAGAGGCGCTGAGTTTTGTACGATATATGTGTGATAACGCATTATTAAGGTACTTCTGCGATTGTCCAACTCGTGCTATACACTCGTTGTGTTAATAATGCTGTTATCCCACTAGTATCGTAAATAACTATTATTTTTTCCAGATCGATATCTCATTGTGAAAACGATTATATTGTTTTTTGATAATTTATTGCTTCAGCAGTCTAGCGATAAAGACGGTATACGGTACCATAATATTATACTATCGCGAAATAAGGCATTTTTCGGAAGTAAAAGAGATATCGGATTACTTTAGGCGGAATATTTTATTGCTGATAAATTGCTTTCTACACTATAAGAAATTTTTCGTAGATATCACTATGCCAGTATCGGTATGAACGTCATACTTTGTACTGTATTGAGGAAATAGTAACATTGACAATAGTTGTAGCGGACGAGCCAATGCAGTATGGGCGTCAGGCCATTACTGGTTGGCGATACCTACAATACTTCTAGTGCATAGCCCTATTCAACACAGTAATATTACTTATGATGACATAGATATTATAATATATGTCTCTATACTATACCATACCAGCATTGTATTATTGCAAACGCCCTGCATTTCTTACCGTGTATTTTCAATTCTACGATGACAAAGTGACGATTCGCAAACGAGATCCTGCTTATACTTTTTTGCTATTCTATTGCTAAATTAATACCCGAGAAAAAAAATTAATTTTTACAACCAAACAAAGTTCACGCTTAATTTTGAGCTACCGTGTAATTCATATTTTATTATTGTTTATTAACAAACAAACAAATAATTGCTGCATTCTTGAGGTAACGTTGCAATTACAAAAGTTATACTAAGCCGATGATTTTGACAGCAATAATAGATCTTATATGAAGTGAACCTACCCTCAACTGCTCAGTAAGGTGGGTGAGGGTGTGAGATGTGGCGAAAGTGATAAATAATAAAAATTTAAGTTAGTACCCTAACTGAAACTTTTTTCATAAATAGTTGACATCGTGCCCCGATAAACTTGTAAAATAAAGTTATAGTAGTCTAGCAACTTGTTAAGCATTAAAGCTTAAATGCCTATATTTATATATTAAACAATATTAATAACAACATTATTATTATAATATTACCATTTATTATCAAAAGCTATTCCAATAATTATTAAATATGACCTAGATGTTAAAAGCGACCTTAAATGCAATTTTAAAAAAAATATAAACAAATTATTAAAATTTGTGGTTGAAACCCCTTGGGTGAATTAATTAATGTAAGATAATATATTTCATAAGCTTTTTTATGTTAAAGGAATAGGAAAAGAGGCTGCTATTGATTTAGCAGCCAGGGGTGCTAGAGTTATACTTGGATGCCGAAATTTAACATTAGCTGAAAGTACAAAGGAAGAAATTATATCAAAAACTGGAAATACAAATATTATTGTGTATCCATTAGATTTTGAATCATTATCATCTGTACGAAAATTTTCTAAATTAGTTCATGAAAGTGAAAATAGATTGGATGTTTTAATAAATAACGCAGGAGCTGTTGGATTAGGTAATAAAACTACTGAGGATGGTTTACATATTCTCATGCAAGTGAATCATTTTGGTCCATTTTTATTAACAAATTTACTTTTGGGTAAGTATTCTAATCGAAATACCCGGGAAAAACTGGATTATATAGCAGCATGTCTACGATGATTTCTTTCGATCAAAAAAACAGTAAAACTGAGATCATAATACATCAAAGTAGATCAGCGATCGGGGAACCGGGGTAAATTACCCCAAAAGGGGTAAAAATGAAATTTTTGGGGGTAAAAATGGTATTTTTTTCAACTTTTACAATTTATCGACATATGTAGGCCACGCCATCTCACTCCCCACAACTAGTGTGTTCTCGAGTTATATCTATATGTATATACAGTAGAATCTCGATAACTTAAACCTCGGTAACATAAAAACCTCTGTTACTTCAAAAAATACTATGTTCCCTTCCCATCAGAGCCCAAAACCTCTGTAACTTAAAAGACGCAACCTCTATAACTTAAATAAATAATCTCTGTATAGGCCCTCAGTAACTACATAGAAACATACATACCTCTATATTAACTAGGGTACATAGAAACATGTACATACTTCTATATTAACCTTTACCTAACATAGACACTTGATAACTTAAAACCTCTATAACTTAAAATATTTTGTGTTTCCCTTGGACTTTAACTTATCGAGATTCTACTGTATTTTCAAAATTATCATGGGGGGCTATAATATGAAAGATGCTAAAAAGAGGCGAATTCGATTTTTTTTCCTCTTCGCCGTGGGGTAATATCAACTTACACAAAAGTATTTTGTGGTAATGATTAAAAAAAGTTCCCGACTGCTGAAGTAGATGAACACTTGTTCCTCTGTGTAGATCACAGTCATTATATACAAGTCTGTTATGTTCCCTTATTGATGTACGAGTTAGTTCCCAAAACTGCTACATAGCAACGCTAGCAGTATCGAATACAAACCGTAGAATATTATACATAGAGAACGCGAGGGATCTTCTAGCCTAAAAGTGGATGCGACATGATGAATGAGAGAGATGACTGTCAGTGAGTTTCTCTGTTCCCTTGTCACAATCATTTGTACATTTATACTTATTATATGTATTAGTAAGTGTAAGTACATATAATAATTACAGAGTGTCAGACAAGGACACAAGGGAACTTACAGGCTAGCGTTCTCTATCTTCATATCTCTATGATCCAAACCACTGTCCAGTATTTAAATAATTTATTTATTAACGATGTTCCAGCATGGTATTTGCAGTTTCTATGTTAAAGCAATGGTACAATTTTTTTTTCGACAGAATTTAACGAAAAATTAAATTTAAGAATTTAATAATGCTTACTATTAATTCCCAAAGTTTCAGGAATTTTGACCGTTTAAAATGGGAAATAATTATGCCAACGTCCCAATTTCGATCAATTTACGTCAAAATTAATATCTCGAAAGTGAAAATTAATTTCTAAATTTTTTTTTTTAGAATTGTATTGTATAAACATTCTTTTCTACTTTTTTTTCAATATATAATAATATCATAAAAAATAGTTGGAGAGACCGGACATTTTACATGGTTTAAATGGGACATGACCCTCAAAATCGCGAACTTTGTCTTTAAATATCTCGCGA
Organism: Chrysoperla carnea; assembly: GCF_905475395.1. Taxonomy (NCBI): domain Eukaryota; kingdom Metazoa; phylum Arthropoda; class Insecta; order Neuroptera; family Chrysopidae; genus Chrysoperla; species Chrysoperla carnea. Next base: position 61,921,138 of record NC_058341.1, on the reverse strand, counting down.
TCTAAACGGTCAAAAATTATGAAATTTTAGGAATTCATAAATAAAGCTATTATAAACCCGAGAAAAAAAATTCGGCCAAATCTGTCGAAAAGTGATTTCATGCTGGTACTACCTTAATAATTAATTTTTGTTTGCACAAATATTATTACCTATAAATAATTAAAATTATTTATCAATTTTAGCTTCGCGCGTCCTTCTCTATCATTTATTGATAGATTCAACAATGAAAACAATGCAGAAAAAGCTTCTTCTATTGATGTAAATCTAGTATTTTAACTTATCAAATTTATGAAAAATAATGCAAACACTGATAATCAACACTGTCTATACAGGGTATTTCAACAATTAACTCAGTCAATTGTTTTTTTTTTACTTGTTTATTTTAAATTTTCTACTAATACCGCTATTTGGATTCGAAATATGTGGTGCTGCCTAGTGTTTAATAATGTAACGAAAACATTTTCATTAAGAGACCTATGGTTTTGTTAGAGGTTACATGATTTGCATATGTTTTATGACTGTGGTGTAGATCTACTTACATCACAATTGATGTACAGTAATTCATCTGTGTACATCAACGTACATAAGTGTTGGTCTACATTTATATCAATATGTGTAGTACAGTACTTCTTTTGAAAATATACTATAGATATGCTAATATACAATCCAGTTCTTCCCGAGCAGGTAAATTTCGATAATTTTATGAGCTAAATGTTTTAGATTTATTAAAACAATCAGCGCCTAGTAGAATAGTGAACGTTTCATCGTTTTTATATAAGTTTGCGATATTAGATCCAAATAATTTAAATAAATTTAATGCTGATATGATAAATTACAGTAATTCAAAATTATGCAATATACTAATGAGTAACGAGTTAGCGGAAAAATTAAAAGGAACAAATGTAATATCAAATAGTTTACATCCAGGTGCAATTCGAACCCAAGTTTTACGAAATATTCAGTGGTATGGATGGCTTGTTATGTGGTTACCTTATACGTTCTTCTTCAAGGTGATTGAATTTTTTCAAAGAGCCAATGGAAAGTTTACTTCTGTCATAACTCATAATATAGTATACTCTATGTCAAAAAAAACGCTCGTTTTAAAACATTCTAAGTGTTACTATTATAACATAACATATGATGAGTACGCTTAGAATGTTTTAACTGTGGCGATTTTTATGGAATCAAGTATACATTTTACTTCAATTGCGTATAGAGTTGAAAACCATTACTATTAATGTAGGAAATTAATTCGTATCGGCTTATTTAAATAAGATTTCTTGAAATAATAAGAAATAATCTAAAACCGTTTATATTCGCGGAAAAAATCGGAAAATTTTTCGAGGGCCGTTTTTTTGTTTGCATGAAACATATATAAGAACACTCTTCATCAAATTACCTTTTTCCTTAAAGTATTTTGAAGATCGTCGCCACTTTTTAAAATTTTTTTTGCGGTACGGAATCCTAAATTTGCACTTGAAACATATCTAAGAACACTACGCTACAAACAACAAGACACACACATACACATAGCGTCAAACTTATCACACCCCCTTTTTTTTGTTTGGGGGTTAAAAAAGTAAGATCGAAGCCCTTTGATTTAAAAAAAAAGAAGAAGTGTCATTGAATTTTTAAAATGCTTAATCAGAATTTAATAAACTTGTAATATGCTAAGTCATAAGGTTTAAATTTAAGGCGCCCCCAAAAACCTAGCGCCTAGGTCGCAGTCTCAGCCTAGTCGTAAATTGGGGCCATCCTAGATGATATGAATACAAGGAATATTCTGCCCCATATACGTTGTATGACAAAAATGTGTCGCAAATGTTTGTTTTTTTTGTCTAGAAACAAATGTTTAATATCACACATGTGGTATAACAAGCTGTATGGCAAAAGTTCGTCATCGTTTGCAGCTTACGTATTAAATAATCTGTCCTTGAGTGTGTTTTACGTTGGAAGAAAACTTAAGACTGGTTCTTATACTAAAAAAATTTTTTTTTGATAAACATTGAAGGATACTGAAAATATTGTATGTTTAGGATTGCAAGGAAGGAGCCCAAACAACAATCCATTGTGCCGTATGTGAGAAGATAGAAGGAGTTAGTGGTAAATATTTTCAAGATTGTAGAGAATATTCGACAACTTCAGTAACCATGAATCAAGTTTTAAGGGAAAAAGTATGGAATGAAAGTGTAAAATTGGTGAATTTACAAAAAAATGAAATTCATTACTAGTTGATGCCAGTTTTTTAAGTTATAAAACTTAATTGTATTTAATGTGCAGTGCAGCATTTACAACTGTTGTTACCCGTGTAGCCCAATCACCTGGTAGCTTTCGTTGATTTTTTTTTGCGATCAAAAACCTTTCAGACAAAAGTTGCACCGATAGTGCATACGCAAAATTTTCCGCCCACTAAAGGTCATGGGTCCTGATATAGGCCCTTTTGTCCATTTTTAACGTTTTTTTGAATGATTTTTTTCGAGTTAGAGGTATTATCTAAAAATAAAATGTACGCCGGGAAAGATAATGGTTTTTATGCTGCTTCACCCCACTTTTTATTTTTTCCGGGAAATCGTAAAATTGAGTTTTAGGCCCAAAAATGTGATTATTTAAAAAAATCAAAATAGATCCTGTAGATTTAGATCAGTATAACCTAAAGATACCAGTCATTGTAAGTTTGGTCAATAATTCGACTAGTGAACTAACTTGGAAAAATTCGACTCTTGGAAAAGTTTTAGAGGTAAGAATTAGTATAGACTGGCTAAGCAACACGTTGTTATAGCAGACTACGGCCCAACTTTTGCCGCCAGATGATTTTTTTTCTCTCATCTAGAACTGAGGATATGGATCAGGATGCGTTTGGGGATACCCTGGGTCTAATTTTGGGCATAGTAAACAAATTAACAATATGGGCGATAGATTCGGACATCCTAAGTTTAAATCTAAATTTGTGACTTCCTAGCTATCAATTATAATTATACAGCACCTTGAAGATAAAAAAAGTGTGCAAGTTTCACTAAATTGCTATCTTTTTGCTTATTTGGAACACCTTTTAGATGTATATGTCAAATCACACAAAAAGATAGCAATTTAGTAAAACTCGATAAAACGGCTGACGGCAAAATTTGGTATACTCTAACAACCAACCAAAAAAAATTTGTAAAATTTGGCCTATCTAAAATAATTCTTAATAAACTTCGAAAAAGTGGTAAGTTTTCTAAGTTAGCTAAGAAGTTGAAGTATTAAGGACCAAACTTACAATGAATGGTATTTTTAGGTTATACTGAAAACTCAATTTTACGATTTTTCGGAAACGCGGTAGATTTTAGCGCTGGTAGTGGCGATATTCAAAAAAATAAAAAGCGAGGGGAAGCAACATAAAAAACACTATCTTTCCCAGCATACATTTTGTTTTTGAAGTCAACCTCAAACTCTAAAAAAATCATTCAAAAAACAGGCATAAGGGGTCATATCTGGGACCCGTGACCATTAGTGGGCCGAAAAATGTGCGTATTTACTCTAGGAACAACTTCTGCATGAAAACTTTTTTGATCTGACCCTCTGTTCAAAGCTAGACTCAAGAAAACACAAATGTTCAATTCAAATTTCACGCTTAAAATGGCCAAATTATTTTTCCTCATCTCGGGCAGCATAACTTCATGATCAGCGCACAAAATTATCCCTTAGGGAAGTACTTTCAGACATTCGAAATTTTTTTGAATTTTTGGTGGAGGTCCACTTAAGGGCATTGAAATCCTTATAAGTTTAAATAGGGGGAAATTTGAAAATAAAAAGCATAGTTTTAACAGGTTTTTAATAATTTAATCAAAATAAAAAGCCTTTTTAATTTATTTTTACTTACTATGTTTGTATTTTATCATAGAAGTGATAATATAGAACCGTAAAGTGGCCATCCAAATGGTTGATCGTTATAGAGAGAAACCTAAAAAAAAGTTCGCGTAGATCTAGCTGTCTTCGTCTATCATATATTACCTCTCTGAAATACACAGACATGCACGTGTTTATACAATGATTCAAAATATTAATATACAAGACGGTCTCTTTTTTAGCGGTTCAAAACGGTTCAACATATAAAAAAAGGCTTCAGACGAAATTTGTAGAACATTTTATCCTATGTTAAGGAAACGAGATATTCCCAACCACATGTGATTTTTGAGACAACTTCTTTTTTACTAAGATGAGTATAAATCGTAATAATAACAGTTATGGCAGCCAATTAGTTAAATGTGAGAACAGAGCTGGTCAGTCAGCCCTAATGTATGTATAAATAAGATGCAATTAATTTTTTTACCTTAGAATTTTTTTTAGAGCTACTTAATTGTATATTATTCATAAATAAATTGGTCAGCTAACCATATTGTGAAACAACTTCTGTTAGCCAGTGAAAATAAAAAAAATTTTTTATTTCAATTCGTCGAATATTTTTAATAATTTTTGGCTGACTGACGGGAGTTGTTCCACAATATGGTTGGCTGACTAATTTATTAATGGTTAATACACAATTAAGTACCTCTAAAATAATTATTTTCTACTTTTAAGTACAATAAAAGCTTGTCTTTTAAAAAGTATTTTTTATTATGATTTTTTTCCTCTTTAAAGTAATATCTCCTATTTAAAGATGACTACATTAAAGAAAATGATTACCAGATTAACGAACGGCTGATTATTAAAGATGAAAATGTTTTAGGAGAAAAACCTTTTTCATGTGATATTTGTAATTGACTTCACACGTTCATACAAATTTGACAAGCATTCGGTCAAGTTTGACATGCTTCCCGCAAACCCGTGCTAACCAAAAATTTCCCGCAGACCCGTGCTAACTTGAGCCCATTAAAGGCATGGCCAACCCGCCGATCAGTGAATGAACGCAATCACAGGGAAAAACTTAATTTTTAAAACTAAAATCTCTAAATGCACTATATTGTTCGTATCGTTCCGTAGTTTTTTATAAATAAAAAATATCTGATTCAATAATCTCCTAAGTTAATTTGAATCTCACCATGGTGCAAAAGGAATGCAACTGCCATCTCATGTGCAAAATCCGAAGGAGAACACGTGTCATAACTAAAAAAAACAACGCTTTTACTTCTATATTGTATGTAGTATATACATTTCGTCAACAGATGGCAATATTCAATATATGTAGTTTTAGAAAAAATAGTTAATTAAATGTAAAATAGATGGAACTATTTATTCAAATTATTAAAAATAAAATAAGTATTGTTTGCCCTATAGCAACAAAAGTCTTAAAAATATGATTAAATTTGTCGGTATGATCTTTAGAGGTAAAAACACGGAGGTGTACACTTAGTTGAATGTTTTAGGAAAACTTTTTGGAAGAGTCCGAAGATTTTTCAAAATACATTGAAGTAAGAATTTAGCAACCATAGTTACATGTCATCTTATTTCCAGATACCTAGCTATTCGCCTCCTCTCTATTTTTAGCTAAATATTTCTATTGTTTTTAAGACCAGAAGCCACTATAGAGAAGCTCTTATTTTGCTCCATCAAACTTCTAAGTTTTCTGTTAGTATACTATGTCTCTCTGTAAGTACACTGTAATGGTATATTATGTATATCTGAGTTAGAATATAATTGCCGTAAAAAGATGGATTTTGAATTTACGAAAAAAATTACATGTTTTGAAGTCTTGTGGATACAATTTTTTGTTCTTTTTTCGTGATATTTTATATATTTTATCATTTCAAATTTTCAATTTTATAGGTAGGTAACCATTTCCTCGTAAAGGGTGATATAACGATTCTGGACATGGGCGCCACCAAGAATACATTAATAGCGTACATCTGTATCTACACTTGTTTTGGTTAAAACAATGGACTAATTTTTTTACTTTCGATACCGAGAAAATAAATTCAGTGCCAAAAATAACGATGTACATGCTTTGGAAAGATTTTCACTAACCGACTCGAAATAAAGTCAAATTAACAGAAAAGTTGGAAAAAAAAATCGTTTTTCCGATTTTCCGGACATTAGAAGAAATATGAACTTTTGTGATAATTTTGTCATTCATTAATGACAAACGGTGTTGGCTTTTTATCGCCAATGTTTGTTTTCACACGGGTAAATAATGAACATATAATGTTCGCCAATGATTCACTAGGAGCTCTTAGATTGGCAAATATTTCTGAATGGATGAATAAAGAATGTTTCATTAAAAGCTAAAAAATTTAACAGTAAGACGGATTTGAATACGGTTTTCTGCACTCGATTCGTTAGAACTTCAGGAAAGTATGCGATTGATTGATTTCTTATTTATTTATAATAAATTTTATAATTGGTTTCTGAGGTATCTGGTGCCCAGGGCGAACGGTACCGCTGTCTCTTGGAGTTTTCGGGAAATTTGTTATATAGTCAATCCAAACTCGTTCCTCGAAGGTTTTTGGGATCGCTGGACACAAATATCGCGATAGAAATGATCTCCGAGGTACCTGTTGCCCAGAGTGAACGGTATCTCCGTCCACTCTTCGAGTTTTCGTCACTCGAGTGTATTTTATAAAACATTTTATATAAAAAAAAACTTTTTTCGATAATTTGCGGCTCTAGTCCTGTAATTAGAACTTGAGTTTTTCAAAACCTTGGTTGGCTTGTTCAAAGGCTATGTGTAATGAAAGAGCCAAATTTCAATTTTTCAACAAATTTAAAATGACTTTTTTTTTGAAGTCGACGAATATTGTTGATTTTGGAAAATATTTTATGCCATTACTTACACAAAGGAAAGTTGGACGCTTTTCTTCTTTTGCCTTTTTTTTACAGTGCAATAACAGTAAAATTGTAAAAGAGAATTAACAACAAACCTGATTCATTAGATTAGACGCTTGATCGAGGCATGGACCAAAATTAAGAAAGATTTTGTTTGTTATATATGTTGACGCAAGAATCGTAATAAAAAAGGTGGATTGTCGAATACTGGACCATACTCGATTCTATTACCGGTTTTCTTCATGACTATATATATATATATATTTAACCGACTTCAAACCAAAAAAAGGAGGTTCCCAATTCGACTGATTTTTTTTTTTTATGTTTGTTATTTCAGAACTTTTGACTGGGTGAACCGATTTTGATGATTTTTTATCTATTTTAAAGCTGGTGCTTCCCGTATGGTCCCATTTCATTTTTTTAGTCTAGTTCTGACAACGCCATCCATGAGAAAACCATAAAAGTCTTAAATTTGCATTCATTATGCACGACAAGAGGACGAATAACTCAATATCACGTCAACAGATTTCGATGATTCTTTTTTAGTGAAAGATTAGTTAGTGTACTTCAGATTCACTAAAAATCACGAAATAAAAAAAAAACTTTTAACTGCATTATATTATCGTTATTTTTTTTACTTTTTAGTGCATATTAATTTGTTTTGGAAAAGATTTTCTTTTGAAGTCGGTTTTCTGTTTGTTAAAAGTTTTTTTTATTATGCTCAATGTTGAACTTTATATAGAACATAGAACGGAAATATATCCGAAAAAGTGCACATTTAATGGACAACAGAAAATTTTAACTTCTGAGTGCATGATATGCTTACTAAAAAAATTACAAAAAAATTTGCGATTTTTAACACGCTTTTATCAGCTTCACACGTATGTTAGTATGTTTGTATGTTAGTATGTAACAAACACTTTGAACACGATTTTGAGCTCCTTCAAAACGTCTATCAAGGACTGAGGGCCATACAATAATTAAATAAGCTAATTTGATTATCTTGATCGGGATTTTCAGGATTAATGATTTGCATATCTGAAAATATATACATTTATTTGCGCTCCCACCATATTTATACGGAATTTTATAATAAATAAATCATAGGTACCTAGTTTAAAAAAACTATAAAACACAAAATAAATAATAGTTTACAAAAAACTAAAAAACACACTTTGCAACTAGCTGAACTAAAAGGTAGAAAATAATTGATTTAAATTTAAAAAAAATCATTTTATCTTAAAAAAGCGTGGGTTGCTTTTTAAGATATTTTATAATGACTTTTCTTTTACCAATATCCATAAAATATTTACAATAATTGAAATTTAACGAAATTATTTTCTACCTTTTAGTTTAGCTAGTTATGTGTTTTTTCGAACTATTGTTTATTCTAATATTTCTCTTTCGCAAAAATTCAATAATATTTTATTGAATTTATTATTTGCTCAAAATTTTCTGTTAATTATTTGGGAGATGGGTTCGACAACTAGAAAAAACTAGCTTTCAAATGATACGGGGTTAAAACCAATCCGATATTTTTTCTTGAAAATTATCGCTATTATAAAACAAAATTTAAACAAAAAAAATCTTCTCCATGAAAATATGCTGCAAAGAAAAATTAAATTGTTTTTTTCCCAATTTTCTATTCATTGTTATTCATGTATGTCTTGGACCTATTTATTTTATGTTTTTCTAATACAATTGAGGGAAGCAGATTTTGTGTTGCCTCTTTCTAAATTCGTGAAACAAGACAATGAATAAAATAAACAATAATATTAATACTTAAAAATTAGGGTTGCCGAAAATACTGTATTTTGAGTACAGTTAACTATGTATTTTTCAGGTTGCGATATTCCTGTAAATGAAACACTGATAAGAGACCCCCAACCTCTATATAAGGAAAGTGATTTTCGATCTAATGTTGCCAGAATTTGGGAAAATATTCTTCGTGTCATTCTGAAGAAATGTGTTAATGGCAAACGTGTCGTTTTTGAGATTTAGTGTCAAAGTTCTTGATTTGCATTGAATTTCCAAAGGTTCTATATCATATGCATAATTTACGCTTGAAACGATGGCAGAAATGAATTTTTTTCTTCCAAAGCTATATGTTAAGTTACCCAACATTGCCGATCATATATACATTTAAGATGAAGATCGAACTCTCATCTTTTCGTTATTTGTAAAAATATCGATTTGGAATTTTGCATAGCCATACAATGTGGTGGGTCACATTTTTTAAGGTTTTTAACCGAAATCTGAACTTAAACTCAACCTTTTACAAATTGACAAATAGGTCCGATTCTTAATGTTTTGCTTAGCGTCAGAGATGGTTAGAGTAATCGAAAATAATTATAAGAAAAAGTTGAAAATTTTCTTTACACCCACATATTGATTTTCATGCTAAAATTTGCATTATTAATTTTTCATTATTTTAGTCTACACTCAAAATTATTATTACCAGTTTATTGAAATATTTGAATACATAACACTAAAATTTGTCCAGTTTTTTCTTCCAAAGCACATTATATTTATAAAACTAAAAAAATAAACTTGTAATAATATTGAGTAATCATCAAAATTATGAAAAAATTAAAACTCGAATTAAGTCATGAAAATCGGTATATGGGTGGGTATAACAAATTTTCTAAGCAACTTTTTCAAATAGTTGTTTTCTAACCATCTCCAACCATCCCTATTTGTCAATTTGTAGTAGGCTGAGCTTAAAGGTCAGATTTTGGTTAAGTATCTTAAAAAATATGACCCTTCACCTTGTATGACTGTGCCAAATTTCAAATGGATATTCTTATAAATAACGAAAATATGAGAATGTCTTCATCTTCAATGCGAACAGACTGTAATCTATATTTTTTTTCCGGCCTTCAAAAGACACGATACTATAATTTTTTTTTAAAGTTGGCAACCCTACTTTACTACCTAATAAAAGAGCCCTCATGCAGTCATGCATGAACCGGTGTATACACAGACTTGGTTAAATCGTAAAGGGGATTGTACAAATAAGCCAATCAACCAACCATACAATTGATAGACATTAACGGAAGTAGTATCATTTATATGATGAAGATTTATAAAAACAAGTGTTTTGTTGTTAGCTTTTTATTTTAGTTCGTTTTCTTGCTTGTTTGTTGGATCGATACAAATTTGGTATTTGAAAATTAAGGTACTTTCCCATATGAGATATAGAGCTGAAAATCGCTGGACTTGGTTAAATCGAATGACAATACAATATTGTGACATAAAAATTAATATAAATATGCTGGAAGCGGTGGATAAATACATTTAGTCAACAGTACAGAGGGGGGGGGTACGGTGTTGTGATCTTACGAAACTACGTGAGAGAAATTTCATTTCAGTGTAACCTACAACGTTTAAATTTACGAAAACTTGTACAATTTACGGAAATTGAGTCGTTTTCAATGTGGAAAACGAAAAAAATCAACTAAACGACGTCTTGAAAAAAAATGAATAATTTTTTTTTTTTTTTTTTTTGTGTTTAGCTGCTAAGGCTATCAACACGAGTGTCTGAAGTATTCATTGTAAGTTGTACAGGGTGGAAATGGTTTGTTAAATTAAATTGTAAAGATTAAGGTCTTTCAGAACTTTAAAGAGTAGTTGTGTCGTATTCTCGTTATCTCTGAGTAAATGGTTTATATTTAGGTTAGTTTCACCATAGCACTTAAATTTTACTTTTGTTTTAGTACACTCACTTAGAATATGTTTTACAGTAAGTTTAATTTTACACTTGTCACATATGGGAGGTTCTTGTTTCTTAAGAAGGTAGTTGTGTGTGAGATTTGTGTGGCCTGTTCGTAATCTAGCCAGAACCACTTCTTCTCTTCTTGATGCTCTAGTTGATGTATGCCATTCGGTAATTGTTGATTTTATTGGTTTCAGTTTATCTGTACTACGCTGAATAACAATTTGCTTTTTTCTTGAATGCAAGACAAATGAATGTAATAAGAGAGAATAATAGTGTCCTACAAATATATTGGGTCGTTTGGCGTGACCTACGCCCACAATATGTCGGAAAAAAAAACATTCCGTCAGCCGTTAAACTGACATGTTTAAGGAGTACTTCTGAGAAAACGGCTCATAAAATTTTGTAAGCCAGTCTGCGTATTCAATTTTACTAATTGAACAATTGTGTAAAAATTAGCTGTTTGTTGATAAATTTTCATACCCTCATTTTTCCGACATTTTGGGGTGGAGGTCACGCCAAACAGCTCAATATTTTTGTAGACCACTGTTATTCTCTCTTATTACATTCATTTAACTTGCATTTAAGAAGACGAGTGTTATTCACGAATCCATACCCCTTCTGCACTGTAAACTATTTGTTTGTTTATTCGGTACAAATCTTGAATTTTGGAAATTGAGGTAAGTGCATCCTGGTGAGATAGCTAGCTGAAACTGCAAATCATAGACACGTGTAAATCAAATGAAAATGTCATATGATATCGCAAAAAATTATATAAAAATGGCGAAAGCGTTGAAAAGCTTATTTCTACGAACCCCAGGGATAGTGAGTTTAAATCGCAGGGCCTCCCACTTAAGTTTTTAATTTAGTTTTAAATAAAATACTTTTATTGCAAGTCCGAAGTACAAGAGTCACTCTAAAAACTATGAGTAAGAGCTTGTGGCGGTTAAAGTATAGTTCGGCTGTTTGAGCAAGTACGGTGAGTTTTTGTTTGCGGTAAATGATAGTTCAAAGTGCCTTGATCACAATAAACGCAGTTTTGAGACCTCTTGCGGAGCAAAATTGTGATTTTTAACACAGTACCTTATGGAAGAACTCACAATAATGTTAATTTCACAAAAATTAATCGAAGATTGAGCTTTAACAAGTGAAATTTACAAAATTTAAAAAACCCCCGACAATGATTCGGGTACGGAACCTTAAACTTGCACTTGAAACATATATTTGAAGACTCTCCATTAAATTACCGTTTTCCTTAAAGCCTTTTCCAAATTGAATCGATTTTGAACATCATCGCCAATTTTATAGTTTTTTCGGGTATGGAATTATAAACTGTCAACCTAACCTTGCTAAGAACGCTCTCCATTAAATTATCTTTCAAACGAAACCAAAATATCAAAATTGATTCATCCGTTTAGGCACTACGATGGCACAGACCTCTCTTTTGTCAAATTGACGTATAAATTCTACCTTTTACTCTATTTTTAAAGCATTAAAATCCCTTCCGTGATAAAAATATTATTTTTATTCATAATTTAGATTTAAATTCAATTAATATAAATTATTTAACTTGAGTCATGTGACGACCCACCCATGCAAACTTTTTAGGTATTAGTAAGCAGTCGTTTTCCAGCACTGTAAAACAGGTGAGCTTAAATATTGGGACAAAGTTTTCTTACAGATTTCGAAGAGATGGCATCAACAGTGTTTTTTAAGCAATTTTTAGAACTGCTTATAATTGCAAGAATTTTACGCACATCTACCAAAAAGAAAATTATTTTAAGTGATAAATATTTTCTAATTTTCACAAAGAAGAAAGCTATAGAAAATTTCCATCACACCGAAATAAATCTATCTTTTTCATAAAGTTCTGTATACCATTACAGCTACAGTTACAATGTTAATTTTATTAAAGGAATTGTTAAAACTGCACAGAAAATAATTTATAACTGCATAAACTGCCCAATTGGTTAGAACAACTGCATATTAAAGTCTGAGCAAAAATTGAGAAAATAATGAGTTTTGCTGGAAAACAAATACCTACTTTAAAATGAAGGCTTAATAGAGTGGTTAATAGACTTTCAGCCACTGATTGAGCTTTAAGCATTGTCGACCGACTTCTTCCATCTATCCTTTTACTAATAATGAAGTATTGTACACGAAACTGAATCGTGTAAACTAAATATTTGAAGACAGTGTGAACGGAAGCAACAGTGTGACTAGGTGTGGTTAAAGTATAAATAAGGCGTTGGTATTATTTATACACTCCCAATGATTTAAAGCGGTAGAAAACATGTTTTTAAAGCATTTTATTATGAGAGCCGTGTACTTGAAAAAACGAAAAATGTCGAAAAAAATATGCGTTCAACATTTTTTTTTTTTTTAAATTAAAAAAAATGTTATTTAAATAAATTAAGTAAGTAATTGATAGTCCGTTTTTCCGCAGTATAGGAGGTTTTTAGGTCACGGATTACGAATATATGTGCGTCGATTTTACGTAAAATGAGGCAAACGAAAAATATTGATTCTTTTTGTACAAGCTTTCTTAAAAATTTTTATCGATAAAATTGACAGTTTCCGAGTTACAGAGATTAAAAAAAATTAAATTGTTTATAATTATTGTTTTCATCACTTTACGTAAAATCGACGCACATAGTCGTAATCAGTGACTTAAAAACATTCAGAAAACACTACGTCTACTCATCCCGGTTTTACATCCTACGAAACCCTTTCCCGCGTATAGACTATGAGTAGTAGTACCTAGTTATTTAATTAAATAATGGTTTAAAAAAATTAAAAAACACGCTTTTTGAAACTAGCTGAACTAAAAGGTAGAAAATAATTTCTTTAAATTCAAAAAAATCATTTTATCGTAAAAAAGTGGAGTTCTAGATTTTAATTATTGTAAATATTTTGTAGACCGACGATATTGGTAAAAGTAAAGTCATTAAAAAATATCTTAAAAAGCACCCCACGTTCTTTTATGATAAAATTATTTTTTTTTTCAATTTAAAGAAATTATTTTCTATTTTTTTAGTTCAGTTAGTTTCAAAAGCGTGTTTTTTTAGTTTTTTAAACTATTATTTATTTTGTGTTTTATAGTTTTTAAACTATAATTTATTTATCAAAAATTCAGTATAAATATGGTGGGAGCGCAAGTAAATGTATAAATTATCAGATATGGAAATGGTTAATCCTGCAAATTCTGATCAGGATAATCAAATTAACTTATTAAATTATTGTATTTTCATCGATCCTTGATAAGTATGACAAATTTCGAGTTAATTTGACAAGTTGAAGAGGTAATAAAAGCTTTAAAAAAATAAATACCTATGCTTTTATTTCTTTTACAAATCGCAATTTAAAAGTAGTACCTACTTAATTAAAAATTGGAATATTTCCGTCAGATTGTAAACTAACTAGCAAAATTGTAAATTGTACTTCCTAAAAACCACCAAAACCACCCGAACCCGTGCTTACTCGACTCAATCCAACTAAACTTTAGTATTCGAACTTAAGATATCTATCGTAGTGGCTATATGTATGGTTAATTACTATAAGAAATATGTTTTTGGCCAAATGGTGTAATGCGGTAGGTTAAATGGTTTTTGGTTTTGGTACCATATAACGTTATAGTGTGGCTTTTATAAATAACATGACCATTAAAAATGAAATAACATCATTAAAGCCACTCTGGTGGGTCTGGTGGATTAGTCAATGAAATATGTTTATCATTATGTTCAAATTTTATTTGTAAGTATAGGTAGGTATCTTCCCTATTTGCAATAAATGATTCACATAATTATCAAATTTATTTCATAATTTAAAAAAAAAAGGTGAATCTTTCAAGATAATAAAAAGATTTTACAATAAATCGTTTTTGTTAATTTTATTTTCACTATGTAGAATGTTTTATATATTCGATTTCATATATCGACAAACTTCTAGAGTTGGTAATAGCAAGGTATATAAGACTGTGGATAAGAGTTATCAAAACAAATATAGCAAGCCCAAAAATCACTAGGGCCAAAATAGTGCAATAAATACGTAGGGAAATACCTCAGATTTTAAAATAATTCTCCCGTCCGATTTTTCCGGCTAGCTTCGTTGTTATTGCAGAAAACATATTGGTTTATAAGTCGAAAACGAGCTCTGATTGTTCTAGTTTAAGAATGTTTTCTATTTTTTCAAATATTTCTATTAAGACTTGAGTAATGGCAACCGAACGCGACTGTATAAATCAATTCTGATTCAATAAAATTAAACATTCGCGATTTAATAGAGATATTTGGAAAAATAAAAAAGATTCTTTAACTAGAACAAATTTGCAATTTTCTCATATATAATTACGTCAAGTAGCTAAGGGATCTTTTTCGACTTATAAACTGATAGCGGGCCAGAAAAATGATAAAACTTTTTTTTTAATTTTTTTTTATTTTATTATGATAAAACTTAATACTTAAAATCGTACTAGCTCGTTGCTATTGCATAAACGTGCATGACATTAAAATATAATGGTAGACTCATACCATTAAAAAGAGTATCTTAAAGTACAAAAATATTATTTATTGGCCAATCTACGGACGTTTCAAACCAAGCGCTGCGGCGCACCGACCTTATGAAATATCATCATATCTATTAGTCGTATTAAGAGACTAATAATTACTTAAAAATATTTATTTTTTTTCATGTATAATAAAATGGTGCAAAATTAATTACAATAGTTTAGGAGCTCTGGCCGTAAAATTTTCAATAGTTTAGGAGCTATGGCCGTATAAACAATTAATTTTTTTATAAAAAATTTCCCTCTGAGCGATGAGCAAAAAATTTGGATTCAGTGGGTCAAAATACGTCGAAATACACTCCCTGTTCCATAGAATCTTAGCGAAGCATTATCTTGTTAATGGTTCATCGGATTCAAAAAAGTGAAAGCAAATTTTTCTTAGATTTCGGTTCTTTATATCTAGTGATAGTTTTGGATCATCCTGCAGCATTTAGACTCTATATAGAGGTTTTTGTGGCATTTACAGAAATATTTTTTAATGTTACGTGTGTTTTACTAAATGAATAAGTGCATGTTGAACCACCTCTTTGTAGTATAATTAATAACTACAAGTCATGGAAAATATTTTGATTTTTTTGAAACAGTAGCCTTAAAACCATGTTATTTTGTGGATGATTAAGCGAAAATTTTATATTATTTTTTAATAGATTAACTAGCAGAAGATATTCATTAAAATATATTTTATTTTCGTGGAAGTTTATATACAAAAATTCATGGTCACTTTGAGAAATATTATTTTGAGAAATCTACAACGATAGACGAACTCAAATGTCTTGGTGTCTTGTATTCATCTTTAAATCGTAATTTCCAATTGAATCAACATATGCTTTGAAACAAATTTTGATAAAAAAATTCAATATGAAATTAAAAAACTAATGGACTCATTATTTGAAGATATGTACAAGTCTTGCACTGATTTGGACCCTCGCGGGAAAACAACGATCTTTACGAAAAAATGATTCAATCAAAAGTTTTTTAAGATTAATTTCTTTAATAAGAAACATTTTTGAAGTAAATTGGAAAGTGGCAAGCATTTTTAGTTAATGTGGTAAATTCATCAGTTTTTGTGCTGATTAAAACATAAAAAAAAGGTACGAGAAACCTTCTATTCATTATAACTCCGTTAATTTTTGTGCAAATGATTTTTTCATTTTCAAGATTTTTTATAGTACTTTTAAAAGTATACGATATACTTTATTCAAAAAATGACAAATTTTTCAGTTTTTTAACGTTAAATACTTCGAACTTCAATCACCAATAACTAAGAGAGTATTGACTTTCCGAAATATACTTGCATGGCACTTTTTCACTCCCTAGAAGCACTTCAATATATTTTTTTCTACTCCCTAGAAGGGGTGGTTACCACGCCCTGGACAAAAGCACCACTAGGCACAATATAACTTTCGATCTAGAGGATGAGCTAAGAATATTCCCAAAACTTAGAGATTTCGTAGTATGAGCGGCAAAATAAAAAATCAATAACCAATAATTTTTGGATAAAAAATGGCAAATTCTCCATATGGAAAATTTGGTAAAATTGAAAAATGGTCCGTTGACTTAATGTAGGTTGTTTATTCTGGTATTTAACAAAATAGGATCGATGATTTGTGAAAACATAAGGTTTTTAAAAATTCGTTACTTAATTATCGAATACAAAAAGTCTGCTCTATAGTACATATTCTTCTCTCCGCTTAAGTCATTGACGTTGTTGAATTTAAAGGTCTTTGTAAGTATCTTATTTTTTATTGTTTTTATACCCTCCCTTCCAAGTATATATGAAATATCATCATAGTATATTAAGTTGAGTCCCAAGTTTGTTACGCTTAAAAATATTGATGCTATGAACAAAATTTTGATATAGGTGTTCATAAAATCACCTAATAGGTCCATTTTTGATTGTCTGTCTGTCCGTCTGACAACACGATAACTCTAAAACGAAGAAAGATATCAAGTTGAAATTTTTACAGCGTGCTCAGGACGTAAAAAGTGAGGTCGAGTTCGGAAATAAGCAATTGGGTCTTGGGACCTACGAACCCAATATAGTAAACCGTTAGAGATAGAACAAAAGTTTAAATGTAAGAAAAGTTCCTTATAAAAAAATAAACAACTTTTGTTTGAAACATTTTTTCGAAAACATCACTGTTTACCTGTGAAGGCGCAAATTAGGTTCGAACATTGTATAGTATATATTATATACAGGGCTGCATGTATAGTTGCATACAAAAAGTGTATAATATGGTTATTTTATGTATCCAGTTTGTATAGCAGATTACCTCGTATAATTGGATACAAAAATAAAAATTCAAACATGAAGTAAATTTTGTGAGAGTTAAAATACCGATTATTTGAGATAACGAGAGTTCGAACATTTCTTAATCGTAGATGGCGTGATGCGCTTGTCGAAAACTATTCTAGCTCTTTCGAAAACTATTCTAATCGAAATTGGCGCTCTCTGAGTAATATTCGTTAGCATTACAAGTAAACGTAAAAGTGATTTTTTAACCCAGCGCCACTTGTTACTGGAACTGTTTTTTTAACAATTTTTTCGCTTTGTATAATGAGATTTGATTCTGTATAATTTCAGTGACCCAGCGGTATAAAATAAGTTGGTTCTACTGGCAACCCTGATTATATAGGAATTAATATCAGTCATGTGTATGTAACAGCCATGTATGGTTGGCTATCTCTCTTTACTTATATGACGTAAAAAACAAACGATTTCGTAATCAACACTGTCTATACATGATATTTCAACAATTAACTCAGTTAATTGTTTGTTTTCAATTGTTTTTTTTAAATATTTAAAATGTATAGTGAGAAAGGTCAATTATCTGTGTAAGGTGAGATTGTGGTCCAGGTAGAAGATAGATTTACATGCATTAAATGCTATCCACCCGCTGAGAGTTGGGCGCCTCCAAGGACACCTGTCTGTTCAATAATCTTCATATATGTATTAAGATTAAAGTATGAGTGTTGTATAGGTATACCTTTAACTTGTTTACAATAGCAGGTGTGTTCAATGTAATATCCATTCCACCCTCTAGCTAGGGCCTAGGCTGTCCATCATATTTAAGCCTTTTGTGTAGTATGGTGTTATTTAAATTTGACTTTATTTTTATTTTGTGTAACAAGTGTAGATATTTTATTATAAATTTTTTTTTTTATTTGTCAATCAAAGTTTTGTAAAAACAAGTGAAAACAAACAATTGACTGAGCTAATTGTTAAAATACCCTGTAGAGAAAGTGTTGAATATTTAATCAGTGCTTGCATTATTTTTTTATAAAGCTTAAGGTAGTTCCTCCGCGACCGTCCAGTCAAAAAGTTTTGGACTAATACTATCATTCAGTGCATTATCTGTGCTATGACTATTATACATATACCATATATTATTTTCAAAAGACTGTAGTTCCTTACTACTGTTTCTAGTATACATATAAGCACACACACTATGACATATGCCTTTAACATTAGTCTTCATATCTTTTCCATAAAAATCATCGCTAAAACGAGTTATTTATTTAAGTTTTTTATCGAAACTATATGGTAAATAATTTTTATTTTTATTTATATATTTTCTAAATATAGTATTCTACATTATATTAGTTTTTCATAGAGATGGTGGACGTCATTCATTGGTAAATAAATATAATATTTGTAAATTTGTGTATTTTTATACACTTCTCCCATGTACACGTACAAATTGCGTCACTTTTAATTGCTAATATCTCATGTATGGCATGGTAAATCATCTTCTAATTTTAACAGCAAGTGTATTATGAATTAAATATTTTATATTCTGAGTTTTGAGAAATTCTTGGAATATCACTTTCGTGTAGGTACTACCTTAAAAAGCCTACACCATCATGGCGCGCAAATTTATTTGGTTCTGGAAAAGTTTTGAAAGCATTTTTTATAATTTTTTTTTTTTTTTTTTTTTTTTTATGTCCTACAAGACAACTAGTTTAAGCTACCTGCAAATTTTCAAGTCCCGATCTTTTATAGTCTTGGAGAAAATAGACACCATAGTTTTGTTCTAATTTCCGCGTTTAAAAATAGAAATTATTAATTCGATTATTTGAAACAATTTTTTGCTATTACTATTACTTTGCTGTCCGTCGGTCTACCACCGGGCTAAAAATGGTATGTCATAAACCGCAATAATCCGCTATAATTTTGACGAACGTGTTTATTTAAAAATTATAAATTTATGACGGAAAATCGGAAAAATTAAAAATATTGATCAGGACCAATTCTTCTTGGCAACTGATCAAAAGAAACAAAAAATGTATTTATTTATTTATCTTTATTATACCATGTACCTATATGAGATATACCAACGTATACTTAGTTTAGTCCCAAGTTTGTAACGCTTAAAAATATTGATACATACTATGTACAAAAATTTAGTATAGGTGTTCGTAAAATCATGTAATTAGTCCATTTCCGGGTGTCTGTCCGTCTGTCATCACGATTACTCAAAAATGAAAAAATATATAAAACTAACGATTTTTATAGCGTGCTTAGGACGTAAAAGAAACGTAGATCAATTGGAACTTGGATCCGTGCACGGATCCAAGTTCCGTGGGACACGGCCGTGGGACAAATCTGGTAAAACGTTCGAGATAGAACAAAAGTTTAAATGCAAAAAATGTTCCTTATAAAAATATATACAACTTTTGTTTGAACCATTTTTTCGTAAACATCACTGTTTACCCGTGAGAGCGCAAATTATGCGCAAATTGTATAGTATGTATTATATGGGAATATCAGTTATATATGTGTGATATGTATGCATGTGTAATGTGACAGAGTAATCAACACTGCCTATACATAGTACTTCAACAATTAACTCAATCAGTTGTTTGTTTTCACTTGTTGACAAATTGGTTTTAATTTTAAAAGAAGTTAGAAAATCTTTTGTCCGTTGATACATATTATGCCAAGTTAAATAAAAATTCCTTATTCTCAATTTTCTATCCGTAGTTCCTATGCAGTAAGTTCAATTGACAATCGCTCACTTTTGATCCTTAACGGAAAAAAGGAATATTTCCGTTTAAAACAGGACACATGTTTACAGGTGTAAAAAAATGATCAGAAATTTAATTATTACATGCTGAATTGTTTTTGAGCCTTTCTATATTAGTTATTATTTCACGATGGAATGTTGGTAATGGAATATAGGTAGTAAACAAATCGCAAATTACGAGTACCAATTTTCGACTTTCGGATTGTTTTTCACGTAATCGAAGCCTATAGTGAAATTTGAACTCATATATTAGAAGATTTTAGAATATTATTTGATCTTGCATTTGCAAATCTTTAGAAAATAAGATAAAAATTACACATAATTTTGAAAAAATGTTAATAAATTTGACCCATGTTTAGCATCCACCTTCTTGTCTAGAATTACTGGATTTGATTCTGTTGTTTCATCATAATCCACTTAATGCCATCATTTTGTCACAGGCTTCAACTCAAAAGGATTTATCATAGATTGTCTGTCTATATTCTAATTTAATGTTTCATCCGGTTCTCGGATACTTCGATTCATCTTATAGAACTATTTAACATCCAACATCAAGAACATCAGATTAACATCATTAGATCGCCAAACATCACCAAGTCACCATCATTACATTAAGCCATCAATTAAGTGAAACAGTGAATAATTTACGCACTATCAAGTATTTTTTCATTGTCATTTAGTCTAGTCTGTCTATTTTGGCACAATGTTAAAATTTCGTTGAAAAACTTTTCAATATTTTCAAATTTACAAAAACGGTATTCTTTGGCATATTAAGGGTTAAATTTTCGCCAAATGTCGTTCAAAAATATATTTTTTTCAAAAAGATACGGGGTGATTTTCTTTTTTGACATCGGGCTGATACAAAGCGTATTTAAAAAAACAAACCGTTTTTGACCTTAATTTGGCTGCCATTTCTAGTATTATCTTTTTACATTTATTGGTTTGCTGTATCTTGGCCTCGGCCCAAAAAATATAGACAGACTAGTCTAATTAGAAAATGCATAAAATTGATTTTCAAAATTTTTGATGTTTTCAATGTACCCAAATTTTTAACAAACCAGTTTCTAATATTTTCTACTGTATGGGACTTGACATCACTCTCGATTCGACAGCAGTTTTTTCTTTGACCCGGCGAGGTAATGTAACGATATTTCAATTTATGTATGTATGTATATTCAATAGATTCGATTTTGCATTGAAAATAAATATTACCTGAGCAACGCCTAAGAGTTCATAGGTAAATGGAAATTATATGATAAAATATGTTTAAATATTACAACCTCAAAAAGTCACTCATTTATAGATAATCTCTAAGCCAAAAGAACACAAAATGTGAAGAATAAAAAATGCAAAAGATTGAACTGATATCAATTTACACAATACGAATAATGACAAAATTCTAAAAAAACGTAATCGATAATGAATCAATGATAAAAAAATTAGCTGTACTAAAAATTGTTGAGATTCTTGCATGTCTTCGCTCAAGAGTAGTAAAATAAAAAGCCAATCCAGAGCGCTTTGTGAATGTGCTTGTAGATTTAAAAAAATTTTATATACGTATATGATTCACCACACAATGTTAGTATAGTATTTTATCGACGTTGAATTGATTTCATATATAGAGTGTACTAATTAAGTTGAGACTGAACTGTAACTCAATGTTTTACAAACAAAAATTGTAGAACTAAAATAAATCTAAAATGTAATAAATAATTTGAAAAATAAAAACTCGACTGCGTTAAACAAAATATGAAAGGAGGAAAAAGAAAAAAAAACCCTCTTATCAACTATATTAAAACTTTTTTAAACCAATTTGTTATTATACATATGTATATGAAATTCCCTTCTTTATCCTCCCAAATGAAAGGGGGGTGTGCCTTAAATTATCGGGAAAACCAAATATCTAGGCATCATTATAACAAAAAGTTGCTATGGGGACTCAACGTCCTGGAAAGGCCCCAAAAGGCACTATACGGCACTATATATGGAGAAATATTGGGGCTTAAACCTGAAAATGGATCACTGGCTATACATTACGATCATTAGACCCATACTATTCTATGGGTCGCTAGTATGGTAAAATCCAACGGTTAGCATCCGTGCTAATCTCGGTATGCCTACGGACAACCCCATCTTAAGCACTTGCGGTACAGCTCTCAGGCTAAATCTGGTATCACCCTGGACTGAGACTCATTAGGTCATGCACGGATATTACGAAGATATTCACTTCCAAGATCCGTTGACTATACGTTTTACCATCTCCTAAATTCGGGAACAGGTTCTCAGTAAAGATTTCCTCCAGACAGGATTAGGATGAGAACCTGGTTAAGCCGGATCTAAATTAGAAAAGAGGGGGGTTGTGGGATTGTCTCTGAAGATCTCGATCTGCGTCTATCATTTCGGCTGCCGGATCACTGTAGCGTGTATTAAGCGGAAGTGATGGCTATTCATGAGGTATGTGAATGTATAAGACTGAACACCCTTAGGAACAAATGAATGTAAACCTGGTATGGGTACCAGGACACAAGGACATTCCAGGAAATTGCGAAGCCGACGAAGTTGCCTGTAATGGCACAATGCTGCCGGACACAAGCATCAATAAATATCCGGGAGTTCCATTTGCGAACTGCAAGTTGCTCCTCAAAGAGTATATCTTAAAAAGGGCCAATTTTAGATGGAGGGAGGAACTACAAGACCGATATGGTCTGAGTACAATCGCAGGCGTTCCGAAGATCTTATATAACTTCCAAGGGCCTTTGTTCGCAAAGTCCTTGCGGCTATTACAGGAAACTGAGGCCATAGACGTGCCTAATAATTTTGACTTCGTGATTATTGAGATTCGCAATAATTCTTCTTCAATGACGATTCGTACGCAATACAGAGCAAAAAAAGTTAAACGTGCAGATTTAGTGACGTCAGTACTTTTGTCAAGGCAAAGCGATACAAAAGGAGCAGAATTAATGTTAATTTTTTGTTGATTTGTTACATTATCAGTTAGTTTCATTTATCGACTAATCGATTAGTCGGTTATGAAAAGAAGTCGGTTGTAAGTTGGTCAAGCCAATAACTGTTTCGGGGGTATTCGGTAATCTTCGTAGCGCTAAGGTTTCTAAAAAAATCATTAAAGCTTTAATATTTAAGCTCCTCATACAAAAGCTCATAACTTACAAACTCAAAGTTGTACAGCTATGAAACGCACGTAGAACTGCAGTAAAAAATGCGACTTATCTTAAGAGTATACAGTTATCATAAAAGAGGTGTGAAATTTGTTATTGGCCAGGACAAACATTGAACTTTTTCGCTTTACTAACCGTGTTGAATTTTCGATTCTCATTACAATACTTTGAGTTTTAGAGTTAATTGGAGTAGCGCAACTTCAGACTAACTTCTGTATCGTTCCATATTTAATAAAATAAATTTTTTATTTTTGCGTAGTGTATTATTAATATGATAACGACATTATTTACTTATAGATGTAAACCACATAATTACATAAATGATTGAATTATTGTGTGAAAACTTAAATGAATAATATAATGAAACGATATAAGTTGATAAGTATATCCGCGAGCAGTGATATAAACGGTTTTGCATGCAACAAAAAGGTGAAATAAAATTATAAAAAAACTATTAAACAAGTGGATTATCAGGTTGTATTCACCTTATTTTTGAGCTTCTTAGTAACTGTAATATAACTTTCGTTAATCACCCTATGATATTAGATCCAGTAATTCGCTTCCACTCTGTATACATAAAATAAAATTGATTGTAAAACCGCGCGCTCTGATAAAATCAAAATACTATAAAACTAACTTCTACTTCATTTATAAGATCTCGTTCGTCATTAGGTAACTAAAATAACAACAAATACAGGGTGTTCTGTTATTGACTGCAGATCGTCGGCCTACAGAATAAGCTCATAAAGACGAAGGAAAAAGTCATTTACCAATTTTGGATTTGAGCCCTAGTTTGGGGGCTACAGGTATGGCAAAAATTGATAAATTTGTTCATTCACTGACTATGATTCGATAACCAGCAGCCAATGATATCAGTATATTTCATTCAAGAATATTAAACTAAAGAAGGGATATGAACTGATTTCAATTGGATTATATCATTTGAAAAAACATTTTAAAATAGTATTTGATTGGTTTGATCAAATCTTACTTTTTTTATTTTTATTATATTTTTCCAAGAAAACATTAGATTCTTAGTAAAAAAACAAATTAAGTCATAAAAGGCGTGGTTTTAATTTATCGTAAACAAACGACGTGGTGCTATTTTTTTAATGTTATTCTAAAAACATTCCTTTCAACTCTAATACTTCTTTTTCTTCGATTCTGTCGAGAGAATTTTATAATACCGTAAGAAATAGCTGGGAGGGCAGTGAGTTTTACATGCTTTGAATGAGAAAAACGCGAACTTAGTAGCTGATTATCTCGCGATCTAAATGACCAAAAATTCAGCAACTTCGAGATCTCAAAAAATTTTGCCAGATCTGTCGACAAGTGCATTCATGCTACAAATACCTTAAAACATTTTATATAGTGGTAAGTATACGTTCAATGTTCAAAAAGGTACAGTAGGTTTAGGCTACGTGTTGGGACAAGAACTTTGAATGTCTAAACAAGGCATGATTATCTTTGTGAAAATTCAGGAGACGATTTTTGGAAATTTATACGATTTAAATTCGTTTGAAATTCAATTCATAATTAAATACAACTGGTATCATCACAGTTTTGTGCCTTCTACATCATTTCATTTTTGGTGACGTCATTATAATTCATTTAAAATAGTTTTTGGTTGTGTCATAAATCGTAAGATAATGGTAAATTTAGGTACCTTATGTCTTGGGTTCTGTCTCAGAAGAAGCTAATCAAGAATTTCAAGACAGAGGGGAAAATTTTAGCCTCCTCATCTCGCATTGACAATTGGTATGTAGCTTCAAGTTGTTGGTCTACAGTGCTTTATTGCATACCAACCCGATCTGACAATAATAAGCACTATAAGGAATTGTAACGACTTGGTGATTCTTATTTCTTATTGATCTTATACTTATTAATTAGATTCATGATTACCATCTCGTAATATCACTTTGGTTACATTAACAACCAATTACCCTCAGATAGTGAACTTTAAACTTCAATCAAGTTTTTTTTTTATTCGTGTCCATATTCATCGTCATCATATGTAGGGGATCTTAGAGCTTGGTGTATCGAACTCGGACCACCCACGTGGCAGGCGAGCATTCTACCACTGACCGATTCATTTTATGAATTTAATTCAAATGATTAACTGAATCCTTCCCTTGAACATAGATTTGTTAAGTTTGTTATTTTATTAGATGCATGTATTTTTTACTTTATTATATTATTATATACTTTATTATATTATAAGTTTGTGATCAAAAATAAAATCGATATCGGTGTTTCAACGGAAATACACGTTTTGAGGGTCCCTGAAAAAAGTGGTTTTTTAAAAATGTTGCGTCCGTCGGTATGTCGGTATGTCGGTATGTCGGTGTGTCTGTTACCAAGCTGTAGCCTTCAATTTTCAACCGATTTTTGTCAAACTCGGTACATAGGTTCAGTTTGGTAATAATTCCAGACGATTTTTTCATTTTTTTCCTAGGTCATTTTTAAGGGTACTTCCCTCTAGACCAAAATAGGATTTTTGGGGTTTTCTCAAAAACGGATCTAACGATTTCGATTAAACTGGGCACAAGGCTAGACCTTAAGATGTTCCTAGAATTGGTATAAGCCACATATCCGGGAAAATTCAAGAAGGGCCACATCCTTGGGAAAAACTTTTTTTTTGGGGTTTCTCAAAAACGGCTCAAATGATTTTGATTAAACTAGGCACAAGGCTAAACCTTAAGGTGTTTCTAGGATTGGTATAACCCACATATCCGGGAAAATTCGAGAAGGCCCACACTCTTGGAAGAAACTTTTTTTTGGTTTTCTCAAAGGCGGATCTAGCGATTTCGATTAAACTGGGCACAAGGCTAGACCTTAAGGTGTTCCTAGGTTTGGTATAACCCACATATCCGGGAAAAATTGATCCACAATTGGTCCACACCCTGGGGAAAAAATTATTTTGGGGTTTTCTCAAAAATGGCTCTAACGATTTCGATTAAACTTGACACAAGGCTAGACCTTAAGGTGTTCCTAGGATTGGTATAGGCTACGTATCCAGGAAAATTCAAGAAGGCCCACACTCTTGGGAAAACCTTTTTTTTGGGCTTTTCTAAAAAATGGCTCCAACGATTGCAATTAAACTTTTCACAAGGCTAAACCATAAGGTGTTCCTAGGAATGGTTTACCCTAGAGAAAACACTTCAAAATGCAGGATTTTCGAGGGAGAAGCTGAGGGGACAGCAGTGAAACTTCGTATCAGGGTTTATATCAACAAGGTCCTAGGTTTGATATAACTACCCTCTGGGACTCCTTTCTCTGAAGCCGTGGAGCTTGAGGGAATGAAATCGTCAAATGTGGTCAAATCAACTCTACCCAAAACTGATAAAATATTATTTTAAATATCTTTTTAAGTAACTTTTGTAACTTGGTAATCTTTGCTTAACCTCACCCTTACCAAACTACATCTTTCTAAATATTATATTAAATCCAAAAAATACCTAGGCCTGTTACAATTGGCTGCTTTCAATCAAAATATTACAATAATAATATATCAATTTTATAAAGTCTTGTCCGATGTTTCGGACCGTTTATTTAAATTACATTTGATTTTTTTTTTCAATTTTTGTTCTATTGTAAGGGGAGTAATGTAACGACCTGGTAATTCTTCTTTTTTTGTTGATCATATATACAAGATCAATTAGAAGCATCTCGCATATATTACTTTGGTTACGCTAACATCCAAATATTCTCAGAAAGAAGACTTAAAACTACAATTAAATTATTTTCATTCCTCACCTATTCATCCTCGTCGTATATAGGATAGAAACAAAATATTTCAGACTCAATTTGATTTCTTCAAAAAACCACCAGCCCTCCGCCATTCCTTAAATATTATCGGTTGGTATGAATAATAAATCAATAACTTGAACTTCCCTACCAAACGGGAAATTTGTATCTCTTATAATTTCAAAGAAATGCTCTGGAAACTTCTGAACACCAAATTTCACTAATTTGTGGCGAATCTTGAATACCTAGCAGATTTGTTTATTGAGATTTCATGTCAACTCCATCTGATTTTCTTTGAAATCGGAAATTTTGTGTTTTACCATTTTCGAAAAATCTCCACCTGATAAAATTTGTATGAAGCAATAAAAATTCGAAAAATTGTTTGTTAAAAATATTCTACAGATCTCTTAAAAAGTACATAAGTACGTACATTTGTATAAGTTAGAGAAAACATAAAGTGTATGAGACATCTGTGGAAATAAATTTCTAAACTTATCTTTAGACGGTCTAATAAAAGTTTTAAAAGTAAGCAAATATAAAGACAAAAAATTTTTATTTCGACAAAGCAATTTCAGGCTCAAATATTTGTATACCATGTATATATGAAATATATCATGCCAAGTTTGTAACGCTTAAAAATATTGATCCGACGAACAATTTTTTGATATAAAAGTGTTCAAATATTTTAAACTCACCTAATTAGTCCATTTCTGGATGTCCGTCTGTCTGTCTGTCAACACGATAACTTAAAAACGAAAATAGAGATCAAGCTGAAACTTTTATAGCGTGCTTAGGACGTAAAAATGAGATCGACTTCGTAAATGAGCAACATAGGTCAATTGGGTCTCTTGTTAGAAAAATTAGGTTAGAAACATTATATAGTATGTATATAGGTATTATATATATCTTAAATTTATACGTTACATATAATATGTATATGTTTAATTGTTTTTAGAATATTCTATATCCCCCGAGGAGGTGAGAAGACAGATACTCTTATTACCTTATGTATAAGAGTGGCTACCTTTTTTTTACTTACATGACGTAAAAATATAAACGATTGCGTAATCAACACTGTCTATACATGGCATTTTAACAATTAACTCATTCCATTGTTTGTTTTCACTTGTATTTATAAAATTTGTTTTAAAACATTTAGATTCAGAAAATCAAAACCATTTTAACTAAACACCGACCGTTTCTACTCTCTTATACTATTCGATCGCCCGTTGTTACGTACTGAGAATCATTTAACAACTAACTTGAAGCGACATACATGTCCTTTTATAATCATCTACTGTTTAAATTGTTTCCACAATAAAATTTTGGGAAATTTTAAAAATGTTTTTCGAACTAAATACTTAAATATTATGGTGTTAAAAAATTCATTCGAAAACACATCAGTCCGATTAAAACTGGTAGACTGTGTAAATAAAGCTTTACAAAAATTTTATAAGACATCAA
Source organism: Chrysoperla carnea (assembly GCF_905475395.1). Classification (NCBI taxonomy): domain Eukaryota; kingdom Metazoa; phylum Arthropoda; class Insecta; order Neuroptera; family Chrysopidae; genus Chrysoperla; species Chrysoperla carnea. The sequence continues at coordinate 61,892,707 of NC_058341.1, read as the reverse complement.
ATTGTATTCATAAAAAAAAAACAACATCTTAGTGGTGCCAATCGTCCGACGGACGACCGTAAAATACGTGAATGTGTTTATATCTATCTATCTGCACACACAAATCTTTTATCAGAAGAGTATTATATACTTAGTTGTATATGTTTATATGCATGTATATGTATATGTAGTACCGACTGAAAGGCGTCCACGAACATCTGTTGGCATACCGACGCTACTTGATAACAACAACATATTCTTTATAAACGACGTCCGGTTTTATTATGTATGCTACAAATAGTTCCCATTGGAATATACAATGCATACACAAAAAAAGTGACGTTCTTTGCAAAATTAAATGAGTGATAGAAGAGAAAAAAACGGAACCAATATTGTTTAAAGCTTTGATAGTAATTGTTTATAGTATTGGGCCAAGCTTAGAAAATTTATGAGCATTAGAGGCGCATTAAATCGGACGATCGAAATTATTGCAATACATGAGTTAGTCGAATTTTTCTCAAATTTTTTTAATTATTTCTTGTTTTCGAGGTATCAAACGGAAGGATCATGTGATTTGATGCAATTTTTGTGCGTTTTCACTAAGTTGTTCTTATTTTAACTCAAACATTAAACTCAAAACATTCAAAAATCTCGGAGAAATATTGAAGTGAGGGTCAGAGCCTTGTCAGGGAGTTATTAACACAACAATAATACGCTTGTCAGGTATGAGTAATACCTAGTCATTCGAAAGGACAATTATCTGGTTATTTACCGGTAGATTATTTAGTTAATTAACCGGCAAAATACATTTTTGAATGTTAATTAACCAGTATTTTTTTTTAAATGAACCTTTTTATAATATAATCACTTATAAGTGATTATTGAAATTATTTATTCAATCCACTTTTGAATAATACAACTGGAATAAGGAATACAAAATTTAATTTCATATTTATATATCCCGCGTTATGCTCAATAGCTTTGGTAATGCGTTGAAGATATACTAGATGGCATTACAAATTTATTCGGTTATTGCCCGTTAATTTACCAAAAGTTTATTGGTAAATTAAGTAAAATATATATTTTACTGGTAAAAACGCATCCCTAGTCATACCTGTTATATTCATTATATTCATACCTGGAGTTACTACTGATATAACCGACAAGAGAAGCAAAATGTCATACCGATCCGGTCGTTTGCCGAGGTCGAAAACTTGGATTTAATATTGCCTTTACATTGCCAATAACATATCAAAAAAACAAACATATCTGATTTGATGCAACGTTCACCCCCTTTTTAATTTGATTGAATCAGAATTCATTTATAAATTTCGCGTTCGCGTTCGGTTGCAATAAACTCAAGTTTTAATAAAAATATTTAAAACATGAAAAAGATTCTTAAAGTAGAACAAATTTGCAATTTTCTCATTTATAATTATGTGGGGGTTTTCTTTCGTTAAGGGCTCGCTTTCGACTTTCTAAACTAATAGCGGGCCGGAAAAATGATAAAACTTAAAACTTACAATCAGGCTAGCTTGGATGATATTGCATAAAACGTATTTTATGTGCATAACATTAAAATATAAACTTTAAAATGAAGTACAAAAATATTATTTATTGGCCATTCTGCGGACCATTCTTTCAAACCAAGCGCTGCGCGCCGACCTTATGCAATGTTATTTTTGTTTACAATATTTTAGAAGCTATGGTCGTATAAACAATTAACTTGTTTATAACAATTTTTCCCCCCACTCTGAGCGATCTGAGCAAGTTGAAAATTCCTTGTTAGGAAGGATCTGTAAATGCATGCAAAACCCACTCTGCGCCTACATTATTTGAAGTGTCAATTAGTATGTATAAATAATTTTTCGTCTATTTATTATTAATAATTTTAAAAAATGGCTGATTTATGTTGTCTGCAATAATACAAAAAGAACTAAGTCTACGTGTGATTCTTAGTGATATTTAGTAAAAAGTTAAGAAAACTCGTTTTTTAAAATAGTCCACAAACAGTGTGTGCCCAGGGGATCTAATATGGATTCAGACAGGTCTGGTGGGAGTCTAGAATAAAACATTTTCTATTGAAGAGGGTAGTTTCGGTAGTGAAAAGTAAATTATGAAATTTGAAAAAAGTTAAAATTTATTTGAAAATATACTTAAATATTCTGATTTCGAGTCATAAAAGCACATTTTTCTTTTATAATATTAAAATTAAAAATCGTAATTTTTAAACTGTATATCACGTGACCTAAAACGCGGGCAAGCCCTGATGTGATGTCATATAAGTATGAACCATAGACCATCAGTTAGTTTAGTGTAGACAACTGAGTATAATATATCCATAGATAATAAATATTTATTATAATTATTTGTCTATGAATATATCTGTCAAAGTTATTTGTGTTATTTCATATAATGATACCGATATTACGTCACCAAATTCGATGCCTTCGTTTTTGACAGTTTAAAAAAGGTTTAAAATTTAATTTAAGTTTTTGGCAAGAAAGCGTGTGTATTTTTCCGAAATAAGTTTTTGGTACCTTTTTATTTGCAAAATCAACATTTTGAAGTACTTTTTCGAATAGTAGAATACTCTATTAAAAATTTAGAAGCAGATATACTCTTCTTTTTTACAGTGGGCCACTTTTTTTATGAAATAATTTTACCAACCAATACTTTGTTTTTCAAATTGTAAATATATCCATTATCTTTTATCAATATAGTGTTATCTATATATTTGGTGACTTTTTATTTTTATTTATTTTTTATATATTGTAATTCTGTACACATTCGTTTGTAACAATTTGGTACATAAAAATATTCGTATAAAGTGTAGAAAATATTTTTTTTTTTTGAAAAATGTTAACTATATATAACTTTGATTTTGATTGTTTCAGTTTTTGAAATACTTTCATGTATTTCTTGTATTGGATATAGAAATTAATGAACGTTATATAATTAATTTACTCCTATACTATGAAATATATTTAAGAAATATTATTTTATTTGTACGTGATGTAATTGATTTATTGTTTACATTTTGGGCGGCTAAAATTAACAAAATAATTGATAAAAGTATCTGGATTCATATGATCAGGTTTATTAATGTTAATAAACCAATGTCGAACAGGCCTGTGCGCAGGAATTATCCAAAGGAGGGGTTCAAACTTTTGTTCGCCATGTTACGCCATAAAGTCAATAAAAACAGAAAATTATTTTTTTTGAGCAAGCGAACATTTAATTAGGTCAAAATGTGATATATAGTCATTGTTTTTCAATGAGTTATTTCTGAAATGTACAGAAAAAAACTGTATGCATCAACCGCAATATATATTGAGAGAGTACTAAACCGTTTAGCCAATCTTCAGATATTGTCGATCTAAGGTATGTTTCGAGACGACGCAAGGTTAAAAAGCAGCGTTTGTTAGCCGCTGTTGTCACACGCAAAGCTGTCAGAACGAACAGCATTTAGTAGACATTTGGATGTCACGAAAATCATCGTGTAAAATTGAATATTCTAGTTCAAAAAGTCGAGCAAGAATTTTCATCAAAATTGTTCTTTTTATTGAGAAAGAGAAAAACTGAATTTGTTAAAACATTATAATATTATAATCTTCAACTGAATCAGTCTGTATATCCGAGCGTTGATTGTGTTACGACGCGAACCTTAGCTTCTGCACTTCTATGTCGTACTCATCGCAGATATCGCTCATGATATTGAAAATTTTTCAGAACTTTTCTCCAGCGTTTCTACTTCTTGCAATCAAAATGTTTCACAGCATCAGCTAGTTCGATAGCCTTGCCAAGATCCAGGTTTTCTGTTTGAAGTACTCGACTCAAACACAAAGTCAAAGAATGTACCGAGCTCGAAATATGCATGGATATCTGATTCGTCAATAGAAATGCGCCTTACAAATGGGTGCATTTACAAGACTATTTTATTAGTTCAAATATTATGTGGAAACATTCTCTATGGGAGGAGTTTTGGCCCCCAAAACCCTTCCCTTGCACACGGGCCTGATATCGAATATAGATATTAATAAACAGTGTCGAATTAAGATGGCGCGGGGTCAAAAGAATAAGCAAATTAAGTGCTTTTGGTTTGCGTTAGGTATTAAAAGTTAAGGAATATTATTAGAGAAAACGATCATGTGCGGTACCTGGTTGGTAAATGAAGAACTTGTTGCGCGTTGTAAGAATTTAATTTTTCTAATTATGGACAAAACCCTTTTATATCTGGTCATTTGGGCTATGTGATGCTTTGCAGGAATTTTAAAAAATGGCAATGTGCGACAAATTTGAGGTTAGTCTGCGTCTTTTTTAGGGTAAAACATCAAGTTTTTGAACATCCATGTAATCATAAGATTCATCGGCATATTTCTATCCTAAGGTAAAAATGATGTAAATTGATCTAAAAAGAACTAAAAGAAAAAACGAATGCATTGACCTCTGTAATCACTGACATTGAACTACGGTCGACTCTCAACCTTCTCAGGGGTTTCAAATTTTTAAGTGAGAAGCTATTAAATTAGCCGCAATGGTATATATAATCCATTCGTGATACATGATACGTCATATATTAATATTTCGGGCAAAAATTTTACATTTTTTAAGGGGGCCATTTTATATTCAAAGTTTCAGAGTTGTACCCGAAAGTGCAATATAAAAAAAGTATCTGACATTAAGCGAAAAATTCGAAATTCGGCTCCGATAAACTTTTTTGGATTAATAAGAAAATTTTCTTTCAAAACTGTAAGATCGTGAGAGAAAATCGAAAAATTCTATTCGAGTCAAAACTATTTTCAGCTTTCTAGAGCAAAAACAGACAGATAAATATAATGTGTGGAATGAAAAATTCGCTTTCCAAATAAAAAGACCAACATCTTTTGAGGTTTCTGGAAAGTGCACTGGACTTAAGTGTTTGTAAAAACCTTTGGTGCATTTTCATCAAATTTAACCTTGAAAATAAGTTGTAGAATTTCTAGTATTCTCCAGTAGATTTTATACCAATTTCAGGTTGAAAAAATAATGCACAAAAAGTGCTCCCTTTCAAAGAAAGAGAAATTATTTCGTATTATAAAATACTTGCAGATGTTTTGTATTTCGATATTTATGAAACCATATTGTTGTAAAATGGTTCAAATATTTTACAAATTGAATTTAACACTAAATAAAAAAAAATTAAATCATTCATTTGATATAAATTATTTATGAAAAGTTTATGGACCATGGAAGAAAGGAAACATTCAATTCAAGATACAAGATAAAAATATTATTTTATTATTAAATACCTACACATTGAATGTTGATTGTACCTTTTATAGTTTTTAATCGACACGATTTTATTTCAAGATTATTTCCTATTTTGCATAAAATTGTGACCTTGTTTTCTATCTGAGATTTTGTCTAAAAAAATGAAATTTGGAATCAAATGAAATTTGGAATCTCTTCTGTTCTTTGTGCTAAAAATACTTTTGAATATTTTTTAAATTTTCTTGTTAGCATTTTTAGACTTCCTTTCATCATTGTCTTCTATATGTTTCTATATTCAACCAATGTCTGTTACAAAAACCTTTGTCTAATTATTCTGAATTCACTGTACGAAAAAGTATGGTATATATCAAATTAGTAATACAAAAACAACTGACAATTTTTCTACATTTATTGCGTTTTCATATTTTCTACATTTTCTACAAATTATAACTCGATTGTTTATATTTTAGTTGCGCGATTTTATCATTAAACTTTATATAAGTTCCAAATTTCAACTTTTTGTATATTCGTAGAAAACAGGTTATAATAGGCAATAACAGAAAGACACAAGAGACACATTCATAGATTAAATGAAATCGTAAACTTAAGTTTAAGTTTTAAACGGGGAAATGGAAAATATTTGCGTAAATAAAATGGCTTACAAAATTCAAGAAAACAAAAAAATGTTATAGGCCAATCAAATTCAAATTTTTCGGATAATTAATTTCCAGCTTTCGTTTTCATACCTTCATTATATCTTCAATTCACGTAATATGAGCTTGCGCAGTTCCAGGAGGTGTGCATAACTTTAGAGAGCCAAATAACTGCGAAATTTTAGTTAAAGATGGTTAAATTCTGAAGAATGCGTCAAATGAGAATCTAAAACTTCTAATTCGGTTCAGGGGACAGCCGAAATTAAAATTTAGAAATTGGTAAAATTTTTGATTTAATTGCCAACTTATATTTTGCGGCTTTACATACCATATGCTTTTGAAACAGATTACTTTTGTAAAGAAACTCATAGAATAAAATTTTACGTTATATAGACAGCCCAATTTTTATATTTAGTCGTTTTGAAGGACAAAATTTGGTATCAATTCAAAATTGGTTTGTTCAAAGTCGTTTTCAGTTGCCCAACTTTTATAAATATGAAGTGTGAGGCCCACATTTAATGCAGCGTTATGGCTAAGAACATTTCAATGTCGAATCTGAAAATTAATTTTAAACATATTATTCATAGCCTGAGTAGAGATTTGAAGTAGTATGAATGAAAAACATTTTTAATTTCAATAAAAGTGTATATTGCCACTAAAATGTAAAATGAAAGTTTGCACCAAAATGAAAAATTTTTCCGGATTTTATCATTCGATTTCGACTATACCACTGAACCAAATTTTAAGTTTTGGATGTTGATTCGAAATAGAATTTGATCCTGTTTAAATTTTATTTACCAGTTTGGGATTGCAAAAACAGCTTTTTTCAGCTTATTGGAAATTCATTCCACAACCCACTTTTTATGTATTTTATTTTATTGGCCTTTTGCGAATAAAGTAATTGTATAAAAAGTTCTTTTTTAATATGAAAACCTACTATAACTTGAACTTAGTCCAGTCTAGTGATGCTGTTAACCTTAATCTTGATCACAAGATTTGTGTGACTGGTTTTGCCCAGCATTACTTATAAATTTCAATATAGTTTTCAACAATAATTCATAAACAAGAAAGATTTCTAATTATCCTTGATTACCATACGTAATTTTAGTGAACAAAAACAAACAAAATTATGATAAACTATTGAAGAACCGTTTTACATTGACCTTGCAAAGACAATTAATTTCATTTTATAATTATCCTATTAATATTATAAATGCGAAAGTTTGTGAGGATGTGTGGATGTATGAATTGTCTATTTTTCACACAAAAACGGATTTGAATGAAATTTGGAACACAGATAGTTTATAACCTAGATTAACACAAAGTGTACGTACGTAGCACGTAGTTTTTATCCCGATGGTATATGTTCCCGTATGTTCCCTTAACAGCTGTTTAGACTAATTCCACGACAGCTTAAAATTATTATATTTATAAACGAGAGAAGTTTCATTATCAGCGACTATCATGGCTAAATTTTATTTTCATAAAAATTAGAATTCCGCACCAAAAAATTAAAATCCATAAAATAGTGAACAAAAGGGAGAATAAGTGAGGGCAATAACACGGTAGTCTTTTTTTTTGGATTTGAAATTGTTCAGCAAACCGAGTGGGTATCTGCTTGTTTATGATAAACGAAAATTGATGGGCAAGCTCTTTCTAAAACACTTAACGGCTATCTTTTAACTTCGATTTGATTACATTTCGTTAAAATATTTCAACGATTCATTATTCATAACTGTTTAAAGAATTTTGGAAAAATAACGAAATTAATAGAATTCTAAATTTGAAATATATGGTGATTATTCCAACGGCCTATCGATGATTGACTCAAACAGCAGTTAGTTAGCTGAAAAATATCACAACGGTTGCATAAAACAGATGTATAAAACCATCAAGCAAATAGTTGAACGATTTAACGAAATTCCGTTAAAATATTTTTGATAACTGTGTAAAGACTGATGAAAAGATTTCTGATGAAAATAAAGAAATTAACATATTTGTACCGAATTTCTAAAAATATTTTCGTTATCACCCCTAGCTTGTATGATATCAAACACCAGTTTAAAGGCTCTAAGCTAAGCTATTTGTAACATTATTTACTGAACTACGCAGTAAACGAATATAACAGATGTGCCCAAGATCTCATGTTAGAAACATTTCAACCACACAGCAACAATCCAAAAAAAAAAAAAAAATGCAGATAAATATATGGTTTAAAATTATGTGTATCAAAAACTATAATCATAATTTTTTTGAACTTAACATCTTTTATGTAATTTTATAGTTTGTCCGATGTCTCATCTGCGATGTCCATTTACATCTCAAATACTGTAAGAATTCATTTGTTTGTATAATAATATTTTGAAAACGAGAAATACCAATAATTTTTTCAAGTAAGTAGAAATAATATTTATGTTATGAAACAAAGGCGTACACTATAAAGAGAAGACGGGATACCGTTTACCGTGATGCCAAAGGTACCTCGAAGATCAATTCTGACGATATTCCTGTTCAGCGACCGCGAAAACCTCCCGTGTAACAAGTTTGGAATCATTTTCATAACTATTAATCGGATTGTAAATTTAGTTTATTTACGGTTAATTTAAAAAGCAATTTAAACATAATATTATTTATGTAAATTGCTTATTTTAAATTTCTTAAAAATCAATTTAGGTCACAATAATTCCTGACGCTCTAACGAACCGAAAGCTGAAAACCGCATTCAAATCCGACTTACTGCTAAAATTTTTCGAACTTCATTGCTTCGGTTCTTCGACTAAGTATGAATCATAGAATGCTGATAAAAGTTATCGCAAAACTTCAAACGATTAAACTCTTTGAAAATTTAATTTTTGTTATCTTTTCATTATTTGAAAACTTTTATGTTACCTCTATGTTACCTTTTCAAGTCGGTTGCAAAATATAAACCTTCATTAGAAAATTTTTCTTGCATTGAGAAATAATGGAAAATTGTTAATATAATAGTAGACGCAGTGTACATAACTAGTGCAAAATCAAAATTTCCTTAAAAAATGTCTCATGAAGTTTTTTGATAATTACGGATATAATTATCGGTAATTAGCGCGAAGAAAAATTTCTTGAGAATTGTCGCGCGGCCAATTGAAGTGCTCTATCCCTCGGCTGAAAATGCTTTTTGTAAATAGATTTAAAAAAAAATGGAAATTTATATGTTACACAAGGTTTGTCGACAACTTTTGTCGTTACAATTGATGGTTTCTGTATTACAGCGATTTAAGCAATTAAATTGTTAATAATTTTTTTTCACCACTATACATAAAATCGAGGCACATATTTGTAATCAATGATCTAAAAACCTTCATAAAACACTGCTTCTACACATCTCGGAAATCATCTATCCTGCGAAAGGACTAATAAAAAATTTCAATTACATTATCCCCGAAGTCTTTGTCTGTAGTGACTTAAAATTAAAATTATTGATTTTCGTATTTCACTAAAAATATTTCCTTTGAATATCCGTGAATACTATACTTTGCTTAGTTTATAAGCCTAGAAAAACATTCTGTGCCCAAAGTACAGAAAGTTTAAAACTAAATAAGTGAAATTTACAAAATTTAAAAAACTCCCGACAAATTTGTCGGGTGCGGAACCCTAAACTCGCACTTGAAACTAAGAACACTCGACATTATATTACCTTTCAAACGAAACAATCCATTTAGGCGCTACGATGCTACAGACAGGCAGACAGACAGACACGCACACACATGTCAAACTTATAACACTCCTGTTTTTAGCTCGTGGGTATAAACAGGTATCATTGAATTTTCAATTAGTTATCCGTTTGATATTATAATAATTATCATAAAGTAAATCCTATTAGTGTAGTGTAATTTTATATGCAGAATAGGTGAACCCATTTAAATAAATATATTTTAATCCACCTGTTTCTTTATTTTTTTTGTGGGACGGGCGGTGGCCTGACATCTGTCTCAGATAATATCAAAGTACAAAAAAAAAAAAAAAAAAAAAAAAAAAAAATACACACATCGGTTGTAGATATTCGTATTAATAATGTATTTTAATTTTATTAGGATATTGTACCAAAATTAATTTTTAAAACACATAATAATTTTATTAGGTAAGGACGTATTTTTAAAATTATACACGATAATTATAAATAATTATAAAACAATTAAAATGAAATAGATGGGGAGACAGTAAGTGTAGTCAAGATGTACTGAGAAATGAAGTGAAGAGGCCAATCGGTGTTGCATTGAAAATTATGGAAAAAATTGCAAAGCAGAGGCAATCCTGCCGACATGAATGTTAAATACTTTTCAAGAATCTAAATACCATGAGGGATGGCTTAATGCAACCAAAAGGTTTTGTTGTGCACACTGTGGAAGTTGGATGCCAGGAAAAGTGGCATAATGTGGCAATGCATGGTATAATGTGGAGGCATGGAACCAAGTAACGGAATATTTGTAGAAGTAATGTAGGAGGTAGAAACTGGACTTATGGCAGCATCGATTAATTGAATGGAGTCGAAGTTCCAGAAATATGTCGGAGCAATATAATAAATGTGATGATAGCCAAAATTGACACGAAACAGCATAAATGACTGGCTCTGACGAGCTGTTCGAGACTCACTTTATACTGTTGATTAAGCATCAGTCGTCCTATTTCGTAATGACGATCGAAGTCGAGAACGCGAGGCTACCAGCGTCAAAAAAGTGTACGAAATGGAAAAGCAGAAGGTTTTGTCCTTAATAGAAAGCACTACAAAGACGTTATTATCCATCCATGTCGTTGGTGGTCAGCCATTGCTTGGTTATATGCAAGCACCGAACAAAAACAAATTGATGCTTGTGAACTGCCAAGATCTCGTAATTAGAAAAATTAAGATGAAGATCACGGAGAAAATAGGCTCGTGGTTCACTACGTTTTTGCTGTCATAGCCATATATTACGCCAACGACAATAAGCCGATCATACTTATCAACCTGAACCAACTGATTCAAAAGGGTGCTAACGCGTTTGAAAGAATGGTTGTTGATGTTGCTGGAGCTTTCCCAGAATTGAACTTTGAGAGTTAATATATCATAGTTGTCATGGTTTATAGTTGTCATAGTGTTGGTAAAGGATTGGATATTTCGATTTAGATTACCTACAGAACTTTACTAGGGCCAATGAAGGAACTTTGAGTAATCCCAGACTAAAGTATTGCGATAGAAAGAAAGAGTGCTGTGACTTAGGAACTGAGAACTGAGAAGGGTGTTTGTAAGCTTGGCGATAGGGAGTGCTTTATAACCCAAAACAAGACCGTGATAGTCACTAAATCGATTGGTCCCTTATAAAGAGTATCAAGAAATCTTGCAAGTTGATAGATCTCTAAGAAGGAGCAGAAAGATCTAATGAGTCTGGTATAATAAGTGGCTAGGGAAGCTGTTTCTAGAAGAATAAAATTAAGTTGACACTAAGGTGGCTGTATAAATACTAAAAATAGTACATGGTTTCCATGGAAACGGATTATACATAAAAGCGTAATTATAGGTACTTTAAAATAACAAATCAGTCCTTTGTGGGCAGTCCTTGTGAATGGATGCTTTTGCAGTGCAGATGTAAAAGTATAATTGTTGAATTAATGTTAAATAAATTGGTTGTAAATATATTTGGAAATCAAGATTGTAAATTGATTTTATTGTAACGATTGATGTAACTTTATGTTAAATATTAAATTATAGTAAAGTTTTGGAAGAATTCATCAAGTGATGTGTGTGTTTCTTTTCAAGTTTTAAAAAGTCAATAATGTTTGCTATTATTTTAGCAATTAAATAGCATATGGATTAGTTGAGAGTTTTAATAATGATGGGGTGCATTCTTCATGCATCAGTGTAAAAAACTACAGAACCCTTTAATGAATTCTTTTACTTGATCGAAAATTTTTTGTATTATTAAAAAAAAAATTTATTAAAACGAACGAAAAATATTCGGCAAGTGAAGAGTCCAGCAAATAATGAATCGACGAACACCTGTAAAAAACGAAAAACACACACACATACATGCACACACCATACACATGGATTATAAAATTCAACCATCGCAATCGTACTCTAGTAATCTAACTAAGTAAGCAGCAAGCAGGTTTATTCATGTTCGAGAGAATAAAAGGACCTCTTTGGACTTTATGTACATTGTACATAATATATATGCCAATTTATAACATCCTACACGGACGAATATTGTGACGTGTGGTGATGTTACAACTCCGAGACGATGCAATGGTGCTAAGCGTCTTAAATTTTTTAGTCACAGAAAAATATTTATTGAGTGTTACAAAATAATCATTCAAAATTGTTCGTCTTTGGGGTAAGTTATATCATTTTAAACTGGAGGTTCTAACAGCGAATCTTACACTATACCGCGGGCTGCTCTGCCAATTTAACTGAAATGATATTTGTTACTTTAAAATATTAGTAATTCGATCTATATTTATAAGGTTTATGAAGGTTTAACCTATCCGCGAGTTCATTGTTCAAACGATCCGCAGGTCAGTTGTCATTTACTTTAAGTTAATTTTATTTAGGATTATTTTGTTTGGGAAAAAAACATTGAAACTGCTATTTTAATAGGCCTTTGTCCTGATGTCGATTTCAATGGTTCTTTCGTAAAAATTTGAAATTGTGCGAGAATAGATGATAAGATCTGAAATCAAAATTTAAATCAATTGATAACCATAAAAGATATAAGCAATTAAATAAATAATTTTTATACCACGTATATATGTAATATACATAGTATATTAAGTTTAGTCCCAAGTTTGTAACGCTTAAAAATAATGATGCTAGGAAAAAAATTTTGTCATAGGTGTTTATAAAATCATCTAATTAGTCCATTTCCGGTTGTCCGTCCGTCCGTCCGTCCGTCTGTGGACACGATAACTCAAAAACGAAAAAAGATATCAAGCTGAAATTTTTACAGCGTACTCAGGACGTAAAAAGTGAGGTCAAGTTCGTAAATGAGGATCATGGGTCAATTGGGTCTTCGGTCCGTAGGACCCATCTTGTAAACCGTTAGAGATAGAATAAAAGTTTAAACCTAAAAAATGTTTCATATCAAAAATTAAACAACTTTTGTTTGAAACATTTTTTCGTAAACATCACTGTTTACCCGTGAGGGCGCTAATTAGGCGGAATATGTACTATACTTGATTATCAGTTATGTATGTGTCACATTGTTTGTATGTGTAATGTGATAAAGAAATCAACACTGACTATGCATGGTATTTCAACAATTAACTCAGTCAATTGTTTGTTTTCACTTATTTCTCTCTTATTCTTGCAAAAGAATTTTTGATATGTAGTCTCTATGGAAATTGCAGGATATGACGTTACCAAATGTTATTTTTCTTTCTTTCTATTTGTACATTTAAATCCTTCATATTTGCGTAGTTATTGATGTTATCAAAAAATGGATTCCATACGATGTTTAAGCTTGATAACGAACGTTTTTTGAAAGTCGCATTATTTCTAAATATAAAATTGAAAAACTTGTGACGTCACACCGAGATACCATTGTACGGAGGACCCAAGCTATCTAATGAACATCATAAAAAAAATTCCTGCGAAGTGGTTCATATTATTTTTCATATTTTTGCAGGACTTGATATTTTTTACCTTTACTCTAGCGTGGAAAATTGTTTCGAATGGTTTCTAATCTGGGATGAAAAGAAATGCAATATCGAGCTTTTATGGTGTATAATTATTACAAGAAAATCTTCTTTTTTAAATTTCTGTACTCTATTATTACAAATAAAATCTTGCGCATAGTACTCACGCTTTGGTTATTCACGGTTCGTTTTTCATCCAATATGAATAAAAATAATTTTACAGGAATCCACAAATAAAAATAAGTAGCTCACCCGGGGTAATGCTTGAAGCATAAAATATTTAAAGTGCTAACCAAAAATAAGCTTCGTATTTATACGGCTTTTGATTAACTTTGACTGCCTCGAGTCGTATATATCTTAGGCCACAGTGTACACATATAATTTATTAAGTGTATGCCTTGTGGTGTGCACTTTCAAACCAGGTGTAACATTTTGTTAATAGAAACACCACGACAAAAAAATAATAAAAAACAAATATCAATGCATACATTTTTATTTCAGACAGTAGTTTGTTGTATGAACGAACATCAGTGGTCATCAATAAATAAGCATTTGGGTACAAATTTTTTATGTAGCACGTGACCACCATATCAATTTACTTTTCGATGTTATACAGTTTTTTATTTGAAAAAAATTTCGTTTTGGATTTTATTGGATTCCAAAAATAGTGAATGTGCCATAAAGATATTTTAGAATGTATACTCCTACATCAAAGTTATTATACAGGGTGTCCCATGACTTGATGGACATAGCCTTAAGAGCGTATCTTTGGACAATTTTAAGTTGAAAGTGCCTTATATGCTTTTATCCAAAACCCGTGAGTGTTGAGTAAAGTATGCTTAATGTTTTGTTAATAGGGAATATTCATGAAATTTAAATTTGGTTCAAATATTTTTCTTCCGTAACTTTAATGACTGGACATTTCAGCTAAACCATTATTTTAGTAATAAATATCTTGTTAATTACTTAAAATTAATTAATAAAAGTACAAATTCAGTGAGGGAATTTAAAAATTTATAAAACGGAAATTCAAATTTTCATACGGGCGTGACATCATAGTACGGGCTTGTCAAATTTGTTGACATACTGTATGATATTAATTACTTACATTTTATATGGTATTTCATTAAATTATTCTATTCTACGGCTTTTTATTAGTAAACTTAATTATAACGATTGTAAATTCTGTGTTGTAAATTAATTTTTTTAAAGTGTAAATTTCACATTGAACTGTGACCAATTGACAGATCACGTACTTATACATCATCAACAGAGAGCGCCAAAAAACTGCGTTTAAATATCTCCAAAATATAATGTATTTTAAATATTTTTTTACATTTAAATACAACATTTTTAAGCAGTATTTGTATGTTTTACTTTGTTATAACGGTGTAAACAATGAATTAAAATATAAAAAAAATACATGAATATTCCCTATTAAAAATGTTTGTATTACTAATAACAGAAAGGTATTTAAAATTTGGTTCAAAATGTCCCCTGGCTGCCTTACAACATATTATTTCTCGTCTAGTAATTGAAGGTGTAATAATGCAACAGAGATGAGCTAATTAAAAATATTATAACTGCAGCTGCATCCACAATAGATGACCCATATACTCTTCAAAGAGTTACTTCTTAAATTACTAGATGAGATATGTGTTGTAAGCCACCGAGAAGACATTTTGAATCAAAATTTTAATTACATTTGTGTTAGAAATACATAAATTTTTGATTAATAATAAAAAAATTAAACTACTTTACTCAACAATGTCCTTACTGGTTAAATTTAATAGTGCACATAGCTTCTTAACTATTGGATTTTGGACAAAATTAGGCACTTTCGACTTGTCAAAATAATACGCTCTTAGGCTATGTAGATACATCGAGTCCCGACACAGCCAGTATATGGAAATTTACCACTTCAATGCGCTTAACACATTTGCGCCCTTAATGAGAATTTATTCATGGGATTTTTGGACTAAGAGCTGAATAATCAGTGACCAGGGACCTCTTTCAAATATCGCGGTTACTTTGGATGCTCCGGCACACATTCAACTTTTGTTACAAACTCAATCACCTATTCAAGAACAATAAACTCGCATAACTTTCTTGACACCAAGACATGCAGGTGTAGAAAATAACCTTTGGACGATAGATATCTTGTTAAAGGAAAAAAGCATCTTTACTTGCATAGGTTAGGTATAGAAGTTACGTCTATACAGCACAGAAAAAAGCTAGCCAAAAATAAAAAAGAACTAAAAGGGAAGGGTCTGTTTCTTCGATCGAAAATTCGTACCGTGTCCACAATTCTGGGATTATAATATTGTTAGATTCACATTCTATAAATAGGCGCTAGGAACTCCGCAGCACTTGGTATCAAACTGCATAGGTTGATAATGGTTAACTGAGGTATTGCGCAGTACTTGATTGGAAAACTTAGTCTCACACGAAATAAAAAGTATTGGGGAACAATAAATTTTTAGTATTTTCGTTTTGGTTTTTGTTTACTGCCTAGGAGCATGCTGAAAAGGCTCTCTCAAATTAAAAGACAATAGTGCCGACTGGTGAAGTTCTTTAAAAAATGTGGGCCTATAATTTCTGGGCTTTATTAAAAGGGACAGTGTCCTTATCTGTTTTAAGAGGCTGTGTGACCGCCATACCAGATTTATATTATAAGGTTCTTGTGGACGCTTTCATAATAACATTTACGTTAGTTAGTATCTTTTTAATTGGTACTCGTAAACTACTAAAGAATGAATTAAAACGATTTTAACACATCTGATTACCTAATTTGTGCAGATCCATTAAACATATAATTTGTAATTAGATAATTATTATTTGTTTGTACGTTGTATATAAATATTTATATTATACATATTTATTAACAATTTGTTTTTATAACAATTCTTCACCAAACCCTCATCATTTTCAACCCCATGTTTAGAAAAAATTACACAGTGTAAAAGATCTTTAAATAGTTTATCTAAAATAGGCGTCTGCAAGCTGGGCACTTATTTATTAATTCCATTCAGATAACTGAAAATTTCGAAATACTAAATTTTTTGCATAAGAAAAAAATTTAAGAACTACTTTTCATTGGGAAGAAATAACACTTATATTAAGTTAGGGAACCACTTATCGAATTTTCTATATGGAGAATTTCCCGTTAATTATTTGTGATATTTTTTATTTTGCCGCTTACTTACTTTTCAAGAAAACCAGAGTGATCAACAGTAACCAACTGTCTGACTCTGTTTGTAGTTTTGAAAATAGCAAAGTGTTCTTAATAATAATAGTGTTTTTCTCACTCCTTTTTTAGATCATGAATGAGTCATTTTCAGTACTTGACAGGGTATTTTGGTAAATTGATGCCATGATATTGTCAGTGGGATAAATATGTATACAGAGTTGTTCAATAAGATGTTACCACGTATGTGGATGACATTTTATCCAAAAAGACGTTACCATTTAAATAGGAGAAATACATTGTCCAAAAAGAGCAATATATTAATTATTATATTAATTAACAGGTTGGCTGATAAGTCCCCGGTCTGACACATAGATGGCGTCGCTAGTATTAAATGCATATTATTTTTATATAGTACCAACCTTCAAATGATTCGTGTCAAAATTTGACGTCTGTAAGTCAATTAGTTTGTGAGATAGAGCGTCTTTTGTGAAGCAACTTTTGTTATTGTGAAAAAAATGGAAAAAATGGAATTTCGTGTTTTGATAAAATACTGTTTTCTGAAGGGAAAAAATACAGAGTCCGGAAACTCATTATCAAGCCAAGTTTTTGCTTCCACTGTATTTTTTCCCTACAGAAAACAGTATTTTATCAAAACAACTCCCGACTGGATTAGAGACGGCTTAACCACAAAGTCAAAATAACAGCAGCCTGTGCTTATTCGATCTTATTAAAGGCATGGCCAACACATGGATCAGTGAATGAACGCTATCACAAGGTTAACCAAACAGTCAAGGAAACCCGTATTCCCTTGCTAAATCGGCCCCATTAAAGGCCTTTCCAGCCTGTGGATCAGTGAGCGAACGAAATCAAAGAGTTAACGCAAGGGCCAAAAATCCGCAGACCTGTGCTAACTCAACCACATTAAAGCCATGGACAACCCGTGGATCTGTGAGTAAAATTAGTACTGACCAGAAGCGTCAGTTAAAACCACTTTTGACCGCAAATTTACAGTCAAACGCATTATTATCTAACCAATGGTTTTCAGGCAAAACTACTGTTGAAGAACCTGTGCAGTTAAAAGTACTTTTGCCTGTTTTTTCAGTTAACAATACTTTTGACTGGCTAAGAGTTTACACTGTGACATATATGATTAAATATTACTCTTATATTATGTTTTTAAAATACACGTCTCTACTATTGAAGAGGTAACGTCTTTTTGGACAATTTGGTTCTCCTATTTAAGTAGTAACATTGAATAAAATGTGCTCTATTTACGTGGTTTCATCTTATTGGTCAACCCTGTATATGTGTAGTCGTGTATACCCGAATAATTAAAATGAAAATTCACATCAATCACAATAGGGGATAATTCTGATGTTGAATTGGCCATATTGCCCATAAAAATGTAAAACTAGACTTGATACCATGACAAAATTTGAAAGTTGATTAACAAACAAAAGTTATAAGTAATCAAAGATTGCATTCAAAGGTTGGCCATCTCCTTTTAGTAAAACAAATTTTTATATGTAATCTCTAGAGCGATACCCGCATATGACGTCACAAGTCGGTATCTTCTTATTCGTTTAATTAGGAATTTTAAACGTTCAAATCTTGCATGCTAGTAAAGATTTTTAAAAAACCAACTTCACTTTTCTATTCGTGAAGTGAGAATTCTTCATCTGAAATGTTAAAAAAAAATTTGTCCAATTTCCTATTTAGGCGTTTTAGTGCTCTGCTTAAAAACAATATGGCCCATAAAAATGTAAAACTAGACTTGATACCATGACAAAATTTGAAAGTTGATTAACAAACAAAAGTTATAAGTAATCAAAGATTGCATTCAAAGGTTGGCCATCTCCTTTTAGTAAAACAAATTTTTATATGTAATCTCTAGAGCGATACCCGCATATGACGTCACAAGTCGGTATCTTCTTATTCGTTTAATTAGGAATTTTAAACGTTCAAATCTTGCATGCTAGTAAAGATTTTTAAAAAACCAACTTCACTTTTCTATTCGTGAAGTGAGAATTCTTCATCTGAAATGTTAAAAAAAAATTTGTCCAATTTCCTATTTAGGCGTTTTAGTGCTCTGCTTAAAAACAACCAAATTTAACAAATTAAATGTTTAATATCAATTTTGTTTTACTGTATATATTTTAAATATATTATTATTATTAACAAAAAACCACTTCCGGCAGCAGGTTCTTGTTCCGGTTTTTGTTTGTTGTCTGTTGTCTATCGTTGGATGTTACATTTTTATTCGTCAATTTTAGTGACGACGTGTGTTGGATGTCATAAACATATTCACATATGCTTCCTGTGAAACGTATGTATCTATCTGTATGTGTTCATTTACACACAAAAATATGCTTGCTGTTGGCTAAAAAATAACTTCTGACAAAGTCGTTGTTTTTTTAACAAAAAAAAATTATCTGGGTAACTAGTGAATATCATTTCATATTCATAGGGGTACCCAAAAATAAATAGCCACATGGAAGATAGTCTGGTAGAGTTTTTATGCTTTTAAACTAGACACGTGGTGTAAATATTTTTCGCTGTGAATTTAATACCTTTTTGATGTTTACATATTAATTAAAGCGTCAAGACCACATGTAGAAAATTTTTAAAATAAAATTTCATTTGAGCTTGGGGATTGATGCTTTGATATTGATTTAAAGTTAGGTGCGGATCTATGTAAGTGCTTTTTGGACTTCAGCCTAGTACCCCGTGTATATAAAAGGCCACCCAGCCCCCACCGAAAGCAATAGACGATATTGACCCCTAGCGTTGATATATCAGCCAGGACACTGAATTTTCCCCTCTAAGATATTTTCCCCTCTGAAGGTTTCTGATTTTAAATAATATAATAAAGAAGCATTTAAAAAAGGACCATCATAATCGGATCTGCTATTGAGGACTTCATAAGAATCGCTTGCTTTTTTATGTATTCCTTGATGCAACTAATGCATCTTATCAAAGTATAATAATAATGGGGGGTTTAACATCCGTTTTTGTGACACATGCCTTATCACGGAGGCCACCCACATCATTATTTGTTAATCTTTATTCATTCCATTACAAACATATTTACAATTACATTTTTGATGTGGCTGGAGTCGGTTATTTCGTTCTTATCCAAGCGATGACAAAGTGACCAATTCTGCACTCCCATTAATTATAAATTGTTCACATTGCCGCTGCCTGGATTCGAACCCGCAACCTAATTCTAAATAGTCCAACGTTCTAAGACTAGCGCCTTAGACCGCTCGGCCATTTAGGCTCTTATCAAAGTGCAAAGTGGGGGCCAGAAGTTGAAGTGTAATCGTTTATAGTGATAATAATTAAATGTTCATGATTTAGAAATTAATATTTGTCACGATAAAATAAAGTCGTAAAATGTTTTGGTAGAACTTTAAAAAAAATATCATTGAGTAAAGCCTGTGATTCATATATTACAATACTTATCACGTATAGGCAGGTATATTTTATACATATAAGTAATTTTAACGACCATTTTCATAGCATGACCTCCTCCATTTTATATTTTAATCAATAATATTGAATTTATGTTACTTTATAGGCGATATTCGTCTTCATAGAAATACAGATATTATTGCAGTAATATCGATGTCGTAATATCGTAATGTCGTTTTTTTTGGTATTGATTTTGTCGAAATTTTTACGTCATCTAGTAAGGAAAAAGAATATAGATGAGCAAGTAAATAGAATATATTTTATTTTCAAAAACAATTAAGGTTCCGCACCAAAAGTAAAAATCCATTTAATATTGAAACCGACATTTTTGAGTTCACTACGAAATCGATTTTAAAAATTCTTTCATCTATTCTATATAATGCTACATTATCAGCAAGTGACAAGGCCGTATTTTCTTTTCAAAATTATTAGGGATTCGCAATAAAAGTTACAATCCATTAAATAGTGAACAAAAGGGAAGTTAAGAGAATTGAAGGCTATAACCTGGATAACTGCTAGTTATTTATATTATTTAAACATAATTTGTGCAACTTATATAGAAAAATTCATTTTTGCGAGATTTTTTCCCACAAAAAATGTATTTTAACTTAATAGCAATAGAAATTGATTTTAACTTTTGGTGCGGAACCTTAACTTTTTGAAAATAAAATACAACTCATATTTATTGGTGATAATGTAGCATTCTATAGGTGAAAGAGTTTTTAAAATCGGTTAAAAGTAGTGAGCTCCTTTAATACGCTTGGATCGACACCTCAATGGAGTCGATATCATTTTTGTTCGCACGATATCGACGACGAACAAAATGTCTATTTGAGTACGTACGGCACACACTCACAAACATACTACTTCTCCAAATTTCTGTTAATGCTTTGTCCTAATAGTCTAAGATCCCAATTAGGATCGACCTTCACCGATCTGTTAACCGGATGAAAGTTATTTTTTATGAAATATAAAATGTTAACAAATATCCCTGCAATGGGTTGCCTTAAAAAAAGTGGTCCAGACTACTTTTAGTGAAAATATCAAGAGTAAAATTTTTAGAAATTTTTCACTGACTTTCATATCTAACGAATTTTGATCTACTCGAAAGTAAAAGCCATAAAGAATATGCAGCAGCTATGCTGTTTGCCTCTTTTCGTTCACTATTTTCGCATTTATACAAGTTGTGAATAGTAATTACGTTCATCTGTTAATTCATTTCCTCACATATATAAATAATGATAATTTTATTGCAAATACGGTGCTATATGATTGTCCACAAAATATCAGTCAAAAAATAAAATTTACAAGCTTTCCAAGTTTTGATATTTTATTAAAAGTTGTCTGGACCATATTTTTTAGGGCAACCCACAACAGGGATATTTGTAAATATTTTACATTTCATAAAAAATAACTTTCATTCGATAAACAGATGGGTGAAGGTCGACCTTAATTCGGATCTTCTACTATAAGCATGAAATGTAAAGATATGTAGCTTCGATTTGGAAAATCGGACCCATTACAAGAACTTCCTATAGGGATGGGATTTAATAGTTCTATACAAATTCATAAATAGTAAATAAAGAATAACTTTTTGTTCAGGTAAATTATACGTACCTGTTTCTTCATTTTTATGAATATGAATTTTAACACTAGATTGTATCCAACCAACACTAAGCAGCCGATTTGAGTATACAATAATTACAACAAATAAAGTGATAAAATTGGATAATATTCCCACACATTATTATAAAACTCAAGTACCTACACCATACCTAGATAAACGTTAAGTGGGGTGATCGTTTACTTAACAAAGCAATCATATGGATATCGTACGTAAATTTGGTATTTCTACAGGTACTAAAATACATAAACAAATAATGGATGAAAGCTAATTCTTCGAAACTATAATTTTTATCCAAAATAACATAATTTGGAAACATTGTTTTTTTTGGCATTTAGTTTATTGAAAAGCTCTCTGTACACTCTCACGAAGTAACACGAAGTCTTTGTGTTGAGTTAGAGACATCACCAGGCATCTACGCAAGTACAGGCGGCATACCGCTAACGGAATAGGTTAGGATTTAACCAACTGCGCTACTAGGGTTGACAATTGCACATAAAAATCAAGACAAAATGGCAAACATGGTGGGATTAATGTTACCCACGGAAAACCGATCATGAATAACGGTCTTAACGTTTCAAAGTTTTGATATTTTTATTAAAACTAGTTCAAACCATAGGATTTTTTAGGTAATCCATATCTGGGATATTGGTGAACATTTTGTATTTAATAAAAAATAAGTTTCATTTTGTAAAAAGATGGGTTCTGGCCATTAAACAGTTATTTACGTCCTATCGCAATTCAAGATTCTTCTATTCGAAAAATACAGGAATCTCCTCTATTGGCGATACATTCTGGTAAAAATATACACTGAGGAAAATTGAACAAACTGATACTAATATTTAATGACTTTAATCTGACTATTATAAAATCTCAAAATGCCTTAACTTTTCCAGGCTTTCCAGGTCAAACGCCATGCTACATATAAAAACATTTTAAAAAAACGCCTCAAAAGGCTGTTTTGATTATGTTTTGTTATTAAGATACTTTTTAAACAATTCCAGAGAAAAAGTCTCCATTCCTGAACTTCTACACAGAACCGATTCAATTCTGTTTTAAATAGTTTTAAGGATGATAAAAAGTGTCCAATTTACTTCCTGTTCTGTTGTTCTTATATGGTGGAGTCTATTAAATTGTAAATATTAAGTTAATTGTAACACCTTGTGGATTGTAATGTAAACGTTTACTTTTTACAACAACAAAAATCACACGTCGTCGGTGATGTTGATGTATATTATGGTTTTTGGTTAGGTGTTATTGTTTACATTTGTTTTTATGTTTACTTTGTTTCTTCATTGGTCCCTTACAAAAATATTTTATTGTTCTAAAGGTGACGAAACTGTGAAAATATTATTCTTAAATTGTTTGATTAATAAATATATGTGTTTAGAGATAAACTAGATGACTGTTACAGCTGTATACCTCTATATTTTCTAAGGTAATTCGAAAACAAGCTTTAGAAGAAACAAATCGTGGTGGTGTTTCTGGCTAAATAACTAAATAATTGTTTTCAATTAGTTGAAATAAATTTTTTTTTCAATAATATTGCATTGAAGAAGTTTTTTTTACTTCAGGGGGGCTTTTTCCAATTATCAATTTTTGATTTATGTTAACTTTGACCCACACTCACAAATCAAGCCACTTCAATCTAAAATTTAAGTGCTATTTATGGGCTAATTAGTCGGTTTATTCCCAATTTCGTTGCTTAAACCGTTTAGCAGGAAGCAACAATTAAAGTAAAGCTACTTTTTTGGTATGTTATTTGGAACCCTTAGGGGAGTATGGAACTACGTTTTGCAAGCAAAAAAAGTTGTGTATAACCTGTAAAATCCGTCATTGAGCATAAATAATTTTCAGATTTAAAATTTTTGTAGGATCCTGTTTAAAAAATGCTCCTCAACGTAAAAGTAGAGGATGCCCGTGGGTAACCCAGTAGGATATTGTATTTTAAGTGCTTTGTTGTTAATTGTTAAGAGAACGCGAAGAGAAAAGCGGGTTTTCTGATTTTCCGTTTTGCTTTGTGGAAAATGAAATTTTTCGAATTTTTCTGTTAATTTGACTTTATTTCGAGTCGATTTTCGCGCGCTCTCTTAACAATTAACAATGAAGCCCTTAAAATGTAATCCGGACAAAAGTTTTTGCGGGATGTTGTTGAGTAAGCTTTACGCAACATTACAAATCAAAATTTATACATATTAAAAATCTGGTTTTTTCATATTTTAGGGATGAAAACCGTAAAAATCGGGTTTTTTCAAATTTTATGAAGTTTTAATTTGAAAACTGGAGGGTTTAGAGAAAAATGCCCGTGAACAATTTTTGTAGATTTTGATCCCAATTTCCATAGTTACATAAATCGTCTTGGATGTAAATAGTACAAAAATTGGCGACAATATCGTGATTGCCATGGATATGGCACACACACACACACACACAGCATATCTCACACCGTAACGTATCGATTTTTTTCAGTTCGCTCATCATGGCAAGCCGCGTTAAGTAACTTCGTTCCAAAAAATAATATCAAGTAAAATCATATCTCTGGAGGTTTTTCTCGTCCTTAAAAATCGCAAATAAAACTAAATATAGAGAATTCTGATTGTCTTTTTCTCAAAAAAAAACCAAAGTAAAATCGATCGATTCTTTTTCCGAAATAGGTCTCATCTATAAATAATGTAAACTTTTGTATTTCAAGTACTTTTTTTTTAAATGCTAAACATATAAGTCCTCTATGTTTTTCTTAGTTGCCATTCTTTTCCAGTACTTAAAGTAGATATTTTGAATTCTCTATCCGATTAAATACTCTTCAATCATTAAAATTATTATCAGAATTCCGTTAGTCATATAAACAGTAGAATTCCTAATTTTACTTATTCAATAACTCTTAAATAGCTTCATTAAGCTGCTTGCTTATTTGGTTGATGAAGATTTGTATAAGATGATACATAAAATCATTTCAAGTTATATTCTCACACCAAAAATATATTTTAATTAATAAAAAAAAAAAAAAACAAATACACATAAAACAAAACAATTGAAATTGTAAAATACAGTCTTACATTTAATCACCAGGTGTCACATATGTACCTTGTTTGCATGCACATCGAACACTAAAAAATACAACTGGATAACACCAAAAAAGGCGTGAATATAATGCGAGTATCTACGATTACATTTTTATATTATTTTTATTATGTTTTGTAAGTTTAGTATTATAGTTTTTTTTTATAAAAAATATAAAATAAACTATTGTAATCGAGTCTCGGGGTTTAAAAGTTTAAACCTTTTTCAAACTTTGGCATTTTACTACTGATTGAGTTGATAAGACGTGTTTTGAAACGTCAATTTACTATAATTTTAATCATGAATCACTTCATTCTGAAACAATGCGACGAAATAGTGAAAAATTATATCATATTGTTCTTAAATTTGAAATGCTTATTAGTATATATATTTTATATTCTACTTACGAAATTTTTAAGTTCAGATAGACAACCATGGTCATATTTATGGTCAGTTGCAGTGATAAAATACGGATTTTGGGGTATAAGCAAACTGGGCTTGGACATTTTTACAAATTGGATATCGAAAACTAACCGCCACGCTTGGCGAAAAAAATCATAAGAGTTCTTTTTTATTTTAAATCGATTAAAACCCACAAAAGTTAATTTTTTAAAACAAAATGCTTTTTTGTCACAAATGTCTTCTTTAAACACAATTGATGGAAACGCCAAGCTTTTTTCCATGTAATTTAGCACCCTGAAAACGGGTGCTTGAGCGGAAGTTCGTCTGAATTTTGTTTTATTTGTTATTAATGGCTTTGCACACAGTATTTGCAACAACAAAACGGAAATTTTGAAAAACTTTTTCAGTATGTAAAAATACATGGGAAAAACTTAAACAAGATTTTTTTTAAAAATGATATTTGAATAAAAGACAAAATAACATGTTTTTTAAAAATCGTTTGCTATTCTTGTGGCAACTACTCTTATGATTATTTCCAGCGTTTAGTTTTCGAAATAAAAGCAACGACAGTGCTACAACGTTGTACGTAAATACGCCTAAATTAAATGCGTATAAGTACGCATTATTTCATATTGTAATCGGATCATAGCTTGTGTATTTTGACTTTAAAGTTTCGTCGTTGAAATTGAAAAATATTTTCATATATAATTAAATAAATAATATATGAAAAAAAATTCATATATTATTAAGTAAATTCAATTCAAAGTTGTAAAATTTTCCAATTTTTATTTTTTTTACGTTTGAAATTGGTTTAAATGTATATGACAAAATTTTTTATTTAAAAATAAAAAAGATTGTTCACTTTTTTGCGAGTTTTTCGTTAGTAACATTTAAATCAACATCCGGGCGAACTGCGACCAAAAAATTCATATTCAGGAGATCAAAAAGAAGAAGAAATTTCTCTGTATCCATCAAAATAATAGTAACCATTGGGAAAGCCAATTCTATTACATATTAGTCTTGATTCTTCCATAATTGACTATTTCCGCCTTGCACTTTTCGAGTTGCTCTTAAACAACAGCAAGAGCAAACAGAGCAAACCAGGCTTGAACGATCAAAACTATTGTATCAGATCACTTAGCTCTTAACTCAAACAAAGTTAATATAATAAATCTTGCTTTTAACTTTTGCTTTGGTCTTGCTAATCACTGCTGACGTACTTCTTATTCAGCCTAATTTTATCAGCCTCTCCCCTGCATACGAAGTTGCATCCCGAATGATGCATTTACGCTACAATCACTCGGAAAGAGTAGAACATTCGTGTGATCAAATTTTGCAAATCATTTGAATAATTTATAATCTTGGTATGTGTGTCGTAATTAAGTCTTCATCTTAAATGTGACTCCCAAATTTTCGTTATTTAGAGGATTATCGATTTGAAATTTTACACAGTCATACAGGGTGATAGGTTATATTTATTAAGAAACAGTTACTGAAATAAATACCACAAATACTCAAGTCGAAGTCTACAAAAATTCATCCTTATATTTTTTAAGATACTTAACAGGAATATGAACTTAAAAATCAGCCTGCCACAAATCGACAAAAAGGACCGATTCTTTTATATTCTTATATACCGACTTTCATGACAAAATTCGTATTTCTAATTTGTTCTAATGTTAAAAATTATGCAAGTTTGTTTTTTAATTTTATGATTTACGTGCTATGAAACATTACAACTTGGCAATTTAATAATGTCATGTATTCAAATATTTCAATAGAAAATAATAATAAAACTTAATGAAAAAATTTAAAATGCCAATTTTGTCATGAAAACCAAAATTTAGTTATAGGTATAAAAAAATATTTTAAGCAACTTTTTCTGATAATTTTTTTCGAAATCTCTAACCATCTCTATTGCTCTATTGCAAAATATTAAGAATCATTCTATTTTTTGGTCTTATTTGTCAATTTGTTGTATGCTGAGTTTGAAGTTCAGATTGTCGTACCAAAATTTAACTATTTATAAGATTTTAGATCTTAACTATTAATTATTCTCTATTTTGTAAATATTACCTAAAATTAAATAAAAAATTGTGTCATTACTTAAGTTGTAGAAAATTGAAATCTGAATAAACTTAGACTAATTTTAACTGTCTGGTTTGAGCGGTTCTGAGGTACGAAAACTACACACTTAGCTTATATTAAGACACATCATGCTTCCCAACGAATAGCGTGATGTACGGGTGGTTATGTATGACTAATATAGTCTTAGCTCAATCAATAAAAATGGCTGAGATTTATAATTTTTTAAATGCTAATGATTTTGTAAGGGAAGAGACTGATTTGCATGAATTTGTTTCGTTGAGTGTTGTAGAGGAATAGTCTGTATTGAATTGAATTTATGAATATACTTTTGTGTAATCATTTACACCATATTTTCCAGTCTCCTGTGTTTTGTTGTAAACTTTTGAGAATCAAGAAGAGAAGATCATGGAAATATTATCACACTTGCGTTTCTACATAAGAAGTGAAACACACAAATGGATCCTTTGTTATATATATTTGACATTCTTTAACACCAACGAAGTTTGAATACAAATGTTTTGCTTATTTTATCAAAATAAATCTTAACTTTTTCTTTTTTGGTTTTATAAAACGCGCGTTTATTACACGATCAGTAAAAAAAAACCAGTAGTTCTTCAAAAATGTTAACGTATATTTGTTGAGTGTAGAATATTTGTAGTCTCAATTATTTATTTGCTCATGTTGTTACGAGCAAAATGTTAATAAAGAAGAAATTTTTGAAAACTGCACTATTAATTTAAAGAACGTTTTCTAAATAAATAAATTAATTTTTTTTCAGCTTCCAATTTTAGCAGAGACATGTGATTCAAGCAAGACGGTAAAGTACCAACATACTTGTATGCTCTACAATTTATTTTCGCTTCCGATTTCATGACGGATGGGTTCACATTTGTCTAACTTCGTATTATCGAACAAAATGTTTAATGCTTTCCATATTTCTGATGCAGAATTCAAAATTTGAATATGGACGGACATATATTGAATGATTCATGCACAGGTAAAATTGTACATGCTTCCGTCTTCTTTCATTTTCCCACTTCGGTTTCATTGGCAAATTTCCATGGACAATTATTTTAACTTCCCTTTAATTTCTTTATCGTCGTTATCCTTCGTTATATTAAATTTATCCTTTCTTCGCAACTGATGAACTTTTTCAAAATGTTTAAAAAACTTTCATTTTCTTTACAACAACAGTACTACTATTAATTTTTGTACCACCGGGACCATAACCTGTAGGAAATAAGTGGATTAATTGTGAAAGGCGCCTATTTTGATCAATCACATCATTATTGCAGGAGAGGTGGTGAAATATTTGAGGTACATTCTTGAGGCACTGTGGAAAATTTTGTAATTGTCCTTGAAGGACCCCTAAATAAGATAGTCGAAACCTGGCTGAAGGTTAGTGGTATCCGACTAACCCTTGAATTTTTTTGAGGCATTTTTAAATTTGTATATACTTAAGTTAGGTATTTATGGGATAAAAAATCAAAAAGCTAGACCAATCAGCCGGGTCTAATTGTTTACCAGACTGTGTATTGCTGTTTAAATTCCCAAAGTGAAGCTGACTGATTAACTCCCTCATCGGCATATACAAATTCTAAAGCACTTCTAGACATGCTAGAAAGAGTTGCAAAAACTTCAAATTTTTCATTTTAACCCTCCGGAAAATTGAAATATTGGTTTTTCACCAGTCGACTAAAATTAAAGTAACAGAATTCTTTGAAATATTTCATAAACCACATCCCTGCCTCCTGAACAATAAAAGAACACCCATTTCAATCACCACTGAAATAATTTACATGTATAGTACTCAAAAAATTAATTTGGGGGGGGGGTCCCATTTTTCTGTGGGTTTCGATGTAGGCAACACAATTTTTAGAACTATTCTCATAATTTGATTTTATTTCGAGTAGATTGGTGAAAATCCCATTCTTCTAGTATGTACAGAACAGAAAAACGTAATTTTGGAGTTATGTTTTTGATTTTCCGGGGGGAAAATTTAATTCTTTGTACAAAAAAAAATTTCAAATTTACCGTTATTATACAGACATCGGTCTTTCATTTGTCGATAATTTTAATGCCTGGCAGAGGGATTTAAAAATTATATTGTATATAAATTAGTTTTTATGTCTGCAAATATGACTGCAAATGCAGTCAGCAATGGGAAACTTTAAGTGTTAGAGTTTACTAGCTATACGTGTTAGAGTTTACTATGCGGATAGATGTTATAAAATTATAAAAGAGGGGGGACAGATTTCAGCAATTTAGGGAGATTCCTAGGTAGAAAACCGGTTTTTTCGACGTTTATATAGTTTTGAATTTTAGTGCAGCCTCTTCAAATTGGCCTAGACGTTATGTAGGTTGGTTTGGTGCGAAGGATACGTCTATCAACTTTCCAGCCATTCTTATCGCTCTTTTGTGTATATATAGATATATCACGTTTTCAAAAAGTAATAAAGTCCAAAAGCAAAAATTCCATTTCAATAAAAATAATTATTTAATATAATGTAATTCTAATGCCGGTTTTTCACTAAACAGACAAACAAAAACAAAACTGAAACTGTAATAGCGATTGGCCAATGCATTGCCAGTCTCCAAAAAGTTTGTAAAAAGTTGCAGTGTTTTTTTTTCGACTCGAGTTTCAGTTTTGTTTTTGTTTGTCTGTTTAGTGAAAAACCGGCATAAAGGTTAATATTTTTTTAATAAAAGTTAACAGCGTAACCAGGAAGTAAATTTATCACATCGTTAAATACCATTATAAAGAAATTCCATTAATTATAGCAAAACCGTATACCTCTTGAGAGTTATAAAATAATTGTTCACGCTGATCTTAAATAATGCAATATGTTCTTGAAATAATTAAAACAATAGTCATAATCCATAAATTGTTGTTATTTTTATTTAAAAAAAAATTTTATTTATATGTATATGGGGGGAGTGTGGTACCTGGGATCAACATTTAAATTTATGAGCTTTTAAAAGCTATTTTTAAAATTTTAAAATGGAAATATTATTTGTATATATGTTATTTCTCTAGCCTGTTTTTTTTTTTTTTTTTTTTTTTTTTTTTCCTAGGCGAAATCTTCTTTATTCCTTTATCAACTTCCATGATTTATTCCTCATTTTCAAGCTTATCGTGCTAGAAAATGACGAAACATAAACTCACGTCCTAAAAATGTACCGTTTAGAAAAAAACAGGATAGGGAAATAATGTTAAGATTTAATTTTGTTCATTGTGCAATTTGCATTGCATATCAGTAGTTAAATTGCTTATAAATAAAAAGACTGTAATTTATCGCTTATTAATTATTTCTGTAGCTTGTTTTTGGCTACCACGGCTTTAGTATTACTACAGATATGTTTTTTTTGAGAATTATATTCCTATTACCTATTATTACCTAACCTATGTATAATTTTAGTGGACATGTAATCCATGGTTTCATCACCGATTGTACCTGAGGACGTCCCTTATTTCATCATGCAATGTTTGACATTTCACTTAACATTCTTCCGATACAATCGCATAGTAGATTCATCTGATTTTTTGATTGATTCACGTGAATAGGACTTTTTACACTTGTACTACACCAATCTTTTCGTGCTAACTTATAAGTTTTGGATTTTTGAACGTTTATAAATCGAAAACGATGAATCTAGGGGAAAATGTTGGGAATTGTCCATTATATAAAATACAATAGTTTTTTTTTTTTTTTTTTTTTTTAAATGTTAAATAAAGAAAATACGGTGCCCGGCAGTAGTGTACTTCTGTCCAACCCTAATCGTAAAAACACAAGTTCGCATGGATATGCTTTGTTGAGTATACTCAGATCAAAATTTTCCACCGGGTCTCACAAAAATCAAGTCGGATCCTTAGTTAGACTGTTTTTTGTTTTGTTAAGAAATGTTGTATCGCATCAAGGTGACAAAAAAAATTAAAATTTGTCGATTTTCGATGTAGGTAGTTGGGACACTGCAATAAGTCCTTAATAATTAGAATGAGAAAGTTAATAATTTCGGTATCAAACGAAACTCAAGCTTTAAAAAAACTTTATTACAGCTTTTTATATAAGTGGTAACTTTTTAAATGACTTAAAAAAAATCAGAATTTATTGTATGGATATGAAATATACCAGGGTATACTAAGTTTAGTATACCAAGTTTGTTACGCTTAAAAATATTGATGCTATGAACAAAATTTTAGTACCAGTGTTCATAAAATCACCTAAATAGTCCATTTCCGGTTGTCTGTCTGTCTGTCATCTGTCTGTTGTCTGTCGTCTCTCGTCTATCCGTCTGTAATCACTATTACTCAAAAAATAAAAAAGATATCAAGCTGAAATTTTTATAGCGTGCTTAAGACGTAAAAAGTAAATGTGCATAAACATAGGTCAATTGGGTCTTGGGTATGTAGAACCCATTTTGTAAACCGTTAAAGATAGCTCAAAAGTTTTAATGTAAAAAATGTTCCTTTTAAAAAAATAAACAACTTTTGTTTGAAACATTTTTTCATAAATATCACTGTTTACCCATGAGAGCGCAAATTATGTACAAATTGTGTAGTATGTAATCCGTTATATATGTGTGACATGTATGTATGTGTAATGTGACAGAGTAATCAACACTGTCTATACATGGTATTTCAACAATTAACTCGGTGAATTATTTGTTTTCACTTGTTAATTATTAATTTCTCGTAAACGGTCAAAAATTCGACTTGAAATTTTAATATAAGAGATATTATATACTCATTAAATGATACAAAAAGTTTCAAGTTGTTCGCAATTTTTAATTTTTGTCCTGAAACTTTTTAATTTTGTTGCTGTATCGGCGATATTAAAATATTTTACGAAAATATATTGATTCAAGGTACGTTCAACATTATCGCCAAGATGCAACACTTTAACCTAATTGTTTTCATTTATTAATAATAATAATAATAATATAATTATTTATTATTTATTAATTTGATATGCATGTGAAACAGTTAATATTTATTTGTAATGTATGCAGTTGTACATAAGTTAGTGTCCCTACTATAGCATATAGCATGATGACTGGCGCCAAATCTAATAATAAATTTATAATATTTCTTTCATACTTACGGATATTTTTACACATATTTGTGGAAGAGTTGAAAAATCTTTGACCAGTTTCTGTGTTAATGTTTATTGATGTGTTATTCACCACACATTTATAATGTGTATATTTTTATACCATGCATATATGTAATATGCAAGGTATACTAAGTTTAGTCCCAAGTTTGTAACGCTTAAAAATATTGATGCCAACAACAAAATTTTGGTATAGGTATACATAAAATCACCTAATTAGTCTATTTCCGGTTGTCCGTCCATCCGTCCGTCTGTGGGCATGATAACTCAAAAACGAAAAAAGATATCATTTTTACAGCATACTCAGGACGTAAAAAGTGAGGTCGAGTTCGTAAATGAGCAACACAGGTCAATTGGGTCTTGACCTATGGGTCAGTAGGACCCATCTTGTAAACCGTTAGAGATTGAACAAAAGTTTAAATGTAAAAAATGTTCCTTATCAAAAAATAAACAACTTTTGTTTGAAACATTTTTTTGTAAACATAACTGTTTACCCGTGAGGGTGCAAATTAGGCGTAAATTGTAAAGTATGTATTATATAATTTGTATATGTATGTGCAATGTGATAGAGTAATCATCACTATTTATGTATGGTATTTCAACTATTAACTCAGTCAACTGTTTGTTTTCACGTGTTTTATTTATGTTTTTAACCAGTTGCTTGTCTTCGGCTTCGTTAGACAATTTCAAGTCTATAGATAGGAACAAATGTTTAGAATAGAATTTTTAAGAGCTGACAATTTTCTAAGAAATTTGAATCTGTTATCAACTGCCAGCCATTCGTTTGACTTAAGTTATCGGAATAGATAACGCATAATAAATACATTTTGCTGTATAATATATTTATTAGAGAAAATTTTTGTTAAAATTTTATTTTGATTAAGATGTTAGATATTGAATGTGCAATATCGAATAATACAAATTAAAGAATGTAAGAAGTCACATTATCTACTGATCGGACTTTAATTCCAACGTAACGAATCTTGCGGTCAATAAAAATTCAACATCTTATATCATATATTTGGTAGCACTAAGCCATATTAAAAAATGTGTATTTTTCAACAATAATATATATATAGAGTAGTGTTACATTTTAATTGGCCGCAAGTACCTATACATAAAGAAATTTGATTGAGTTCTCGATGATTCAACAGCAACTAACAAATTAAAATTAAAACGGAAAAAATTACTAAAAGTCATAAATTTTTTAAGTGAAAAAGGGAATTTTTTAAAGGCCCTTTATACATTTTAATAAAAAGTACTTTGCAGGTAAGTCCCGACCAACGTCTTTTGAGAAAATCAATCAGGTAACGCAAGCGATGCAAATTTTGTGCATATATAAATCAGCAACCGTTATCATGAAAATCATGACTTATGATACGATATTATACTTATATACTTGTAACTTACAATAAATGTTTTACGATGTTGGCAGCTGTTTTATCTTAGAAAACTAGCTTAGTATAGAAAACAGTTCCGCGACGAATATTTTCTAATTTGGTTGCTCTATTGTTTTTTTGTTTTTGTTGTTTTTTTTTTTCTTTTGGATACTTACGGGGTCACATTGCGACCAGATGAAGCAAATTTGTAATAAATTTTAGCGAAACAATATTTCTATTTTATATAAATAATCAATTTTTAAATTACAGTTGGGTCAATATTATTTTAATGGGTATACAAAGATCTTTGTGTGATTTAACCTTCCAAAAACGAAATTTTCGGTTAGAAATTTCCATTATATACTCAACAAAAAACTCAACAATTTTTTTCTCGCAAATTGCATTGTCTATATGGCTTTTAAATAAAAAAAACATTCATGTGAATTTTTGTGACTTTTTCAAGATTTTGCATTACTTCTCAATGAGAAAATAATCTTTCTGGTGAAGTTTTAACGTTAAGTTATAAAACTAGAAACAATTGGAAATGGAAAAAGTTGTGCCTTTATTGGTTTTTTGGCATCTAAATAAATAGCATTTTAACACTTTAAGGATGTTCCAGCATGGTATTTGCAGTTTCTATGTTAAAGCAATGGTACAATTTTTTTTTCGACAGAATTTAACGAAAAATTAAATTTAAGAATTTAATAATGCTTGCTATTAATTCCCAAAGTTTCAGAAATTTTGACCGTTTAAAATGGGAAATAATTATGCCAACGTCCCAATTTCGATCAATTTACGTCAAAATTAATTTCTCGAAAGTGAAAATTAATTTCTAAATTTTTTTTTTAGAATTTTATTGTATAAACATTTTTTTCTACTTTTTCTTCAATATATAATAATATCATAAAAAATAGTTGGAGAGACCGGACATTTTACATGCTTTAAATGGGACATGACCCTCAAAATCGCGAACTTTGTCTTTAAATATCTCGCGATCTAAACGGTCAAAAATTATGAAATTTTAGGAATTCATAAATAAAGCTATTATAAACCCGAGAAAAAAAATTCGGCCAAATCTCTCGAAAAGTGATTTCATGCTGGTACTACCTTAATAACGTTTTCAACAAATTATTAGGAAACTTTTTTGTTTTGCGAATTTTGAAACACCCTATACAAGAAAAATTTTTGGTGGGTAAACGTATATGCGGAAGTTAATTAATTGGGTCATTTTGTACACCTGTAACAATGCCTTCCAACACCATAATATAAAACGATCATATGAATTATTAATGATATATTCACATTTTATGATATCTTTTAAACCTTTTTTCACAAAAATTGTATGAAATTAATTTCGGAGAAACAGGAATTTAAAATTAGTGTAACAGTCCTTTCACATATTTTAAATTGTCGGAGAAGGTTTCGAAATTTATGTTTTCGGTATATCACAGATGTGGCAGCCTTTCGGTAGTCATAATTGTTTTAAACTCGTCTAATTTATTAAAAATGATGCAAGCACTGGCATTCAACACTTCAATACAGGGTATTTCAACAATTAACACAGTCAATTGTTTGTTGTTGGGGCGATGGTCGCTGGTTTAAGAAAAACTAAAATATTTCCCAACACTTAGCGAATTTTAAGAACGTTTGAGAGCTGTTGGACTGTATGAAAAAAAAATATATGTACTCACCAGTTTTTTCTCCAGGTTGACACTAGTCAGATAATGAAGTTGTTATTTAAAGGTTTGATCGGATAAAACTCAGGAGAAAGGGAATTTGGGATGATTTATCAAACCTTTACGTTGAATTTGTTCACGCCTTTTTTTGCTGTTGGTTATTGACTTTTAATTGATGAAAATTGCAATATGCGTTAAATCCCTCAATGGCGGGAAAAATATGTAAAATGTTTAATGCACTGCACTAAAAACACATGGTTCACTGAGAACTATTCTAATTTAAATCCAAAATTAAACTTGATTATCAAGATAAATATCGATTTCGAAATTAAACTTTAACACATTGTTAAATAGCAAATTTAAATGTAGAAAACCACGCGTTTCTACATTGAAAAATAAAAACTTGAAATTGAAACTTTGAAAAGAAAACAGAATCACTGACTCGACAATGTTTAAATTAAATTTTTAGATTGATTAATTAAATCAACCGAAAGAAATGATCTATTCAGATCAAGAAAACGAATTAATTATCATTAAAAAAAGTAAAAAGTTATAAACTCAGTTAGCTTGGCCAGCCCGTAGGCTGACCGAACTTGAAAATAAGTAAACAACTTATACAACACAAGACTATTGTGCAGCGGAAGTTTGGTAAAGTCAGTTAATACCAACTTATTATTAATTAAAATCACCAAAGAAAAAAGTAAAAACACTAACTTGTGAAATATCCCTAACATAAGTCGCCCCCCCCAAATTCGATAGAATTTGAGCCTACCTAAACAAAAAGGGAAAAATTCAGTTACATGGGACCGAACAAATTGAAAATGTCAACAATGTAGATGAAATAAGAGAAAACATGGATAAAATCACAGATGAAGAGTGGACTAAAAGACCGCTGCCAATTACCTACCAAGAGATGATTTCAACTCGATGTTGTTTTCTATTATTTTTTAAAAAATATTTTACAGAAAAAGATGAATGAATCATTGAACAAAATAACAGATATGTTTTATTGTATGGCAACGGATACATTGAATCCTCCTGTTGAAGAAACAATTTTACCAAAAAGATTATTACAAATGTTATAATGACGTACTGAAAATCAGTGATAGAATTTTATTATTTTGTATAAAAACTTTAATAAGAAAAGCAGAATCTATGTTAATTTGTTTTATGAAAATGTACAATATGATTTTTCATGAAAATTTATATATATATATATATATATATATATATATATATATATTTTTGATATAAATAAATAATTAAATTTTGAAAAAAAAAAAATAAATGAATAGGGGAGCGAAGGATAAAATGGGATTACTCGATCGACCCACGCAGTGGAAGCAGTCTGGCGACCGCCCGAGTAACTACTTGCTGATCCGCAAGTTTTAAATCGGCAACACGAGGTATACCGTCTGCAGACATGTGAAGTCTGATTATACGACCAATAGGCCAAGAAAGTGGGGGAGTTTGATCCCCTTTTACTAATACGACATCCCCAACCTCAGGGGTGGCGGCAGGCGTTTTCCATTTGTTTCTTTGAATTAAAGTATTTAAATACTCTTTCGACCAACGTTTCCAAAAACTTTGAACCAAGCGTCGCAGGCTCAGCCAACGGTCACGAACGGGCTGTTCACAAGGTGGGTAACGTTCGGGCAAAGAGGTCAAGGGGGTGCCGGTAAGAAAGTGTCCAGGGGTTAAATAAGACGATGCCTCAGAAGGATCAGCAGGCAGATCGTACAGTGGGCGACTGTTCAACACCGCTTCAATGCGGGCGAATATCGTGAAATAATCTTCAACGGAATAGGAAGATTCCTTGAACATGCGTTTGAGGAGCGATTTGGCGGATTTGACGCCAGCTTCCCATAAACCCCCGAACCAAGGTGCATATGCACAGTTGAAATGCCATTGTACACTTTTAAGAGACAAATAATCGGAGATGTTCTCGCGATTTTCTTGTAAGAAAATAGAAATTTCATTTAAAAGGCGTGAGGCGCCAAGAAAATTCCGACCTTGATCGGAATATATGTCGGATGGAAGACTCCGACGAGCTACAAATCGATCCAGTGCTGCTAGAAAGCATTGAGTAGTGAGTTCTGAAGCGAACTCAAGATGGACACATTTTGTGGAAAAACACACAAAAATGCAGAGATAACCTTTTGTTAAACGAGGTTTACGTGGGTTGCCGGATTTAACAATGAATGGACCGGCGAAGTCGACTCCGGTATGAGAAAATGGTTTCGAGGGGGTGACTCGAGATTCGGGTAAAGCTGCCATTTGAGGCGTGAAGGGCACAGCACGAAATCTGTAGCATGTGGGACAGTTACGGATCACTTTCCGAACGAGACCACGAAGCCCGGGAATCCAATAAACAGCTTGAACAGAAGCTTGGACTGCTCTGGGCCCAGAATGAAGAGAACACAAATGAGCATGAACGCATATTAATTGGGAGATGTGTGCCACTTTGGGCAACAAAATGGGGTGCTTGGAAGCTGAAGAGAGTGGGGAGTGGTCGAGGCGACCACCCACTCTAATTATGGAAGAAGAATCTAAAAACGGACTGAGCGAGCTGAGACTGCCTTTAAGAGCTTTATGAGCGGACAACAAACGAATTTCGGATGAATAATAATGTTTTTGAGTTATATGAATGATTTTGATTTTCGCAAAATCTAA
Source organism: Chrysoperla carnea (assembly GCF_905475395.1). Lineage (NCBI taxonomy): Eukaryota > Metazoa > Arthropoda > Insecta > Neuroptera > Chrysopidae > Chrysoperla > Chrysoperla carnea. The sequence goes on along the minus strand of NC_058341.1, from coordinate 61,854,498 downwards.
TTCAGTGACGGACAACGGACCAGAAATGGATTCTAGATGCTGTAGGCGTGCTTTACACTGTTTGATGAAACGAAGCATCCATGCGACTACTCGGATCAAACGCGTCCATGACGAAAAGCGAGAAAATGATTCTAACATTTGATCCGGAGTAATTAAATTGGCTGCGAGAGCCAAGGGTTTAATTTCAGGCAGCTCAGCAATATTTGAAATTGTATCCGTAAAAGGAGGAGGCCACTGACTGAGAGGCTCCGAAATTAGCGATGGTCCGTGAAACCACAAGTTATGTTGAGTTGATTTGCAAAACTGATCAGGGGTCAGTCCGCGAGATGCGATATCAGCAGGGTTGACAGAAGTGTGAATATAAGACCAGCACATTTGTTGAGTAATTTGTTGAATGGCTACAACACGATTGGCAACGTAAACTTTGAGTAAATGTGGAGGAGTGTTGAGCCAATATAAAACGATGTGAGCATCGGTGAATAAACGTGGAGGAATTTTGAACAAATTCGGCATAGTTTGACGGACAGACGAGACGAGTTTACTAAGCAGAAGTGCTCCGCAGAGTTCCAGGCGCGGTATGCTCAGGGTTTTTAATGGAGCTACCTTAGTTTTAGCAGCAAATAAATTTGATGTTATTGAATATCCATTATCACAACAGAGATAAAGCACAGCTGCGTATCCAAGCTGACTCGCGTCAGAGAAACCGGCCAACCATACCGACCTACTTTCTGAAGGAGCAATGAAACGGGGAATGCGAATTTGAGCTACGAGATGCATGTTTTGTTGATGGAGGTCCCAAATTTGACGAATATGTGGAGGTACAGGGTCATCCCACCCTGAGTGATCTAACCATAACTTTTGCAGAATACACTTCAAGCTAAAGGTAATAGGTGCTAAAAAACCCAAAGGATCATACACTCCTGCCACATGTGAAAGCAAAGTGCGTTTTGTCAAAACGTTTTCGAATGATTTAAATTGAAATAGAAAACTATCTGTGTTTGGGTCCCACAGCAGCCCAAGTATTTTGAACACAGTCTCCGTTTCGAACATAAATGGCGTCTCGATGTGATCTACAGGGAGATCAGCTAATATAGAAGGATCGTTGCTAGTCCATTTTCGCAACTCAAAACCTCCCCTACTCATTAAAGTTTGTAATTGTGTCATTAAAGTTTTGGCTTGTTCAGGAGACGAAGCACCAGTAATGATATCATCAACGTAAGTGTTGTGCAAAAGGGCTTGAGAAGCCAAAGGATAATGATTGCCTTCGTCGATCACTAATTGTTTTAGGCACCTTTGTGCAAGAAAAGCGGAGGGAACTAAGCCGTATGTTACGGTATTTAGTTCAAATTCAACGACATCGGATTCAGTGGATGGTCGGTAAAATATATGCTGATAAATGCGATCTTCTGGACGTACCAAAATTTGTCGATACATTTGACGTATATCAGAACACAAGGCTATTGCGTTAAAACGGAATGAATAAAGGATATCCGAGATGTCGTTTTGTAATTTAGGACCGGCCAACAATAATGAATTTAAAGAAATTTTGTTATAACCTGGGTCCGAGGCGTTAAAAACAACACGTAATTTGGTGGATGTACTAGTGTCCTTAGTGACACAATGATGGGGAATTATATAACCTGATGAGTTAGTTGCCTTTCACATGTGACATAATGAAATTTATTCATCCATGAATTCGGTATACGCCTTGTATTTTTCTGGAAATTTAGACAATCTCTTTTCCAAATTAATAAAGGAAGCGAGTGAACGCTCCTTGTTGAAAAGGGCAGGGAGGCTGCCCGGACGAAACGGAAGAGCGACAATGTATCGACCCGTTGAGTCACGCGAATGCGTATCTTTAAAATGGCGTTCCGCCAAAATATCTGAAGGATTTGAGGGGATGGAAACCGAAACTTCTTCAGTTTCCCAAAAATTTTGTAAGTGATCACTTATTTGAGCAGTGCTTAGAAGTGAAATGGGCTGAGTAGGGGGGTTGCCCTCAACAGGACCGATAATCAACCACCCAAAAATACTGTTTATGGCGGAAGGGAATCCCTGAATAGTTTGAGAATCCGTACATGACAAAATAGAGGGGAACAAATCTGCCCCTATTAAGAAATCCACGGGGGATGATTTATAAAATTGGCTATCTGCCAATTTGAGTGACGTGAAGCGACTGATGACTTCTTGAGATAATTCAATTGAAGGTAAATTTAACGAAATAGTAGACATGACATATGCATTTGTAGAGACTTGTATGTCAGAATATTTTGACTTTAAAATACACGAAACCGTACCAAGACAAGAGGTTTCGGTGGCGCCAATACCAGAAATTTGAGTTGAAGTGGGTTTAATAGGTAAACCAAGAGCACGACAACATGATAATGAAATAATCGACACTTGGGAGCCAGGGTCCACAAGTGCCCGAACAGAAAAATAATTACCACTGGGGGTATTAATTAAAATTTGAGCTGTGCCCAGTAAGACCCCTTGTGGGTTTTGGGCATATGAAGTACATGACAGCGCCGGGATGTCGTTACCGGTGCTGTGAGGGGGTTGAGTGTTTGAGTTTGAGGGAGACGCATTCAAGTCCGAAACGGTGGCTTTGGTTGCCGACGTGACCGGTGATTGAAACCCAGGATGAAGGGTAGTGTGATGTTGATTAGAATCACACTTGCGACATACATTTTTAGAAGCACATTGGCTTCGAAGATGAGAACCTAAACAATTGAAACAACGAGTAAGTGATTTTAAATATTGATATTTATTTGATAATTCCATTTTTAAAAATGAAGGACAAGCTGCGAGATTATGAGGGCCTCTGCAGCGAATACATTTTGAAATCGAAGAATTTTGTTTAAATGAAGAAATTTTATTCGTATTGTGAGCGGTGTTTACTAAAAATGATTTGGGTTTATTTGTCTTTGGAAACGCTGAGCTACTGGTGCGAGTAGTGGGTAATTGCAACTCTAATGAGCGAAGCTGATTAGTAACAAACGTGATTAAATCCGTGTATGACGGAATCTCCTTGTCTGAATGACGCAACTCAAATTCACGGCGCATATTAGTGTCCAGATTATTTAGTGTTAAGTTGAAAAAAATGAAATCAATTAAATCTGGTAAATCCATAGAGCGAATAGATTTTACTGCAGTTTCATGAGTGGTGAGAAATGAATTTAAATTATTTAAATTAGACAAATGGGTTGTCTTGAACTCTAAAATTTTTTGTAAATAAAAACTGGCTATGCGCCTTTTATTGTTGTAGCGAAAACGTAATGCTTCGTATGCTAATGGATAGTTTTCGCTAGTTAAGGCAAACCCAGAAATCACTGCTGCCGCGTCCCCTTTCAACGAGGTTTTAAGGTAACGAAATTTGCAAATATTGTCCATATGTTTTGAATGGACAAGGCTGTCAAATATAGAAATAAATTCCAACCAGGAATCTATATCGCCATTGAATTGGGGTAAATTAATACGAGCTAAATTGTTATCTTGTTGAAGAGGTTTGACTGAATCAACCGATGTTGAATCAGAAACTTTGTTTGGCATTAACGCCTTCATTTTGTGGTAATGCAGCTTGATTGAAAATGTCAACTGATCGTAAGCTATTTGAGCTGAAACTGTTTCGATTCGCTTACGTTTTTCTACGGCAGAATTAAATTTCAAAATATCACTTTGAATTATTTTATGATTTTCAATGAAGGATGGCAGTTCTTTAAATAATAATTCACACTGTAAAAAATCGGCTTGTGCAAGACCCCTTACAGTGTCATAAATTGCGTTTACTTGCGCAAAGGCATTTTCACGATGAAGGACTAGGTTTTCCTTCACTGCTTCCATGTTTTCTCCATATTGGAGTAAGCTGTCAATAACTTGTGCCATCTTGAATGAAAATGCAAATAAAATTGAAAAAAGGAATAATATTAATTGATGAAGGATTGATAAAACAATCAAATGACTTTAAATAATTAAAATATTATTGATAAGCGATACGTTGATGATTTCAATCGAGTTACAGAACCACTGAAATTAAATTTGTTTAAAATCAAAAGAAAATTTTTAATAAATTAGAGCAAATCCGCATAAGTTACCCGGGCACTCAGTATTATATGTGAAATGAAATTTGTTTTGAAAAACTCGAATACTTGAGAGTGAATGAAAATCAATGAAGAATAATGAATTTATTTGATACCCAAGAATAAACAATTTAAACTTTTTAGAATACAAGTGAAATGAAATAAAAGAGTGAAATTAATTAATTTTAAAAAATGCAATCAAAGTCAATAACCATACGTTTACGAATTTTCCCAATAAGAAATTGAAACTAATTAAATCAATTGAGTATTAAATAATATTGAATTAATACGAAATTTTAATCAAATGCGATTTAATTAAAAGAATTTTAAATTTTTTCAGAAAATTGAAATTAACAATTAAAGTCAAAAAAAAATAAATTGTTTACATTTATTTTTGAAATGTCATTTGATAAATTTTGACAATTGAAAAAAAATGTAAATATTGTGATTTGTGATTTGAACAAAAAAATAGTCAATAGTGACATCTATTTTATGAAAAGAGTAGTTTTATTATTTGTCAAATATGAAATATCAAAATGGCGTCGACTGGCCTGGTGAAAAAACTAGGGTTGTTATTGTCAAGCTATTACGCAATCGCTTGTCAAAAACAAAAAACACGAAAAAACACGTGATTATTTGAATTGAATGAAAAAAAACGTATATTTGGCTTGAAGTGACCAAAAATGTTGGGGCGATGGTCGCTGGTTTAAGAAAAACTAAAATATTTCCCAACACTTAGCGAATTTTAAGAACGTTTGAGAGCTGTTGGACTGTATGAAAAAAAAATATATGTACTCACCAGTTTTTTCTCCAGGTTGACACTAGTCAGATAATGAAGTTGTTATTTAAAGGTTTGATCGGATAAAACTCAGGAGAAAGGGAATTTGGGATGATTTATCAAACCTTTACGTTGAATTTGTTCACGCCTTTTTTTGCTGTTGGTTATTGACTTTTAATTGATGAAAATTGCAATATGCGTTAAATCCCTCAATGGCGGGAAAAATATGTAAAATGTTTAATGCACTGCACTAAAAACACATGGTTCACTGAGAACTATTCTAATTTAAATCCAAAATTAAACTTGATTATCAAGATAAATATCGATTTCGAAATTAAACTTTAACACATTGTTAAATAGCAAATTTAAATGTAGAAAACCACGCGTTTCTACATTGAAAAATAAAAACTTGAAATTGAAACTTTGAAAAGAAAACAGAATCACTGACTCGACAATGTTTAAATTAAATTTTTAGATTGATTAATTAAATCAACCGAAAGAAATGATCTATTCAGATCAAGAAAACGAATTAATTATCATTAAAAAAAGTAAAAAGTTATAAACTCAGTTAGCTTGGCCAGCCCGTAGGCTGACCGAACTTGAAAATAAGTAAACAACTTATACAACACAAGACTATTGTGCAGCGGAAGTTTGGTAAAGTCAGTTAATACCAACTTATTATTAATTAAAATCACCAAAGAAAAAAGTAAAAACACTAACTTGTGAAATATCCCTAACATTTGTTTTCTCCTGTTGATGTTCATGATAGCCAAAGAGTTTCCAAAAGCAGATTAAGTAAAGCACCAATTAACAATTTTTTCTTCGAAAAATTGTTGAGCACTGCTATTTTTAGCTTTTTTTGCTATGAGGGAAAAACACACAAAAAAGTTATTTTATTGGTATTTTATTTGAAAGAATTTTGGCATATTATTATTTTGCTCGAAAAGTAAAACCTTACCTTTTGTACAAGTTCGTAGGTTGAGAAAAATTTACTAATGCTGATAATTTGAGGATTGGCTATAGTAGTTATGTACACACACATATTGCAGTCAGTCAAGCGAACGATAGAACAGGGATCAGATATATGCTATCGAAACGGTTAAGTTTTACGAGGTGCTAAAACGAATTTACTAAAGCCGAAAATTGTTGTACAGATTGTATATTGCATATAAATAACAGTTATGATTGTCAGTCAGTTAGGTGTTAGAACAGAGCGGGTCAGTCATCCGTTATTTATGAACAATAAATACATCATATTCATTTATGATTTCCGTGGTATTTAAATGAATTTATTAATGCTGAAAATTGGAAAAACTGCAATATACAGTTTGTATATTGCTGTATAACAATTTTCAGCTTTAATAAATTCAGTAAAATACCACGGAAATCATAAATGAATCTTATCTATTTATTATTCATAAATAAGGGCTGACTGACCAGCTCCTTTTTAACTTTTAACTGACTGACTGTCATAACTGTTATTTATATGCAATATACAAGCTGTACAACAATTTTGGGCTTTAGTAAATTCGTTTTAGCACCTCGTAAAACTTAACCGTTTCGATAGCATATATCTGATCCCTGTTCTATCGTTCGCTTGACTGACTGCAATATGTGTGTGTACACAACTACTATAACCAATCCTCAAATTATCAGCTTTTGTAGATTCACGAGTTTCTTTGGCCTGGCTTCTCTATTATAATCATTTACAAACTTATCTTTTCCTCTTTCTAGGTCTATATTTTATTCAGTCGTGGATTTGCGGGAATTTTTTTATTTAAATGGCAATAAATTTGTTAGTAATTAATATAATAATATTTTATAAGATACAAATTTAAATCAACGCATTGGTAACAAATGTGTACAAAATATAAATTTGAATTGAAATAAATAGCAAATAAATATTTAAAAAAAAAATGTTAAAAGAACGAAAATATGTGACCAGATGTTAAAACAAATTTAAATTCGAAAAAACCATCAATAATTGTCTAACTAAGTTTTAATAATCACTTAAAACAGACAATACATTCAAATTTGACGAACAACTGTTCACTAGTTTGTTATTTTACTGAATATTGAGGAGGTGTTTTGTTTTATATTCGTAACTGATTTAGTGTTGTAACGAATATGGATATGCAAATTCAATTTAGTTGTATCGAGATTCGTTTCTTACGAACGAAAGTATACTTTTATATATTACAATCCAAGCAGCTTTTTTTTTAAACTTTTGTTTATTGAAATTATTGCAAAAAACTGAATTTGCTAGTAGAAAAGACAAATTACAAATAATTAACGATTTATAAGAAAGTTAAACTATGCAATTTACATAAATAATATGCATTTTATAATTGATTTTTAAATTAACTGTAAATATACTAAATTCACAAATCAGTTAATAATGATTTCAAATTTGTTATCCGGGGGTTTTTGGAGTCGCGACCACGAAGAATTGATCTCCGAAGTATCTGGTCGTCGGGTACCTTGGGTTGTCCGAAAACTCCAGGAAACGTTGAATTACCCGAAAACTTCAGGAGACAAATAGGATACTATTTACCTTGGGTACGTCGGAGGCCAATTTTAACGCAATATTATCTGCGACCCCAAAAACCTCTCCGGGTTACAAGCTTGGAATCATTTTCATCACTATTAATGGAATTTCCTAACGTTCTAACGAATCGAACGACGAAATCCACAAATCCAACATAGTTTTCAAATTATTCGGCCTTTTTCGACCGTCTTTAGTGTTTCGTTTCTGTGACTTGTATAGGTAATTTATGCTACGAATACGAAGAACCTCGATTCTTTAAGTTTGTATTAAAACAGTGCGATACAAGCCCACTCACATTCATTAGCTTCCAGTGTTAATTTATATTTTAGAAACTATTCGATGGCAAATTATCTCAATATTTGTCGACTATTTTTAACTGTATTACTACGTCCTTAGCGATTCACCATTTAAAAAGAAAAAAATTTCATTATTCACTCCCATTCTCGTTCAGGCAGTGCTATTAAGTAAGAGTCAAAACTAATCTTTCAACATAACCGTAATGGACTGAGGGAGTGGCTAATATAGAAAGTTGGCTTATGAATACAAGTAGTAGACTTTCCCTGGATAGAATTTCAAGATTTTTCGTAATCATCAGCGACGGATGATTACGAAAAATCTTTATTCGGATTTTAAATTTAACGTGTTTAACATTCCGAAGTTTTAATGATCAACAACTTATATCCTACGATAGACAATCCTTACGAAATTCTGAATATTAATTATTTGAAATAGTCGAAGCATCACTACATAAAAGGAACATAAGATTATCAATAGAACTACTTAAAATTCTTGGCATTTGTGAATTTTTTTCTTTTGTCAAAATGTTATTACATTTTAAGTGCGAATATATTTGTTATTCTCTGTTTAATAAAATCAATTGTTTTTTCATTTCATTATACAATACGAGATTTCAGATTACTGTTCAATTGATTGATTCAATTATGTATAGAAATTTAACTATTTTCCTTTTTCAAAATTTTAGAAGAAGCTCATTATTGATCATTTTTAAATTCTTCTTCCAAACGTTTCATGAATATGTCAATAGTTTTTCTTTTTATTAACTATTTTACTAACATCAGGATTATTTCTAACTAATTTTAACTAAATTTAACTAATTTCTGTTAACGATGATAATTTCACCAAATGAAATAAAATTTTGAAGTCCATCCATGTATCTTGGTTTTGTACCGATGGTGAAGTTTTGCAAAATTTATTCAAATTTTTATTGATCTTTTTGGAAAAATCGCTGCAGTTAATATGACCGTTAATAATTAAGATGCCTTTAATTTTTATGTTAAACCTCCAATATATTATTTAAAATATTTCTTTTTGTAGTTCTGAATCCAATCTTTATTTGCAACAACAAGATCCTTAATAATCGTTAATACATTTTATAATTTTTAAGAAAATAATTTTCCAAAAAATAGTTATTTTAATGCTGAGATGAAAATAAAAATATGAAACAAATTTTATTTTTTCAAATGCATTTTTAAGCAATAAACAATTTTTTCCTAAATATTACAATTTTTTTTTATTGTTAGAAAAAATTTTAACATTTTTATGTCCATTTGTTTTAGATCCGAAAATAATAGACTCAAAAAATGAATCCGGGGAAAAACATCTGAAAATAGTTAACTGGCAAGAATGCATTCGAAAGTAATGTTAAAATATTAATGAAACTATTTTTCATTTTAAATTATTTGCAGAAAGAAAATATCGAGTGGATATCTCTTACGACAATATCTCCGTTTTCTGTAATAGTGTTCCATTTTTGAACGTAAGGGCTAAAAAGTTCAGAGCTCAACCAACTGCTCCATAGTCGAAAAACTCAACCCATCCAACTCGTAATTACAACAATACAGAGGTATCAAAAATCAATAACAGATGTGTTTCTGATTTATATTTACGGATTTATTTTTTCGGTTTATTTGTTCCATCGCAAATTTTTCCGGGTATATTTTTTCCTTTATCTGTTTTTTTCAAATCTATTTTTTCGATTTCTATTTTTCGTCACCATTTTTCCTATGTTATTTCTTCCGATTAACGCTAAATGTACATATTGTTTCCTTATATGTAAATTTAAAATTTTTGTTTTACTGTTTTAATATCTCCCTATTAGCTCAGTTGGTTATGGCGTAACCAATTCCGCCCGCGGTATGCTTAGGGTAGCGGCTTCGATTCCCGCCGTTGCAACAAAATTAATTTAATCAATAATTGTGATGGGCTGGTGTAGTGTATGGTATATGCATGAATGAGGTGCAATCTGCCTCTGAAATTGAGTAGCTGATAAATGAAATTCTCAGAGGAAAAGTGGTGAAACGTATATATGGTATTACAATGGGCTCTATAGCCTAAGTGTGTCCTTCGTGGACAGCCAATATAACCTAACCTAACCTAATCTAGTATACTCCTCGCATTATTGATATGTACTAATAAAGAAGCCCAACGAATAAAAAAATTAGCAAGCTCGAATCTTGGTAGTAGTTTCCAAAGCTGGTAAATCAACCATATATAATCTTGTATCCTAAATCGGATTTTTTTACAAGATCACACAAAGACAAACACTTTAATATATAAATATTGACATCAATTATTGTCGTCTTTATTCTTTGCCTTCTAGAAGAATTATATGTATCGATATAAGTATCTCCATATATATATCGCTTAAATAGTATCACTTAAAAAGCTGCTATACACACAAAGCTATTTATTTTATATTATATACAATATATAATTTTTTTTATATACATTTAGACTTGTTTTTGCCATTTGTTTATACAAATAAAAAGAAATATATTATTCTAGTTATTATAAATTATTTGTAGCAAATTTCAAGCATATCACAAAAGTTAGAAGCATGTGTTGTTTGTATGTTTGTTTGTTGTAACAAAAACATTATAAGTCCTCATCATTTATCGTCATGATTCCTCAGTTGGTTTGTCCTCACTGCTTTAAAACACGGTTAAAGTATAATATAATGTAGTTCTTTCATCGGATATTGATTCTTTTGAATTTTATAAGTAACTAGCGGATCCGACAGACGTTGTCCTGTGGAAACGTAATTCGAATTCATTAATACCTATACTATGCTTAGAATGCTCGCTAAACCCATCTCGCTTAAACCATCCTGCTAAACACATCCCGCTAAATCTGTCCCACTAAATCCAAATTTTACTCCTATCTGTCGGACAGGCCACAACCTGACCTTCGGCCTTTGGCCTGGCTGGTGCCTTCGTTAGTGAGGCTTACTGCGCTCGCATACGGCTATAATAAATACATATTCCCAACACCTGAATAATAATAAATAATACCTCAATACTATTAAAAATACATAAAAATGCATAGAACATATATTTGTAATATAACCTAATATATGATTTATATGCGCTTCCACCATTTTATAAAATTTAATTTTTTTGTTGCGGAACCCTCAAAAATAGTTGTAAAGGATCGAATGGTAAATCTAAACCATCCTCGGATCCACTTGAAATCACACACAAAATTTAATCAAAATCGGTCCGTCCGTTTAGGAGGGATACCGTCACTAACATTTACACACTAGAAATATATATAAGACTAAGTACGGAAGCAGGTAAAGTTTACTTACTTTGACACTATTTATTATGTTTGAACAAGAGTTTGACACTAGTTATTATGATCGAGCATGTCTGTTCAATACATTTCTCGTTATCCAATGTGAAATTAAATTCAATTCAAGAATTTTTATAATTATTTTATTTTCAAAATAATTACATAATTATTCCAACTTTTAAAAGATAAATAAATTCCAATTACAAAATAATCCTTTGCCCTAAAATTTTTTTTATTGCCTGAATTGACATTCGTTAAAAATCAATTTTTGGATAACATCAAGAATTACGAAATACGCAGGATGTAAATGTAGAAATAGAAAGAGAGGAAAATAGCACGTGGTAACGTCATTACTTCCAAGTTCCATAGGGACTGTTTATCAAAAGATGTTTTGCCAAAAAAAGGTAGAAAAAATTATTTAATTGCTTATATCATTCATTTTTATCAAACGATTTTTATTTCCGATCTTATCATCTATTCTTGCATATTTTCAAATTTTAACGAAAATGCATTGAAATCGACATTACGACAAGAGTATATTGATAATTTTCATGAACACAAAGAATGGCTTCTATGCAAAATTGACATTTTTATGGTAATAACTAGCTTGATACCCGCCCGTGTCACTGGGCTTAAAAGTAAACAACACCGCTTTATAGCCTCCACCTCTCTTGATGTGCACAATTTTCAATTTTGTGAAATGTTAAACAGTCATAATTCATTGAGTATATCAGAAAAGTTGGCAATGAATGGTTTGACATTTACTATTTTAAATTTCTACAGAATTCTTGAATTTGTAGTTCAAAATGATGATTATAGATCTGCTTCATCTAAAATCGTCATTTTAAACCATAAATTACGGATTTTTGTAAAAATTTAATATAGTAAATGTAAGATTAAATTTTATTTTTTTATATTTCTAAATATATCTTTATAAATTATACCTCATGTGTTTTTCTGAAGTATGATCTATATTGCTGTACAGTTTCATTAAAAACCATTCGCTAGTTTTAGCGTGAAAGCGTAACAAAAAAACAACAAACAATCATGCTTACTTTCGCATTTATAATATATAGAGATATTCCAAATCTATAATTGGAAAAAATACGAAGAAATGGAAATGTTAGCAATAATAGCAAGTTTTGTTTTAAAAAAATAGTTGCAGATATCTTCATAGCTTTTGCTAGCTAGAATAATTTTCCACCTGAAACTGAAGAAAACAAGGGTTAGATGAAAAAAAGTGGAAATAACCTTTTATATTTGAATCAATTTATTGTGGTCCTGATAATTCCAAATGGTTCAGAATTTTTTTTTTGACATTTTATATTCTTAAAAAACTTCTATATACTTCTAACAGCATATCCACTATATTTCTAAACGTTTTTAAACGCTTGTCAACGTTTGTTAACGCGGGCCAAATTTGAATTTGTTTAGAACTTTGGAAGTACTCAAAAAATCAATAATAAATTTTCAATGCCTTAGAATGAAGGAGACATTTTCAAACGAATTTTTATACTGATAAATTTTATTTTCCTTTTTAGATTTAGCTCCCAATAGCCCATTTATAACCAATTGGATCAACATTTAGTGCTAATACTATAGTAAATATCTAGCTATATTTTTGTATGTACTGTATTTACACGCGTCGTTCTGGCGCCCATATTGATATCTTTAAATGGTAACTTGTTGTACACAAGCCACCAAACATGTAATTTATAAGGACATTTTAAGTTGCTACTCACTATTGAAAAAAAAAAATACAAAAGCAAATAATTAGTTAAAGATTTTAGCTACTTTGAAAACTACTGTATTACTACAGTAGTAATAGTAAGTACTAGTAACTACTATGGTTACTTGTACAGAGTGATGTAACATTTATTCTGGTATATAGTGGCAAAGAGTTAATTGTTGAAATACCCTGTATAGTAAGAGTTGAATTAGCAATAATTATACATCAGAAGAGTTTAAAAAAACAAAACACAATTATGTGTATTTATAAATTAGAAGAGTTTAAAAAACCAACACTATTTGATTTTCGAAAAGTTCGAAAATTTTCAAAAGTATTTTCTAGAACTTTTTGTCGGTTTTTGAGAATGTTTCACACATAGTACCGCTAGTTGAAGCTATCTTCTATAGTTTTGGTAATAATGTACACCAAATGTTTACCTAATTCGCGCTCTCACGGGTAAACAGTTATGTTTAAAAAAAATTTTCAAACAAAAATTATTTATTAGTTTTATAAAGAAAATTTTTTATACTTTTAAATCATTTGGTTTTTCTTTAACGGTTTACACGATTAATCCTACGGTCTCAAGACCCAATTGCTGATATTGCTCATTTACGATCTCAAATTCACTTTTTACGTCCTGACACGCTATTAATTTTCAAGTTGATATCTCTATTAGCTTTGGAACTAATTAGTTGATTTTATTTATATAACACCTATAATAAAATTTGGTTCGTATCATCAATATTTCTTAACGTTACAAACTTGTGACCAAACTTAGTATACCTCCATATATATTTCATAGTATAAAAATAAATCCATGTAGATGGAATTCACTATATTGGGTGCCATATTCAATTTCATAAGCTAAAATTCTTTTCGAAAAGGTTTTTTCAAAAAATGACACAAAATGAAGTTTGCTCTATTCGGAAAAGACATCTTCCTCAGACAATGAATAGACTTTTTTTATGAAAAACTGAAATGCTTTTTGATATTTTTTTATGAAAATATTGGTCGAGTAGAGCCTGTAACTCGAAAATTACGCATTTTTAAGAATAAAAACACTATGAAAAAAGTTGTAAAGTCACAATATTTGAAATAATTTAAAACGATTTTTTTTGGCTCCACCGCACACGTGATCTGTGATGTCAATCCGACAAGCAATGCCAATAAAACAGTGTCAACAGTCGTATTAATATATCATTGTTATCAAGTTTAAATGACGTCAAACCAACCTTCGAGTAACATCGTGTGTTTCCGGATCGTTTTCGCTAATTTGAATTTTAATGATTTTCATTGTCTGTTTTCTCGGTCATATGGCTCGAAAAAATCGGGGGGAAAAATTAGAATATTTATCAAGACATTTACTTTCATTTAAAAAAAAAAGAAAAAAATGATAAAAAGGTCTATTTAACTTGTCTGTTAAGGTAAACTTTTCCGTAAACTTAAAAAATTCGATGGAAATTGAATAGAATAATCAATCTGAGCTTATTTCTGTAGTCGGATTATAGGGTCAACTTCGAAATTAAAAATTTTTCTTTACTTCGGACTTATAATTTTTAATTGTTTATCCTTTAATTTTTCCATGTATATGTATATCGTCAAAATACTTTTTTATATAATTAATACAAAAGTGGTCATATCGTTTAAAAGAATTCAAGAGAAATTGAGAGTCTTTGGCATGAATACAGATTTGGGGTCAGGAGGAAATAAATAATTCTATGTGTGAAACTAGTCTATAAACTATCTGTGTGTCCAATTCACACAATCATTTTAAGGCTTTCTTTTACATATTTTAAAGGTTAGACCTCTAAGAATATGTCCTTATAAAATTCGAATTATAACTATTCTGTTGCTTCAAAAGAAGGCTCGATTACCAGAAATAACTAAGGAAGGGATTGCACATGAAGTAGTAGAAGGCCTAACGTATGGATCTGGGATCACCGATTAATCCAAAGTGAGTAATATTATTATCCGAGTTAATTCTAAAAGGCCAACAAAATTTTTTTTTTCATTTTTTGACGCCATTTTCTTAATTTTATATTTTTTTTTTTTTTTTTGCTAAGGTTCAAACGATATCTTTACTAAATTAAAAATTTTCAAATTTTTATGTTTCAGTTCACTACAAGAAAAATAAAGGGAAAATAATATAAGATAATATTTGGGAAAATAAGACAATCATATGTCTCCCAGGCCAGAAAAAATAATAAACTTATATATATTATTTAATTTGTGCCAGAGAATTTGGTACTTTCATGGTAATAACAGGATGTTATAAAAAATGTAACACTTTTTTCATGACATTCTTAGACACCGAAAGTTCCTTAGTTTGTAGAATGTTAAAAAGTGTGAGGTGATCATGATGAATGCTTAAATCAATCAACGTAAAGGTTATCACCGCAAGTATTCAACGTTAAATTTTACTTTATAATTAAAAAATAATTTAAAGCCTCTCAGATTTCCATAATTGCCTGTCCGTCTGTCACCACGATAACTCAAAAAAGAAGAGAGATATCGAGCTAAAATTTTTATAGCGTGCTTAGGACGTAAAAAGTGAGGTCGTGTTCGTAAATGAGCAACATAGTTCAAGTGAGTCTTGGGTAGGACCTATCTTGTAAACCGTTAGAGATAGAACAAAAGCTTAGTTGTAAAAATGGTCCTTATAAAAAAATAAACAACTTTTGTGAAACATTTTTTCGTAAACATCACTGCTTACCCGTGAAAGCGCACATATAGTATGTATACACGTATTGAATTTGTGTGTAGGAGTAAATACCTTTGTTTACTTACATGACTTAATAAAAATAAACGATTGGGTAATCAACACTGTCTATACATGGTATTTTAACAATTACCTCAGTCAATTGTTTATTTTCATTTGTTTTAACTTAAATCTGGTAATAATTATCGATCTATACCTGAGGGATGCTTTTAATTGTTTTGTACTTTTAATGTCATTTTAATATGGTGTAAATAACGAATTTAACATCATAAAGCGAATCCAAGCACTTACACCTTTGATACTCAACTCAAAACCTGATATTATAAAAAAAAACTTAATGGCTTCCACATATTCACCATCAATTAATTACTTTAAAACAATTATATTAAGACGTATCTAGACTTTTTAATCAGATTCGAATTATTGGAGAAACAAAACTTGATTACATATAAATATAAAAATTTTTGTAAAATTAATTGAAAATAATTAATAATTCAGAAAAAAATGAATTAATAAAAAATTATAAATAAATAAATTTTTATATAAAAATACTCTAAACAAAGGAAACAAAGAACAATAAATTTATATTTATGGAGAAAAGATAAAAATTTTGTACGACGTAACTTAATCGACATAAATCATAGGCCGACATGATCGTCCGACGACGTTCTCTTCTGTTTACTTCTTCTGTAACAATATTGTTGTAGAAAACCAATTCTACTTTATATGGTTTTGAAAAAAAATATTTTTTAAACTTTTATATAATATTTATTTATTTTTATAAAAATAAAAAAAGACATGAGCATTAATGGTTTTTAACAATTGTTTTTAATACTTCAAAACGACACTATATTCAATTGTATTACTTTATAAAATAGTAGACTTCAAAAAAAGACGAAGATTTGTCATTTATTATCAGTGACGGATTTAGGCTTGCTGACGCCCTAGGCCCCGTTCGATGCGCCGCCCTTTTTGATAGAATGAATTTCATTAATTTTGATCCAGTTTTTTATTTTAAAGTAACTTAATTTATTGAAATATAATTTTTTAAATATTACTGATAAACAAGACAGATAAATAATTCATATTTCTTTTAATATTAATCAATTTGAAAATTTCTTTTTCCTGGCTTTGGTCCGTGCAAAAACGTCAATTATGTCGTCGTAATTAATTTCTTGGACTAGTTGGGCTTCAATAGACAGTAATGCAAGTGCATTAAGTCTATTTTGGCCCATGCTTGCGCGTAAATAGGTTTTTACCCTTTTAAGAGTAGAAAAAGATCTTTCTCCTGAACAATTTGTAGCTGGAATACTCAAAAAAAATACGGAGAGCAATGTCCACATTCGGATAAACATCTCGAAGATTCCGTGAATGCAATACATTGCATATTTTTTGTGCAGAGCGTATATCTTCCATATTTGCCAAGGAATCTTTGAGTTGACAATGTAAATGAATGCATTCATTGCCTACCACTCTTATTGCAGGCCACTCTTTTTCTAATGCGTAGCATGCATCATGGGACATACAAATCTTCGGTATTTTATTTCACACTAAAAACAAATTGAGAAGTCATTTGGATTAAATAATTTCAAAATGCTTCATACACGTGAGATTAATCTCACTAAAGGAACAGAAAGTAAAGAACATTACTCGATAAAGAATATCATTGATCGATTAAAAAATTAACATCTTACCCACACAGATTGAGAAGAAGATTAATGAATTGGATTATAATATTTTCTATCGAAAATTTTTTATAAAAACTATTCTGAACCAATTTTTATAATTGATTGTCTTTACTTTTTTGTGACTTTAAAATTTTGGAATTTCATAAATTTTGCCGCCCTTCAAATTCTGCCTCGCCCGTTAGGCCCGGGCCTCACGGGCCTAGGCCTAAATCCATCACTGTTTATTATATAGAAATCATCATAATTTATTTTCCCTGTTTAAAAGAGCTAATTAATAGCTTTAAATAACAATTAACTTTAAATCTGCCAAAAGTAGAACATACATTCTTCTTATATTCGATTGTTGTATGTTTCCTTGCGCTTCTACCATTTTGGAAATATATCTATTTTCTATATACAGAATGAGCCATTTTAATCTATACACCTAAATATCTCGTTTTGTAGGTAACAAATCAAAAAATAACTTAAACAAAAGTTACAGAGTTTGATGGGGGATATCATGTTGTGACATCAGATTGTCAGACTGACATCAGGCAAGTTAAATCCTAAACGGTAAGACATAGAATAACACTTTAAATTAGAAAATTGATCCTCATAAATAAACTATCAATTTTTGTTTAAATATTTTTTCGAAAAACGTTAGCTTTCGGAGGAAATGAGACTTAAAAATATGTTATTATTGCATTTAAACGAAACACATTCTATAAGTTAAAAAAATTGTGATTAAGAAAAAAATCATTTTATCGTTAAAAAGTGTGCTTTTTAAGATATTTTATAATAACCACGGATAACAAAGTTATATGACTGCAATAACCGAGTATTTTTAACGAAACAAAAAGTGTCGCCTTTTCATTTTGGTGGAATATAAATAGCAGAATTTACATTTTATTTAAATGCATATGAATCTAAGAAAAATAGCGAAGGGAAAAATAGACCAGCAAAAATAGACTTGGACAAAAGAGACACAAAAAAATAGGGACGGAAAAAAATGACCAGCAATAATAGAACCAGTAAAATAGCGATCATTTTTGAACACAAGGGTTAAAAACTTCAGAACCCAATCAACTTCTCTATGGTCGGCAAACTCAACCTAAACAACTGTAGCTATTTTTTCCGAGTCTATTTTTTCCAGATCTATTTTCTGCAAGGCTATTTTTCCGACAGTACTTTTGTTAGGATAATTTTTGTCGATTACCAATGCATATAGCAGCAAAAAATTTGAACTCTGAAATGATAACTTTCCAAGGAGTGTTTGTTTGAAATAAGTTAATATTTTACTTGTTGACTTGAATTTTGTATTTGTTCACATTTTGTTAAAAAGTTTTTTTTTAGAATACTTATGATTATAAAATAAAATGATTACTGTGGTCTGCAACTCTTTACAATAGGTTGAAAAACAGGATATTATTTTTCTATATATAATTGAAAATTGGATTATTTTAACATAAAATAACAATTACTTAATATAAAGTGGCGACAAATCAAAATTGTATATTAATCGATGCCTATATTATATTATTATTTATATATATACACTGTGTAACAGAAGTAACGGAACAACATAGGAACATTTCCGAGAGGCATTTTTTGGATAAAAAAGAGAGGTGCCGTGTGATATCCGGTAAGAATTATGTACCTGTCGTATTTTCGTATACTATAAATGTAGCGTTTAACTTTTTACTCAGATTTGCATTGATTTTTTCGCTGATTTGAATGATTGATTATGCACACATTCAATTTTGTAAGATCAATTTGTGCTTTTTTCTCTTGCTTATTTTTTAAAATATTCAGTGTGACTTGCAGTCGATTTGGTGTAAAAAAAACACAATTCCAAAAAAATGAAAAATATACAACAAGATAAAAACTATTTGAAAATACAAATAACTGTATTGATAATTAATTACAAATATTAGTTTTGTGGTATTCTACCTTGCAGGTTTAGTGTAATTATTTTCTTGTAAATGGTTTTTTTTTCTCACAATACTGTTTGCATATCTGTGCATTCTGAAAATTTAAAGTATCAATTTAAAAAGTCAAATACTTGTTTTATTGTTTAAACTTTTAAAGAATTAAATATTGAAGCTATTTCACCTCTCTACTTTATTAATTAATTATAATATTAATTCAAAAAAGACATACTTCTGATTTAGTAGTCAACACAATATGTTCGTACATTACCTTCATTTGGCTTGATCAAGATATTTTTTATGACATAACATAAAATTTTCTTGTTCTTACTTAAAATTATCTCTATTATGTTTAACTTTATCTGATAACTCGCAAGTCATTTTTTTGAATGAAAAAAACTTTGGACAAAGAGTATAAATTGACAGATTGTAAATTATTTTCAAACAATTCTCAAAATTCATGGCAAGCTAAATCTATTAAAAAAGTTTTAGTTCCCTAGGTAACACATTGTCGGATTTTGGGGTCGTTTTCAATTGTTGAACTTTTTTTGGTTTTACCTCCCAACCAGCAAACAAATTATAACGTACGATAAGGAACGTAGTTCCAATATTTCGGGCAAAAGATTTAGTGGTTAAAAAATCTATTTAGTAACCATATTAGTCTGGCCTATATGAAGCTACCAGCAACAAACACATAAATTAAAAGTTAAAAGTAACAATGAACGGCGGGACTGTTTATCAGTTCGAAAAATTGGAGATGTTTAATAATTTGGGCGTTACTCTATGTAGTCAGTATGACGAATCGTCAGAAATGCGAAAAAATAATTGCTAAAGGTTCAAGAAGCGTTAGAGCACTGAGGCTATTTTTTAACTCCAAGATCATTTCAAACTAACACAAAGATTAGAGTATACAAAACAATAATACGCCCAACATTTTGAGGAAATTTCCTGTACCATCGTCCCGTTACTTTTGTTACACCCGATATGGGTATAATTTTAATTGAATTGTATATGAATTTATAAAGATGATGGCGACAGTTATAATTTTATTTAGATTTTCATAATTATCTGCCATAAAATTATAGAAACAGTACTGAGAAAAGATTTCGAGAAGGAAAAGAGAAAACATCCTTGACCACGTCGGGATCATCATACCAAAAGTTATAAAAAGTTGTCGTTCCGCGTAATTTTAAGCGTAATTTTAAACATTCTTTTGGCAGTGCTTAACCGTTTCTATCAAATACTTAAAAAAATATTAGTGTATAATCATATAACGTTACCTCTTCTCGCAATCAATCATGTATCGTTATCACTCCTTGCCCCTTTTTTCTACTTTAATTTCGGAGGGTTGAAGCGTGAGAAATGTTACTGTCTTTAAATATTATAAGTTTAATAAGCGCAAAAAGATTATAAAAATTATTATATCTTACATACCACTTTTTTTAAAATGGCGAGTAGATGAAATTACTCCTAAAATATGGAAAAATGCAGATTTTTGACATTTTCTCAAAACGAAAAGTGAAGAAGTACCAAGTTTGCTAGGAAAGCAATTATCTTACACTTTATAAGTTTTTGTCCTCTAAAATTCGTATAAAATTTTGGGAAAACATTTCTCGTCCTTTAAACCGTTATATCAAATCGGCAGGGGATGATAAAAATTACAGCATTTCCAAAACTAGAATAGAACTTATAAGTTATCAAATGAGCTATTGAAGTTTCAAATTCGAGGAGTTTTCGCTTTTTATTAAAAGATCGGATTACATTTTGAAGCAGGTCTACATTTTTATATACCACGCCTCCTAGGATTCTTGAACCTTATCATCAGGAAATGAGGATCACAACCGCTTATTCATATTTAACGACTCAATTTCATTTCCGTCAAATTTACAGGAAATAAAATCTCATTATGACAAATGTCTTAAAGAAAGAAATTTGTTCCTCTTATTCTTGGTCCATTAATATTGAAAATTCAAAATTTTAAAGTAATAGGTTCAACTTTTTTTCTGTTGAAATGGTATGTAATGGTATGTAAGTCATCTTTTATGATTAATTGGAAAACAAGACCCTTGCATAGTATTGCTGCAAGACTTATACTAGGTGTACCTATAAAACAAGACCAAAACCAAGAGTAAATGTGCAAGCCCACTCCTTGTTTGGTATTGGTCATCATTAAAAGGCACTACATCCTAAAATTGATTTTGGGATGACCTTTCTGTTGAATTTATTTGCAAGTATAAAAAAAACTATCGTAAACTATCGATAGTATTCAAACTCAAAGTTTAACATTAAATAATTATTTAAAGAACTCGATAACCTCTCTCCGAATTTCAATAATTACCAGCACTGACATATTATTAATTAACAGCACTCAAACGGACAAATCAAAAGTTAAGCCTTTAGTCACTTTCATGAAACAGTCTTAGTACTTAGTATGCAGGACATTAACTGCAACCAGAAACTACAACAAATAGTTGAAAATAGTATTATTATTTATTTTAATAATTAATGTAAGTCGTTAATTTTTTTCTCAAAAATTTTAATTAGAAATGCCTTAAGCAATATCAGATAAAAATAAAAAATTATTTAAAAATTCATAAAACCCGACTGAGTTTAATATAAATTGAAAAGAAAAAAATAAATCCAGCAGTTTACATCGACTTTAACAGTCGGGCTCGGGACCCATTGATGGGAAGGTTTAAGCCGGTATAGATTTTAATGGGTCGCGACGGTTAAAGTCGCTATGTAAACTGCTGGACTTATTTTATCCTTTCAGATTATATTTAAACCAGACAGATTTTTTTGTTAAATTTTTTTTCTTACTTTTTTTAGTTATTATTTTCAAATACCTATTCAACGATACCCCACTTACTATAGTTTGTCGACTTTCATTTTCAGCAATGTATTTATATTTGGTCCTTTGGGACCGAGCGCTTGAACCGATTTTAATGATTATTACGTTAATCAATTTCTCTACTTAATAGATAATCAATGATACCTCACTTGACATAGTTCGCTGACTTTTAGTTTTTACTTTTTTACAATATGGCGTTTGGTGGTCGCCATATTGAATTATTTTTTGCCATATCTGCAGTAGTACTCGCAAGGTTAAGAAAAAGCGATTCGCCATGGGAACTGATTCTAGCACCGTCTGGTGGTAGAAAATAGAAGCTGCCTATGACAAGTCTCACAAATTTAAATAAATAATTATGATAATTTACATTTGAAAAATAATATTTGTGCATTTTGATTTCTTATTTTCATAATTTTTAATGCATTAAGTTTAATTAATTAGTGTTTTTCAATAATTTTAATTTGACATTTTCTATAACCTTAACATCTAAAGAATTCCAAATTAGTCATATCAGCCTCCTTTATCGCCAAAATTTTTCACTGGAAGCGCTGGCTTCGATTTTATTGTCCCTACGAATAGACTGATAAACATATTACCACTTTTTTGCGTTGCTCAGTCGGGTAATTAAAAATTAAATTAAATAATGATATATGTACCTACTTAATTACGTGGTGACAATTTGATTGACGAACTCAATTAATAAAAGAAAGAATCCAGAAATAAAAAATAAACATACATTAACTATATTTTTATGTAGAAAAAAACAACATTAATTTCAAAATACTTTCTTCAAAAATTTAATTAAATGATAGAAAAAAATAAATTAAATATGTTAAGATGAAAAATTAAACAGCTTATTTACAAAATTAAATGCCATCATTACCAGTGGCTGCCTGCATGAACATATATTACCTATCTCTTCTTCTATATAGCCTACTGACGTCAAAAGTGTCGTTAATTTATTTTATTAACTTAAATAACAGCCATATTTTAATTTATTCATTTACGAAATAAAACGTGTTTGTATTTGTGTTGTTAATAAAAATTTCTTCACCATCATTGAAATCCATAGTCAACCACTATTCAATTAGACAAAGAAAGAAAGCACTAAAAACGGATCAACTGTCGATTTTGTGAGAAGGAAGACAGATCGGGATGCGGTTTTTTTTGCATTCGATTCGTGAGAGAGTCTACAAACTTTGTGAACAACAGTGAGGGAGAAATGGAAAACTGGGAACTAAAACAAATAAAATTGATGGAAATTCTTTAATTTGGTTACTGGGGGGATTTTGGGATCTTTGAACACGAATATCACAGCAAAAATCTCCATAGTACCTGGTGCCCAAGGCAGGTGAAAGGGAAACGACAAGGGACGAAATATGTTACAAGTTGTTGTTAAATTACAAGAGACGAGGTGTATACTGTATACTGCCCACCCTGGACATCAGGTACCTTTGAGGCCATTACTTTGCCTCTAAACATAATTTAACGAGTTTGTTAAATTATTTTAACCAATCCGAACAAACTGTTATCCCTATATTCCTATTCCTATCCTATCCCATCCTATCCTATTATATTATAAATGTGAAAGTAAGGATGTTTGTTTGCTTGTTTGTTACGCTTTCACACAAAAACTAATGAATGGATTTGAATGAAACTTAACAGTAATATAGCTCATATATCAGAATAACACATAAGCTATAATTCATAAAGATATATTAAAAAAAAAATAATAATAAAATTAAATTAAATTAACATTAGAATAAATTACAGATTTTTGTAAAAATAGTCAAAACATTTCATGGCCATCTTTTCTGATATACTCAATGAATTATGATTTTATAACACGGTGGTCTTTGTCAATCTTTACGTTTAAACACAGCGAAGCGGGTGGGTATCACGCAGTATTTTATATGATTCCCTATAAATATTTGTTTTTTTGTCCACGCAAAAACTACCAAATGGATTTGAATGAAACTGTAGAACAATATAGCTCATACATCAGAATAACACATGAGCTATAATTTATAAGGAATTATTTTTAAAAAAATAAATAATTAATCTGACATTTTACTGCTACAACCATAATCATCATTTGAACCATAAATTAAAGATTTCTGTAAACATTTAAAGTAATAAATGAATTTAAATAAATTCATGGCCATCTTTTCTGATATATTCAATAAATTTTGACTATTTTACACTTAAAAAAATTGAAAACTATGCGTATATTTCAGCTGTGTAAAACAATCCCTTCGAGTGTTATGGAAGGATAAGTGTGATCAAGAAAACTAGAGGCTATAAAGCGGTGGTTGTTACTTTTAAAACCCGTGAAGCGGAAGGGTATAAAGCTAGTTACAATATAATTATATTGTATGTGTAGCTTTGAAATCGCCCGTAGCTCGAAAACTACTCGTTAAAGAATTTTGTGGTCATGAAAGCTTTTGATCAGAACGATCCGAAGAATATTTTGAGGCGGTTTAAAAAAGTTTCATAGAATGCCATTTTCCTATGTTAATAATTTCTTGAATCTTCTACCTGCAAATATTTCATTTCAATTAAAATACACCTGTGAATAGAACTTGGGAAACCATACGGAAATAAACACAAATATCTATTATTTATTTCATTCAGTGATACCATCAATAATAAATCTATCTATTGATCATTAAATAAAATTCTTTTAGACATTTTTTTAACGATACATGTCAAAATGCTGTTCAAAAGAGGGGGATGTTTCATGGATCCCCTTTTAAAGTCCATTTGTCCAAGTCTGTCTATTCGTCTCGTATATATAAATGTATGCTCATCATTTTTTATGATTACATTAATATTGTGTGCCCATAACAACTGTGCCCAGCCCAGATTAATGTTTAACAAACGATCTTCATAATTCCAGTATTTTTTTTAATGGTAGGTACTCAAATCTCTTTAAGCATTATACATTATCAAATATATTATGTGTATATATCTACCTGTGCCGCTTAAGAAAACACCTTCAATGATCCGACTTTTACAGTAAAACTTCTTGGATTTTGCAGGGTTTTTAGACCGTCCGGACAGAAAGAGTGCTTTGTAAAATGATTGATACATATTTGAAACTTCGTGGATGGCTTCTTTTTGGTGAGCCTACCAAACTTCACACTTTTTACGAAAATTTTGCCAATTGATAACATTAATAATTATTAAACAGTTCAGTAAAAATTATCCATGTATGTATTGAAAGGCAAAAATACTTAAGCACGGAATGTTCGAGGCAGCAGACAAGCTCATCGATGCGGTGCTTTTGTCGGACAAACTATATTATTGTTTAATAATTATTAATGTTATCAAGTGGTGATAGTGTCAGACAAATTCCCTGCTGCTTTTTTTCAGACCGATAGCTTAAATATGACGTTATCATGCGCATTTGAGAACTCAACACTTTCGAAAAAAGTCTTAGAGAGAAGTTTGGTAGATTCGCCAAACGGAAGCCATTTACGAAGTTTCGAGTATGTGTTAATCGCTCTGCTGTTTTCACGGTACAACTCTTATATTTGTAGACCAGGGTACTACCCAAGAGTACTAGATAGGTTAGGTTAAAGTGGATGTCCTGGGACGGGAAACACTTAGATCATAGAGTCCTTTGTGATACCGAAAAAAGATTTGGTCCGTCCCCGGCCACTACAGTTTCAGATTGAACCATTCAACAATGAGTCTACTCTGCCGACCCACTGATCAAATTTCTTCTGGATTTAAGTGGAATAAATCTACAGGCACAATCCTTTTGGAGCACGAAAAAGTTTTCGATACGATTTGAGACTATGGACTTATCCACAAACTTTCCAAATTCATCATACCCACATACCTGAAATTCCTGATTTCCTCACGTTTGAAAAAAAAGACGATTTTCTTCTTATCCACTTGAATTGAAAAATTTAAACACTGAAATCCAACAGGCTCAGAGCGTTGAATACTTCTTTATCCAAATAAAACACAATCTAACCGACATAGATTTAGAAAGAATTTGAAAAGATTTTTGTTTATGATAAATATTTCCATTAATGTTTAATGTGGTCCTTTTATCCAAATCGCTTCCAGTTATTACTTTTTAGTGCAATAAGAGCCGACAGTTTTTTATTTATTTTTTAAATAATAAAACATTCATAAAAACTTGGCATCATCATGCTTATTATGACATTATATCAAGATGCCAATATCTGCAAAAATTTGCAATATGTGCGACAATATTTGTAATATTATTTTTACCTAAGTCTTATTCACCTCTTGCTAAAGTCATCGCTATCTAGAAAAAGCAAGACGGCTAGTTTTAAGAAAGAATAAAATAAAAAAACATTCTTAGTTTCTCCACCAATTTCTAGGGTTGTTATGGTTTTTTCTAATGTCTTTAGAAATTTTTGATTGAATTAATCTTTTTAGTTCTCGGTATTTTAAAGAAGTTGCACTGTGAACTTAAAATTTTTTTTAAAATAAAAATCCTCTTAAATACAACAACTGTTCATAAAAAAGTGACCACATAATCATAATATCCAATATAATTGTCTGATGAAAGAGTGGGTGAGAAAGTCACAAGAACGTTTTATTTTTTCATCTGTAAATGTTTCAAGTTTTATTATACAACGACTCAAGAAACTCACTCACTAACTAACTTCTTAAATACCCACTTTTTAATACTTGCATACATTAAGCAGAGTTTTTCAGAGGTTACGTAATTAAATTTCGTGTATTTAGGTAAATACACAAAAATTATTTGAAAAAACCTTTCTGATTATTAGTCTGAATATAATTACTGTAAGAAATAAAGCCGGAAAAAGGTCATAAGGTTGCAATTCTATGGAACAATATAACTTGAGCCCGACTCGAAATGTTCGTATGAGTGTCAAAGTCATATTGACTAGAAAG
Source organism: Chrysoperla carnea (assembly GCF_905475395.1). Classification (NCBI taxonomy): domain Eukaryota; kingdom Metazoa; phylum Arthropoda; class Insecta; order Neuroptera; family Chrysopidae; genus Chrysoperla; species Chrysoperla carnea. Next base: position 61,827,709 of record NC_058341.1, on the reverse strand, counting down.
TGTGCTTTTACTATGCGAATCAATAATAAAACCATAAAGCATGCTATCTAGAAGCAAAAAATTTGATCCGATAAAAGAAAGATACCTCTGCCGAGTAGAAATAAACCATTTTTGAATAAATTAAAAATTTCGCTTATTATAGTGGATTTTCAGAAGGAGGCCATTTTTTTAATCTGATATTGCTCAGGATTGGGATGGTCTAGGGAAACAATCTGGGGCATCATTTCGTCGTAAAGAATTGTATTATCATGGGCGCAAGAAAAAATGTTTTTTTTAAATCACTCAGCATATAACCTCAAATAAAACAAATAAAAGATTTTTTCTTTTCCGATGTTCTCCACCAGCTGGAAAAATGTAAAACTCTTTTAGAATTTTTTCTTGCCCCCGGCCGTTTTTTGCTTCTCCATAGCACGGATTATGTTTTTTTTTTCATGAAATCAATTTCTTAATCTAATTTTTTTAAATTCTTGGTAAAGTACAATTGGATTCTGCAGTGATAATTTTGTCAATTGAATTCATTCATGCTACCTGCAAATAATACAGTATTCATTAAAATTTTTGTTTTTAATTGTAGAAATACGTTAATTATACGAATACGCTTACGTTTAAATTGAATTTTAATTTAGCGTTTCCTCGACTACCCACACTGCGACAGTTTGAAAAAATCGAATATTTGATAGGAAATCTGACGGAGTAACAAACTGGAGTTAATTTATAAAAAATTTTCGTCGGAATAAAATCATTTGAAATAAGTAGTTAAGATTCATCTGTTTACACATCTTTCGTGAAAAATTCATACCGATTCTCTGTGCGGCTTATGAGATTGGATAACTATCACCTTAATAATCCGATCATATTAGTCTATTAAAATAATTATTAAGAAGTATTTAATTTAAAAACCATTTAATAGAGCCGAGTCAATCATGAATCCCAACCTATTAAACGATTTTTTTACTTAATTATTCAGTAAATACTACTTAAACAATTATTTAATACCATACATTTATTTATAAGTGTGACCTTTCACTTAGGTACGGAGCTGATTGCCCCATCGTCTGTGTCCTCTATTTCCAAGACGGTTCAACGTATAAAAAAGATTTCAGACAAAATTTATAGAAAATCCTTTACAACTTTTATAATAAATTTTTATCCTCTACAACTTTTATAATAAATGTAAATACGATAAAAAGGCAAAGAAAACGAGATATTCTCAAAAAACTGATTTTTTGCGACCTTTAACCTTTAATATCTAAGTACGCTGACACGTAAACATATGTGATTATTGAGAAAACATTTGTACCATCAAAATAATGGTTTGTACAAATATTCAGCTTGTTCCATTAGATTCCAAGGTGAAACCCTAAGATGATTGGACTATACGCTTTTTTTGTGCTAAAAACACTGACATCTAATTTCTCATATATCGTACAGAGAAACTGTTTGAATTTTTCACAAATGGTGTATAACGAGCGATTAGTTTATTCATCAAATTTAATTAATTAATTTACTATATCGTTTTCAATTACGTATCTTGGATCTTAAAGTGCCGAATAACGAATTTTTTTAAAATTCTCTTACTATAATACAACATACGAGTATTAAAACTTAAAGAATCTATTCGTTGAACTATTCGTGAAACCTTAGTGTTACCTGAGACCGTAAAGAACTCAAAAACACATGTCGCAAAAATACATGCAACACCACACAAAGTATTGATGGTAACGACGGCAATTTTCAATCTGCGAACATGCGTCTTGGAATTTCTGAAGGCCTCAGGAATAGGTTTTAGTCTCTAAAAATTAATGTTTGGTCTTTAAAATTATAAATTTGTAAATTATAAAAATGCCAATTCATTTAATAAGAATATTTTAATGACATATTCTAAATGAATACATTAGTAAATTTGCGTTAAGTTTGCGCCCCAAAAGTTATTCAAGCTTTAAGCTTCCTTCGGAGTAGATAACTTATGCTTTGTTGGTCGAGTAGACGACATGTTTGTTTTCCACGGATTGAATCTTCTGGGACAAAATGAATATTTCACATGCATTTCACATGCAAAATAAACAAATCGTTTCTTGACGAAAATCTGGAAAATTTCTAAATAATTAGTTTTTGACTTTTTTTAATATAAACAAATTTTTTCAGACATCCGGGAAAGTAAGATTTTCATCGCTACCTTATCCACTGTAATTCAACATGCTCAGCACATGCCTAACGCAGGTTTAGAAGGAGGTATCGAAAATCCATGTTCATTAGGTTAGGTTGTAAAGAAAATAACTTTCAATACACAGGATTTATAAGTTTCCTAATGCATATATAAATGAAAGAATAATTCATCTACAGTATATTTAAGTAATTTTTTTTTATAAATTAATAATTCAATTTTTTTTATTCATTATTAATAAAAAATAGTTAAATTAAAAAAAACAAAAAAAACTACTTGTTTCTGGTAATGACGTATTTACAACCGCTAAGGCTATGAGTCAATTTTTATCACACTTAATTCACATTTTTCGGCTTGTTTCTATGGAAAATTTATGAAAGCAATGTGTTGGCGTGAATGATTTTATTTTTATCTTAATGCCTAACAACTTCTCCTTCATATGTTAATGTAGTAAATATCAAAGTGTAAATTTAAATTAAAAAGGTGTTAATTTTTATCTACACGCCATTTAAAGAAATACTATACATATAAAATATAACCCCTAATAACAACAAGATGTAAGTATTTTTATTCGGAAGATATGAAATAACACCTGAGCGTTAAGAATAAGAAGTGAAGAGACCCCCGCATCGCTGGCGCCATCTATACCAGACCACTTCACACAATTTAATATTCTTATTTACAATACCACTACCTAGGTATATGATGTATTAAATCTATTGGTATCTCATTTTTATTCATTAACGTAGATTGATTTGTCCCTTTTTAATAATATTATTTAAAAAAATTTTCTTTTTTTAAAATATGTGATGTATGAAATTGTAAATAAATAATAAAATTATGAATATATATTCTGAAAAATGACGGGCGGTATAGTATTTTGTTCTTTATGCAGCATACTGTATTGCTTTGGTCTCACAAAGTTAGGGAAAAAATTCTCTGGGAAAATATTCCCATAGCTTTATGTTCTTTGAAGGATGAAATTTACAATCGCTTAAAAAATGATTTGTAATTGTTATTGTTGCAACGTGGAAAGCTGTGAAAAGATCTGAAATTAAGTCTGGCATCTAAGGTGGTAATGGATCAGGAAAATTGAACCTGATACTCTAGGCACATATAGACTACAAGCCCATGCTAAAATTATTCAGGTGAAATGATCCGCCATGAATCCACCATGAATGTTGAAAAAGATCCTCCTATACGTAAAAGTACGTTTAAACATTAGTTTATGAATGTCACACCTCTTGGTGTCTCACTTCTGAACCAGCAAATATTTACGACGTTACTGGATATTAACTCTACATAAGTATTCGAAGCGAATTATATCAATGCCTTACTGAAATAAATCCGGAAACTTCGATACTAGGTGTTAAAAAATATTTTAGATCTCCCGTCCATTTCCGAAATTCTACTTTTGCATGGGCTTGTAGTCTACTATTAATGTAGAAAAGTGTCTTATTATCGATATGAAAATAAGAGTCAAACCAGTGCGAAGAGTTGATTAAAGAAAGTGCCAATCCATTTGAAATTTTGAGGAATCAGTTTTGGGCAGCTCCAAAATGAGTGGAAGTACAGTAGTAGGAAAAAGTAAGTTATGGTGGTGGAAGTTATTTGTACCTTATTTCATCTTTGATAATGAATTTTGTTAAAACTCCATGAATGTATACGAAAAATAAAAATACAATTTTTCGATATCTGCCTTGGTTTTCGAAATATCGAAAGCTAAATAATTTTCAACAACAAAATTTTCAATTTTCAATATTTTGAAAATTACTCCAGATATGGAAAAATTTTATTCTTACTTTTCGTTTTATATTGTCAAGCTATAACATAATTCACAATCAAAATTGCAAAATTGAAAAAATATTTTTTTTTAGATGTGTGTCCCCAATACCATGCGCATACATCCTTAATTAGACGGTTAATTTTAATTAGTTTTTTTTTTTTTTTTTTAATTTCCACCCACTAGTTTAAGAGAATCGGGCAACCACCCCCCCCCCCTAAAATTTTCAGAACTGATTTAGACTGAGTCCAACTCGTACATCTTTAAATGAGTTTATTATCGACGTTTTCAAAGGTCTTGTCCTTAAATTGTTATAGTAGCATAAGCCATTGATTTTTTCATGGACTTTAGACTTCAATATCATACCCTAAAGGACTCGAATACATTCAATATAACCTAGAGCAAAATTGTATGAGGTAAGAAAATAATTTAGTGAAGAAGATTGAAAGAAGATGCTTGAATATAAACCTCATAATATTTCATTTACTTGACCGAACACTATTTGCCCGGCTAAAATTTTCCACATAGTCATATCTAATTTCGAACGGGAAATGGGACAAAACAACAAATTTGAAACTTCAATATTAATCGTAGAAACGGAGCAATAAAGTTCGAAAAATTTGAACAGTAAGTTGAATTTCAATGCGGTTTTCGGCATTCGATTCGTTAGAGCGTCAGGAGATTTTGGTAAATAATATGCATTTTTTAATTGCATTTTAAATTACCCGCAAATACACTGAATTCACAATTTGTTTAATAGTGATGAAAATGATTCCAAACTCGTTACTCGGGAGTTTTTGAGGTCGCTGAACACGATAACGAGGTAGAATACGACACCACGAACCTGGTATCCAGGGTACCCTAAGTAATCTAAGCACCAGGTACCTCATAGATTCATTATGTCGCAATATTCGTGACCAGCGATCCCAGAAACCCAACAAGTGTGGAATCATTTTCATCACTATTAACTGAATTGTGTTAACTTATATATCAATATAGGTCACAAAATTTTCTGACGCTCTAATGAATCGAATGACACTCAAATTTTTCGAGCTTTGACCGTTTTCAATCTTCTGTTTCTGCGACTATATTTACAGAATCTATGTAGGAACCCTCAATATACACAATCTTCCATTTCTTCAACACTTAATCGAACTTTATTTATTATTCAAATTACCTTCTTTTTCCCATAATGGCTGTAAACTTATAATATATAGGTACTACTTCTTGGTGCAATGTACAGTTTTTCTAAACAACAAATATTAGTTATAAAATTCCTACTGTTAAGAAGTCATTGAATTTTTCATTAAAAACAATATTATTATTTATGATTTCTAAATCTACTAAGAACATTGTTAAATAAATTGTTGAACAGTGATTTGGACAGTGTCTCCTGGTGTGAACACTTGAAAAAGCAATATGCATAAATAATCTTATTAAAATATTTAAATATGCGCCAGGTGCCACAAAAATTCCTTTGAATTATGGTCCATTTAATTTTGAGTGTATAATTATTACTTTGAATGTAACATTTTATTATTACAAAAAAAAAAAAAAAAATAAAAATAAAAAAGAATTTAATTCTAGCTAAGATTTATTTTTAAACTTCTCTTTGAAAGTTATGAAAATGATTTTATAACTTTCTAAATTATGTCGTGTAGTGTTCAGGAAATCGAATAGGGTCATCAATGCTCAGAAACAGTTTGGAAAGGCTAATTACTATGCTGCGTATTTTTTTTGGCGTATAGGAAGTCTTTGAGCGATTGTATATCTTACGAAAACGAACCCTTCATGAAAAACTCACTAAGCATATAACAACTTACCAATATTGGCTGAAGCCTGGATAGAGGTTGTTGTGAATTGAGTCAAGTTTGTACCGGTTTTTTTTTTTTTTTTTTTTTTTTTTTTTTTTTGATTGAGACTTCATACAACACGGACGTGTTTATTCTCAATATAAATTTTGTTATCAATTGTTACATTTATTATACTAAATTGCATAACAATCAAAACCAAAAAACAACTTATCATATTTTAATTAAATTTTGTTTACCATCTGTGTTCAAATACCTACACGCTTTACGTAAGTTATTTATTATTTTTGCATTAGTAAACTCAGTTGAAATACATTTATTAACAGAATATCATTTTATTTACTTTAACTTATCTTAAATTTAATTAATTTATTATTTTCTATATTTTGTTTAAATTCGAAATACAAAAATAACTCGTTCTGAGCGCCGTGTCTAGCTCAAATGATCATACGGGTCCAGGTCTACTTCCTATAGACCTGGACCCACCGGTCCTAACACCCCTAACACCCTTTGACGCCGTTCCCATAAACTTAAATCCGGACATACCAATAAATATTACCCCAGCCCAAACACCTAATCCAACAAAAAACAATGTAAAAGAACCCACCAAACTTATCAAACATACATATACTTCTACTTCACGAAGCCCCTTTAAAGTTTTTATTGAACCCCTATCAGACTCGAAAAAAAGATTGTATCCTATTTCTTTCGGAAACATATTAGCAAAAAACAAAATTCCGGACATTCTAAAAATAGATTCATTAGGCAGAAGCCGTCTTTGTGTCACCTTCAAACATTCAAATTCTGCTAACTCATTTATTACCCAAACCCTCCTTGCTCAAAATGACCTAAAAGCGTTTATTCCTACCCATTGTGTGACCAGAACCGGACTCATACGAAACATTGACCTGGACATTGATGAAGATACTCTCTTACAAAATCTCAAATCCCCATTCAAAATCCTTAAAGTTCACCGCATTTCCAGACGTACCAAACCAGACGCAAACAAACCAAACGAATCGGACGCAGTTGAATACCAAAAAACAACGACAATTATTGTCACCTTCGAAGGAAATACACTTCCAAGAGAAGTTTCAATATTTTACTGCCTAAGAGCAGTGGAAATATATACATTTCCCGTTACACAGTGCTTCAACTGCCTTCGCTTCGGACATACAACCATCCACTGTAAAAGCTCTCCCCGTTGCAGTAACTGCGCCGAGTCACATTCCTCTAAAGACTGCCCCTGTCCCGAATCCACAAAAAAATGCGTACACTGTGATGGTGCACACTCTTCTCGTTCTCGCGACTGTCAAGAATATTCTCGCCAAACTACCATCAAACGTTTAATGGCTACAGAAGGCCTCACATTTCACGAAGCCGCAAGTCGAGTATTCGATCCCAAGAAATCTTTCACTCCGCTCGTCATTCCAAACGCCTTCCCTACTATCAATAGAACTATTACTACCACAACACCACCAACTCAATTCCCAACTCAAGGATATTCACAAGTAATGAAAGCCTCAAGTGCGAAAAAACGGAAACCTCTCTCTCCATCCCCTCCTCAATCCCCCACTTACACCCGTGAGCATCAATCCCTCCTTATAAATTCAAATGGTCGATCCCCTTCCACGTCACACAACCTACCCATTTTTAATAACAGTTTTTCGAATATAAATAAAACCACCCAATCTAACTCAAAAACATTAGAATCGTACTTTCAAAATGCCCTACAACTTATAATAACGGACCCAACTACTAACGAAAAAGTGACCCAACTATTTAAATTTATAATCGGAAATGGCAGCATCTCGACACCTCCAAATCCTTCAATGGAACATCCGCAGTCTTTCCAATAACAAACCAAACCTACTCCATCTACTTACCACGAACAAAATACACGTAGCCCTCCTATCGGAAACTTGGCTTCAAGCCAACACGTCTGTTCGTATTAGAGGATATCATACATATCGCTCTGATAGGGCAGATGGATATGGAGGTGCTGCAATCCTTGTACATTCATCCACCCCCCACCAACCCATACCTCTACAATCTCCTTCTGATAATATACAAGTGGTTGGAATAAAAATTGATAACATTGCTTTTATCTCAATCTACAACGCCCCCAATAATTCCATCTCCGAAATACAACTAACAAATCTGACATCCAACGTCCATTCTCCATTAGTCCTAGCAGGAGATTTTAATTTCCACCACCCCACTTGGGGCAACCACTTTAGCGACGCAGGTGGAAAAATATTAAGCGACTTTCTTACGAATTCCGACTTTGTCTTATTAAACGATGGATCTCCCACTCTCTGCTGTCCCCCTCCTAGAAAATGTACCGCTATTGATCTCAGCATTTGCAGTCCCGAATTAAGTACCATGTCCCAGTGGAGGACCTTGGATTGCACTCATGGTAGTGACCACTGGCCAATCATCATATCAATTGGCAAATCAACAACTAATAACAAGCGACCATTTAGACCACGTTGGTCGGTGAGCAAAGCCGATTGGTCGCTTTATGGTCACACCTTCCGGGAGCAATACTCGGAGCCTACACCTCCATCCGATCCCACCATATCATACAATAGATTCATTAATGCAATTAATTTCGCTGCTGCTACAGCAATCCCTAAAACCAAACCACCCCATTCATTCCACCCCCCTACTCCTTGGTGGGATGAAGAGTGTAATCAATTAATACAGGAACGTAGAACCAAAACAAAAAATCTAAAATACAATTTTACAATGGACAATTACCTACATTATCGACAGACCTGTGCAAAAGTAAGGAGAATTTTTAAGCAAAAAAAGAAACACTCATGGAAGAAATTCTGCGAGAGTTTTACACGTTCAACTCCTATCAGCGAAATATGGTTGAATATTAAAATATTTCGCAAAGCTTCCTTTCCTTGTGCTCAACTTTCTTCAAATGATGTTTGGAAGGAGGAATTTATGGACAATCTAGCTCCTCAAACGGTTGAACCAGAATCACCCTATAAGCTACCTGTAGAATCAAATAATTTATTGGATGCTCCTTTCTCGGTTCACGAATATAGATCTATTATATGCCGACTAAAAGATTCTTCTCCTGGTTCAGATGGCATTTACTATTCTATGATAAAAAATCTTCCTGGCGAATCGGATATTCTTTTACTGAATATTATGAACGATTTGTTTTTGAAAAATATAGTACCTGATGAATGGAGAAGTTCAATTATTCTACCTATATTAAAACCCAATAAAAATGCTGATTCTGCCTCGTCATACCGTCCCATTGCCATGAGTTCTTGCCTTTCAAAAATCATGGAACATTTGATTAAAATTAGACTAGAGTGGTGGTGTGAACACAACTCCATTCTACCTAATTTCCAATTCGGTTTTAGAAGGTCGATGGGCACAACGGACAACCTCTCTTTACTTTACACCGACATACTGGACTGCTTTACAGACAATAACTATCTTGTAGCGATATTCATTGACATAAAAGGAGCATTTGACAGTGTACTAACAGACGTACTGATCGACAAGCTTCTGCAACTAAATGCCCCGCGCAGAATAACACGCTATGTTCAAAATCTCTTGCATCATCGAAATATCACTCTTCTACGCCATCATCCTGAAATCCACAGAACAGCCACCTTGGGTCTTCCCCAAGGAGCTGTTTTGAGTCCAATCCTCTTTAATATATATACATCAGGTATTCAACAACTCCCTCAGGACAATATTAAAATCCTACAATTTGCTGACGATATAGTTGTATATTCATCCAATAAATCCTTAGATTCAGCTAGAAGCAACGTTGCGAATGGGTTAGTACAGCTAAAAGGCATTTTAGATGAACTAAACTTAAGTATTTCAGTCACTAAAACTACCGCAGTCCTATTTTCCAGACATAGGGATGTTCCTCAACCTATCCCATTTTTAGATTCAAGTATCCAATTCCAAAACTCTGTCAAATTCCTCGGAATGACCCTTGATCGAAAGCTCTCTTGGCGTGAACACATAATGGCGATGACCAACCGAGTCAAAAGTGGACTGAATGCTATGAAAGCGATCAGATCTACGTGGTGGGGTGCAGACCCTTCCACTTTATTAACTTTCCATAACGCCCTCGTCCAGGGAGTTTTCGACTATGGCAGTTTCCTTCTCTCACCCCTAACGCAATCCAAATCATCCACCTTAGACAGAGTCCAATACCAATCCCTTCGAATATCATTAGGCCAAATGCGATCCTGCCCAACAAATGCACTCCTAGTTGAAGCAGGTATTCCTCCTCTCCATCTCAGGAGAATCTATTTGGCTAAAAAATTTATCATTAAAAAACTGTCCTTTTCTCGACACCCCTTAATACCGCTTTTAGGTCAACTAAATATAAAAATTCAGAACTCTCCCTACTGGCGACGTAAAACGATCCCCCCCTTAATAATAGCATATCGATTCTTTTTTGAAATTCCTATACACCGTAGCCCTTCCCTCTTATACTTCACATTTCCCCTTTCTGCCGGATTTATTTCTAACGCTGTAAATTTCGACTGTGGCTTGGAAAAGGGAGATGTGAATAGTCCTGTACTCTCTAATCTCATTTTCCAAAATTTCCTGTCATTGAATTATCCAAATAAAGATTATATATACACTGACGCATCCAAGACCGGCACTCAGACGGTTGGAGCAGCTTTCTATCACAGCAACGCACAGATATCATGTAAATTCAAACTTAATACCAAATTTTCTATTTTCTCTGCTGAATGCATTGCTGTATTAGAAGCTATAAAATACGTACTTCAATCTCATATAGCTGATGCAATAATAATATCTGACTCAAAAAGCCTCCTTTCGACCCTATCCAATCCAATTTCCAATCCTAATAATTCCTATATTATATCTCTTATAAAGTACGAGCTCTATAAAATTACTAATGAAAATTATTCTGTTTCTTTTATATGGTGTCCATCCCATATTGGTGTACGAGGAAACGAAACTGTGGACTTGTTAGCTAAAGAAGGGGCACTCAATGGAGAAAACAGCATGTATCAACCACCATACAGCGATTTATATTCAGAATGTCGATCTCAGATTCTTGAGGAATGGCAAATAGAATGGGATTATAGCAGTAAAATAAAAGGCTCTGCAATAGCTGCACTACAACCAGTACCCATTCTTAGGCCTTGGTTCGACGGCCTACAGCTCGACCGTCATACAATCGTGACCATTGGTAGACTACGTACTGGACACAATTGTCTACCAAGGCATCTCAACAAAATCAAAATCAAAAATAATGCCCATTGCGCCTGCGGCCACGATTGTTGTGATGAAAATCACGTACTCCTTGAGTGTCCTCTTCTTTCCCACCAAAGAGCCATACTTTATAGAAATTTCAAATCCCAAAATGTCGCACTTCCTATTAATATGTCATACCTCCTGTCCCTAAACAATATAAATATCCTTAAATATATAGCCCATTTCTTTAAATCTTCCAACATCGATGTCTAAATCCCCCTTAAAATACACTGTGCTGTCTTTTAAATGTCACACTAACTTTTCTCTACTGTCTAACAATCCATGACCCCCAACATTTATGTGTGTAATCTTTTCCCAGCTCCGATGGGTCTCGGTAGCGCCTTCCTCAATCCTGTGTATTACATCCTAGCGTCTATGTATCGTTATATTATTATTTATTTATTTATTTTTTTTTTTTTTTTGAAGTTTCTGTTTTTTTTTTTTCTTTTTTAATATTTTTGTTATTTTTCAGAAGTTTGTTTGAAGTTTAGAAGATAATTGTATCGAACATTTAATTTAATTTTTACTTAATGAAATGTATATTTTTATTTTTTGTAAATGGCTTTAATGGCTTAATGGCCCTTGCCAAAATATTTTAAATAAAAAAAAAAAAAAAAAAAAAAAAAAAGTTTGTACCGGAAAACTTTATCAGTCTTGTGTTAGCATGGAATCATAATATTGATTCAAATTTGGGTGTTTCTAATTTAGTGCAAGAGTTCTAGAGGCTCTAATAAAACTAAAGGATGCTGTGTATAAATGCTTTTGTTTGTCCGTCAGGCTGTTCGTCCATAAACACGAAAAGACAAGAGTAAAAGAAGACAAGAGCATGAAGTTTGAGTTCGAAAATGATTAACATAGTTCGATTGAGTCTTGGGTCCACAGGACCAATCTTGTAAACAGTAAGAGATAGAACAAAGGTTTAAATGTAAAAAATGTTCCGTATAAACAATTTTTGTTCGAAACATTTTTTCGTACATATCTTTGTTTATCCCTGGAGAGAGCAAATTAGACTAGAACGTAAGGTCTTCAAGAAGTAGCTTAGTAGTAGCTTCAAGAAGCAGCTTTATAGCTTCAAGAAGCTAGTCTATTGATTATAATTTCATACCAAAACGTCGGATAATTGAATGGGGGCAAACAGAATTTTTTCGAAATTTCAAAAGGGCGACTAGAATATTACCATCTTATTTGACATAAATGTTTTTATTTTTTTAAACTATACGAGGAATTTATAAAACAAAACGAGATCTGGAATTCGATACTGTTTATTCAGGGTATTTCAATAATTTACTCAGTCAATTGTTTTTATTCAGTTGTTTGTCTTGACTTTTTTTTAACAAATAAATAATACAGACCGAATCGCTTCGAAAATTTTTTTTTAATCATATAAATTTGGTCAAAATTAACTAAAAATGTTCTAAGACATTTTTCTCAAAATTCTCCAATAAAAAATTTGTAAATTTTGAAAAAACGCGATTTTTCGATTTTCAACCCTCAAAAAGTGTATTAAAATCAGATTTTTAATATGTATACAATTTTTATTTGTAGTGTAAAGCTTACTCAACAACATCTCGCAAAAATTTTTGGCCAAATAGCATTTTAAGGGCTTGATTGTTAATTGTTCAAAAAATTTAAAAAAAAACGATTTGTTGTCCTATACTAGGTAGAAATATGTGATTTTCACCAATCGATTCGAAATAAAGTCAAATTAACAGAAAAGTTCGAAAAATTGCATTTTCCAGATGGAACCCTCGAAAAAACGGCGATAAACTTGTGATTCCCTACTAAATTTTATTCATGACACATAGGTAAGCATTGCCAAATCGACCGATTTCAAGGTGTAACGTACGTAGTTAGAGCTTAGTCTCAATCTTTTAAAGACATCCAATAAATTACTGTAAGAAATAAAGCCGGAAAAAGGTCAAAAGATCGTATGAGTGTGAAGAACAGTCATATTGATTAGGAAGTGTGCTTTTACTATGCGTTTCTACCATTAGAAGTTCGCCGAAGCTTATTATGCTGAAAATCATGAATTTGAGAAATCAATTATTGGATCTTAGAACTCACTGTTTTTGAGAATAAAACGATTGAAAACAGAACCAAACTTAGATAAAAATTTGATATTGTTGAAATTATTGTGTTATTTCGATCAAATATTTGACTTGAAACTTATTGTATCTCATATTTTGTTGTATCTCTTTTCCCCCCACCTCACCGTTTTTGAGATATAAGAATTATAAAAAAAAATTCGTATTTTTAGGGTAAAATTTTGTCATCAACAAATTTTACGATTTTCTAATAATTGTGATTGGACTATTCTAACAACTTTTTGTGTCTTGTGATTTTTCAACTTACGATAATCGTCAATTATATATAACGCTTATATCTCAAACGGTGAGATGAAAGGAAAAGAGTCAAAAGACAAAAATTGTTTTAAATCATCCCTAATATAAGGTACAACACAATAATCGTTAACTTCGGCAATATGAAATTTTCATCAAAATTAGGTTTTGCTTTTTTTTTCAATCACACTTGTATCTCAAAAACGGTGAGTTTTAGAAAAATCCCATTATATAAAAAATTGCTTAGAATAATCTAAAATATAAGATCCAATAACTGTTTTTTCAAATTTCACTATTTTTCATCAGAATTAGTTTGGGCGAACTTCTAAGCGTGGCGTGCGTGTGCATAGTAAAAGCACAATTTTAAATCGGTATGATTTTGTTCTACACACTCATACGAACGTTTTAAGCCAGATCCCGTAAAAAGTTATATCGTTCCATAGATATATATCTAATAAAATTATTTATTAAATATATTCGAACTTATAAATGAACGAAAATGAAATATGTATTGAGACGTCATTCGAACTGACAATAAAACAGATTTGCCACAAATATTTAGTGCAAAACAAATAACATAAAATTTTTCTATTTAGAATACTATGTGTATTTTGTTTTTATTGTTTTTTTTTTTTTTTACAAAAACGTGTAGGTTTAGTAAAGAGGAAATATGTCAAAAAATAAAGCATAAGAAAGCAGCAGGGAAACGTCAAGCATATAATAAGTTTTAGCGTCGGTGGCGTCGCGACATAGCAGCTGGCAGGCGTCGTTGTCGTTTGTAAGGAATGTCAAATGATATGTTATATTTCACATATGTGTGTATATTTGTATGCTGTATTAAAATGTATAATGTGATTCATTTAGTTATAAATTATCGATTGTTAGGCGTTATTGACATAAGTGCACTGAAAAAAAAATTAAAATAATGACACCCTCATTCTGAAGTTGGCCTTTTCATATTGAAAAAAAGTAAAAATACTTTCAAACAATAAGGTATTCTTCTATATTTGAAAAATTACTTCAAAATGTTGATTTTTTTAATAAAAAGCCATCAAAAATTTATTTCGGAAAAATTCATACGCTTTCTTGCCAAAAATTTAAATTAAATTTTAAACCTTTTTTAAACTGTCAAAAACGAGTTCATCCAATTTGGTAACGTAATATCGGTATCATTATACGATATAACACATACAAGTTTGACAGATATAGACAACTAATTATAATAAATATAAATATTTATTATCTATGGGTATACTAACTGATGGTCTATGGTTCATACTGATCACACATCAGGGCTTGCCCTCGTTTTAGGTCACGTGATATGCAGTTTAAAAATTACGATATTTAATTTTAATATTATAAAAGAAAAATCTGCTTTTATGACTCGAAATCAGAATATTTAAGTATATTTTTACATAAATTTTAACTTTTTTCAAATTTCATAATTAATTTTCACTACCGAAAGTAACCTGTTGCCTAACGATTGGAACAAATACAGTTAAATATTTGCATTTACAATAAAATGGGATTGAATTTAAAATATGAAATATATTCTTTGATACAAAATCACTAAAGTAAAATAAACAAAATCATTACTCCTATAAAAGAAATTGATTTTAGTTTAAAGTCATGCATTTCATTGATGGAAAATAAGATTGTACTTAGTTGGAATTTATAATCATGTTAATAAAGCAAACTGATGAATTAAAAGAAAATTTCTTTGCGTTTGCTTTAAATAGAGGAGATCCACTTGAACACACATTTCACTTTAGTCTTTGATTTTAAAGTTGAAATTACTAAGCGAAGCTGGTGGAAAACTTATATACTTAGGTAATGTAAAATATGGTTGGGTTGCGAATATTATTTTTATAATTGACATTTAAAGTTTTTCTTTGGCAACCTATTGGTATAAACCGAAATTCTAATGTTAAGATAAGGCTTTGGATGATAGTATTACAAGGGCTTGTTGAGCCTAAGTGGGCGAGCGGTCTAAGGCGCTAGTCTTCTGATCGTTTGTCTACTTAGAAATAGGTTGCGGGTTCGAATCCAGGCAGCGGCAGTGTGAACAATATATAATTAATGGGGGCGGTAGAATTGATCACATTGTCGTCGTTTGGATAAGTACGTAGTAACCGACTCCACCCACATCCAAAATGTAATTGTAAAATATGTTTGTAAATGAATAAATAAAGATTAACAAATAATGATGTGGATGGCCTCTGTTATAGGCGTATATGTCAAAGAAACGGAGGTTAAACCTCATTATTATTACAAGGGCTTATAGACGACGAGTTCCTTGATCCATTTCATAACAATTTCACATTACATATTAACTGATTGAATAATCCTGTAAACATGTTTTGTGGTATAGTACAGCTATAGAGTTTTCAGTTAATGGCTTGCTTTAAATATATGTACATTATATATGTAATGTTAAATTATACAATAACAACATTTTAATGTGAATATTTTATGAGTACTTTCATACCTGTATTATATTATATTATAGTTATACGATAGATGTTGACAAATTTCAACTGTTTTGTTTGTGATGTGGTTGGTATACGACGAGTATGGTCTCAACTGTTTTCGAATCTTTCACGTTAACGCGTTGTTTGTACAAATTAGATATATTTTTGTTTTTAAGCATAAATTATGTATATATATGTTACAAGAAAAGTTGCTTCTACAGTAAGAGTTGACTCTTCCTAGGTAAAGTCGAACTGTTACTGGTATTTTCAGTAAAAGTTTATTAAGGTGATTTTGACAGTATTGTAAAAAACTTTTGGTTTATTACAAATAAACCAAATGCATGCTTTGTAGTCAAACAATGAGTTATTTTTGGCTTTACAATACCACATAACTATACACAAATATATAATATATTGTGTGCAAGTTGTACTTATAAATTTAATAACATAGATATCGCTCTTCAGTCATCAAAAATCTATCTTTAGTCGTTTCTGTTCATCAAATGATTGATTTTCAATGAACTCATAGTTAAATTAAAATTTTGTTGTTATATCATCGACAACCTTATATTTTTTTGGTATTATTATAAACTACAAAATTGTCTAAATAATTTAGATAATTTTATCACACTCTTTAGATTTTTTGATATATAGAAATATCCAATTGAATATGATTCATCAATTTTTTCAACCAACTTTGATCGATAATATAATAATAAAAAGCCCGATGACCTACGTTTTTTTGTGATTTTTGTTAATCAAAAAATGTATTTATAAAGTTTTATTGAAATCTCTAGTATTATTCAATCCTTGCATATCTCCTTAAAACAGAAAAGTGTGCAATTCGATCAACCGGTGCTAGTGAGAGTTAACTATAGCTCGGCAAAGTATATCTACCTATACTCTTAGTGATTTGAGATAATAAAAGTTGACTTTTTACAAGGAAACGGTTTACCAGCTAATAAAAACACAAGTCTTACGTAAAGTCTCACAAACGCGCAAAGTTAGCGCAAGTCTCACGTTAACATAATTTGGAGTAGGTACCTACATGATTAGCGGAAACTGGTGTTTTACTTGCCTAGAAAGAGTCAACTCTTACTAACAATCAACTTTTCCTGTAACATATATGCAAAAGTATTTTAATCTGGAATTATTGCTTATATACAGGATGACTACTTAAGTTATCTACATATGGAAAACTTTTTTATAATAAGGTTTACGAAAAAAAGTTGTTCTTTAAAAAAATCTCTCGAAATCTTCCAAAATATTTACATTCATCTATTCACTTTTGACATCGAATCTACAGGGTGTCACAAATTGAGAAAGGGCAATAAGAATGTTAATCGTCGTTTAGAAATTTAGACCATTTTGAATAGATAATAAGGGAAACGATTCCATAAATCACTCCCGAGATATGTAGAAGTGTATTTAAAGAATTTTATGTAAGTATTACATGTATGGAACACGACGTTGGATACGTTCAGGCAAAAACGAACTGAAGGTAATTGTTTAGGATTAAATTGTTAACGGTGAGAGTGTTTTGTCCACTTTTAATTAATTTTAAATTAAATTTTGCAAATTCAATTTATAAAACACGTTATCTGTTATCCTAATTAACCAGTCATCGCGTACTTAAAATGTTTATTTGCTAATTTAAAACATTTATAACAAAATAATTAATACACAACATTTATTTTTCAGACATTATGTTACTATTATATTGTTAATGGAAGTATAAACAATTTATTTGTCTCAACGAATCCACCTTCGTGTTCTATAAATGTAATTGTTATTTTATAAAGTTGCTTAAATCCATTTCTACATACCTCGAGAGTGATTTCTTGAACCATTTCCTTTATTATCTGTTGAAAATGGTCTACATTTCCAACATATCGAACTTCTTCAATTTGTGCACCCTGTACATTCGATGTCAAGAGTGAATAGCTGAATGTAAATATTTTCGAAAGCAGAGATTTTTATAAAGACTAACTTTTTTTCGGAAACCATATAATAAAAGTGTTTTTCAAATGTAGCAAACTTAAGGTAGACACCCAATATTCATTTTCATTTTTAAAAAAATATATGAAGAACAGTGACTTTCCAGGATACGAAAGGTTCAAGTTACAATTGAATTTCAAGCCCTGTGATTACATCCTTTACTCAATCGATTTGAAATTTGGATATCTTATAGATATTCATATTCTACCCGCCTTGGGTACTTTAATTTTTCAAAAATACTGTTAATTTTCCCAATTATAATTTTTCACAGGTACAGTGGCATTAGAAAAGTTTCTATTGTCCCGGGGCACATAAAAATATTCTCCCATTAAAATGGGGAAAACAAATTTTGCAATCTCAAAAAAAAAAAAAAAAATTTTGCAATCCTTCGCTCCAGTGCTGGATTTACACTAGGGTCAGTCGGGGCTAGCGCCCAGGGCGGCAAATTTTCTAGGGCGGCAAAATTTGTAAAGTGAGAAAACATTTTCTATACAATATATAAATAACTAATTCTTTTAAATAAACATTGTTTGAAATATAAAATTTGATATTTTTTTTCTGGAATTGATAAATATAGTTTTTTTTTTGAAGAATTAAAAAAATTTTTTTTCTCATGTTTATTGAGAACTCTGGACATAAAGCTGAAGATTTGCTAGTTGCTGTATTATCTGTTCTTGAGTTTATTGATCTTGATCTCTCAGATTGTCAAAGTCAGTCATATGATAACGCGAATAATGTATCAGGGATTTATTCGGGCTTACAGGCAAGAATTCATGAAATTATATCTTGCAGGACATGCTCCTTGTGCTGCTCATTCTATGAATTTAGTTGGAGTTCACGCAGTAGAATGCGCCCCAGAGGCTGCTTCATTCTTTCATACAGTACAAACTTTATACAACTTTTTTACTGCATTGACGCATCGCTGGGAAGTCTTACAGTTTCATACTGAAAAAAGAATTGCGTTAAAATCTTTATCTGCAACCAGATAGTCAGCTCGTTATGAAGCGGTTCTTTTTTCTGCAATTAATTAGTTATTCTAATTCTTAAAAAATAAGATATCAAAACTATTAAAATAAAATTTCAGCCATAGGGCGGCATTTTCTTCAGTGCCCCAGTGCGGCAGAAATTTAAATCCGGCCCTGCTTCGCTCTATCGATTTGAAATTTGGATATGTTATAGGTATTCATATTCTAAATGCCCTGGGTACTTTTTTTTTATCGAAAATCTGGTTTATTTTCCCAATTTTCATTTTTCACACCCAGATATAAAATATGAAATGTTTGAACATTAAAAGTTTAATGAAAATATTTGAATAAATTTTTTGTTTATTTTTTAATAAAATATCTATTATTAAAATACAATTAAAAATATTATTGCTGAAAAGTTTCCAAAATTTTTTTATGAATATTAAATAAAAAAAGAAATATTTGTACATTTTTTTATAAATTAGTTTTTTATTTTATTAATATTATTAATATTAATAATAAAAAGTTGATAAATAATTTATTGTTTAAATTTGAATAAAATTTAATGAAAGCTGTTTTTATTATGTATTATTTTTAAAGTTTATGAATTTTATTATTGACTAAAATGTGGTTGATATGTAATAATTGGAGTTTGGAATTTTATTTGATAAAATGTCAGGGAATCACACCGGATTCTTTAACTTGTTTAATAACTATTTAGGTCCGGTTGAAATGTTGGACCATTAATATTATCACCTATTTAGTAACATCCTTAAAGATATTAATTGTCTGCTTAAATTTTATTGTAAGTATTTATACGATTAATAACTATAATTTATTTCTCTTATTTTTCACTATAATTTAAAATTTTTTGGTGAGACTTTTTGCGAGATTGGTTAATAATGGAGCTTCTTATAACATAACGTCTAGAAAATATTCCAAGGATTTTCTCACACATTTTCTTTATACATCTTTATTTTCTCGATGTTTGAGGGATTTTAGTATTATAAAAATAATTTGTCAGCCATTTCGAAAAAATTTTAATGTTGTATGTGAATGTTATACGGATTATGTATGTCAAGTTAGCAAAGCAACTTTTCTCGATTAAATTTGAAATAGGCCAATAATTAGCCGCTATTTAACCGTTTATTAACCATGGAAATTTTTTTTCCGCTCTTTCCATAACAGTCAAAAGTGATGCTTTGCTAACTTTGCAGTTAACTTAGCAAATCAACTTTTACCGCTTAAATTCAAAATAGGGTAATATACGCTATTTAACCGTTATAGACCAAGGCCCAGTGACCAATTTTAGGTGGTCATTTCAAAAGTTACGAAACTTTTCATGGTAAAACCTCAATACCTACAGATACTGAAAAGCCACTTCTGGCAGCCCTGTGTGGCCGGGGTGGACTACCCTAAAGTTTTAAGGAGGGTAAGAAATAAGAGTTATTATACCATGCATATATGTAATACGCAAGGTATACTAAATTTAGTCCCAAGTTTGTAACGCTTAAATAAATATTGATGCTATGAACAAAATTTTGGTATAGGTGTTCATAAAATCACCTAATTAGTCCATTTTCGGTTGTCTGTCCGTCTGTCTATCAAAAACGAAAAAAGCTATCAAGCTGAAATTTTACAGAGTACTCAGGACGTAAAAAGTGAGGTCGAGTTCGTAGATGAGCAACATAGGTCAATTGGGTCTTGGTCCGTAGGACCCATCTTGTTAACCGTTAGAGATAGAACAAAAGTTTAAATGTAAAAAATATTCCTTATCAAAAAATTACTTTTTGTTTGAAACATTTTTTCGTAAACATCACTGTTTACCCGGGAGGGTGCAAATTAGGCATAAATTGTTTAGCATTGTATATATGGGGATATAAGTTATGTATGTGTGACATGTATTTATGTGTAATGTGACAGAGTAACCAACACTGTCTATGCATGGTATTTCAACAATTAACTCAGTCAATTGTTTGTTTTCACTTGTTTTTGTTAAAGTATAAGGCATAAAATTTTAGGAAATTACTTTCGACAGTATTTTTACTTCATAGAATTTTTGCCATAGCATTTACATCCCTCCTTATAGTTGACAGAACGCTATGAATATTTATAAAAAAAAAACCCAATTTTGTCATTTCATCAGTCTTGAAATTTTAACAGAATAAATAAAATAAATTAATAGTTCATAATATTTAATGCCAGAACGAAATTCCATCACCAACAGTCTGCCAAAGCGATAAACGTGTCCGTGCTAGTGCGAGCAATGCATTTGGAAGTCTGTGAGTTAGAGTGAAGCGCTTATTGGGCATTGTTGCATACGATTCAACATCTCAGTAGTCGTTTACGAACGTTTACGAATGTTTTACTATGAAAAATTTTGTGACTTTTGAAATGACCACCTAAAGTTCGTCACTGGCTCTTCCTCTATAAAGTAACTGGAACAAATAGGTTAAATTAATTAAAAAAGATCTTAATTTTGCTTGTATATGTGAAATAGAGAAATTGATTTTATTGGAAGCAGATTTCTGTACCTAATTTTCTAAGAGTGGCTTTTGCATGAATAAATAAATTCCCACCAAAATTCATGATTTAACAATCAGAAATTTTAAAGGTGATCCGTACTTACTCAGTCCCATTAAAGACATGTCTTTTAAATAAAATAAATAGTTGATGGCTATACCTTTAATCGAACCGACTTAGCAAAGATTTTCTGGTTGTTTAGTCCATCCTTTGAGTCTGTAGTGTCGGTCAACCTGTGATCCACAGAGAGGTCAAGTCGCTAAACTGAACTTTTACTACTTTTTCAAAATTAAAGGTTCGAATAACAACCATTATTATAAAAATTAAGACTTTTGCAGAAAACACTTGAAAATTCAATTCATGCATGTAACAGCACTAGTGTTTTCACGGCCTAAAATATTTCTCGACAGAAAATAACTGCATAGCTATTTGCGTCGCCATGAGTCCTCTGCAGTAACACATATGTAAATATAAATCCAAAATTTAACGAAAAATGATTTAAATGAATAAATAAACAAATTGAAAATCTGTGTCTATTTGTACAGAAAATTTCTAAGAAAATTAATGTTTTTAGTTTGTGGTTTTTTTTGTATTTACATAACTCACATACACACACATATAATAAATATTTATGTGACTGTGAATATCAATTATATTTATTGATAATCTCTCATATATTCACATCATCATAGTGAATTGAATTGAAACGCGAATTGTTTGTGCGACCATCTGGCGCTACACCAGTGGTCATTTGATGGCCACATACACACATATTTGTACATACATGTATATGGTATATGCTTGCATATTATAAACACAACACATATGTAAAATATGTATGTTTATGTAAAGAAAATACTTTCAGATGTGTTGTGTATGTGCATACCTTTGTGCTATCAAACAATATTACATCTGCATTCTAAATCAGTAATCACCAACAGTTTGGAAATATATATTGGACCTTAGGCCAGAGCCTAAGGGATAAACTTTAACCATTTGTCTGCTTAGACTAAGGTTGTGGGCTCGAATCCATGCGGATTCGTCCAGGGCGGAAGTGTGAGCAATTATAATTAATGGGGCGGTAAAATTGTTCAAATTGTCGTCGCTTGGATAAGAACGAAGTAACCGACTCCACCCACACCATAAATGTAATTGCATATATGAATGTAGTTTAATAAATAAAGATTAACGAAGAATGGTGTAGGTGACCTCATATTCGCGGAAACAAAACACTAAAAGCAGGCAAAGTTTCAAAACTTTGAGTCAGTAAGACGAATTTGAAATGCTCTGCACACGGGGTCTTTGGGGTCCTTGAACACGAATATAGCGCCAAAATTGGTATCCAAGGTATCTGAGGTCCAGGGTGAACGGTATCTCCGTCGTCTCTTGGAGATTTCGAGAAATTCGTTATTTAATCAATACAAAATCGTTACTTTTAGGTTTTTGGGATCGCTGAACACGAATATCGCAACAGAATTGATCTCCAAGGTACCTGGTGCCCATATTTAATGGTCTCCTCATCCCTGTGAATTAATGTTATTATTACGTGAAAAATAAAATGTAATAACACAAATTTATGGGGCAAACGAGTACATCGTTTACCCTAGGCATCAAGTACAATGGAGGCCAATTCTGTCGATATATTCGTGTTCAGCGATCCCAAAAGCCCTCGAGTAACAAGTTTGGAATTATTTTCATCACTATTAACCGAATTGTGAATTTAGTATTTACTGGCATTATAAAATACATATTAAGTATTTATACAAATTGCAAATTTTGAATTTCTTATAAATTAATTTAGGTCACAAAATTTTCTGACGCTCTAATGAATCGAATGCAGAAAACCGCATTCAAATTCGTCTTACTGTTCAAATTTTCGAACTTCAGTGCTTTTATTCTGCGACTAACAGAGGGAGCTAACATATTAACATATTAATCAGCACCTCGCAATTTATTAGGGTTCCCATTTGTGATTAGAACGTGAACGCATAATGATGCAAATTTCCTTGATTCTTTTGTTTTCTATTTGAAGGATTGATTTATGGTAATTTGGTAATAAACAAAAATTAAGTAGGTATTAACTTTGACTCGAGCATCGAATTTATGAAAATCGGGTTTCTCGACATTTTATTTTTTTCCGTTTATGTTAACAATTTAATTTCAGGGCAATACGTGAAAAAAATTAATAGGTTTTCTGGCATTTTATTCACGTATTATATTGTTTATAGTATAACGTATACGACAGACAAAAGATAATCGTCGAAAATTACTCGATTTCCATAAAGTCGACACTCGAATCCATGTTCAAAAATTGGCCTACTGTAAAACAGTACATATGCAATATTTTAAGTAACTCATTGTACAGTGTATATTGTATGAGAAACAGTTGAATGATGCAGTATAGATAAAAATTTTACCTTATTTCAGTACAAACTTATAAACTCTTACCGCGCAAATAATCCTACACTTGTTGACAATATTGTAACCAGACAATAGTCCTAACTACAAAAAAAGTTTACGACACACAACTTTTTTTAAACTTTTTGTGCATGCAATCAATAATAAGGAATATTTTTATAGGAATATAAGAAGGATATTTGCTTTCATTAAAACTCTTTCCCTATGATATCCCTTTCATCAAGGTCAGCATATAACTTTTTGGGATATTATCTGGTTATAAGACCCTTAAGATGTTTGTAATTAAATAATGTATTATTTTTAACTTTACAATACCACGCAACTACAAAAGCATACAATGTATTGTGTACAAGTACAGTTTATAATTTTGATAATATAAATATCTCTCTTAAATCACCAGTTTTCTAGCTATAGTCGATTCTGTACAACAATAAAATTTATTAACTTTGCGTTATTATATCTCAATAATGAAACTTTTAACACAAATACATCAATTTTTGAAAGGAGATATGAAAGGAATGCATAATACTAGGGATTTCAATAAAACTTTATAATTACATTTTTTGATTAACAAAGTTTCCAAAAATCACAAAAAATTCCTAGGTCACGGGGTTTTTTATTATTATATTATCGTTCAAATTTGGCTGAAAAATGAATCATATTTTACCCTTTCAATTGGATATTTCTATATCACAAAATCTAGAGAGTGTGATAAAAAACTATCTAAAATATTTAGACAATCTTGTAGTTTATAATAGTGCCATAAAAATATAAGGCTGCCTATAAATTTTAATTTAATCGAAGATCCTTCATTTTATGAACAGAGGCGACTATAGTTAGAGTATTGATGATTGATGAGCGATATCTATATTATCAAATTTATAAGCATCACTTGTACACAATATATTATATACTTTTGTAGTTGCGTGGTATTTAAAGCCAAAAATAACTCATTACTTCACTACAAAACATGTATTTGATTTATATACATGTACCGTTCAATAAACCAAAACTTTTTTTACAATTCTGTAGGTTTACAACGACCTTAAATCTAGTTTTTATACCATGTATATATGAAAAATACATAGTATATTAAGCTAAGTCCCAAGTTTGTAATGCTTAAAAATATTGATGCTACGAACAAAATTTTGGTATAGATGTTCATAGAATTACCTAATTAGTCCATTTCCAGTTGTCTGTAAGCACGATAACTCAAAAACTTAAAGAGATATATAGCTGAAATTTTTATAGCGTGCTACGGACATAAAAAGTGAGATCGAGTTCGTAAATGAGCAACATATGTCAATTGGGTCTTGGGTCCGTAGGACCCATCTTGTAAACCGTTAGAGATAGATCAAAAGTGTAAATGCAAAAAAAGTTCCTTATAAAAAAATAAACAACTTTTGATCAAAACATTTTTTTTGTAAACATCACTGTTTATCCACGAGAGCGCTAATTAGATGTGCGTGTGACTATTTAAGAGTGAATATCTTTCTTTATTTACGTGAAGTCAAAAAACAAACAATAGCTTCTATACATAGTATTTCAACAGTTAACTCAGTCAATTGTTTGTTTTCACTTGTTTTTTCTAGAATTGAAAAACTTGCTAAAAGCACAACCTCTCCTATGCTCTTCATATTTATCTGAACTTTAATTAAATTTATTTCGAGACAATGGCGGTCAATCGACTTCAAATTTTTATGCTAATTGTATTTTAATATCTTTAATAAGGTTCTACAAAAAATAGAATTTTCTAACACTATTCCTATGGCGAGACTACAACCTTAAGTCTTGACTTAAGAGATTCTGCAATAGTTGATCAAAGGAATTTTTTTGGAGGATTTTTAGAAATAGCTATTGTTTCAGTGACACTGATTACATTAGTCATAAGTGTTTTTAGTGTTATGTACACGGTAATAATACCGAATATAAAACGAGTAACTACTAAGCGAACAGACCGATTCAATGTTGTTGTATATATGGATAAGATTATTTATGAAGCAAGGTTTGGCGCCAGCTGCTCAGTTCATAGTCATACATACATATCTATACATACATACATACACAAATACATATAAAAACGTATTTCTTATTACTTGAATCTTGGCGCGATAGATGTGATTCTTTCTAATAGGACCAACTTATATTCTAGTTTTGTTTTATTATTTTCTATTGTAATGAAATACTAGTTGATTGAGTTAAGCATTTGAGCAGTGTAACTAAAAGAAAATCGATTTTTGTGCCATTCCTAAATGACGTAGCAAGGCAATTTAAAATCAATGCAATATTTATTGGCATAGTTGTAATTAAAAGATGGATTCGCTTAGGTGGTAAAAACAATAATTGATCATACTCGGGAGAATATGCTGTTATTCTGATAATTCGGGATAATATGTTCAAAATATTGGTTCAACTTGACTTCTTAAATTCTTATCGGCTATCAAAGTAAAATCATGGATTTTACGCTTAAATTCCAATAGCCTTGCCCTATAGGTTCGCCCTATTAGCTCAGTTGGTTAAGGCGTAACCAATTTCACTCTCGGTATGCTTAGGGTAGCGGGTGGCTACCTAAAATAAACCTCCCGCCGTGGCAACAAAATTAATTTATTTATAGTTGTGATGGGCTATTAAACGTATTCCTATATAGATGTCATGCATGGTATATGTATGAAGGAGGTACACTCAACCTCTGAAATTGAGGAGCTGATGAAATTATCAGAGGAAAGGTGATAAAACACATATTTGGTATCATAATAGGCTCCAAAGCCTAAGCGTGTCCTTCGTGGACAGCCAATATAACCTTACCTAACCTAACCTCCCCTAGGGGATCTAAATAACATACCAAAAAAGTTGCTTTACATCGTGTTTTGCGATTTAAGTCATTTCTTATATAAGATTTTACTAGCGTATAATCACATAGATATAAATTTTTATTCTACTACAACTTCCCATACATATTGGTTTTATTAGCTTGACCTGTATGCATACAATACAGGTCAAGCTAATAAAAGCTTGTTAAAAAAAGCATGATTTGAGTTAGGACGGTAATGTATGAAATTAAATAAATCAACTGATACTTAACTAATTCACCATATCTCAATATAATGCGTTTAGTTCACATTTATATACTTAAGATAAATATTTTTGCATGTAATCTTTTAACTTTTCTAGCTTTTTTTTCAACAATGTTATTATACAGTGATACACATACACGGAGAGAAATTTTCCGATTTCTATGAAAACATTCCTATGTTGACTAAAGAATAATTCACAAGAATAGTTTTGTGTTAGTAAACTGAAAATTACAGTATTAATCGGGAATTTTTCACATATTAAATATATAAATTAATACCCTATATATATACATATATATATATATATATATATATATATATATATATATATATATATATATATATATATATATATATATATATATATATATATATATATATATATATATATATATATATATATATATATCAAAGTATAATTAGTTTAGTCCCAAGTTTGTAACGCTTAAAAATATTGATGCTACGAACAAAATTTCGGTATAGGTGTTCATAAAATCACCTAATTAGTCCATTTTTGGTTATCCGCCCGCTCGCCCGTCTGTTTGTCCGTGGACACGATAACTAAAAAACGAAAGGAGAAATCAAGCTGACATTTTTATAGCGTGTTCAGGCGTAAAAAGTGAATTTGCGTCCGTAAATGAGCAACATAGGTCTGGTGAACCTTGGGTCCGTAGGATCCATATTGTAAATCGTTAGAGACCGTTTGTCTGAAACATTTTTTTGTAAACATCACTGTTTACTCGTGGGGGTGCGTATTAAGACACAACTTTGGTGTCCATTATCTCCAAAACTTTTACAGGTCACTTAAGCTAGGTGAGCCATTTCATCTGGGTTCAATGAAATTTATTCGGGTAATTTTTGGCTAATAACCAAAATTTGTTAGCTAACGGTGTTTCCGAGATACGTGTGGCAATTTTAATTCTTAAGCTATCTTGCCACTTCAATATCTCGAAAACTATATATCGTAGAATAAAATAGGTACGTGAATTTTTTGCTAGGCAAGTCCTAAAAAATGAGTCATTAGTGCTTTCGAAGCTGAGATACAATTTTCACTTTCCAGATCCTCCATTACAAAAAACAACAATACGAAAACTAAGGTTCTCAGAGAAAATCTAAATATATTTTCAAAATTTTCTCTGAAGTCGGGGGGAATATTGACCTAAGCCTTCAAGGTTTTTTTCTATAACTGCATTTTTTGGCCTAAAAATTTAATATTACAATTTTCCAGAAATGGTTGATTTTTTCACCGTGGCGATATTATTTTTAGACTCAACCTCCTTATTGAAAATAAAAATTAAAAAACGATAAAAATAGCGCATTATAGGCCATATCTGGGCTCCAAGGTCATGGACATGACCTACCGTTGGCGAAAATTGGTGCATATGTACTCTAGCTACAACCCTAGAAAAGTACTTTCAGCAAGTTCTGTACGACTGACTGAGTATAGGAATATTTTATCATACAACATAGGAATATAGTAAAACTTTCCGATGTTAAAGTTGGAAAACTCGAATGTGAAATAAGGATAGTTTCCATTATTTTCACTACGTGTGGTTATGGTATTTATTGTGTTTTTGTTTTATTTTCGATTTCGATTATATTGTTTGTGTCTATTTGAAAATATACTCACAAACGCAAATATATTATTTATTTATTCAAACAAAATATATAAGTTCACATAAAATAAGACAGTATTTTGTGTTTATGACATTAAAATAATGTATGTAAATATGTGTTTTAGAATATAACTTATTTATTTTAAGTTGTTTGATGTCATGGGTATAAGGAGAATAAAAAATTATGGTGAACATCAGGCTTGACCATTTGATTTTTATCCCACGAATGGGGGATGTATTCGTTGTGTGCGTAGTCATGATAGGGACAATAAAATTGATGCTAGCGCTTCCAGTAAAAAATTTTGGCATTAAAGGAGGCTGTTATGACTAATTTGCAATTCTTTACATGTTAATGTTATAGTAAATGTCAAATTAAAATTATTGAAAAACAATAATTAATTAAACTTAATGCATGAAATATTGTGAAAATAAGAAATCAAATTGCACAAATATTATTGAAATGTTAATTACCATAATTATTTATTTAAATTTGTGAGACATTTTCAATGTAAGTGATAAATGCAATCCATACAATTATATATGCATCCATACAATTCTATAGTTAAAGTAGTGTATCGTTACCATGGAAACGCCTTCAAAAAAAATCACGCACGGTGCGAATACATATACAGTGTGCGATTTAGAAAAGGCTCTAAAACAAAATCCCATCAACTTTTTAAAATTATTTTTGTTTGCGAAAAATTATTTCAAACAAAAGTAGTTTATTTTTTTATAACCAATATTTTTTTCTTTAAATGTTGTTTTATCTCTAACAGCTTACAAGTTGAGTCCTATGAACCCAATACCCAATTGACCTATGTTGCTCATTTACAAATTGGACCCCACTTTTTACGTTCTAGCCAATATATAAAAATTTAAGCTTGAAATTTCTTTTCGTTTTTGAGTTATCATGCTTACGGACAGATAGACGGAAAGACGGACAACCGGAAATGGACTAATTAGGTTCGGGGGATAAAAATGTTCACGATTTAAATAAAAAATGTAGACCCTAACCAGTTCAGTTTATTAGTTCAGTAAATTTGGACAAAATTTTGGGGTCTATTTTCGCCAAAACTATAAAAGATAGGAAGTTGGAAATTTGCAGGTAGCTTTAATTAGTGGTCTTGTGAAAAATTCTCGAAAAACGTTTAGTAAAATTTTAGAAAACTAAACTTTCAAAAACTAAAACAAATGGCGGTCGAAAAGCCATCATAATTGTGTTGATTTTTAAAATTTTTCTGACATTAATCACTGATATTCACCACTTTCTATACAGGGTATTTTAACAATTTACTCAGTCAATTGTTTGTTTTTACTTCTTTTTCAACGGTTTCTGTCTCTGTAAAAATTATGATTGCATCCGACTTTTATCAAATATGGAGTTAATAGCATTACTTCCTTAGTATTGCCCGTGAGAGGCTGTTCTTAAAAGTGGTGTAATATAGCTACACAGAGTGTTCAAAAAGGTCAAGAAGTTCCTGAATTTTAGGAAATAAGGACTGAAGAAAACGACCAAGATAAAGGTTGTAGCCTGTGCCCGTACAATATAATTTGATTTTTAGTTTGAAGGTAATTTCAAGGTCAA
Source organism: Chrysoperla carnea (assembly GCF_905475395.1). Taxonomy (NCBI): domain Eukaryota; kingdom Metazoa; phylum Arthropoda; class Insecta; order Neuroptera; family Chrysopidae; genus Chrysoperla; species Chrysoperla carnea. Next base: position 61,797,679 of record NC_058341.1, on the reverse strand, counting down.
GGTAACTTTTTAAAATGATTATTATTTATTCAGTTCTTGATTATTTTCTTTATTTCTTTTTGTATTTCAATGCAAAGCTATGAAAACCATCCAGCAATTTTATTTTCATACTTTTATAGTGAATTAAGTCATTTAATCATAAAATCATAAAAAAATCGACTTGACCTTGAAGTGATTTTAGTGGGTTTGTAAGGTTAAGGTCCAATCCAAGGCCACCATAAGATAGCACGAGTGAAATCCTACAACTTTTGACTAGGCCATTTTTCAGTAATCATTTTCAAAAATTTATGAGAAAGGGGAGGGTCTTTAACTTTTTGAACACCCTCTATGTACGACCGTATGAGTATTATATCAGTATGACAATATTATAACATCTGTTTTATAGATATCATATAAAACATACACTCGTAGCTAGCAGGATTATTATTAATTACAATAAACACATCCTTTTAGAACGGTGCGATCATGTAGAAGATTGCTCACCTAGACAGGAAATAAACTTTACAATAGTAGGAAAGAGCACTCAAATATCGAATTATTGTATACGATCGGAAGATCATATATCTCAATAAATTCATCTGTGACATCTATTGTCTAATTTACGTATTAAAAGTTAAGCTTGCTAGCATCAAAATTGGCGAAACCTCCAATCAGTGTACTTTTTGTATATTTTTGGAACTATATTCCTTATCGTACGTTATGATTTGTTTGCTGCTTGGGATGTAAAACCAAAAAATTTGTAACAATAGGGAATATTCATGTATTTTTTTTATATTTTTAATTCATTGTTTACACCGTTATAACAAAGTAAAAATTTTGTAAAAGTATTGTTACAAATTTTTTGGTTATATATATATATATATATATATATATATATATATATATATATATATATATATATATATATATATATATATATATATATATATATATAATTAATTAATACCATACAGTGTGTCAACGAATTTGACAAGCCAGTACTATGATGTCACGTCCGTATAAAAATTTGAATTTCGTTTTAGAAATTTTTAAATGTCCTCACTGAATTTGTACTTTTATTAATTAATTTTAAGTAATTAAAAAGTAATGAATTACTAAAATAATGGTTTAGTTGAAATGTCCAGTCATTAAAGTTACGGAAGAAAAATATTTGAACCAAATTTAAAAATCATGAATATTCTCTATTTAAGTCGACCCCAAAATCCGACGATGTTACCTAGGAAACTAAAACTATTTTAATCGATTTAGCTTGCCATGAATTTTGCGAATTTACTAAAATTTTTTCTGTCAATATACAATTTTTTATCAAAAATTTACTTGTATTATATGTATTTTTCATTAAAAAAAATGAAATTTGAGTTATCAGAACATAATAAAGATAATTTAAAATACTTTTTAGTATAAAGAAATTTTATGTAGTAATATTACATATTTTGATCAAAAAAATTGTGGGTAATGTACATACATATTGCGCTGACTGCTAACTCAGACAATTTTCAGAATTACCAATGCACAGATATGCAAACATATACGCACAGAAATGCATTAAGTATCGAGAGAGAAAAAAAAACTAATTACACTATACCTGCAAGGTAGCGTACCACAAAACTAATAATTATAATTACTTATACAATTGTTTGTATTTTCAAATAATTTTTATCTTGTTGTAATTTTACCTTTTTTTTTTATTAGCATTGTGTTTTTTTTTTATAGCAAATCGACTACAAGCCGCTTACAACATTGAACATGTGCATAAACAATCATTCAAACCAGCAAGAAAATCAAAGCAAATCTGAGTAAAAAAGTAAGCGCTATATTTATATTGTACGGAGATACGATAAGAACATAGTTTCTACCACGTGTCCCACGACACCTCTCGTTTTTTATATCAAGTTGCAGTTATGTTTCTATTCAATAATAACTGAAATTTATAATAAATTTCAATCTTGGCAATGTGGTTGTTGTTTTTGTCAACACAAAATCCTAATACCAGATACCTAACGAAGCCTTACATCGACTATCCAAAATTAGGTTTCCCCCTAATATCGGTTATCCGATATAAAGCTGCAAAGAAATCACTTTATGTATCCAAATGTTTTCAAAATTTAAAATATAATAATTTCAATGCAACACCGCCGGTATATCGAAAAAATACCCACCCAAATTACGTTTTCCAGTTCTAACATGCTGGAGAGATGAAATTTGCATTTCCATCCAACAGAATACTTCCTTAAAAAAAATTTCGGTGTGAACGCCATCCTGTGTACTGTATTGAGAGAATAGTAACATCAGCAATAGTTTTGGCAGCTACTCATTGCAATATGGGCATCAGGTCTATAGGTTGGTGATTCCCACAATGCTCTTGGTTGATAGCCCTCCCTATTCAATACTGTAATATTACTTATGTTAATATAGATACTACATGTATCTGTTTCTATATCATACCATTGTTGTAGTAAATGCCATGCATTTCTTACCGTATATAGTGTTAACTTATCCTATTAGGTATAAGTTCAAGTTACTGCAATCCTTTCTTATCAATATATATTAGTTGGAGGGCCAATCGGTCAATAAAGGTGTATGTGGAAAGCGGGGGAAGGGGGTTACGTGGGCTTTTGTCCACCTAGCTACGCCACTGGCCACGGCGTTCGAAAATAAATATGAAATGCGTAAAGAAATGTTTTCTACATATTAAATTTCCTTTCTATGTAATTACTTCACTATCTGATGGTATACATGCCATGCTAATATGATCCACCATCAGATTGTTTACATGACACTCACACCCACTCCATGTGTGGGTGTGTAGGTGGTGTATATGTATATGGGTAGTATAAGTAATATCCGTATCATATCATATCCATATGTAGTATGGGAATGTTGTTGCTAAGGTCGACCATACTTTGACTTATATGTGTTAACTTTGAGAAGTTGAAGACGAAATTATTAAAAAGATCATAAAAAAAGTGAAAACAAACAATTGACTGAGTTAACTGTTGAAATACCATGTAAAGACAGTTTTGATGACGCAATCGTTTGTTTTTTGACGTCATGTAAATAAAGAAAGATTTCCACTCTTAAATAGCCACACACACATAACTGATATTCCCATATTAATACATACTACAAAATTTTCACCTAATTAGCGCCCTCGTGGGTAAACAGTGATGTTTACAAGAAAATGTTTCAAACAAAAGTTGTTTATAAGGAACTTTTTTCACTTTAAACTTTTGATCTATCTCTAACGGTTTACAAGATGGATCCTACGGACCCAAGACCCAATTGACCTATGTTGCTCATTTACGAACTCGATCTCACTTTTTATGTCCGTAGCACGCTATAAAAATTGCTTGATATCTCTTTTCGTTTTTGAGTAATCGTGATGACAGACGGACAGAGGACAGACAGACAGACATACGGAAATGCACTAATTAGGTGATTCTATGAACACCTAAACCAAAATTTTTTTTCGTAGCATCAATATTTTTAAGCGTTTCAAACTTGGGACTAAGCTGAATATACTATGTATATTTCATATACATGGTATAAAAAGTTACTGTTAATTAACATTAGTTCTGATGGAAAAGTCATAAATTTTAAAGTAAAGTTTTCTTTTATTTTTTTTATTGCAAGGTCTACTTAGCTTCAAAACGCCATAAACTTCTAAATTAAATTTTTTTTAAATACCTGAGACTAAAATAATTAATCATTCGTTGGCAATACAAATTTTATAAACTTTTCATATTTAAGTGCTTCTAAAACTGAAAAAGAAAACTAAATTAAACGAGTCCAACAATTTACATAGCGACTTTAACAGTCTGGACCCATTAAACTCTATACCGGCTCAAATCATCCTAATAATGAGTACCGACTGTTAAAGTCGCTATGTAAACTGTTGGACTTGTTTTCTTCTTTTCAGTTTATATTTAACTTTTAAGGGTTTTTTGATTTTTTAAATAATTTTTATATTTTTCACTTTTTAGTTAGGATTTTCAAATACCTATTCAACGATACCCCACTTACCAAAGCTTTTCGACTTTCATTTTCAGCCATGTGTATGTATGTATGTTTGGTCGTTTGAGACCAAACGCGAGAGCTAATTTTAATGATTATTACGTTCATTGATTTGTCTATTTAATAGCTATTCAATGATACTCCACTTGACATCAAAATGGTGTCTGATGCTCCCCATACTGAATTTTCATTATTGCCATATCTTCAGTAGTACTCTCAAGGTTAAGACAAATTGATTGACGTCAGGATCATCAAAATCGGTCCGCGCGTGTGTTCTCTAGTGTGCCACTTAGGAATATACATTTTCACAATATGGCGTCTGGCGGTCGCCATATTGAATTTTCATTATTGCCATATCTTCAGTAGCACTTCCAAGGTTAAGTCAAATCGAGTGACATCTGAATCTTAAAAACTGGCTCACGCGTTTGGCCTCTAGTGAGCCATATAGGAACACACATATATAGCTGATAAACACATTATCACTCCTTTAAGTTGCTCAGTCGGGTAAAAAAAAGTGTTGATCGGCTATGTTAGGAACATAGCTGCCAAAGAACGTCCGTTAAAAAACTATGTAAAATTATCATTTTATTGCGTTTTTTTATTTCAGTAGACCTACGGTAATACGACGAACGTTTTGCAAAGTGGTGTCGAATTATCGAATTTGTCGGACTATAGAGTACTGGCACAGATCCCCTGTAGTCTGGAATTTGTAGAAAAAGACTTTACATGACTTTTTCATATTAATTCCTCTTCTTTTAAGTAAAAGCACGTCATAGAATTTAACTTCTCACCTTACGTATTTCAAACATAAAAATTTCTATAATTTCACAATTTTCATATTGGTAATCGAGAGTCTAAAATATCTTTATGTATACAGATTGGACCATTTTAATCAATATGGCTCAAAGCTCGTTTTGCAGTTATCCAATCAAAAAATAACTTAAACAAAAGTTGCAGAGTTTGATGAGGAATATCATGTATGGGCAACATCTTTTCGAAAATCATCAGTTTTCGAAACATAAGAATGTGTGATTATTGCATTTAAACGAAAAAGAAAACACTCTAGCTACAGAAAAATGCTTTAGCCAAAAGTTGTCAAGGAAAATAGAGGACATTCACCTGTGTCCATGACATGAAAATATAGTTTAATTCGACTTTGATTTTCAAATGAGCTTGAAAATTTACCTGGACTTAAAAGTTAACACAGGCGAATTACCTTTATTGCCCTTGGTAACTTTTGTCTAAATACTTTAATGCTGGTGTATTAACTTTTTGTTAAATGTAATATTGACACTTTTTTAAGTCGAAATTACTCGGAAAGCTAACGATGTTCGAAAAAATGTTAGTTTTTTTTTTTTTTTTGAGGATAAACTTTCTAATTTCAAGTGGTATTCTACCTCTTACCTTTTAAGATCAAAATTGACTCTTGAAACAACCCGAAGAACTAGGTCTAATATGATGTCAGAAGTTGATGTCCCACATCAAACTCTGCAAGTTTTGTTTAAGCTATTTTTTGATTAATCATAATATATTAAAATGCTCCACCCTGTATGTGCCTTTCTGGCAGAGGACTAACCTAGACAACTGTCCCCTACAATATTAGATATTATTTACCGTTTTAATTGTATCAAAATTATTAATGTGTTGACAACAACAGACATTGGTCGTAATGTTACAACATAGATATCAACACTATATGTAATATTAAATAGATATGTAACACATATGTGATATGTAATATTGTAATTTATATTATTATTTATTTATATTATTAATTAATTAATATACAGAGTGTCTCTTTTGAGTTGACATTTGTAAAAAAGTTAAAAAATAAGCTATTTGTATCTATGGATGCTTTTGTTGTGTTTTTGGCAATGTGGTAGTTTGTGTCAAATCCGGTAGTTCCGATTTTTTACATACTAATGATGTTGTTCCATTGAATAATAACACCTCGAGGACAATTTCTAACCCTAAGGGGTTAGTTTTTGATAGTACAAGACTAAAGAAGACTAAAAACTGAGACTTTTTAAAGAAGACAAAAATTTGATACAATGAGAATAGGATTATCTCTGTAGACCCAATAGTTTCCGAGATAATGCCTTTGAAACTTTAGCATTTTTTCGAACTTCGCAATTCTTTGCAATACTCTATCATTCTACATAAACTTTGAATGATAATTTCGATTTTTTTCCAGATTTACGCGGGGTTACAAAGAATCAGAGTTAAAATTCAGAGTTAAAACAATGGAAAAAATTGCGAAATCCGAAAAAATAAAATCTTTCCGTAATACTTTGAAATGCTGGATTTCGGAAATTATTGGGTCTACAGAAACAATTTTAGTCGCATAATGTAGCAAATTTAGTTGCAAACAATTGACTGAGTTAATTGTTGAAATACTATGCATTTACAGTGTTGATTACTCTTTCACATTACAAATACATACATGTCACACATACATAACTGATATTCCCATAATTTACTTACCATACAATAAACGCCTAATTTGGTAAACAAAAGTTGATTATTTTTTTATAAGGAATATTTTTTACACTTAATCGGTCAAATAGTCAATAAGTAAATCGTCATAGTCGTATAAGCCATAAACGGTTAGTTATACCAAAAAAAATTAATCTACAAAAAAGATAGGTAATTTAATTATCTTCAATAAACCTTATTACCATTTTTGGTCTAAAGTGCACAGTTATGGAGATATAGTCTAAAACGGTTTTCCTTAAAATGGAGGCACTTTCCCCGCCTATTTTTGTAAGGATTTTGTGCATTTACATTCAATACGTGATACTGAACATATTCAAATAATAAAATAACTCCTGTTATTTAATACAAAAATAAATTCTCTGTAGTGTGAAATATAGGGACTCTACAAAAAAAATACACTTTAAAAAAAATATATAAATGTATTTATTGATCTCTGTATGAAAACCTATATATTGTATAATAGGGAATATTCATGTATTTTTTTAATATTTTTAATTCATTGTTTACACCGTTCGTTATAACAAAGTAAAAAATCTAAATACTGCTTAAAAATGCTGTAATTAAGTGTAAAAAAATATTTAAAATACGTTATAATTTTGAGATATTTAAACGCAGTATGAGTACGTGATCTGTCAATTGGTGACAGTTCAATGAATAATTGACACTTTAAAAAAATTGATTTACAACACAGAATTTACACTCGTTATTATTAAGTTTTTTAATCAAAAGCCATAGAATAATAGAAATCAATGTAATACCATAAAAAAATGTAAGTAATTAATACCATACAGTATGTCAACAAACTTGACAAGCCAGTACTATGATGTCACGTCCGTTTAAAAATTTGAATTTCCCGGTTTAGAAATTTTGAATTTTTTTCACTGACTTGTACTTTTATTAATTAATTTTAAGTAATGAAAAAGTAATTAATTACTATGGTTTAGTTGAAATGTCCAGCCAATAAAGTTACGGAAAAAAAATATTTGAACCAAATTTAAATTTCATGAATATTCCCTATTCAACAATTTTAATAATTACAAATAGTTCCAATATATTCATGGTTAAACAATTAACTCAGTTAGTACAATTCGGTTGTTGGAAAAAAAATTATAATAATTTTAAAGTTAAACACAATTTTAGAAGAGCCTTTTCAAAAGAGAAACGAAAACGATCAAAGAAAAAATATGTCGTAAAAGATCGCGTAACGAACGTTATAATGTAAATTTAAAAAATAGACCTTTTTCATGAAAAACAGAAATGCTTTTTGATAATTTTTTATGAAAATATAGGTCAAGTAAAGCCTGTAACTCAAAAATTACCCATTTTTAAGAATAAAAACACTATGAAAAAAATTGTTAAAAACTCACAATATTTGAAATATTTTAAAACGATTTTTTTTTAGCTCCATCGCACACGTGATCTGTGATGTCAATCCGAAAAGCAATGACAATAAAACAGTGTCAACAGTTGTATTAATATATTACTATTATCAACTTTAAATGACGTCAAACCAACCTTCGTGTAACATCGTGTGTTTCCGGATCGTTTTCGCCCATTTGAATTATAATGATTTTCATTGTCTGTTTTCTCGATCATATGGCTTCAAAAAATCGGGGATAAAAATTAGCCCATTTATCAAGACATTTACTTTCATTTAACAAAAAGAAAAAAAAATGTGAAAAAGGTCTATTGTATATTATTCAATTAACATCATGACGATCACAACGTTTTTTTTTACAATGTTTTACGAACTTTTGTTCGGGCGTTTCGCACACGTAAAAAAATCTTTTCTCCTGTATGAGTTCGTTTATGATAGCTTAAACTGCTTTTACTGTAAAATTTTTTTTCACATACTTCGCATGAAAAAGGCTTTTCTCCTGTATGAGTTCGTTTATGATTAATTAAACTGCTTTTACTGCTAAGTTTTTTAGCACAAACGTCGCATAAAAAAGGCTTTTCTCCTGTATGAGTTCGTTTATGATAAAGAAAATGGCTATGACTGTTAAATTTTCTATCACACACATCGCATGGAAATGGCATTTCTCCTGTATGAGTTCGTTTATGTCGAATTAAATTATTGTTCCAAGCAAATGTTTTATCACATTGGTCACATGAATACAGTTTATTTTGATTATGAATTGTGTGATTTTCTGGAATATTTTCATCAAATATTTCATCCTTAATAATAAATTCAGTATTTAATTGTTGTTCAAGTTTAATATTTTGATAATTATCAGTAAATACTTTTTCATTTTCGTCTAGTATTTCCTTTTTAATTGGTTCATGTTCCGTTTTAATAATTTCTTCATTTAATATCATTGTGTCCTCATTTTCATATTCTTCCTTAATGATATAGTTTGTATTTAATTCTCCTTCTTCCTTGATATAAAATTCATGATTCAAATTTTCCAATAAATTATATTCCATTTTCTTTTTTGATCGAAATGTGTTGTTTCTACTTTGTTGGAAATATAAATTAAGTAGTTTATATTGTTTTATGTAGGTAGAATTCAAGTAGGTAGTAGGATAGTACATATATAGGAAGATACCTATTCCAATCCTGTAATGATGAAAATGTATCCAGATTATAACCTTAAGGTAATATATAAAGATCAGGTATTCCAATCCTTCATACAATTGCGCCGCCAAGAGTGTGTCCAGCATCATGAAGGTTATAAAGAAGGAGAACGATCACTATAGAAAATATTGTCCCCGAAATATTTATAAAATAAGTGAGGCGCTGCGATCGCTAAGTTGTATCAATAAAAGCGGGCTGTTGTGCGCTAATTTGAAATGATATATCAATTTGTACATTATGCAATTAACTTCATCTACTTGTACTCATAAACAGCTAACTTCGCAGATACTACTTAATGATGACAGCGCGGCTGCTGGCTGAAAAATGAACTATAAATTCTACAAATTTTCAGGGACAGACGCGCTAATGCTTTAACACGTAGCGATCGTTCTCCTTCTTTATAACCTTCATGTCCAGCATACTAACTGACAGTTAAATAAAATACTTCCAAACTAACTCCCATAATAATAAATATATTTTTTAATAATTAATTAGTGACTTAAAAAATTAACATTAGATTGACAAACGTATATTTTAATATTCGAATATATATAATAATAATAATAATAATATTAATATATTCCAATTTCTGTGTCAAAATATTAAAGAGCGTCATTGTTTAGTTGATGAAACATAATATATCATCGAAATACCTGATAATTGTGAATTAACAGAAATTAAAAAATATCGACTGTATTATCTTTGTGGTATTTGTTTCGTCCTCTGATTCCGAAGTATACGAAAGAGCAATTAATTCTCTAGTACCTTTATCAAATGCAATCTCTGACAGCACAGGTGTAATAAATGTTGGTCACTTAAAGCATCTTAGTGAGGCAGTATATAAACTTCTGAAAAAAGCCGAAGAAGTTTTCACTAGCTATGGAAAATCATTATTGCATCTGCAGAATTTTCATAAGCTTTTAAAAAGAATTTTTCAGGAAGGCTGTTAAAAATTCACTTTCCTGAATGCCACTAAATACGCGATACAGTTTTGGAGAAATTCATTTCCTTATGGCTTCACATTTTTGCTAGAGAACGGTGCAACCAGAGAAACAAAATCATGTTGTTTTTAGTTTTCGAAGAGCATATATGCGTACGTACTTCTACAAAGACTCTTCGCAAATAAATTGTTTAAATATTTGCAATAATATTATAACAACCTGTTTTTTAAATGATATTACTAATTTACTGATTCTCAGTGTTAAGAATACTTTAGATATCCATAAAATATAATAAAAATATTTATAATTATTATACTGGAGTAAATCTACGCAAAAAAAGGCTGTTATATGGATTAAAAGTTCGAGCAGTGAAACTTGGGGGTTTTTCTTTTCACATCAAAATAAGTATTTTTTGAAATTTTTTACTTTCCCGGAGTGGTGCAACATGTTTAAAAAACAAAATGGCGTCAAAAATGAAATTTTTTTCAGAAATTTTATCATTTTTATTTTATATTCGCAAAAGGAGACATCGGTGCATATCCAAATTTGGTAGGTTTGTAGTCCATGTTAAGAACTACTCCTCATAATTTTTTGGTGGGTTTTCGTCCCTTCCCCTCCCAGTTATATATATATGTATACATACATATGGTAAAACAGTTCATTTGACTATAACTTGAAAAATATTCGATTGATTTTAATGAAACTAATATCAATAGTAGGTTTTATTACTTACAACTTTCGGATAAAATTTTAGCGAAATCCGTTAAATAGTTCGGCCAAAATTTCCAATTTAGGGAATTGTTTAAAATGGCTGCCATTTTATGCCATTTTGTCCTACGAGGTTAAATTTTTTTTTAAACTGTAGCATTTTTAATTATCTTTCGATTTTATTATAAGTAGCTTACCCGTAAAATGACTCCTTGATCCATATTTTTGCGAAAAACGGAAAATTTAACACTTTCTGGAAATAATTGTTTGGGGGGTGTATGGACTGGCTTTGGGGGGTGTTTTTTGCTTTGGCATGAGAAAACTATTTTTAAAAGAGGTCTATATGGTTTAAAGCAAATTTTTTTAAGTTTTAACCCCCGCGCTGTAATGGGGAAGGGGTGTATGAAATAAATGTATCTTAAAAGATTTTAAAAAGAGGTCAAAATAGTTTAAAATGCTAAAGTAACCCAAAATTTTAGATGTTTTTATTAATATAGCACTTTTTACAACATCCACCCCTTCCCCTCCCGCTTTCATATTTTTTGCAAATTCAAAATTTTTATGACGTATAAAGGGGTTTTTGGGGTCGCTGATCTCGAATTTTGCAATAGATTATCAAAAACAATTGTAATATTTTTAGGGGGTGTACTTATTTGGGCCAAAAGTTCGAGATCAGCGACCCCCAAAACCCCTTTATACGTCATAAAAATTTTGAATTTGCAAAAAATATGAAAGCGGGAGGGGAAGGGGTGGATGTTGTAAAAAGTGCTATATTAATAAAAACATCTAAAATTTTGGGTTACTTTAGCATTTTAAACTATTTTGACCTCTTTTTAAAATCTTTTAAGATACATTTATTTCATACACCCCTTCCCCCTTACAGCGCGGGGGTTAAAACTTAAAAATTTTGCTTTAAACCATATAGACCTCTTTTAAAAATAGTTTTCTCATGCCAAAGCAAAAAACACCCCCCAAAGCCAGTCCATACACCCCCCAAACAATTATTTCCAGAAAGTGTTAAATTTTCCGTTTTTCGCAAAAATATGGATCAAGGAGTCATTTTACGGGTAAGCTACTTATAATGAAATCGAAAGATAATTAAAAATGCTACAGTTTAAAAAAAAATTTAACCTCGTAGGACAAAATGGCATAAAATGGCAGCCATTTTAAACAATTCCCTAAATTGGAAATTTTGGCCGAACTATTTAACGGATTTCGCTAAAATTTTAACCGAAAGTTGTAAGTAATAAAACCTACTATTGATATTAGTTTCATTAAAATCAATCGAATATTTTTCAAGTTATAGTCAAATGAACTGTTTTACCATATGTATGTATACATCTATATATAACTGGGAGGGGAAGGGACGAAACCCCACCAAAAAATTATGAGGAGTAGTTCTTAACATGGACTACAAACCTACCAAATTTGGATATGCACCGATGCCTCCTTTTGCGAATATAAAATAAAAATGATAAAATTTCTGAAAAAAATTTCATTTTTGACGCCATTTTGTTTTTTAAACATGTTGCACCACTCCGGGAAAGTAAAAAATTTCAAAAAATACTTATTTTGATGTGAAAAGAAAAACCCCCAAGTTTCACTGCTCGAACTTTTAATCCATACACAAGGCGTAATTTCACTCTACTATTATGGGAGTTATGAGAGTTAGCATGAAAGTACTTTAGTTGACAGTTAATATTCAAACGCTGGACACATTTCCCATCATGCATTGCAGGATTGGAATGCCCATCTTGTATATTGTCCTAATAACCTAAGAAAATAATTAATCATCGTTGTAAACAATTATTTTCTTCAACTAATAATAGTAATTACTTATAATTAGGTATTAATTTAAAATAATTTAAAAACGAAAATTAAAAAATATATATAAATGTTATATAATTTACTTACGATATTCAACTTGACTGACGTTTTGAGACAACCTGACTGACGTTTGGACATATGTCCCCATAATGCATTGCAGGATTACTTATATATTATCTAGGACGAGAACCTTAATTATTATAACATGTTTATATGAAATATATCATAGTTTATTAAGTTTAGTTCCATAAAATCACCTAATTAGCCCATTCCCGGTTGTCTGTCTGTCCGCCTGTCCGTTTGTATACACGATAACTCAAAAACGAAAAAAGATATCGAGCTAAAATTGTTATAACGAATTCAGGACATAAAAAGTGAGGTTGAGTTCGTAAATGAGCAACATAGGTCAACTGGGTCTTGGGTCCGTAGGACCCATCTAGTAAACCGTTAGAGATAGAAACAAAAGTTTAAGCGTAAAAAATGTTTCTTATAAAAAAATAAACAACTTTTGTTTGAAACATTTTTTTGTAAACCTCACTGTTTACCCCCAAGGACGCAAGTTAGGTGCAAATTTTATTGAATATATTATATGGGAACAGTTATGAATGTGTGCCAATCTAAGAGTGGATAGCTTTCTTTACTTAAGGTAGTACCAGCATGAAATCACTTTTCGACAGATTTGGCCGAATTTTTTTTCTCGGGTTTATAATAGCTTTATTTATGAATTCCTAAAATTTCATAATTTTTGACCGTTTAGATTGCGAGATATTTAAAGACAAAGTTCGCGATTTTGAGGGTCATGTCCCATTTAAAGCATGTAAAATGTCCGGTCTCTCCAACTATTTTTTATGATATTATTATATATTGAAGAAAAAGTAGAAAAAAATGTTTATACAATAAAATTCTAAAAAAAAAATTTAGAAATTAATTTTCACTTTCGAGATATTAATTTTGACGTAAATTGATCGAGATTGGGACGTTGGCATAATTATTTCCCATTTTAAACGGTCAAAATTTCTGAAACTTTGGGAATTAATAGTAAGCATTATTAAATTCTTAAATTTAATTTTTCGTTAAATTCTGTCGAAAAAAAAAATTGTACCATTGCTTTAACATAGAAACTGCAAATACCATGCTGGAACTACGTTAAGTGACGTCAAAAAACAAACGATTGCGTCATCAGCATTGTCCAAACATGGTATTTGAAAAATTAACTCAGTCAATCGTTTGTTTTCACTAGTATATGATGAAACCAGATGAAACATTTTCAATTTTTTTTTTTGGTTTTGGATATTACTTATTACTTAGTAGACCGGGCGCTGGCTGGAGTTGAGTGTGCAAAATATGTGAACTGCATTCTGTCTAATAATACATTGATATATGGCACAGAAAAGCTTATAGATTAATTTTTCGAATAGTGCCAGACCCAAAAAGGTGTTCGACCTTATACCGTCTCTTGTACTATTTTAAGAATTTATTTTTTTCAGGAGTAGGTATTGTCCTTTTTGAAGAATTTTAATTTTTTGAAGAGTTAATATCTGGTGAAACGTATTGAAAAAAGACAATATTTTGTAAAAATCAACATTTATTAAACAGAAAGTTAAATCATACTAATTCTTAATAACTTTACATGTCTAAGCCCCTTCAATTATTTGAAAATAAAACATCGACTCGAGTCTCGAGACACAAGTCCTGACTCGAGACAACTGAAATTACGGTGCTTCGAGACACGAGATGTCCCGGCACCCAAACCCTACTATATACTATTGAAAACAGTTTTTTGACAATATGACAATTAGTTGAGCAATTAGGCAATCCATTAAGTAATTCATAATCTGTCAAAACCATTCATTTTATGTAAACTGCGATTTATTTGGTTCACGATTTTAGTTTGCAGTTTTATTGCGTAGTATCATATAATTTAGTTTCTTAGTCCAGCTAAGTCACTACTGAGTCAAATCTAACGATACCACAAACATTCAAATCCAATAAGGCGTTTAAGCGCCCCACACACATTCAACTTACTTAACAACATAGTTGACAATACGTAATATTGACAACCAAGTTGAACGTGTGTGGATGTGTTGATGGTTGAAATTTCATGTTTGCTACTATGTTGATTTAAATCAAAAATTATATTCATCATTTTACAAGATACATAAAAATTCTATAAGCTTTCATTTAACATTAAAAAAAATGGAAATTTAACAATTAAAATAGTCCACATACAGTAATTAAAATATTCAACTCTATAGAGAGATTCCATTCCATTATGTTATAATCACGAAATCTTTGGAAAAATAATTTTGATATTAAAATTGTCAACTTGGTTGGTACGTGTGTGCCAAACAAATTCAACTTTGGTTGTTAACTATGGTTGTCACCGAAGTTGAATGTGTGTGGGGTGCATATACTAGCATACATAGGGGCATACATACACTACTATACTCATATCTGCTTTTTTTTGTTTTAGGTGTAGTCGAGTAATAAACTAATGTTGGCCGGTATAGTGTATATACGTATATTGTTGGGACCAGGGAGAAATATCCTTAAAAATGTCTGTTCAACACGTCAATCAATCTTAATAATGCTATTTAATTACCCGACTGCGCGACGAAAAGTATTGGTAGTGTGTCTATTTATGGATATGTGTTCCTATGTGGCACACCAAACCTATGAGAGACCAAACGCGTAGGCCGATTTTGATGATTCTTACGTCAATCGATTTGTCTTAATCTGAGAGTGCTACTAAAGATATGAAAAATCAATATGGTGACCACCAGACGCCATATTGTGAAAAAGAAATGAAAGTCGGCGAACTATGCCAAGTGGGGTGTTATTGAATAGCTATTAAATAAATAAATCGATTTACGTAATAATCTTTAAAATCATAGGCTGAAAAAAAAGTCAACGAACTGTGGTAAGTGAGATATCGTTGAATAGGTATTTATAAACTAAAAAGACGCTATGTAAACAGCGGGAAACTTTTAAAGTCGCTATGTAAACAGCTGGACTCGTTTTTTTCTTTTCGGTTTATATTTAACACATTCGAATTTTTTTTTTTTTTTACAAACAGCAAAACTTTAATTATTATTTAGATCTTACTCCATTCATAAAAGAAGGAACCGTTTTTATAGCAAGAAATATAAAAGTTGCTCTAAGATACGCATTAATTAATACACTTTACTGGGAAAAGTTCAGATTTGCCTAAACACACTTCCTTATAAAGGTGATAAACGTCGTTGACTCAAGAAATATTTACTTGTTATAAGAATATTAAGAGCCAAGGAATCGAGCTTATTTCAATCTAGTTACCCGCTGATTAAAGTCGAGATTTTATACAAAACTTTCAGTTCGTGTACTCATTAAAAAAAAAGATTTAGTTAGGCTCTCACTTCGGCTAATTGCGTATGATAATTTGAGTGACTTGATACCAAAAAACACAAGATGAACTAAAACGTCTATAAAACGCTGTTTCAGATAAAGTACAGCTCAATATAAGTAAATTGAGCTAAATTTTTATTACCTGTATATATGAAATATATATCAAAGTCAAGGTGAAAAAGCTATTGTTTTTGTACTGATGAAGAAATTTTTAAAAAAGGACCCTGCAATATTAAATAGGAAGATTTTTGTGAAACTTTTTTTAATCCACTCTAAAATGTTTTTTTTTTCTTTGAGTAATTGTGATCAAAAGCTCTCACTACCACCGATATTTTTGCCGAGTAGTTTTCGAACTACGTTTGATCAAAGCTACGAATATATTATAGTTTTAGTATATGACCAGGAAAATAGCTTTTAGCTTTTAGTATCTTCAGATCATTTTAATTAAAAGCTCTTACGGCCACCAAAATTTTTAATAAGTTGTTTTCGAGCTACGGGCTATCAAAGCACCGAATATATTATAGTTTTAGTATATGACTGGGAAAACGGCTTTGTGTGAAACTTTTCCAATATCACCCGCAAAATGTTCTTCGGATCGTTCTGATCAAAAGCTTTCACGTCCACAAAATTTCTTAACGGGTAATTTTCGAGCTACAGGCTTCATAACTATAATGTATGTGTAGCTTTTGAACATTTGGGGACGGTTTTGAAAAAGTTTCACAAAAAGTCATTTTCCTAGTCATATACTAAAACTATAATATTTTCGTAACTTTAATCGCTCATAGCTCGAAAACTACTCGTTAAAAATTTTTGTGGCCGTGAGAGCATTTGATCAGAATCATAAAAAGAATATTATAGGGTGGGTTAGAAAAAGTTTCACAGAAAGTCATTTTCGTATCTAATATTGCGGGGTCCTTTCTTCAAATGTTCATCGATCCTATCTAATTGATTTCAAAAATGACCATCGGTAAATTTATACTACTTATTATTGAATAATTTAGTTTTAATCTGTCAAAAATCATTAATTAGTCAGTCTGAGTCGATTCGAGTGGTTAATTTTTAGTTACAATGCTTCTGATTGGCTGCCTATTTTAATTAATAGCTATCCGTGCATCGGATCAAAAAATGGAAGAGGACTTTCATCTTAGAATATTATTTTCTATCTATGTAACAAAATCGTGCGGTAATTACGGGACACCTTGTATATATGTTGTACATACATATGTAAGAATGTAAGTATATTCTTAAATAAATTATAGTTCTAATAAAATTTGGTATCAAGAAAGGTTTTGGTATTTGATAGGTCAAGTTCGTTAATGAAAAAAATCGACAGATTAACAAGGAGTGAGGTACTGATTGCCAAAGAATAAGATTTTGAATTTCTTCAAAATATAAAATATTCTTTTATTTTTTATCAGTTTTAAGCAAAAAAGTAATTTTGTGATTTTTTCTCTAGGCGCTTAGTTTTCGAAAAAAAATTCTCGAAAAATTAAAAATACAATATTCGATTTTAAGAAAAATGTGTTATTCTTTCAATCTCTGAGAGAAGTTGCTTTATTAAAAAAATTTCATTTAGATTTAAAACTATGGACTAGTTTTACTACGATACTAACGTCCAAATTATTTATGGTATGTAATTTAATTTACAATTTTGCATATTATGTGATTAAGATTGGGCGCCAATAAGCTTTATGAACACCAGGTCAACGGCGTCTCGACGATAATACGACGTGAATGCATATTTCACATGTGTAACGGCTATATGATCAACAAATGTATATAAAAAACATTATAACGTGAACATGAAAGATTTATCTACAACTAACTATTAAGCAGTTGAACGTCGCGTCGATAATGATATTTCTCCAGGATTCACATTTTTAGCTGAAGATGTTTCATAATTATAATTTTTAAGCTTTAAATGCTTACTTTATATGGTTGTAAATATTTACAAAACGTCCACACCGTGAAATAAAGGGCAGTGTTGAGTGACAAAAATGAAAACAGTTATTGCAGCAAATTTAAATTTTTACTCTTATTTCAACTCGTAGTATCTGCGTGCTTGCCTACGGAAAAAATTTTGGATCGATTTTTAACTCTTTTCCCGTAATCCAATCGATAAATGGCTATAATTTGATTGGTTTTTAAAACTCCTCTAATTTATAAAAAAAAACTATTGCAAGCACTGACATTTGTAAGAGGTAGCTCTTAAATTCTAATGCTGAAATGTCTTGAAATCCACTTTCTGAGGGCAATTGGCTTTTTGTGTAACCAAAGTAATATATACGAGCAGGTAACCATATTTCTCATTGATATTGCAAACGATCAAAAATAATTAAGAATCACCAGGTCTTTACATACATTAAACTTTCTATAAAGGGTATTTCAACAATTAACTCAGTCAATTGTTTGTTTTCAGTTTTTAAGTTGATTTTTATTTTTAGGAACAAATAAATCTATTTAAAACTTAATACAAACCAAATTAAAAGAATTTAATTAAGGAACGCAGGAAAAGACGCATTAGCAATTTTCAATTCCACTGAGTCAACTTTTAGGCAACACGTGTCGAACAGTGTCGTCATTTATCCAACAGTGAACGGATCGGTTCGACTTGCTATCTCAATGTCACCAACAATATCACGTGAGGTGTTAGATTTAACTGGCTTCTCGCAATAACGCAGCTTACCGAAAGTTGGTATCATATTTTTTAAGATATTGAGATTTTTTCAAGTAATAAGTACTGAAAATCTTTACTTGTTCGTGTGGAATTTCGAAATACAGCACCATCGTCAGCAACCAACTTGCTACACAAATTATACTGAATTTCTTAATCATCGACATATAGCTCTTTTCTCCAATATCCTAGCGGATTTTTTTCCTTTTACAATTCCAAGCGATTTCCAGGAAGCAGCTTTTTTAGAATGATGTATCAAACTGAAGTTGGCTGAATGGAATTCCACGCGACATTTAATTGAAATTTGTGCCACACTATCGAGCCAATTGTCGTTCAGTGTTGCCTCAGTAAAATTTCGCTTAACACGCACTGTAAATTTCGACTCGTTCCACTTTGTAATGTATGACCTATATTTTATAAATAATTACATGTAATGATTGTAAACATGTCCAATGACAAAATTGTCATATTACTATCACTACAAATTACGAAGATCAAAAATATCTTGTCAACCATCATATCTAGTAGTGATGGGACGAATGTTGAATTTTGTACATTCGAGAATGTGAATGTTTATTTCAAACATTCGCGAATGCGAATGTTAACTTCCAAATGGAACGCTTTAAATTCTAATGTATTAACTTAATTAATTCTTATATATATTCTCCAACATGTTTTTTTCTGTCCATACCTTTTCGTATCTATTCCTTTATCAAATTCCATGATTCACCCCTTATTTTCAAGCTTATCATGTTGGCTTCAAAACAAGTTCTTCTAATATAAGATAAGAGATATAAGATATAACTTTTGATTTTTTGCACCACTTTTCTACGTAATTTGTTGTTGTTTTATAGTGACGTGTACAAGGTAGCCATGGTTTACGGTAGCCACGGGAGCAGTATTCCTCACGGGTCAAGCTAGAACATAGAATTTTTCATTAGCGTAAAAGAGTCCATCATATCAAAGTCCATTACAAACAAACCATATAAGCCCATTCAAAGCAAAATTCAGTTTTTTTTTTTTTTATTTGAGGCTAGTTTACTATAATTGCATTTGTCCAACATTCAAATTTAACAGTGATTAAAAAGTGATCTAAAAATATGAGTAAATATATTAGTGAAGTTTGGGATTATTTTGCAATTTATGATTCAAACTGACCAATTTTTTTTGTCAAAAATAGTCGAATGCGAATGTTAAAAAGTAAGCGAATATTCGTCCCATCACTAATATCTAGGAATAATGAGTATGAAGAAACATATGTATAAATAATGCTGATATATATTTTCATATGAAAATGTCTACATGCCTGGCGCAAGCAACAATTTTTTTGAAATGATTTGCCTTAATTAATTTTTAAGAACAAATGCCATCGCCGGAAATTTTATTTCTGACAGGCGGTTTAGTATATAATTTGTTCAAACGGGATGATGGCGCTGGTAGTTAATATTAACTTCTTAACTTAAGGCTGTATATGAGTTAACTTTTGAAGTAACTTGTACAGACAGTGTTGAATGTCAGTGCTTGCATTATTGGACCCTAGAGACCCAAGTGATCTATGTTGCCCATTTACGAACTCAAACTGACTTTTTACATATTGTACACGCTATAAAAATACCGATTTGAAATTTTGTTCAGTCATACTAGATGAGAAGACTAACTTTTTTAACTGACTTAAAACAAAAAAGGAAGAGGTTATTAATTCGACTGTATTTTTTTTATGTGTGTTACCTCAAAACTTTTGACTGGGTGAACCGATTTTGATGATTCTTTGTGTCCCGTATTGTCACAATTCATTTTAGTCCAGTTCTGACAACGGCATCCACAAGAAAATCATAAAAGTTTTAAATTTGTCATAAATATGCACGACAAGAGGGCGAATAACTCAATATCACACCAACTGATTTCGATGATTCTTTTTTAGTGACAAATTAGTTAATGTACTTCAGATTGACTAAAAATCACAAAATAAAAGATAACTTTTAACAAAAAGAAAATCGACTTCAAAAAAAAAACTTTTCCAAAGTAAATTAATATGCACTAAAAAGTAACAAAATTACGAGAATTTAATGTAGTTAAAGTTATTGTTATTTTTAGAGTCGGTGCCAGGAAAGTCAATGGAGCAAACTGTTCTGCCAGAGTTGTTTCCTTGGCTGACACCGACTCCAAAAGTTTTTCTTTTTGTTAAAAGACGGTTTTCTTTTTGTTAAAAGTTTTTTTTTTATTTACATATAAAGAGACCAGTTTATTGACCATATTTATATTAAAAAAATGCGATGAATACGATGGTGCCAAAAAAAAGTTTGTAAACCATGGGCTTCATTATTAAAAATTTGGATTTTAATTTTCATTGTTTTGATGTGCTTTTACTTTTTAAGGAAAACAGTGCGCCGGGAAAAGAAAGTTTAGAGCCAAAAAAATTTTAACAAAATACTGTAATGCCGCAAATAGTCGTTTGAGACTAGTTGCGGCATTTTATATTTGAGCACTAAATTGTTATAAGCTCAATTAAAGGTCGTATAGATATTTTATTTCGGTGAAAGTATTGTTTTGTTCTTAGAATGCCCAGTTTTTTTTTTTTGTTTTTTTTTTTTTTATATTATGTCTCGGGTATTTTGCAATTGTTTAAACAAATTAACGAATCGCTCAGAAAATAAACGACTTATAAATAAATTTAATATCTTGACTCAGAAAAGACGTATCAAGATTAAGGAAAACCGTTTTAGGCTATATCTCCATAACCGTGCACTTTAGACCAGCCATGGGCAAACGTGGCTTAGAGAAGACATTCATACTTCTGTATCTAAAATACGAGTAAGACAATGACAACCTAACCAATGACAACCAAAAATACGAGTAAGACAGAGGGACAACATTTTTTTTTAACCTATCTCATTACTTTAAGAGAAACTGAGATAGGTAGACGAGTCGTACACCCGTCTCGCCTATGAGCAATTCGGTCTTGGATAAAGGGGCATACAATAAAGTTTATGGCACCCAATAAAGTTATAACAATGGTGGCTTTGACTTAAAATAACTCGCCCATGGCTGATTTAGACCAAAAATGGTAATAAATTTTGTTGTAGATTATTAAATTACCTACCTCTTTGTTAAATAATTTTGTAATTTTGTTTGTATCACTAACCGTTCATGACTTATACGACTATGACGATTTACTTATTGACAAAATATATATACAAATTTATATCTATGAAGTTCTAACGAGTTTAATTTTGCATTACAGCTAGAGTTCGTACAAAACGAAGTGGCACCGAGCAAGAGAGAGTGTATGATGTATATGTATGTGCACTCGTATTTACACTCTCTCTTGCTCGGTGCCACTTCGTTTTGTACGAACTCTACAGATAATTGAGAATTTTTTCTTGCACTTATTTACAGAAGTTATTTTTTTCTAAAAATAATTTTATTATAACGTACTGAATGAACAGATTCCTTACAAATTTGGAGGGAGGAAGTGCCGCCATTTTGAGAAAAACCGTTACGGCCGATAGCCCCGTAATCGTGCACTTTAAGCCAAAAATGGTTATAACGCTTTTTGTAGATAATTAAGTTTCCTATCTTTTCTAGTCAATTTTTTCTTTTATCTTAAAAAAAAAATTTCAATGGGTGGTCGCTGCTTTAGCAGGTAAGAAAGCAAATAATTTATTGCTATATATGTCACTAACGTTAACATTTTTAA
Source organism: Chrysoperla carnea (assembly GCF_905475395.1). Classification (NCBI taxonomy): domain Eukaryota; kingdom Metazoa; phylum Arthropoda; class Insecta; order Neuroptera; family Chrysopidae; genus Chrysoperla; species Chrysoperla carnea. The sequence continues at coordinate 61,775,360 of NC_058341.1, read as the reverse complement.
TATATTTATTGAATTTTTATCATTACACTATTTATACTTCTTTTTTATTAAACTTGCACCCGGTGATTGCAACATTAAACGCGTTATAACTTCATAAATATTAATTTTAGAAAAATAAGTTTAAAGTAAAAGTTTTAGGAAATTTGTAGATTTCAAAGTTACGTTATAATCTTTTCCTTGTTAAACAAATATTAGAAGACATATCGGTCAAATAGTCAATAAGTAAATCGTCATAGTCGTATAAATCATAAACGGTTAGCGATACAAAAAGAAAATTATTTTACAAAAAAGTAGGTAATTTAATTATCTACAATAAAGGTTATTGCCATTTTTAGTCTAAAGAGCACGGTTTTGGAGATATAGTCTAAAACGGGTTTCCTTAAAATAGAGGGACTTCCCCTGCCTATTTTTGTAAGGATTTTGTGCATTTACATTCAGTACGTGATACTGAACCTATTTAATTAATAAAATAACTCATGTAATTTAGTGTATTATGGAAAAGAGTAACTAACTTCTGTATAACCTGTATAAGTTTCTACAAAATTAATGAAGGTTTTTAATCTATTATACTCATCAGCTAGTACCAATCTTTGAACCCTACACAGTTTTCTTAAACCACTTTTCCCGGATAATTTTGGGCCACCAATACTTTTTTACTCCTTATGTGTATTAATTATCTATGCATACATTTTGTATAATTTAACAATTTTAATAGGTAATTATAAATAGACCATACATTAATAGTTAGGCCTATGCGGGGTAGTTCAACAATTAATTCAGGTAGTTAGCAGTTCACATTATTATATATTTTTTTAAATATTGTTAGCAGAGAATTCGTTTAGCGTTCCTGCGTCAAAAGTTTGGAATACATAATGAACTAACACTACTGGGGAATGTGTAGACTTAGAACAATATTTACAGCCATGCATTTAAATATCACAATGCTAATAGGATATTATCGTTAGTCAAAAATAAATCATGAAGTTTGAAAAAAGTTAAAATTTATGTAAAAATATACTTAAATATTCTGATTTCGAGTCATAAAAGCACATTTTTCTTTTATAATATCAAAATTAAAAATCGTAATTTTTAAACTGTATATCAAGTAACCTAAAACGCGGGTAAGCTTTGCTGTGATGTCATATCGGTATGAGTTCATCCTCACTTTCACCCCTCCGCCATCATATCCTCTTGCGTCGGGGTACTTTTCCATGTAAATTACAAGTTTTTAAAGTACACATCATGACCTTTTATTTGATACAGACATGGGTACTTTTGAAAATATACGATCGTTCGCCCCCACTTCCACTCCTCCGCCCATATCCCCTAGCGTCGGGGTAACAGTTTTGTATTGTACACTTCGCGCTCTTTTATTTGATAACCCACTTGGCTGTATTAGAAAATATTCGACTGTTTCTCCCCATTGCTGTGTTGGGTCAGTGAGAGTCGAATTACCGCAGGAGGGGGGAGGGAGTTTATCCACAGTATACCTTCAGAATCGTGATCAACAACCCCAAAAACCTCCGAGTATACTTTTTTTATCTATTTTGTTGAATATTTATAGAATATTTCTGTGTTGGACCAGCGAGTGGCAAATAACCCCAGGAAGGGGGAGTATATCTCCATTCTAAATTCGGAATCGTGATCATTGAACACAAAAGCAACCGAGTATACTTTTTGGTCCATTTCGCTGAATATTTACAGAATATTGCAACTTTGGACCGGGTAGGCGAATTACCTCAGGAGGGGAGGGGGTGTATCGGAATTCTGACTTCGGAATAGTCAGCGATCCCGAAAACCTCCAAGTATACGTTTCTGGCCCATATTTTAAAAAATCATCTCAGAAATGGATTCTAATAATTGGCTTATTTGGCCCATAGCAACAAGCTAGATGTAGATTTTGATATATGGACCTTTCTGAAAATTAAAAAATAAACCGGCCCGATAGGTTGAGGTACATACAAATTCTTCAGTTTACACTTTTTTCATCTAAAATGATTCGTCTACAATGCTGTTCAATAAATATCAAAATCTGTAGAGAATGATTCAAAATACATTTAACTCAAGGTACTACATCTTACCATACTATTAAAAACTAATACTCATATTAAATAAATGAACATGTAATAATGCTACTACCATTGATTACTGGAACAGAATCCCTCAGTCTCCACTTATAAAGTTAATAAAAAAAAAAAAAAAAAAACATTTTAAAATGACATAAATAATAATTATTCATTTATTTATGATAAAAATTAGATTATTTTAACGATTTTCAAATTACTAAATATGATGATGATGTTGTTATTATGGTCGGTATCGTTTGGTTAGGTTTTCGACCGCATCCAATAATTTAAAATATATTATCTATCTATTAAAATTTTAATAGGCAATTTATTTTATTCAAGCAATATTCATAAAAGTGAATAAATGTGAATATTCTCATAATATTAACTGTTTTATTTTTGTACAAAAAAAAAAATTTTTTTTAACCGTATTTCAAAAAAAGATATGGCTTGGTTTATTTTTCGGTTTGTACATATTATTAATTTCAAAATAATTTTCTAAAAAAGAAATGTCAGGTGCATGTATTATAGGCATAAAAGGGCTGAAAATCACATGGCTTAAAATTTTCAGAAGGATTACAAAAATTTTTTCTTAAAGAGCTTATATTTTGTGCCTCATTTACGTGACGCAAAAATGTTACTGGGGTGTTATTTATCTCTCAAAGGCCTTTAAATCATAAGGTTCACAAAGCACTACACTTAAAAATTTTGCTCTAAATCTTTGACAAAGCCCCCTCTTCCTATATTTAACGTATCATTTTAGTAATAATTTTTTTGTTGAAAGTCTTTATTGCATTGATACTTTTTGCAGATTTCTATATCACATAGCTTAAAAGCAAGAAAAGTTCTTTAAAATTTTTATTTTTCTTTAAAAGAGAAATCCAAGGTATTGCCAATATAGTTCGGCAATTAGCTAGCAGCTATTCAAAGATTCGTTCCAAAAAAAATGCAAGTTTCAAAAATGACAATAGAATGACAAAAATGACAAAAAAATAATTTTTCTTCTCCTGATACGGTTCGAACTTACATGTTGACTAGGGAGAGGTTAAATTTCGATTTTTGCCCCAATTCCTAGATCAGTTTTTTGTATTTTTAAAATACGTATTTTCGACTACCAAGTAGTCATCATCAGTAAGAATTAGCTAGTGAATGTTACTCTTTGCTAATTTGGTGGCGGACTGCACACTGTTACATTCGTGTTTTTACAATTTATACTGTTCACAGTATCTGTCAAATTGTAGTGTCAGTGGCGCTAGCCAATCAACTGCCATCAGTTGACTAGTCTGGCCAATGAGCATGATACTTGTGCGCAGGTCCATTCGAGTATTTTTTGACGTTTAAAATAATAAATTACAAATCTAACCTAAATTAAAAAACTATAAATAAATCATAAAAATAAATAATCCTTTATTTTTATAACGTATTGACAATTTTTAGAAATTCAACCTTGATTTTGCAATTTTTATTAAATCCGAATTTGGAATAGGTCCTTTGTCCAAGTTCATTGCTTCATTACCCATCTTTTGAATGAAGATGCTTTCATAAGCGTCTAATTCGCAAGGATTAGAAAAGACGCTTATGAAAGCATCTTCATTCAAAAGATGGGTAATGAAGCAATGAACTTGGACAAAGGACCTATTCCAAATTCGGATTTAATAAAAATTGCAAAATCAAGGTTGAATTTCTAAAAATTGTCAATACGTTATAAAAATAAAGGATTATTTATTTTCCAAACTGAACCGATTTTGAATTGATCATCATCAATTTTTCGTTGTTCCATGTATGGAACCATAAACTCGCACTTGAAACATATCTAAAAACTTCTCTACCTTTAATAGTTTTGGAGAAAAAGAACAACAAAGCTCTGTCCTAATTTGCACTCTCACGGATAAACAGTGGCGTTTACGAAAACATGTTTCCAGCAAAAGTTGTTTATTTTTTAAAAGGAACATTTTTTAAATTTTATGAACACCTATACCCAAATTTTGTTCGTAGCATCCATATTTTTAGGCGATACAAACTTGGGACCAAACTTAGTATATACTTTGATATATATTACATATATACAAGAAAAAAAAATATCAAAAAATTACAATTGTCAACAAGACAGGAACGATCTTTTTGAATAATGAAAGGAATCAGGAGTCAAGAATCCAAAATTTCTACAAAATAAATTTATCATCGCTTTCTATAATCGTTCTATAATCTTTCAATTAATGATCAGCCGGGTGACTTCATAAAAGATTCATTTTTTTACTACCACAGTGCTGAGATCTTAAAAATATTCTCGGATATTTATCGATAGAGAAAGTGGCAAATATAAATTAAGTTATTTACGTGAAGTTAACTATATTAATTAACCATACCATCAATTTTTTGTAAATACTACGAAGCCATTAGAGTGTTCTTCTTTTATCAAACTCCCAGTACCTAAATATATTATTTGGTTAAATATTGTCATTTAAATAAACGGTTATTATCAATGAAAATGTGGTTTGAAAAATTCCAATATAATGTAGGAATTGTGTAGAGAATGTTTTATATTCATAACAAATTTATCAAGCATAATTATTATTGTTAGGCTTTAAAGTTCATAAAAATCGTATAAATAAAAATATTAAAATGCATGATTTATTTTAATGATCAAAATATGGTTTTTTGTAAATTTTAATTAACTTTTAAATAAATTGAGCCATTAATTAATAAAATAATTTAAAGTGGTTTGGCAACCTCATCTCTGTAACTTCAGCTCCCAGACTGGTGCAGTGTATTGGTAAAAAACAGGTTAAAAACCAAAAAATAAAATTTTCGTATAACTTTAAAGATATCTATGAATTCTTTTACAAAATTTTGTTTGAATTTTAGATCTGTTTTTATTTTTACGCTTTGCGAAGCTTAATAAATTTTTTTTATTACTTATCAGATAGGCATGTTGACTAAAATTTTATTTATCACTTCAGGTGAAGAATTCTCACTGCACGGACAGAAAAGTGAAGTTGGTTTTTGAAAATCTTTAGAAGTACGCAAAATATGAACGTTTAAAATTAATAATTAAACAAAGAGGAAGATATAGGTTAGTGAGGTCATTGTCATCATATAGATACATATAAAATACATATAAAACTTTGTTTTATTAGAAGGAGATGGACGACAATCTTTGAATGCTTATAAGTTTTTCGTTTTAAAACAATTTTAATTTCACTTTCCAATTTTGTGATGGTATCAAGCCTATAGTTTTACATTTTTACGCGTAATATGGCAAATTCGGAACCAAGCAACTATCGTATTGTGACGCCATTTTCAACAATACACCAAAGTCCTTGCACGCGGTTCAAAATCTTTATAATAGGTCGTTAACCTCGAAGTTTAGGGGAAACCTAGAAATATAGGAGTTGAAAATGCGAAAATTTGCGAATTTTTTATAGAAAATTTCATCACAAAAAAAGGTTTTTTTTTTTTTTTTTTGATTAGCTTGATTAACTTTCATTCAATGACAGGATTGACCTTATTGATTTTTTTAAATGACTCAACCTTAAACATTTCGTATCTAATTCTTTATTAGGCATTTGTCGATTAATAGCAATTGCCAATATTCAAAAATAAGTTAGTTTTGAAAAGATTTTTCTCAATGCAGGTTTTCGATTCAAAATAGGTTTTTAGAATAATTAAATAATGTTTATATAAGTGGGCCAAACCAGGTACATCAAATTTGGTGCCAAGTGTCACGTCCATCCCTACCTATCTGGACATTTTTCTCGATGCATTCATATCGAAAAAACCCCCAGGGAATTATTTAAACTTTAGGGTTTATAATATCTCCCACCTGGCTGTGGTCACTCAACATCAAGTCTTTATGCCAAAGGCGAGAGCGCAGTTTTTGGACTTAAATAAGTTTTAAATACAAGGGTTAGCTGCCCGTTTATAATAAGAAATAAATAAATAAGCGGTTAATTTATTTAATCCACTAATTTGTTCTGCTATTTTTCTATGAATAAAATCATTTGCCCAAGGTTTTTGAAGTTAGAATAATTTTTTTTAACCAAACGCAAAATGAATTGTAACAAAATTTTCTTTATCCGTTATATTTAAAATTTTAATTTTCCCTCTAAGTAAAGGCATCAAATCATGCTGAAGTGCCATGCTCATTTGACGTCTTGATTTCTCGTTTTTTTGCCGCTATAGCATTCTGAGGAAAAAGCTAAGAAAGAGTTACCGAACGGTGAAAACGTTTTTTTTTTTCTATTGGCCACATTATTAGCCAAACGCAACATAAAGTACGTATACCAAAATATTTGTCCATATTTGCAACCAACTATAAATAACAACCAATGGTGATATACTTCATTTTGTGTTTGGTTTGATCAAAAACCTTTAAGACCAACTAACGAGATGGGTTTTACCATACCTACTAATAAAACAAACAAATCTATAGGATGCAGTTTATTGCTTTTCAATTTATTACGATAAGATGATACCTTAATTGAAAACAAACAATTGACTGAATTAATTGCTGAAATACCATGTTTAGACAGTGTTGAATGGCAACACCTTTATGGCGGCTTTTCAGCCTCTATTTCTTTTGGTTTTCGAAAATTTGTTTTTTAGTTCTTGTTTTTAATAAATTGAAAAGTTTAAAAAACCAACACAATTATGGCGATCTTTCATCGGCTATTTGTTTTGGTATTTTCTAGAATTTTATTTCGTTTTTTGAGAATCTTTTACAAGACCACTATTTGAAGTTACCTGCACATTTTCAAATGCCTTTTTTTATAGTTTATACATCAAACTTTTATTCTAATTTGCACCTTCACGGATAAATGGTTTACGAAAATATGTTTCAAAGTTGCTTATTTTTTTATAAGGAACATTTTTTACATAAACTTTTGTTCTATCTCTAACAGTTTACAAAATGGGTTCTACGGATCTATAATACCCAATTGACCCAATTTGGCTCATTTACGAATTCAAACTCACTTTTTAAATCCTGAGCACGAAAAATTTTAGCTTGATATCTCTTTTCGTTTTGGAGTTATCGTATCCACGGGCAGACAGACAAACAGATATAAATTAATTAGGTGATTTTATGAACTCCCAGACCATACTTTTGTTCGTATCATCAAAATTACTTAGCGTTGCAAACTTTGGGACTAGACGTAGTATACCTTGATATATATTTCATATATACAGAGTATAAAAAATGGGAAACATTAGACATCTTTTGAGAATTGATTTTGATTCTAACATGGTAGTTAATAGAAATAATCTAATATACGTTAGCTTAATGCATTTAATGACTAATGACTTGTAGTTATTGTAATTATAAGTAAAATACATTCATATATAAGAATTAAAGAGGAATATGTTATGTAACAACCCTGCAAAAATATCACTTGGATTGATCTGAAACACTTATTCCCAGGTTGAGCAGTTATGGATGTCCTGGTAGAAAACACTTAAGCAAGCCATAGTCCATTAAAGGTCCAATTGATCATATTTTTTCTCGAAGTAAATAATTATTTGATTTATTTTGTGAGATCAGTATGCATCTTTGAAGCCTTTGTTATCCAAAATTAACTACTAGATTATACCAGGTCTGTGCACACGGAAGAGGTTTTAGAATATTTTTTTATACCCATACACCGATTTTCATGAGAAATTTCGCTTTTTTTTCGTTATTTTAGTCTACAGTCAAAATTATTAAAATTTTATTGGAATACATAACACTATCAAATTATCAATTTGTCCAGTTTTTACATTCCATAGCACACTATTTATTTAAGATTAAAAAATAAACTTGTAATAATTTTGAGGAAAGACCCAAATATGGATATAACAAAATATTATAAGCAACTATCTAATAATTTTCTAATAATTTCTTTATTACCTTGTATCTTTCAACCAGCTCGATGGATTTCGACAATTAACGTATCGTTATATTCGTCATAAAATCCCAACGGTTGTTAGATAGGTATTTGAAGAAAAAAAAAATCAGTATCAAAATAAAGGAAATTAAAAGGGGATTACAAAAATATACATATGTTATATGTTTAAATTTAATTAGGACTATTAAATTGGTTTAAAAAGTTTAGTTAAATTTTGTTATATAGTATAACAAAATAATTTGTTAGTGCGGGGAATATTAAAAAAAAAAAATTAATCAAAAATTAAAAATCCCATTGTATGAAATAAAATCGGAAAAGAAAGAAACAAGGCCAGTAATTTACAAAGGGAGTTTAACAGTCGGGACCCGTTATTGGGAAAGAAGATTGGAGTTGGAGTAGATATTAATCTGCCTCGTCTGTTAAAGTCACTTTGTAAGCTCTCTTTCTTTTCAGTTTTTATTTAATACAATCGAGTTTTTGAATTTTTAAATTATTTATTTTTTTTTAGATGCAAGAACTTCTGAAACAATACGGAAGCTGAATGATTTCGAATTTGTCATATTACGCATAAAAATGTAAAACTAAACTTGATACCATGACAAAGTTTGAAAGTGAAATTTAAATTGATTAAAAATAAAGAAGTTATAAGCATTCAAAGATTGTTGCCCATCTCTTTTTAGCAAAACAGAGTTTAATATGTATTTTACATATATCTCTATGGGGATATCGAACAATGACGTAACTAACCCATATCTTTATCTTTCTTTAATAAGGAATATTAAACGTTCATATTTTGCGTACTTCTAAAAATTTTCAAATACCAATTTCACTTTTCTGCCCGTGTAGGGAGAATTCCTCACCTGAAGTGATAAAAAGTTCATAGTTTTTTTTATTGAGACTGGGTCTTGCTGCTCACAAGTTTTGATATTTGAGGTGTATTCGTATCGAAGTCGCTGAGATTTTAGTGAATAAGTATAAGAACCAAGAAGTAATACACCTATATCTATCTACTACATATGTATTTACAATATAATATGCATACATTCCACAGACAACAGTATTGGCGCCAGCCATGGTCACAACTCAACAGAACAAAACAACATAACACAACACAAGTTTAACTTTAACATGTACAGCTGTTTGTTCCACCTCCGTGTGTCCATACCATACTATACTAGTATAGGTACTATACTTACTATAACTATTATACCATGCATATATGTAATATGCAAGGTATACTAAATTTAGTCCCAAGTTTGTAACGCTTAAAAATATTGATGCCACGCACAAAATTTTGCTATAGGTGTTCATAGAATCACCTATTTAGTCCATTTCCGGTTGTCCGTCCGTCCGTCTGTGGACACGATAACTCAAAAACGAAAAAAGATATCGAGCTGAAATTTTTACAGCGTACTCAGGACGTAAAAAGTGAGGTCGACTTCGTCAATGACCATCATAGTCAATTGGGTCTTGGGTCCGTAGGATCCATTTTGTAAACCGTTAGAGATAGAACAAAAGTTTAAATGTAAAAAATGTTCCTTATCAAAAAATAAACAACTTTTGCTTGAAACATTTTTTCGTAAACAACTTTTTACCCGTGAGGGCGTCAATTAGGCGGAAATTTTATAGTATGTACCATACTTGAATATCAGTTATGTATGTGTCACATGTATGTATGTGTTATGTGATGAGGAAATCAACACTGACTTTGCATGATATTTTAACAATTAATTCAGTCAATTGTTTGTTTTCACTTGTTTATTATTTGTTTTGTTTTATTTTATCTTTTCTTTTATTCATTTCATAAACTTTATTCTTATTAGACCCGGTAAAATCCGTCTTTGAACATGAGTAATTTTCACATGGAAAATTTTTTCAGGATCCCGTTCAAAAAATTATACTGAATGTAATGGTGCAGGTTGCCGGTGAGTTACCCCGAAGGATATTTTTTACACTAATTTTTTTCAATTAAATAAATAATATTGACCGAAAAAATTTTATCATATAATTGAGTTTAAAATGAAGAAAAAATGGTCTTAGATTCTCAGTTTTCTAATTAAAAATTCGTAAAATTTGAAAAACACGATTTTTATGATTTTCATTCCTCAGATTTTTCAAATAATATTTTTAATATGTATGAAATTTTCATAGGTAGTGTAAAACTTACTCAACAACATACCGCACAGTTTTTGCCTACTTGCACTTTAATTGCTTGATTATTAAGTGTTAAGAAAACGCGCGGAAAACCACCCAAAAATAACGATATTCTATTCTATACATGCTAGAAAAATGTAGGTAATGAAATTTTTCGAACTTTTCTGTAAAATTGTATTTATTACGAGTTGACTGGTCAAAATGGATGCTGTAAAAATTTTCCTTGCGAAAATTACTCATGCTCAATGACGGATTTTGCCGCGTCTATATTTTCAAACAATCAGTGTACTAAGAAAAGGACAGCGCTATTATACTAATAATTACATTGGATCTAAGTGGTATTGGACCAAGTGGCGGCCGCAAAATTTCCATGATATCTGTTATTTTGATAGAAATTATCAGGAATGATGGTATTTTTGTAAAGAATATACGTCGTGATTGCATGGATTCCGTGTGACAAAATTACTTACACTTACTTGGTTCATATGTTACCGTGATCAAATCTATGTCAAATTAGTGAGTTCAAGTGCATAAATTTTTATAATTTGTAAATTAAAATTATTCACGCTGGTTTTATAGCAATCCATCAGCGATCCACCGATACACCAAGCAGGTTGAATTCAGCTTAGCATCACGCGAGAACAGTACTTTTTCCACGTCCAAACTCGTGGTTGCTTCAGTTCGAGTCATTTTTCATTCAAGAAATAACTTTTTTACTTGAATAACTCCACAATTTGACATAGGTTTGATCACTATAACATATGGACCAAGTAAATCTGTGATTTTTGAAATAAAAAATTACTTCCTTCTCTCTTGGGATTAAACGGAATCCAGGCAATCATGACGCTTGTTCTTTTGTGATGGTTTTCATCGATATAACAGATACCTTGAAATTTTTCGGCCGCCTGATCCATATACAACACGCTATTGTACAAAAAGAACAAATAAATATACTCACATTTGAATCGATTCACATGTCAAATGAATATTACTTGAAAACATGACTTGCAAAAGTTTGTACAGATCTTTAAAATTGGTCGAAGCTCGCGAAATCTTAAAGATGACTTCTTACGAATAAGTGTGTAGAAGGTCAAAATCTATTTTTTAATTACATTTGCAAAAGAGCTGATTCATGTTAAAGCCGTTTCTGTAATAATGAATCAGACTAATCTGTTAAACGGTTCTTCGTCGAATAATTTCTAATTCAACTTCTTGGTACCTCCAAAAAAAATGCATTATAGCCCCTCTATTGAACGATGGAGAAACTATACGCTTTATAATATGCAAAACTTCTATTTTATACGAAATAATGAAACACGGAAAATTTATTCCTTTCGCATTTTTAAACTATCGGAGCTCATATTGAAGTTTAGAAATTGAACGGCCTTTTGAATGTTTAAGGAGGTTTTGTGATAAAGAAAATTGAGATGTAAAAAAAGACAGGAAATTTGGCTTTCTACATTTGTTGCAGTAAAAAACGTTAGTATGCCCATATGCGGGTATGTCCATTGTGTGGTTTATATACTCATTTTATAATTGCCAAAAAATTGTTTAGGCTGACAATAATATAAATAATTGAAAACAAACAATGAAGTTGAAATACCATGTGTAGACATATAAGTAAAAAAAGATATTCACTCTTAGGTAGTCACAGTCGTGTATATACACGACGGTACGGTCACACATACATAACTGTAATCCCAAATAATACATACTTTAATGTTCTAATCTAATTTGCACCCCCACGGGTAAACAGTGATGTTTACGAAAAAAGATTTCAACCAAAACTTGTTAATTTTTTTATACGGAATTTTTTATATTTAAACTTTTGTATATCTCTAACGGTTTTACAAAATGGGTCCAACGGACCGAAGATCCAATTGACCCATATTGCTCATTTACGATCTAACCTCACTTTTCACTTCCTGAGCACACTATACAAATTTCTGCTCGATTTCGAACCGAATTTTGTTCGTAGCATCAAGATTTTTAAGCGTTACAAACTTGGTACTAAACTCAAAAAGTATACCTTGAAACTTTCATATATACAAATTTGTGGTATAAAAATAGATTATTTCTTTTTAATTATGACATATTGCGTAGATATTTGATATTATTTATTGACAGCAGAAACAATTTTTGATTTCACTTTCACGTGCTAAATAATATGCAATGATATCACACTTATTTGTATTTTTATTTTCTTTTAAGTTTTTAAGGGATGAAAACAATTTACAAAAATCTTAAGATTCATGCCAGAAAAAAGTTATTTTCTTATCACATAAAACGAAAATCTCTTAGTCATAATTTTAGGACAATCTGTACCTACACGTAATTAAATAATTCACAATGGCGACAAAAAACTCTATCGATTAGTATCCTCCATGTTGAATTTGGTTTGAAAACCGGATATAAGCTTTGAGAATTAAAATGTTAAAATTGTTACTAAATTTTTAGAAAATACAGAATATGTCGCAAATCGTGAAGTTGTTGACGTCACTGCCGTTTGATTTTATAGTTTAAAAAAACCAGTTTCAATTGTAAAATTACATGAAAAATCAATTTAAAATCTTTATTTTTTTAATTTTTCTTAGTAATTTCTATTAAACTTTTGAAAAAAAAAATTAAAAAACATCAGTAACTTCTCTATTCCAAAATGAAAGATTTTAGGGGGTTTCGCCCATTTGAAAATTTAATCAGAAGCAATTTTAACCATTATGAAAAAGTTTTATACGGTCGTTAATATAAAAATTTCATAATCGTCGTTTCATATATTGTGCATCGAATGAAATATTAATAATCTTATGCTAATAAATCTATAAGAATACAGACAGATGTGCATATGCAAACTAGGAACAAACAAGCACTGGACATTCAAATGTTAATTTTAATACTATGCCGAAATCCCGTTGAAAAAAATCGAAATCGTAATAGTTATTTGTAATTTGAATAAAATACAACTTCAAATATAATTTATTTCAGACTGCAGAGAATTATCTGCCTTAAATTACGGAAGTAATTTTTTTCATTAATTTAATTTATATTAGGTTTTTGGTAGTACATACTTTATACTAATAAATAATTAAAATAAAAAATAATTTTATTATTAGTGTATGGCAACAAGTTTTTTTTATTTTATTCTCAAAACTTTTCGAACTTGCGATCATTCTCAGGAGATTCAATTCCTAAATTATTTTTTTTTATTCAAATAGGTTCAGTATCACATAATAAATATAAATACACGAATTCCACAAAAAATGGTGTCTCCATTTTAAAGAAAAACGTTTTGGATTATATCTTTGTATGTAGAATTTTTTTTTTTTGCATCACTAACCCTTTATAACTTATATGACTATGACAATTTAAATATTAAATTTCGATTTTTGCCCCAATTCCTAGATCAGTTTTTTGTATTTTTAAAATACGTATTTTCGACTACCAAGTAGTCATCATCAGTAAGAATTAGCTAGTGAATGTTACTCTTTGCTAATTTGGTGGCGGACTGCACACTGTTACATTCGTGTTTTTACAATTTATACTGTTCACAGTATCTGTCAAATTGTAGTGTCAGTGGCGCTAGCCAATCAACTGCCATCAGTTGACTAGTCTGGCCAATGAGCATGATACTTGTGCGCAGGCCCATTCGAGTATTTTTTGACGTTTAAAATAATAAATTACAAATCTAACCTAAATTATAAAACTATAAATAAATCATAAAAATAAATAATCCTTTATTTTTATAACGTATTGACAATTTTTAGAAATTCAACCTTGATTTTGCAATTTTTATTAAATCCGAATTTGGAATAGGTCCTTTGTCCAAGTTCATTGCTTCATTACCCATCTTTTGAATGAAGATGCTTTCATAAGCGTCTAATTCGCAAGGATTGGGTACTGATTTTAAGAGCTTAAGGTTTGATTTGTCGATTTTGTGGTCGTTTTCGATAACGTGAGCGGCTACACATGATTTTTCAATTCTTCCATATTTTAAATGGCCCATATGTTCTTTGAATCTTGTGATAATTTGTCTTCTACTTTGACCTACATACTTCTTCGAACAATTTTGACATCCAATGCAATATATTCCCGATTGTTGTTCCATGTTGATTTTATCTTTGGGATTTCCAAGTAATTGTTTTAATTTTGTTCGACTAATGGGTGCTATTTTTAGGTTATGTTCTCCAAGTTCTTTTGTTAATTTGTTGACGTATGGTTGAAAATATGTAAGTTTGCACCATTTCTTTTTATCGATGCTGTTTTGTTCTGGTTTCAAAGTTGTTGAATTGTTCCTTTGGATTCTTAATTTTGTTTTTCGGATCATATTCTTGATTATTTGTGGATCAAACCCGTTGTATATTGCAACTTGGTGGATGTGTTTTAATTCTTTAAAATAATTTCTGGTTGATAATGGTATTTTAATTAATCGGTTCACTAGGTAGTTGAAAATGGCTAGTTTGTGTTGTGGTGGGCTGTTTGAATCTGCTGTGATGTACCTTTCAGCCCACCACAACACAAACTAGCCATTTTCAACTTCCTAGTGAACCGATTAATTAAAATACCATTATCAACCAGAAATTATTTTAAAGAATTAAAACACATCCACCAAGTTGCAATATACAACGGGTTTGATCCACAAATAATCAAGAATATGATCCGAAAAACAAAATTAAGAATCCAAAGGAACAATTCAACAACTTTGAAACCAGAACAAAACAGCATCGATAAAAAGAAATGGTGCAAACTTACATATTTTCAACCATACGTCAACAAATTAACAAAAGAACTTGGAGAACATAACCTAAAAATAGCACCCATTAGTCGAACAAAATTAAAACAATTACTTGGAAATCCCAAAGATAAAATCAACATGGAACAACAATCGGGAATATATTGCATTGGATGTCAAAATTGTTCGAAGAAGTATGTAGGTCAAAGTAGAAGACAAATTATCACAAGATTCAAAGAACATATGGGCCATTTAAAATATGGAAGAATTGAAAAATCATGTGTAGCCGCTCACGTTATCGAAAACGACCACAAAATCGACAAATCAAACCTTAAGCTCTTAAAATCAGTACCCAATCCTTGCGAATTAGACGCTTATGAAAGCATCTTCATTCAAAAGATGGGTAATGAAGCAATGAACTTGGACAAAGGACCTATTCCAAATTCGGATTTAATAAAAATTGCAAAATCAAGGTTGAATTTCTAAAAATTGTCAATACGTTATAAAAATAAAGGATTATTTATTTTTATGATTTATTTATAGTTTTATAATTTAGGTTAGATTTGTAATTTATTATTTTAAACGTCAAAAAATACTCGAATGGGCCTGCGCACAAGTATCATGCTCATTGGCCAGACTAGTCAACTGATGGCAGTTGATTGGCTAGCGCCACTGACACTACAATTTGACAGATACTGTGAACAGTATAAATTGTAAAAACACGAATGTAACAGTGTGCAGTCCGCCACCAAATTAGCAAAGAGTAACATTCACTAGCTAATTCTTACTGATGATGACTACTTGGTAGTCGAAAATACGTATTTTAAAAATACAAAAAACTGATCTAGGAATTGGGGCAAAAATCGAAATTTATTTCGACATATCCTAGAGTTCTCATTTATTATCTTCGATAATATTTATAATTTAAATATTGACTATTTGAGCGATATCTCCTCTAATATTTGTTTGAACAACAAAATGCTAATAACTTAACTTTTAAATCTACAAATTTCCTAAATCATCATTTTATTGTTTAGACAAATATTAGAAGAGATATCGGTCAAATAATCAATAAGTAAATCATCATAGTCGTATAAGTCATATACTGTTAATGATAACAAAAAAAAAAAAAAAAAAAATATAAAATAGGAAATTTAATTATCTACTTATTTCCCAAACTTGGATTATTGATTAGACAAACGTCATAAATAAGTCAGAACTACCGGATTTGACGCAAACTACCCCGTACTTTCAGATGACAAGGTTGCTGTATTATATAGGTATGTGCTGAGTATTTTACAGTCAAAAATCGGTGAACGCCACTCTTACGCAATTAATCAATTTCTATGCAGGTTTAATTACCAGAAATTTTAAAGGATTTATTTATCATTTACTGATTGAGATCTGAAAGGCATTCATTTCTCTTCCGTCCTCCAGCACGATCTTTTGTCTTGAAATGTAAGAAAACATCAGATATTGAACAGAGCACACTCAACAAAATAAAATCATCTGATGTGATTTTTTATATGATTGTATTTATGTGTTTATAAAACAAATAAATACAACTGAACAGACCTTAATAGATAAAATGATAATTATATCCAATAATTTTTATAATAAATCTTTTTCTAAATAAATAAAAACAACAAAACCAACCTTCATCATAAATTAACTTTTTACAAGTAAATAAATAATAATAATAATATATTTACAATAATATTTATCCCTAATTGATACTTAAATATGCATCTAAGCATTTATAAGTAAGCCTTGTTTTAACTTTGAAAATGTTACTTATTTTACTCTCCACTTAAAGTTCTGTAAGCAGTTCCAATTTACTCTCCAGTAACGTTCAAATTAATGGGAAATAATCCGATATTAGTTGACGGTTTGTGATATTACGTCGATAGCACATGAATTCTACAGATAATTTAAAGACAAAAAGTGAAAACAAATAATTGACTGAGTTAATACAATAATAATCCCATATTAATATATACTATAAAATTTGCATCTAATGTGTGATCTAAACTTTGGGTTCTAAAGATGGGTTCTACGGACCCAAGACCCAATTGACCTATGTTGCTCATTTACGAACTTACCTCACTTTTTACGCCCTAAGCACGCTATAAAAATTTCAGCTTGATATCTCATTTCGTTTTTGAGTTATCGTGTTCACAGGCTGACGGACGAACGGACAGACAACCGAAAATGTACTAATTAGACGATTCTATGAACACCTATTCCAAAATTTTTTTAGTAGCATCAATATTTTTAAGCGTTACAAACTTAGGACTAAACTTAATATACTTTGTATATTTTATATATACATGATATAAAAATTACGGATCGGCATGGGAGATTGGCGAAATATAATCGGGAATAAGGATAGGTCCAAAATCGATACGTAAGTAGAATAAGGTGTATACTTTGAGTGATGAAAAACAATGTGTCCTTCGAAATATGGCGTCATTATATCAGTTCTGAACTGATCGATGAATTTTCTTACATACCCGATTGCGTGGGATATTTTTCGTCAGAGTTTCAAAAGTTTTCCACTGGCATGTATTATGATTGTTCTTTTTGATCAGGGTGTTCTATAATTGACTGCATAACTTTCGCTTCCTGAATAAGATGAGAAAAAAAAGAAGAAAATGTTGTTTTACCAAATTTGGATCTAAGGCCTTATTTACGTGATAATAAACTTACTCTTATATCAATAAATTAATAAAAAATATATTCATCAAAATAAAATTCTGCCAATTTTTAAAACACCACAGAGGATCTGTTTTATCATAGTGTGGCCTAAATGCAAAATTACTAAAAAAACTCTATTTGGCTACTTATATTATAATAAAAACTAACCCATAAAAAAGTTTCATTACATTACTATCGTGCGCATGTCACACACCTTAGGCATCCATGTATTTGATCGAAACGGTGTACTCACGGACAAACCAAACTATGTATATTGTGTTGAAGTTGTAAGTTGATACGATGTAAAAGATTTTGTTTTGGAGATTTTTTAAAGTAAATTTGCATTTAGATCACTCCTTCACACTATGATAACACATATCCTCTGTTTAGGTAGTGTTTTATTGAATGAATTTAATTTTGATGAATTTTTTATTAATTGATTCATTTAATTGTAGGTTAATTATCTCGTAGCAGATCCAAATTTGGTAAATAAATTTCTAAGCTTATTCAGGAAGTGTTCTGCAGTCAATTATAGAACACTGTATATATAATACTAGCTGTGAACTACCCGCTTTGCTGGGCAACATTCCCACTTTCACCCCTCCCCCCATATTCCATGTCCTTTTCTAGGTTACTATCTATCACCTAACTAAATTTCATCAAAATCCGTTCAGCCGTTTAGGCATGATAGAGCAAAACTCCCAGCAAAAACCATAAAAAAATCACTAACTCAATTCAGTTTTCTGCCTACTTCCTACCCCCTAAGTACGATGACGTGATCATTTTGATCTTATATCCGTTTTTAGGTAACCATCTATTACCTTACTAAATTTCATCAAAATCTGTTCAGCCGTTTAGACGTGAAAGAGCAAAAGTCCCAACAAAAACGACTAAAAATCACTAACTCAATTTAGTTATCTGCCTACTGCCTACCCCCTGAGAACGATGGCGTGATTATGAACGATGCCTATGACCATTTCTAGGTTATCATCGATCACCATACCAAATTTCATCAAAATCCGTTCAGCCGTTTAGGCGTGAAAGAGTAACAGACAGACAGACAGACAGAGTTGCTTTCGCATTTATAATATTAGTATGGATAAAAACAGAAAAATACATTATCGCATTGGTCATGTTTTGAAATTCCTCGACGATTCTATAAATTTTCCTTTAACGGTTGTGTTCTAAGCCACTTTTTACAATAATTTGTCAGTCAAAATTGATTTTTACTGATTTTTGCATTCTATATCGATATTGACTGAAGCGTTCAATTAATATCGATTCTGACTAATTTTTCCAACTAATATCGATGATTTGTCCATTTAATGGTTTTTTTTTTCAGTCAGTGACTAATCTATTTAATTGTGGTAACATTCTTTTTGGTAATTTATTTCTCCCATTAACGTGGTATTATGTGATTGAACAACCCTGTATAATCAAATTGCCTTAAGTGCAATTAAGCCTTTTATTCCTTATGCAATGAAGGTAAATAATTGAATACAAAGAAAAATAATGTGATCTTTTTTATTGATAGTGATCTGTATAAGATATTGAAAATGCAATCGGGAAATTCTTTGTTTATGATTATGAAAGAAAAACCGAACAATATAATAAAATATATAATAAATAGAAAATTGTTTTAATTACTAATACCTGATTGATGTATTATAACTTATATATTTATTTATTCGTGACGTAATCGGAAACTAATTTAATTAATAATAATATAATAAGTTGATTTGATTTGTAATAGCAATGATTTAACAATAATTAATTAAATCATTTATTAATTTCTTGTAAGTAAATTATTGTGTACCCCACGAAAATAGAAATTTTTTATAACACATGTCTTTTAGAAGTCTACAACTGTTTAACAAGTTGTTTTTTAAATATGCTTGAGGAAGAAACTCGATTTTAATGTAACCTTTTATTTTATCCACTGACAAGATTTTTCTTTATCTAATTATATTACAAAGCCATTTTAAACTTCCAAATCTTTCAAATTTTTAATATTTAGGATACTTTTGAATTAAGGTTGTTGAGGTACTAAAGAAAAAAAAAAAACTCATTAATTGAAAATTTTGAGAAAAGTTTTTAAAATAATTTAATTAGTCATAATTTTTAAAGATTTAAGTTCTTTTTATGCATTACCAATCAAACAATTTAAGCTTCAATTTATTTATTGAAATAAAAATTATGTTTATTGAAAATTACAATTAATATTTAGGAAAAATTGTAAGAAAAAAATCATAATTTTATTAATTCAAATAAGAACTTTGGTGTTTTTTTCTACAACGCAACAGCCTTAATAAGCATGATTCAATTGAATCCGCCTCTGTTTATGATTCAAATGATTAAAATTGAAAACGCAGCACTTTCGAAAAAAGTCGTAGTGAGAAAGTTTAGTAGATTCAAAAGGTCACTCACAAAGTTTCAATCATTTTACAAAAAGGATGCTGCCCCAAGGACTATGTCTATTACTAGATATATTGTCATTCTAAATGTTTCCCGACCAGATAAATAGGAAGAAGAGAAGATTAATTAATTTGCTGTGTACAAATTATCTTCTCTATCCTCTTCATGCACTTTGCATTTTCTTTGACTGTTTAGATTTTCAAGACTTGCTGTTCATTTTTATTAAACTTGTCCCTTTTTGCAGAAAATATATGAATTAGATTGTCATATATTTGAATTTCTGTACAAATATCAAAATTAACGGACTGAATTTTTTTGCATACTTACTTACACAATTTATTTTATGACTGCTTAAAACTTCCATGTACACGCCAGTTTTTTACCTATCGTGCCTGTAACGTTCCTGACCATGTAAAGATATGTTGAAAATTTCTATACCGAAATTCGAACCCATTACAATAATTTGCTATACTTGGAAGATAAAAATAATAGTTTAAAAAAATTAAAAAACGCGCTTTTGTAACGAGCTGAGCTAAAAGGTACAAAATAATTTCTTTAAATTCAAAAAAACCATTTTATTGTAAAAAAACGCTAAACGAGTGCTGAACAATTATTGTAAATATTTTATAGATTGGTAAAGGTCATTATAAAATATCTTAAAAAGCACCCCACTCTTTTTTAGGATAAAATGATTTTTTGAATTTAAAGAAATTATTTTCTACCTTTAAGTTCATTTAGTTTTAAAAGCATCTTTTTAGTTTTTTTAGCTATTATTAATTTTTTGTTTTTAATATGGTGGTAGCGCAAATAAATGTATATATTTTCAGATATGGAAATTGTTATTCCTGAAAATCCAGGATAATCAAATAAACTTATTAACTTATTGTATTGTCATCGGTCCTTGATAAGTATGCCAAATTTTAAGTCGATCCAACGTTCAAACATGTTCAAACATATGAAGTTAATAAAATAAAATATAAGCGCTTCGATTATAACGAACATTTTGTTTAATTCACGTTGATTTAAATGCCCAATGTTTAGAATTACTTGGGGGTAATTGGAGCTCGTCCACGACTATGTTAACAACCTAGCTCCATTCAAAAGTATAGCTTTGGATGAATAAAAGTAAATTTTTTATATAATGTACTGAATACAAAATAAGTTACTTAAATAAGAAAATTGTTGGCGAGTCTCTAAAACTCATATCCATCTAGACATTTTATTATTATAAAACAAATATGGGAAATTTATTATTATTTATTGATATTTTTAAACAAATATGGGAAACTTATTAGTAAAACTACAATCTTTTAAAAGTAATTTAAGATATTTAATGTATCATAAATGATTCACAGAAAATTATTAGTTGGGTATACTTTCACAAGATGAAAATGCGTTTTGCATTGAAATTAATTTTCACACACCCTGATACTGAATTCCTTCGTTTGCAAAAATTCTATCCTCACTAACATTAGTTTAATAAATTTAAATCAATATTAGGTTAGGTTATAATGACTGTTCACGAAGGACATGCTCAGTCCATAGAGTTGTGATACCATATATGTGTTTTACCATCTTTTCTGGGGATATTTTCGGCTCTCCAATTATTCAGAGAGGATGAGTACACAAACTTTTTCATGCATATTCCATGCAGTACACCAGCTCATCACAACCATTAATTAAATTTTTGTTGTGACCGTGGAAATCGAACACGCTACTTTAGGCATAGCATGTACGAATTTGAAACAATACTGTATAATCGTTTCGATTCACAGGCCGATCGTAGGAATCTCTCAACAATAACATTCAAGTAAATTTTTTTGAATATTTTTCTGTCATCCTTTAAAAGCCCCTAGATTGTAGGTATCAGTCCTATGAGTTAATTTAAGTACCATGGAAACAAGTCGAATATTTGACGTTGCTTTTAAGGTTTTTAAGACATGGTTTTAAGTTTCCACTGTTTTCTTAAACGTCACGTATATATATATATATATATATATATATATATATATATATATATATATATATATATATATATATATATATTACTAGCGTGTTACCCGTCCGCTTCATTGGGCTTAAAATAAAAACCACCTCTTTAAAGGCTGAACCTCTCTTTTGATTTGATATCAGACTTGAGTATTTTAGAAAATTTGACCGTTCATGCCAACTTTCACCCGTCCACATCCCCTTGTGTGAGAGTAATAGTTTTGTAATGTACACGTCATGCTATTTTATTTGATAACCCACTGGGGTATATTTGAAAATATTCGATTGTTCATCCCTACTTTCAGGCCCCACCCTTCCCCCTCCTCGAAGATTGTAAATAGATAAAAACAATCCTTGAAGCTGGTTGTATATAGTGTAAAAATTTGAGCTTAATCTATGCAGAAATTTTAAGTTTTTGAAGCACACCTTTCTGAAACCCTTACATCTCTTTTTTCGCCCTTGTCCCTTCTCAGCCTCTAGACTATCTCTGCATCAAATTTTATTTAAATTGTCTCTTTAGTTTAGGCATGATGACGTTACATACAGACAGACAGTGAGGGTATGAAGACGCTTGTCACCTCCGTTGGTAATAAGTCGAACCACTTGTACGAACCATTTACAAAACGTTAGATTTGGTAGAATCAACCTGTTTTTTTGTTTGAACGAACAAAAAAGTAATTACTCTAATTATGTATCAGCAATATTACCCATTACATAAATGCCTACTATCACTATGTTACTATTACAACATGTAGGTACCATTACAGATACTTTGATCAAACATTTTGACAATATGTTGATTATACGTATTAACAGATGAGAATATATACAGTTTTGTTTAGAACATATCTACAGTATAGGGTAGATATGTGTAGTATGTAGCATGTAGTTAGTTTAGAGGTGGTAGTTCACATATGCGTATAATAATTACCCTTCAAACACGTACACGTGGCAATGCCATCTGTATGTGATAGTTTAATTTACCATATTCAATAATATATATTATAAAATAATATCCAACAATAATTGACGGAAAAATGTTGCGCAATAATTTTTATATAGTATTGACAATGCCATATGTCGTTGAGAAGCTAATCAATGTAGCTATATTCAAATTTCACGTTATAAAAATGCCATCTGTCGTTGAATCAGTGCACTAAAATTTAGGCCTTACAGTATCTCTTTAAGGTTAAGATGATAATGCTTATCTAGAATTTCGAATATTATATAAATAGAAGATTATATTCCAATAGTTTAGGCCGTTTCCGAGAAATCATAAATCGACTAGAATTTTTCTCAAGGAACACCTTAGAATTCAGATACTTATTGATGGGGCATGCTGAGCTGGGTAATACGGAACCTTTTAGAATACCCCAATATTGAAATAAATAGCTTGATATTGGGCTTGCCAAGTTGGTACCTGGATGGAATGGAGCCTGTTGGGATAAATTGTCGAAATTTTATTTTAAACCAACATGATTTTTGTCACATTGGGACTTGTACGGCAACTCATTGCGCCCATCCAACGTTTAAAATATTATATTTGCCTTTTAACACCAGTGTCTAGTGCAAAATGCTGCAAAATTAATTAAATGCATCTATATTTTTTATGTTCATAAACTAAACTAAAATACTAAAAAGTATAATTAAAAATACCAAACACCCATGGTGTAATGGTTACTACTTGGACTCGCAAATAGATGGTCTTCGGTTCGAGCCTTGGTCCAAAAATAAACAAATTTCGCTAATATTCTCACACACTCATAGCTGATATTCCCATATAATACATAGGATACAATTTGTGCTTAGTTTGCGCCCTCGCGGGTAAACAGTGATGTTTACGAAAAAATGTATCAAACAAAAGATATTTATTTTTTTATAAGGAACATTTTTAACATTCAAACTTTTGTTCTATCTCTAATGATTTACAAGATGGGCCCTCCGGACCCAATACCCAATTACCTATGTTGCTGATTTGCTAACTCGACCTCACTTTTTACATCCGGCGCACGCTATAAAAGTAATTTCAGCTTAATATCTCTTGTCGTTTTTTTAGTTATCCTGTTCACGAACGCACAGACATTCAAACGGACAACCGAAAATTAATTTTATGAACCTATTCCAAAAATTTGCTCGTAGCATCAATATTTTTAAGCTTTACAAACTTGAGACTAAACTTGGTATACCTTGATATATTTCATATTACATGGTATAAATATTTCAAACACGAGTTGTTTAAAATGACAACTTACATACGAAATAAATTTAAAAATGTAAAACTATTGAACAAGTTTCCAAAAAATAGAAAAAAAAAAACTCGCTTAAAATTATCGGAAAAACATCCTTGAAATATTCAAAATTAATGCAAAATTTTTTTGCTAATAGTCATTTTGAAAACTTTATTTACAGTTTTTGCAAAGAATTCTTGCTACAAATACAATAAACTAAGTTAGTTTTTTCAGAAATTGCAAGAAGTAAATTTGTTATTAAATAAATATTTTCATATTAGTAACGCATGACAAATTGAAGACTTTCATCGTAAATTTCCCGAGAGTTCTCAATGAGTTTTTTCAGGAAAAATGTGAAGATGTTTCCTCATAGGACCTTCTTCAGGGACCCGCAAAATATGTGTACGTAAATGTTAATTTTAAACAATTTTTGTTGAACTTTTTTTAAAGTGTGGATCGAAATATTTTATGGCGACGAAGAATTTTTAAGAGGCTTTCCTCTTCACCCCCCTGATCAGAAAAAGATTACCCATTACTATTCATTGAGACTATGACAACCCATATTATTTTGTCCAAATTATAAAATTTTTAACAGTTTTTGCATTAATTCTTGAGTTTTTTCCTTCTCCTATTGTTGTACAATAATTAACTCATGGTATAACATTTAATATACCCATCATATAATAATAATACTCTTCTATGTATTAACGTTTAAAACGTATTAGCAAACAAGCGTCCTTGATTAAGGGAAGGGTAGGAATGGAAAGAGGAGTCTGTGTGTGAGTGTACTGATAATACAACTTATGATGCTACTGTATCTACGTACGTACGCTATACAAAGTGTCCCAACAGATAGTTTAAACTTTGTTGGCTCGCTGTGCAAATAAATCTGATTATGAAATGCATGTCAATCGAAAGCTTTGCGAATTTAATCATTAATCAGCACTCACGTTATGAGCATTTTGCTCACGCTTGATTTAAAACATAAATAACTTTTATTATTCAAATGGTGTATGTTGTTGAAATTCTTCATATAATCTTATACTGGAGTAAATCTAAGCAAAAAAAGGCTGTTATATGGATTAAAAGTTCGAGCAGTGAAACTTTGGGGTTTTTCTTTTCACATCAAAATAAGTATTTTTTGAAATTTTTTACTTTCCCGGAGTGGTGCAACATGTTTAAAAAACAAAATGGCGTCAAAAATGAAATTTTTTTCAGAAATTTTATCATTTTTATTTTATATTCACAAAAGGAGACATCGGTGCATATCCAAATTTGGTAGGTTTGTAGTCCATGTTAAGAACTACTCCTCATAATTTTTTGGTGGGGTTTCGTCCCTTCCCCTCCCAGTTATATATATATGTATACATACATATGGTAAAACAGTTCATTTGACTATAACTTGAAAAATATTCGATTGATTTTAATGAAACTAATATCAATAGTAGGTTTTATTACTTACAACTTTCGTTTAAAATTTTAGCGAAATCCGTTAAATAGTTCGGCCAAAATTTCCAATTTAGGGAATTGTTTAAAATGGCTGCCATTTTATGCCATTTTGTCCTACGAGGTTAAATTTTTTTTTAAATTGTAGCATTTTTTATTATCTTTCGATTTTATAATAAGTGGCTTACCCGTAAAATGACTCCTTGATCCATATTTTTGCGAAAAACGGAAAATTTAACACTTTATGGAAATAATTGTTTGGGGGGTGTATGGACGGGCTTTGGGGGGTGTTTTTTGCTTTGGCATGAGAAAACTATTTTTAAAAGAGGTCTATATGGTTTAAAGCAAAATTTTTAAGTTTTAACCCCCGCGCTGTAAGGGGGAAGGGGTGTATGAAATAAATGTATCTTAAAAGATTTTAAAAAGAGGTCAAAATAG
The DNA here is from genome assembly GCF_905475395.1 of Chrysoperla carnea. Classification (NCBI taxonomy): domain Eukaryota; kingdom Metazoa; phylum Arthropoda; class Insecta; order Neuroptera; family Chrysopidae; genus Chrysoperla; species Chrysoperla carnea. Next base: position 61,749,319 of record NC_058341.1, on the reverse strand, counting down.
TTTAAAATGCTAAAGTAACCCAAAATTTTAGATGTTTTTATTAATATAGCACTTTTTACAACATCCACCCCTTCCCCTCCCGCTTTCATATTTTTTGCAAATTGAAAATTTTTATGACGTATAAAAGGGTTTTGGGGGTCGCTGATCTCGAACTTTTGGCCCAAATAAGTACACCCCCTAAAAATATTACAATTGTTTTTGATAATCTATTGCAAAATTCGAGATCAGCGACCCCAAAAACCCCTTTATACGTCATAAAAATTTTGAATTTGCAAAAAATATGAAAGCGGAAGGGGAAGGGGTGGATGTTGTAAAAAGTACTATATTAATAAAAACATCTAAAATTTTGGGTTACTTTAGCATTTTAAACTATTTTGACCTCTTTTTAAAATCTTTTAAAATACATTTATTTCACACACCCCTTCCCCCTTACAGCGCGGGGGTTAAAACTTAAAAATTTTGCTTTAAACCATATAGACCTCTTTTAAAAATAGTTTTCTCATGCCAAAGCAAAAAACACCCCCCAAAGCCCGTCCATACACCCCCCAAACAATTATTTCCATAAAGTGTTAAATTTTCCGTTTTTCGCAAAAATATGGATCAAGGAGTCATTTTACGGGTAAGCCACTTATTATAAAATCGAAAGATAATAAAAAATGCTACAATTTAAAAAAAAATTTAACCTCGTAGGACAAAATGGCATAAAATGGCAGCCATTTTAAACAATTCCCTAAATTGGAAATTTTGGCCGAACTATTTAACGGATTTCGCTAAAATTTTAAACGAAAGTTGTAAGTAATAAAACCTACTATTGATATTAGTTTCATTAAAATCAATCGAATATTTTTCAAGTTATAGTCAAATGAACTGTTTTACCATATGTATGTATACATATATATATAACTGGGAGGGGAAGGGACGAAACCCCACCAAAAAATTATGAGGAGTAGTTCTTAACATGGACTACAAACCTACCAAATTTGGATATGCACCGATGTCTCCTTTTGTGAATATAAAATAAAAATGATAAAATTTCTGAAAAAAATTTCATTTTTGACGCCATTTTGTTTTTTAAACATGTTGCACCACTCCGGGAAAGTAAAAAATTTCAAAAAATACTTATTTTGATGTGAAAAGAAAAACCCCAAAGTTTCACTGCTCGAACTTTTAATCCATACACAAGGCGTAATTTCACTCTACTATTATAGAGTTCTCAAAGTTGCACTGCGAAAGAGAATATATATGTATATGCACTCATATCTACACTCTCTTTTGATCAGTGCCACTTTTGTTTGATAGAACTATACATCTCTATGGAGCAGAATGATCGTCATTTCGAACGAATTTAGCTGCGTAACTTAAAAAAAAAACCATTCCAAAAAAAATTAATACGCACTAAGAAGTAAAAAAAATACCGATAATATAATATAGTTACATTTATTGTTATTTTGGAGTCGGTGTCAGCCAAGAAAACAACTGTGACAGGACAGTTTGCTACATTAAATTGGCTGACACCGACTCCAAAATAACAATAAGCGTTACATCATTATATTATAGTTATTTTTTTACTTTTTAGTCCATATTAATTTGTTTTGGCACAGCTTTTTTTTGAAGTCGGTTTTTTCTTTTGTAAAAATTTTTTTTTATTTTGTGATTTTTAGTGAATTTGAGTACTCTACTACTAATTTGATACTAAAAAAAGAATCATCGAAATCGGTTGGCGTGATATTATTCGTCCATTTGTCGTGCACATACTTAATGCAAATTTAAGACTTATATGGTTTTCTCATGGATGACATTGTCAGAACTGGACCAAATTGAAATGGGACCACACGGGAAGGGCCAGCTCATCAAAATCGGTTCACTCAGTCGAAAGTTCTGAGGTAACAAACATTAAAAACAAAATACAGAATTTAGAACCTTCCCATTTATTAAGTCGGTTAAAAAATAATTAAAATTATGAACTTCCTTTCCCTCAAATGATAAGGAGACTTTTCTTAAACTTTTGTGAAACATTAAAATTTTCAGTTTTTCAAGAATTAAACTAAAGTCAATTACTGGAAAACTAATTTATTTATTTGCAGTGTGACATTATTAATAATTTAAAATATCATTATTGTTCTTAAAAAATTATTATTTTTGCCGCCTCCTTCGCCAACAGCAGCAAGAAAAAATTAAACTCCTTGTTCCCTTGACCCTGCCAGTGTTATAATGTTTGCATGGCGAGCCAATAAATCGAGCAACTCAGTGCCGAACTTACGAACTTTGCGCCTATAGGCAAAACGTGGTGGAGGCCTATGTAAGCCCGGTGTTTTTACCGTTTTTTTACCGAGTGCAGGTTCCCCTTAAACTTTGATTGTAATTAAATTATTCGTGAAGTATCTTAAGAATCGTATGTAACCGAATCAACCCAGCTAATACAATTTTTTTGATCTTTGAATAATAAACGTAAGTAACCGAATTAACCAAAGCCGTGTTAATTTTTGATTTTTTAATTTTCAAATCTAAGCAAACAATGCGATTGAGCAACTGACTGAAACGACCAAACTTGTACAATTTCTTGAAAGTGCAATCGGAATTATTGCGTGATGCGGCAAAATATTTTATCCAAAACAAAAAATATAGCATTTATAATTAAAACAAGTGAATGCAAACAATTGACTAAATTAATTGTTGAAATACCATGCATAGTCAGTGTTGATTTCTTTATTACATAACACATACTATAAAATTTCCGCCTAATTGGCGCCCTCACGGGTAAACAGTGATATTTACGAAAAAATGTTTCAAGCAAAAGTTGTTTTTTTTTTTAAAAGGAACATTTTTTACATTTAAACTTTTGTTCTATCTCTAACGGTTTACAAGATGGATCTTACGGACCCAAGACCCAATTGACCTATGATGCTCATTTACGAACTCGACCTCACTTTTTACGTCCTGAGTACGCTATAAAAATTTCAGCTCGATATCTTTTTTCGTTTTTGAGTTATCGTGGCCAGAGACGGACGGACGGACGGACAACCGGAAATGGACTAATTAGGTGATTCTATGAACACCTATAGCAAAATTTTGTGCGTGGCATCAATATTTTTAAGCGTTACAAACTTGGGACTAAACTTAGTATACCTTGCATATTACATATATGCATGGTATAAAAATTTATAATAAATGGAATACGAATCAAATATAATTTTATTGTACGGATTTAATTACAGAGAAACTTTTCTGTCTTTCTTTTTTTTCTTTAAAAAATTTCTCAAAAATATCTTTTATATTTCAATTATCTAAATTTGAATTTTTTTCAGCCATGTTACTATTTTTTTTTTCAACTTTAGTGCAAATGGTGGAGGACTTCTCTTGGTGGATGGCTATAGGCAGCTGTCTACTCTGCCTATACGTAAGTATGGCACTGACTTAACATGACTTTGTACTCACTGTATATAGGCTATATAATATTATAACAAAATATTCCATTACCATTTACAGTCAGTGTAGTAGATTGTAGATATTAATATAGGTGAGGAAGTATTTAGGGTCACATTGTTCAGCCACATCTGGTTTTGAATTATTGATTACGGAATAATTTAGAATGATTAGCAAAAACATATGTGTGATTATGACAACAAACCAACAACCTACTAATGCTAGTTAGCTACATTAGATATTATATTTTATTTTAGTAGTATGTATCTACGAATATAACAAAAATTGAACCGATTTTTAATTGGTTGCATGATTTGTGAATAAAATTAAAAACATTTTTGGAGTTCCTTCAGAAGGTCTGTGAAGGGAAGTGAGAATAATAGTAACAGGTCGATTTTGAGGAGCCTACATTAATTAGTCTAGTCAACAAGTTCAAGTTGGTGAAATATAGGAATACTGATCGTAAAAAAACGTGTGAAGGGTTGCAACAGACCCTACTGTTTGATTTCCGTTCAGTTTAACCCTAACCCGCAACCGTAACCGTAACCTTAAACCCGTTTTTGAGAAAAATTATTACATGTTTTCAGCACTTAAGGTTATGTTTATGAAACTCAGCATCTTTTACTTACTTCAATTTTGAGGATTTCGAAATGTTTTGTTAAAAAACAGTCCCAAACAAGTTTGGTGGCATTATGGTATACACATGTTGTGTTGGTTCTCTATCAAATGTTTGTCTTGCAAGAGTCTAATAATCAGTTTTAATAAAGATATTCTTCTTTCTGTGATACATTCCTATTTTTACCACACTGAGCAACGCAAAGAGGTGGTAATATGTTCATCAGTCTATGACTGTTAATATGTGGCACATTAGAGGCCAGTCGCGTGGGTCGATTTGGATGATTCTTACGTCAATCGATTTGTATTAACCTTGCGAGTGCTACTGAAGATATGACAAAAATCAAAGTTCAATTTGTCGACCATCAGACGGCATATTAAAAAAAAGAAAAAAATTAATTTCGGCGAACTATGTCAAGTGGGGTATCATTGAATAGCAATTAAATAGACAAATCGATTAAAGTAATAATCATTAAAATCGGTTAACGCGTTTAGTCCCTCAAAGGACCAAATATAGATACATAGGCTGAAAATGAAAGTCGGCAAACAATGGTAAATGGAGTATCCTTGAATAGGCATTTGAAAATTCTAACTAGGATAAAAAAACAAAATTATTTAAAAAAATCAATAAACCTGACAGAAAAGAAAAATATTAACAGAAATATGAACTAAAAAGTAAAAAAAAACAAGTAGATACAGCAGTTTACATAGAGACTTTAAAAGTCGGGACCCATTCTTGTGACAATTCGAGCCGGTGTAGATTTTAATCTGTCCCGACTGTTCAAGTTGCCATGTAAATCGCTGTACTTGTTTTTTTCTTTTCAGTTTCTAAATTAAACTATTAAACTCAGTCGGGATTTTTTGATTTTTTAAATAATATTTTTTATTTACATGTTCAAGTTCTTTGATTAGTAGTGTACGCGATACGTGCTAGAAGTACATCGTCATAAAATGTGATTGGAGCACATCAATTACACATCTCAAAAAGACATATTTGATTTTCTGTTGCCATATCTACCTAAAATAAGGTGTTTTTCAACACAAACATTTTAATAAATTTAATGAGTTTCACTTGTTATAAAGAGTGGCCTTAGAAAGTTTTTATATTTGGCCCGCTCAAAATAATGTTTTTACGTGAATTTATTCAAAAGCAAAAAAAAAAAACCAAAAAAAGGAAGGTATCGGCTAATCTAATTTAAAACCCTACTAACGCGCAATCTCTAAAGTTGCGTTAAGTAACGCTATGTATACATAAAAAAACGATTTTTGGCCAATATCTCAGACACCATCAACTTTATGAAAAAGTTTCAATCAAAAAATGTCGAAAATTTTTTTCCCTTAAGAATCAAAAATTTTGATATCTTGAGCCATTTTCCCAAAAATCGGGGAAATCGGCCAAATATATAAATTTATATGCTAATTACAATATCTTGAAACTAATTGATTTTATAACAAAAATTTGCAAACAAAAGTTGTTGGAAAATTTTTTTCTCAAAAAAAATGTAGGAACAATTTTGATATCTCTAACCGTTTTCAAAACGGTCAATTTTATATATATTTTTCGTTAAGTATCCAATCATTGTCCTCGAATCATGTGTTAAAGTTCTGAATTTTGTTACTCAGGGGTATGTTATGTTTTAATTTTAAGCGTTACAAACTTGGGACTAAGTTTAATTTACCTGGTATATATTTCATATAAATTTAAATTTTTTCCTAGATCAGTTTTTGTATTTTATAAATACGTATTTCGACTACCATGTAGTTATCATCAGTAAGAATTAGCTAGTGGCCCACCAAATTAGCAAAGAGTAACATTCATAATAAGGGTAATCACGACTAGCTAATTCTTACTGATGATGACTACATATGGTAGTCGAAATACGTATTAATAAAATACAAAAAACTGATCTAGGAAATTGAGGCAAAAAAAAAATTTATTTCGAAATATCTTCGAGTTCTCATTTATTATCTTCGATAATCACTACATAGTATAAAGCAAAGTCGCCTTCTCTGTCCCTATGTCCCTTTGTATGCTTAAATCTTTGAAACTACGCAACGGATTTTGATGCGGTTTTTTTAAATAGATAGAGTGATTCAAGAGGAAGGTTTATATGTATAATAACATCCATTAAATAGTGGAGAAGTACTGCTATTTTTGAGGTTTCTAATGTGATGTCATGTTAAATAAGTAAAAATGTAGTGTATGAATTTAGATATTCCAAAGATAGCAGGAAATCTTCATGGTATAGGGAAAGGGGGATTGTTTTACTCCAAATTGAACGCGTGCGGGCCACGGGTAGTAATGAATAAATCAAAACTACTGGATCGATTTTAATCACATAGGCTATATATTTTATACCCGTGCGAAGCCAGAGCGGGCCGCTATGTTTTTATATACAACGTTCACAGTTTTTCTGTAGTGTATTTAGTATCAGCATTGCACCCGTGCGAAGCAGGGGCGGGTCGCTAGTATTTATATATTTCATATATTTACAGGATATAAAAATGTTCCGTATTATTTATTATTCCATTTTTAGGTACCTATTCCATAAATTACCACTCTTTTGTGATGTTAATAGTTGTTTAACTAAATAATATTAAACTTTAGAAGCGGTATTAGTAAATGTACGACTGATTAAATGTTCTATGTACAATTTTTTTAAATAATTTTTTTTGTTAAGAAAATAAAATTGTATTTTATACCCACTGCTCTCTATTTAGTAAAGCTTTCTACAGACACTTATTGGTGAATGGACACCCTATATTGTACCAATACGATAATATTAGTGTTGTTTACTTGTGTAAAAGTAATTAATACTTACATGATAGGTATTCAACCATTTACCTTTACATCTCTATATATTTAGAATAAAATAATAATAATTTTAAAACCACAAATTTTAATTATTCAAATTTTAGAGGGTTGTGTTATATGTAAGTGTAAGTGTAAGTGTCTATTTCATTTATTACAATCATCATTTTGATTGGTTGTAGGTAATTAGTATATTGTCATATTTGGTGTCATTTCTATTTAGTACGATTCTTTAGGTAAAGGAAATACACTGCCAAGCCAGTAATGGTAATCAAAATAGCCCGTTTCAAAAAATATTGAGGGGTAATTTTGTGCTGATCACGATTTTTTGGGTCATTGTGCTCCCCAAGGTGAGGAAAAAATATACATTTTTAGGCGTGATTTCTTGAGTCTAGCTTTGAACAGAAGAGAAGGGTCAGATCAAAAAAAGTTGGCAGTCAAAAGTTATATCTAGAGTACATACGCACCATTTTCCGCTCACTAAAGATCATTTAGTAAGTGTTTATGTCAAAACACTGTTGAAATTTTTAGACCGAATTCCTGTTTTGGTTGCACTTGAGCCAAATGCTATGTAAACCAATGGGTCTATTTTTATGGTAGACTACCATTAACCTAAAGAACCGTACTAAACATTAATACTAAATAGACATGGAGTTATTATTGCTGTAAAATACACAACTGTAAGTGTAAAATTTCGTCAATGAGAATAAACAAACAGAGGGGCTTTAAAACCTTACCTCAGTCTAATAACATTTACATAAGGCTGTTATGTACAAATTTTAAACATTCTTTGTTTGTTGTGAAACTTTATGATTTTTTAAAGAATCCTTTTAAATATTGATTGGTGGAAAAACAAATTTATAAAGAAAAGCGGTTTCCAGATAAGAATAGTTAATGTTGAAATTGAATTTAAAGCACTGCGATTATACCCTTTACTCTATCGATTTGAAATTTGTATATGTGGTAGGTATTCATATTCTAGTTGCCCTGCTTTTGTTTTTGAAAATCTTGTTAACTTTTCCAATTTTCATTTTCGACACCCAGGTTCTTTGGAATAAGAAAAATTTCTATTGTACCCGGGCAGGTTAAAAAAGCCTATCATTAAAATGGTGAAAGAAAAATACTTTTCTTTCACCATTTAACATTAACATTATCAGGATTTTCGAAAAATAAGTACCCAGGTAGAATATGAATACCTATAACATATTACCAAATTTCAAGTCGATAGAGTAAAAGAAATAATCGCAGTGTTTGAAATTATAAAGTTTCACGCCAATCAAAGAATGATTCCCACCAATAATAAGTTTGTAAATAGCAGCCTTAACACAGCCAGGAAAATAACGTTCAGAAAAAGCTTACTTTAATCGATAATTTTTCCCACGAATAATTAATTAATTCATGAGAAAACTCAACCCTTAATTTAAATTGACTTCTTTTAAAAATATGTTAAAAATGTAATCGTGTGAGAAGATTGTTTAAAAAAGTCTCTCGTGGATATTCTTAACAAGAAGCTAAAATTATAAAATAGTTTTATGCAAAATAATCATATGACTTCCATAGTCTAACTTCGATTTTGAAATTGTTTTTGGTGTAATGGATTAAGAACCAGCGCGTATAACATTACTATGATGGACTAACCTGTAGTTCAATTGAGCGAAAAAAGCCCAGCTATTTTAAAGAAAAATATATAACTGTCACATGTAATATGAAAAATTAATAAGTTATATTGAAATAATTTAAACGAAATTTATTATTGTATGTTAAAATTTATCTAATTATTTTGATGGCATATCCGATGTTTGTCGCTCTATTAGCTCAGATGGTTAAGGCGTAACCAATTCCCTTCCGCCGTATGCTTAAGGTAGCGGTTACCATTCCCGCCGTTGCAACAAAATTAATTTTATTAATAGTTGTAATGGGCTGGTGTAGTGTGTGGTATATGCATGAAGGAGGTGCACTCAGCCTCTGAAATTGAGGAGCGGATAAATGAAATTATCAGCGGAAAGGTAGTAAAACACATATATGTGTTCTTCTTGGACAGCCAATATAACCTAACCTAACCTTTTTGATGTTTACAGTACCGTTTACTTTGTATTTATTATAAGCACTCTGAGTTATGTAGTTTTGGATCTGCGATTGAAGATTCGCTTATTCCTTCATCCACTTGCTGATTAATTTTTTTACATTTTTTTTCATTTGTTTGTTAGAGGCCCTTAGTCACTCAGGAGTCCTGGGCCAGTCTTGCCCATGCATGAATCCACCTCTGCACTTCTGGGGTTCTTGTGTAGCATTGTAGAGTTCAGCAGTGCAATGACATTGTAGACACCTAGATAAAAAAATAATTAAAACTTCCAGTGAAGGTATCATATAATTTAATGTCAAGTTAACTAAGCATCTATCACGCCTCCATAGAATGATTTTGGAGTTTTTGTAGAAGACTGGGAATAAAATAAGAATTTGTCGCTTATTGGTCGCTAATTAGTTGTGAAGGAATTATTTCCAAAATCAAATTTGTTTTCGTTGTTTCGGTGCTTTGCTAACTTGATATAAGATTAGCAAAGCACGCCTCCACAAAATGACTTTAGGGTTTTCGTAAAAGAGTTAGCAAACCACCCACAAGAAAACGATAAAATCGGTATTTTCACAATTTACGACTAATTAGGGTGAAATTATCCACCTAATCTCGAATCGATTCCTGACAGGTGCTTAGCTAACTTGATGCACATTATAATTTTCAACGGAGAATTACTCCAAAGAATTTATTCTTTAGAGTATTAAAATGATTGATTTGAAATAACCTTGCAAGGACATTTCATACGATTATGGAAGTGAATCGATAAAATTCAATATTATTAAGAATTCGTTAGAAAATTACCAATCGTTAATATAATAATATTTGCCATGTCAATTAGACATTCAATTTGTAAATATAAGCAGTGAGTAAGATACAGTTTATACAGGGTTAATCTATATAACTGGTCCATGGAGGCGGAGTTTACATACATAAGGGCTTACCCTTATACAAAAATTTTTAAATAGTAGGATATTTTTGAATCATTCAAAATTGTAATTGACCATTTAGATAAATTTTAACCTTTATAATTCGTTTTAACATGAAATATTTATTGCTTTATTGCTTTATTGCTTTACAATGAGACAGATAATATATTTGAAAAATATAGTTTTATGTTCCCAGAGCCAGGCATATGATAAATGAAATTACATCAAACAGGTAGTGTTGTAAATGTGTTTTTTTGTTGGGCATAAGCAAATGTTATTTTCTTTTAATCGCTTTTCATTAAACATTAATTTTTGAGGAAAAAGAACATTTTTTACTTGTTGGAATTCTTCAAATACAAAGAAGTTATTATTACAGACAATTTAGTCCTTCACGGTTGAATTTTTTTGTATCGTTTAATAAAAATATATAAATTAAAATAGTAAGTTGACAAATTTTTTTGTGACTGTTAGACGTCGGATATCTAAGAGCTTGTATATCAATATATTTTCTTAATCATTTCCGATATAAATGCAAGCGTGTAACATGCCTGATTGCCTGTTTGGATAAAAGTAGTTAGCTTTTTTAAAACGCATACATTTATGTATATTTATAAGCCATGGCTCCAGGATTAATTGTTATTATTTTTTATTATTTACAAAAATCTCCTACTATTGGATATTTGTATATCCAATGAAAATATTAAATTAAATTAAGGCGGTCAACTTAAAATACTCAATGTACTCTATATGTTGGCTGACCCTGTATAGAGAAGACTTGAATAATATATTTAAGTATTTTTTAAATATAGCAGCTATATTATGTATATTTTTACTGTTCACAATTATTTACTAATAATAAATATTTTATACTTTAATGATTTGGTAGCCAGAAGGCAACGTGCATTTCTTTTGGTGAGAAACAACACAATATCGATACTTTTTTAAAATTCAAATCCATAACAAAACAATCATAATGTTATTAAAGTTTTTAACCTACAATTTGTATTCAAATTATAATATATTAGCTACGTATTCCGATTTACAGCATATTTAAAATACTAATACACTGAAGAAAAAATTATTAATACCAACCGATATGAGGTTGTCTCAACCTCATCGCGAGATCAAATATGGTGAATAGTGCCACGAATGTGATTGAAACTACCGTACGAGGTTGAGTGGTGAAGTTCACACAAACTCATGAGTTGTTTGCATGAAAATTATATACTGTCTAAAAAATTTCAAATATAGATATTTTGAAATGCAAAATAGTTTTAAAAATATTGTTTTGATTGGTTCTATCACTTATAAATATTATAACAAAATAGGGATGTGATTGTCACAACTAAATGAGCAGGTAAAAGCAAAAAAAGGTTTATAGATGCTAATAGGTTTATAAAAATAAAATTAGAGTTCTTCGAGTCGAATTTGAACCAGCGACATGCGGAGTATTATTGATTTTAGTGTCCGAAGTCTACAGCTAAACCAACTGACTAGCGATGGACTAGCGATGCTTGTTACATATTAGCCAAAAAATATGGTTTATATTATAAAAATGATCAATAAGTATATTTCAAACTTTCTGTAAGTTAGTAATAACAATCTACACGTAGTTGGCTCAATCATATGGACTAGACAAGAAAGATATGCGATCATAATAACCAACTTAAAGCAAAAAAGTCCTGGTTAGTTAAGGAAATCATGAAGAGCAAACAAATAAGTAGTAAAATTTAAAGAAAAAAAATTGACATCTGTATTCTTCCTTGCATAATATATGGGTGTGAGTCTTGGGCATTCACTGAAAAACCTTGCCAGAAGCTAGAAGATGCAAATGAGCTATGGAGAGAAGTGTATCTGGAGTGATGTAATAAAAATAAGTGGAGCAGAGAGGTTACTTTATGGTACCCAATAAGCAAATGGGAAGGCAAAATACACGTCACTTTGGGACCTTTAGAACCCTTTATCTCCATTTGAATAGAAATTTAAAGCTTTGAGTACTAAGTTCCCACATCCTGTGGAAATGAGTGGAAATGAATCACGTGTTGCATACAGATTTTGTATATCTGATAAACAGTGCTTCCAAACCTAATTTTATTAAAGAATGTTCCCCCTTTTAAAAAATAATTTCATAACTTTATGGCCGCCTAGGTTCTTAATGAAGCTACTTTGTTTAAGCTACATCGACTTAATTTGAGGTGTAGGTACTAAAAATGGTAGACCATCGTTTCAAGATACTTAAAAGACATTTTGTATAAGCGTATAAAAGTATGATTTGCGTCTTTCTGAGCCTAATACAAATATACTTGGTTTTTTTAAAATCCACCTATATGCATAAATTATTAATAATAAGTATTGTAGCAGTTAAAAAACTTTGTTCCCACACACTCCACTAACTATCAAAACTAACTTTGTAAAATGTAAGAAAACAATTGAATGGTTGATGATGATGAGTGAGGTTCAAGCTGATGCTGACTGAGTCTGTATAAAGAATGCCAAATATTTGTACAATAATAACATACATACATCATATTATAATAGTAAGTATAATATATGAGTACTTACATCGCGTCGATCATCAAGAGTATTAGGTACTAGTGATGTGACGAATGTGCGCGAGTGGCTTCCTTTTGGCGAGTCTACCAAACTTTCTCTCTGTAAATTTTTCCGAAAGTTCAGAGTTTGCAAATGAGCATGATAACGTGATATTTAAGTTATTATTAAAATTTAAATAGTCCTCATCGACCCTAGACGTGAAAAAATTGAGAACTTTTTAGATTTCATTTATGATCATGTGTTGAACAATCCCAACTAATTTCGGTCCCTTCACTCATATTTTTTTATTTAATTTGATCGGATAATAAACAATTCAACAAAAGTGAGCTGAGCATGTATTGAGAAAGAAAAATACTAAAATACTGCAGTTTCTTATCGGCCAAAATATTTTATTATTTAATAATTATAAATGTTATCAAGGGGTCCGACAAATTCTCTTTTTCAGACCCATAACCAAAACATGACGTTATCATGCTCACTTGAAAGCGCTGCTCTTTCGAAAAAATTGGTAGAGAGAAAGTTTGGTAGACTCACTAAAATTCAGCTATTTTCGAAGTTTCTAGGTACTTATATTTTAATAAAAAATGACTATGGAACAGTCTTGAGATAGGTAACTGCTCTACTCATGTCTTTATATCACGCTGTCTCTTTTTAATTGCAGTTAAATTTTAGGAATTTAATTATAACAAACTAACATCAAATCAGATTTCGAATGAACTGTATGTGGCCAACTTCATTCATTGAACCTGTATTGGCTCAGTTATGTCCAATTTAAGCATTGGTAATACGAAATGTTAAACCTGTCTAACAATTTGCATACGATTCATAAGTCAACATTAGCATTCGTATTCGTATAACATTTGTCACATCACTAGCAAGTACTAATATACGCTAAAAGTAATGTAATAGTAAACTCTTTTGAAAAAGTATTTACATAGTCAACACATTATAGTTGGTCTGCAAGAAATCTGGAATCTAAAATTTTGAAATTTCTTAATCGATAAGATAACACTATCATACAGTGGCAGCGTTAGACGCCAGAGACGTCTCCAAGATCCCACTGTCTGACGCGTTCAACTAGTTATTTTAATGCAAAATTATTTTCTACCGGTCAAAAAAAAAGATCAATAAACAAGTGAAAAGAAACAATTGACTGAGTTAATTGTTGAAATACCATGCATAGTCAGTGTTGATTTCTTTATCACATAACACATACAAAAATGTATAGACAGTGTTGATGCGCAATCGTTTGTTTTTTTGACGTCACGTAAATAACAAAATATATTCACTTTTAAATACACACACACACACAACTGATATTCCTATATTAATACATACTATAAAATTTGCACCTAATTAACGCCCTCGTCGGTAAACAGTGGTGTTTACAAAAAAATGTTTCAATCAAAAGTTTTTTATTAAGAACCCAATTGACCTATGATGCTCATTTACGAACTTTACCTCACTTTTTACGTCCTGAGTACGCTGTAAAAATTTCAGCTCGATATCTTTTTTCGTTTTTGAGTTATCGTGTCCACAGAGGGACAGACGGACGGACAACCGGAAATGGATTAATTAGGTGATTTTATGAACAGCTATGACAAAATTTTTTTCCTAGCATCATTATTTTTAAGCGTTACAAACTTGGGACTAAACTTAATATACTATGTATATTTTATATATGCATGGTATAAAAAGCTGACGTTGAACTAGTTTCGAGAGGTTTCAGAACTTGTCATTATCAATCAAACTGGTGCGAGTTGAACTCGTATTGAGAGGATTACGACATAAATCATAGCATCGCCTTTGTAAATCTGATCCAAATTTGTTTGTTAAAATAAAAAAGGCATGTATGGTAAGTACTACAATGTTATGGAAAATTGTTGGGTATTATATCTCATTTTGAGTTCTGCCTTGTCGTATAATTGAACTAGGCCTGATTGAAAGAAGGTTTCTGTTTCGAAAATTAAATTTCTTTTACGAATGTATTTACACTTTTGTGTGGTTTTTTTTTCTGAACGGTATAAAAAAATTTGCACGATCACTCTCCATTTCATTTGAAATTTCTTGAAACTCTAGATACAGAACGATATTGCCATCTTGATCAAAAGTTCAAATAGAAAAGACCTTAGAAAGGCCAAAAATAAGTTCTACGTAGTTTTGGAGCGATAATTTGTTATTAAAGAAACATTTTTTTTGCTGTATATAAAATACAAAGAGATTTCTTATTCAACTTCACGAAAATAATTTACTAGATTACTTATAAATCCCAAATATAATTTTAACCATATTTTCTTTACGTAAATATTTTTAGCTCTTCATCAGTTCGTCATTGACTAGCATGATTTATTTACAGGTGGTGTTGCAAACAACGAGAAAATAGCTGGCCAGTGCCTGAAGGATAGATCATATTTGCAATTTGCTGCTCTGACCTGTAAAATTAAGTTTTACAGATACTTTCTACTCTATTCTAGAACAGTAAAGTCATGGTTGCATTATTTTATTAGCCAACTAGCGGTAAACTATCCGCTTTGCTGGGCAACATCCCCACTTTCACCCGTCCCTCCATATTTCTTTGCGTAGGGATTACAGTTTTGTAATGTACACGTAATGTACTTTTATTTGATATCCACTTGGGTTTATTTAAAAATATTCGATTATTCATCCTCAGTTTCTCCTTTCCACCCCGCTCAGAATGTGGAAAATAGATAAAAACAATCCTTGAAGTTGGTTGTATATCTTGTCAATGTTTAGGCTTAAACGATGCACAACTTTTTAGGTTTTTGTAGCAAATCCCTTTTAATCTCTATCTAACTGCATCTAAATCCGTTCCGTAGTTTTAAAGATCTAAGCATACATAGGGACACGATATCTACAGACAGCGGGGAGCAACTTTGTTTTATGCTATATATTGATGATGTGGTTTTTATTAAATCCTATCATTAGCACAATTTCGCCAGACTACTATTGGATAAAACAGCATTTAATGGTTTTTTTTATTCAGGTATCCAATGAGTATAAATATGTTTGCTATTATTGGCCAAGCTGAATGGCGTACAATTTCGTTTTCTGTCAACGTTAAAATATACGATCTGTATATTTAAATCAATGCAGCAGCTTAAGGGTTTCACATTTCAACTTCACTTACACAACAATAAATAAATAATATGAGATTATTATTTATTTTTAAAACATTATTTTCGTTTACAAAGAGACACAGATGATGAGGGGAGGGGGAGACGTAGGTGTGCTGTGTGATATAGGAAAAGAAGAATACTATACTATTTCACTTGAATATTATGCAATAAATAATTTTATGAAATATATGATTTGTGTGAAAAACGTATTTCTTTAAATAAATCAAAACGATTTATTTAAAAAATTTTTTCTCTTTGAATTATTTTGGAAAAAATATATAAACCAAATTTAATCAAAGTTCTTGTTTATCCAATGCGTGTCTCTAATTTAAATTATCCCACACACCAGTTAGTGAGAAACACGTTATAAAAAAAACTGGTGGAATCAACAACCTCCATATATCAAACTGGCTTAGTAAAACAAGAGGTGCACGTTCCAACAAATATATCGACCATTATTTCGATGTTTTGCAATGTGTTTGAAGCTTCTACCGTGCCAACAGCTAGTGCTAGTTTTATTAAGAAAAAAAAACAAATTTGATAAATAATGGTGATCAAGAAGATCAGAGAAAAGCGTACCTGAACTGTACCAAGGCAACGTTTATTGTTTCCCTTGATATTCATCAGAGTAAATAAATTGCTAGGTAGTTGAGCATTAGGCCAAACTTGGAAACTAAGACTTACCTAATTTTAGTCTTGAATTAACTTGAGTATAAACTATTCATTGTTTCAACCTCAGCTGCAATACCAACGCAAGTCAGGTAATTCGCTTTTCACCCAAGCCTGAGTCATTGACCCTCGTTAGCCTGAAGATTTTATGTGTATGTGCTAATCATTTTTAACTTTAATAAACAAGTTTTCCAGAACCGCGATCTGAGCCAGTATTTGTCCTTGATGTATGCTAAACACACATTACTTGCACGGCAATTGTCTCTACCTATAACAACAACAAACATTAATATGAATTAACATCAAACGAATTTTTTTAGCCTGAGCTGAAGCTTTGGCAAGAGCTGGCAAACTGAGACTTGGTGTCTTTACCCTTGGCAAAAAACCAGACAGGGGCTATCAAAGAAACCTTGGATAGGACTTGAGCAAGATTTGGACAACCAAAACCTAATACATTTCTCATTTTGTTACTAAATTTTGTATACAAATTTAAACATCAAAGTTGATTTACGAGTTTAATAAATGTCTATGATATAGGTAATGGCGTAAGCTATAAACATAACTGGGCGAGTTTATCCGAAGTAAAGAGAATTGAAAAAAATGCAAGTATACTCGGGCTCGAACCAGAGTCTCTTGAATTCATGCCAAGCGCCTTAACTAGCTGGGCCATATACTTTCTAAGCATGCTGTGCAAATTTTTCATTAAATTTGATTGAGACTTAGGCATGGACTAGTAGCTCAGTTAGCTAAAGAGTAACCAATTCCGTTCGCGGTATGCCTAGGGAAGCGGGTTGGATTCCCGCCGTCATAACAAAAATTAATTTAATTAATAGTTGTGGTTGGCTAGTGTAGTGCATGCTATATGCATGAAGGAGGTGCACTCAAACTCAAAATTGAGAGGTGCACACGAACTCAAAAAATAATTAAAGAGCTGATAAATGACATTATCAGCGGAAAAGGTGGTAAAACACATATATGGTATCATAATGGGCTCTATAGCCTAAGTGTGTCCTTCGTGGACAGCCAATATAACCTTACCTAACCTAACCTAACCTAGGAATGGATAACAATAACAAGGGTGGATTTGCATATGCTGACTTAACCTCTATTTTAGTTTTTGTTACTTTACTGAGCATGTAAGTCGTCATTTTTTAAGCAAACATTGATTTTACAAAAATAATGAATTTAATTCCAAAAATTTAAAATAATGTCCACTCTTTAAAAGCTGGATATATCGGTGCATGATAGTTGTTAAAGTCCATCACTGAGCAATACTTTATATCACGGTAAGAAATATATACCGTTTACTACAATACTGCTATGGTATAGAGACAAATACTATAGTATCTATGTAATATAGACATAAGTATCTAATATTACTAAATTGAATAGTACTGGAGTAAATCTAAGCAAAAAAAGGCTGTTATATGGATTAAAAGTTCGAGCAGTGAAACTTTGGGGTTTTTCTTTTCACATCAAAATAAGTATTTTTTGAAATTTTTTACTTTCCCGGAGTGGTGCAACATGTTTAAAAAACAAAATGGCGTCAAAAATGAAATTTTTTTCAGAAATTTTATCATTTTTATTTTATATTCGCAAAAGGAGACATCGGTGCATATCCAAATTTGGTAGGTTTGTAGTCAATGTTAAGAACTACTCCTCATATTTTTTTGGTGGGGTTTCGTCCCTTCCCTTCCCAGTTATATATATATGTATACATACATATGGTAAAACAGTTCATTTGACTATAACTTGAAAAATATTCGATTGGTTTTAATGAAACTAATATCAATAGTAGGTTTTATTACTTACAACTTTCGGTTAAAATTTTAGCGAAATCCGTTAAATAGTTCGGCCAAAATATCCAATTTAGTGAATTGTTTAAAATGGCTGCCATTTTATGCCGTTTTGTCCTACGAGGTTAAATTTTTTTTTAAATTGTAGCATTTTTTATTATCTTTTTTATTATTTATTTTATAATAAGTGGCTTACCCGTAAAATGACTCCTTGATCCATATTTTTGCGAAAAACGGAAAATTTAACACTTTCTGGAAATAATTGTTTTGGGGGTGGAGGGACTGTCTTTGGGGGGTGTTTTTTGCTTTGGCTTCAGAAAACTATTTTTAAAAAAGGTCTTTATGGTTTAAAGCAAAATTTTTAAGTTTTAACCCCCGCGTTGTTAGGGGGAAGGGGTGTATGGAATAAATGTATCTTAAAAGATTTTAAAAAGGGGTCAAAATAATTTAAAATGCTAAAGTAACCCAAAATTTTAGATGTTTTTATTAATATAGCACTTTTTACAACATCCACCCCTTCCCCTCCCGCTTTCATATTTTTTGCAAATTTAAAATATGTATGACGTATAAAGGGGTTTTTGGGGTCGCTGATCTCGAATTTTGCAATAGATTATCAAAAACAATTGTAATATTTTTAGGGGGTGTACTTTTTTGGGCCAAAAGTTCGAGATCAGCGACCCCAAAAACCCCTTTATACGTCATACATATTTTAAATTTGCAAAAAATATGAAAGCGGGAGGGGAAGGGGTGGATGTTGTAAAAAGTGCTATATTAATAAAAACATCTAAAATTTTGGGTTACTTTAGCATTTTAAATTATTTTGACCCCTTTTTAAAATCTTTTAAGATACATTTATTCCATACACCCATTCCCCCTAACAACGCGGGGGTTAAAACTTAAAAATTTTGCTTTAAACCATAAAGACCTCTTTTAAAAATAGTTTTCTGAAGCCAAAGCAAAAAACACCCCCCAAAGACAGTCCCTCCACCCCCAAAACAATTATTTCCAGAAAGTGTTAAATTTTCCGTTTTTCGCAAAAATATGGATCAAGGAGTCATTTTACGGGTAAGCCACTTATTATAAAATCGAAAGATAATAAAAAATGCTACAATTTAAAAAAAATTTAACCTCGTAGGACAAAACGGCATAAAATGGCAGCCATTTTAAACAATTCACTAAATTGGATATTTTGGCCGAACTATTTAACGGATTTCGCTAAAATTTTAACCGAAAGTTGTAAGTAATAAAACCTACTATTGATATTCGTTTCATTAAAATCAATCGAATATTTTTCAAGTTATAGTCAAATGAACTGTTTTACCATATGTATGTATACATATATATATAACTGGGAGGGGAAGGGACGAAACCCCACCAAAAAAATATGAGGAGTAGTTCTTAACATTGACTACAAACCTACCAAATTTGGATATGCACCGATGTCTCCTTTTGCGAATATAAAATAAAAATGATAAAATTTCTGAAAAAAATTTCATTTTTGACGCCATTTTGTTTTTTAAACATGTTGCACCACTCCGGGAAAGTAAAAAATTTCAAAAAATACTTATTTTGATGTGAAAAGAAAAACCCCAAAGTTTCACTGCTCGAACTTTTAATCCATACACAAGGCGTAATTTCACTCTACTATAGGGCTACCCACTAGAAGTAATGTGGTATCGTCAACCAGTATGAGCCTGATGCCCATACTGCATTGACTAATTCGCACATAACTATTTATAAATGTTACTATTCCCTCAATACAGTACGCAGTATGGCGTTCATCCCGATACTGACGTAGTGATATCAGCAACAAATTTCTTACCGTGTAGTATGTATACTCACTGTCAGAAAAAACGCCACAGTTAAAACATTCTAAGCGTACTCATCATATTATATGTTATGTTATAATAGTAACACTTAGAATGTTTTAAAACGAGCATTTTTTCTGACATTGAGTATACATGGACGTCAAATATACAAATTAAAAGTTATAAAAAAAACCAGAAGGCATAACAATTTATATTGTATATCTGTGTTGTTTTTTAAATCGTGTGAATATGCAAACAATTTTGATATTATTGATAATGATTGCTATTTAATTATAAGAATTTCAAAGTTTATATTTAAGTTAATTATTCCAGTTTTAAATATGTCCAAAATAATATTGGCATTCAAATATGAGAATAATGGATTTGGTTTTTTCTCTTACTTATACAACATTAACATTCAATATTCTATAAATTCCATGAAAAAGTAAGTATTTCGCTTTAGAAAACGAACTCTGAATTTTTTTATTTTTCTTCTTAACAATATGTTAATATCAAGATGACGTTACAATTAAAAAAATCCATTTCTCGCTTCTGCTTCGGGGGTGTAAGGAATTGAAGCAAACGTTTGCGATCAAGGATTTCTAATGTGGCCGATCGTGAGCCATGTGAAATAACTCAAATTATTTCAGAGAACACAAAGATTTTAGATAATTTATTGCCTTTCTGCCTCTAGATTTGTGGCCTAAGATTTTACAACTTAAAATTAAATGTTCTACCGACTGTTGTGTTATCACCCATGACACACTTACTGCAACTGTTTTCAATTACTCTTTTAATTGTCGTTTGACAACTATCCTGCCTAAAACTTTTTTATTTTCCACTTTGCCCTTTTAAGGATGTAGGAAGACGGTAGTGGGGCACAAATTAAAAAAATATATATTTTTAATGTTTGATGGTGAATTACTAGTACTTTTTTACAATGTAAATCTATTGATTCTAATTTTTTACAATTAATAAAATTAAGAAGGTTAAAAATGCCCAATTTCGGGAGAAGATTTTCCTGTTTAAAAATTCATTTCAAAACATTTAGAATAGATGAAACTAAATCAAAGTCGTAGAAAAAAATAATCCTTTTTAATAGTGTGTCGTATTTAAGAAAAAGACACCCGCATATTTTCGTTATTTATTGGAATATTGATTTGAAATTTTTCGAAGTCATACAGGGAGATGGGTCACATTTTTTAAGATACTTAACCGCAACCAGAACTTTAAACTCAACCAACAACAAATTGACAAATAGGGCCTATTCTTAATATTTTGTCTAGCGTTAGAGATGGGTAGATTTTTTATACCCAAATTTTTTATTTTATACCCATTTTATTTATTTTTTTATACCCAAATACTTATAGATTTTCATGACAAAATTCGCATTTGTAATTTTTTCATTGTTTTGGTCTACACTCATAATTATTACAAGACTAGAGTCATACCCACCCGCTTCGCTGGGTTTAAAAGTAAAGATTGATAAAGATTATTCTATATCTATAACACTCTTATTCCTTTTCTATAACACTCGAAATAATGGTAAGGATTGTTTTACACAGGTAAAATATATGTATGGTTTTCTATTTTTTTAAATGTATAATAGTCGTAATTATTCATTGAGTGTATCAGAAAATATGACCGTGAAATATTTTATATTAGCTATTTTTACAGAAATCTGTAATATATGGTAATGAATAATAACTTTTTTCACAGAAATCTGTAATTTATGGTAATGCCAAATTAAATTAATTAAAAATTTTTTTTTTCATTAATATATTTTTATAAATTATATATCATGTGTTATTATGCAGTATAAGCTATTCGCTCCGAGCGTGAATTTCGTTTCCATGACAACGATACACTACTTTAATTATAGAATTAATGGATGCATATATAATTGTGTGGATTGCATTGAAAACTTACATTTAAAATTTAATATTCTTGTTTCACAAATTTAAATAAATAATTACGATAATTAACATTTGAAAAATAATATTTGTACAATTTGATTTCTTATTTTCACAATTTTTAATGCATTAAGTTTAATTAATTAGTGTTTTTCAATCATTTTAATTTGACAGTTTCTATATCATTAACATGTAAATAATTGCAAATTAGTCATAACAGCCCACTTTATCTCCAAAATTTTTCACTTAAAGCGCTGGCATCGATTTTATTATCCCCACCATGACTACGCACACAACGAATATTGCTGAACAGTTTCATTAAAAACCATTTGCTAGTTTTAGCGTGAAAGCGTAACAAACAAACAAACAAACATGCTTACTTTCGCATTTATTATACATAGAGATAGAGATAGAGAGAGAGATAGAGATAAGGATTATTGAAATATTAGAACACATAATACTATTAAATTACCAATTTGTTCAGTTTTTACATTCTTAGCACACTAGTTATAAACTTTTATAACTAGTGTGCTATGGAATGTAAAAACTGGACAACTTTACTCGAAAAATTACGATAAAATGTCATTCAGTTAGAGCATGGAACATACTGTCAAATAATTTTAGAGACGTCATTGCGTCCCGGACAAAATTTAATTGCTGATTGTTAATACAATCCTGTACAAAATTAAAAAAATCAGCTAGCAGTATACCGTACGAAAACTCGCCAGCTGGTGCATTCAAACAGATATGAGAGTTTGCCATTTAACTTCTCTGTCATGACTTTCAAAGCATCAGCGGCCCTTCCACCGGGATACACCCAGCTGATATACATATTTATCCATAATTGCTTTTTTGGGTGAACATAAATCATGGAAATCGCGTCATCGTCACGTGTCACGGTCCATACATACACATTGAAAACAACGGTTCTCACTCGATAATTGAAGTGAGGCAACATTGAGCAGACTTAGTTCTTAGATGGGTGACCGCTTGAAAACACTGTGTATTGTTTTATGAAATTTTAATTATTTATACTATAAGTAATTGAAATAATTAAAAAAATAAACAAAAAACAAAATAAACCAAAAAACACTTAAAGTTATTTCAAAGTTTTAAGTTTTTACTTCCGTCGACAGTCCCCAAAACTGACTTAATTTTTTTTTCTTCGTGAATGGGAGGATAACTGCGTTCATCCACCCCACGGAATTGCAACTGACGTTCACGAAGCTTTATGATACAACACTATGATGCATTCAGACTTGGTCATGTAAATCTGTCACTGGCTCCCGGACCATTCTTACCTTGTATAATTAATGTCTCAACGAAGACTAAATTGACCAGACTGATCACAGTTGACATTAGAACAGCTGCCATGTTGTCTGGCATTTGAGATAAGTAAGTATCAGATCTTGAGTAAAGATTGACTTGAAGTACTTTACTCAATATAAGTTAGATAGTAGATTATCAATTTACAATTTAATTACAGTTTATTGACGACCAAGTAATATTATAAGGTATTGATGTCTATATTAAGTAAATATTAGTTTTAATAAATAAATATTGGTAATATTAAAGAGAGGAAATGTTGAAATAGCTATTATAATATTAATTACACAAAGGTATATCCGGTTGGATGTAATTTGAATATTTCAAGGACACTAATATCTATTGTGGTAGGTCATTGAAGTTATAACGTTTAATAATGCATATATAATAATAATGTTTGTAGAATAATTATATATTCAATATATTGATTATTTATGTTGTAATTAATGTTCTACAAATCATTGCATTGCAACTTTACATCCCTATTTTTAATGGGAGATCTAGGCCAAAATTTTTTTTTAATTTACTAAAGCTGAAAATTGTTATACAGACTGTATATTGCATATAAATAATAGTTAAATAACATGTCAGTCAGTCATTAAAATGTTAGAACAGAGATGGTCAGTCACCCTTAATGTATGTACAATAAATAAATTAGATAAATAAGAAATTTTTTTATAGGTTCTTAATAGTATATTCATAAGAAATAAAATGGTTAGCCAACAATATTGTGAAACAACTCCCGCCAGTCAGTAAAAACAAAAAAGTCTTGTTAATCCTTTTTTATTTTATTTTTTTTTTTTTTGTTATATTAGTACAAAGTTTATTTTTATTATATTATTAGTAGTTTTTCAGTCATTACTACCAAACGCTTTCAGTAGATACGATTTCAATCCAGCATTTTGTTACGGAATATAAAATTCACATAATTGTTAGTAAAATTCCTTGTTGATTATTGGGCCAATGATGTATTGGCACCATACTTGGAACATAAAACCGTTCAATTAAATTATGATAAGTTTTATCAGTACCAAAAACTTCAAGTTTAATAAATTAATTGTACCTTATTTATTTATTGTACATACATTAGGGATGACTGACAAGCTCTGTTCTAACATTAACTGACTGACTACCATAACTGTTATTTATATGCAATATACAATCTGTATAACAATTTTAAGCTTTAGTAAATTCTTTTAAATATCACGTCAATATTAATCGATTTGATAGCATATGACACCTGTTCTATCTTTCGCTTGACTGATTGTAGTATGCGGGTGTACACTACTATAACCAATCGTCAAATGATCAGATTTAGTTAATTCAGAGGATTTTTTGGACCTGGCTCTTAATGCATTTGCATATTATCTTTGATTCCGTAAAATATCGGTTTACGAATACAAAACAGCTTTATTCAAAAATTTCTTTCAAAGCACTCTCATTCTCAAAAACATCCGCAAATTAATTTTTTTCGTTTTGTCTCACTTATTTTTCGCACAAAATTGTATTAAAACTCGTTTAAGTATCAGTAGATGTTATTATCCCGAGCCATAATTTAAAGCCAACATAAAGCATACGGAGGTAGTACTCTTTGCGAACTGATGGGCTCAAAGTTGTTACTACTACTATATTAAATTTAGTCCAAATTCGGACCTTGAGTTGACCAAAATTTCATTTTTTAACTCATTCGAGTCCAAAATCTGAAAGAAATATCAATAAAAACATATTTTATCTATTCTTTTGTTTTGAGTTATTTAATTCTTAGAACCTGTGAAATCACGTTGGTTGTTTCTAAATCACCCGACTACAGCGTTACGTCCTAACGACCACATTTTTTAAAAACTGTTATTTAAGAGTAATTTTTATTCAAAAGTAATTTCCTTGGCTCCTTACGAAGTCAAAAGTATAAACTATTTAAGAACTTTTATAATATTATAATATCGTTTCTGACCATATAGAAATTCATAAATACGAGTTTCTTAAGGCGTCTTTTTACTAACTTCACAGTAGGTCAGATATGAACTCTGAAAGAGCCATTTATCCTCAAATGTTTCAGAATAAATGTTTGTTTCTTCGTGTTTTTCGGAATGCAGCTAAAATGCCAAAAAAACTTAGTTTGCCATATGTGATTCATTTTGGTTCCGGCCAAAAATCAATCCGATCCAACTGGTTGAATTCCAGTACTACTACAATTATTGTTGGCTTTCTTATGCTGAATCGTTTTAATATACCAACTGAAAGTAAACAAAATCTTAAGCATGTAGCTTGTTCGATGATTATACTTTGGGGAAAATTTTATTACCAAAAAAATTAAGGTATCTAGAAATCTTTTTTTTTTTTTGGTAGTCATACTTTGTGTTTTGTAAAAGAATGAAAAATCGCCACCCTTTCATGGAAAATAACAAAGATATTTTGAGAAAATCATCTTTTATTCAAGATGATGGTTCCCATTAGTTAAATTCACTCCATTTCCAGAAATTGTCGTAGAAGCGCTCAACGGTTTCAGGCAGTGCTGTTATCGTAAAATCAGCAAAAGTTAAACGCCACGTTTTCAGATCAAATCACATAATGAGTACACCTCGTATACCCTACATAAAAGCACTAGTTTCTGGCAACTTAGGAAATTATGAAAGTTTGTCGGCGAGAGGGTAGAGTTAAGGGGAGTGTGTTGGATAAATAAATATTAATAATTTGCATTATAAGTATTTAAGATTATACAGTGCATATTGTTAATTCGTCCAGTCATCCAACACAAAACAGTTGTTCTAATTGTGTGAATAAAAATGTGATAAATAAATCATAATTAACACGTGTATTCGATGATAAACAGCATTGCAGTCGTTTTTTAACTCCCGCAAACAGGAAAATATCATAATAATATTGTATATACATGTGTCACTAGCTGTTATAAGTGTGGCTGCTTTAGAAAATGATTTAAGGTTGCATAATCATAAATTGAATGTTTTGACCAGATTGACAATTTTTGAAGAATATCTAATTGTAAATATAGTTTATTATTGAGGTCACATAACTAACGAGTATAAAATAACTAAAGTAAAATGATCGTTTGAATAAAATGGAAGAATAATTGCCTCTTATGAAGGAAATTGTATGAAGCTTATAAATAGATAGCCGGTATTATTGATCAACTGTTTAAAGGATACGTCTGATCATAAAAAAGCAGGAAGATTGCGTCAATCATTAAAGGTTCTGACCCGTATACCTACAAGAAAACTATGCTAGGGGGCGGTGGTTAAAAATTAAAGTTTTTTGGAATCCCACAAAATGTGATAACCCAATTATTCTAGGATATGCAGGTAAAAAAATTCATGAACCATAACTTTCTTTCTCGTGGTAAATAAGTTCCTGAGTTGATGAGGAGCATTTTGTCTCAGAGGACATATATATATGACAGAGGGGAAGGGGAAATAAGATAAGTAAAATTTGAAAAAAGTTTCTGCTGCTTGCTTGAAGTATGTTCAATAACGATCGCACAAATGTTACGCAAAGGTAGCAGACATATCCCCCCTTCCCTTTTCCACTAATATCAACCAAAATCTGTTACCCGTTTTAAGACCACACGGTAAGAAATTTTTTGTGGGTATCACTATGTCAGTATCGGTAAGAACGCCATAATGTGTACTGTATTGAGGCAATAGTAACATTAGCAATAATTATGGCGGTCGTGACAATGCAGTATAGGCGTCAGAGCCATATTGGTTGGCGATACCCACAATAAATCTGGTGGATAGCTCTATTCAATACTGAAATATTATACTTATGCTAACAAAGATACTATAGTATTTGTCTCTATACCATACCAGCATTGTAGAAAATACCATACTTATCAAGTACCCGGGCATCGCTATAGTGAAACAATGCGAATAATATGCCTTTTGACCTTGAAAAAATTCCGAAGTCGATTAAAATGGAAAAACTTCAAGTGAAACGATTAAAGTGGAGCTCGGTCCTACTTTTGCAAAAAAGACAGGTAGAGTTTCAGAAGCAGAGTAAATAAGAAGGGAATTGGTAATAAAGGCCAAAGGTTGCGTTCTTACTAAGCTTCTGTCTCCTCGAAATCTTACATCCCTCAAAGACAAAACATCTACATACTTTAATAAAACGATGCGATCGATGATTCATAACCTTAACGAACACGCGTTTTGTCATGTCATGTCATATACGCACATACATCGCACATGGAACAAATATATTTATATGTATAAACATTAAACCTATAGAATAGATAAATGATGTGTTCACAACACACAGCACACGTACGCATCATACAAATTTAATGCCTTTTAGTATTAAAGCCAACTGGAAGAAAAAAAAATAGGTGTAGCATAAATCATATTTTATTTATTGTTTGAAAATAAAACAAACTGTCATTTCCGTTGTTAATCGTTGTTACGTCTTTATTTCCTGTATAATATATGTGTTTTATCCTACAGGGAGTTTTTAATTTATTGAAGAAGAAAAAATCCTTGCAATAAAATTTAATTATAGCCTTATATGAGGTCTAAGAGTTACTACAATGGCTATCAGAAAATGGGGATGGAAACAGTAGGTTCCAATATTACCCAGACAAACTTCTCAGCTATTTTTACTTAAATCCACGGAAAAGAAAAAATTATGTCCCTTCAAAAGAGAAGATTAGAGAAATTTTTATAATATTTCATAAATCATGTAGATCTAAGACCAGGTGTAGTATTTGACAGCTATTTCACAATGGCTAGAATGTAGACGCTGTTTTCCAGTTCGTGTTGTCCACGATCAAGATTTTTACGAACACATTTTTTCTCTAATAAAATATTCACAGCCAGATTATACACTTTCAGGGGCCTTAAAAATTTTGAATTGCCCGATAAGCTTAAAATTTATGACTATTTATTGAAGACGATATGCAAATACCCATTTAGGTTTTTCCACTTATAGAATTAAGGCTGGGTCTGCATTGGTTTACTAGCCTTTCTCATTCCTTGTTCAAGATTAAGAAATCGAGTCTCGGTTTGTCAGTATCTGTCAGTCAGTCGCTAGTCAACCATTAGGCAACGCATGTGCTGATAGGAAAGTGACTGTCAGTCAGTCGTTACAAAAATCTTAGTTAGTCGAAACTCAAACCATGGTCTCCAACAATTAACCGATCCGAAAGACATCGTTCTGTGGAAACGTAACTCCAATTCATTAATACTTAATATAATGTAATCTATGAATTATATGCACTCCCACCATATAATGAAATTTAATTTTTTTGTTTCAAAACCCTCAAAGCAGTTGTAGTGGACCAAATGTAGTAAATCTAGTAAATCTAAGCCATCATCGGATGGACTTAAACACACACACACACACACAAATTTCATCAAAATTGTCAAGTCCGTCTAGGAGGAGTACAGTCTCCAACATATACAGACTCGAAATATATATATATAATAGATTAAGTCTTGGTTTGTCTGCGTTTCTCAGCCAGTTATTACTCGAACTGACATTTGACCATTTTGGTCATGACGTTATAATTCTAACTATGATAAATTGCATGGAATACTGTCAATACATAGCATAGCAATACAAACCATTTCCCCTTAAAACTTAAGTTTCGAAAAATCATTTCTAGAGAATATCATGAAATGAAATGGCCAATTTATGTAATAAATGACTTTAAAATTATGCTAGTTTTTCAAATTGTCAATGTCTTGATTCTCATCCATGTTTGAGTACAACCTTTCTTGGCAATAATATGGAATGAAGCATATCGAACTATACCATCCATTCGTAGAAACCTACTTCGTTATAGTTTCCAAAAAGTTAATAATTTGTAGTTTCTTTCAAATCCCAACAAACAATTTACGCGGTTTTGTAACTATCCTAATAAATGATTTCTTCCCGTTAACTCATAATCTATTTTTAATAATAGTATCAAAAAGTATACTGAAACTTTTTATCAATAGATTGTGGTATAAAATCATAATAAAAAAACAATGCAAATTATTCCACACAAACTTCTATTTTTAAGAAATACAATTTTTAATCAAAATTATCTCTCTCAACTTGGAAAAATCACACCCTTATTATTAATGCTGGCTGGTATATCATTAAACCCCACAGACCAACAAATCGAAATTTCATAGAAGTTGGCAAAATTATAGGAGGTTTCCAAAGGTTTCTTCGAACCTATAAGAGAAAGAAAGTTCAGGATTGTATCTATTTTCACATCAATCCAATCCGATAATGTTTAGAGGAAGGAGTAGGAGTCAATATTTTTTTTGCGATATTGAATTTTATACCTTTTAGAAGCTGTGTGCGCGCATGAACTTTCAACTTTATTATCTCTTATAGTTTTAGAGAAAAGCTTTGGAAACTTTTTGTGTATTGTTTTAAGTTTGTGTATTGTGAAGGCCTGAGGCCCATTTGGTGTTCATTATGAGTGTTACTATCTTTTTCGATTATTTCAGCAATTAAATTATTTTGAGTGGCTATAGTATAAGAGCTAGCAACGTGAAATTAAGAAGGAATAAAATATGGATATCTGGCATTTGACAGCCGCGCCGTTTACTACATTTACTAGTGTGCATTACCAAAGAAAAGTGCGAAAATAAGATAAATTGGCAATATAAACTTCCAAACAATTTTACCGTTGCTAACACCATGCCAGATAATAATCTAATAATTAACAAAAAAAAAAATGTAGTTCTATCATTTTAGTGTGAATGTAATTTTATTTGCCCCGCAGAAATTCGGTTGCCTTACTAGCGCGAATTCATCATTAATTTCCCTTCCTAATTTCAATAAGCATCGAAATATCCGAAATTCAGTAATGCTAAAATAAACTCAGCGCCACTAAGTGTACCCCCTTCATCCATATACCACCGACTAAACCAATCCATTATAGCTATTAATTACATTATTGTGGTGACGATCGGAATCGAGCCACTTCCCTTCGAATATAGATTTAACCAACTGAGCCACTATAGGCGTACTATGAATAGAAATTATTTTTCATTTTTGAAATCTACGTTGAGGAGATTAAAATTTATCATCCTTACTCGTAACAATAACTTCTATTTATCTATGTTTGGTAAAAAATAGGAATAAATATGTTAAAATTAAAATTTGGAAGTAAATTTATCAATACTTAGGATATACCACAAAAGTATTATCAATATATGTTAACCATAATGCGGTTAACGTTATCAAATTATTACGTGAAATTGATATTTTTCTATACAGTGATAAATTTTAAGTTAATATGATAAGAATACTAGGTACATAATTTTTCCTACTTCCATAATGTTTAAAAAATATTTTAAAATCGATGTATCGAATCCAGTAAAGCGAATAAATATTTTTGGATATTGAAATAAAAATATTTTTTAGAAATGGAATTAAGTACACGGTAATTAAGTTCAAATAAAAAAATTAGAATCAAAAGTTCCACCTGTTTTGGGAATAAATAATACAATGAATAAGCCGGAAAAAAGTGGCGAAAGTGAAAAAGTGGGTAAACAGCACCGATTTTAATAAAGCTTTTTGTTACGTTGCTATAGAACCCCAAGGAACATTCAGCCTACTTAACCTAGTTAAAAGGAGGCATACGGCACCAGCGGGGGCCATATGTAGCCTAAATTGAAATGCTTATTTTGGCTTAAAATTGTCATCTAGTACTTATTTTTGGTCACTGAACACAAATCCGATGTCAGATTACACGAATTATGTTACGTATTCAAAAAATTATGCCATTTTTCCGAACTTCCACTTTTTGGCACAAATTGAAAAGTATTTACCGTCCAAAATGTTACCTATGAGGTACTTTTGTCGCTGATTACGAATGTGATGTTCGATTAACGGATTCTGTTAATACCTAAGTGTCTATCGTCCAAACTTTGCTCTAGTAAATATTTTTGACCGCTGATTACGAATCCGATGTCCGATTACACCCCTTACAGCACAGTTTGGACGATAAATATTTAATTTACCGTGCTAAAAAATGAAAATTTATGGCAAAAAAGGCAAGATTTTAGGAAGACGTGATAGAATTCGTGTAATCTGACATCGGATTCGTAATCAATAACCAAAAATACCTCTTAAAGCACAGTTTGGACGATAAATACCTAATTTGCAGTTTTTGTTTCAAAAAGAGAAATTCTTGGCCAAAAATGGTATGGTTTTCGGAAGATGAGATTCATAATCAACATTGGATTCGTAATCAACGGCTAAAAATACCTCCCAAAGTTTGTACGATAAATACTTTTTCCGTTTTTGTGCCAAAAAGTGGAAGTTCGGGTCAAAAATGGCACGAATTTTGGAATACGCGTAATTTGACAACGGATTTGTATTCAGCGACCAAAATACCTACTAGATGATAATTTGAAGTCAAAATAACCATTTCAAAAAAATTTGGGTTACATATGCCCCCCGCTGGTGCCCTATATCCCCTTTTGACTAGGTTAATTGAATGTTCTTTGGGGTTCTATAAACACGTTACAAAAAGCTTCATTAAAGGTGCTGTTTTCCAACTTTTCCTATCCATCCCGCTTATTAGCTGTACTAAAAACAGTACAAATTTTTTCCCCAATTGAGTTGTTGACCAAAATTTTTCATCAAATCAAAAGTACAATAGATTTATAACGAAACTGTTTTTCTTGTTTCTTTTTTCATTATAATTCATTTTCAAAAGAGTAACGAAAAGACCAAAGAAAAAATTTTAAGTTTCGAATTATAGTTGGTATTGTTTTGAGAAATAACTTATTAATAACTTTACTTTGGAATAGTTTTGAAAACTTAACGGATTCAATGGTCTCAATTTGTATGCTACAAAGACGTATAAATGAAAATTTGCAGGAATACCTCGACTTAAACTATTGTCCGAAATAATGTTTTCTATTTAGTTTTCATGTTCAATTGATTTAGGTTAAATTACTCCGTTTAACAATAGACGAATAACCTTCGTTATCATCGGAGAATTTTATAAACACCCCAAACAACATATTCCACAAGGTATCATTAAAACTCCAACGAGTAAAATAATCCTAGGGGATTTGCTTTTTTAACAAAGTAATATAGAAGTTAACTGGAAGTGTCAAAAAACAAGAAGAAGCAAACACATTACGTAATATTTTTGATTAATTAATTTTTTGGGTATATATAAAGGACAAAAATTTTTTGGTAGTTCAGTATAAGTAATTTGGTATATTTGTTTGGGGCCTACATTTTTAACATCAAGTCGAATCTCAGTAATTAGAAGTTTGTAAGTAACGTAATTTTATTTTATTAATTATTTCAAATTTCTATATAGTTCATCAACATGTCAAACGGCAATAAAGACTTCGAGTTATTCTTCGATCGACCAACTGAACCAGTGTTCGTAGCAAAAGGTGATCGTAAAGCTGTATTCGATGTACCATCAAACTATCTTACCAATCGTTATAAACCACTTAGTGTTTCGCTCACATCCCGGTTTGGTGAAGATGCCGCTGAAAGAATTCCAATTAAAAAAATCTCCTTGCCAAATACCAGTGAAATTGAAAAGTTTCCACGACGAGAACCATTCACGGTGTTTATTCCATATCATCGAGAGTTAGCTGCTCAATTAATTAACATTATGATAGGTATGTATTAATTTACTGGTGAACTAGTTCTAAACAATTCT
Source organism: Chrysoperla carnea (assembly GCF_905475395.1). Taxonomy (NCBI): domain Eukaryota; kingdom Metazoa; phylum Arthropoda; class Insecta; order Neuroptera; family Chrysopidae; genus Chrysoperla; species Chrysoperla carnea. The sequence continues at coordinate 61,716,621 of NC_058341.1, read as the reverse complement.
TTAATCCCAAAATAAGCAGAAAGTTTACGATATATAGACCATAAAAATCAGTGGGCATACGCCAGAAATCTAAAGATAGAGTATATGGTAATTTGCCATATCAAATCACAGGGTATGCGCCGTTTTCCAGCGTATACAGGGTTGGTTCTCTCGGGATTTTAAATTCAAATAATTTTTAATTATGAGATTCAAAATAACGCAGCTTTATATTTAGAAAACTTGAAAACGGACTGTGAAACTGGTCACCAGTTATCTTGAACCAAATCGGAACTGTGACTTAAAATTGTCCTTGTGAAAATCTAGAAATCTGAAAATTCAAAAAAAAAACAGGTGAAAACCAACAATTGACTGGGATAATTGTTGAAACACCTCTTAAAGAAAGGGTTGAATGTCAGTGCTTGCATTATTTTTAAATTAGAACGGTTTAATAAACCAATCGTTTTAATTTTCAAATTATTTTAATTTCGGAATTTTCGAGAATCGTTCTTAATACCACTAGTTGAAGCTACTTGCAAATTTTTAACTCCCTATCTTTTATAGTCTTGGAGAAAGTAGACACCAAAGTATTTTCCTAATTTGCGCCTTCACATCACTGTGTAAACCATGATGTTTTCGGAAAAATCGTTCAAACTTAAGTTGTTTATTTTATTATAAGAAACTTTTTATATAATTAAACTTTTGTTTTATCTCTAATGGCTTAAAAGATGGGTCCTACAGACTCCAGATCCAATTAACCTCATGTGTGTGTTCTGCTCATTTACGAAGTCAAACTCACTTTTTACGTTCTGAGTACGCTATAAAAATTTCAACTTGATGGGGAGACGGGCGGTCAGACAAACGGATAAACGGGAATGATCTAATTAAGTGATTTTATGAACACATATGACCAAATTATTTTCCTACCATCAATATCTCTAAGCGTTACAAACTTGGATCTAGAATTAGTATACTCAGATATATATTTTATATATACTTCGGTTGTCGTTTATCCCAAATTGAAAGAAAATTTCATAATTTTTTTCTGTGATTTTAGTTGAAAATTATTAATTTGATACTAAAGATTTCATATCAAAAGTAGGACCAAAATAGTTTAGGATATCCTTAGTCAATTTCGTTAGATATAAAGTTCAATAAAACAGGCAGAGAAGATCTTAAACTAAACATGATAAGAGAACAGCTATTTATTTTAAAAATTGATATAATCAATACAAATTATACCTCTTTTAAACTGATGATCTTTGTAATTTTTCGATTTTAGTGGGAGATTTTTCTTTCAGATCGGCGACTTTAAATATATATACACGAATTTTATGTTACTAATTCTTAATATTTTAAAAAGTATTAGTTTTTTTAATTCTGGGGTAATTTTGAATCTGTAAAGTTAACAGCACGTTTTGTTTAAGGTTGGTACCGTGGAATTTAATAATCCCTAAAGAACAAAAATACAAAGAAACAGAATTAGTTTGAAATTTTTGTAGTTTGTTGGAACCAGTAAACATATTACAACTTCATCGTACTTAATTAATATTATAATATTATATCATTGAAAACATTTCGTTATTTTAGGAATGAAAAACACTGATGATTTAAAATCTTTATGTGCGTATATTCGAGATCGATGCAACCCATTCTTGTTCAATTATGCCTTAAGTGTAGCCTTATTACATCGTGAAGATACCCAAGGTGTGAATATTCCAAATTTTATGCAGTCATTCCCAGAAAAATATTTAGACAGTGCCATTTTTGCAAGAGCTCGAGAAGAAGCCACAGTTGTTCCAGAAGGTCAACGGGTAAGTACAATTATTTCAAAAGCCGTTAGATTCGTATTGGAAAATATCTTTTATTTGCAGGAACCAATTGAACTTCCTCGAGATTATACTGCAAGCGATTTAGAGCCGGAAAATCGACTTTCCTACTTCCGTGAAGATTTAGGTGTTAATCTTCATCATTGGCATTGGCATTTAGTTTATCCATTCGAAGGACCCCGTAATATTGTGGCAAAGGATCGTCGAGGTGAATTATTCTATTATATGCATCAACAAATCATTGCCCGATACAATGCTGAAAGATTATGCAATAAACTTGCACGAGTTCAACGTTTAACAGATTTAAAAAGTCCATTACCTGAAGCGTATTTCCCAAAATTAGACAGTTTGGTTGCAAGTCGTGCATGGCCAGCCAGACCTGCAAACACAGTATTGCAAAATTTAAGGCGCCCGGTCAATCGATTAGCCTTAGATGTTGATGATTTAATTCGTTGGCGCGATCGTATCTTTGAAGCTATTAATTCTGGTTTTGTTCGTTTGGTAAGTATCTACTTAATTGCTTTTCTACCAAAAAACCTTTCAACCTTTTAGGATTCAATACTTCAAGATATAATAATTTGCCAACCTTATAGAATTTAAAAATTTGAAACAAGTTGGCTCAAGAAAATTACCCAGTACTATTAAAACGATAAAAAACGACAAAAGTGCACGTTGTGAAATATTTGAGAAGTATCAGAATTGAACACTTTTCGACAGAATTTAAAGAATTTTTTTCACGTAAGAATACGGCTTACTATTAAATCCCAAAGTTTCAAAATTTTTGACCGTTTAAAACACGACATAGTTAATGCCTAAGGTCCCAATTTTGACCAATTTACGGCAAAATTAATATCTCGAAAACAAAACGACGTGGAGCTACTTTCTTAAAACATTTCTTTCAACTCCTACTTTTTTCAATTTTGTCGCGAAAATTTTTTAATATCGTTAAAAATAGCTAGGAGGACATTGAGTTTTACATTCCTTTGCACAGCTAACATTACTCTGAGCCCGTGAAAAAAAATAGGCTAAATCTGTTGACAAGTGCTTCCATGCTAGAAATACCTTATACGTCGAATACGTCCACCTTCTTACGTAGCAAGATAAAAGATTAATTTTTAGTTTACTTTCCCATATTTTTGTCGGCATCAATGAATTTAAGGTTTAGAATCAAATTCTAAAAGTTGATGGTGTATCCGAAAAGCTGAATTTTTAACTTATTCCATATTTCACGTGTTTTTTAAAGGAAAATGGTGGTCAAATGCAATTAACTGAAGTTGATGGACGTGATGAAGGTATTGACATTTTGGGAAATATGATTGAAGCAAGTCCCGTCCTATCACCAAATATTCCATACTATGGAAATATTCATAATAGTGGCCATATGTTTATATCATACAGTCATGATCCAGATCATCGTTATTTAGAGACTTTTGGTGTTATGGGTGATTCAGCAACTGCGATGCGTGATCCAATCTTCTACCGTTGGCATGCATTCATTGACGACATCTTCCAACAATATAAATCAACTTTACCCCGATACACAGTTCAGCAATTGGAATATCAAGGTATTACAATTCCATCTGTGGAAGTTCAAGTATCTGGTGGGCCAAGTAATGTTTTACAAACATTCTGGCAACAGAGTGATGTGGATCTATCACGTGGTATGGACTTTACACCTCGTGGAGAGGTTAACGCTAGGTTTACTCATCTTCAGCATAGCGAGTTTACTTACCGGTAAGTTATTTCATTTTGTTAGAAAATCGTACAAAAAAATTACTAAAATTTATTGTTATCACTTTCTTATTAGGAAATTAGGGCCCATAAATATAAAAGATAATACAATTGTTGACGGTCTTAGCATTTTTATTCCATATGTATAAGTGTAAGAAAAACTGCTCCTCGTAATATTAAATAAATATGACTTAATGCGTTAATTAAGGATGTACGAGCATCAAGGCAATTTTATATCGGGCTTAAATATGAAGTTGGACCAAGTCTTAATAAAAAAACAAAAATTAAGGAGGGGTTACCATATTATTTAATAAGGGAGTAAATAATTTCAAAAGTAGGCATATTTAACGTTGGTTTTATGGTAAAACGGTGGATGATATCTTTTCATAGATTTCTCCAAAACTTGTCGGCGGAAATTAAAAAAAAAAATATTTAAATTAAAGTTAAAACCTTAATCGATTATTAAAAACAAACTGGGAAGAAGAACTGGGTCCAATCTGATGTCAGAACATGGTGTCTCCCGTCAAACTGTGCAACTTCTGTTTAAGTAATTTTTTGTTTGGTTCATTACAAAACGAGATATTTAGGTGTATAAATTAAATTGGCCCACTCTGTATAAGCATTAAGTTTTAAATTAAGATACTACTAAGACATGGGTATGGGGGGTATGAGCACCTAGCCAAATAGACCCTTGTACACTTTCCCCGCTACGCTTTTCAGTGGCTATTATAACCAACTGATGTACTTAAACCCAGGATTTGCCTAGCGCTGAGTTTCCTAATTTCTTCTAGTTCGACTATGGCCGGACCAAACCATTTCCTTCGCTGCTGTATGAGCGCCGAGCAGTAACAGAGAAAATGAATCGATGTTTCTTCTGAATTTTCTCCCCATCTGTCACACACGGGAGATTGTCTTTTTCCAATCTGATGTTGGAACTTGTTCAGGTTATCATGCCCTGTGAGTAACTCTACGATGACCTCCCTCGTAGCTGGTCCATGTCTTTAATTGTTGGCTTTTCAGATTATCTCCTAATCTGTTAAGACCTTCTTGGTATGGCTTCCTCGCAAGCTTTTCTTGAGTGGGAGCCATGGTGGTTCCCAGTTTGGCCAGCTTGTCTGCTCTCTCATTACCGTTTCAACCAGAGAGTGCGCAACTAAGACATACTATAGTGTAAAAAATTTCTGCCTCATATGCTATTAAAAAAATTTGACACATTTTTGCCAGAGAAACTATATCCTTATTAAAGAAGGTTATTCGAAAGTGACTATGCAATATATTAAATCCGAAATTTATTTCTCGACGGATCTGCTCGTTTGTGTTCCACTAATTATGATTCTATTATTCATTATATTTCTACAATTTTTCTTACAGAATCCAAGTGGATAATGCCACTGGAAACCAAGTACGTGGAACATGTCGTATTTTCCTTGCACCAACTAACGATGAACGAGGTGTTGCCATTCCATTTACTGATCATCGTAAAATGTTTATCGAATTGGATCGATTTATTGTAACATGTAAGCAAACATCAAATCTTAAATTTTAATATTTTTTCTAACATGTATTTACAATTTCAGTGGATCCTGGCAGTAACGATATTCAACGACAATCTAGTCAATCTTCCGTTACTATACCGTTTGAACGTACATTCCGTAATTTGGATACAAGTCGTCCAGTAGGCGGTGATGAATTAGCACAATTCAACTTCTGTGGTTGTGGATGGCCTCAACATATGTTAATACCAAAGGGTTCTCCAGAAGGTTTCCCATGTAAATTGTTTGTTATGATTTCAAACATCCAAGCAGATTTGGTAAGTTTTAAATAAATCGTTTTAACCTAAACTTACTGCAAGATAAGAAAATTGATAGTAGATTTATTAAAGAAAACAGAAGACGAGCAATGCAATTGATAATATTTTACGAGATTTAAAATTGAAAAAGCTATTAAGAATGTACGAGCACCGAATCAATTTTAAACATAAAGCTTGATTTGTTTATATGAAGTTGGACTAAGTCTAAATCACTTCTGAATATTTTAGCTCCTGTTCGATAAAACGGTAGATGGGTGATATGTTTTCATAAATTTCTCCAAAAACTAGTCGGTTGAAATTAAAAAAAAAAAAAAAAACAACTATTGAAAACAAAAAAGACCGTTGTGCCCGACTAACAAAGGATGTATGAGCACGGTAGTGGGGACAAATTTAGCTTTCGATATTATTAAAAATAAGGCAGATAGCGAAAAATTTTATTCTTAGTTTTTTAGTCTTCATTGTTGAAGTTATAACAAAATTCATCATCAAAGTTGAAAATAAGATACAAATAATTTCAACACCAAATGTAAAATTGCCTTGGTGCTTGTACTACCTTAAGAACTGAAAGCTATTAATTGGTAAGACAATATTTTAAGGGGTGTAATATGGCTGTACTAAATTTAACGTAACTCTTTATATACACAAGACTCGTCTTCCCAGACGAAAATTGAATGAAGGATTTTTACGTTTAAATTTCCCCTAATTCCATAAATAACATTTTAGCCATTGGTAAAAAATGTAGCAGAGGTCTGTAAGGATGAATGGATGAGTGGATGTGTGTGTGACTGTAAATGTGGATGCCATGAAAGTGCTCCCAAACAGGTATGTGAAAATATGCATAAGATTTCTTAGGTTCAATTGGAATGTTTCATTCCGAAAATGAAAAGTGAAATGTTTGTTTTTCTTTTCTGAAAAACTTGAAATAGGGTATTATTGTTAGTCAAAAATAAATCATGAAATTTGAAAAAAGTTAAAATTTATGTAAAAATATACTTAAATATTCTGATTTCGAGTCATAAAAGCACATTTTTCTTTTAAAATATTAAAATTAAAAATCGTAATTTTTAAACTGTATATGACGTGACCTAAAACGCGGGCAAGCCCTCCTGTGATGTCATATCGGTATGAGCCATAGACCATCAGTTAGTTCAGTGTATACAGTTTGGTATAATATATCTATAGATAATAAGTATTTATATATCAGATGTCTATGAATATATCTGTTAAACTTATCTGTGTTATTTCGTATAATGATATCGATATTACGTTACCAAATTGGATGCTCGCGTTTTTGACAGTTTAAACAAGGTTTAAAATTTAATTTAAGTTTTTGACAAGAAAGCGTGTGCATTTTTCCGTAATAAATTTTTGGTGGATTTTTATTAGCAAAATTAACATTTTGAAGTACTTTTTCAAATATAGTAGAACACCCTATTGCAGTCTATTGCCTATATAAAAATAATTTTAAACAAAAATTGTTTATTTTTACTCCAAAAAATTTATTAATAAATAAATATTCTTATTACATCCCTTGCGGCTTAAAGACTTCGTTTGTTCACAAAATTACTTTTTATTTCGAAAATTAATTTCAAAATATTACAAAATGTAGGTCTTTGGGAGACCTATTGATACAACTTTCGTAGTATATTGTACACACAAAACCGTCCAAAAAACCTTAAACCGCGGTCATATGGTAATGTTATAAAAAAGATGAAAAACTTCATTAATTTTGTAGAAATATTGAAACAACTTTATATTAACAATAGCATAATAACAATCGAGGCTGCCAATCGCAATGATCAACATCTCCGGTTTCATATGTTTGATGAATTGAGATCAGCTTGGGCATAAAATTTTTCTCATTTTTTTATCTTCCATTTACCGTATGTTTCATCTTGATACGAGATAGTGGGGAGGGGTTGGGTGAAAGTTAACAACTTTTGGGCAAGACCTTATTAGGTTGTTAATAATAATGGGTTAATAATCGAATAGAAATCACATGCCCTGACTGATTCGAATTCCGGTTCAGTTGAAGAATTTTAACATAAAAAATAATTTGTTTTTTTTTCATTAGAGATTTATTATCTTTTCAGCACAAAAGCGAATTTTTTTTCAGCACATAAGCGAATTTTTAAGCGAATTTTTCATAATAAATACTTACTTATATTATGTCTTATAGGTTGAACAAGATACTTCAAGGCAATGCAGTGATTCCTCAAGCTATTGTGGTATTAAAGATAGTTTGTATCCGGATAGACGTTCTATGGGCTTCCCATTCGATCGAGAACCACGTAATGGTGTAAACACATTGAATGAATTCCTTACACCGAACATGCACGTTCAAGATGTTTCAATTCGATTCACTGATCGCACGATCGTACGTGGTGCCCGCTAAATATTCTGGAAACTTATTGACGATTTGGCATGTTCGACTTGGATGTGGACACTATACTTGACACTTGACAAATTTATATTATTATTATTCTTATTCTTATTATTATATAATTTTTAACGTGCATAATAATTAATAATAAACTTTTATTCATTTAATGAATTCATTTTTAATTACACCTTTTTTTTACTCGACTTTCTAGAAGGAGAACAATATTTTCCAACTGTATAATATACGATTATTTCTGTTCTAAAACTCAGTCACCTAAACGACCTATTGAATTTAATGTTTCGTCTTACTTGTGGAAGTAACATAAGACATAATATTTAAATATGACAAAGGAAATACTTATTTATTATTTATTTGAGAAATTTCGACTTGAACAAGTGAAAACAAACAATTGACTGAGTTAATTGTTGAAATACCATGCATAGACAATGTTGATTACTCTATCACATTACACATACATACATGTCACACCCATATAATTGATATTCGCATATAATACATACTAAATAATTTACGCCTAATTTGCACCCTCACGGGTGAACAGTGATGTTTACGAAAGAATATTTCAAACAAAAGTTATTTATTTTTTGATAAGGAACATTTTTTTTATTTAAACTTTTGTTCTTTCTCCAGCTCACTTCACGATATAAGAATATGCCAGTTGGAAGTGAGAAAATGGTTGATAGTAACATAAATACAAACTAGTTAAGTAATTTTTTTGCACAGTTTTGTAAAATTCTGCTGTCTTTCACATTATGTCTTGTTTTTAAGAGTTAATCTAAAAAGTTTGAAAAATTTTTAATTTTACATGAGTTTCAATCTTCTTTCAAGTCCCTGCTCTTAGACAACTCATTAGACACGAAACTTTCAGCAATTTTCAGTGGCATGACGTCCCGACTAGAAATTTTAAAGTAAGACCTATTGTAGTCTCATTGGGTTTCTCTTTTTAGGGACAGAACCTATAGACTCTGACGTAAAGGCTTATACGGCTTAGTTAGAAATCCAACTTGTATCCCGATGAAGAAATCTCAAAAAGGTTCCATTAAGGTATACCAATTGAGCTACCCCGGCTACAACTTTTTATGTCAGTCCTATATTGGTGCCTCATTGAGTTTCAATTTAGGTACAACACCTATGGACTATGAAAATTGGGAAAAACAAACTATAATTTCTTATTTTCGCGTTAGGATGGCCTATAAAGGTCCCATACAAAATTCAATTGAGAAAAAATTACAATAATTATTTTTTTTCATGTTGAGATTTCCCATTAAGATCTCATACAAAACCCAAATGGGCAAAGCTGACTATAATTGCATATTTTCCCGTCGGGATTTCCAATTAAGGTCCTACCCAAAACCCAATTAGGAAAAATGATGTAATTCTTTTGGGATTTCCCATTAAGGACCCATAAAAACCCCATTTGGGGAAAACTGACTATAAATTAATTATTTTATTATTGCTTAGTATTTCCCGATTGGGTTCTGATTGGGTCCTTATAAGAATTTCCTTATTAGACATGTCTCATGTATATATACCTTGGGCAATCCCCAAATAATTTCTAGTGGGGGTAAGCCTCTTCATGAGAGTTAGACTTGCACTTTACCAGTTTTTGACCAAAGTATATTCTTATTCTCCGTTTTTACCTTTATTTTGGATAAAATATAATATATTCGGTCACAGAGTTCGTATTAATCCATTCAGTTATTTAGCTTCTACACACCATAAACTCCCAATCAATTTCCACAATGAAATGATTTAAGATTTTCTACATCATAGACATTAATCTTTTTTCATGGAACTTTTTTTATCGGTTCAAATTGGAATTCAAGCAGTTAGAAAAGAATGTTTAACTATTATTCATAAAATTTTAATTTTTACCCTTGGAGTAAGAATTGCATTTAAGTGTAAATCGCAAGAAAAAATATAATTTACATACCACTATACTTTGCATTCAAATATGATATTTTAAATAATTTTAAAACAATAGAATGACGTTCTGTTTTACAAAGGGTAATCGAATTCATGTATACATTGAGGGATGACAACCCAACGCTCTTTATTATACATAAATAGGGTTAAAAAATTGTGGGTGTTTATGTAGGCAGCTGTTTTATGTACATAGTCTATACTGTTAAATGTATGCAGATTTATTTTATACAGTACGTCAATCAACATATTGATTTTTACAAAATTAGTATGTTTTCTTTGTACTTGCTTCTGAAGTCAATTCGGGGAAAAAATTTTGGTGGGATCGAATTAGCAAATTATGACTGACATGTAGTTTAATGCACTAACGAATAATTCTGTAAATATAAGGAACACGAGAATGAAAAATATACATACGATGTGATTTCTACAAAAAGATGACCATCATCTTCTTTTATTTATTGGTTGTTTAATTTTTTGAAAATTTTCTCAAATATAATCGACACCAAAATTAACACAACAAAAATTTTATAGAACTTATCGTAATTCAAAATATCTATACCCAATTGAAAGCTCTATTTTGTGGAAGATCTCTACTTTGAAGAGATTCTCTTTTCCTTTTCCGCATTTTCTTCTAAAATAAGAACCGTTTTTCTCTACAAAAATTTTCATAGATTAATGCCCTCCACAGTGTGCAATTAATTTTTTGCAAAATTTTTGAAAAATATAAAATTTGATATAGTGTATCACAGTTTAAAGGACATTTAAAACCTTTTCGAAACATAAAATTAAAAAGGAGTCTATATTCATATGGTTTAAGCTTAGAACATACCGACTAATGCTAAAAAGACACCAATTTTTGCAATTTTTTATGTACTTAAAACACTTTGTTAACCAGACTTGCAAATAAAAATATACAAAATAACATTGACGCTCGGTATACAAAAATCGTAGTACATCTGGTTACAAACATTTCTATCTATAAGCAAGGGATGACACTATTTTTTTGAATATAACATTTTATAGCTCTATCACAGATAATACAAGGAAAACATTCCCTTATTTGTTTTAATAATATTCTATCAATATATGAACCATGCATGCATCCATGCTGAATGTTGTTACAATAATATATTAGGGCACGGCACGAGTCTATGCTTACCCTTCAACAACAGTACCTACACGGGGAAAAATATGAAATAACTTATGTATATATGAATGGGGTGCAAGATATTATATATTTAAAAAAATATTTTATTAACTTTCTGATTCAAAGCTTTTGTTTTCATCCTGGAAAATGAAATCGTTAAAAACTTCATTGTATATTTTTATACCATGTATCTGAAATATACCAAGGTATACTAAGTTTAGTCCCAAGTTTGTAACGCTTAAAACAAAAGCTTTGTAAATAAAATAAAATCACCTAATTAGTCCATTTCCGTTTGTCTGTCTGTCTGTCTGTCGTCTGCCCGCCTGTCATGACTAATCAACGATTACTCTAAAGCTAAACAGAAAAGAAATATTAAGCTGAAATTTTTATAACGTGCTAAGGACGTAAAAAGTGATGTCGAGTTCGTAAATAAGCAACGTAGGTCAATTTAGTCTTGGGCCCGTATGACCAATTTTATAGACCGTTAGTTTGTACGTTTGTACCTTGTAAAAAAATAAACAACTTTTGTTTGAAACATTTTTTCGTAAACATCACTGTTTATCCATGAGAGCGCAATTTATGCGCAAATTGTATAGTATGTATTATATGGGAATATCAGTTATATATGTGTGACATGTATGTACGTGTAATATGATAGAGTAATGTCAACACTCTTTACATGGTATTTCAGAATATTAAAAATTTTGGTTTATTAAGGATATTATAATAACATCAAAAGTTGAAGTCGATTAACCGTCTCTAACATGAAATTAACTTAATTAAAGTCTGGATCATTAACACGGGGAGCATAGGAGAGATTGTATTTTTTACAAGTTTTTTAATTCTTGAAACGAAATTGTCCGAAATTTTCAAAAAGCTAACTAGCCATAACGTGTTTGTTCTTGGTTTAAAAAAACAAACAAACAAAACAAAAATTAATGAATTATTTTTTTGAGATATAATAATGCAGAGAGTATTGTGATTGTAACAAAAATAACTATAGTACTAGACAGAATAGAATTATTAAATAACTGATCGTATATTATGCTCTATGAGAAACAGTTGAGTAGTACAATATTTAACAAAAATTATACCTTATTTGAGTACAAGCTTATACACTCTTACTGCGCATATAATCCAAAGTTTTGACAATAATATGGCAAGGCAACAGCCTTAAGCGTAAAACTACTGTTTTCCAAAAAGCCATCTACAGCACTTTTGAGGAGGTAAAGACATAATTTTGAATTTTTCGATAAACGAATATATAAACGAAGCAGCATAACAATCTTTTTGTAATATTTACCGAAATATTTGAATTACAGCGCACAACAAGAAATATTAATTATATTCAAGTGAAATAGAAATAGTAAGAAAATGGCCCGTCCAAAGTAACTGAAAAAAGCGCTTTTATGAGTTTTTTCAGAGGCAAAAAAAAAAAAAAAAAAAAAAAAAAACTAAAAAAAGGGAAGATTTTGACATCTAATTTAAGACCCTCCTAACGCGCCGTCTCAAAAGTTCTAAGTCGTTAATAAACGACTTTTCTTTCCTTTTTTCTAGTGTTTTTTTTTTTTTGCCTTTGAATAAATTCACATAAAAACATTACTTTGAGCGGATCAAAAATTATTTGAGATTTGAATATTTTTAAGAATTTACATAAATCTTTTTTAGTATGACTTTTGGGGCTTCGTGATTACCGAACTATAAAGAAATTTTGCTTATACATAGAGGATGGGTCGGGTAGATATGATCTAACTAAAGGTATGGATTATAAACAGGAAAATGATGCAAATAAGTGAAAACAACCAATTGTTTGAGTTAATGGTTGAATTACCCTTTACAAAAAGTGTTGAATGCCAGTGCTTGCATTATTTATCATAAATTAGAGTTTAAGAACCAACACCAGTATTTCGGCTGCATTTTTATTTAATTTTCGAAAATTTTAAAAATTTTCGGAAGTATTTTCAAGAATTTCTTTTGTTTTGAGAATGTTTGAGACCACTAATTGAAGATAATGAATCAGAAAGTTATTTGTCCGGCTCCCAGAGGCCATACCCCCCTCAATTTATTGTATTCTATATGCGTTTGTGAATTAGATTATATGTGAAATTTTTGTGACAGATTGTGATAAATTAGAAAACTGTTACTACAAATTTTGTGTGTTCTTATTTGATTTAGGGCAGTTTAATGAAATTATTCACTAACATAAAAAGTTTAAATGTAATTTTGTTTTGATGTTTGATAGTTGTTGGCCTCCAGTTGAAAATTTTAAATTATCTTATGATTAACAATTTTATCGATTCATTCACTTTCCACTTACAATTTAATTTTAAGTATTTTAGGACTGTAATCGAAATTTTATCACATACTTTCATGGCCCTAGTTGAAAATGAGGCCTTTTAATTTTACACTTAATTGTCTATTACAATGCATTTTGGTGCATTTTTTAATCCTTTTTAGTATCAACTCAGTACTTTGTTCCATTGATAATTCAGATTTTTACGTATCTTAAATTCCTCTGTTTATTTACTAAAAAGATGACAAAAAAAAGAAAAGATATTTCAAATTAAGACAATTTTATCAACTTTATAAAATATGTTTCAAGCAGAGACTTGAAAAAAGAAAAATTTTTGTTTATACAATTTTCTTGTATCTCTTGTATCTCTTTCCATTTGTAGATAGATTTAATTCGAAAAATCATATTTATTTGAATCTATACTTAGTTGAAATTCAGTTTACTTTCTATACAGAACTGGAAATTGGAAATTTTCTTGGCTTGAAATAATCGAACTCCAAGTCTGCTGAATCAGCTTTGAATCAATATCAACCCCAGCACACCCCTCTCGAATTCAATTGCCACTTTACAACATTATGTAATACATCCAAAATTTCTGTAAACAAATTTGTATTCTTCTAAATTTTTTTTTTTTTACAGGCAGAATTATAGAGTGTCCCTAAAAGGTCTTTGCAACGCTTTACCACACATAGCTTAGCTCAAAATAAGTCGATTTATCCAAACATGCCCCATTAAAAGTTGCTCCGTTTTGCCGCTATACGCGAAAAAAATGTTGCAATTTTGAAATCGTTTTTCTTATATTACAACTCATAGTAACTTTGTAAGTAATATCAATTTTGGGTGTAAAATGTAGGGTTTTTTTTAGCTAAAACCCTTCAAATTTTACGCCCATGAAGGTAAAGCATTTTAAGTATGGAATTTAGATGAAGTTAACTATATTTACTACAAATAAGGCGCTCTAGTAAATTGGCCACCATTGGGTCTTCTGATTTAAATCCATTGGATTATTTTTTATGGGGACATCTTAATTTAGTGGGTTACCGAAGATCTCTAAAAAATATGGTTAATTTATGAGAACGAATCGAAGAAATTATACAGATAATTCATTATAATTTGATTCGTTGTATAAATGTTTGTATGTGTGTGAATGGTGGGTACTTTGAACAATTATTATGATAATAATTTAGCTATATGTGGTAGAGCGATGTGAAGACCTTTTAGAGACACCCTGTTTAAAAACGTTTGTGTTTTTTCTAAATTTCCAAATTGAAAATGGAATTGATTAGCAGATTTTAAATAACGTATTATACAGGGCGTTCTGTTATTGACTGCAGATCGTTATCCTGCAGAATAAGCTCATAAAGGCGAGGGAAAAAGTTATTTTCCACTTTTGGATCGGAGGCCTACTTTGCGAGATAATTAACAAAATAAATTAATACATCGTTTTAGCGAATCACAGTTCAATAAAATTTTGAATGAAGCCAAAAAAACACTACTTAAAAAGATGATGTGTTTTATCATATTGGAAGGCGTGTCCAAATGCAAAATTATTACAAAAAAACTATTTGGCTACTTTTGTTATTGTAAAAACTAACCCATTAAAACCTACACTACGTTTCTTGGTTAATTAAGTGTTGTACGCAACTTATTGTGCGAATATCACATACGTTAAGCATATATTTAGCAAAACGGACCATAGTCCGTTTTGCTAAATATATGCTGAGATACACATACACCGAGACATACCAAAGTATTTATGTTCTCTGTTGAGGTTGTAAAGTGATACAATGTTTAAGATTTTGTGTTCTGTATTACACAATTTATTCCCCCTTGCCCCGTACCTATATTAATATATAATTTTATACCTCCCACATCTAACTGTCAATTGGTTAATTATTTTTCTGTTTCCTTTATAAATAATAACAACAAAATATTTTTTTTAGTATTCACTACCCAATTAAATCAATTTACAACCAATTATTGTTTTATGATAGTCTCCTCTATATTCTAAAGTGACTACTAATTTAATGAATTTGATAGGTCTGTGAATTCATAAATCTTTCTATTTTCCCATAGTCACATCTCCCGAATCAGGCCTCAGATCGAATTTTGGTAAAGAGCTTTTTTGTTCGTCTTTATGAGCTTATTTTGTAGGCCAACGATCTGCAGTTAATAACAGAATGCCCTGTATAACAGTAATAATTCTAACAAATATATTTTATTTTTCATTTACCAAAAATATAATTTTATTCAGCCACGGGAGCCTTCCTGAAGCTCGAAATTATACTCATATCACTATCTCGGAGAATGTTTATATTTACATTAATTTTATTGCTTTTTGTTTTTAACCTAATAATGAAATAACGGTGATACTCGACGATGGGTTTACGAAACTTCTATTTTTCAATACAATTACGAAAACCCGCATTCAAATCCTTGTTTCATTAAAAATTATCACCTTATAAGTAATTTACATTTTAATACATGCAGACAACAATAATCTTTCGAGTTCGATAGCGTACAGATGTTTCTAATATTGTAACATTATTCGTCCATTTAGGACTTTTTTTTTTTTATTAAATGTTGCACTCGAAAAACAGGTGCAACAAATCCATATTATATTATTTTTTTTGTTGATTCGTTTTCACCAAAAATTAAAAAGAATGAATGTTATATCCATCCATCAAACGAACAGATCTTTTTCAAATATTTAACAAAACAGAAAAAACAAAGCAACATTTGTGCTTAAAGACCATTTGTTTATTTATGTGAATTGGTCTTAGTATTTATGTAATATGCATGCATTAAAGTTTTAACATGCCGTAGCAAATAGAATCTCTAGAACTCAGACCAATATTTTAATTAAAGAGGTCTTTTTGCTTGGGCGAAGTAAATTGCGCTTTTTTTTAAATTAACATTGGCACCGAAAGGACCTCTTTAATTCAATAACTATTTGACTTTTTAAGAATTAAAGTATAACAAGAAAATATTATCTTAAATCAAAATGTTTTCTTGCTGCCTTAAGAAAAAATTTTTTTGCTAATACTTTTTTTTAGTTTAGTATTTATTTCTCAATAAATTTCACGGGAAAGTATTTTAGTGCAAAAACAGAAACCGGAATATTTCGAAAAACTTATTTTCAGTTTTTTTTACCCTATCTAATTGATAACTGGTTGTAAAGTACAGCAATGAGGTCTGCATACAGACTACACTGTATAGGACAATTGAAAAGATGGAATAGTGACCTGTCCAAACTTTTCAAAGGTAAGCTGTTGGCTCTTAAAAACGAACCACAGGACCAAATCAGAACCCTGCCGATGGAGGAGCAACTCTAGAAGATATGCCTTCCAACGAGAGAGGACTGAAAGGTCAGCAGAGGACCAAGACATGGCCAAATTTGGTTCACAGACGGCTCCAAAACCGCAGAGGGTGTTGGCGCGGGTTTTTGCGGCCCAAGAAGGGCTAATGACACATCCATCAAGTTGGACAGTTACAATACTGTATTCCAGGCAGAGCTGGTAGCCATCATGAGATGTGCTGACCACCTCCAATTGGCCAATTTGAAGGATGATGAGATTAATATCTGCACAGACAGTCAAGCAGCACTCAAAGCGCTATCAAACTGTACAGTGTCATCGCGACTCGTCAAGGAGACTAGAAACAGTCTAAACAACCTGGCGAGGCACAATAAAGTCGATATTCCCTGGATCCCCGGACACTTTGGTTGGAACGGTAATGAGAGAGCAGACACGCTAGCCAAACTGGGAACCACCATGGCTCCCACTCAAGAAAAGCTTGCGAAGATGCCATACCAAGAAGGTCTTAACAGATTAGGAGATAATCTGAAAAACCAACAATTAAAGGCATGGACCAGCTACGAGGGAGGGCAAATCGCCAAAAGCCTGTTGGGTGAAGGAAACTCGCTCAGTAACAGAGCCGAGGAGATTGAAACTAAACAGAGCTGATATTAGAGTCATCGTAGGGTTACTCACAGGGCATGATAACCTGAACAAGTTCCAACATCAGATTGGAAAAAGACAATCTCCCGCGTGTGACAGATGCGGAGAAAATTCAGAAGAAACATCGATCCACTTTCTCTGTTACTGCCCGGCGCTCATACAGCAGCGAAGGAAATGGTTTGGTCCGGCCATAATCGAACCAGAAGAAATTAGGAAACTCAGCGCTAGGCAAATCCTGGGTTTCAGTACATCAGTTGGTTATAATAGCCACTGAAAAGCGTAGCGGGGATAGAGTACAAGGGTCTACTTCGCTAGGTGCTCTGAACCATTGCTTCGAGGTGCAATCTTCGAGCATGGCTCGCTAACCTCCATACCTAATTGATAACTGGTATTACAATTGAAGAAGTTGGTAGGATGTTACTTTCTCGTAAGACTGTGTGAACAATTTTTTCACAAAAATTTACACAATGAGGTTTGATCGAAACTTTACAATACGATAGATAAAGACTTAAATCATTATAAAAAAATATTTTCCCTTTTAATCTAATATTTTTTAAATTAACATAATTTCGGTAATTTCTTGGTTAAAAAGTTAATTTTAAACAACAAATTCTCAAAATAATAATTTATTTACATATTCATTTACGATATTAACAAAAAATAATATTTTCAACAAGAGCAACTTTTGGCCGACATATTGGCCTGACAAAATTTTTAAAACAAAATTTGATTTTTTGTAAGAATTATAAAACAAAAAACAGATATAATCCAGTTCCATCAGTTCCATTATAAAACAAATCTCCGTTTGAAGACGTCCCCGTATGAAAAACTAAGTACTGTATTTTCCAAAAAAATTAAACTGATTTTTTAATCTGATTTTTTCGGTGACGACTTGGCCACTTAAATCGGATACGAAATCGTTGGAAGGATGCTTACTTTTAAGGACACTCGATCAGATTTCATGCAACGAAACTGGGAATGCAACGATGGGGGACATTATACAGCGTGGACTTATTTTAATCTATTATGGCTATTAGCATTCGCCTGTGTCCATAACTTTGCCCTGAAATTCTAGTTTCAAAGTCATTGAACCTCCATAGTAAGCCAAACGTTTTTAAATGAAAATGGTAAAAAAAAGATTTGTTAAACATCCTCTAAATTATGTTCATAAAGCGATATTTTACAATATCTCTGAGCGCACCATTTTTCATGGAGAAGATAAAAATTATTGCAGTTATTTCTATATAAGTTTTTTATTTTTGGGACGAAAACCAAAATCTTCTATCAAAAGCTAAATAAAAAATTATAATTTTTTTTAAATATGATGTTATATACTTTATAAACAAATTACATATGTTAATTATGATAACACATGTTTTATATAAAAATAACAAGCTAAAAATTTTTCTACAGAGAAATTGATACAGACTGATAAGCAATAATCAAAAATTTGGAATACTACAAAAAGTGCAATAGCTTTTCTAAAAATTAAATTAAATCTTCAACCGATTTAGATACAATTAGGTCCATTGTGATTAAAATTTCGCTCATCTCATTATTACAACTTCTCATTATTTTTGTTATAGAGGAGGGGTTTGTGTGGGCAATAGAATTGAGGTTTTGTTTTTTTTATCGCTGAAATACCAAGCAAAGCAGCTGGATATCGGCTTGATTAATTTGTCAGAACTTATATCATTCCTTTTGTCATCATTCGTTCTAGAAAGTGATAAGTTTGAAATCCAAAATTGTTCATTCATCTCTATATATTATAAATGTCAAAGTAATGTTTGTTTGTTTGTTACGCTTCCACGCAAAAACTATCGAAAGTATTTGAACGAAACTGAACAACAATATACCTTATACATCATAATAACACATAAGCTATAAGATATATTTTTAAAAGAAATTAAATTAAATCTGATATTCTACTGTACCATCGATGATCATCACTTTGAACCATAAATTAATGATTTCTGTAAAAATTGAAAATAGTAAATGCCAAACAATTCATGGCCATCTTTTCTGATATACTGTGCATTTATTTTAGCTTTGTAACACAATCCCTGTGAGTGTTACGGAAGGAGGATAAGTGAGAACGAAGAGAGGTGGAGGCTACTAAGCGGTGGACTTAACTTTAAGACCAAGTATCACGCTAATCTAAATATAAACACTTCGATTTAAATTTATTTGAGGTGTCGGTAATATTTAACGTAGAGACATGTGACTGTATGGAACAACTTCTAGATTTTCCGAAACATACTTTTTGAGAATTTTTCAAAATAAAAAATGTTTTTGTATTTTTTGATCAGTTTTAAACAAAAAAGTACTCTTGTGATTTTTTGCTCTAGGTGCTTAGTTTTTGGAATAAAAATTCTCAAATTTTTAAAAATGCAATATTCGATTTTATGAAAAACATGTTATTTTTTTAATCTTTGAGTGAATTTTCTTAGCTAACGCAGCTCCTGCGCTACGAATTTTTGATAAATATAGAAAGTCACAAAGTCACACTTAATATAAAAAGTTAGATATAAATTTGACAAATAGCAATCGCCGATCGCAAGGTAACATAAAATAGGTAACGAGAAATCAAAACCATGTATGAAAAATCATAGGTATAATGCTTTTTTATCTTTACAAATAGTTATTCTAATGGGTCCGATTTTCGAAATTAAAATTTTTAACATATCTTTACGTTTCATGGTTAGGACGAGGCTTTAACACCAATTTTTAGAAGAAGTATGTGTGTGTGTGTGTACGTTCGTACGTACGTACGTCCGTAGATATTTTTTTCGTCGTCAATATCGCGAACAAAAATGATATGATATGATCAAAAAAGAATAACATTCGATCGAGTCTTTTCGAGTCAGTCGAGTTTTTTTTAACGACTATTTATTATGCTGGGGAGTTATTCGTGTGGACCTTCAGGGGTCGTACCAGACCCTATTCTTTGCATTTTAAATTTGCATTTTACAAATATTTTAGTGTTTCTGTAAGATATGCGTTTTTATTGATCAAGCATTTGAAATCACTCTTTACCTACATGTTGTAGACATGTAGTCTTCCGTGATCAATACAATTTTAAACAAAAGATTTTTTGCATGTTAGAATATTTGTTTGAATATTTGCGAATATTTATTTAATAAATGTTTTAAATATGTCTTCTATTTGATA
Source organism: Chrysoperla carnea (assembly GCF_905475395.1). Lineage (NCBI taxonomy): Eukaryota > Metazoa > Arthropoda > Insecta > Neuroptera > Chrysopidae > Chrysoperla > Chrysoperla carnea. The sequence continues at coordinate 61,696,375 of NC_058341.1, read as the reverse complement.
TACATAGCGTTTATATTTGCTCAAAGCGACATGAATCGGTAAAGTCGCATATATCATGTAGTTTTAATACAGTTTTTATGCAGATATGTTGTATGAATATCATACCTCAAAGAACAGCTATTTTTATCGGCCTCATATGCTTTAAGTATGCAACATTTGTTTAAATGTTTTACAAGAAATTTTTACTAAAATTCATCATTTAATAATTTTTATCCCCAATTTGAATATTTACAAAGATAATTGCAACACAATCTTCAATTTGTACCAAAGTAAGTTGCAAATATCTCTTTAAGTATTCGAATTAGAGAGAATAATGGCAAGTTGATTTCGTTGGTTTTTTAAGAAGAATAGCACAAATTAAAAAATTTCACTTAGTTTCAATAATCCAACAAAATCTTATTTTGGTTTCTGTCGCTTTGGTGAATTATGAAAAAATGGATAGCATGTTTATTCAATATTATATCATAAATTTAACAATAAAGTCAAATATGAGAAAATGGGGTAAAATCACTCTCCGATATCGGAAATAATAAGTAGTTGGTTAAATAACTGAATAGTTAGTTGAACAATAAAAGAAAATAATAATTTGCTTGTTAATAAATAACAAAGTAATAAGCAATCCTAATCAAATAATATAAATTAGAAAATAACTCTACCTGTGTGTCGCTGTTATTCACAGTATTATAGCTTTTGTATCAAAATTGAACTTAAATCAATTTTAATATTTGTTTTAATATCTAAATCATAACTCTCTTAAAATAGGAAAAACACTTCTGAAACTACTCTTTTCACTTCTTTTCACTCTAGAATGATGGAGTTATTTGTCATTCGCCAAGTAATGAAGTCTTAAAAAAGAGAGGCCTAAACACCTATTTCTCATGAAATCTCAATACCAGATTTTTATGATTACAGTAGAATTTTTTTATCATACAAAGAAGTAAAAAATGCTCTATTTTACCTCATGGTACATGCCTAGAATGCACATGCGAACTTCGAAGTATGGAAGTGATATAAAATAATATTAGAAAATTTTGTACTATTACCTGTTAATGTTTCACGAGGTACGAGGCGAGGCGAGGTTTTGATATCACCTCGCCTTGCCTCGAAGGTTTTTTTCTACCATATTATGCCATATTATTAGGAAAATTCATGAAAATTAAGTCAAAAATGGTAAACGTTGTACCTCGGCCAAGGCGAGTCTAGTCAACATTCTCCCTCGGAGGTCGAGGCGAGGCGAGTTAAGGGTACATTCTAAAATGTCACGAAGCGAAGTGACACCAAAACCTCGTCTCGCGTATCGTACCTCGTGAAACATTAATGTTTAAAAGAGCTTTATGTTTAAAAGCGGTAACACATAAATTAAAAATTTAAAGAAACCCCCGACACAAAATCAGCTACTAAACGGATTATCCGATTTTGTTTTTGTTTTTGTTTTTTTTTTTAAACGTAATAAGATGATCATTTTCAATTTGGTTTTGGTTACGGAAAAACAAAAATCAAAATCGGTTCAACCGTTTAGAACGATGGCACAGACAGATACACAGACACGTCAAACGTATAGGACCTCTCTTTATAGTCGGGGGTTAAAAATAAGTTTAACTACGTAGATCAATAGCAGAATGATTCAAAAATCCAGGTGGAAAGATAATTTTTTTTATAGATATGACTAATAAGAGGGTTTAATAATCTTCACAATCATCGAATTTTATTGTAATGAACGATACGGAAACATTTTGTCATCATAAGTTTGTAATGCAGATGCACAACTAAATATTGGCAGATGTTTATTAAAAGAAATTTAAAAAGAAAGAAAAAAAAATTAGCTGTTGTTCCAAAAATTACACATCCGTTTGTTGAATAATGGTCGTTAAAGTACTGATACATGAAATATAATTTACAAATTAGGATATTTGCCTCTCTATTAATATTTAGAATATCTATAATGTCTGATCGTATGTATCTGATGGGTTATTACCAGCAATGATTATATCATTATGAATTAAATAATAATAAAATGCAAGTCGTACATTATAACACAGACAATATTTTATCTATGTATCTAAAAAAATTAATTAAGTAAAACACTGTCGAACATTTTTATTACGTCACAATGGTAAATTGTAATGTAAGTCACTGTCAAATATTTCTATAAAAATTAAAATATATTTCATATTTAAATTTCAATATTTTAATAATTAATTGACTGAGTTAATTGTTTAAATACCATGTATTGACCAATACCAATGCCTGTAGTATTTTTATACTATGTAGGTATGAAATGTATCAAGGTATACTAAGTTTAGTCCCAAGTTTGTAATGCCTAAAAATATTGATATTACGAACAAAATATTGGTATAGGTGTTCATAAAATCACCTAAATAATCCATTTCAAAACATGTGATGTTCACGAAAAAATGTTTTAAACAAAAGTTTTTTATTTTTTATAAGGAACATTTTTACACTTTAACTTTTGTTCTATCTCTAACAGTTTAGATGTTGGGTCTTACGGACCCAAGACCCAATTGACTTATGTTTCTCATTTACGATCTCAATCTAACTTTTTATGTTCTGAGTACGCTATAAAAATTTCATCTCGATATCTCTTTCCGTTTTCAATTATCGTGATGAGGAAAGGACAGGCAGACAGGTGAACAGCCATGGGGAAATGGACTAATTAGGTAATTTTATGCACACCTTTACCAAAATTTAGTTTGTAGCATCAATATTTTTAACCGTTACAAACTTGAGACTAACCTAAGTTTACTTTGATAAATTTATATACACAGTGTCTACTTGGCTACATATGAAAAACCTTTTTATTATAAGGTTTACGAAAAATAGTCTTATAAAAATAGTTCTTTAAATATAGTCTTACATATCTCGGGAGTGATTTTTTGAACCACATCTCTAATTATCTGATCTAAATGGTCTACATTTCTAAACGACCATTAACATCGAAATTTCTCGATTTGTGGCATTCTGTACATTCGATGTCGAATGTGAATAGCTGAATGTTAATATGTTATCTTGGAAAGCAGAGATTTATATAAAGAATAACTATTTTTCGTAAACCTTGTAATAAGAAAGTTTTCCATATGTAGCCAACTTAAGCATACATCCTGTATATGTACTATAATTGTGACATACGTTAAAATGTTTGACTAGTAGTCTAACCACAAATTAAACTACTGTAATGTAATGTAAGGTTTGTAATATCCATTACATATTATTTATGTATAGATAAAATAAAATAAAATGAATAATGTGCATATTGTACAAAACAAATGTTTAATAACAAATATTAATTTTATATTATTATATTGACATTTGTTTAACATAAAACACCTTTTTAATATCAATGAAATATGTAATGCATATATACATAGTTGGTTAATTAAAACTACGTAAAGTGCAAAGTGTATAAAGGTCTATAAGGTTTCATACATAATTTTTCCCAAGCCACACATAATAGAGGAAAGTTGTTTAGGTAAGTCTATTGTCTTTTTATTTATGTAGGCTCACCTGTCTTGAATTTGTTCCTTATTTATTTTTCTTCGTTTAATTTAATGACTAATATGATCCTTTGGTGTCGTAAACTTTGAAAAGTCTAAGCGATTTATATGTTTTGCAATGAATGGCATATAAATTTAGGGAAAAGTTTGTAATTGGTTCAATTAAAGTGCCTCCTACCCATCCCCCTCCCCCAATAAACTTCAATTCAATTTAAAAAAAAAAAAAACTATCAAAAACTGGAGACAGATGCGTCAATTTTATCTCCCTTATCCCATTAAACCCAGTTATATCATGTTAACGACGCCTATGGCTATCGTATGATGGAATGATACTAAGCTAAATGTTAAGGCCAACTGGTTTTCGATGTATGAAAAAAGAAAATAACATGACTGTTTATTTAAATAACAAAAAATGAATTGTAAAAGACTTCTATTTTCTTTTTCATTATAATAATACCTTTAATACGTGAAATTTACAAAATTTAAAGTACTCCCGACAAATTTTTCGGGTACGGAACACTAAACTCGCGCTTGAAACATAGATAATAGCTCTCGCCATTAAATTAGCTTTCAAACGAAACTAAAAAAAGAAAATCGGTTCATCCGTTTAGGTGCTACGATGCCACAGGCAGACAGACAGACACACACACATAGCGGTCAAATTTAAAACTTCCCCTTTTTTGGTTCGGGTGTTAAAAACGTGCATGATGTATTACATTATACATTTAGTGGATACCTTTGGGCTATTATAATGGCAATAAGAACAACGAAATGGTGGTGAAACATTCCACAAGCTATTTCGCGGTTGTATTTTGAAAAAGTTTCGTAGAAATATATAAATCTACCAAAATCCATGGTTTATCTCAGCAAAAAGTTCGAGTTTGAAATAACGATTAATAAAGTTATAACAACGATCATATCTTGTAGTTGACGAAGATCTTATCGAAGCGTCAGGGATGTATTCTATGTACTTTCTTAAACTCTAAGCCTCCTAAACAACATTTTTTGCAAACTTCAGATGACTATTCACGTCTTCGTACGTATATTCAATTTCTGGTGAACCTATTCGTACTTCGAAAATTTTTCAAACAAAAAATGATCGTGTTTTTATAAGGAACATCTTTCTAATTTAATATTTTGTTTTTTGTCTCTTTAAAAATGAGTTCTCGAAGACGAGTTAACCTATAACTAACCATGATTCGGTCCAATCCAAAGTTCCTATAACCTGCCCCTTTTTGGTACATTTAACTTTTATCTGAAACTTTTTTTCTGTATCTGACTTACCGTAGAAAAAAAATGTCGCTAAGAACTGCTGGGACACACCGTATATTCAGTTTTTTTGGTACGGAATCATAATTAGTATATTAATAAATGAATGATCAAAACAACATTTCATATTAAAAACAGGTGTTAAATTTTTTATTAATTGTATTTGAGAGATAAATAAATTTGAAGTAATTATTATACCTACACAACACATTGCAATAAATAATATCTTGAATATCTCTTTTATTATTTATTAATGAATTATGAATTAATTTTTGACTTCTCTTCCGGTTGGGCTACAACTTTAATTTGTCAATACAGTGTGAAGAATATTAAATAAATTTTTATAATGCTCAGCTTGCTTCTTCATACTTACAAGTTGCAATAATCAGGTTTTAAAATATCTGTCATTAAAGTTATATTTCATTTGGAAAGATATCCGACGACATTATGTGTAAAGAGTATAATACTTACCTAATAGACGGCTTTGGCTTTGCCGGTTGGCACGTATGCAAAAGGTCCAATTTTCAATGATTCGATCGTATAAATCGAGTTCGACACCTTTCACGGTGTCCGACAGGTCTGAATTCGAGTCCTGATGTGATTGTTTTTTTTTTTCAATTCTCTTTAATTAAGATTACACGGCAAAGTTATTTATTTTTATAGTTAACGCCATTGTATCTTAAATAAACCCCATTTATAATCTTGAAAAAGGATTGGTTCATCCCCAGTCATTACTCCATAAACCATTTGGAGCTGTTTAGGAACAGCAAGAGTGCTTTGACGTCAACGGACTTCAGATCGGAAAGACCGTCAAAGAACGGCCAGATCAAGTGAATCCACCTCCTCATGGCAACAGCTGGGCAGTGACAGTGAAGATGAGACATCGTTTCTTTCTCCTCTTCACTGTGACAGTTCCTGTCATGCTACACTGCCAGGCAGTCATGATACACTGTCAGGCCCGTTCAGCGTGCCTGTCGCCTAGCCAGTGTCCTGTAGTAGCCGCAACAATTTTGTTAATAGAGACTCTTGGATATGATATAAGATCTTCGGAACGCTTACGCTTATACTCAGATCGTACCTGTCTTGAAGTACCACAAGTACGTTCCTCCCTCCATCTAATATTGGCCTTTTTTAAGGTATCCTTTTTAAGGAGCATGTTGCAATTCGCAAATGGAAATCCCGGATGTCTATTGATGCTTGTATCCGGCAGCATTGTGCCATTTCTAGCAAGCTCGTCTGCTTCACAATTTCCCGGAATGTCCCTGTGTCCAGGTGCCCATACCAGGTTTACGTACAAGTTTAACTAAAAGCATGTTTTAACAAAATGAAAAAATGCACAACATAAACAAAATTGTACTCATAGACAAATCATTTTAGATCAAAAAGGGCTAAAATAAAGAATTTTTATGTACCTCAACCTATCGGGCCAATTTTTTTTTTTTAATATTCAGGAAGGTTCATATATCAAAATCTACATCTAACTTCTTGCCGCTAGAAAGTTTGGCCATTGCTATGGGCCAAAAAAGCCCATTATTATAATAGGTGATTTTTGAAAATTTCAAAACCTTGAAAATATGCAACAAAATCGACCAAAAAGGTACATTTGGGGGTTTTCGGGATTTCGCTGATCACTATTCTGAAGTCAGAATTTCGATATACTCCCCCCCTCCTGGGGTAATTCAACTCTCTGATCCAAATTGAATATTTACAGAATTGCAGTGTTAGGTCAACGAAGGCCGAAAAATCCAAAGAAGTGGGAGTATATCCCCATTCTAACTTCGGAATCGTGATCAGTATACTTTTTTGGCCCATTTTGCGAATATTTACAGAATCCTGCTGTTTTGGACCAACAGGGGCGAATAACTCCAAATTAGGAGAGTACATCTTCATTCTAATTTGAATCGTGCTCAGTGACCCCATAAACCCCTGAATATACTTTTTTGATCCATTTTGATTAATATTTACAGAATATTGCAATTTTGGACCAGCGAAGTAAATAACCCCAATGGAGGGAGATTATATCGAAATTCTGATTTCGGAATAGTGATGAGAGACCCCGAAAACCCCCGACTATACGTTTCTGGCCTATATTTTCAAGGTTTTAAAATTTTCAAAAATCACCTCATAAATGGATTCTAATGATTAGCGTATTAGGCCCATAGCAAAAACCAAAACTTTCTAGCGGCAAAAAGTTACATGTAGATTCCGATATATGGACCTTCTTGATCATTAAAAAAAAAAAAAAAACTGGCTCGATAGGTTTAGGTCCAAAAACTCTATGAAATACTAAAATGACACGACTAACAACGTAATCCTACTTACATGTATTGCAATTAAACATACATATCACATGCTATAACGTATTATGTTGTATAGCACGCCTTCGCACAGATAAACATAACACGACATGATTGTGTATAAAACACCCACATGTTCACATACAGAATTCTGATGATGAGTTCCATAACTGACGGACGAGCAAATTGCACGGGAGGGGGAAGACGTACAGAATACAATGAATCATCAGTACAGTTAAATGTAGCGTATATTAACTGTATTATATTATATTTGAACATATATACAGAAAGTTTAGAAATTATCGATAATAGAATTTTACTATTTCCTTTAAATCTATTTATCTATACGTATAAAATGCTTTGTCCTGAATGACTGACTGACGGATCATTTTACAGCCTAGACCACTGATCGTAGAGACCTAAAACTAGGAGAGTGTGTTCTTTGTATGACGTAGACACCCAATAGGAAAGGATCTTCCAAAATTATACTCCTAAAGGATTGAAAAGGGGATGTGAATTTTGTAAATGGAAACCCCTTTTAAATAATTTTATACACAAATATAGATCAACGTTTGCATGTTAGTCATGTTACACAGTTTTTTTTTTTTTTAAATTCATGTGGTTTTCTTCTTACAAGCGGTATGTAAAGAATGCTTATTTATAAATTGAAAGTATGAAACTATATTTTATCGTTGTACAAAATATTTGAAACAATGATTATATAGCTGTATACTTAAAGTTCTAAAGGAAAAACAGTATAATAGATTTTCTTACAAAATCAAATATCATAGAAAGAATATTTAATACAGAACTTCTAATAGAGCTACGTTTCTATAAAATATATCTATTAAATTTATTTTTTCTCTCATGGACACTATGTTTCTATTCATATTTTAATATTAAAATTGGTATCCAATTTCTGTTCATAAAAATAAATATAATACACTAATCAGAAAAGAAAAATGAATTGAATGGAAGGGAGTGTTTTAAAAGTCAATAAAATTCCATAAAAAATATGTATCATCAGATTTTCAGATGGGTGATGATCGACCATACACCGTCTCTTGTACTAAAGACATGTTTTAAAATTCATCCCAAATTCTTGCAAATATATGCTTCAAGTTTGTTCGTTTTTGATCATCTTGATTTTGCAAGGCCTTTCAAGATCAATATTTACATGAGCATTGCTTTCTGATTTAAAGGATCTTGGTCTCGCTTGCCGTATAAGAGTCGCTTCGGCCCCTTGTATCTTAACATTATTGTTATCCAGATTAACTTATTCTGTTTTAATAAATGTCGATTTTACTACACAGAAGGTTATACTAATAAAATATTTCGCCGGTTTCTTAAATCAACAAATATTTTCATGCCTATACAAATTTTGAAAATCTTGACACCACCATTTGCAAATTTGCAACAAATGAAGGAACAAATTTTTTTATTTCGTAAGGTAGAGCAAATTAATCAGATTGTCGTAAATTTATGGATACCATTTCTATAATAAAGGGTGGTTGAATATCCTAAAACCTTCGATGAACTACTCTCGGAATAATCAAATAGAAAAATTCAACAAATTTTGCTTTTTATATCAGTTCATTATGTTTCCATATAATTTTCTATTCATCCAATATTATGTCAATTTTTAGTGACGATTAATCTAGAAGAAAAAAAAACCATTATGGCTACATTTTTTCGATATTTTGCTCTTTTTAGCCAATCCAATAAGTTTGGGATGCATAGAAAAATATTCCTATTTATCATGGTTTTATAAAAATGTGCTTGGATTCCCCAAATTCTTTTTCAAACGAATTGGCATCTGAAACAAAATAAGAATATTCCATCAAGTTCAAAATTATATACAATTGTCATCAGTTTACAAAGTTAACATCGAAAGTACATCGAAATATTTAAACATTTAACATCGTTTCTTTATCATTGATATCAAAACTTAACGTATCGATTGTGTTGAGCTTTACTTTGTGGAATTGCATATATTATATATTTTTTTAAATTTTTATTATACTTTGCAGTAATTGTGGGGTGCCAGGTTTCTATTTGGAGAGCTTGAGCTTCAAACGTTCATCCAATTTACTACGCATATTAAGCAGTGGGTTTAACCTTGCAAACGGAGCGTTTCCGAGGACAAAACGCTTTTAGCGTTAATATTCCATCAATTTACAAACTTCTTTTATACAAATACAGTACAGATAATACAGATATATATGAATGCAGAGATAGCACATCTGTTATCACTAGTGAGGCTCTCTTTGGTTAGTCTGTCATCATCGCCAACATCAGGCCTATAATATATTATATGATGTACCATGAACTATGGATATTATATCATAATCATCATATCATAAATATATGACGGTAATATCTATTTGAATTACACTCAAAATTACATTTTTTGGTCTCTAAAATATGGCAATACTTAACTTGGCTAGCTTGAGTCGAACAGAAGAAAATATTAACAAGTGAAAACAAACAATTGACTGAGTTAATTGTTAAAATACCATGTATAGACAGTGTTGATTACTCTGCCACATTACACATACATACATGTCACACATATATAACTGATATAGACATAACATACATACTTTAGAATTTGCGCCCTCACGGGTAAACAGTGTTGTTTACGAAAAAATGTTTCAAACAAAAGTTTTTTTATTTTTTTATAAGGAACAATTTTTATCATTAAACTTTTGTTCTTTCTCTAACGGTTTATAAGATGGATCCCACGGACCCAAGGCCCAATTAACCTATGTTGCTTATTTACGAACTAGACCTCACTTTTTACGTCCCCAGCACGCTATAAAAATTTGAGCTTGATATCTCTTTTCGTTTGTGAGTAATCGTGATGACAGACAGACAGACAGACAGACAAACGGAAATGGACTAATTAGGTGATTCTATGAACACCTATTCCAAAATTTTTTAAGTAGGATCAATATTTTTAAGCGTTACAAACTTGGGTCTAAACTTAATATACTATGTATATTTCATATATCCATGAAATAAAACTAGTGAAAATAACGTTTTTGACATCAGTACCTGACATGAAAAGATATACATATCTTAAACATTTTTCTTATGTCCCAAGTGTATAAGCAATATGCATATACTTCCAAATTTTGATTGTTGACTGTATTTTCAATAAACAGAAAAAATTTTTTAGTTCCGAGTCATTTTGCAAAAATTTTAAGCTCTTCCTGTCCTATGATAATAGATCACACTACGGTGGTAATTTGTTGTTTACAATTTTTGATAAAATCAACCATTCACGAGAAAATTCAAATTTTTGAAATAAATTTATACTCTTTAAGTTAGATTGATTATTTGCTTAAGTTATTTAGCCGAAGGCTCATGTCAGGTCAAATTCTGTCTAATTGACCCAGAAATAGAAGTATAGTTTGTCTTTAGCGGGGTCAAGCATATTATAGTTATTTATAAATTGCAGCCGTGTAAATTCCACGGGCAATGATCCAAGCCTGACCGAAATCCATCTAATTGTCCAATATATGGAAGCCACGTTTTTGCTTAGCAAATAGGCTAAGCGGGACCATAGTATTGCTTTAAATAAATTGGACCTGTATACGAGCTCCAACAGATGGGTCTAATTGTCCGAGAGATAGGGAGTAAAGTTTGTGTTTAGTGGGTGGCCTAACAGTGCGGGCAAAGCATACGATTGCTATTAATGAATTGGAGGTGCAGGTTAATTAAGATTAATAATCACTGAACAAAAGTTATAAACAAATAAATTGTAGGTGAAACGTAGCTCATCCAGTCATCTAGCTAATTAATTAATAATAATAGTTTGGATGGGCTCTTGTAATTGTAATAATCTATACCGGAGGGCATGCGAGGGACTTAGCAAAAATATCTCCTACCTAATCAGGATATGCAAGCAAATCTAACCGAACCCAAGGTTCTATATTTTTTTGTTTCTGAAAAGTGTGTACGAATGAAAATTTTGCTAATCCAGCAACGCGAAACACTTACGAAACTAAAATGTTATAGCAATTATACAATGATTATGAAATGTATATTTAGCGTAAGTAATTAATATCATACATTGGTCAATGTTTGTGAGGGTATCAATTGTGTGAGAAATGATGGGTATGGTATGGGTTACGGGGGGTGTAGGAGAGAAATGTACATGTGAAGCAGTTGAGAGGAATGAAGTGTGTAGGTGGCACACATATGGGACATTTGGTATGCATTAGATCACAATCTATTTAACAGTATGTACATTGTAAATACATCTGTATAGATACATAGATATGTAGGTACAATATATAACATTGTAAAATAATTTATGCATTATATATCATCATAATTTAGCATACAATGTGATTTATTTAATAGTCATCAACAATTTTAGACCATCAACATAGAAAGTGACCCATCTCTGACTGACAGGTTAGGGTTAGGTTAGGTAAAAGAGTGGTTTTCCTGGGGTGGAATCTCAACGGAGTTGAAGTCAACGGAGTTCAGCTCGGAGAGGTCGTAAGAGAAAGACTTCCTCAAGTAAGTCCATCTCCTCATGGAAAGAGCTGAACAGTGACAGAGAATATGAGAAATTGTTTCTTCCCCCTCCAGACAGTGACAACTCCTGCAATAATCTTGATTCACTGTCAGTCCCAGGTCCTTAACGTGCCTGATGCCTAGCCAGTGTCCCTGAATAGCCGCAGTTTTTGATGAAAGATGTGTGTAACACCTACTCAGATTGTACTCAGACCATATCTTCCCTGCAGTATCCCTCCATCTATCCAAGATTGACTTTTTTATGACATACACATTCAGGAACAGCTCTGAGTTCGCAGACAGATCATCGGCTTCACAATTACCTGGAATGTCCCCGTGTCCCGGTACCCCATACCAGACTACATCTTCTCAAACTATTTGCAGCTGTTCACAGACAGCAATAGAGTTTTGACGCCAAATTTAAAATCTAGCACGCCATGTCATCTATGCTGTCCATGGCATAAACCACGTACGGTAGGTAAAAAGAAATGCCAATGATATTATCTTAAAGTATAGTTTGTCCGTGAATAAGTTGCACATAATTAGCATGCAACATGCAATATAATTTCGTTTATACCTTAAAAACTGCTTTTTTAGAAATGCTCTAGAAAACTTTTCGTTAAAATTGATACTATAATATGAGAAAATACAGAATATTTCGAAAAACGTAAGTTAAAATGAAGTAAACCTTAATGAAAAAAACCTATGTTTAGATCGTAGAATCTGAGAATGAAATAATAGAAAAGGGTGTTCCATTTCAAAAAATTCAACTTTGATGCATTCCGCGTTTCCGGTCACCCTGTATATTACTAATATAATTTTAAAATCTACAGACATTATCCCTCCATTAAGCCTTGAAAGAAAATTTTGTTAAAATCAAACAGTTTGGCCATAATCTTCCGTGTCGTATAGCGTGATCAACCCTATATATCAAAGTATACTAAGTTTAGTCTCAAGTTTGTAACACTTAATAATTTTGATGCTGCGAACTAAATTTTGGTATAGATGTTCATAAAATCCTAATAAGTGCATTTCCGGGTGTCTGTCTGTCATCACCATAACTTAAAAACGAAAAGAGATATCAAACCGAAATTTTTTTTATTCCGTTGGACCCATCTTGTAAACCGTAAAAGTTAGAAAGAAAATTTGAATGTAAAAAATGTTCCTTATGAAAAAATAAACAACTTTTGTTTGAAATATTTTTTCGAAAACATAACTGTTTACCCATAAGGGCGCAAATTAGGGCAAATCCCAATTTTCTCCAAAACTATAAAAGATAGGCAGTTGAAAATTGGCAGGTAACTTCAACTTGTGGTCTTGTGAAAGATTCTCGAAAAATGAAAAATTCAAGAAAATACTTATTTGAAATCACTGACATGCAGTACTCACTATACATAGTATTTCAACAATTAACTCAGTCAATTCTTTTTTTTACTTGCGGTCAAATCTGTATGGAAACTATCACAATATCACGTCTACTAGGTCTATCAGCCGCTTTGCCATAAGAACAATGCTATAAATATGCTTTATTTTCAAACCAATTATTAATTTAACTAATCGGATAAACCACCACCCACTCCCCCCATATTTTCAAAATTCATTTAAAAGAATTTAAACTATATGTACAAAAAATCCAGTCTTTTATTTCTAGTTGCTACCCTGTTCGAACTTACTTAATTGTAGCTGTGTAATCACCTGTTAAATTTTTGCTTCTGAACAAATTGTAAAAGATAAATTAATTTAATGAGTCTCAAATTATACGCAAAGCTGTACAACATGAACTAAAATATTTATTAAACAAATTAAATACAATTTTATTATTATTACCTACAACAACAAAAATAATTTCCGAAATTGGTAATTAATAAAAGTCATTACACACATTCATAATTATATAGTTTATAGTTAGTGGTATGTTATTTAGTCATCACCTGTAAATATTAGGTAGGATGTTCTTTTTCTAAATTTCTCCTAAAAACAATAATAAAAAGAAGGTAATTAATTATTTAAAACAGGTACAAACAAAGGTATACAATTATCCGAACTAATATTATAAATGTGAAAGTAATTCTGTCTGTCTGTTACATTTGCATGCCTTGCCTGCCGTAAAGGGACATGGCTATACTTTTAGTTCTCCATAGTAAAACTTGAAAGAGGTGAAAATTTGGGAACCAAACATTATTACTCAAGTTGAGGTTATGTTATTAATTAGGTTTTATATCAGAATAGGACATAGGCTTTAATCCACTTTAATATTTATTTTAATATATAAATCATAACTCCCCGAAAATAGGAAAAATTACCCTTTTCACTTCTATTCACGCTATAATGGTGGAGCTATTTTCCAATCGACGCGTAATCATGTGCGTAGCGAAGGGGAGGGCAGGTAGGGTCAGCTGCCCCCTCTAGAGATTCACAAAAATGGTTCAAAGCACCCATTTTCTTGAAAAAAGAAAAATTCTACTGAGTCCAAAATTTAAGTTATCGGATGAGTTATATCGTAGTATGAAATTAGAATCAATCAAACTACCTAAAAATTTTCAAATCATCATCTTTTATAGTTTTTGAGAAAACTAATTTTTTGCCTTAGTTTACACGGGAAAACAAAGTTATTTACGTAACAATATTGTTTACTTTTTTTTATGAAGCAATTTTACAATTAAACTTTTGTTTTTCCTCTTGCGGTTTACAAGACCCAATGGACTTATGTTGCCAAATTACGAACTCAAACTCACTTTTTGATTCCAGAGCACGTTATAAAAAAATTCAGTTCGATATCTCTTCTCGTTTTTGAATTATCGTGTTAACGAACAGACAAACGAAAATGGAGTAATGAGCATAATTTTATGAATATCTATATAAAAATTTTATTTGTGCATCAATATTTCTAAGCGTTACAAACTACATTTTTAACAACAAGTTTTTAGGAAAAGGGCACCCATACGATGAAAGGGGGAATAAAGAAATAGGAGGAAAAAAATTTTTAGGTTATGCCTCCACACGAAAAACCCATTAAAGTTCACGGTTCAAACTTTTAGTCTAGATCCACGCCTGTTTTCGAATAAATTAATGGTAAAATAGTTTTATCTCCTATATTTTATTTGTACCTACAATTCATACTTTTCCCATTCTCCATAAATCGCCATCAGCTGGCGACGCCCTTGCGCGTAATGTAGTTAAATCGACAGAAAACTTATATGCCTATATACTTCATAAGCGCTCGAAAATGGATAGACACCCCCAAAACTGTCTATCTTCTTCTGTGTGTGCTAGAAAGATGCAGTTTCTTCCTTTCGGCTTCAAATTTCAGAATACTCGAAAAAATCGGAAACTTCAAAATTATCAACTTAAATCCATGTCTCGAAACCTGGAAAAACATTCAGAAAACTATGTTTTTACTTCTATATATGCAAAACCAAACTATACTTGCAAGACCAAGACCAATGAGTAAGACAAAGATGTTAAGCCCATTAAACTAAATTCGTTAAACAAAGACAGTCAAATACAGAATTGGTTCCCGTCTTTGTCTTGATCTCGCTCATCACTAGTTTCGACGTAAAATTTCAAGAAAATTATATGGTAAAAATCGATATGGTAAAATGTACACCACAAACCAGCTATACCTTCCCTCCTTAGATTAATTTTCTTTTTATTGGCATTTTTATACATTATAGAGTGTTTTTCCCTGTGCTGTAAGGCTATGGCCGCCTGAGGAGTGAAGTTGACGAGCAATTGCAAGTGCCATAACCGAAGAGCGTCTGCCTTAGTGTACAAGGAATGGAAGTATAGTTGGTGTTATGTAGGCGGGCTAAGCATGGGCAAGTGAGCTAAAGGTCACATATGGTGTATATGTCTTTGAAGTTCTATATTGCGCGTGGTATAAAGAGGGAATAAGTGAGAACAATGTACGTTCTATAAATGAATCAATGATTCCTTAAATGAATCAATGATTCACTAAATGAATAATTTAGAAGATTAGTTGAAATGAATCATTATCGCAAGCGAAGCCGCAAGAAGAAGGTAGTTATTAATAAAGTGATTAATAAAGTTTAAGTAAGCTGGTACCTACCCTTTATTGTTGATATGGATATCTATCTGCTCAATGTATGTTTGGTTCATTCATTGCTCCAATTAATGATATCAAACATACCAATCATAATATAGCAAAATATATTTTATACACAATTATTACACCTGGTTCCTATTTGATATTATACTATACCCAATTATTTAACACACACACATACATACATACACACACCAAATACACACCTTTAACAAAATAAAAAACAAACCAACAAGTGTTTTGAATGAATACAGAGAAGTATTAGAAAAAATTGATTAGACTGATAAAAAGTCCGAGGACGCGGAAAAAAATCCGATGAGAATTCGTTTTAAAAGTGTACATTCCGAAAAACACCTGGTATTATAGTAGGAAAAGTTGATTCTCCAGTAAGAGTTGACTCTTACTAGGTAAAGTCGAGGTAGAGTCGATATTGTTTTAAGGTCTTTTGAGTAAAAGTTGATAAAACCGAAAAGTGTTTTGAAAAATTTCATCAACATTTACTAGTTAGAGTTAACTATAGCAAGGTAAAATATACTCTCTCTATCTTGAGATAGTAAAAGTTGACTTTTTTACAAGAAAACGGTCTACCAGCTAATAAAAAACAAATAAGATAGGCAAAACACAAGTTTGTATATCATTTCCGTTAAAAAAAAAAAAAGAAACTAATATAAATTTAGACTTTATTTATCCCAACCAGGAATCTGACATAATTATTACACTTAAACTAAATTAATTTACTTTCAACTGATAATTTCATTAATCAGCTCCTCCATTATTTTAGAAAGCTGAGTGCACTTCCTTCATGCATATACCATGCACTACACCAGGTCATCATAACTCTTAATTTTTTGAAAAGATGGCGGGAATCGAACCTGTTGCAATGCTGCTAGGCATCCACCGTCCGGACTTCATTACTCTTTAACCAATGAGCACTGGATTTGAGATATTAGGTATGTTTTCATTATTTTAAAGAACAAAAAAGTCCATATAAAAAAATTAAGTTTATCTTCAATTTGGCAAAGAATGGCGCTAGCAACGCTTGGAGATCGCCTTTTCGGGGAAGACAGAAACAGATGCGGTTTGTTGCATTCTATTCAGGAATTCAATTTTAAAATTTGTTCCCTATTTTTATTTCATACAATCCATTCATTTGTAGTCGCCAGAGTGCAGAGACGTTCCTGGGGATGAAGTCTACGTCCAGGTCGATTTAATCACCAGGTACATTGAGGAAACTTTTTTTGCATAATATTCATGATCAGCGACCACAAAATTTAAGCAAATTTTGTTAATTATTTACCAATTTATAAATTATTATATAATAACGTTTTATACTAAATTATTTTATAATAAGACGCGCGCAGTTATGAAAATGCTCTCCGGTGATGAAAAATATGAGGATTGTATTATATAAAAATGGGTAACAAATTTTATAATTGACTTCCAGAATCGAATGCAAACAACCGCATATCAATATATCTGTCTCCCCCGAAAGAAATCGATCTCCAACTTCCTTCTCGTCTATGAATCCTTAAATACAAAATTTTTAAACATGAGCTTTTTTTACACAAATAGTTAAATATAGTTTAAAAATGGTAAAAGTTGGTCAAATATTTAGAAAACCTTCTTGAGGGTTTTACTGGCATTTTTTGGCTAAAAAAAATACTTATGAACTACATAATTGCATCATTTTATTTTCATAATTTCATTTAAGTATTCGACTTTTAAGATAGATATAATAATATATATTCTTATAAGTAAAAGCCCAATTCGTATTTAGACGTATGCGAACACTTAATCCAATCCTGACCTGTACCTATAGAATATTATAGATAACAAAACGATGAATAATATGTGTGTGCTTCTTCTAATAATCATTTTTAAGAATTAAAAAAAAAATTTATACTATTTAAAATAATGTTAGGTTTGAATGTCGTGTTGTTATAAGAGATAAGTGGAAGAATATATCAAAATATAAAATAAAATACGGCACCTGGTTTAATGTTTTTTAAGAGCCATTTTAAACCAAAAAAAAAATTATATAAAATAAAGTGGCAGCAAATGTGTTTTTTACAAAACGTAGGTATATAAAACGATTTTGTATGAGTTGTTGCTATTTTGTTTACCTGCTTTAGTTTTTATAAAAATTTCCAACAGGGACGTCAGTAAACCGTTTTTTGATGAAGTATAGTATTTTTTTTTTAAATATCGCCGAACTAATCCTATTTGTACTGTGTTCTACAAAATCTGTCGATGTCACGACGATCAGTCAATCAAATCAATCAATCCAAAATTGTGTACTTTACAAACCTGTTGCACCAATAGTAATGAAATTGATAGCACAGTTTCATAGCACTGATTGTGAGAAAGCTATAGGAGTTCCAATCTTGAAAAATTACACCGACAGTCAAGTGGACAGAAATGTTGTCTTGAGTCGCCCATACAGTTCCACGAAAATTTTTCACTTTTAATCACTCTTCAGTGTATCTGTCTGTCTGACAGTCACAGCCTATTTTCTTCGAATTTATTCAATCACAAATGTATAGCATAAACAATCAAGACTTCATTTTGGGTAAACGTTTTATGGATAAATAAGTTAAGAAATTACTTTTAAGGAAAATTAAGAAATGACTTTTCTCAAGTATGCCATGTATATAATGGTTATTTCGAAAGTTTTGTCCATTTTAATATCATGTATTTTTGTTGCTCCATATCTCAATAAATGTTTTTTCTATTGTGTTGTGGTATATACTGATCGACAAAGAATTTTGTACTCTATACATGCTGTTCATTTTTTCCAAATTTCAATTTTTTGCTCCCTTTCAGTATATTGCTATACGATGTCGTTAAGCGATATTTGGTCAATTTTTCTCTACGAAATCAAGTTGAACCATTGCGCTGCCGAAACAGAATAACCCCGGACGAGGATCCAGAGTAGCCCCGGACAAAGATTTGAGAACAAGGTGTCAGCTTCCATCCGTTTTTTATAGTTTATACGTAATGGTTTAAACGAATCACTATAGCTTTCTGCCACCGGGCCAACCCATCATAGTAGAGTTCTATCGTGAGGAACGTACCAAAAATTACGTCAGCAGCAGCCCTGGTTAACAGAAAATCCCGATCTTGCTCCACGACAACGCTCGTCCGCATGATTCACTAATAGCCGTCCGAAACTTAAACGAATTGTAAGTCGAAGATCTGCCTCACCCACCAGACTCTCATACTCCTTGCCAACCGACTACCATCTTTTCGAACACTTCAATAACCTTCTTACCGGTAAAATCTTCGCCAATGAAGGCTAGGCAAAAACGGCCTACGTCGACTACATCGAATCCCGAGCACCCAATTGTTATGCCAACGGAATTAATCGTTAAAGTAGCTTGTGCTACGTTGGCAACAGTGAATACGAATATTTCTCTTTTATTTTTTCAAAGTACATAATTAAGAAAAAAATAGGATATACAGCTTCTATATAGCCTTCATTCAAACTTTATAGGAAAACCTAAGCGAGAATTATATTCCGACTTTAAGCAATAATTTACTTCTTTGTTTGAAATTTTGGGAAAAATATTTAATACAGCCTTATTTAAAGTTTACATGAAAACCTAAACGGAAATGAAAAATTTGCGTCAAAATTTAATTTTTTTATCCCCAAATAACTTTTGACCCCTTTTTAATCCCGTTAGGCGATGAGTCTTCCGTCAATGAACGTTTATACAAAATTTGAAGTAGATTGGACAAAGAAATCACGTTGTCCCATACAAAATTTGCTCCCGATTTTAACCCCCTTAGAAATAGAATTTCAAAAAATTTACTTCTTGGATGCCTACGTCTTATAAAGAACACACTCTCCAAGTTTCACGTTTCTACGATTAGCGGCTTAAGCTATGCGTTGATTCGTCAGTCAGTCAGTCAATCAGTTATTCAGGACAAAACATTTTATATGTATTGATATTTATTGTCCCTACAAAGTACGCCACTGCATTTTATAAAAAAAGAATATCTAACCTGCTTATGTCTTTGATCAGATGTTTGTTCACAAAACAATACACCTGTGAATCGTATGGAAAAAAAAAGTATATGGAGATGGGTACACTTTATTCTACATACCACAACCAATATTTTTATAACACATAATACCTGTCTCTCTAAAACAGTCAGACAGACAGACAAACAGACAGACAGACACATTTTAGTTCTTAAAATATAAATATTTGACTGTGACTAACGTATATAAAATAAGGGTTTAAGTAAAGGAGGGCTTTGTGTTGAATTGACGACGACAAATACAATAGGGCACAGTCATTATCACAGTGCAGAGCCACTTGACTGATACAATAATATTTCAGATTATAAATATTATTTTTCTTTCAATCCAATTCAGAATAGATAAGGGTATTATTATTAATACAAGTCCCTCATGCCCTTTTTTTTTGTTGTTCGTTCAGTATTATTTTACGTAATATTGATTTTTACCTCTTCAAATTTTTGACATAATCCGATTTTTTTCTTTCTTTAAAAGAATCAATGATCACAATGTTATTGACTTTTTATTTACTTAAGTTATATGGCAACACGGTTCTGATTTGGAATATTGATCGATTTATGTTAGTAACAAGTGAATTTTTTTATTGGGACAACAAAAGTTTTTGCGCCAAATGTTAACATATGGAGAATGTCCAGCATTATTTTATTTTTGCTTAGTAAAAGCTCATTAAGGTATTTCCTTCATGCAATTTTGCATATTTTTTTCCACAGACTCCACAGAATATCCATATTCCAAAGAATAATGTTAATTGTGAAATCCCGAAGTTGCGGAATTTTTGGTCATTTAAGTCGCGAGATATTCAGCTGCAAAATTCGCGTTTTCGAGAATCAAAGCCTGAAAAACTCACTATCCTTCCAGCTATTTTTTACGATATTAGAAATTTCTCTCGACAGAATAAAAAAAAAAAGTAGGAGTTAAAAGGAATGTTATTAGAATGAAAAAAATAGCACCACGTCGTATTGTTTTCGAAGTATTAACTTTGATGTAAATTGTCAAAATTGGGAACTTATTTCGTGCTTTTAACGGTCAAAATTTCTGAAACTTTGCGATTTAATAGTAAGCCCTATTCTTAGCTGGTGAAAAAAATTCCTTAAATTATGTCGAAAAGTGGGCTTAACCATATTCATTGCAAATACCATGCAGGAAATGCGTTAATGTAACGAACATCAGAGAACAATTATTTTTCGAATAGATTTCTTTGTATCTCTTTCTATCAAAAAAGTATTTATCATATTCTTATGGCAAACAAAATGTATGACGTCAATTACTATGTGCGATCTCTCTGTCTTATACCTGTCTAATTAGTAGGTAAACATGCTAAGATCCTTATTTCTTGGCCGATTTTAATTTTAATTTCACGTTTTATCAACTCTTTTAAAGTTATTTTCATATTTTGTTAAGAAATACGCAAAAAAAATCATCGTCATTTTCTATTTTTATTTTGTACAAGACGGGAAACGTACATATGTAGTTCGGCATTAGGTGTCCATAAGCCACTCTTATAAATTAGAAGTCACCCATGAATAACGTAACAAAAATTTTAAGATCTTTAATCCCCCCCCCCCGCTTTTTAACATGACTAATCGTAAAATCTTGAGGGACTCCGAATCATTGTTGATATTTTAAAAAGAACGCCTCAAGCTTTTACAAAAAGGCATGCCTGAGTGATTTCTGAAAAATTATTTTCTACTTTTTAAAACAATAAAATGTCATTGAAAAAGTATTTTTTATTTAAATTTTTAATTTAAAACTAAAAAATGGCAACTATGGTAGAAGAAATGGGAAAATCACATCATGTTTACCATAAAAATTAATAGTCGTCCAAACCAAATGTGTATAGAAAATTTCAGGCCATTCAATTGAAAATTTTTGTTTCAACATTGAGTTGCAAGATTCCACCCGAACAAACATAAAGTTACATATACATACATAAGTACAGGTATATGCAAGTTAAATAAAGCTTGTAAAATGATGGCATTTTAACTTTCCACATTTTGATACATAATATACCTTTATTAATTCAAATCTCATGGAAACACGGGAAATGATTTTTTTACCTTTTGGAATATATTAAAGAGCAAATGCATTAAACGACGGATTCGTTCTAATAATACTAGTTTTTATCTTAAACATAAATCTGTTAAATAATTAGACAAAGGATACAGTACACAGCTATACTTCCCAAAAAAAAAAAGGATATGAAAGCAGTCGGCCCACAACATTTAATTTTTTAATTTTAATGAAATATGTAGTCACAAATTTTGTTCCATTATATGCATCCATACTAATATTATAAATGCGAAAGTAACTCTGTCTGTCTGTCTGTCTGTCTGTCTGTCTGTTACTCTTTCACGCCTAAACGGCTGAACGGATTTTGATGAAATTTTGTATGGTCATAGATGATAACCTAGAAATGGTCATAGGTTATAAATAATCACGCCATCGTTCTTAGGGGGTAGGCAGTAGGCAGATAACTAAATTGAGTTAGTGATTTTTAGTCGTTTTTGTTGGGACTTTTGCTCTTTCACGTCTAAACGGCTGAACAGATTTTGATGAAATTTAGTAAGGTAATATATGGTTACCTAAAAACGGATATAAGATCAAAATGATCACGTCATCGTACTTAGGGGGTAGGAAGTAGGCAGAAAACTGAATTGAGTTAGTGATTTTTTTATGGTTTTTGCTGGGAGTTTTGCTCTATCATGCCTAAACGGCTGAACGGATTTTGATGAAATTTAGTTAGGTGATAGATAGTAACCTAGAAAAGGATATGGAATATGGGGGGAGGGGTGAAAGTGGGAATGTTGCCCAGCAAAGCGGGTAGTTCACAGCTAGTTTATTATAAATACAAAACAAAATATACCAATTTTTAGCGTGTTATTTAATAACAATCACCCACAAAAACTAAACTAAGCTATTAAACAAAAAGAAGCTTGCGTGGAATTATTTGACTTAGTAAATGGTCCAGGAATAGATTGATTAGTAATAGCTAAATATTAATAAATCATAATGGACTAGATTTATATTGGTTGTTCACGAGAGACACACTATATTAGGCGAAAGAGTCCATTGAGCTACCATATACGTGTTTTACCAACTTTTCCGCTGATAATTTCATTTATGAGCTATTCAAGGCTGAGTGCAACTCCTTCATGCGCACTACACCCGCCCATCACAACCATTAATTAAATTAATTTTTTGTTGTGACGGCGGGAATCGAACCCGCTACCCTAGACATACCGCGTACGGAATTGATTCGCTTTAATCAACTGAGCTTACTAGGATTGACTAATTGATAATATACATAAAAAATTCTAAACGCGTTTTCCTCGAAATGAAGTTTTGCAAAAAAGGTTCCATATATAATACGTATTTATGGTTTTTTTATAGCTATTGTATTATCACAATCGATTCATTTCATTGTGAAAATTTAACTTTTGAAAATTCCATTTTTCATATGAAAACATTGTTTACTTTACGTAATTTTATTTTTCCCGGAAAATTTCCAAATTAACGTGTGCGTGAAAATCTAATAACTATCATAGTCGTATGGAAAATGTAATTAAAACATTTTTTATCATTGTGTTTTCAAAAAAAACTGTTGAAATACGAGATAGATGAATTTTTTGCTTAAAAAATTTTAATATACATCGTGTCCACATCAGTTAGCTTCATATGAAAAACTTTTCTTTATAAAATCTCTGCTTAATTGTAAAGAATTTGTGGTTTATTAATTTCGGCATCGGTATTCATGCAAATTTTTAAGAAAAGTCTTTGAAAATCGATATAAAATACATTGGCTCTTATGGAGGAATCTCAAAAAACGACATATTTTGAAAATTTTTATAATTTCCACTTGGAATGAATTAAGGAGGATCCCTCAGCAGTAATAGAAAAAAATAAATTAGTAGAAAATGATCCAAATTTTTAGTATGTTGTAGTTAACGATACATATTATTAAATCAAAAAAAATTTTGGTATCTTATCGATCAATTAAGAGAGTAATTAATTAATTAAAAATACACTAAATAACATAGCATGATATGAGGATGATTATGTTATTTAGTGTATTTTTAATTAAGAATTACTCTCTTAATTGATCGATAAGATACCCAAATTTTTTTTTTTTAATAATATGTATCGTTAACTACAACATACTAAAAATTTGGATCATTTTCTACTAATTTATTTTTTTCTATTACTGGTGAGGGATCCTCCTTAAAACAAATTAAAAAAAACTTTTTAATAGAAAGTAAACATATAAGCCATGGCATAGAAAAGAAAAAAACCAAGTGTATCCATCCATATAAGGGATGTACGAGCGACGTAGATTTAGGGTTGAAATTATTTTTATCTTTCTTTTCATCAATTCATCAACTTTGATGATGAATTTTGTTATAACTTTGTAAATGTAGACGAAAAATAAGAATAAGATTTTTCGATAAGTTCCTTGGTTTTTTAAATATCGAAAGCTGAATAATGAAATAAAATTTTAAATTTTCGATATTTTGAAAAGTTATCGAAAAATTTTAATACCATTTATCATCAAAATCGAAAATACCTCACTACCGGGCTCATACATCCTTAATATTCAATATAACCTTTTCGAAAAAATACTGCTTGTACAAAGTCTACTGCTACATAATTTCTTAATCATTTTAAACTGTTTCTCTACTATTAAAAAAATAGCATATTGTCAGGTGTTTTACGAAATCATTAGGTGCTATTGTATAGCTGTAATTTTTATGAAAATACATTGAGCAAACATTTGGAAAGGATATCCAAGCAACGTCTACATTTAATTTCTTAATCACTGAACATTTAAGAGTTTAAAAAAAACTAATTACAAAAGTCAATGGTTATTGGCATTTTCTAAATAACAAATTGTCAGATGTTTTGACACAATTCTTTGAAACGATTATAAAATAAAAATCCATTACAATTAGTAAATCCTAACAATTGTACCTGAACTAGCATACTTACACTTCAATGGATTAATGGATTAAAATTAAATTGAAACAAGCCTTAGTGGGTAGGTATGACCTTCAGGAGCTACATCAATAACTCTCTAATTAGGTTAATTTTAGATATCTTGCTAAATATTAATGGAGTTACTGTAACAGTGGTCTGGTAATGAATTCAAAAAACATTGATTTTCTAGAACTCTGCCTATGGGATTTAAGAAAAAATAGCCCGAAAAAATAAACTGAAATATTTCTGTAATAGTGTCCCATTTTTGAACGCAAGGGCTAAAAACATCAATACCCAACCAACTCCTCTATAGTCGACAAACTCAACCCAACCAATTCGTAATTACAACAATACTCCTGGCTTATAAAATTTTCTGTCTATTTTTTCTGGATCTTTTTTCATTGATCATGTGTAAGGATAATAGTTAAAATTATCTTGATCTCTTGTTTTTCAGTCTCATTCGATTGAGGATGAAGTATTTGCTGTTCAGGATTGAATATTTTTGCCTCAACAATTTTTATTGCTCAGAATTGATCCAAAATTTGTCTTGGTGCAATTGTTTCACAGAAATAATAACTGCTTGTTATTTGTTTCTTGCCACAATACCAAGCACAGAAAGATCTATTTCGAAATTGATACTGATCAAAAATTATCTGAGAAGTACTATGGGACAAGAAAGGTTGTGTCTTTGGATGAGCATTATTTCTATTCAAATCGAAGAAACACGAAAATCTGTACGTTTCCAATCTTCCATATCGAACTTTCTCATTCGTAAGGAAAATTTTAATAATCACTAATTTATAAAGCTTTTTCAATGTACAAAATCGGAAATATGCATTGTATGAAAAAAAAGTTTTTTCCCTTGTTGTAAGATTGGTAGCGGGGGCGAGGGTTTTTCAATAGAGAAGAGAGTCTCATTTTTTCTCTATGGAACATATCTAAATAGACCGTAGTTACGAAAATGTACCTAATATAAGCAGTTCTCTTTATCAAAAACCAACCCAAAGCCTTTGTAATCGATTCAAAAAAAAAATGCAACACCTATCCCCCCCCCTCACCAGCAAATGCAATTTAATTTAGAAAAGCAATAAACCAAATAGCTTCGAATCTACATGCTAATATTTTGTGCGTAAAAGTCCGTTTCAAAGCATGTTAGTTCAAAAAAATACGTATTAGGTGGATAATTTATAAATTGATGAATTTATTTGAAGAAAAATTTGTAAATTTATAACCTTAACTAAGCTTTGTTGATATTTCAAAATGTATAGATATCAAAGAAATCTGCATTTTGTTTTTCGGGTTGAAAACCAGAAACTTTAACAAACATTTTTTTTCTATTTGAAATAACAGACAGATTATGTTTTGCTTCGTTCTGTAAAGACTAAAGTTGTTTCCTCCTGAAATTTGTCTTAAAAAAATATTAATTTATGTTGAAGACAAATGTTAATGATTATTTTTTAAAAGCCAGGATTTTTTAAAACAACAGATGGATGGATATACTTACAAAGAACTTATTTAAAGTGCTTACATTGAAAATCTTAAACAAAATTTCCCGAGTTAAATATTACCATATGTTTTTAAAAATATCTTTTTGAAAATTTGACTATTGTCAAATGTCTTATTTTATCTACCTATACCTGTATTGAAAGCCACATTTAATGTTTTAATGACCCTTATTTAACAATCAATTAATATTAGTGTTACGAGAAAAATTACTTCGAAAACCGCCGATGAAAAGCGTTCAAGTAGCCCAAAAATAGCCAAATTCAGAGGAAATATTTCTCGGATTTAAAAATTAAGTAATAATGAACCGTTTTTGTTTACTTACAATTTTTTCTCGTAGGTTAGTAGATACCTAAGCTGATGGATGGTAGTTGATGTCAAATTATCCATAAAATGTAAAACTAGACTTAATTCTATAACAAAATTTGAAAGTGAAATTAAAATTGATTAAAAAATGAACAAGTTATAAGCATTCAAAGATTGTCGCCTATCTCTTTTCAGCAAAACCAGATTTTATATGTATTTTATACAGTGTGTCGCATTTAAGATGAGAATTGGAGACAGTTAGCCCAATTTGACATTAACTAATGACTAATATACACTATACAGAGTAGACCATTTTAATCTATTATGGCTCAAAACTTACTCTGTAGTTTATGGATAAAAATTATTTTGACATCAAATTGGACTTAGTTCTCCGGGTTGCTTTAATAATCAATTCAGGTACTAGATGGTAAGAGATAGAATAAAACAGTAAATTAGAATGTTGATCTATTCTCTTAAGAAAACTAAAAATTTTTTATTTTCAATTTTTTTTCAAAAATTGTTGGCTTTCGAAGGAAATACGACTTAAAATTATGTCAAAATTAAGGTAGTGTTTATAAAATCACCTAATTAATCTTTTCATTTTTTCTCCCTGTCAGTAAATAAAAAGCTTGAGTTCGTAAAAGAGCAACATAATTTTGTGTCATGGGTCGGTAAGTCAGTAATTCACATCTTGGATACCGTTAGAGATAAGACAAAAGTTTAATTTTTTTTAAATGTTGCTTGTGAAAAAATAAACAGTTTTTTTTATAAATATCATGGTTTTCTCTCAAGGATGCAAATTAGAGCAAATTTTATCCAAAATCATCATACGTACAGATCTGAAAGTTTGTAGGTAGCTTCTAAATCCAATGATTATAGTTTCATACCAAACACATCTGATTATATTAAAGAGAACAGAGCCGTCATTTCTCGGGAAAAAATTTTTGTTTAAAAATTTATTTCAAAGCAGTCATATTCCAGAAACAATGCTTTTGTGTTTTTTAGCTAATCTAATTTTTTTTAAATAATGTAACCATCGATATTCAGCACTATCTGTATACCTGTATAGCCTACATTTTCTGAACCCAAAATCTTAGAGAGCAATTTGTGCCTATAGAGATTTTTGATTATCTTAGCAAGAACCATCAGAATCCATGATCCCAAAAATTTTCTACAAGAAATAAGTTGTGGTTTATGGAAATTCAACATTATGAAAATGTAATTTTCAACTTACACTCCACTATCAGCATATCAAAAATAAGTATCTCAGAATGATAGATAATAGAGAAGAAGAACTTTTGGTCCGTAATGTACATACACACACAAACCCACATACAATAATACCATTGCATAGCATCGATAACAATTTTAAGGGTTAGAATATTATATAATCCATGACTACAACAAATACAATACGGATTTGAATGAATTGTGATGATGTAGAGAATAAGGAATTAACCATATATCCTTCTTCTCCATATGTGTACGTACGTACATACGTCCGTTTATACTACGTTCAATGGTTCAATGATGATGGAATGAAACTAGCAAAAGGACTAACATCATCATAGTATGTTAGTATTATTAGTATAGTTGTATTCTACGTCTATATAATATATAAATGTTAAAACGAAAAGACTACAAACCGTGTTCAAGTGTAAAGGAGTCAACATTATCACAGTACTAGGTTCCACTGATGCGTAACAAAATGTAATAAGAGTAAAAAAGATACTACATGTAAACTACTTGTATAAGGTGTGTTAATTTTATTGATGGGTCAAATAGATTTAGTATGATTCAAGACACAACCTTTAAGATATTTCCAGCATGGTATTTGCAGTTCCTATACTAAAATTATGTTAAAATTTTAGAACTATACTCCTAATCGCACATTCTAATTTGTTTGCTGGTTGGGAGGTTAACCCAAAAAAGTACAACAAATAAAAACTACCGCAAAAACCAACATGTAGGTTACTTAGGAAACTAAAACTTTTTTGATCGATTCGGCTTGCCATGAATTTTGAGAGTATGCAAAAATATTTTACAATCTGTCAATTTGTATTTTTTGTCCAAAATATATGTTTTTTCATTCAAGAAAAATGAGTTGTGTTATCAGAAATTAAAGATTATGGAGATAATTTAAAGTAAGTACAAGAAAATTTACTGTTATTTCATTTGATCAAGCCAAATGAAGATAATTTATGCATATATTGGGAACTATTAAATCAGAAGTATGTCTTTTCTTTGGTATAGGTGTTTATAGAATCACCTAATTAGTCAATTTCCAGTTGTCTGTCTGTCTGTCGTCTGTCTGTCCGTCTATCATCACAATTACTCAAAAACGAAAAGGGATATCAAGCTGAAATTTTTATAGCTTGCTGAGGACGTAAAAAGTGAGGTCAAGTTCGGAAATGAGTCACATAGGTCAATTAGGTCTTGAGTCCATCTTGATAACCATTAGAGATAGAACAAAAATTATATTAATAGAACAAAAATGTAAAAAATGTTCCTCATAAAAAAATAAACAACTTTTGTTTGAACAATTTTTTCGTAAACATCACTGTTTACCCGTGAGAACGCAAATTATGCGCAAATTGTATAGGATGTAATATATGGGTATATCAACACTGTCTAAACATGGTATTTCAACAGTTAACTCAGTCAATTGTTTGTTTTCACTTGTTTAAACTAATATTACAATTAATTCATAAAGTATAGAGTTAAATTAGGTATATTATTTAATTCTTTAAGCAATAAAATAAGTATTTGACTTCTTAAATTAATACTTTAGTGAGAGGAAAATGAAAAAAAAAAGCAAATTAAGCCTAATATCAATGCACAGAAATGCAAATAGTATCGTGAGAGAAAAAAATAAAAAACCAAAGGACAAAAGCATCCAATGAGATCCTCTAACCTTTCGAAGATTATTCAGCAGAAGACTGGTTATATTTGTCGAGCTTTTGCTGCGAAGCTACATCTAGAACATTCGGGGCACCCTCAAATGCAATGCAGACGTCTATGAATTTAACTTCCTTACTAAGCTCATCCATAACCACCTGGTCAGGACGAAGAGTACTCTGTATGCCGGGTCCTACTCAATTGATGTTCAAGACAGGACCCGGAATAGATGAAATCCGCTAACAAGACGGTCTTGAATGGCGTTATGCCGCCGTTGTCACGCCGCGGAATAAATTGTACAGTGATTCAGCAAGTGTGGTAATGTCTCATTATAATTACTAAAACGTCGACGCCGTTTATTTTGATATTTTATTTATTTTATTTTATTTATTTATTTAAAGTCGTTTTTTAACGTCGAGGTCATTAACGACTACTATTTACAAATCATAAATTACAAAACATTTTCTAAATTTTATCTAATAAATTCTCTTTATATTTTATTTTGATATTTTGTTTATAATAATTTTTAAGTTAACAAAAAATGCATAAAAAATGAAAAATGAATCATTTTTCGTTAGCTTAAAAAAATTATTAAAGAGAATTGAAAAAAATACACTCAAACCATTACTTCTTGGATTCATGTCAAGCGCCCTACCAATTAGGCTATTCGAGTACTAAACACGAATGCAATTCTTTCAACTCAATGAATTTTTTAATTTGTTTACCCACTTACTTATTATTATTATACCATGCATATATGAAATATACATAGTATATTAAGTTTAGTCCCAAGTTTGTAACGCTTAAAAATAATGATGCTAGGAAAAAAAATTTGTCATAGGTGTTCATAAAATCACCTAATTAGTCCATTTTCGGTTGTCCGTCCGTCCGTCCGTCCGTCTGTGGTCATGATAACTCAAAAACGAAAAAAGATATCGAGCTGAAATTTTTACAGCGTACTCAGGACGTAAAAAGTGAGGTCAAGTTCGTAAATGAGCATTATAGGTCAATTCGGTCTTGGGTCCGTAGGACCCATCTTGTAAACCGTTAGAGATAGATCAAAAGTTTAAATGTAAAAAATGTTCCTTATCAAAAAATAAAAAATTTTTGTTTGAAACATTTTTTTGTAAACATCACTGTTTACCCACGAGAGCGTTAATTAGGTGCAAATTTTATAGTATGTATTAATATAGGAATTGTGTGTTGCCTATTTAAAAGTGAATATCTTTTGTTATTTACGTGACGTCAAAAAAACAAACAATTGCGCATCAACACTGTCTATACATTTTTGTATGTGTTATGTGATAAAGAAATCAACACTGACTATGCATGGTATTTCAACAATTAACTCAGTCAATTGTTTCTTTTCACTTGTTACTTATTGTTTTTGTTTACCCTTAATCATGTATACGATATTTATTTACATCATGGTCTATTCGATTATATTTGATGTTTTTAATATGATACATACAAAGTACACTAAATATTGACAAATATCTTGTCTAGTAATTTTAATATGATATGCTTGTCTAGCTATAGATATAGACATTTTAGCAAAAACATGATGATAATGACGATGACGAAGCATTGATGATGCGAATCCATAAGATTTTACCCTGCTAAAAACCGCCTAATGCGACTATAGAAGATTTCACTTCATAAAATAAATAATATAGATAAAAACATTTTTGAATTTTATAAAATTGTTAAAAAGCAATCATTCCCGTTTGTTTAATTCCTCTTAAAAATTTTTATAAACTTCATTCGCATCGATCCCATAAGTGTTAAAAGAATAAAATTGTCTAGCTAAACATTCCTAATACATGTGAAATATAGTTACAACTAAAAATATACACACTGTATACACACATATAAAAGTATACATAGCTGAGAACAAGAGCGCCCGGCGCCTGTCCCCCACCACCACTACTACTACTATATAGTTATAGAATACAAAACCATAAAATACAATACATAACAAATAACACACACACTATCTATATGATTGTATGTGATGTCAGTTGTATATGTTGCAGGAGTAAAAACATTGCAGTATAACACACCAAACAGTACTCACACTGCATGTATGTTAGATAGATGTGTAATTGTGTAAGTTTACGGAACGAAGTAGATGACTGTGAATCGTCATCATCATCATCGAATTTAAACTCACAATTTACCACTCTCACATAAACGTTCTTACTGTCCTGCCACACACAAACAATCTGACTCTTGTGATGTTGTGAGTCACACACAACACAAACAACAACAACAAGAACAACACACGTTTATTCATCATATTATCATCATCAGTGATCAACTCTGGCCCGGCGCTCCGTTGTTTCAAGACGCCTCTATACTCTACACTCTACTCTAACTCTCTACATCACTGCATTATTACGTTTTGTTATATTATCAGTTGCGTTTAGATAGTTGCATCGTGTGACACTTAAATATTTTCACATGGTTTTACTACGCTTGTCACAACAATGTGATATTATGTGATATATATATTTTTTTAAGTGCGTGTTTCAATTGTTTTATGTTAGAAAAACAAAACAAAAGAAAGTGTGTTTAATTAAGTGTCGTTTGTTTTTTTAAGTGATTTTGGATTAATTCTTTTTTTTTTAAACTTAAATAAAATGGCTTCAACAACAACTGCAACAATTAGAAATTCAACGGTTGGTGGTGATTTATCAACGTTAATTTTAAAAGGTTTGTGTGTTTTAATTATTTTTATTAAATTTAATTTATTATGATGATGACGATATCTATGATGTGTGTTTAAAATAGCATTAAATAGTTTTAATAGTGTTTGTTAAACATATGATAATTATATTATATTTATAACACGCGCGTTTTGTTTATATATTAATTTCTATTTATTAGATTAATTAATGTTTATTAATTTGGATTTGTTATTAATTAACATGTTTTTGATTTTCAAATATTTATTTAAGTAAATATATGTACGTGATGACAGTTTTTTGATGTTATGGTGGATATACAAATTTTTGATTGAGAATTATAATTATTCGAATTCATTTTTGTTTTTCGAATAATTCAGAAAGTATTGCAAATATTGAAGATATTAATTAGCAAATTTAATAGTTTTCACACATCAATAATTCGAAAAAATGAGCAAATGTTAACTGAATACAGAAATGCAGGGGTAATATAGTTTTTACGGGATAAAATTAATAAAAGTTCTGTGTTTTGAGTTTATTATATACCAAGTAAAGAAAACTAGTTTTGTTAGAGAATTATTGCATTCTGTTAATAAACCCTAGCAATTTATTTTAAGGACGTTCCCAAAAAAAAAAAAAATAATAATAATAATAATAAATGAATGTATGCAAATTAAGTTTCAAATTTTGATGGTGGATTTTGTTAGAATTTGGGAAAGGTAGACGAAAATCAGGAATAAAATTTTCCAATATATACCATAGTTCTTTTTTAAAATATTGATGCCGAAGTATTTAGAGAAAATCACTTATAGAAGAAGTAACACATAAATGCAATTCCTTTCATCACATGTTTTTAATGGAAAAACGCGTGCCGCTTGTTAGAATTTTCTTTATAGGGAAATATTTATCGTGCTTTTAACTAATTAATATTAGTTTCCCAAATTAATCTTAAGATAATTAGCCTTGTTACATAATAAAGCATACTTACTTTTAAAAACACTTCAATATATGACTCATATCAAAACACCTCAATATTTCTTTAACAGCTAAAATCTATAAATTTAACACCATAAGGGGTAGAAAAAAATGTACCTGTTTATAAAAGGCCTTAATGAGAATTCAAATATTTACGATTTAAAGATGATCCTAAGAAAATATGACTTTTTTGGGAACGTTTTTAAGAGAATTTGAAATTAAAATTTTATCGTGTTATCAATATTCGGAGGATTTTTTCATTTTAGATGAATCTTGGGCATTAATTCGGAAGATTTTTATTTAAATTCCAAAATTTAAAGTCTTTTGAAAAACTTTTAAATAAAATTAAAGGGTTTATATTTTATATATTTTATTATTTAAAATTCGTAAAATAAGTCTTGAATAACAAACACACCAATGTACTAAATTTTAGTGAAATAAGTGTTTCATTTTTTTAAATTATCGGAGTAATAACTAGTTTTAATTATGATACTTGTTACTTGTTGAGTTTTAAGAACAAGATTATTTAAATTTCAACTATATTCGAAAATATTCGTAAATTTTTTCCCTTTATAGAAATATATATGGGCTCTTTTTATTAAAGTTTATAATTTTTCCCAAATTTTCAAAATCATTTAAGTATTTGCCTAGCCGTCGCGGTTGATTGCTGATACAGTTTCTTACGATTTAAATTTTTATATGCATTTCTTTTTCTAATTGTAATTATGAATGTAATTTTAATTTTACATGCAAAACATCTTTTTGGGAATTATACTTACCTAATACGAAAATTTTACATGAAACAGTCAGCAAGTTAGCGACGAGTAACATCTTTCAAGGGAATAATTACGATTGTAGCTAATTCGTATTGATGATGACTACATCGTAGTCGAAATGTGTATGAATTATACAAAAAATTGATCTGGGCATTATGGCCAATTTGAAATTTTATTTCAAATATCTTGAATTCTAATATATAAAAGACCCCGCATGATTAGATAGGAAAATGGCTTTCTGTGAAACTTTTTCAAACCGTCCCCAATATTTTTCTCGGATCATTTTGAACAAAAGATCTTACAGCCACAAAATTTTTTATCCAGTAGTTCTCGAGTTCCGAGCGATTAAAGCTCTGGGGTACACGCAGGGGTACTTTCTCTTTGATTGGTTTACATATCTTATACCAGTACAGTAAATAAACCTTTTTTCTTGAAACTTTCTTTCGCTAAACATGAAAGAAGAAGATAAAATTTAAGAAGTTACATATGAAAACTTTTCTAATTAAATAAAAAAAATCGCACATGCACGCACCTATAAGAATCCTGCAGGAAGATAGAATTTAGGAAGTTACAAATGAATACTTTTCCTAATCAAATAAAAGAATCATGCAAGGATTAAATAAAAAATAGATTTTTATATTTTTTATTTAATCCATGTCGTTTAATTTCATAAAGAGTTCCAAATTTTTGACATCATCATTTTATATTGCAATGAATTTAGCGTTCGTGGAAACAGCTCTATCGTTAGTTTTGACGTTCATGTGACTCTAGCCTAGAAAATTAGGAACCGATTTTTTTTGCAAATTTAAATGCGAGAAACTATATTATCTTAGTTTAACTTTTAGTCTGTAATTAGCTTTCTTGCTCCTAAAGTGAGAATTTTTTGAAAAATAGCCATGAACACTTTTAAATAGAAAAACTATGATAGGGGTGCATTTTGTTAAAATATATCCCCTTAAGGACCCACAATAAAAAAAAATATGTCTCATCAGATGGCTGATGTTCAACCTTATACCATCTCCTGTGCTACTCAATTAAAATTTCAAATACAAAAAACTCGATTAAATTAAAAAAGTTTTTGTTGGGGGAACATAATTAGGTAATTTAAATAAAATCTCTATATATAAATTTCAAATTGGAATTATCCTTAACACAAAGAACGACCCAATTTAATATTAAACTAAACACCTAATAATTAACATACCATCATCGTCTCTACATATCTTTGATCGTCAACCAAAACACGATCGATCAATTTCCCAGGTATCATCAATCTCCACACAAGTCCACAATATAAGTAAATATATATGTACACAAAAAAGATCTGACTGGCCTGCCTTTAAAATAAGTGAAACAAGTAACACTTGTGATGATAAAACAAAACCAGAAAAGAAATAAAAAAAAAAACGTATAATATTTAAACACGGTAGCAGCCTTTTTCAAAAAGAAATCCACCACATTTAACTGACTGACAAATACAAATAGTTTGTAAAATATTGAAGGTGAATTTACAATTTAATAAATGGTTGGATCTATGTTGATAGATATAAATTTCCATAATAAAGAGAAAATTCTTTAACATGGTTTTTGAAGGATTGATATAGGCTATATCAATATAGGGATGTAAGTTGCGGGTAATTAACTAAATCCACGTTTTAACCATGGCGCAAGTGTCGCGTTAATTGAAATTAAAAAACTCGTTTTTCATTAATGATAGAGTTTCGATTACGGTTTAAATGTATATTTGCTTAATTAATAGCTTTCCTCCGAGAGGTTATTTATAAATTTTCCCCGAGACAGGTCAAAGAATAATAGATAGATTTTCCAATTGTTTACCCTATAAAAAGACCACTGAGTTGTGATGACGGAAAAACCAAAATGAACAAATTTGATAATTTTATGAGAACACCCATACCAAAATTTTGTTGCATTATTATGTCTAAGCGTTACAAATTTTGGACTTAATATAACTTGATATATGCCTCATTAAAAGACAATCAATTGGTCATACAGAAAAAATTGACTGGGATTTCTCGGGGTAAATATTGCCTTTGGGTAAGTTCCATAATAAAGGAATATAGAAAAACTATTAAATCTTTTTCTCCACATGCCAATTTATTTAAAGAAAAATTAGGCTTGGATCACTATTATTCGCCAATTTTGCAAAATAAGTGAATCAATAACTAGGTGCATTTAAAAAAAGAATCATGACTTATTTTTAGTAATTATTCAAATAATTTTACTCCATCAATTTTTTTTCAAACGTTTTGTACCTGTATATATATGTATTCAATATGTATTTAATGATAGAGTGTAGTGTACCTTTTAAAGTATTATTAAAGATACGTAGGTAGGTATCTCTGTATTCGGTTCTCATCATCAAGTTTACACAACTAACTTACAGTCAGAATCACAGGTGCATCTATCGAATCACTATCACTATATACTAACTATACTTAATGATTATAATATACATATACAGTGTGTCCACTGATAGAGGTAATTACACTTGTAAATTTTTATACCATGTATATATGAAATATACATAGTATATTAAGTTTAGTCCCAAGTTTGTAACGCTTAAAAATAATGATGCTAGGAAAAAAATTTTGTCATAGGTGTTCATAAAATCACCTAATTAGTCCATTTCCGGTTGTCCGTCCATCATAGGTCAATTGGGTCTTGGGTCCGTAGGATCCATCTTGTAAACCGTTAGAGATAGAACAAAAGTTTAAATGTAAAAAATGTTCCTTATCAAAAATTAAACAACTTTTGTTTGAAACATGTTTTCGTAAACATCACTGTTTACCCGTGAGGGCGCCAATTAGGCGGAAATTTTATAATATGTACTATACTTGATTAACAGTTATGTATGTGTCACATATTTGTATGTGTAATGCGATAAAGAAAATATCAACACTGACTATGCATGGTATTTCAACAATTAACTCAGTCAATTGTTTGTTTTCACTTGTTTTAAAGTCATTTTTTATAAAACAGTTTTGATTATTCTGAAAAGTATATAGATATATTTGAAACTTCTAAATAATGTATAGGATAACCAAAAAATTGGAATCACTATTTATTCTTTTGGTAAACTACCCTTTCTTTTTATAAATGTTACTAAGAAAAGTTGCAATTAACAATTATGACTTTAATACAAAATTTCAAGAATATCGTTCCTTTGACAGTTCCATTCTTAGTAAATGTTGCTTTTTCCGAGAAAATAAATTTTCTTATTAATTTCCACAGAACGGTCAAACAGAACACTCTCGGATAGTTTTGATTGTAGAATTCTTTTGAAAATTATTAAAAAGATTGTCTAAACTTGCAAAGTAATAATAGTCTTAATAGTCTAAAGTCGATTATAGACTATTTCAATAAAAAACGACGTTATAATTAAAGTATACAGATTTTCTTAATATTTTGTATAGAGTCATCATAATTGTTAGTTGCAAACAACTTTTTCTTTTCTTTTAGTAACTTTTTGTTAACTTATAAAAAGGAAGGATAGTTTACCAAAAAGAAAAATAGTGATTCCAAATTTTTAGCTAACCTGTATATATTATTTAGAAGTTTTAAATATTCCTACATACTTTTCAGAATAAGCAAAATTTTTTATAAAGAATGATTTTATTCCCTAAAATGCTAAATAAGACAATTTACAGCTATAGTTATAGTAACCTCCATCCTCATGGACACACTGTATATATGGTATAGGTATGGTATGGTATACAATTATATAGGCAATGTCTTTAGTATGTGATAGGTTTCACAGCTGTTACTTTACACCAGCACCAGAGTATGAATACCTATTACTACAGGTACCTTATATACCTTACACCAGCAGTCTTTTAATCAAATGTTCATAAACATTATACATTTCTTCTCTAAACAGTTGCTGCAGTTGTATTTAGTTTTTTTTTTATAAATAAAAAATATTGCTGACCATTTTGATCGTACCAGGTGTTGCATTACCTAATTATTTCCATATTTTTTTAAAATAAAGTAATACCGTATGTTTCATGTTAAATCAATTAATGCGAATAAAAAAATAGTTAAATATTCAACTCTTTTTTAACCAGCTGGTATTAACCTGGCGCGGTATAACCAGATTAGACATATTTTTATAAAATTTTATTGATTGATAAATACACATATGATAATAAATTTTCTATCGAAATTATCTTTTTCCTGAAACCAATTTCGGTTGATTAACAGATTGGCTAACATACGCTAAAAGTAACGATAGAGCTGTTAGAAGACAATTTCCGTAAACATATAAGTCAATGTATTTTTTTGGATTGACATTTTTTGTTAGTTAATTTTTTTTATACCAATTAGAAATTAAAAAGATCTGTTCCTAATAAAATCGTATTTTAATAACTAATATATGTCCTTCCTTTTTTTTTGGTCAAGTATATCGTTTTCAGGTTTGAATCTGCTTTATTTAAAATTAAAAAAAAAAATAAAAAATTGTCGTTTTCGGGGCTGAAAAAAAAACAGCTATAAAAACAAACATTTTTAACAAAAATCAAAGTAATTAGGAATTATTTTAACGCTTCACTAATATTGCAAACAAAAATCTGATCTCCATTTTTACAAATTTTTTAGTTTTGGATCACTATAAGGCCTGGAATCGTATCAACTAGGGTACCTTGTTTATTTTTTGGCCACACTTTACCGGCCTGTAATTCGAAGAATTTTTAATTTTTTTTTTACAATATTTTTATTATAATTTTAAAATGTTAATAAATATCATATGAAAAAATGGCTTCAAAAATGTTTTTCATTTTTTTTATAATCTAAGTTTGAAAAATGACTATAATGACGCTTTTAGACCGGAATACCCCCTTAAATAAACACTTTAACTTTTGAAAAAACCTGTAATTAAATAGATATCATAATACCTGCTGACACTGCGTATATGACCTTAGCAGTTAATCACGCAGTATAATCATAAATTTAAATTAAAAAAATTTAAAAAAAATAGTACCCTTGAAAATTCTGCTAAAAAATTTAAAAAAAATTTTACAATGCGAAAGTTTTATTTTTTTAGATTGTTTTCAGCCAGGAAATTGGCTATTTAATCGTTCTTTTTAACATTAAACTGTTGTAGATCGAAAATAATCGGATTAATCAAAAACCTGACGAGTAAACTATTTAAATTTTTTTACACGTTTATCAACATTCCTTAGTCGTTGTGTGCGTAGTCATAAAAGGAACAATAAAATCGATGCCAGCGCTTCCAGTGAAAAATTTTGGCGATAAAGGAGGCTGTTATGACTAATTTGCAATTCTTTACATGTTAATGTTATAGAAAATGTTAAATTAAAATTATTGAAAAACACTAATTAATTAAAATTAATGCATAAAAATTGTGAAAATAAGAAATCAAATTGCACAAATATTATTTATCAAATGTAAATTATCATAATTATTTATTAAAATTTGTGAGACAATAATATTAAATTTTAATGTAAGTAATAAATGCAATCCATACAATTATATATGCATCCATACAATTCTATAATTAAAAAAGTGTATCGTTACCATGGAAACGCCTCCAATAAAACTGCACAATGCAAATAACCTTTTTGTAGCATTGGATTATTTACTTCATCACTTAAAACTACCTCTATTAGCTACGAAAAGTAGCTTTGGGACTAGAGTAATTTATTTATTTATAAACAACTTATTTTAGCGATAAAATAATGCTGCAAGATTGCAATTTGTACCAGACCGTTCATGGTCACGTATAATGATAATAAAAAAATGATTTTGAAATTTTATTAGAATTAAATCAAATAATTTTTTTTTTAAATAAATCTTTCTTATCATTTTTAGTTTATTTCTAAGCAGGTAATTAACTAATAATTTTAAACCTTGCAAATTACAGGTGGAAATAAAAATATGTTCACGTAATATATTTTCTTATTATTTATATGCATAATTAAAATTTTCCATATTTTAAAAACATCTGGTTAAAACTAGCTTAACTTGCAAAAGATTAAACAGAGTAACAACTGATTAATTTATTATTAATAAATATTTTATACAAAAATAAATACAAAAATTCACACCACATTTATAAAAATATATATTACTAGTCGACCCGTACAGAATTCCGCAGTGGCTATAGAAATTGTATATAAGTGACGCAAAATATCAACAGTAATTTACTTTCTTTTTATTGCTTGTAGGCAATTTCATTACTGATATGATATATAAATTACATACTGAAAAAAAATCTTGGTGCGATACATTTTTAAACCGTCGAACTAGTTTTCGTTGTTAGCCAGCACAATTAGCTTTAAAATGGGCGGTAAATCATGGAAATTGATAAAGGAATAATGGAAGATCTCGCGGAGTGGCAGAAAAACAGACTAGAGAAATAATTAATATATAAGATACAAATTATTAATCAGGAATATTTTTTATTTTATAAAATAGATTGTATCATTCATAAAACAAATATATTTAAGGTTGTACCAACACGGTACCTGGTATGGACCCACAGATAAGTATGGACTCACAGATAAGTAAAAAAGTAACGAAAATATAATGTAGTTAAAATTATTGTTATTTTTGGAGTCGGTGTCAGCCAAGGAAACAACTCTGATAGAACAGTTCGCTACATGAGCTTGGCTGACACCGACTCCAAAAATAACAATAATTCTAACTGTATTATATTTTCGTTATTTTTTTTACATTTTAATGCATATTAATTTGTTTTTCTTTTGAAGTCGGTTTTCTTTTTGTTTTTTTTTTTTTTTTGTTTGTTTGATTTATTGAATCTAAAGTACACTAACTAATTTGTCACTAAAAAAAGAATCATTGAAATCGGTTGGCGTGGTATTGAGTTATTCGTCCTCATGTCATGCAAATTTATGACTTTTATGGTTTTCTTATTTATGCCGTTGTCAGACCACACGGAAGACACCAGCTTTCAAATAGATAAAGAATTATCAAAACCGGTTCACTCAGTCGAAAGTTCTGAGTTAACACACATAAACAAATAAACAAAAAAAAATACAGTCGAATTGATAAACTCCTTCTTTTTTGGTTGAAGTCGGTTAAAAATTCTCAAACATACGATCGGTTTATGGAAATATTCATGAAACAAAACAATTTGTTTTGTCTTCATCTAAAAACAACAATAATTTGACGCCAGAATGATTTGATACGCAAATAAAATAAATATACACACGCAATAAAATTAATTTTTTTTTTGTTTTGGTTAAATTTTAAAATAATAAAAATTAGGTGGAATAATACTTTACTATCAACATGAATGAACTTTTAACACTTGTTTTCACATCAATAAAACTAGATGTATAATTGTTCCGGCGCGGCAAAGAGCGGCGCTTAAATAATTATTTTAAATATTATTGATAACCTAATAATAATTTTTAATTTATATTATAAATAAAATAGCGAAAAATAATAAAAAAATATTTAATAATAATTAAGACATGTGTTTTTTGAGTTAATAAGTAATAATTTGTAAATATTTATGTACATTTTAAATCTTAATATATATATTTCTTGTGTGCGTGTGTACGTGACTGAACTCCTCCTAGACGGCTGGACCGATTTTGATGAAATTTTTTGTGTGAGTTCAAGGGGATTCGAGGATGGTTTAGATTTACAATTTGGTCCAGTACAACTGTTTTTGAGGGCTCCGTACCAAAAAAATGAAATTTCATTAAATGGTGGGAGCGCATATAAATCATATCACATTATGTATACTATGTGTACTATGTA
The DNA here is from genome assembly GCF_905475395.1 of Chrysoperla carnea. Classification (NCBI taxonomy): domain Eukaryota; kingdom Metazoa; phylum Arthropoda; class Insecta; order Neuroptera; family Chrysopidae; genus Chrysoperla; species Chrysoperla carnea. The sequence goes on along the minus strand of NC_058341.1, from coordinate 61,654,773 downwards.
TTTTTAATAGTATTCAGGTATTGTCAATAGGCATTTATTAGAGCCATATGCGAGCGCAGCGAGCTCTACTATCAAAGGTCAGGCCAAAGGTCGAAGGTCAGGCCACTCCAATAAATAGGAGTTAAATTGGGGTTTAGCGGGATGGGTTTAGCGGACAGGCTAAACGTAGTATAGGTATTCATGAATTGGAGTTACGTTTTTACGGGACAACGTCCGTCGGGGCCGCTAGTATTTTGTAATTATTTTCTTCGAATTTTAATTATTTATTAATCGTTCTTTTATTTCATTTATGTCATTATTACGTTTAAAAAATACGCTTAAAGTCTATCGATAATTGTAGGTCAAAATCATATAAATCAATCTGAAGTAATTGAGATAGAAAAATTTTTTTATAGTTTCACTTTTTCATGGAAGAAACTTAGCAATAATCTGCTAATAAACTTTTTGTAATCTTCATTATAAATTACCAAACAAATTTTAAAAAAACAGATTAAATTCACACTTAAATGCTTAAAAACAGGATGCTGTTTATCCGGCTACAAATTTACTTAACAATTATAGCTGAAAATAAACTCTGATAAAATTATTTATTATTATACTAAAGGCGCCATTAATTATATTTAAAAAAAACATTTGCTACTTGAAAAAATTACAAAAAATTACGTAATAAATAAAATTTCCAAAAAAATAACCATTCAAACCTTCAAAAAACAAAATTGAGAAAATAAAATTACTCAATAAATTACAATTTGAATAAAAAAAAAGTTAAATGAATGCAAATTTAAATAAATGTATAAAAAAATATTAAAAATTTTAAAATAAATTTATCAATTTATTTGAAAAAAAATTGGCAGATCAATTAATCTTTGTATAAAAAAAAAAAGTAATAATTTATAGGAGTACAAAATCGTTACTTATGTTCGGCTCAAAAGTATCTTTTCTCTATTGTAAGGTATTTAAAGTTAAGGTTATTTAAGGTATTTAAAGTTACTGTACATTTTCTAAAGTTTAATTAAATTATTTTATTATTTTATCAACATTTTTATTTATAATATTTAGAAAACTGTTCAATGATAATTTTTCTAAGAAAACATCTGTGTAAATTTGAATAAAAATTTAAAAGTAAGACTTTGTTACTTGCAAAAAATTATTGTTGTACTTACGTTATAATATTTTTATAAAATTATCTTCCAATGCCAGTTAATTTCACACAATTTTTGTAATCAATGAAAGATAAAAACAAATTAACTATGACGTTATGTTTTTAATTATTTATAAATAAAATTTGGAAAAACATAACAAATTGATGTAATAATTTACGTCAGATAAATTTTTTTTTTTTTGTTAAAAAAGATTGTTTTCTTGTTGTAATATCAACGAACTGTTATCAATTGTCGTAATTCTAGATTGATGACAACTATATTTTCATGATTTAAATAAGACGTAGAAATTTGATTTTTTTAAATTTCGCATAGGGAAACATAGACTGAATAAAATTTCTGTAATAGTGTCCCATTTTTAAATGCAAGGGCTAAAAACTTTAAAATCCAACCAACTCCTCTATAATCGACAAACTCAGTCTGACCAACTCGTAATTACAATAATACGCCGGGCCTGTAAAACCTTCGGTCTATTTTTTCCGATTACCATTAGTATCATATAAATATTATCAGAGATAATAAATAAATGAAAACTCTAGGATATTTCGAAATAAATTTCGATATTTTTTCCCAATTTCCTAGATCAATTTATTTACTTTATTTTAAGATAATATTTTGTTGCTATACTTTAATTTATAAGAAGTCAATTTACTTATTTACTTATTTTATTGAATTAAGGAGGTCTTTACGCCGACAGTGTTAATTTAAAAAAATGTACAATTTTCTTCCAGGTAATGAAAGGACTACCTTAATATTTGTAAATGTGAGCAAAGTTTTGCATTATTTGAACCCTTAAGCTGTACTTTTCTTGTTTCCACTAACTAGAGGCAGTACCGAATAAAAATGTTTAAACTTTCATATTTTGGTGTAAAACTTCGACTTGATGGTCACCTGGTGTCTCTCCCAATTTTCCACCAATAATTCTACGATTAAATCTCGATTTCACTCGAGAGTCGAGTGGAGAGGTTTAGCAAAGATTTCATAAAACAAAATTTAAAAAAAAAAAAACATTCATGTTTCTTAAATTTTCTTTTACAAATAACTATTCATTTTGTCGCCCTCTTAGTTGGTTTAGGCGTAACCAATTCCATCCGCGGTATGCTTAGGGTAGCGGGTTCGATTCCCGCCGTCGCAACAAAATTAATTTAATTAATAGTTGTGATGGGCTGGTGTAGTGCATGGTATCTGCATGAAGGAGGTGCACTCAGCCTCTGAAATTGAGGAGCTGATGAATGAAGTTATCAGCGGAAAGGTGGTAAAACACATATATGGTATCACAATGGGCTTTATAGCCAAAGTGTGTCCTTCGTGGACAGCCAATATAACCTAACCTACTATTCACTTTATGTGTAATTTTCAAAAAATAAAACAAAAATTCTAAATATGTATATAATAATAACAAATAGATGCTAAAAAGATAAAAATTAAAAAATTAAAAAAGATAATGTCAACTTGAACCAATATGACGCCTTAACATCCATCTAACATTACAACAAATTGTAAACGTGGCTGTAAATGTAAAACAAGACTGTAAAACAGGAAGTAATAATTTATCTTATTGCAAATAAACTATGCATGCATTTAAATGTGTAAGTGTAAGTAAAAAAATGATTGCATTTTTAAGAAACTATTTTAAAATGTTCATGCATGTGATGTATATAAAAAAAAAAAAAAAAAAAAAAAACAAAACATGTCCTTACTAAAATATTTTTAACAAATCATTTTTAAAACATAAATTTTCTACATGGTTTGTTCTTCTAATTATTAAGTACCACACAATCTCTTAATTTAACATATTTATTTGTATACAAGAGCACTCAAAACTTATCATACCACCCAGCACTATTTTTAATAACCACTTATGTTGGGAAAGACCTTAGACCTCAACCTAATTATTTTGTTTAATCTTTCCAAAAATTATTACTATATTGCTGAGAATATATATCTACGAATTTATCAAATTTACAGACAAATCATCCAATTTTCTAGAGCAATATCAACGAAGGATTAATAAGGAATATTTAGATGGTAAAAAATCATTAATTTATAAAAAGATAAAAACGAGTTGAACAAGAATTTGATGACAAAATAAATACAATTGAAGATATTTATTTATTAAGGGAAGTACAACCGCCAAAGCAAGTTTAGACTTTTGGTTGAAATTATTTATACCTTATTTTCAACTTTGAACCCGAAGTATAATGGATCCGGCAAAACCTGTTAATCCATACGAATGACAAAAAACGTTAAATTAATTCGCCGTCAAATAGGCCAAAAAAAAAAATATACCCGGTAATTTATTTTGTGTACTTTTATGAGGATTATATTGTTCAATAGTTTTCGTATTTTAAACAAATATTTTTGGCTCTTCCAGTTACTTGGTATACCAATTTTTAAACACACAGTAATGAATATTTGCGGAGGCATTAAAACAAATTAAGAAAAATGTTAAATATTTCAATTATATTATTATTATTGTTAGTTTTTGAATGTGATTTATGACAATACAACTTAAATTGGGATGACAGAGAAAGGAATTATTAAAATTAAAATAATTACTTTCTTTTGACATTCATAAAAAATTTCGATAATTATTCTTAATTATTTTACTTTTTATTTTAAATATATATAATACTTTGGAATTAACCTTATCCAAATTAGAAACGTGTTTAAAATTAAGCGCGCAAAGCTGTAAAATTTTTTCTCATTTTAGAAACATTTTCCTCAATAAAATCAAATTAAAATTTGCTTGTTATAGTAGAGTAGATTCGAATTTCTAGGGAAATGCTGAAAATTTCAGTTAACGAGTTCTTGTTTTACTGAATCTGTTTTTTTGAAATTCGAGTAACAATTTGAAATTCGAGGTCAAATATGCATTCGAGTAAGTGAAATTAAATAATTCGATACATCGCGTTTTGGAGCGTTTAACGAAAGGAAATTTTTTCAATTTTTTCTTCTTATCGAGGATTTTTTCTTACAGTGGTTCGAGTTATCGAGATTCTACTGTATTTTTCTTTTTTCTGACTAAATGATATTTAATATTTATTAACATAATATCTGGAGAAAGTCTTTCTTATTCAAATAATTATTTAAATAGATATCTAATCGAAACAATTACTTTGAAAGTTTTATGGCTTAAATAATCTACGTGAGTTAAGTACTTCTTTTTGCGTTAGGTCCATAAATTAAAAATGTTAAAAGAATATATATTGTCGCTTAATATTTTATTAAAACAAGTTTTCAAACAAAAGTAACGAAATACCAAATTTTTGTTATTAAACGCTTTCATTTACCTGTCATGGTTTAAAAAATAGGAATAGAAATTTCGGGATTCATAGTTTAGAAATCGAGATATAGTGCCCCTTATAGACAGTTTAACACGTTTGTATGAAATTACATCCTTGAGTGTACCTAAATTTTTTCTATGATTAATATTTCTAACTATTCAAAAATTTTAACTAATATTTTATAAAGTTTCTAATAGAGGGTAATTATTATTCTCTCTCAATTACGATTACTATTTTAGATTGATATCTGATTGTTTATGTATTTATTTGTACGTATGTGAACATTGTTTCCTGCACTTGCCAATAAAAATAATATCAATTTCCGATTGGCGCCAATCGTTACCTAATAACGTTACGATAAATCAAAAGGCGTGTAGAAAGTAGATTAAGGAAAGTCGGGAGAGGTTCCAAAAATATAATTTTCCGAGGCTGGTACTTCTGTGTCACAAAACATGCACTTGTTTTAGTATTTTAAGTGATATAGCTATAATATATTATGTGAATTACATGTACGGTTTTAGTAATATCACTTAGAATGGTTCAATTTTTACGTTTATTTTGGCATTGGAGTGTACATTTTGGAATCATCATTGATGCTATATTTGTAGGATATAAATTTTTAGACGCCATATATGATTTTATAAAACCCACTTGTATCTATTTCTCAATTTAAACAAGTGAAAATAAACAATTGACTGAGTTAATTGTTGAAATACCCTATATAGAATGTGTTGAATACCAGTTATGGTATTGTTTTTGGGAATAACATAAGTTTAAAAAGTTTAACGAGTTTAGTATGAAATTACAATAAAAAAATGAGTACTATTTGAACCTACCTACAAATTTTCAACTCTTTCTTAGTTTTTGAGAAAATAGAAACCAAAGTTTAAATCTTCCTTAATTTGAATCTTCAAGGGAAAACTAAAGATATTTACAAAAAAATGTATCTAACAAAAATTGTTTAATTTTTCCTAAAAAATTGATGGTCGATGAGAGTCGATTTTCATCCATCTAATAAACAGATGGGACAGATTTTGTTGATTTTTAAACTCTCCTATCATAATTTTCTATCGAAAAGTGTTTTTAATTAAATTAATTTTAATCATTTGTCCGAAACCACCACAGTTTGTCCGAAAAATAAATTTTTCGGACAAACAAATGAACGGTTTTTTTTCAGACAAACCTATACCATTACTTTCATAATTAAATTATCTTCCTTCTTTACAAGATGGTTTTCAAGATGGGTCATATGGATCGAAGACCCAATGACTCAGAGTTGTTCATTTACAAACTCACATTCGTTTTATAAATCATAAGACTCTTTAATGATGTATGAGCATGGTAGTGGGGGCACAAATTTAAAAATAGACATTTTCAATTTTGATGATAAATTTATATTATTACTTGACGATATAAGACGAAAAGTAAGAATACAATTTTTCGATATCTGGCTTAATTTTCAAAAAATCGAAAATTGAAAAGTTTGTTTAATTATTTAGCTTTCGATATTTCGAAAACCAAGACACATATCGAAAAATTTTATTCTTATTTTTCGTCTACATTCATGAAGTTATAACAAAATTCATCATCAAAGTTGAAAATAAGATAAAAATAATTTCAACCCTTAATCTACCCTGCTCTTACATCCCTTATATGGACGGTGACACTTAGTTTTTTCTTTTCTAATTCATTGCTAATATGTTTACTTTCTATTAAAAAGTTTTTTTTTAAATTTGTAAAGAGCCAATGTATTTTATATCGATTTTTAATGACTTTTTTCTTAAAAATTTGCACGGATACCTAAGCTGAAATTTTAACCACATATTCTTTGAGTAAAAGACTACCTACAAACAAATTTTGAGCCTTTAAATCAAACATTGTTGACATGCTCATACATCCTTAAGTATCGACAAATGGAAATGGCCTAATTATGTGATTTTATGGACACCTGTAACATCAATATTTGTAAGCTTTAAAAACTTGGGAGTAAATTTACTACACTCTGGTATCTTTCATATATACAGGGTATAATAATGATTTGTACAAAAAACAAATCTACGTCTAAATACCTTAATGAATCAAAACATACAAAAAAATAAGAGTTTTATTCATTTATTTTTGTACATACATACATATTTATAAACATACATACAAAATACAATCATAAATAAAATACCAAAGTTATAGCAACAACAACAACAACTTAAGTAATGGTTTATAATACACAAGGTTGCCACTAGAGTTTATAAATGTATGTATGTATGTATATATATGAATATTGTCCTCGGGTCATTGCTGGCGGCGCCACTGTCTCCATACTGGCGCCGCAATCAAGTTCGGTCCGACTGACCGACTAGTGTCTGATGCCGGACCACAATGACCAATAACAACATATACATACATAGATACATACATTCATACATACCATATAGACTTATAATAAACACTATACAGTTTTTAGAGCTACAGCTAAGCGCTCTGGCTGGCTGACTGGGACAATGCTGATGTATGTATAAAATAGTTGTAAGATATTTTTATTATTTAATCTGTTGTTAGTACACAAAACATATAGTCTAGGAGTTAATGATAGAATTTACCTAAAAATACATTAAATTGGAAAATAATATCAAGCATACAAACGCTTTTTTTTCGTTTTTGAATTCTGAATTTGCTTAGTTGAATTTATATTAGGTTTTTGGTAGTACATACTATATTAAAATAAATAATGAAAATAATAAAGAATAATTTTATTATTTGGGTAAGTTTTTTTATTTTATGTCAAAATTTTTCGAACTTGCGTTCATTTTGAAGAGATTAATGTCAAATTTTCATTTTAAAAACATTTGAAATCAAGAATTGCGAGGAATCCTCTTAAATGAATTTAGTGAGATAATGGAAGCAAATATCAACTTGCATTTTGAGAATATGAGAGTTTCCAATACTTTCGAAAAAGTCACTTAAAATAATTCATACAGCCCTAATATATCGAGTAATTTTACAGTTTCAGATAAACGATTAATTTTGAAAAATATGTATTGAAATACTTGCTTTCGAAAAATACGTTCTCAGAAGTTATAGAAAATTAAACTTATTATAATTTGATCTGACCATTTTTTCGCTAAGTTTATGATTAAAGTTTGAAAATTTCGCATTTTAGAACATTGTGTATACGAATTATGGAAATTAGAAAAAAAAACTTTGATCATAATTTAAAAATAGTTAAACTTGTATTTTCTACAACTTAAGTTTTATTCAGATTTAAATTTTCCCAATATCAATCAAAAAATTAAATTCAAAACAAAGTTTTATGTATCTCTATGGTGATATCTTCCTGTAGCCAGATCTTGGATAAAACTAAAAATACAAAGCGTAATTTTCCTTGAAATATATGGTATTAAGCAGTTGGACTAATAATAGTAATACAACAGTTGTGACTATGGAGTCTTAGGTCTTATCAAAATGTTTTTTAATCCGATCTATGTAACTATTTAACTCTCTGTTTAGTGTTGTTGTCGTTGCAGTTGTTGTGTGACTGTGTTTTTTTGTTTTGTTCATTATAGATTCTCTCACAAAGTTATTTATTGTCTATTTATTAAGTAGATTATCTATATCTATTCTACCCATCTATTTATCCACCATTCGAATCATCTTGGTTGTTGCTAGTTTGGAAAAGGACGTTTGTTTTTTACTATAATTTCACATTTACATATAAAATAACTTGATGATTCTATTTAAAAAAAATATTCATGATCCAATCTCCATAACTAATATTATATTTTCCCCTCTTCATATATTTTAAACGAAAATATGCTTTTATTGCAATGGGAAATGGTCTGTCCAGTTTTTGAAAACATACAATAAATAAACGAGCGGAAAGAGGGGCAAAGACGAATTTTTGACACTAACTCAACTAAAATACCAAAGTAAGACAATACAGATGTTCTAAAGGAAGGGAAAATTGGAAAGTTTACACTCAGAAATGCACATCCTTACTCCACCTACATGACTAAATTTTCAACTTTCTAGCTGTACTGAAGTTTGAAATCACAAAATTGACGAAAAAAATCGTTTTTATCCTAAAAATCTCTGCTCAATTTAGTCTCCCTTTTTTTACATCGATCCTAGTAAACAACCCTACATACCGAATTGCAACTCATTTTAATAGCTGGCGAAGACTAATATAATTGGGGGAAAGTATTATCCTACAAATAAATCTGCAAAAATGTTTTCTGGGGTTATGAAACTGATTTATAATACAACGTCCACCTCTTCCTGTTGATCTTCGATATAGTGCATAAGTCTATATTTTCGAGAGAAATATGACTAAAAACTGCCTTAGATTTTATTTAAAAGTCACCTTAGATTTTAAGATTTAAGAATGTTCGTGTAATGCAGTTCATTCTCTTATTTAACCTTATGATAATTTTTGTTGGATATATGGGAGAAAATATTTTACAACCGTTGAGACCAATTTAAAAATATGGAAATTTTTCTTTCACTTAACTTTTGAGTTGAATCGGAATTAGCACTATCCGATAATTTGAAAATTTTTAAAACGAGTTACATTAATAGTTTTTCAAACTTATTCTCGTATATGGGGGCATAAAATATCTTAGGTTGTGATGAAAACGAACATGTCTTAAGTTTTCTATTCGGAAGTTAGCTTGGTAGCTTGAACTGACTTGTTCCGATATTTCATTCTTGTTCATGTATTATTTATAGTTCAATCAGTTGAAATAAATAACTCAAAAACTTGGTTTCTGAATGAAAACATTATCATACTGATACCATGCAAAGCTGACGCCATGGTGCTGAAACATACATTTACACATAGGTGTATCATTTTCAACATAATTCCTGATGGGTCATTTCATCCGAAAAATGTCAGCATGAGTTTGTAGCCTATAAGCGAAAAACAACATTTCCTTTATTTGAACATAAACATTTTGAGATTATTAACAAAAAAACACTAAACTACCCCATTAAAGGTTTTTAACATAAAAATTTAATTAATATGCAACTCGGTTATCACATTTGTGTATAAAATTAAAACCATTTAAAGGGCGTTAACAATGTGAAAATAATTTTCATGTATTTTTATTCCACATAATAAAAGCATACATATATGACATCATTTTATACATTTTAATGCGTGTAGGCTTCTCTTTGAATGTTGTGTAGGTTTTTTTTTCTCTCTCCTGTATTACTTTATAAATATTATGGGCAGTTAGTTAATAGTCAGCACATAATATCAGTTAATGCAGATGCAGTTCATTTAATAATGAAAAAATAAATAAAAACACAACAAAACGAAACGACCATGTAGAAAACATATTAAAGACATGACTCATTTTAATTCCTTCACAAAAAAAATACTAAACGGAATTAATTATTTAATATACTTTCTTTATTCTTTGTTGATGTGCTAATAAGTGTTTCCATCATCTGACATGTTTAATCGGATGTGTTCAGTTTTTTTTTTTTAATATCTTGAAGTGGTTAAATTAAGATGGACGTCACAAACGGCGATTAATTTAGCAAGAGGGAACGAAATGTTAGTTTTTGCCATTAGATGCAAAAATGCATACTGCAGGCATTCGTAATATGAAAATTAAAAATCATGTGTTAACATTTTACCTGGATTATAATGTAGGAAGAAATAAAGAATTTGAACAAGGAATAAACCCCTCGTCAGTAGATTTTTATCGGAACCTGTGGAAAATGATGGCTGAGTGTACTTAACAAAGTCATTGGGTGAGTTAGAAGAATCCTACTTCCGGAAACCACATTCTTTTTACCTTACACTTGAAAAAACTATTGTATTATGTATTATGGACAGTTCCCAGCATTTTTTGATTCTTAATTTTTTACCTAGCCTAATCGTTTTCGAGATATAAGCATGGAATGTGGATTTTCGCCGAAAACTCGTTATTGAGGAAAGATTATTTTGTGGTTCCGGTCAAAAAATTAATTGGAAAACAATGATATATTATATTTGGGCGGTTTTAAGTAATTTTTAACTCATGAAAATTTTCACTGAACCTCACCGTTTTCGATACATAAGCGTTTAAAAAAATAAAGTACAAATTTTTGTCGAAAATTCGTTTTTGACGAAAAGAAAGATTATTTTGAGGTTCTGGTCGAAAATTTCATGGGAAAACAATATGACTTTTTATTTTGAACAATTCATAACACTTTTTGACTCTTGATTTTTTTAATTTTTTTAATCTCCCCGTTTTCGATATATAAGTGTTGCCGAAAATTTGTTATTGACCTAAAATAAAGAGTTATTAACTAGAGGAATATAAAAATCATAAAATTAGTGCGACTTAATTTATGGATTTATAGCCCCCCTTAATCTATTACCAAAAATTTTATTTTCGCGGTGGAAGTAATAATTTTGTATAATATATAAAAAAAAGTACGGTCGTGAAACCCATGTTAGGAATGAAGTTCCTTATGAAAACCTGTACAAGGACAAATGCAAACGTTAAATAAATACTTTTTATTAACTTACTTTTCTAAATCTGTATTATACACATAATCTGTTGCTCACATTAATAAAGAAATAAAGTAATTAGTTATAAAAATTTAATAAATAATTAACATTTATAAATTGATTTTCGTTTAGATAGCAAACAAAATAGTAATGAACTTGGTTAGTGTCAAGTAAGTCAATATGGCACACCCGCACAGTATATTTCACATGCTGACGTGACAATTTCTACCAGTTTGCTTACCGTGGCAAGTCGCATTAAGGAACTTCGTTCCAAGAACCAAACACCCGGTATACATAAAGAAGTAATTTGTAATACAAACTGATCGTTAGATGAATAAAAATAACATTAAAATGTATAAAAGTAATATGTAATAGAGGTAGTTAGTATATTATTTTGTAATAATTACATTCGCAATCCATAAGCGGTTTTGTTTGTTTTGTTTTGTTTTAGCAAGACGATTAATCGGTAGGTAAAGGTTTGTACGTACAATAGGTACAATAATAATTATTGCCTGTCTGTTCACGTAGTAAATACTAATATTTTTAGTCAATTTGTTGTGTATTGTTTTTGGTATAAAATATTTTTTTAATTAATCATCCACATCTCTTTTTATTTCATACACATGAACATATATGGTTTTAACTAAAATTAAACACGCGCATCTGTTTGTTTGCTTCGCTTTGCCATGCATGTTGTATGTTTGTTTTCCATTGCCAAAACATCGATCCATGTTGCTTATAAAATAAAATTTAAAAATAAAACACATACATACATACGTACAAAAAAAAAAAGAAGTAATATTACCAATAATAATAATAAAGCTTACCAAATATAGAGTTGTGTAGATTTAACTTACTTGGTAAACATCCATACTCAATACAATAAACAACCATTAAAAAATTGTTTTTTTTTTACACAATACGGACCCGCACGGTCACAGACAATTCACGTATATTTTGTGGTACCATCAGGTTCAAAGAAATGACTCAAAATCTATTTGGTAACGACTTGTTCATCAGGCAACTTTTTGATAGAATTGCATGTTTAAAAGTTGAAAAATTTATCTTTTAGAAAAGAAGTTTTAGAAAATAATTTGCATTATTTTAGCTATAAATACAATAGTCATTAGATTAATTAGAAATAGGTTATTTTAAGGACGTTTAGTATGGTAATCGAACAATTCATTGTTTATGATTGATAGCAGTTAGAACCATATACAAGCTGAGCTATAATTGACTGCAGAACGCTTGACTTCCTAAATAAGATTGTAAAGACGAACGAAAAGACTCTTTACAAAATTTTGATCTGAGACCTAATTTCCGAGATAATTAACCAAATCAATTAATAAATGTATCAAATAACATTGCATTTAAAAATAGAAGGATGTCTTTATCGTGACTGGGTAAATACAAATTTAAGAAAGTGAGATAGATAATTACATAATTAAATGCAACAATAAAGACATTCTTATATTTCTAAGTGGTCACTCTGTCAGTTGATAAATTTATTAGTTGTTTCGGTAAACTATCTCGGAAATTAGGCCTCAGATTGAAGTTTGGTAGAGAACTTTTTCGTTCATCTTGGTGAGTTTAATCTTGTAGTAGAGTTTTCTAGGGTCAATTAAAGGACATATATATATATGTATATATATTGCCAGATTAGAAATAATTATTAAAAATTCTTTTGCTTTCTTATTTTTTTCGACGATTTTAAATATTGTTAAAATTGATTATAAAACACTGGATTATTTCCGTCATGAAAATATCGTGCTTTTCAATGAAATTAAATATAATGGATTGATTATTTTTAAGAAATTTATCGAATAATCTTGACAGAGAGGAAATATATTTTTTCTCTTTTTGTTTACAATAAATTAAATGAGTATGCCACATTTTCAGTCTTTCAAATGTTTTGGAAAACTGAAAAGAATGGTCATGTTTGTTTAGAGAAATAACGTTGGTACATTTTTATTGAACGCTACTATACGTCCCTAAAATAAAAGTAAAAATATATAAAAAAAAGATTTTGTAATTTATTTATTTAATAAATATATGAGGACGATTGTGAGTATATTTCAAGTTATTCTTGAATTATATTTTTATTCATTGATTAAATCAATAGCGAACAACCAATCGACCGCCCTGTCATTGATGGGAAATATAATATATAAAACTATTTTTTGATGTTATCAAAGTGGGTGTCCGATTTAGTTAAGGAACTTCAAAATAATTTTTTTTTTTATTAATAACTTTTGAAAACGTTTTTAAGGCACTTGCATTAAATTGTAATTTTTAGGGATTGATTTAAATCTTTGTTGTTGTCAGAAAATGTAATACATATTTGGGAAAAAGAATTACAATTTACAATTTTGTATTACAAGATAACAGAAAAAGTTAATCGGAATTTTTTCGTCTGAAACCGAAATAACTATATTTAAGGGAAAATTTTATTTTAATAAATGTACAAAGGGTAGAGTGGTCTATTGAGTACCGGACGATTTTGTCGTAAACGGTGGTTTTTGCTGACGATCAATTCAGACTAATGATAAATCGATAATATACATAAAAAAATGAAAATATATATATATAATTAATAATAAAAATAATAGTTGTATAATTAATTATAAAGGTTACCTTGCTTCTTTTTAATTGTACCAAGTTTCCTAAATGGTACCAATACAGAGTTGTTAAATATGCACATACATTTAAATTTTTATAATAAACAAAACAAATTATTAATTTTTTATTCATTTTATCAAATAAAAAATTAAAATTATGATTAAGTTTACGTATTACTTAATTTATTTTTTATTGAGTTAGTAGTAAGGTAGTAGTATGTTTATATTAAGACAAATTTTGACTTTTGGTTAAAATTATTTGTACGTTATTTTCAACTTTGATTATGAATATTGGAGTAGTTTTGGAGAAATCTATGAAAACATATCATTCATCTATCGTTTTCTCATAAGACCAATGTTAAATATGCCTACTTTTGAAGTTATTTAATTATTTAAATAATCGGGCAACCCTCCCTCCTCTAATTTTTTCAGAATTTATTTAGACTTAGTAACTTCATATAAAAAAACAAGACTTTTATCCAAAATTGCCCTGGCACTCGTACATCCTTAAAAAGAAAGTATGTATAATACCTGAGTATCATTTAGGAGACGGGTGACTTCTATTTATGAAGCCGGTGTCCAAAATAATATTTTTTAATGCATCTTAATAATATTGTCAAGAACTTATAGAGAAAACTAACTTTGTCATTCGTTTCAAAATTTTTGTTAAAGAAGGAAATCGACTGGTGCTTCTCTAAAGTTAAAATCTACGATTGAGTTAATCTCCTCTATAAAAAGATGCTCCGTGTAACTTTCCATTCAAGAAGAGTTGATATTAAAACCAATAATCAACCTCTGATATTGACATTCTATTCTGGTCTGGAGTTATATTTGACGTTGAGCGTCTTTGACCACAAAGTTTTCACAGAAGTATAGTATTAAATTTTCAATAGATATTATAATGTTCATTTCTAGATATTAAAACATTTTGTGGTTTATGTATCAACTTTGAACGGTACGATGATAAACTTAAAATACATATCATACACCTTAAATACTATTAATTAAGTATGCTCTTTGTAATAAAATATAAGATAGTGTTTCGTTTATAAATTCAAATTTACCAAAAGCATCTACTACATGGTAATTTCAAGCTAAAATAAGCATTTCAAAGAAATTTTGGGCTACATATTCCTCTCCATATATCCTCCAATGTCTAGGTTAAGTTAACTGAAAACGCATTACAAAAATTTTCATTTAAATCGGTGCTGTTTCCCAACTTTTCCTAATAATTCCGACTTATTGACTATACTATTCTGTCGTGTTGGCTCCATAGAATATTATACATTGATAGCGCGAGAGATATGCTATCCAGTAAGTGGATGCGATATGATGAATGAGACAGAAGACTGACTGTTAGTTCCTGCCATGTGTCCTTATCATAGTCATATGTCATAATCAAATGATGCATAGAGATTTTGTGCAGATGAAAGTGCACTTAAATTTAAATAATTATTAAACTAAATAAAACTTTTAGTTAAAATTTATTAAAAATGAAACTGTTCATATTGTATTTGTTATGTAAATAAAGTTTCTTTTGGCGTTTCTACTTATTCAATAACTTTTAATGTATTAAATAATATTCCATAACTCGTTTTTGAACTACCTATTTATTTAACGGCAATAATGTAAACAATATCTAGCCAATGACATATAGATTAGACAAGGGCACATAGGAACTAACTGGCAGTCTTCTCTATCATTCATCATATCGCAAATTTTGGGCACAGCATGTAAGTACATATAAGAAGTGTTTCCTTTGAATCACTGTATACCTATATAACCAAAAAATTATAAGGATTAATACTAGATTTCCGTTTAAATTAATAAACGTTATAAAATGAATATTCATATGTAATAATATTGATTCAAAATATATTATTAATATGTATATTGATTGCATATATGCATATCCATACGTGTATGACGACATTATTTATTGGAAATAAACAAATATTATAATATTTAATAATAGATTTGTATACATTTATTTAAACAATACAAAATATTTTAGTTTAAAAGCTGTAATACCGACCGTTGGCCAGTAATCAATACTCAATGATCAGTCATATTGTACCTGTACGGTAATTTGCGTATTTTATTGAATAATAAATAAATTTATTGCATATTTTATTCGATACACATAAGATACATACTGTTTTTTTAATCATTTTCTCTAGCAATGTGTATAAGAAAGTTACTATTGGATGTTTTTTTTTTCACTTCATCTAATCGATAATTGGTAGTATAATTCAAGAAAAGTTGGTAGGATCTATCTTTCTTTCTAGGGTCACAAAAATTTACACGAAAAGGTATGATCGAAACTTCACTATACGAAGACTTTTTTTCTTCTAATGTAATATTTTTTAATTGACATTGGCGGAGAAAGGACCTCCTTAAAATATTTATAATTTTCTAAATCACATCATTTCATTTTCACCACGAGCATTCTATTCCATACCTCTCATACTACAAAAATGAATATCTAAAACATGTATGTTAGTTTTAGTTAGCATGCATTCCTTGAAAAATTTTTAGAATTTGCATATCGCACGTGTTGCGTGTGATGTATGGCGCCATTTATAACATATTTAACATAACGTATCAATAAATATTACTAATAACATAGGTATACAAAATAGATATAATAATAATCAATTGTTTTCAATATTTATTTGTGCATATTCGATCGAATATTTAATAAATTTGTCATTATAACTATTATGATATCATTATTAATAGAAACTTTTTTCACATAAAACAGTAACCAACTTAAAAAATAATGTTTGTATGATTTCGAAATTTATTTCAATATTCTGCAATTATTTTAAAGAATTTATTGGAACAAACTGTCTTAAGGAAGTTTCTTAATATAGTAACCGAAAAATTCATTAGGTTCTTCTTTATCTACATTTTTCATTGTTAGCAATTAACGTACATATATAATCAACCAATGAGAGTTTAGCAAATCTAGCCCATATGAAACAACTGCTCTATATGATCACACATTTTATATTTACAGTGTGTCGCATTTAAGATGAAGACACCCTCATATTTTCGTTATTGAAAGGAATATTGATTTTGCGCAGTCATCAAGAGTGATGGATCACCGAAATCAGAACTTTAAACTCAGCCTCCTATAAATCGACAAATAGGGCCGCGTCTGAATATTTCGCTGAGCGTCAGAGATGGTAAGAGATGTCAAAAAAAAGTTATTATATATATTATACCGATTTTCAAGACAAAATTCGCATTTTTAATGTTTTTATTAGTATGGGCTTTTCTCAAAATTATTCCAAGTTAATTGAAATATTTGAATACACAACACTATTATATTATCAATTTGTCCAGTTTTTACATTCAATAGCACACTAGTTGTAAAAGTTTTAATTTTACTACATATCCTTTAAGAAAATATTTTTTATTATGAAACCAAATTTTTACATTTATTTCAAAATTTTTAGTTCATAATGATACTTTTAAAAGCTTTTTCTATTTCAACGCATTGTATTATACCACTATGAGGGCGAGATTGTAAACTGCAAAAGACTAACGCATATTAGGTACTCATTTTCATTTGAAAAAAAAAGAAAGAAAGACACGAAACGTTGGTTCCATCCTAGACCGAATATATAGAGGACACAGCTCCGAGTCCCGATTTCTGTGTTATTTTTTCGTATCTTCAAATTATAAGAAAATGGTATGTTTTTTGAAGTAAAAAAAAACAACTTATGTATAATATGCAAGCAGCTTTCATTTCTTTAATCACGCAGACAAATATTATTATTGTTATGTATAAGTTATGAATATTTAATATGTATTTTAATTCCACAATAAACAATTGTTTATCAAATATATTAATATCATATTTGGATCTATTTATTAGGTACTGTTATTTATGTAATCAAGTCATTTTGCGGTGACGATACCCTTTTTTGCATTTTTGAATTTTCATTTTAAATAGAAAACTACGTGCCAAAATTATTTGACATCTTTGATTTTTTAAGGAGTTATTGACAATATTTTTTTTACCAATTCTGAGAACAACACCTAAATATTGTACTCGGGTATTGCAATATCTTATAACATCGTTCAAAAATAGAGCAGCAATAATTGGATCATTATATCACCGTTAACGAGTTGAGACTTCGTTAGTTTTTGATTTTAAGAATTTATGCATTACAAATTTAAAGTATAAGAATTAAAAGTTCTATAATAAATGAAGATATAAGAAATAAATTTTACTAAAAATTAATATCAGTCCATTTTCTGTATAAAAATATGAATATTTTTGAATTTTTTTTTTTTTTTTTGAGTAAATTCAATTTCGGGATAAAATTCGAAATTTTTTTTGTATATTGGAGTTTTAAAAAGAAAATTTCTCTGTAAATATCTATCTTACCGAAGAAATTAATGATCGTAAATTATAGTAAATTTGATTTCCTACATTTTAGCTTATTATAAAAATTTCAGTTTTCCTAATATTAGTCGGGAAGTTTTTTAAATTAAAAAGTATATAAACCAAGCCCTAACACTCTGTATTTAAATCACTTTTATTTTTCATTAAATATTCAGGGTAAATTAGCTAAGAAAAACCGATATGTCTACATATATTAATTGGATACCACCCCTAAAGCTGTTATATAATTACATACCAACCCCAAATTAATTATAACTAAAGTCCTAATTAACACGGTCAAATACTATTTAAAAATAAATTAACACATGCATTCGGTTTTTAAACGGAAATAATTATTATAAATTCTTTTTTTTTTATATATTAAGTTCTTCTTTTCAAATGACAACAAATTACTCTGTATGAAGTTACTGATATGTGAGTGTGAATCAGATGTGGTGATTTTAACAGACATATTTTATATTCCAACTAATACAGACAATTACAAATTCCAGATTAGATAATAAACTTGAATATTCCGTGTTCTATGTGCCAGAATATTTAGGAAGTTAAAATTATATAATAGAGGTAGATTGAACATTTATATAATCATAGACATTTTTATAAAAATTAAATAAAGCTCCTTAAAAGGGCCATTCTTAAATTACATCAGAGAAAATTTAATTATTTTTTATATACCCCCCCCCCCAATCGCCGATGGTCATATTTGTAAAATCCTCTCTACCTTGGTACGTTGTCCCATGTCATGTGACAACGTGAACGTTAACGTATTGACCGTGAATGTTACACTTAATTCATTCGTTACGCATTAACACATTTCGTTGACCTCCATGCATTAACATGTGAAGTGATTTATGAATTTCCCTGAAAAATAAGCTGTACAATTTTTTCGAGGCAATACCGATAAAATACTCACGACCTTAAGACCTTTAAGGATAGATAGAGATAAAAACCAATGTTTTTCAACTTACGGAGCTTATATATATACTAGCAGATACCCGCCCGCTTCCCTGGGAAATTTTAACTTTAAGGACTACCGCGTTATAGTCATCACTTTCCTTGCCCTCACTTATCCTCCCATTTGTTCAAAATTTTATAAAATTAAATTTTTTTATGTTGTACCCTATTTAAAAAAAATGCAGCCCATGTTATTTGCTCACAATGTAGCATTCTATAGATGAAAGCATTTTTTAAAATCGATTCAGTAGTGGAGTCAAAAATGACGGATTATCATACGAAGTTTCATTTCCTTACCCCCTCCCCCCCCCGCCCTTAGCGGTAAATTTTCGGAAAACCCTTCCTTATCGGATGCTTACGTTATGCAAAGAACAACACTCGACCCTCCAAGTTTCAGGTCTCTACGATTAGTGGTTTAAGCTGTGCTTTGATCCGTCAGTCATTCAGGACAAAGCATTTTATATGTTTAGAATCTAAACTTTAGACATATATTATTTTTGTGATTGTATTCTCATAGTTGCGAGAGAAGTGTTCGGTGAATGAAAAAAATTTTGATTATCGAGATTTTACTGTAATTTGAAGAAATTTTTGCAAAATTCCATTATCTTTACACTAATTACAAAACAACATTTTTTTATCAGGAAATTGTTTTGCTATTGAAACATAAAACAACATGGCGTCGTAAAAGTGTAACTCTAAAATAGAATTCCGTTGATCTTTCAACAGGCATTCTAACTCATAACTCAAACAATAATAAAGTCATTATTTTATTTAAACCCTAATTGTGTTTGAACCCAAAAATATCTATGTGTCATTTAGTAAGCAACTCAATATGTATATTTTGAATTCTCACCCGGTCGGTTTATTTTATATAAATAAATAGAAGAAGGTTATTTAAATAAATGGATACCATCTTCAAGTGTAACCAGATGTTTGTTCTTCATCTATCCGTCTTCTGTTTGATTTGAAATGTCGAATGTGCAGTGTTATATATGAATATGTGTTGTATTAACAGATCTCAAATTTCATGTTTGATTCTCTAAATAGATATTTGAAAAAAAAAAATTTTTACCACATTAAAAAACTATTTTAAACTTAATGAGCGAGAAATATTTAAATAACATTTTTTTTAAATGTTAAGCAAATTAATTTATTCTTCACCGAATATTTCGAAAGCATTCTAAAATACCTTTCATCCGAAATTGCGGAACTTTTGATTTAAAAAGACAATGCCGTTGTATTTTCAGGTCATATTTTCCCTTCTTTCGATATTCATATTCCTATTAGATGCCTTTTATATTTTAAGAGAATGTGGTGTCCGGAAATCAATGAATGCATGAATTTAACCATGTTAAGTACACTCTGACAAACATTTTCTGTCGTAACTGTTATTAATATTGCATATAGATAACAGTTATGACAGTTAGTCAGTTAAAAGTAAGAACATTGTTGGTCAGTCAGCCCTTATTTGTGAACAATAAATAGATAAGATTCATTTATGATTTCCGTGGTATTCAAAATAATTTTGAATGAATCTCTGACCAGCCCTGTTCTAACGTTTAACTTACTGACTGTCATAACTGTTATCTATATGCAATATACAAGCTGTATCAAAATTTTTAGCTTTAATAAATTCATTTAAATACCACGAAAATCATAAACGAATCTTATCTATTTATAGTTAATAAATAAGGGGTGACTGACCAGCTTTGTTCTAACACCTTAAACTGACTGGCATTCATAACTGTTATTTATATGCAATATATAATCTATATAAAAATTTTCAACTTTATCTGACCCATGTTCTATCGTTCTCTTGACTGACCGCAGTATCTGTGTGTACACAACTACTATAACCAATCATTAAGTTATCAACTTTAGTAAATTCAACGAATTTTTTTTAACTGACTGTTCCAGAAATAGAAGTCTGTGTTTTTACAACGCGGATATAGGTGTAGATAAAATTGCGAACTTCCTCCCGCCCCCGATGATTTAAGTCCCAATACAAACCAACATGTAACAAAACAACATATTTTAATGTATTTTTAAAAATATACTTTTTTTTATATTTAAGTTTATCTGATATTTTGACACTTCTTAATCTCCCATGATGATCTTTTATGATGGCAAGCAATGCTATATATGATGCTGTTGTTGTTATTCGACAACGATAAAGAACACATGGTTCTACACAAATATACATTTTATAAACAGTTGGAATATATTTCTGTCAAATTGTCGAAACCCCATACCAATTGTAAAAATGCTAGAAATAACTCTCTCAGAAACAAATTATATTCTATTTTTTATTTTCTATGTAGTGTAAGTTATTATTATTCACAAAAAATAGGGACGCAAGGGAAATGTGATGGGAAGTGTTGTGAAGAATATTTAAATATCAAAGTATAAGAAAAATCAATTGATTTTTTTATTTAAATGAAATATTCTCGATTCAAGAGAAATTTGGATGAAAGCGTTGTAAAATTAAGTCGATTATGTCTTGTCATTCTATACTTGGAGCTTGTCATTCGTATAAAGAAAACATGCTGATTCGATTATGATAGTTAGAAAAGGTTAAGCGATATAGTTCATTACAAGTCGTAAAGAATTAAATTGCAAAATACCCACATTAAATAAAAAACAATATTTGAATTTTCCTTAAAAATTATTTATTTGCGACAATACTTTGATCTGAAAATTCAAGAAGTAAATAAATAATTTTTACGAAAAATTCGAAAATTTTTTTTATTTTACATTTAAAAAATGGATTTTTGCGAATTAAAACAAATTATTCATATTTGATTTTGACTGACATATTCTCCACCCTCCTAATCATGTTTAACTTATCCACTTATCATTATCTGATAAATTTGGGATCTACATCTTTAATCTATATGTGCAAACTTCTATCCCTATGTATTATAAATGTGAAAGTGAGGTTGTTCGTTTGTTTGTTACGCTTTCACACAGAAACTATTGAATGGATTAACACATGAGCTATAATTTATAAAGATATACATTTAAAAAAATTACATTGATTGCTTTGACATTTCATTAAGATATAATTTATGGTCATCTGTTCAACCAAGGTTATCAGAGATAGTTTTTACACTAAAAAAAATTGAAAACTGATTATTTGTTACATATACTTTTATCTATGTAAAACAATCGAAAAAGTCTTATATTCAATGAAAGTCGCTTAAGAGAAATAATCATTTTTACACGATTATTTGTTAATCCTATTTTCTCTTAATTTATTTCCATTTTTTATATTATTTGTATTAGTTTTTAATGATCTTTGCCAGTTATTTAAGAACAATATAAATAATCGTTCAACCGCCCCCCCCCCTTTAAATTTTCAGAATTAATTTAGAATTAGTCCAACTTCATATGAAAAAAAAAATCAATCCTTTTATTCAAAATTTCCCTGGCGCTCGTATATCCTTAATGATATAAGAAGTTGTCTGTTAGTTTTTGTAAATTAATATTGTTAGTTTTTGTACCAGATGTTTTATATCATCCTGTATATTTGCAAGGATATGGTTTACACTTGTCAACATGCCAATTTAAAAAAAGGATCCTGGTACCTACCACTAAGGCCACTAAACGTTACATTAAGTGGCTTTAATACATATATTAGTCTTGTTTAAGTATACATATAATTTTTTTTTAAATAAATAATAATTAACCATCTATCTCTATACATGTATTGCATATATTAATAATATGAACGGATGGACGGAAATGAATGTTTATATAATGAAGGATTTATGTATATTTATTTATATATTTAAATAGATCATATTATTTATGTATGTAAATATGTATACATATATATTTTATATTTTATTTTATTTATAATATGTATTAATAATTGTTTATAATTAGTTTTATATATTTTGTATAGAAAAAAAGTTATATCAATCAATCTCCTACTGTGATTCAATGTGTTTTACCATTAATTTTAATTCTATTTATTGCTACAAGTATTCATGATAAATGTATTTGTTGTAGTTTCGTGAACAACGTCATTTTTTTTTTTTTTTAAATTTACCTTTTTAAATGCAAAAACACAGTAATAGAGACATAAATTTAAAAAATATATATTTTCAATTTTGATGGTGAATCATGTTATAACTTGATAATTGTAAGACGAAAAGTAAGAATAAAATTTTTCGATATCTGGAGTAATTTTCAAAATATCGAAATTTGAAAATTTTGTTTTAATATTTATTTTTCGATATTTCGAAAGCCAAGGCATATATCGAAAAATTTCATTAATATTTTTCGTCTACATACATGAAGTTATAACAAAATTCATCATCAAGTTGAAAATAAGGTACAAATTCAAACCCTAAATCTAAAATTGCCTTGGTGGTCATACAACCAGCACTATCCTTTGGGTAACAAAAGAGTGAGCTAAGATACATCGTCAACAAATATGATCATCAACATAGCAGAAATATTACTTTTTTGAAACTTTCAAGTCTTCAAATTAATTTTCTATTATATATTATCAATGTGAAAGTAAGGATGTTTGTTTGTTTGTAACGCCTTGACGCAAAAACTACAGAATGGATTTGAATGAAACTGTATAAAAATATAGCTCATACATCAGAATAACAACACATGAGCTATAATTCATAAAGATATTTTTTTTTTTAATTTTAATTAAATTTAGTTTGGCATTCTACTGCTCCATCTACGATCATTATTTTGAACTAGAAATAAAAGATTTCTGTAAAATTTAAAAGAATAAATGTAAAATAATTCATGGCCATCTTTTCTGATATACTCAATGAATTATGACTATTTTCCACAAAACTGTGCATATATTTTAGTTGTGTAAAACAATCCCTTCGAGCTAGTTTAAGTTTTTCTGAAAATATAGGCTCAAAATGTTTACGAAAAATTTAGTAAGTACTAAATAATAATAAACAAAAAAAGTCTATTCTCAGAACTAAAATCGTTGTGGTTTCGTTTCGACTACTTATAAACGTATGTTATTAATTCTGTAATGTATGTACTTAACTAATGTTCGTACGTAATACAATTGTTTTATTTAATTTAAAGTAAAAACATTGTGCAATGTACATAACAATGCAATGCATGCAATGTAATGGCAATGCAGAATATTTACTTAAGAACAGGTGTGCAAGTCTTTATGTTGTGTGTTGGTTTTAAAGTAATTTATTTTAATCAACACTTGGTCAAATTATAAAATAATTTATTTATTTTTTATTTATTTATTATATATTATTTTAAATTTAAATTCTATTGGTACAATGAAAATTTAAAACTTTAACAAAAGAGTTATTTCGGTATATTTATCTCGAAAAACTTCAAATGATGTATATTTTTAAATGAACTAAATTCATAAATTATTAATAATTATCTTGTCTTGCAATAAATGTATATGAACTTCTTGTAATGAAATAATTTAGGAATAATTTTTGTCTATACTGTACCGTACAACTATATGTACACAAACATACAGTAAGTTATTAGTTGTTTACAAATTTCTACTATAGTTACTTCTCTTACAACCAATTTCTATCATCAATAAAATTGGTTAATTTTGCGTTATTATATTTCAAAAATCAAATGATCAATAATTTTTGTTTTACTTTTTTCAATTCTTAGTTTTTTGAAAAAGTGATTTTTTTTTTCCTAAAATTAAAAACTTGTTAAAAACAACCTCTCCGTGTTATTGATTCGAACTTTAATTAATTTTATTTCGAGTTATAAACGGCTAATCGATGTCAAATTTTGATGGTAACTGTATTATAATATCCTTAATAAGTATCCAAAAATTTAGAATTTTCTAACACTATACCCATGTAACTTTTTGAATAGGGTCGTAAATTTATGAATTTTACAGAAGACTTTTTAACAGTAGTGGAAGAAAGAAGAAATATCTGAAGATGAAATATATTCACAATATATTTAATAAAAAAAACTGCTGCAACAAATAGCGTAATCGTACTACCTATAACCAATTGCACCAACCATTAAAAAGCAAATAACGAGAAAAAAAACCAAAAACATAGGATAAATAATAACAAAATTAATTTTTTTTAAAGAAAATTTATGACATTTAAAATGAATCATTAAAAAAATAAAATATATATATATAAAATATATTCATGGAACGAAGAACGACCCGACCGCATTTTATTAATATATTACATACAGTATGTAATGTAGGAACGAGTGTCGAGTATGTATGTGTAGTGTAAGTTTGTGTGTTGAACATCTGGTGTATAAACCAATCAACAACACTTTTTTATTTATTTATTTGAAAATATTATTTTTATTAATACTTATAAATGTTTTAATATTATACCGTATGTGTTTTTTTATAAAAAAAAAGTCATTATTTAAAGCTGTTACTAATATTGTGATTGTAACAGAAATAACTATAGTTAGAGTAGAGTTCTATCAAATCAAAGTGGGCACTGCGAAAGAGATATATATGGATTATATCTCTTATGTGCACTCATATCTACACTCTCGTTTGCTCTGTGCCACTTTGATTTGATAGAACTATGGCAGACTTTTAAACAGGGAAAAAAAATTTAATTTAAAAGATGTGTCAAAAATTACACCTTATTTCTTTACAAGCTTATATACTTTTACCGCAAATATAATCCACCTTTTTCTTAATAATATTTTAGCAATAATATGTGTGCTACTTACGGGTTATCCATAAATTTTGCCACAGATAATATGGATAAAAATAAACTATATTTTTTCAGGCAATGGGCTAGCGCCTGACCTGATAATATTTTCACAGGTCTTAGATAACCTTCCTCAGATTTAATGAGTGACATATTTTATGGATATTATAATAGAAATATCTTAAGAAATAAGGAAACATTTATAAACCACTTGACTCAGCCAAGAGGGGGGGGGGCTAAATCAAAAACGCTGAGCTATGTCAGGGACGGGTGGAAATAAAGTCAAGTTACGTAATTTTTTTTTGGCATAATTTAAAAAGATTTTTTTTAAAATTTGTTAACCGAAAATAAAAAATTTCTTTTTGACTTGATAATAAAAACATTACGTTCCATCAGGGAAGGGGGGGGGCTATAAGACTAAGGTAGGCTGCATGGAAGACGAGAGAGGTTCCAAAGAATCAAGAATTGGGCCACGTAGTTTATGGAGCTCCTTAAATATAAATAAAGTGATTCGATAGACTATTTAGAAATATTATTTAAATTTTTTAATGTGAAAGAATTTTATCAGTATTCTAATTGGGCGCCGCTTCATTTTTTAGGTATTAATTTGAGTTTTCATACAATGTTTGTATCATTTATATAAATAATATCACCTGTATTTTAAAATAATAATACGATTTATTTATAGATAGGCAATATTATTTCATAAATGATGGTATCATTGATGAAACGTTATAGAAGTTTTTTTGAACAGTGGTAAAAACGGTTTTAAACGAATAATCAAAAACAACCGCTCTCTGTTTTAAACAGATAATCACACTAAAGTAGTTTTTTTTAAACACCTTATATACTTTTTAAACGTATAAAATCGCAAACTTTTAACGATAATTTGTACATCACATTTATATATATATGTACGTATACTTAAAACATTATTTTAATAAAAATGATGTACTACAATGATAATCGCATGTGTCACGTGCTACATTATGGCAACAATCCATGCATATCCATCCAGTTAGTTATAGTTAGTCAGTCAGTCAGTCAGCCATCCCTATATAATATAAGTAGCAACTTATACATGAACATTAAATCAGAATTAAAAGTTATATAATATAACAGATACATAAACAGTCGAACCTCGATAAGTAACGAATTTTTAACCTACGAAGGGTTTGACTTGACTGAACTAATTCTTGCAATACCATGTTTACTCAGTGCTTGCATTATTTCTTTTATAAATTAGAAAAGTTTAAAAAACCAACACAATTATAATTTTTTTTGGTTTTCAAGAATTTTTTCCCGTTTTTCGAGAATGTTTCACTTTGCAGTTAAAGCCACCTGCAATTTTCAACTCAACTCAACTATCTTTTGTAGTTTGAGAAAATGGAAACCAAAGGTTTTCATAAATAGCACCCTCACGGGTAAGCAGTGATTTCTATTATCTAAAGTTGTTTCTATTTTTATAAAGAATAACTTTTACATTTAAACTTTTGTTCTATCTCTAACAGTTTATAGGATGGGTTCTACGAACCTATTTACCGTGACCTTTGTTGCTCATTACCGAACTCAACTTCACTTTTTATGTCCTGAGCACGCTATAAAAATTTATCTTGATATCTATTTTCGTTTTTGACACTAAAATGTTTCTTCACTGGCAGACATATAACCGGAAATTGACTCTTTAAGTTGATTTTATGAACACCTATGGCAAAATTTGGCTCGTAGCACCAATATTTTAAGCGTTACAAACTTGGGACTAAACTTAGTATACCCAATTTTTTTTTTTCAATTATAGAAGCT
This sequence comes from Chrysoperla carnea, assembly GCF_905475395.1. Classification (NCBI taxonomy): domain Eukaryota; kingdom Metazoa; phylum Arthropoda; class Insecta; order Neuroptera; family Chrysopidae; genus Chrysoperla; species Chrysoperla carnea. Next base: position 61,627,352 of record NC_058341.1, on the reverse strand, counting down.
ATGTATTTTAAGTAGAAGAGGTTTTAGTTTTAGGCTCTGAGAAGAAGGGAACAAAATAAAATGTGTTAATTTATAGAGGGTTTTACATTATCGAGGTTCTACTGTACTTATTTATATACAGTTTTTATTATACATACATAGTATTGTTTTGTTACACTGATTGATACCCAGTAAAAAGATTTATCACGCGTCACGCATCAATGATGACGTCATATTTTATTTATTATTGATTTGTGATAATCATGTAGGTACAAATCATTTACAAATGAGATATAATAAGAGAATATAATTTATAATATTTAAGCATTAATAATAATTTATTATAAATTGTGAATTTAAAAAAAATTGAATTAACTTTGACAGAATGTTATTATTTTCATCCCGAAAAAAGAAATAATAAAATTCGATCTGTTCGGTTTAAGGTGTTGACAATATAAAAAGAACATTAAAAAATGAGTGTATGAAAAAATTGTCATCAAATTTTTGCCCGAAAATAACTCTCGAAAAATTTAAGTCGTTTATCTCTTTATCTTAAAATAATCGATTTAAAGTCAAATTAAGAAAAAAAAAATCGAAATTTCTCAAAAAAAAGTCGAAAGAATTGTTAGTTAGAAAATCAGTTCGAGCTATAATTAGTAAAAGGGAAATAAAAATCATAAGGAAAGTGAATCAGTTCAGTATGACCATTTTTGGATAGTTTAATATTTATTTTGGAAAATATTTATAGACATATAAATGATATATACATATTCGAAGACAAAATTTGAAATTTAGATAGAAACTAAATTTAATTACAAATTTATCATATGATCATTTTTTTTAAATTCACTTACAAGTCAAAAATCGTGTTGATTTAAAATTTTGACAGGAAATTTTTCAGATTCCGCCCAATATGTAAATATTTATTTTGGCCAATTCATTTCAAACTAGTAATATAAAATTTTAAACAAAACAGAATTTTTGAAATACCTCTAAATACAAATTAATTGCATAGTGACACTATAAGCAAGAAATCGTAGGCGTTCCATTAAAATAGAAAATATATTTCAAAAACAGATGGTATTTTACAAATTACAACACAATATTTAATATTTAATTGTTTTTGAAAACAGATGATTTTACAAATAGATGACGTAATTTTCAAAAATAAAAACAAACAATTAATTTAAATAACAAAAATTTAATTAAAATATCAAATTAAATAAAACAAAAAGAATCTAAATCTAACCTAATTAGAAGATATGAAAAAAAAAACATTTTTTTTTAAATAAAATAATAGCTCAGTTTTTTTTTTGTAAATAATAAATTCAAAAAGAAGGAATTAAATATAAGTAAAAAAAGAAATTAAATAAATAATCTTTTCCATCTGGTTAATTATCAAATATTATTTACAATATTCACATATGTATGCATGTAATGCATGCAAGTGTAAAACTCATTGAACAAGTGGAATATTAATATAGTATAGACTAGGAGAGTGGATTCGATCCCAAATCCATAATACATTTATCCCATAACAACTCATGTACACAGATGTTTCTTCATTCAATATGATGGCTATGTTCGTATGCTATGGTATGGTTGCTTTGCTTAGCCTACCATGCACCAGGGTATAGTATGGATAACAGTGTTATATGTATTATGTTTTGTTGATTTGTCGCCAAAGACACGACTTACTAACTCATTGCTATGTCTTGTACTGTATACCGTGTGTATACCAATTGTTCTTTTATATAGTTAAGGATGTAGCAGTAGAGTAGCAACTTAAGGCTGATATCTTGCCAGAAAAGTTATCAGAGAAAGTTAAAAATATCGAAAGTTGAAATTTTGGGTTTTTTTTTCTACGTTCAGGGTTCGACAGCAGGCAAGGTCGAACCAGAAATTCATAATAAACAATTATTTTTTTATTCCCCTCAATTCGATTATATGAAGCAGAAATATTCAAGAAAAAGTTCAATTTTTCGATACTTGGATATAGCACTTCGCATGGCTATAAGTACACCAGCAAAAAATTGTTAAGAGAAGCAGTAATTGGTCAGAGAAGCTTTTGTTAATAAAACGAGTGAAAAACTATCAACAATCTACTTTAAGTTAAGGAGATCTAAACATCTTAGGTCTTTTATGCATATATGACGATATAATTGGTGATTTTACGGATTTAAACCCTCGCAAACAAGCAATGTAAAAACTTTCATTACTTAATTGATTTCATTGCCACCATAAAAAGAATTGTTAGCAATTAATTTAAAAGGAATATTGCTCGTATCGTTATGTTTAGACTATAAGTAAAAAGACTATTTTTTGAGTAAACTTGACTAAATCTTAAGTTGTAAGAAAAATCTATCAACTGACACAATGATCTCTAAGTTCAAAATCATACTAATAACGGGAGTTGTGAACTAGCGTATTGAATTGTAAAATTTAGTAGGGAAGGCGAAAATTGAATAGCCTACTGGCGGCAAATGTGCAAATCTGCCACTGATTCATGTTCTCTTTTGCTAAGTTCAGTCTTATCACTTACTCGCTAGTAACACAATGAGGCCATGCTATTCTTTAACACCGTCTTAAAAACCACATTTCAGAAACTTTACTAAATTTAGTCACAGATCATGCTTTACTAGCATATATAAGTATCGATTAAAAATAACAATTCAAAACACTGTATTCAGGTTTTTTGGTTATGTTTCTATTTTTTGGGAGACATATTCGATTTTTAATCTCAATTTCGTATTTTATTCTATTTGTTAATACGATACCCTACATACAATAAAAATCTGAATGTTTTCTAGCCTTTTTATGGCTCATTCAGTATAAAAATTACATAAATCTTAAGAACTCAAAATAATTGCATCGTAGAACAAAAAAAGTTTACCTGATAGAGAAACTTAGAGTACCTTTTTTAGAATGAACATACGGTATACTGTTATAGTATAGTTGTTGGATAAAAGATAATATTGTGTACGTTTCAGTTGGTGCTGTGTGGAATGCGCTTGCCTCACCAAGTGGCGCCAGTCTGCCGACGACACTATTCTTCTTGTTGTGAGTATTATATTATGTGGATGCTAACGCAGCTGTGTGGCGGTCCAACACACAACACAACAAGCCAACATACATACAAACCATATAATACTAACACTCTTATAACTTTAAAAGTTTGATCTACTCTATAACCTAGCTAAACTATGCAAACAACTCATAATGTATGTTGTTTTCAAAAAAAGTTATTTCTAAAGTCACTGTTACATTATTCAAGTTTTTTGATGTACAATCAGTGTTCTATTGAATTTCAATGGAACAAGATTTATTATTTAAATTTTGTTTATTATACCATGTACATATATATGAAATATATCAAGGTATACTAAATTTAGTCCCAAGTTTGTAACGCTTAAACATATTTATGGTACGAACAAAATTTTGGTATAGGTGTTCATAAAATCACCTAATTAGTTCATTTCCGGTTGTCTATCTGTCCGTCTATCTGTCCGTAAACGCGATAACTTAAAAACGAACAGAGATATCAAACTGAAATTTATATAGCGTGCTTAGGGAGTAAACAGTGAGGTCGAGCCCGTAAATAAGCAACAAAGGTCATTTTTTCTTGTAAACCGTTAGAGATATAGATAATTCACGTTTTTCTTTCCATTTTATCGATTGAATTTCATTACATTATTTTTATCCATAATATTTAGTATCTAATGCCAATTTTATGATCTAAAGACAAATTTACACTAATTATCAAACATATGTTTAATAATGGTATGCAAAACGACAAAAAATTGAAAAATTTAGCCACCATATTGTGTTATATGATTAAAATATTGTTTTCTCCTTTCATTAAACCTTTTAAACATATGTCAGATGATGACACTGGAACAAAAACTGGTCGCCTTTATGAGCCAAACTTTATAAAACGTAAAGTTTTTTTACTTATTTGTGGGGTGGTTTTGGTTTAGACTTACACCATTTTCATTCAAGTCAATTTTTTTAAATATTTGTACAAAATTAACACTATTCTTGAAACTATATATACTTGCGGACTTTAAAAATGCAACAAAGCTGAATATCAGATATATTTGGTGGTTGGAAAATACACATTAATTAATATGTGTTTTAATGCCACCAAATATATCCAATATACATCTTTGTCGTATTTTTAAAGTCCGCAAGTATACAAATTTGGTAAAAGTTTATTTGCCTGAGGATGGTGTAAATCTATGCCAAAATGGTATAAAAACGTACTTGCATAATTTTTTTTTTAATGAAAATTAATTACTTTAAATTTATTACCACAAACTTATCTTTGTTGTTTTATCGAAATCAACAATTATGAGCATAACCTTATCGACAAAGTGACGACACACAAAAAAAGATTTTTTCTCATTACAACACACTATTTGTTTTTCGTTTTATTTTATCGCTCTTTATTATTGTAAACTGTTATTCATGTAATTGTGGCTTTAAGTGAATGTGAGATGTTTAATTTTTTTTTTCTTCTAAAGATTTGTTTTATATTCGTCCAACAAAATTTAATTTATATGCATAAAAAAATAATTCCCTCTATGTTGGTTAGTTACATTTTGTGATAAACAACTTTGTTCTCCAACAGTTTAAAAAAAAAACACCATATAGATTCTAAAACTACTTAAATAAAAGTATTTTCTATGGTTTGGGAAAAAACTATCCTGTTGTGATTTAAGAAAAAAATATTATTTATTATGTGATTTAATGAAGAACAATAATAGTTCTTCGTTTATTTAGTGTTCCGTACCAAAAAAATAAAAAAATATTTAAAGACAAATTATGGAAAAATGATTTTGTACTACGTTCGATTTTGGAATTATTCCATAATTGCATAAAATTTGATGTGGACATTAGGCACTTCCTTGTGCGTTTCTAAAATAGTTAAGGTAGTACTATCGGTAATAGACTTTGCATTCAGAATTTAATGAAAGTTGGCATAGTTGTCCATTATTATATCATAATTAACCAGTTAAATTTTTAGGGGACTTCAGAGAACTGAAAATCTGAACGTCCAGTTTTTTGAAATAAAATAAAAATCTGTGATTTCCCATAAGGATTAATGTTAAAATATCTTTAAATTATATTTTTTTCAGTTCTCTGAAGGCCCCTACTAAAAATTTAACTTGTTAATTATGATATAATAATGGAAAACTATGCCAAGTTTCATTAAATTCTGAATGCAAAGTTTATTACCGATAGTACTACCTTAAAATGAATCCAAGAATTTTCAAAACGGATATTTTGATTGAAAATCAAAAAATCTATTTCGATTAGTAATTCGAAAATTTTCGATAGCGTTATATGAACAATTATAAAAACGAGATTTACAACAAGATGTTTCAATAATTCTAAATCCAAAATTTCAACATTCGACTTCTCAGTATGATTTTTTTGAAATAAATTTTTTAAAAAGGCTAAATTCTGGGACTAGCTTATTAAAATAGTTATCTCTACAAAAATTCTTTATTTTTCTGGTTTGCATTAGAAAATTAAATTGATTTAAAAAAAAAAAAAACTACTGTCAATCCTAAATCCAAATCCGAAACATAATTTTAAACTATTTTGATAAATAATTTATATTTTGATAGTTTAAAAAATGATGCAAGTGTTTTTTTAATAAAAACATTGTCTTCTTTAAAAATATCTTTAACAATATAATATAACGACCTATTTTTTATGTGACATCGTTTTAGGGAAATTACTACTTTGTGGATAGATAATTAATGATGTATCTAAAAATGACAATTTTTAATGACCATAACAGTTGAAAACATAAACAAACGATAAAATTATCTTTCTGTTATTCAATGGCTCAACATTCAAATAAAGTTTTTTAAGTGTTATGTTTTTTTAAACGAATCAAAATGGTTGTTAACTTTTATTGCTAGTTATCTGATATCGAAACATGTATGGTGATAATAAATTTTTTAAGACGAGTAATTCATATAGAAATTAATTATTGGACCAATATTGATTTAAGGTAGTACCTACACGAAAGTGATATTTCAAGAATTTCTCAAAACTCAGAATATAAAATACTTAATTCATAATACACATGCTGTTAAAATTAGAAGATGATTTACCATGCCATACATGAGATATTAGCAATTAAAAGTGACGCAATTTGTACGTGTACATGGGAGAAGCGTATAAAAATACACAAATTTACAAATATTATATTTATTTATCAATGAATGACGTTCACCATCTCTATGAAAAACTAATATAATATAGAATACTATATTTAGAAAATATATAAAAAAAATAAAAATTATTTACCATATAGTTTCGATAAAAAACTTAAATAAATAATCCGTTTTAGCGATGTTTTTTTGTGGAAAAGATATAAAAACTAATGGTAAAGGTATATATCATAGTGTGTGTGTGTATACGTATAGGAGATAAATTAGTGTGTAACTACAGTCTTGTGAAAATAATATATGGTATATGTATAATAGTCATAGCACAGTTAATGCACTGAATGATAGTATTAGTCCAAAACTTTTTGACTGGACTGTCGCGGAGGAACTACCTTAAGCCTGGAAGAAGTAAATTGATTTGAATTGAGCCAATAGGGTATTATCGTTAGTCAAAAATAAATCATAATATTTGAAAAAAGTTAAAATTTATGTAAAAATATACTTAAATATTCTGATTTCGAGTCATAAAAGCACATTTTTTTTAAATATTAAAATTAAAAATCGTAATTTTTAAACTGTATATCACGTGACCTAAAACGCGGGCAAGCCTTGCTGTGATGTCATATCGGTATGAGCCATAGACCATCAATTAGTTCAGTGTAGACAGCAGTGTATAATATATCCATAGATAGTAAGTATTTATATTTATTATAATCAGATGTCTATGAATATATCTGTCAAACTTATTTGTGTTATTTCGTGTAATGATACCGATATTACGTCATCAAATTGAATGCCCGCGTTTTTGACAGTTTAAAAAAGGTTTAAAATTTAATTTTAGTTTTTGGCAAGAAAGCGTGTGTATTTTTCCGAAATAAATTTTTGGTGGCTTTTTATTAGCAAAATCAACATTTTGAAGTACTTTTTCAAAAATAGTAGAATACCCTATTGTATAAATCAAGCCCTGTCTTGAATAATAACATGATGCCAAGATTTCGCATCAGATCTCGGTGCATTTCTGAGTACTTATCTTCGTAGAAATATGCAAGCAACAACAAAAAAATTAGTCAATCAAGGGGACCTTCGGCATTACGTATTATTTACTTTCGGTTATTCTCTCTAGTTCGATATAAGCACAAAATTGCTGTAAGAATTGTAACAAACTTCGTTCAAGAAATCTGCTTGAGGCTGGAGTAAAGACTCGAAAACCAAAACTAGAACAATTGGGCTAATTGGCCAGAGTCTTCGGAAAATATTGGCATACCTAAGCTTACAAATTATGTTGTTTGAGACTTGGGCAAGGGGTGCCGACTTAATTTTCATTATCCTTGATCAAGTTTCGGGTAAAATTGGGCAAATAAACGTTTGATTTATTAGGCATAGTTCCGGCTTGGGAAAAGGGCTTGGTATTAGTTTTGGTTGAAAGTTGATCAAGAATTAGACTGAATTGGACTGGACTTAAGCTTTTGGCATTTCCTCCGTAGATAATTGTTTTATTGTATAAAATGCAGTATTTAATGATAAAACAGTTAATAAAAAAACAGTTGTTTTAGTGAATAATATTAAAATGATCTTTGGTGACTTCTTGACGGGTTAAACAGATGTATATATTAATAGTATACCAAGCAAGAAGAACATCTGGCAAAATAGAGAGATGGTGTAAACTGTAAACTACTTGTATGTAGAAAGCTTGCTTGCGTTGATTTTTTTTATTTTTATAAATGACTACTTTCAAAAAAAACAAAACTGTACTTTTTAATTTTTGTACATTATTCTGGTTGCAAGGTTGTACTAGTTATTTTACAAAATAATTTATTATTATAAAAATTATCATAGGTTGTAAGAATTTGTTTACGAATTCATTTGTGCAATTCATTGGTAAATTCCGAAAATATAATTCACCGAAACATCAAAATAAACAAAATTTATTGAATTCGGAAAAAGTACTTGCCTGTTCTTTTTGAAAAGTTCAAAGAATATTCTACACTCAAAAAATTGAAAACAAAAGTTGTATTTTCATGAGGATTTCTTAAAACTAAAAATTGTTTTACTCTCTCTGTAACAAGTTTCAAAATAACATAGGAGAATTGGGTGTGGAATAAAACAAATTTTTTTCAAAAACGACACTTTGTACTCGAATTTATTTTGGGCAACGATTGCAAATAATCTTAGAGCTATGAGATAGATTCTGTTAATATCTAATAGGGTGGACGACTGACTTCGAATTTGCTCCATTACCCATAAATTAGCATTCAAAGATTATGGCCAGTCTCTTTCTGGCAAAACTTGTTTTAAACGTTCATATTTTGCCTACTTCTATAGATTTTCAAAAACCAACTTCATTTTTTTGTCCGTGCAGTAAGAATTCTTTATCTATTATCCTTTTTTTTGCATACTAGACAAGTGAAATTTACAAAATTTAAAAAACCCCCGACAAATTTTTTGGGTACGGAAATCTAAACTCGCACTTGAAACATATCTAAGAACGCTCTCGATTAAATTACTTTTTTCTTTAAAGCCTTTTCCAAACTGAACCGATTTTGAAGATCATCGTAAATTTTAGTTTTTTCGAGTACGGAACCCTAAACTTGAACCTGAAACATATCTAAAAACACTCTCCGTTAAATTAACTTTTAAACGAAACAAAACAAAAATGAAAATCGGTTCACCCGTTTAGGCGCTCCGATTCCACAGACAGGCACACAGACACACACACATAGCGGTCAAATTTATAACAGTCCTTTTTTTGTAGTTCAGGGGTTAAAAATTGTGTAAAAAACCCACAGGAGATAAATTTAAAAAGATTCTTTGAAATATTGAAACCTAAATTTTCTTATTTAGATCAAATAAATTTTATAATTTCTTAATAAACAAAAAACAAAAAAAACTGTTTAGGTTGACATTAAATTTTTAATAATTAAGATGCTGAGTATCAAACAAAACAAAAATTACAAAATTAAGCAAAAAAAAGCAATTAAAAAACATAAAACATTTTATAGTAAAAAAAACTTTTAACAACTTCCTTGAAACCATTTTTGTATACAAAATAAAATTTATAAACATAAATCCAAAAAATATAAACATGATTTGAAATTAAAAAAAAAAAAAAAGAACATAATATTTCTTTTTAAAATCTCCATGGTCATTTGTAAATTAGTAAATAATGAACATATAGCAAACAGCAAAAATATTAGCATTCTAATTAGTTCGTTTATAAAAATAATAATTTTTAATGATATTCAGTGCTAATTATATACAATAGTACCAACTAATACTTTGAAATCGGTTACATAATCTAAGTGTTTACGTTTTTTATAATGTTTGTGTTTGTTTAATTTTATTATAAGGTTATTCGATTCATATTATAAATGTTCAATTTTTTTCTGATCTGCGGTAAGCAATGTTAAAATTTCGCGATTTTTCCAAGCATTTTTTTTGTTGATTATACCATGTTTATATGTAATATATCAAGGTATACTTTCCAAATCCATTTCCAGTTGTTCTTTCGTCTGACAACACTAATTAAAATAGACCGGCTCAAATTTTCCCAATAATGGGAAACAACTTTCTTTAATTAACAACGTCGCGTTTTTGATTATTTTTCATTTTTTATTTAGAATTTTTATATATCTATTGAATGATACCTATTCAGTTATGCAAAGGGACTATTACTATATTAAAACTTTTCAATCCAATTTATTATTATAAAATTATATCAATTATATTTATTTTCGTGATCCCCTTTCAATTTCTTTTATTTTGATACCCTATTCGATAGGTTTGGTTATTTTTTTTTATTGACGTATTACTATTTCGTGCCAAAAATCCGCCATTTTGTCTTTTTTTTCAAACACCTATCTAAGGACACTTGAGTTTTTAAGACGAATATAATGATACTTTTACTGTCGAAACATCCAGCCGTTTGGAAGATACGAGGAAATAAAGAAATTTACAAACAAATACGTATATACAAGATACGCGCGAAAAATATAACCCTTCCTTGACAGTCGGGTAAAAAGTTTATTTACGTATAAATGTTTACAAATGAAAAATGAAATTCAGAGAAAAAAACCAATAATAAACTATAAAACATATTAAAACTCGTAACTATATTTGTAGCAAATTAAAATTTAAACTCTTAGATTAATTTAAAGAAATTTCGAAAATTTGAATTTTTGACTAATTTATGGTTTTTTATTAATTTCAGGTTCAATTATGTCTGACAAAGATGCCGGATTTTGTTCGGGTGAAGATGACATCGATGTAGATGATGTACATTCACCAACAGATGCCAGTGAAGATAGTATCGAAGTGAAAGTAACACCAATATCACCTCGTAATAAAAATAAACGAAAATGTGCTGAGCCCCGTAAAGTACCCTTGAATGAAGTAGGTCCATTAAAGAAAAGAATCCGTCGAGATATTACCACTACGCCGACATCAATTGAAAATCAAAATCCATTTCGACCATGGAGTAGTAGTGATAATAACAACGATCCAAATATTGTACCGTATCATCCAGTTTATGGTTACAAACCCCCACCACTGATAGCACAAGATGAACCATTATCATTGGTCAAAGTTGAAAAAAGGAGTAAAAAGATTGATGAGCCACAAGTATCAACATCGATAGCATCAATAAGACCTAAAGATTTTGCACGATTTCCTACTGAAGATTACCATCGTGTACCCCCACATCCTGGTGTTATACCCCCAAGACACCAATCCACCACACCCCAGAATGTTCCAGAACCAACAAAGTTCACAACGCAACAACAGAAATTATCATCACAACAGCAAAAGGAACATCGTAATTATAAAAATATGACACGTGAACGACGAATAGAAGCGAATGCACGCGAACGTACCCGAGTGCATACAATTAGTGCAGCATTTGACACTTTACGACGTGCAATACCTGCGTACTCTCATAATCAAAAATTATCAAAATTATCTGTGTTACGAATTGCGTGTTCATATATTTTAACATTATCTCGTGTGGCCGGCACTGATTACAGTGCGGATCAGAGTGAACCTCCATTAGCCAATTGTGTTGATCTTGTTAGTCGGACAATACAAACTGAAGGTAAATTACGAAAAAAGAAAGACGATTGAATAAAATTTAATAAGTGAATTTTAAAATAAATTTGTGTATAATTTTATTTAATAATATATTTTTTTGTAGAAATATTTTGTTTAAATATTTTATGGATTATTATTTATTTGTTAAAAATATTCCTATTTTGAAATGCAAATGTTATTTACGGAGTGAAAAATATTGTTTAGAAAATTATCAATATACAGGGTGATCCGTAAGCAAAGCATATTTTTGTTGCATCAGGTAGAAAAGAAAATTCTAAGACAAAAAGTTCTCTTCCATTTTTTGATCCGATGCACGGATAATTAGCTATTCAATAAAATAGGCAGCCAATCAGAAGCATTGTAACTAAAAATTAAAATCATTCGACTGAGACTAATGAATGATTTTTGATAGATTAAAAATAAATTATTAAATAATTATTTTATTTTCTACCTGATGTAACAACGTGCGTAAGTAATTATATTAGTAATGGCATAGAAATTAAAAAACCAAATGTCTCCATCCATACAAGAGATGTGTACGAGCAGGGTAGATTTAGGATTGAAATTATATTTATCCTATTTTCAACTTTGATGATGAATTTTATTATAACTTCATGAATGTAGACGAAAAATAACAATACAGTTTTTCGATATCTGCCACGGTTTTCGAAATGTCAAAAGCTTAATAATTAAAAAAAATTTGCAAGTTTCGATATTTATAAAATTACGCCAGATATCGAGAAATTTATTCTTACTCTTTCGTCTTTTATCGTCAAGTTATAACGTGATTCACCATCAAAATTGAATAAATATATTTTTAAATTTGTGCCCCCACTACCGTGCTTATACATCCTATAGGGAGTAAATATTTCTCCATTGTGAGGAATATTACGGTTTTTTACCATTCAAAATAGGAATATTTTCTAAAGGATAAGAAAAAAAGCTGCCAAATAATTTTATAAAAATCGAGTACCTAAAAAAAAAAAACAAATTGAGGAATTGCTTTTTTAAAAAAAAACATTCTCAATTATAAAACAAAATTAATTATATAAAAATAAATTGGAAGACAGTTTTAGAATTCCAAAAAAATGAAAATATTTCTTTCAAAATTTTTAGTACAAAAGTGGTTTTTTAAAGCAAAAAAAAAAAAAAAACAAAACAAAACAAAACAAAAATACAAATTTTACGTCCAGAATTTAGGTGCCTCAAAAATTTTTCTCCAAACCACTTTTCAATAGATGCGCGCAATATACTCATTGTAATTAATAAAATAATTGCTTTCATTACTATTATATATATGTGTTACAGTCAAAGTGCTTAACTGGTCAAAAGTTATCAAAATTGACTAAAAAACACAACATAACTTAAACTTTTGTAGTTCAAATGTCTTTTGGCCAATAAGGAGTCTTGACTGCAACATAAAAAACAAACGTTTGTGATACTTGTGTCAAAAAATTTTTTAATAGTTCCATTAATTTTGGAATACTCAATACTGTATTAGAAAATATTTTTTAATATACACAATGAATTTTTACTGAATATCTTAATGTTTTGATAAAAAATATTGCGTTTCAAAGACACATTATTATAATCGATCTAGCAAAATCGGCAAAATAAAATTATTGCTAGATGTATTTTAATAAAGCGGCTTTAATTCTATAAAATGCTGAAGCTCATTAGATAAGCTCAAGTTTAATTTATGATAAAATTTATAGATATGAAAATCGTTCAAAATTTGATTTACAAAACTTTTTGACGAAAATATAGAGAGATTTCCTTATAAATTAAATTAAATAAATCAATCTCATAGCAAGTAATCATATAGAGATGAAAAATAAAATGATAAAATTTTAGTTACGTTTTGATTTTGTAAATACGAGACGATTCTACGGTGTGATGTTATTACAGTAAACGAAGGGTGTAGCAATTTATGGGAACTATTTAATACCTACGGTTTCGTCTTTATATGAGTATTTTCTATAAAACAGATAAACAATGAGCCTTTGATGGCCAAATAATCTTAGTGGCCAAATTTTTAATTCTTTCTGAAAAATAGGATGTCTAAGAAGGTATTTTTCATAAAACGGTGCTTGGCATAATAATTTAGTCTCCCTAATTTTATAATAAAGCATGATAACGAGTGTACAGCCTGTGTTAGGTATCATGTCCAATACGAGTTAAACGTTAATTCTTAATTGCTTATAAGACTTAACACTAAGTATATGTGTGTTGTATTCTGGACAAATTCCCCACTCTTATTGAACATATAGTCAGAATTTTATATGTATTGTGAATCTTGTAGTAAATACATATACAGGAAGTTTTATGGGAAATAATATTTAACGTTGAATTCATATTGGAAATAATATTTAGCACAGGCTGTGTTACATTGATTTATACTTACACTTGTTTAGTGTTGTGCAATCGTGAACTATTGAGTTTATCATGACGGATATCGTTTAAAAGAGGACTTGGAAATGGTTGACATTTTATTGAGACATTTTACATACTAACATTAATCAAAGAACGTAAATTTTATCATTCACTTCAATATTTCAATGTCACTACAACTTATTGCGAGATCAGAAAGTTTTGATTTAAATTATTGAAGTTTAAATCGATAAATAATGAGTTTTCGAGCAAAAATAATACATTAAATAATTTAAATAATAGTTCCAATTACACTTTGCTTCAATATGATGCCGCCTTCATAAAAAAAAAATCATTCTCGATTCTCATACCTTCATTGACATAAATTCGCCATTCACTGGCGAGCCCGCTCGGTGAACCCGGATGTCTGACTAACATGTATAAAAAATTATACATATTAGCTCGCATCTATGAATTGACTAACATCATTATTGTATCAAATGAACCTACTCACTACTACGCCAGACAAATTACGGCTGGCCACACTCCAGAGCGGGCTCTGGGAGTTTGCTCAGCTCGCCAGAGAAGCTTGGACCTTATGTCATTTTCATACACTATTAAATTGGGTAAAATCACACATCAGGATCTGTGCAGGCGGCAATAACAAAGTCAATTTTTGATAGATAAAGAAAAATATTATTTTAAAAGCCAGCCGTAACATCTATTGTCTTTATCAAAAATTGACTTCTATTTTTATTATCGTCCATTAAATTAAACAGAAAATGGCCTCGTGTTAGTTGGATTGTGACCGCAGTGGCGCTGCATACATTTTAACTACACAAACTCTTTCCTATGTATATATTTAAAAAACAAACTGTTATTATGCAAAGACATTAAATATAATTTTGGGTGCCATATATTATATTATATTATAAAAAAAAAAAGAAAAAAATTTGCAAAAAAAAATTATATGTTTTTGTGTTAAATAAATTTTTTTTAAATTTTAATTTTTGTGAGTTTAGAAAAATAAAATAAATATATTATATTTTTTCTTTTGTCATAATTAATTATGATTTCTTTAATTATTTTTAAATAAAAGTATATGTGATCAATTAATTATTAATAAAATATAAATAAAATATAAATAAATATTGTTTGTAAATAATTTTATATAAAGAACAAAAAACAAATTATGGAAATTTTAAGAAAAAAATATAATTCTAAAATTAATTATAATCAATGTGTTTTTTATGTTTTACTTTACCCTTCAATATATTTCATTTTAGACGAGACGATACAGCTTTTGAGATTGCTTTTTCGGGGAAGAAAGATCGAGATACATTTTTTTAGATTCGATTCAGGAAGTAAACTATTATGTATTTTTTTCTACATCACCGGGATGCATTTTCATAAGTGCATCTTATGACGTTATTATAAAAGAATTTATAAATTGGTAAAAAATTAACGAAATTGGCCAAATTTTGTTATTCAGTGGTTGTTAGGGTCGTTAATCACAAATATGATGTTAAAAAGGTTCCTCCATGCAATTATGATTACCTCCTTGTAACCAAAACTACCAAAATTTTTATAAAATGCATATAAATCATTAGCGGGAGTTTTCGACGTCGCTGATTACAAATAAGAAGTCTAAAATAGTCCTCAGTGTCTCCAGGACTTTTCTCAAAATGTATAACGAAATGTATCCAAAATCGGTACTCGAAAGTTTTGGGGGTTGCTGACCTAGAATATGGTGGCTAAAATACTCCTCGGCATACCTCGGAATCAGAATACTCTGGTCACAATACACATCTCCAGGACTTTCCTTAAAATATATTGAGTAGCAGTGCTTGCATTATTTTTAATAAAATAGAAAAGTTTAAAAAAAAAAAGACAACTATGGCGGCTTTCCGCCTGCCATTTGTTCTAGTTTTCAAAGTATTTTTCAGAATTTTTTTCTATAATCTGCAACAAGACTTACTAGTTAAAGTTATCTACAAATTTGGAACTCTCTCTCTATCTTTTATAGTTTTAGAGAAAATGGAAAATGAAAAAACAATGATGTTTTTGAATACATTGTTGTTCTATCTCTTACGGCTTACAAGATGAGCCAAGATAAGGACCAAGACCCAATAAACATAAGTTGCTCATTTATGATCTCAATCTCACTTTTTACGTCCTGAGCACGCTATAAAAATTTCAGCATGACATATACCTCTTTTCACTTATGAGTTATCGTGCTCACGGACAGATAAACGGGCGGACGTCCTAAGGGAAATGGATTAATTAGGTGTTTTTAACACCTTTACCAAAATTTTGTTCATATCATCAATATTCTAAGCATTACAAACTTGAGAGGATATTTCAATTAGGATTGTTCCTCTTACCTTAGATAGAGTTTCCTATGAAATAAGATCTTTGACCTTTGAATGACCTTGAAAGTCATGTTGAAAGTCGTTTGGAAGTAAAATATTCCGCTCTTCCAAGGTCAAAATTGGATTTCCCGTCAAAACATACATTGGATATAATAGTATATATAATAGTAGGTATAATAAAAATATAATAAACGGTCAGGCCAGATAAGTAAGGTACATTTCAACAAAAGCAGAACACCACAACAAACACTTTGACGTCATGCAAGGAACAACAATTGGAATGTAAAATTACCATTATAAGAATCTTTAATATCCGGCGCACAGCATCATTTCTAGAAAGTTCCATGCATTCTTTTCACATTCCTTTTCCTATTTATTTGTATATTATTTATCAAGAATGCACCTAGTTCGTTCGCTAATATTTAGAATTTTTAATATGACAATTTTTCAATTCTATTTTCATTCAAAAGAAAATGAATAGTATGTATTTTTGGTCCGATAAAAAAAAACTTTAACACAAAACTGCTTACTACTTTTTATACCATGTATATATGAAATATACATAGTATATTAAGTTTAGTCCCAAGTTTGTAACGCTTAAAAATAATGATGGTAGGAAAAAATTTTTGTCATAGGTGTTCATAAAATCACCTAATTAGTCCATTTCCGGTTGTCCGTCCGTCCGTCCATCTGTGGACACGATAACTCAAAAACGAAAAAAGGTATCGAGCTGAAATTTTTACAGCGTACTCAGGACGTAAAAAGTGAGGTCAAGTTCGTAAATGAGCATCATAGGTCAATTGGGTCTTGGGTCCGTAGGACCCATCTTGTAAACCGTTAGAGATAGAACAAAAGTTTAAATGTAAAAAAATATTCCTTATCAAAAATTAAACAACTTTTGTTTGAAACATTTCTTCGTAAACATCACTGTTTACTCGTGAGAGCGCCAATTAGGCGGAAATTTTATAATATGTACTATACTTGATTATCAGTTATGTATGTGTCACATGTTTGTATGTGTTATGTGAAATCAACATTGACTATGCATGGTATTTCAACAATTAACTCAGTCAATTGTTTGTTTTCACTTGTTTTAATGAACAACAAACAAAACCTATAGATATACATTAGTTATATAAGCAACTAGCTGTACCCTTTCACGCTTCGCTGTGGCACATTATGATTGCATGAAAATAGATGAGAAGTTTAAAGAGTTCAGATTGTTCATCCCCACTTCCATTCCCCTCCCATATCCCCTTGTGTCGGGGTTACAGTTATGTAGGTAATGTACACGTCATGCTCTTTTATTCGATACCTTACTTGGGTATATTTGAAAATAATTGATTGTTCGTCCCCACTTCCCCTTCCATAACCCATTTGCGCCGAGGGTAAAAATAGATAAAAGCCATCCTCTAAGCGGGTTGTATATCGTGTAAAAAATATAAACTGGAGCTGAATCGATGCAGAACTTTTTGAGTTTTTGAAGCGTACACAAACCAACATAACATTTATATATAGATAGATAATACATATTAAATTTAACATAAAAGCTCGCTACTTTTGTCCATAATGTACTAAATTACAGGAGCTATTTCTTTTAAATTTAAATTAGTTCAGTATCACGTACTGAATGTAAACAGACAAAATCCTTAAAAAAAAAGAGGGCAAAAGTGAGATTTCCATTTTAACGAAAATTGTTTTGGGCTATATCTCTGTAACCATTCTCGTTAGATCAAAAATGGTAAAATAATCTTTATTGTATATAATTAAATTTCCTAACTTTTTATTGTGGTATCACTATAAATGGTTAGTGTGACTTCTATGACTATGATGATTTTCTTATTCTAATTTTCTAAAACTTCTACTTTATACTTTTATGATAAAATTAATATTTATGAAGTTGTAACGCGTTCAGTATTGCAACCACAGGGTTAATATATAAAAAAATATTAATGATATTGACATAATTAGCAATAAATAATTATTTGCCTTCTTACTTGCAAAATCAGCGACTACCTGATGAAATTTTTTAATTTGTTTGGCCGGAAGTGCACGGTTACGGAGATATAGGCCGAAAAAGTTTTTCTCAAAATGGCATCACTTCCGCCTTCGTTAATCGACTTCAAAAAAGGAAGAAAGTTCACAATTCGACTGTTTTTTTTTTTTGGCTGGATTTTGTGCATTTACATTCAACATGTGATACTGAACCTTTAAAAAAAATGTCCTGTAAATTTATGCAAAAAACAAACAAAAAAACCGTAGAGTCTGTATTAACCGCCCATACTTCTAAATTTATACAGAGGAAAATTTAAAAAAATATAACAAATTCAAATTTTTTGTTTATTTAAAACAAAAAATGTACCTTAATCGCTTCTTATTCTGGGGGCTTATACATTTGTTTAACTTAGATACTCTTAAACAGTAGGGAAGCATTGCTCTCTAGATATATTCTGATAAAAATTTGCTCCGTGAATGTCTTAGACACAGAGAGGAGTTCGGAAACTTAAGAAAATTTTAAGGGAAATTTTTGCTTTAACATATAACTTTAACTACATATGTATGAAGAATCTGTGAAAATTGCAAAATCTTGCTTATCAAAAAATTCGAATTTACAATGTATCTGGAAAATTTTAATGTTTTTTTGAACGAAATAAATCTAGCGACCTGAATCTATCACGACCAAATTTAGAATTTGTTATTTATTATTGGATTTTCGTTCAACTCTGGGCAGTTTCTCAACATTTTGTAAGTTTTTAATTTCTAGAAGGATGTAGTGTTTGATATATATTTTGATGTTTTTATCTCAAGTTACGAACACAAAAATGGAATTATAAAAAAAAAACTGGTAGTAATTCAAGTATTGTTTTAACCATAAGCCAACAAAGGATAATAAAACCCTCAAAAAGGTTTATTAAGCCCTATATCTACCCATGTCACCCTAGCCCCCCCACCATCGCAAACCAAATTGGCTCAACCCAAAAAATTTTGTGCTATTTATGTGCTAATTAGTTGCTCTATTCCCGATTTTTGTGCTCCAGCCGTTTGGCAGGAATCGACGATTGAAATTGGGGGGGCTAGGTTGACGTCACGCTAGCCCCCCCAAATCGTTATGACGACACAAATTGAAAAAGTGAATATATGAGAATTTTGTGCTATTTATGTGCTAATTAGTTGCTCTATTCCCGATTTTTGTGCTCCAGCCGTTTGGCAGGAATCGACGATTGAAATTGGGGGGGCTAGGTTGACGTCACGCTAGCCCCCCCAAATCGTAATGGAGACACAAATTGAAAAAGTGAATATATGAGAATTTTGTGCTATTTATGTGCTAATTAGTTGCTCTATTCCCGATTTTGTTGCTCTAGCCGTTTGGCAGGAATCGACGATTGAAATTGGGGGGGCTAGGTTGACGTCACGCTAGCCCCCCCAAATCGTAATGACGGCACAAATTCAAAAAGTGAATATATGAGAATTTTGTGCTATTTATGTGCTTTAAGAAACCGGTAAAACATTTACGAAAATGTCTACCGATTACAGTGAAACCTATACATGCCCTTCCCCTACTACCACAAAAAAAATTCGTTCTATCCAAAAAATTTAGTGCTATTTATGTGCTAATTAGTTGCTCTATTCCCGATTTTATTGCTCCAGCCGTTTAGCAGGAATCAACGATTAAATGTGGGGAGGCTAGGTTAACGTTACGTTAACTCTGCCAAATCGTAATGAAGGCACAAATTCAAAAAGTGAATATATGAGAATTTTGTGCTATTTATGTGCTAATTAGTTGCTCTATTCCCGATTTTTGTGCTCCAGCCGTTTGGCAGGAATCAACGATTAAATGTGGGGAGGCTAGGTTAACGTTACGTTAACTCTGCCAAATCGTAAGGAAGGCACAAATTCAAAAAGTGAATATATGAGAATTTTGTGCTATTTATGTGCTAATTAGTTGCTCTATTCCCAATTTTGTTGCTCCAGCCGTTTAGCAGGGATCGACGATTGAAATTGGGGGGGGGGCTAGGTTGACGTCACGCTAGCCCCCCCAAATCGTAATGGAGACACAAATTGAAAAAGTGAATATATGAGAATTTTGTGCTATTTATGTGCTAATTAGTTGCTCTATTCCCGATTTTGTTGCTCTAGCCGTTTGGCAGGAATCGACGATTGAAATTGGGGGGGCTAGGTTGACGTCACGCTAGCCCCCCCAAATCGTAATGACGGCACAAATTCAAAAAGTGAATATATGAGAATTTTGTGCTATTTATGTGCTTTAAGAAACCGGTAAAACATTTACGAAAATGTCTACCGTTTACAGTGAAACCTATACATGCCCTTCCCCTACTACCACAAAAAAAATTCGTTCTATCCAAAAAATTTAGTGCTATTTATGTGCTAATTAGTTGCTCTATTCCCGATTTTATTGCTCCAGCCGTTTAGCAGGAATCAACGATTAAATGTGGGGAGGCTAGGTTAACGTTACGTTAACTCTGCCAAATCGTAATGAAGGCACAAATTCAAAAAGTGAATATATGAGAATTTTGTGCTATTTATGTGCTAATTAGTTGCTCTATTCCCGATTTTTGTGCTCCAGCCGTTTGGCAGGAATCAACGATTAAATGTGGGGAGGCTAGGTTAACGTTACGTTAACTCTGCCAAATCGTAAGGAAGGCACAAATTCAAAAAGTGAATATATGAGAATTTTGTGCTATTTATGTGCTAATTAGTTGCTCTATTCCCAATTTTGTTGCTCCAGCCGTTTAGCAGGGATCGACGATTGAAATTGGGGGGGGGCTAGGTTGACGTCACGCTAGCCCCCCCAAATCGTAATGGAGACACAAATTGAAAAAGTGAATATATGAGAATTTTGTGCTATTTATGTGCTAATTAGTTGCTCTATTCCCGATTTTGTTGCTCTAGCCGTTTGGCAGGAATCGACGATTGAAATTGGGGGGGCTAGGTTGACGTCACGCTAGCCCCCCCAAATCGTAATGACGGCACAAATTCAAAAAGTGAATATATGAGAATTTTGTGCTATTTATGTGCTTTAAGAAACCGGTAAAACATTTACGAAAATGTCTACCGTTTACAGTGAAACCTATACATGCCCTTCCCCTACTACCACAAAAAAAATTCGTTCTATCCAAAAAATTTAGTGCTATTTATGTGCTAATTAGTTGCTCTATTCCCGATTTTATTGCTCCAGCCGTTTAGCAGGAATCAACGATTAAATGTGGGGAGGCTAGGTTAACGTTACGTTAACTCTGCCAAATCGTAATGAAGGCACAAATTCAAAAAGTGAATATATGAGAATTTTGTGCTATTTATGTGCTAATTAGTTGCTCTATTCCCGATTTTTGTGCTCCAGCCGTTTGGCAGGAATCAACGATTAAATGTGGGGAGGCTAGGTTATCGTTACGTTAACTCTGCCAAATCGTAAGGAAGGCACAAATTCAAAAAGTGAATATATGAGAATTTTGTGCTATTTATGTGCTAATTAGTTGCTCTATTCCCGATTTTGTTGCTCTAGCCGTTTAGCAGGGATCGACGATTGAAATTGGGGGGGCTAGGTTGACGTCACGCTAGCCCCCCCAAATCGTAATGGAGACACAAATTCAAAAAGTGAATATATGAGAATTTTGTGCTATTTATGTGCTAATTAGTTGCTCTATTCCCGATTTTTGTGCTCCAGCCGTTTGGCAGGAATCAACGATTAAATGTGGGGAGGCTAGGTTAACGTTACGTTAACTCTGCCAAATCGTAATGAAGGCACAAATTCAAAAAGTGAATATATGAGAATTTTGTGCTATTTATGTG
This sequence comes from Chrysoperla carnea, assembly GCF_905475395.1. Taxonomy (NCBI): domain Eukaryota; kingdom Metazoa; phylum Arthropoda; class Insecta; order Neuroptera; family Chrysopidae; genus Chrysoperla; species Chrysoperla carnea. Next base: position 61,605,556 of record NC_058341.1, on the reverse strand, counting down.
CTAATTAGTTGCTCTATTCCCGATTTTGTTGCTCAAGCCGTTTAGCAGAATACGACCATAACTTAACACGATGGGACCAGGTAAACGTTAAGCTAGCTTCATCACCATGTTAAATACAATACAAATTCAATTAATAAATTTTTGTCATTTTTTTGATTTTTCGTTGCTCCGAGTATCCACTGTAACATTTTCTCAATGGCACTACTTTTTACTGTGAAACCTTTACATACCTTAAAACTATCGACACAAACTCTACATAGGTTACTCGTATAATCGATAGTTGTATAGAAAGAATTTAAATATCTGTAGTTGATATTTTATTGATCTGCGGATAATAAAATCCAAATCATTTATTAATTTCTTCTGGTAATGTTTACACATAATTCTATGTCTATCTAAATTAATTATATAGAAAATCCAACAAGTTTAGATAATGTACCCGTGTACTCAAATTAATTTGATTTTTATAATTTGTTTTGAAATCTACCACTAGAAGTGTTGTCATCAAAGGGTATGTGAGCAACGGCTGTGATTACGCAATTATTCACGAATATCTGTATTGCTGTGATCCGAGTACCCGTAAAATTGATATTATTTTTATTTAAAATTGTATCGATTTGCAATAGAAAAATCCTCTCGAGCTATGTTTCAGCACCCGACACATTTTTAATTGTTTATCGAGAATTAAATAACGCGTAACAATTTTCTAAAAAGTTGTTACAAATAAATTTTAATTGCTTACGTGTGTCCGGGCCACGTTGGTGTACTCTGCATATTTTTAAACCGTATGTTCTCTCTAAAACCCAATACTTATTTTTTTGGTAATACACATTGCTGATTAAACAAAAAAAAAAAAAAAAAAAAAAAACTGGTTCGAAAAATATAAATTTATTCAAAAAAACATAAAAATTTTACATATATACATATATTTTTTTTACAAAATGTAATAGTTATGAACTTATTCCCACAAAATTTGGGAATGTACGAAATTATCGTGCGGATTCAATTTTAAAAGAGTAAAGTTATATAGGAACGCGCAAATTGGGTTTGCACGTGGAACATGCAAATACGGGTCATTAATAAAATGTTATATCGATAACAATGAAAATATAATTACCAAAATAAAATGTAAATTTATTAAAGGTGCAGGGAATCTTTGCGGAAAACGCTACCTTAGAAATCCAGTTAGGGAAGCGGTTGCACAAAAATTAGATGAAATGAGCGTTGCAAAATTAATGGTCGATATGGCAGAAAATTTAATGGAATGCGGTGATAAAATTGAGCCTCCGCATTTGTTTAAATCAAATGTTTTACGAAATGCAAAAAACAAATCAAAGCAACAAAATTATTATCATAAAGATCCGGTTAGTTCAATAGAAATAATGAAAATGGGACCAATGAAAAATGTAATTCATAACATAGGATTAAATCCATTTTTTGTGCATTATTGGTCGAATTTTCAATTAGATGTGTATCGTTCATATGCATCAAATGAAACTGTGTCTATTTACATCGATGCTACAGGAAGCATAATAAAAATATCTGTAAGGCATCATACGGGAATGAAGCAACTAATTAGCACATAAATAGCACAAAATTCTCATATATTCATTTTTTGAATTTGTGCCGTCATTACGATTTGGCAGAGTTAACGTAACGTAAACCTAGCCTCCGCACATTTAATCGTTGATTCCTGCTAAACGGCTGGAGCAACAAAATCGGGAATAGAGCAACTAATTAGCACATAAATAGCACTAAATTTTTTGGATAGAACGAATTTGCTTTGTGGTAGTAGGGGAAGGGCATGTTTAGGTTTCACTGTAAACGGTAGACATTTTCGTAAATGTTTTACCGGTTTCTTAAAGCACATAAATAGCAACTAATTCCCATATATTCATTTTTTGGTTTTGTGCTATCGTTACGATTTGGGGGGGCTAGCGTGACGTCAACCTAGCCCCCCCCAATTTCAATCGTCGATTCCTGCCAAACGGCTGGAGCACAAAAATCGGGAATAGAGCAACTAATTAGCACATAAATAGCACAAAATTCTCATATATTCACTTTTTGAATTTGTGTCTCCATTACGATTTGGGGGGGCTAGCGTGACGTCAACCTAGCCCCCCCAATTTCAATCGTCGATTCCTGCCAAACGGCTGGAGCACAAAAATCGGGAATAGAGCAACTAATTAGCACATAAATAGCACAAAATTCTCATATATTCACTTTTTAAATTTGTGCCTTCATTACGATTTGGCAGAGTTAACGTAACGTTAACCTAGACTCCCCACATTTAATCGTTGATTCCTGCTAAACGGCTGGAGCAACAAAATCGGGAATAGAGCAACTAATTAGCACATAAATAGCACTAAATTTTTTGGATAGAACGAATTTGTTTTGTGGTAGTAGGGGAAGGGCATGTATAGGTTTCACTGTAAACGGTAGACATTTTAGTAAATGTTTTACCGGTTTCTTAAAGCACATAAATAGCAACTAATTCCCATATATTCACTTTTTGGTTTTGTGCTGTCGTTACGATTTGGGGGGGTTAGCGTGACGTCAACCTAACCCCCCAAATTTCAATCGTCGATCCCTGCTAAACGGCTGGAGCAACAAAATCGGGAATAGAGCAACTAATTAGCACATAAATAGCACAAAATTCTCATATATTCACTTTTTGAATTTGTGCCTTCCTTACGATTTGGCAGAGTTAACGTAACGTTAACCTAGCCTCCCCACATTTAATCGTTGATTCCTGCCAAACGGCTGGAGCACAAAAATCGGGAATAGAGCAACTAATTAGCACATAAATAGCACAAAATTCTCATATATTCACTTTTTGAATTTGTGCCTTCATTACGATTTGGCAGAGTTAACGTAACGTTAACCTAGCCTCCCCACATTTAATCGTTGATTCCTGCTAAACGGCTGGAGCAATAAAATCGGGAATAGAGCAACTAATTAGCACATAAATAGCACTAAATTTTTTGGATAGAACGAATTTTTTTTGTGGTAGTAGGGGAAGGGCATGTATAGGTTTCACTGTAAACGGTAGACATTTTCGTAAATGTTTTACCGGTTTCTTAAAGCACATAAATAGCACAAAATTCTCATATATTCACTTTTTGAATTTGTGCCGTCATTACGATTTGGGGGGGCTAGCGTGACGTCAACCTAGCCCCCCCAATTTCAATCGTCGATTCCTGCCAAACGGCTAGAGCAACAAAATCGGGAATAGAGCAAATAATTAGCACATAAATAGCACAAAATTCTCATATATTCACTTTTTCAATTTGTGTCTCCATTACGATTTGGGGGGGCTAGCGTGACGTCAACCTAGCCCCCCCCAATTTCAATCGTCGATTCCTGCCAAACGGCTGGAGCACAAAAATCGGGAATAGAGCAACTAATTAGCACATAAATAGCACAAAATTCTCATATATTCACTTTTTCAATTTGTGTCGTCATAACGATTTGGGGGGGCTAGCGTGACGTCAACCTAGCCCCCCCAAATTCAATCGTCGATTCCTGCCAAACGGCTGGAGCACAAAAATCGGGAATAGAGCAACTAATTAGCACATAAATAGCACAAAATTTTTTGGGTTGAGCCAATTTGGTTTGCGATGGTGGGGGGGCTAGGGTGACATGGGTCCTATATCTTTATAATAATTATATTTTTTGTAGGGGTGTCACTGAAAAAATGCATCGATGTTTTTATTCGATATAATGCATCGAGGCTATGCATGTATCGATCTTTTTCTAACAAACTGTAGTCAACCCTCAGACCAGTGTTGGATTAGAGGGAAAAGGTACAGTGGACAAAATCTATAAATAGACAAGTCTTCGGTAATGAACTTGGTGCTCCCTTATGGTACCCTTTTATACAAATTTGTATTTTTCGTCCTTTTTTTTTTAGTCTTCGTATAGGCACTTTGGGCTCTCTTGTAATGCCCTGTTTCTAGGATCCACTGGGCAACTGGACTACCTTTGTCCATCTGTTAAACTTTGTTACCATTGATTCGATGGTTTATGAAAATACATCGAAACATCGAGTAAATAATATCAATTCTCAAAACATCGGATTGATTCGATGCAAAAAACGGACATCGAATGAATTCAAAGCATCGATGTGTATCGAATATCCCTACTTTTTGTACATATTAGTGTAAAAAAATTGGATCATTTGTGTAAAAAATTGCCTTTTGGGTGAATCAAATTATCTTCATTTACAAACTTGCCTTGTTTTGTATTTGTTAATATTTACTGGCTAATTAATCCTATATGCTGTAAGCGTATGGGTCCCAAAAAACTGCTAGTTTTAGAATTTAGCGAATAGACAAATGTCTAAATTGATAGACGAAAAATTCGACGTGGTTGTTGGTGAGTGCAAGTACAGCAATAACAAACAAACAGTGAGATAAAAAAATCACAAACAATCTACAAATATTGCAAATAGTATTAGGAAAACAGAGAAATAAATTATTTTCGTATCACACAGCCCCCACACAATATCAATACTAACAGTGTACATTGCGCTATCTTTGTGAAGTATAGTAAACTGTTATAAATTACCTGCTGTACAAAATAATATATTGTTCTTAGTTCTTATTTACAAAAATAGATGGCACTAGCTCAATACATATTAAAGAAAATACTAGTACAAGGAAATTAAATAAATGTATATGGTAATAACGAAAAAAGTTTTGCATTCTTGAAATTTTCAACAGTTGTTTAGAAGATTGTTAAAACTTTGCACCAAATCGGCCAATGCGGTGGTGCCGGCACCTTTTTTGGGGAACGAGGAGTTGTTGAGAGTTTTAATTAGTTTTTACTTATTTCAAAAAAATTATGCATCTAATAAAAAAAATTCAAAAAAAAGGTCTAGCTGATTTAATTGTGTACATTTTTGTTACTTTTTCGACTTTCTACTACTCTAAAATTACTACTCTAAAATCATGGACTAAGCGAGTACAACCAGTGGTACTACAAATGTTTTCTTATACTGGAATCTTTTCGAGTGAGCTTCGAAGTATAATAATGCATTTTATAATTGCATTTTAAATAGACCATAAAATTATTCTAAATTCACAATTCGGTTAATAGTGATGCAAATGATTCCAAATTTATAACACGGGGTTTTTTGGGGTCGCTGAACACGAATACACGAATACAAAATTGGTCTCCAAGGTATTTGGTGCTCTGGGTGAATGGTATCCCCGTCGCCTCTTAGAGGTACGGGAAATTCCTTATATCCTTATATAATCAGTAAAAAGTTACTCGGGGGCTTTTGGGGTCGTTAAATACAAATATCGCGACAGAATTGGTCTATAAGTTCCCTGGTGCCCAAGGTGAATGGTATCTACGTCATATCTTGGTGTCCCGGTAAATTCGTTCTATAATCAGTCCAATTCCACCAATTCTGTGAATTGTGAATTTAAGTCACAAAATTACAAATATAAATCAATTAAATCAGAAAATTTCCTGACGCTCTATCGAATCGAATACAGAAAACCGCATTTTAATCCGTGATACTGGTCAAATTTTTCGAACTTTGACTGTTTTAAGTGTTTTGTTTCCGCGACTAAGAGAATTGTGTGTTGATGGCATCAGATCTTTAACTGACTACATGTTTAATTACATATTGTACACGCAACAATGTGTGACACTTTTTTTTTCGCTAAAAGGATTCTTATGTCATTTTAATTTTATGATTTTATCTGATTGTTAACGAAGGCAATTCATTGAAAACGTTTTATCTACTTTTTTGTAGTATTTGTTAATTATGTATGTAGAATATGATAAATTCAAGAATTGTGATATCTCTATATAAAAATGGGTCTAAAATATTAACAGCTTCATTACAAAATAAACAATTTTGAATAAAAGTAAATAAAGTTTCTTCAAAGAGCAGAAGCATCAAAATTTCGGTAGGTAACTAGCGTTATTTCTTTATCGTTCTAAATTGCTTTATTAATTAAATGAAATGTATTAGGGTATATAGTTTTATATAGTTAAGCTTTTCAATAGTTAAATTAAAAATTTTGAACATAAAAAAAATATTTAATCTGTATAAAAACTCACGGTAAAGCACTAAAAGTATGGTCCAGTGCACTTACGTTAATCGTAGTGGGGTGACCCAAAAGTTTTGACACTAGATTTTTCATTCAATAGGGGGTTGTTTGGAGACCTTTAATCTGATTTTCGAGATTTTCGGATTGCGTATTGGGGTAATTAACACTTTCGCTGCCATCTTGAAAAATGACTTTCTTTATGTTTTAAGATGCACTATTAAAAAACTATTTGCAAAAAACTGTTACAAAAAGAAACTCTAGACAAAATTTTTGACTTTGAACACGAATACCTACTTTTTCTATCAATCGTTTTATCGTAACGTGAACTTTGACATAAATGGGTTTAAATATAAAACGCAAGCAATTCCAACAACATCAAAATCATCAAATTTGAATTAATAGAACGCAAGATATGGGCCAAAACGTAAAAAAAGCCAAAAGTCAATGGAAGAAAACTACCTGGTTTTGAGATTTGTATTATACGTGTGGGTACTTTAATACGTTGCCCGCGGACTGCCGCTTTTGCAATTTTTACTGCTGTTTTCAAATCTGTCGGTTTTTTCAATGCATTTTGCCTTCTCACCGATTGAATTAAATTCCCTAGCTGCAGCCTTCTCACCGATTGAATTAAATTCCCTAGCTCGTTTCCAAGCTGCTTCAGCTAATTGGTTATCTGCTAGATGACGCTCCTTCAAATATTTACTTTTCGAATCAGTGATATTAGGAACTATACAAGCCTGATCCAATAAGTTTCTTGGTTTATCACCATGTGTTAATCGCATCTGAAGTTTAGTTTTAGGTCCATAACTAAAATAAGTTTGTATGTGTAACTCAACCGATAATTGGCAAATCAATACTAGTTTTTTTTTAAAAATTGGATGAGGATATAGCAAGGGCTGATAAATTGGGACTCAGTATATAACCTTGGCCGAAGCTTAGGCAAACATTGGCATATTTTGGCTCATTAGATTTGGTTGAAGCTTGGAAAAGGAGCCCAATCTCGATTCTATCGTCAAGTATTACTATTTTCGTAGCACATGCCTTCTAGTTATATTTACAGAAAGAGCTTACGCAATCTAGTTGAACTAGACATTCATTATGAATTTAATAAATCTACTAACATACTTTTTTAATAAAAGCAAAAAAAAAAAAATGTCAATATTTGAAGTAGAATTGAAAGAAATACTGTCATTTCATTTTTTGAATATTTACTTATCATCATATAATTTATTTATACAGAGGGTTTATTTATTGTAAAAATTCGTAATGTGAAAACATTCATTGAAAATGTTTTAAACAGAATTTTTAACTTTTAATTTTATTTGCGATTCACAAGAACTTTGAGAAAAGTAGAAAAGAGATGCGTTCGGTTGAAATTATTGTATTCTATGAAGCTATTAGCTGGAGAGGTGTGTGGCTTTTTTGAGTATATATTTGAGGCACATTGAAAATATTAAAATGATAATTTGCGATTGTGTGGATGGTGAAATCGACAACCTGGTTGGGAGGTTAGGGAGCGTTAGTGACCCATGAAATTTTTAATTTGCAATTTTTCCTAAAAAAAGCCTGGCAGATGATTTAAATGATATTTAAATCACCTGCCAGGCTATTTAAGTCCCCACCAAATAATGGCAAGCGATGATATTTCGTATGGTTCAATATTAAACTTTAAAATGGTGTAGGTTTCAAAGCGCCTCAAGAACATTTTTTACATAGGAAAAATTGTAAATTAAAAATTTCATAGCTCACTAACACCCCCAAATCTCCCAGCCAGGTTGTCAATTTCACCATCCACACATTGACAAGTTATCGACTTTAATATTTTCAATGTGCCTCAAATATGTACTCAAAAAAGCCAGTCAGTTCTTAGACCATATATGTCATTTGGCGTTTTTCGTCACGACCTTTACGATTCAGGGCTTCATCAATTATGGTTTGTAAGTTTAAAACTATTCCGATAAGTGTTATTTGTCAAATTGAGTTTTTTATGTTAAATAAAATTTCAAAAAAAAAAAAATTTATTGCAATTCTTAAATTTACAGAAAATCTTTAAAATTTACGGAAAATCGTTCTAATTTATTCAATAGTTCAATATTTCAAAATACAAAATTTAAAGTTCTTCGACAAATAACATCCTTCAGAACATTGAACATATCTTTATATAAATATTAAACTGATAAAAAAATTTATTGATGAATTCAATTAAAGAAAATTTTTATTTCCCTTAACTTTAATTAATTGTATAGAGCTTTACTTTGTAGAACTCCACAATTAGGATTTTGAAGAAATAAAACTTCTATTTTTCTTGACTTAAACTGACAGTTTTGAAAATTTCTATGATAGATGAAACATGTCAACATATTTTAAATTATAAAAATATTAAAAAATAAAAAGAAAAAATTATAGTGGAAAGAAAATTAGAAGTTTTATTTCTTCAAAATCCTTCTCTAACTTTGCTTATTATAAAACTTTTCATTTCAACTGGTTTATTCTGCCTGTAAATATTTGGGACACCTCTATTTATATAACTAAGAAAGTTTACCAAAACATGTTAAAATAAAAATTTGTCGCTTGTTCAAAGTGTTTAAGTTAGATTAACACCCTATATAAATCAATTAATAAATTGAATCACAAATAAAACGAAGCTTTTGAGTAAAACGCCGTTAAGGACACAACATTAATTTTCTATGTTACAATATTGAGCTTCTTTATTACTGTAGTATCAAACATTCATTGAAAAAATTCCGGACTAAGGCTGAATTTTGTACAAAATTTCCATAAATCTACGTGCTGCAAAAGGTGATAAATGGTCTCGAATAACAGTAGTATTTATTTTTTTCAAAAAATAATAAAGACAAATTCCCAAAGATCAGCCTTCCTTGAGATAATACCATCGAGAAAGGTAAGATAATTGTTACTTTTGTTTAACGCGTACTTATACTCGTTAAACTCGAGGTAACATACAGTCTTTTTAGAAATTAATCCGTCAGCACTCGCGTTATGGGTATTTCGCTTACGCTCGATTTAAAATATAAATAACTTTTATAAGCTTTTGGGTCTTCATATAATTTTATCAATTTTTCAAGTATGCTATAATCTTTTTAAATTTTTTTTTTTTCAAATCCTACAGAAATTGTGAGAATTTATCTCATCACGAGAGTAAAGGTGTAAGAAAAAAATATAGAAAATTTTCAGGCCTGTTCGTCTACTTTTGTTTAAAAAAACTTGTGCTAGAAATATGATGATATAATATTTTCACTCTCAAATATCATTCAATAATCACGTAATCAAACTATTTTTAATTAGCTAGTGTAATAAAAAATAACATTTAAGACCCGAAATATTTGACGCGCGTGTACAGAACGCATGAGAAAACCATCTCTCATCACGCGACTAAAGATTTTGACGGGATAACTATTACCAATATTAAAAATTTGAGCTGTAAGTCGGATTTGAATGCGGTTTTCGGTATTCGATTCGTTAGAGTGTCAGGAATTTTTTTTTGACCTATTCTGATTTATAAGAAATTAAAAATATGCAATTAGCATAAGTAATATGCATTTTATAATTGCATTTTAAATTAACCGTTAATATAAAATTCATAATATGGTTAATAGTGATGAAAATGATTTCAAGCTTGTTATATGAGGGATTTTGGGGTCCATGAACACGAGTAATATGACAGAATTGGTCTCAGAGGTACCTGGTGCACCAGTATCCCCATCGCCTCTTGGAGTTTTGTAAAAATTCGTCATATAATCAGTCCAAACTCGTTACTCGATAGTTTTTTGGGGTCGACTACAATAATATCGTGGCGAAATAGGTCCCAGAGGTACCTGGTGCAACGGTATCCCCGTCGTCTCCTGGAGTTTTCGAGAAATTTCAGGAGGCGGTGGCGATACTGTTGCACCAGGTACCTCTGAGATCAATTCTGTCACGATATTCGTGTTCAGCTATCCCATAAACCCTCTAGTAACGAGTTTTTTTGTCTACATTCATGAAATTATAATAAAATTCATCATCAAAGTTGAAAATAAGGTACAAATAATTTCAACCGTAAGTCTAAAATTGCCTTAGCGCTCATACTACCTTAAAACTTTTTTGTATATTTTTTCTCGGGGTGAAAAAAATAATTTTATATAAGAAAGCTAAAATTAATATTATTTTAATTTTATAAATTTTTACAGAAAATTAAGCTAATAAATTTGTTCTAGTTTGCAGTTTTTCAAAATGTTTTGGATTACATTATTTGTTGTTTGGATAATTATATTAAATTATATCAATGGTTTAAATCGATATAATTTAAAAGGACCGACACGTCAACAAAGAATTGGTGATTGTATATTAAATTTTTCTCTGCAAAATTTTGATAAGAGCTATGGTCTGCTGGGAATATCATCCAGTTTTAACATGACATCACCCACAGCAGAGATTGAAAAATATGTTATTGTTAAATTACATAACGCGGGTATTTGGCCAATTGAGGTAATCATACTAATAGGTATACAGTGCATCAGGATTGAAATGCCTTGACTTGAAACACTTTAATACGATAAATGACCTAGAACTTATTATAAATATTATCGAAGATAATAAATGAGAACTCTAGGATATGTCGAAATAAATTTCCTAGATCAGTTTTTTGTATTTTTAAAATACGTATTTTCGACTACCAAGTAGTCATCATCAGTAAGAATTAGCTAGTGAATGTTACTCTTTGCTAATTTGGTGGCGGACTGCACACTGTTACTTTCGTGTATTTACAATTTATACTGTTCACAGTATCTGTCAAATTGTAGTATCAGTGGCGCTAGCCAATCAACTTCCATCAGTTGACTGGTGCTGGCCAATGAGCGAGATACTTGTGCGCAAGCCCTTTCGAGTATTTTTTGACGTTTAAAATAATAAATTACAAATCAAACCTAAATTAAAAAACTATAAATAAATCATAAAAATAAATAATCCTTTATTTTTATAACGTATTCACAATTTTTAGAAATTCAACCTTGATTTTGCAATTTTTATTAGATCCGAATTTGGAATAGGTCCTTTGTCCAAGTTCATTGCTTCATTACCCATCTTTTGAATGAAGATGCTTTCATAAGCGTCTAATTCGCAAGGATTGGGTACTGATTTCAGGAGCTTAAGGTTTGATTTGTCAATTTTGTGGTCGTTTTCGATAACGTGAGCGGCTACACATGATTTTTCAATTCTTCCATATTTTAAATGGCCCATATGTTCTTTGAATCTTGTGATAATTTGTCTTCTACTCTGTCTTCTACAAATTAAAATCTTGTTTTCATATTTTTAAGAGCACGATTCTGTAATTGTCGGGGTTATAGCCCCTTTAGAGGGGGCCATATTCAATATAATGTGATAGTACATTACCTATAACTAGCGGACGATCAAGACGCTTCTAACGATACCTCATTTTTCAAATTATGATAAGTAGTTTAGAAGCTAGGTCCAAACAGATGAACATAAATACATATCGGTCAAACATATAACCCTCGCCATTGTATAGTCGGAACGATTCGACCGAAATTTATGAAATTCTTTTCGAATCATATCACCGCTATATAGTATCGATCAGGAAAGAATTTAAGAAAAAACTCGCCCGACTCGCAACGACTCCACCGAATGTAATGAAATAATTTTCAAATCACATTGCCGTTAATACGCTTTGATCGGTACCTCAACAAAGTCGATATAACTTTTTGTTCGCGTGATATCGATGACGTAAAAATGACTACGAACGTACACACACATATTTCTTCTTCAAATTGGAATGAATACCTTGTCCTAACTATGAAACGTAAAGATATGCTGAAAATTTCGATTTCGAAAATCGGACCCATTACAATAGCTTTCTATACTGTTAATAACTATTTACTGCAGTTACAAAACTCTATCCATATATTTAATATTTCAGATTGTTAATGACGACGATGATAAACCCAAAAGTGATCGTAAAACAGTGATAAATCCAGACGATATAATACCATCCGATCAGGATTTTGCATCAAAGCGTAAAAATAGTTTTTATATATTGATATTCGATACTTGGATACGTTTTAAAGAACAAATGTCCGATGTATTCGAATCAAAATCATATAATCCAAGTGCAAATTTTCTCATTTACGTACATAATGTACACACACAATTTACAGCATTCGCACAACAAGTCTTAGAATATTTATGGCAAAATCAGTGTCTAAACGCAGTAGTCTTATTGCCTTCGTTACATAACGATACAGTGAATGCATACACTTTGGATGTGTATAATCCGGCGAAAATATGTGGAACGAATCTCACCTGTAGGCGAACCGCAACATGCTCAAATGGTATCATCAAAAATACAACTACATACTTATTTAATAATAAAGTACCAGCGGATTCACATGGTTGTACAATACCAGCGGTTGCAATGACATGGCCACCATTTGTTATAAATGCAAGCGCAGAAACTGATCCTGGTATGGAGATTTATGTATTGAAAGCGATTGGTCAATATTTTAATTTCACTGTGAATTTTACACAAAGTGCAAATCCGTGGGGTCGGCGTAAAAATGGTATTGATAAGTATTGAATTTTTAATAAAACAATTATACCAAAAGTGAAGTTCATATTTTGACCTTCTGATATTGATACATACCAAAGGAGTAGTCAGAAACACTTACTCATAGAGATAATATACATATAAAAGACAAGTCAGCATAAAATCCGTCCGCAGAAATAAAAGAGACAGAGGGAGTTGCGGTAGCTGTTGTCTGATAGAGACAAATGCTACCCACTGTTTTTTTATGCTACCCACTGTTTTTATTTATTATGAGAAAATCGCAGTAGCTGTTGTTAACACATGACTGACATAGACGCTACCCAATTTATATTTTTTGCAGCCATTTCCATTTATATTCTAGGATTCACGTGGAAAAATCCATGAACCCTGACTTTCTGCCGCGTGGTAAATAAACTCCTGAGTCGATGTGGAGCATTTTCTCCCAAGGGCGGCAATTTTCGACATTTTCTAGATAGAGGGAAGGGTAGAAATAAAATGAATAAAATTAGAAAACATTTTCTGCTCTTTGCCAAATAAGTTTCCTGGTGATCGCCCTTAATGTTACGTAATGTTAGCAGACATATCTCCCCTTCCCTCACGGGCTAATATCAATGAATGATTAGAGAGCTTATGACTCCCTAGTATTTCAAGTTTTAGTTATTTTCGAAATATACAGAGTGATACGAAACGAATATAATTTTAAAATGTACAAACAATAATCTTCCATCTATTCATGAAAGAAAATTTTGTCAAAAGCAAGCCGTTCTGCCATAATCTTACGTGTCGTATAGCGTGAACAACCCTGTATATGTACAACGAGAGAAAATGCTTCACATTGATTCAAGAGCTTATTTACCACGCGGCAGAAAGTTTGGGCTCATGGTTTTTTGTTCGTGCTATATTCTAGAATATTACACAGCTGTCTCCTCTATATACAGGGTGTCTTGTTTAAGGTGATATATGCTTGAAATTCGATAAATAAAATTAATCGAGGAAAATGCTTCAATCAAAAAATGTTCGTTTCAAAGATTTCAGGTTCAATTAAAACCTCACTCTCATTCATTACTGACAAACATTAAATGAACGCTTTAAATTATAAAGTAATTCTTTATAAATACGTGAACATTTGTTTGTAAACCGAATAGTTTAAATAGTAATTTGATAGCAAAAATCTAGCTTTTTTTTTAACTAAGACCTATAAGTTTGTTTTTCTTTATCAGGTACATGGACGGGCTTATTTTCAAAAATACAAAAAAATGAAGCAATGATTGCTCTTGGAAATATATTCTCGAACCAACAAATATATGAAGATTTTTACATTTCAACGCCATATTACAGTTCTTGCGTTGTTTGGTACGTACCAATTGCTGAATTGGTACCTAGATGGCGAAGTATTGCTGCAATATTTAAATTATCCGTTTGGATATCATTAATTTGTACGTTATTCGCCAGTGCAATCTCATGGTATTGTTTAGCAAAATATAGTAAGACTGATATTGGATTACGGGATATTGGAATATGTCTTTTAAATGGATTGTGTATTGTATTTGGAATATCGACACCAACACGACCCTTATCCGCATTAATTCGTGCCATTTTTTTAATGGTCAGCGTTTATGGCATCCATATTAATGCATTCTATCAAGCGAGTCTAATACGAATTTTAACAGATCCCCCACGAGAACATCAAATTTCCAATTTACACGAATTAGTCACATCATCGTTAAAGTTTGGTGGAACACCAAATTTTCGTTCATTCTATAATGAGTCAAATGAAACGATTTCGAAATATATTTTTGATAATTATGAGATAATTGAGAATTATACAACACCACACCCTTATTTACAAAAAGTGACAACAACGAAGAAATATGCAACATTAGCGAATAAATTCTTTTTCGATTTTTATGTTGCACGAGGTGATAAATCTGTATGCGATAGTACACATTGTCCAGCTATTTATAGTTTCAAGCAAAATGTTTTATGTTATACAATTAATATGGTAGCCACAAAAGGTTTTCCGTACATGGAGGGTATCAATAATTTGATACTATTATTTCGAGAAAATGGTTAGTAATAAAAATAAGTTACTTAAAATAAAATAATTCCTTAAATCATAGGCGTCACCAAAGGAGGGCAGATAGGGTCAGCTGCCCCCTCTAGAGATTCTTAAAAATGATTCATTCTACTCATTTCATTTAAAAATATAATATTCTACTGAATTCAAACTTTCATTTTCATTTAAATCGCATTTCTGATAAATTAATGATAAAAAAAGATTTAATTTTAAAACACTACCATTTTCGCGTTTTCCTCTCTGCTATATTTTGATTTGAATGATTTGTCAAAATAATTCATAGTCTGTATCTTTCAGGTTGCTCCTCCCCACTGGCATATTGCCTGGCGACACCCTTGCCTCAAATAATATTAAATTTAAAGAAACTCGCGACATAAAATCAGATCTGATCGATTCGTTTCTGGAATCGTTCTCCGAAACAGTGGAACCAATTCAGATTTTTTTTTTAAGCTAATTTGATCAAGAGTGTTCTTAGTTATGCTTCAAGAAAATCTGCTCATACGTTAGAGAGTAATCACCCTTTTCTAGTTGTAATAGCTTACGGAATCCTAAACTCGGACTTGAATCATAGCCAAGAACACTCTCGGTCAAATTACCTTTCAAACAAAAAAAAAATCAATATCGGTTCATCTGTTTTGGAGCTACGATGCACTCTTTTTAATTGGGGGAGAGACAATACCTCTTGAAATTTTTTTTGTATAAGCAATCCTTTGGATAATTCATTTGAATTCAAGTAACTATAGAATTCTAATGTGTAGACAATGTAAACAAATGACACCACAGTGTTGTCCATATGTCTATAGTCGATGACCATAGCTTAAGAGCGTATTTCTTTACAATTTAAATTCAAAAGTGCCTGGTTTACTTTTGTCTAAAACCCAATAGGTGAGGAGCTATGTGCACTATTATATTTAACAATAACGTCAGAACCTTGTTGAGTATTACAATTTTTTGTATTGCTAACACAAATGTAGTAAAAATTTTAGTTCAAATGTCCCCCGACTACCTTTTTTTTACCTTAGTACAAGCAAACAATTGAAACCATATTTAAAAATTGGGTAAGGAGCATGTCCTTGAAAGGAGACCATGTTACATCATTATATATATGTTAAGCAAAAATTTCGCAATACCAAGCTCTTAAAAAAACTAGCAATTGAGTACAGGAAAATTCTGAAACGATTTATATTTCTCCAAGTGAAATATATATTTAATTTTTACAGGTGTTCTAGAAAAATGGATGAAGGATATACAAAGTGCTTTACGACGTACATCTGGTCAGCGTAGTTCAGCTACGGTTGCTGCAGCTGTAGCAGCTAATATAACTACCTCCAAAATAGATACAGATATGGACGACTCTTCAACAACGTTAATCGAATCAAATGACAAAACCATTATTTTAACATTAGATCATTTACAAAGTGCATTTGCATTTTTTACTTTAGGCATCTTCTTTAGTTGTATTGTCTTTGTCATCGAATTTTTAACAAATTGTGAAGGGGTGATTAAATATATTTATTATCTGCGTGCTATGAAAGTAAAAGTATATTCTCAATTGAAAACAATGTGTCGATATAAGAGAGAAGTTAAAAAGGTTGTGATTAAAAAAAAGTAAAGTTGGTCTTCGTACAAAATCAGTTTTCCATGTGTAACATAACAGGGCAGAATCCATTTCTTGAAATGTATTACTTTTTCTGATAATAATTGGAATATAAGTGTTTATTAAAAATTTCAGCAAAATGTTGCGAGTTGATTATTTTTCTATCACTACAATATAATTAAATACGTTTGCAAAAAAACAGCCATTAGAAGTAAATTTTTTTAATTAATCAACATACTTTCTGATTACAGTTTATGATATTTCTAACAACAAGAGCCCAAAAATATTTCAAGTTGTCGACATTTAACATGTAAAGGATAGGAATTGATACTCTTTTGGAGATATTTTTAAAAATTCTTAGTTCGAGTTTTTTCTGTAGAAAATAATTTGGCACTCAAAGCCAAAAAGTGTCTAATTGACCGTTTAGTTTACGAAAAAAAAAAAGATTACTTTTTGACGAATATTTAGTAGAATGGAGAAGTGAATTGTATAAGCGACAACGTCATTGAATTTACTTCGTGTGTTGTAACTATGACATGTTGATACCACAGTGAATCAGATTGACAATATATGATAGTATTCGTTGTAGTGTCTTCAAATTTATGTACCACTATTTAGAGAACTATATTTTTTCTCTTTTAAAGATATCGCGTTCTGTCTTATGTCGATAGAAACGAATTTAATCAATTAAATACCAGTGCTGATCGACAAACCCGGCGATCAATTTGCACATGGATTAATTGCAAATATGTTGTTGGTGAACGTTAGGTGATTATACATTGTTAAGGATTCTTAACTTTACTGGTAATTTTATTATATTAAAATATGTTAAAATATTGATTGGAATAAATAAATAAATTTGTTTGTAAATTGTAAATAAAAGCTTTTTCAAAATATTTTAATTTATTATTTTACAAGATCTCCAATCCTATATCCAAAATAGGAGCTGCTTTTGTCACTTTCATAATTTTTATTAAATTTGTCTCTACATAAAATCACCATACGTTAAAAAATTTATTTGGTGGATTTTTACAACATTTTCTTTGATCACTGATATTTTTATGCATAAAACGTCTTATATCTGTGTGACTTGATATAACAGGAGGACAAGTGGAGTGGAGGTCTAGTGAGGACTTCTGTACAGTAGGCTAATTCCAGTGAAATTATGAAATATTAAATAAAACTGATATTGAATCTGTCACAACACTTAAATGACTTGATGTGTGATAGTTGAGGGTGGTTAAACAAAAATATATGATTACTGTTCTGGTTGTCAATGAAATTAGTAGGTAATTAGTGAAACAAAAATTTCCGGTATACAGTGGCGAAGTTCGCCTTGGAGGGGCTCTGTATCAAAATTAGTTGGGGGTTCAAAAGAAGGGTAAAGATTTCTCATAAAAGAAAAAAAATGCTTGCATTAATTTCAAATAAATATTTATTGATTATAAGTTATCACTTCCTCCTAGAAATTCAGCTAGTCAAACAATTCAAATTAAATACACACTTTTCTTACCTTTTTTCGACAAATTGATTTATCAAATCGTCTATTGCTTACACACTTAAGGGCCTCTGTAGGCCGGAGGCCCCGTATCATTGATACGGCCGATACGGCGGAAGCAGCTACACCTCTGCCGGTATATCTACTTTTTTGTTTGTTTTGAATTCTTTGCTATCCTGATATAAAGTGGGCAAAGCTGGTTATGAAATAATGACTATAGAGTGGGAATAGGAAAGTAGTCTCTGGATAAGAATTTGCTGCTTATTATATACTCCAATAAACGAGGAGAAAAAAAGACGAAATATCTAAATTTTGACCTATAGCTCCGATTTCTCTAAAAATTTAGGATTAAGATTTGTTCATCCTCTAGATCAAAAGCTATAGGGTGCCTAGAGGTGCTTTTGCCCATCGGGTGGTAATCACTCTTTCTAAAGAGTGGAACATTATATGTTGAAAATGGCAAGAGGAATCGATAAAGCGGTGATATCTAAGCAAAAAGTGTTATTTAAGTATATTTCGAAAAGTCAATACTTTCCAAGGTATTGGCGATTGAAATTTGAAGTATTTAACGTTAAATAACTGAAAAATTTTGCGTTTTTTGAAAAACGTATACCACAATCTTTTTAAAGTACTATGAAAAACCTTGAAAATGAAAAAAGTTTCAAGTCTATTGAAGGAAAATTAAAGAAGTATGAAAAGAAAGTTGTTCGTACTTTTTTTTTATGTTCTATTCAGCAACAAAACTGATGAATTTACTACGGACTCGACAATAGTATCAAGCTGCTATATTACCTGTATTAATACCTTTGGAGTAAATTTTAAACTGCAGCAAAATGTGGAAAACTGTAAATTTTTTGTTCATGCGAAGCTATATGAAAATTTTTATTCTAGACGCAAAATATAGCTTGACGCTTTTTTAACTTATATAATTTACAAATTTTTGGGCGAAGTAATATACAGGAAAAATACCTATTATATTCATTCTTGCATGAAATAAACGTCATGTCAATTAGTTTAAAAAGACCTTGATATTACAAATGTGGATATATAAAAATTATTTTTTGTTACATAATTACAACAATGTCATGACTATATAAACAGATGCTATGTACATACATACAAACGTTTAGGGACATCACTAATAAATGAATTCAAAATACAATTGTTGAAAACAGTACGAGACCCATATACTAGGATCTTAAAATAGACAATTGGTTTTGACGCACTATTATGAATATATTAAATAAGTTTAGTGAGTGTAGTTGAAATGATGTCTTGTTCTTTCTAGTCCAGTGTGGTACTGTTTGTGTTACTTAGACAAAGATAATTTCAGCACACTGAAATAAAAATTATCTTTTTATTCTTACACTTAGTGTACTACACCGAACTAAAAAGAACATGCATATGTACAAAAGTTATCTGTATTGGACGAATTCAAACATTTTATTAGCTTTTTTAACCATAACGCGATGTTAGTTAGCTCGAATAACATACTTTAAGTCTTTACAACATGGAATATGACTCGGTAAATTGTAAACCTTACTAAGAGTATTCATTTTCGAGAAGCAGGGTATCGATGTTTCAAAATGAAAATATGATAAGTTAAATATTTTTTTGAGATTCCTGTCATAAAAATAATAGAAAAAGGACATATAGATGTATGGTTAAAGGCTTTGCATTTTCGAGATATACGATCAAGTATTCGGATGTTTGTTCCAAAACTTTGATAGAATTTCTGAAAAGAGGAAAGTCTTTCACCCAGGGTTGTCTTTTCAGCCATTTCAGCCATTTGAAGATCGTCAGCTCTTTTCAAGTTTATGAGTAGATATGAGGAAAATGAAACGTGGGTGTTTTAATTTAAACTTTATTCTTGTTTAATTCAATAAAAAAAAAACTCATAGCACAAGAGCGTAGCGCAGAGATTGAAAAAATAACACATTTTTCTTATAATTGAATATTGCATTTTTAATTTTTCAATAATTTTTATTACGAAAACTAAGCGCCCAGAAAACAAATTACAAGAGTTAAAAATTTTTGTACTTTGTGCAAACCAGTTTGTATACAGAGTGTCTTTTTTAAGTTGACATATGTTAGAAACTCGAAAAATAACTTTTATCGATAAAAATATTTCAAGCGAAAAATGTTGGGTGTGTAGGTGCACATCTTACGCAGGCATTAAACTTGACCTAGGTTTTCAAGTTGAAACAAAAGCTGACTCTAGTCCATAACTGATAATCGATAGATGAACACTTTAAATTAGAAAATTGTTATTGATTAAAAAAGTAATATTTTTCTGCAAACCATACAACAGTGTAGGAAAAACGTACTGAAAAGTTTTACTCAAAATTATTTTCTCCTATCAAGCCTGTTATTTAATATAATTGTTTCTGCGAAATCTAGGCAATCTTCGAAAAAATTTTGCCAATAAATAATAAAGTCGTCAGTTTTTCTATAAAGAACATTTTTGTTCAAATTGAATTAATAAACGCACAAAAAGCTAGACTTTTGCTACCAATTTCTGTCTAAATTATTCGGTTTACAAAAAAATGTTTCAAACAAATAATTTTTGTGTATTTATAAAGAACAATTTTCTAATTTAAGACGTTCATCTAATGTTTGACAGTTATGAATCAGAGTCAGGTTTTAATTGAACCGAAAAACTACGAATCGAATTCAATGTCGATATAAGAATATACTTTTGAATTTTTTACGTTTGAAGCATATTCCTCGGTTAAATTTATTTATGGAGTTTCAAGCATATGTCAACTTAAAAAGGACACTCTGTACAGGGTCAAAGGTCTTTATTTACTAAAATAAATGTATTCAGACGGTACCCAAGACGCCATTCCCATTGGTCAGCTCTAGACTATTAATGCTTAGCTATTGTGATTAAAAAGTTCGTAATCATTTTTCACTATTAATCGGTTTTACTTTATGCCAGCACTGTGCTAAATACACATAATGTATTATGGGTAAACATTTCAGGCAATATCCAAATTCGATTATTGAGGATAACATAGGTGTATTTTATACTAAGTGATTGTATACAATTACTGATATATTTTTGATTGTAACAAATTATTATGAATGTCATTTTCGATGGTAACGTACATAAAAAATAAGCATTTATTTTAAAATATGTAATTCATACCAATGCACCTTCCACAACTATCCAAACCTCCAGCTTCGTATTGGCTAAAGCATAGTCTCGTTGAAAATGGGTGTCAATGGCAACATTTTTAGTGACCCTAAAGAGCAACGTTGGTTTTGTGCTTACCTACTGTAACAAAAAAGCTACTAAAACCGACTACTTCTGAATCATCGTAAATCCGCGGAAAAGGTTCTGTCTGGCTTTCCTTGATCCTCTGTTTTGCGTAAGTGATATTGTTTCCGTATTATAATCCCATTGAATTATCCTAAATGCTTCAAGTTTAACATATTCATTTCTAATAAGACGTCCCAAAATGTTCCAGATTATATATTATAACTAACTAATACTAACTTTTTATCAGCGATTATTAATCTAAATGAACACCTAAAGTTCTAATTATTCATTAAAAGCTAATAATATTAGTCTGTCCGCTAAACACATACTTTTCTCCTGTTTCTAGCTCAATTAGTCCTATGTCCCAGTAGCTCGCCGCGTTAGGGTTTGAATTGCAAAATATCATTTCTTACAAATACATCGTGTATCAGGAATCTGTACACTGCCAGTTTTGAGATTTGTACATATAATATTGTAACCATTGTTTTCAATTTATCTTGCGATGACAAAATATACTGTGCAAAAGAATATTTATTTGCTAATTTAAACTATACATAGTATATTTTTTTTCAATTACTGTACCTATTATAATATATATATTACATTTTACAAGTTACAATTGATAAATGGTAAGTAACCAGGTGGTCAAAATTGGAACTACTGAAAAAGTGATCCACTTCCTGTTTAATAGTAAAAATTTTTATCACCAGTTAGTGGGATTTATCTGATTTGAATTTGAATATTTTTATTAGCCTTAAAAAATGATAAGTATTGCATTTGATAATCGAAATTGTAACTACTGAATTTGGACCTTCTTCTGAGTTTAATTAGAACGAATTATTATCGACAGTTGGCGAGATTCAATTCTCAGTTATCAATATTAGATAAAATCTTTATTTAAGCTTCTGATTTTCGATTTTTAAAGAAGCATCCCTCACATACTGCTTGTGAGAAGAATAATTAGAGTTCGCTTTTGTAAATATTATGAACCATACGAAGTTAAAAAACCATAGTATCACAGACATTTTAGCAAACATTGATGCGTATTTGTCCTGAAATTATTTACATGGGGTTTTCATATACAAACGATCATTCCATTTTTCACCAACTTAGAGTGGGGGTAGCAGGGTGAAAAAACTTTACGACCTTTTCTCATACCTACCGAATGCCATTAAAAAATATCATTAATATCGAACCAGCTGTTTCGGAGGATTTTAAACAGAAACACCGTGACACGAGATTTTTATAAAGGATGTCCCACGGTGACCGCCCAGTAGAATTTCTGAACAACTAGATATAATAGAAATCTGAAAATTGGTATTCCCCCATAACTGCTTGGGATAAATCCGCCTAAAATATTTTCATATTTGTGACACTTCCGGTTATACCAGAAGTTGACCCTATTTATTTTTAATGTCCTATTTATTTATACACAACTTAAGTCAATAATTTTGTGTATCTTTCGTAATAAAGTGGCCCCCCCTAATCGTTAAGGTTTTCGAGATAAACGATATTTATTCGAAGTTTTGCAGCAAATATCAGTATAGCCGCAAGTGTCACAAATCTGAAAATACTTTCGGCGGATATATCCCAAGCAGTTATGGTGGAATTTTAATTTTCAGATTTCTATTATGTCTGGTTCTCCAGAAACTTCTAATCGGCCATAACCGTGGGACACTATGTTAGATAATAATTTGAATAGCGTAATGTACGAATATGACACAGGAACTTTTGGTATTTTCCAGGCAATGTGACTGCGATCATTACAAGTAATTTTTTAATAAACCAGCATCATACTTTGGTACTACGAAACCTGCAATAAAATGTAGACTTGAAGAATTAATTTTTCTAAAATATCCTCTTTCATATATTCTAGAGAGCCAGCCGTACTATTAGACAGTTATTTACAGCATTAAAAATATAATCAACACATATTTTAATATGTGGACGTTATCGGTCTCTAATTTAAAAATAATATCGAAGAAAACACTGTTGTGAAAATATGCAATTATAAAATCTATAAAAAAGAATTTTTTTTTGACTTTTGAATTATGTAATTAATTAACAATCTTTGTGTATTTTATTAAGTAAGTGCGAAAAAATGAATATGTTCTATGGAAAAATAAAATATTAGAATCGGTCAAAAGTAAGAGATATATTTTTCACAAGCGAAAATGACGACGGAGCTCTCAAATTTAATTATTTCATTATTGTATATGGTATTAACGTCAGTATTAGCGACATTTGCTAGAAAATTAGTGAAAAAAACTATTGAAAATGAATTTGTTCAGGAATTATTCAATGAAGCAATTGCTTCTGCTGAGTTATGTGCTTGTTGTTTTGAACTGATCATAGGTAAGTAAAAGATAGTATAAGAATTTCCTTAATCAGATAACAAATTATCTTAAGTCTATATTGTTTCCGAAAACATTGACTTATGCACCATATCGGAGGTCAACAAGGAGGGTTGATGTGCGTTATAAATCGTAAATAGAAATATCACTGCAGCCAATATGCCCGGCATAAGCTGAATCAAATTTTAATGTCAGAAGAATTACGGCAGTCGAATTAGATCAAAAGTAGGGTTGTCCCGGAAAAATTACCGCGCAAAAATTTGCCTTCGGAAATCGTTGGACGGGCTCGCTGGCAGTCTACATATCGGTTTTCAGGATTTCAACCCTGTTACGACATACGCGATCTTGAATTTGAGGATGAATTTTAGTTTATTGAATAACTCGTTTATTTTCAATTTTACACGATAAATGGTTATAACCAAAGTTATTAGCAATTAAATTTCCTACAATTTTGGCCATTGTCAATTTGAGAACTGCTCGAATAAGATGACATCGATAGTGATTAAAACTTAGCGTCAGAACGAGTTACTACCGACCCTCTTGAGCTTCTAGGCGAAGTCATCGATAGTAATGATGAAGACTCAGATAACTCAAACTTGGCTGGACCATCGGCTTAACGTTCCAAACAGGCATACTTGGAATTTTGAAGGTTTTTCAAAATAATGTAGGTACTGAAAAAAAATAAGTTATTTTATTTACAAAAGTTATTTAAAAATTGAACAAAAAATGTGCACCATTACTTCAGCTAGAACATTTATTTAAACTTTTTTTTATTTGACACATAGTTTTTTTGTAAATTGTAAAAAACTGCACACCTCTTTCAAATTTCGCATTAATTTGCCTCCCAAAAGTTATGCACACTTCCTGTAATTGCGCATACCCGGATGGCACGCCAAAAGAAAGTATTAAAATGATTTCAAACTTCCTACCGATATTTTGTCCAGAACCTTTTGTATGTAAGATTAACTCACGGGCAAATTTTATAATAACTAAAACTGCTACAAACATCATAGTTTACGAGATATTTGAAAAAACCTATTTTCGCGACCTTTGATCTTGAATAATTTTTTTACGCACATGATTTTGCAATGGGCTTTTCATTTTTTAAGCCGATCGGCTGTTTTTTTGTCTTATTTATCTGGGTTATTAGCATCTAATGAGGGGTGAATATAACTTTAGTGACGAAGCTGTTCTGCTAATATGTTCATTTTTTTATAGTTGCGGATAATTATGGAGTATCTTCGTATGCAATATGCTTATTTATTTTAACAATATGGTGGGCAAATCAATGGGAAAATGCTACAGCATGTCCATATACGCATTTGGAGGATGTAGTGAATGGAACAACTACATTACGTGTAGCAATATTTAAAATATGGGCACAACTTACAGGTGGATGCCTAGTGTTTCGATATATTCAATTGTTGTGGAGTTTAGAATTAGCCAGCACACATGCTGGGCGAGCCTATGAAGATTGTACAGCCGATTTGCAGGCAAGTTATTCATTACAAATTTTACTATTGCCACGATAATATTATTAAAATATCTTAGAGCAGGCGTTAGATAGTGTTGGGTGTGCAAAAATCGAGGGCCACATTTTGTCAATTCGTTCTTTTTCATATAAGCTTATAGATAAATATTCCGGATGTTGCCCAAAACCCTATTGGTTCATTCCTCCTTTTCATCCCTACTTTCCACAGAAACAGTTAAGTGTTTTTTGAATCAAATAAAGCTGAGCCGAGGTTTTTTGAGTAATTTTACGTCAAAAAGGCTCCTTGTGATTTTTTCCTAAAGTTCATAGTTTTTGAGTTATTAACAGTTTAATGTTTGGAAAAATTCCAGAAAGTATATTTCCAAAGATTAAAATTAATGAAAATAAATTTTTGTGCTTTTCGAAATATTAAAATCATTTCACATTTTATAAAGTTCTGGAGACTAATTAATTACAGATTGATTGATTCTAAAGCGTCAATTTTCATTGTTAAAAATTGTTTAATTATCTAAATAGACCATGAGTTTGACAGCAAAATTAATAAAAAAATTATTTTTTTGAAACACTTACAAAATTTAAAAAACCCTCGACAAATTTTTCGGTTATGGAATCTAAACTCGCACTTGAAACATATATAAGAACACTCTCCATTAAATTACCGTTTTTCTTAAAGTATTTTCAAGATCGTCGCAACTTTTTAAGTTTTTTCGGGTATGAAACCCTAAACTTGCTCTTGAAATATAGCTAAGAACACTCTCCGTTAAACACCACTCTCTTTTAATAGCGAGTAACACCGTAGGGCGCAGATACTTGAAATAATATAATACAGGTAATAGAGAAGTTCGGTACTCTTATCCATAATACACTAAATTACAGGAGTTATTTTTTAATAGGTTTAGTATCACCTGTTGAATGATAATGCACAAAATTCTTTCAAATTTTTTTTCTCAAAATGGCAGCTAATACAAAGAGAATACTTCCTTTAATTTAATGCAAGAAAAAACTCTCTATTATCTGTATTAAAAAGCTTCTGATGAAATTTCATCACATTTTTATAATTTTAGGTTCCTATGATCTTTGGAGCAATTGTGGAGTGTGCAGCCACATGCTTGTGTCGTCTAGGATCTAATGTTATATCCGATAATCTTAGTAATACAAAAGTTGCCGTAGTTCTGGATTCATTTGTAGGAACATCGTTAGTTGTTGCCGGTATGTATCATTATTGAAAAGAAATTATTATTAGCATCTATTTAAAATTATATTGATTTTTCAGCCTTTAATTATTCGGGTGGATATTTTAATCCAGTTTTAGCAACAGCATTGAAATATGGTTGTGCTGGTAACACATTTACTGAACATATGGTTGTTTATTGGTTTGGAGCAATTGCTGGATCAATTGCATCCATTTACATTTATCAGTCATCCATAGTTAAGCAATTGTTAGGTCAAAAATCAAAAATTGAATAAATAATTTATTTTTTTATGTGAATTAAGGACATTTTATTATACGGATAGTAAGTAAACGTGTTCAAGGGCAGTTACTCACATGTCAAATAAATACCACAATACTCGAAATAAAATTGTATATTGAAAAATTTATGTCAATAAAAATTTAAATATATACCACACCTCCGTGTGACCAAACTAAATTCTTGATTAATACCATTTCTTTTCTTAAACGCTGATTGTGCCTGAATGTACCTTTAACAAAAAAATGCATTGTTTCTTTTTTTTTTTTGGGTTAGATCCATTATATATTTTTATCTAATATCATTTTTTTCCTTGGAATTTCTCAATAGGTCAATGCAGTTTCAAAAAAGCCTGTGTAGTCAGGTTACTCCCACCACTTTGGGGCGAGGGGTTCAATACATTTGTGTCCGCTCCTAAGAATCGGTATTTAACATTTCTGTTACTTAAGTTTTTTCAATAAATTGAGCCCTTTCTGAAATTTTTTACCCTAAAGTTTAAAATAACGAATTTTTGCCCTGTTAAATCTAATCGGTTCATCTCATCGGCTTTTATGAATTTCTTCTAAGAAACAAATGTTTTTATTATATATTTTTTGCTCATAAGCAACCCACTCCCCCATCCCCGTATTTTTAGTTTTTACCCTTTATATTCTGGAACAATCCTTTATTAGTTGCATTAGTTGCGGAGGCCAGCGCGAAGTTAGCCCTCGCATATATAAAATTGAATACCTCGAAAATAGGGCGGTACAAAACAGTGAAATTCAAAAAAAAAAAAAAAAAAAAAAAAACGAACCATATCTTCAAATTCTTTAAGAACAAAGCGGGGGCTAAATTTTTGGGGGTTATTAAATCGATTGAATTAAACAACTATTTTATTCAATGAAGACACTTTTCTTTAAAAAAAATCAAGTAAACAATTACACTGATTTATAAAACACTTTACAAAACATTTTATAACAGGTTTAGTGAACTTTTTACTCTCCATAACCATACGAAAATTCCCACTTGTAAATTATTAATTTACCTTGATTTCCTGTCCAAAAATATCCGAAATTTACCATTTGTATATTAATTTACCATAAGTCATTACTGCAAGAATGTAAACAAACATTGCCATAACACTTACAATGATACCACACTTTGCCTACAAAATAATAGAGTATCTTTATGCAATAAGTAGTTCTAAAACAAGTTGACATGTCGCAGTCTCAGTCAACTATCTTAATTAGCCATACTATTAACTTCCTAGTCTTTATACTAAACGGCGCGCTCTAATGAAAGAGTGAAGTTGAAAGAGTTCAGACACTTTGAAAATTTGAATGCGAAAGAACAGACATAAAAATTATAGGGTATTATCGTTAGTCAAAAATAAATCATGAAATTTGAAAAAAGTTATAATTTATGTAAAAATATACTTAAATATTCTGATTTCGAGTCATAAAAGCACATTTTACTTTTAAAATATTAAAATTAAAAGTCGTAATTTTTAAACTGTATATCACGTGATCAAAAACGCGGGCAAGTCTTGCTGTGATGTCATAGCGGTATGAGTCATAGACCATCAATTAGTTCAGTGTAGACAGTTGGGTATAATATATACATAGATAATAAGTATTTATATTTATTATAATCAGATGTCTATGAATATATCTGTCAAAAGTTTTTTGTGATATTTCGTATAGTGATACCCATATTACGTCATCAAATTGGATGCCCGCGTTTTTGACAGTTTAAAAAAGGTTTAATATTTAATTTAATTTTTTGGCAAGAAGTGGATGCCCGCGTTTTTGACAGTTTAAAAAAGGATTAATATTTAATTTAGTTTTTAGTGGCTTTTTATTAGCAAAATCAACATTTTGAAGTTATTTTTCAAAAATAGTGGAATACCCTACTGTAAATATAATGCACTAAGTTACAGGAGTTATATAATAAAAACGAGCTATGCATAGTGTAATGATGAAAATTAAACAGGTAAATATGTAAAAAATAATTAATTGTATGAAAGTAAGAGGATTTAAGAACAATTATTAAATTCCGATGGGAATAAATTTTTATTATACGCTACGTTTTATGCTTGAATAAGCACTTCTTCTGGTGATCTATAATCAAAAATATCAAAATAGAATGTTGGAGGTCACGCTACTCAAATAAAGTTAATAAAAATTGATAAAAAATCAATACTACATATCATAAAGTAGGCCGAAAAGCATTTAGTGCATTTACATTCAGTACGTGGCACTGGTAAATTTATCTTATCTTATATATTTAAACGAACAATTCTTGTATATATATATTTACGATCTTGGAAATGGCTCCAACGATTTTCATGAAAATGAGTATGTAGGGGTTTTTTGGGGCGATAAGTCGATCTAACAAGGTTTCATTTTAAAAAAACGTCGTTTTATTCGTTTTTTAATGAAAAACTGAAACATACATCGCAAAATATGACTCTTCCTGACATCTTTTGGTGTATATCGTAGTTAATGAAATAAACGACATTACCGGGATATTCAAAATGGTATTTGTGTGGAGACATTTTAAACGGTCTTATACAATATAATTAAATCTTTATGGGTCTTATATTAGTGATAAAATTTGTGTCTTTTTAACTCAAAAAACACCGAGCAAAGCTCGGTCATCCAGATATTTTCAATAAAAAAAAAGTGAAAACAAACAATTTACTGAGTTAATAGATGAAATACCCTGTATAGAAAGTATTGAATTTCACTGCATGCATTATTTTTTTATAAATAAGAAAAGTTTAAAAACCAAAGCTATGATATTTAGTTTTCGAAAGTATTTTCTTAAATTTATTTTGTCGGTTTTCGAGAATGTTTCTCAAGACCACTATTTGAAGCTACCTACAAATTTTCAAATGCATATTTTTTATAGTTTTAGAGAAAATGTACACCAAAGTTTTGTCCTAATTTGCGCCCCCACTGGTAAACAGTTTACAAAAAAATGTTTCATACAAAAGTTATTTATTTTTGTATATAATGAACATTTTTTACGTTCAAACTTTTGTTTTATCTCTAACGGTTAACAAGGTCTTAACTTATGTTGCTCACTTGCGAACTCAAACTCATTTTTTACTTCCTGAGCACGCTTCGAAAATTTCAGCTTGAACAGACAGACAGACAGACCGACATACAACCGAACATAAACTATTTAGGTTATTTTATGAATACCCAAACAAAATTTCATTCGACACTATAACATTTTTAAGCGTTACAAACTTGAAACTAAACTTAGTATACCTTGATACTAGGTAAAATTATCCTGTAATTTAGTGCAAGAAAAAATTCTTTACTATCTGTATTAATATGTATAATTACAGAGAGTTGGAGCAATTCAGTATAGTCCTTTTGAAATTGACAATGAAATGTTTTATATTATCATTTTTATATTGTGATTTTACATGACAACACGTGGATAATCACAATATACAGATTTGCACCTTTTGGCAATTGAGAAGTGTTAACACACATACTTATCCACTTAACGAACCAAATTTACGCTCATGGGTGACATTAAAACTTTTATTGCCAACTTCCAAAAGCGCTGTACTTATAACTGAATTACATAAACTCTGATTATCCCGGAGACTTGAATAAATGGAACTCTGATGTAACTTTTTCTAATTCTTTTTAAATAGTAACAAAATAACTTTTTTAATTGAAATGTTCCTTAATATTGGTTTTGGTGTATAACATTGAGCATATTTACCATCTGGGGTGTTGGAATATTCACGAATCCTGCAGCAACAGCATTTGGTGGCGTTCCTACTGGTAACATAAAGGAAAACGAACAAGCTATTGCAGTTGGCAAAGCTAAAAATTGTGGATCTATTTTCAAATTTTCAGACTGAAACATAAAGATTATTAAGAAAATCACATTTTGTAACATAGTGATGTCTAATTAGACGTAAAATACAAGTAACCTTCGAGCTCCGCTACGCTGAACGGGTTCAAATAGTTTTTTTTCTTTTATTTTTAGCATAAAATATTTAAAGGTTTCCCACTTGAAAATTATCGTTTTGTCCCTACACTGGAACCTGTGAGGTTGAAAGATGGCCTAAGAATGTTTACCATAGACATAGTAATATTAGACTACGAGATTCATATACTTTCTATGTTGAAAAGTTGTGCCAACTTTGGAAAGAGTCCTTGATCTAAGGTAGCGCTATGTATAATCTATTTACTATCTATAGTAGAGTATAGTAGAGATGGTAGAGATCTATCCTATCTACTATCTATCTACTAATATTGGAACATGAATTTCATCGAATACGTACTCTAAATATATAATCTCTTAGATGTGTGCATTTTTATTTACAAATACCTCAAGATTTATTAGGTTTAAATCACAAAAATTGTGATGACCCGGTGAACTTCGATTCACCTACAGTTTATTTAATTGAAACTATTGATCAGCGATTATTAATCTTAACATACAGTTTCAATTAATTAATATCCATGCTATGTTAAGCCCGCCTACTAAGTCTGTTAAGCTCACCCCCTGCATAGCCCGCGCGCTAAACACAAATTTTACTACTATTACTTGGACAGGCATTCGGCCTTCAACCTGGCTGAAGTCTTTGACAGTGAAGTTCGCTGCCCTCACATATAGCTCTAATAAATACCTATTAACAATACATGAATAATAATAAATACTACCTCAATACTATTCGACTATAAATTAAGTACATACCAAACTTAGGCATATGGGAACTACAATATTACAGATGGCAACATTAGCTGATAGTTCTGTCATAAATGAAGCAATTGTTGCAATTGTTCCCATTATTACCCAATCGGGTAATACTTTCATCACACTTAACCAATCGCCAATCATATCATTCATGCCAGACTGCTTTGATCCTAATGCAAGGGCAAAACCACCTCCTAAAAAATTGTATTAAATTTAGTTGCAAAGTTAACTTTTTGAAATTTTAGACTAAATGAAAATTCACCCAGAAGAAACATAAGTCCCCATGGCGTCTTTTGATGCAATAATTTCCAAGTAATTAGAGGTTCACTTTTTTGTGGCCACTTTGTTCCTGAAAACCATAAATTTTGTTTAGATACTTCAACGGCAATTTTTTCAGGAGCTGTTCAATTTCCATAGGTTTAGGGGCAGGAATAGTATTTGAAATAAATTTCAAAAAGGCTGTTTATTTGAGGGGTTATTGTTAAAGTCGTGTCTAACAACTTTTCCTCCACGAAAATTTTTGTGTAACCAGCTCATTCACGTGGCATGAACAATTTTTAATTACGCAGTAGAATTAAAATGAAAAATAAAATAGTCATAATTTATTGAGTATATCAGAAAACATGGCCATGAATTGTATTTCGTTTACCATTTTTACAGAAACTTTGGATTGGTGGTTCAAAATGATGCTCATATATGGTGCAGTAAAATGTCAGAAAAAATTAAAAATGTGTCAGATTTTTAAATTTAAAAATATATATATATATATATATATATATATATATATATATATATATATATATATATATATATATATATATATATATTTATAAATCATGAGTTAAATTATTCCTCAGTCTGATTTGTGGCCTATAATACTGGACAGTTTCATTCAAATCCATTCAGTAGTTTTTGCATGAAAGTGTAATAAACAATTAAACAAAAGTTGCTCGAAATTAACAATTATAACTCTAAAAATTCTGAAAAATGTCTAAAAATTCTACAAATTGACATAGCTTTGATCACTGTAACATATGGACCAAGTAAATTTGTGAATTTGTTTTTTTTTTTTTCATTTTATTTTTTACTCTCTCATTTCGTGATTTAGTGGGAACGTCGTTAATTCTCTACCAACAATTTCCAACAATTTTGCAAATAAAGTTGGGATTTTAAAAATTATTCAAAAAAATGAAATACATAGATATAACAAATTTTGTATTTAACCTTTGTAATAAACAAAGACGATTCGGCTTAGACTCGATTTAGCATCTAGTTTCCTGAATTCACCTAGGAATTGTGATCAGGTAGAAAATTTTAGTTCGTTTTTATTATTATTCGTTAAAAATAGCAATTTTCTTTAAACAAGTAGTCATAATCGATCCGCTATTTTGAACTCTCCACTTGCTACGTAACAACCAGGATCAGTAACTTCGGGAAAAATTCCCTAGAAAAGTCTGTTTAATTTTGAAAAAAGCAATTTTGACACTATAGGTACTTACGATCACTTGTACATGCTTTCAAAAACGTTGGTTTTGCAGGAACAAGAAACATTAATATTATAATAAAAAAAGCCACACTTCCATCGTTTATTTTCCTATATAATCCACAAAAACTGTCAAGTATCTATCATAAAACTTAAATACATAAAAATCTTACACGCTGGAAATTGCTTTTCCATAACCGGGCATAAATCCAGGCTCAAGAAAAAACCATAAAATAATACACAATAGAAAAAAAAACAATACCCATGATTCATGCCATGTTATTGTTCCCAAATCATTATACTTCTGTTTTAATATTGTTCTGGCGGTACTTTTTAACTCTTTACCTTTTTGTACCATTTTATATCCTTCCGAGTTTTTTCTAAAAATTATGTTAAAATCGTGCTATTTAAAACAAACGTTTGGAACAAATTATAAATAACTCAAAGTATAAGACAAAAAAAATTAGATTCTCATTTATTGAAATCGAAGTAGCAGTAATAAATAGAAATATAATAATGTAACCAAACCTGAAGTTAATTCTACGAAAATAAGTCTGCCGGAAAATTCTTTTTTCTAAGTACAGAATTTTATTCCGATAAAATGAAAGAAAGTATCATTTTTGAATAAGATTTTTGGAATGTACATGATTTGAAACAAAATTATGACCGATAAACGAATTTTGGTCGCAAACAGAAATTTTTTAGCCAATTTTAGTGTAGAAAAAAGTTTTACACTAAAATTTTGTTTTAGGATACAAAACTTACGATAAAAAAAAAATCCAATATTATCGGAGAATGTCAGTTTTTAAAGCAGAAATTTTTCATTCGCCGCATATTATTCAGGTTAAAATTTAGTAATTTCGATAACTACATATTATCAAATTCTTTTGTCTTTTTTTATTAATTTATTCATTTTTCTAACTTCAAATTTGGAAAAATAAAAACGACAAAGAGAATCAAAATTCTATTTTTTATTCTAGGTGTTCCATTATAGTTGAA
Source organism: Chrysoperla carnea (assembly GCF_905475395.1). Taxonomy (NCBI): domain Eukaryota; kingdom Metazoa; phylum Arthropoda; class Insecta; order Neuroptera; family Chrysopidae; genus Chrysoperla; species Chrysoperla carnea. Next base: position 61,571,985 of record NC_058341.1, on the reverse strand, counting down.
TCACACATTTTTCTGCTAAAGGGTTCATTCAAAAAAAATGTCTCCTATATTAGTTACATCTATTAATGCAGCTAAGGGGGAAGCAGGGTGAGCAATGCCCACTCTACGCATTTCATTGCAAATCCTATTTAGACTAATCGAATTTTCAAAAAATTTATAGTTTAAGTCCAATCTTAGTACTTTGACATAAATGGGTTTGAACATAAAACGCAGGCAAGTCCAACGCCATCAAATTTGAATGAATAGAACGCAAGATATGGGTTAAAACGTAAAAAAGTCATTTTCCAAGATTGTGGCGAAAATTTAAGGTTTCCAAACAACCCCTATTGAATGAGTGAATAAAAAAATCTAGTGTCAAAACTTTTGGGTCACCCCTCTACAATTTACGTAAGAGCACTCGACTATATTCATTTTTATCAAAGAGCAAAGTTTCTTACGCTTTGTACCGATCACAAGTATCGATTTTTCGATATTGAAAATCAAACATTTAAATGTTAATGTTATATTATTTAAAAAAATTACGCTCCCTGGAAGAAAAATTTCTGGCTCCATTATGATGGATCATCCTATATAAGTATATAAATATATCCAAGATCTTGATGTTGGTTAAAAAATTTACCTGAATAGACCGAGGTACATCATTTCTAATATGAGAAATGTTAAACAATTTATTATAAACATTATGGGACCATTGAAAGCGATCCATAAAGCGAAGTTAACACCTTTTGGCTTGTAATCATACCAATAGCTGGAGGTGTCATTTTTGACCTTTTCTTTTAAATCCCTGCAAATAAAATTATTTTAGATTTAACATTCATTTTGGCATTCTAATCTTATTTAACTAAACGAGTAAGGAAAATAAATCGTAATCCCTGTCAGGGCGTACGCGACATTTTGTGGCATCAAATTCTATATAAAACATATCTAGCTCTGACTTATAATGTCATTCCCCTAGATTTGATAATTTACAAGAAAATTGATAAAAAAACTATACATTTCGGATTTCTTTTACTTTCAAAACTATAAATTTATCAAAAAAGTGAAATTATTGACCAAAGATGGCACGATTTTAGGAAGTTGGGCAGAATCCGTGTAATCGGACATTGTATTCGTAATTAGCGCTTAAAGTACCTCCTAGATAACAGTTTGGGCAATAAATACTAAGTTTTCTGTTTAGTTTCGAAAACTGGAATTTCGGGGCAAAAATTAGATGACAATTTTAAGCCAAAATAAGCATTTCCAAAAAACTTAAGTCTGCATATGCACTCCACTAGGGCCCTATGCCCCCTTATGACTAGCTTAAGTTGGTTCTGTTTCCCCACTTTTCCCCTTTCGATACTTTTTGCTAAAAAAAAGTACGAAAATGAGGATAATTATCAGGAAGATAAAATAATCGAAAGATTTTATGACATAATTGGTAGGATTTAAAAAAAACTTACTCTTCATGTCCTTCAAATAACCCAACGTATGTTAAATTTGTTCCAGTTCCTACTATGGTGGCACATCCTCCAATTGTAGATGAATATGCTGCTGCTAGAAAGTACGCCAGTGTAGAATCAGTCGGAACTCGTCTGTTAAAAATAAACAATTTTAGATAACTCCCTTCCGAGTGTCAAGCGGGTCATCCTATCAATTGAAGTCTACTGTTCCGAGGTATTTTCTACTAAATTTTTATCTACTAAATTCGAATATTAATGGGGAATTTCATATATAATGGATATTTACCGATTTCAAAAAATGGAGGCTTCTAGTTTTGGTCTTTGTATGTACGAAAGAGTAAGTGCATGGGCGACAAACATCAGAAAAATTCTTCGTATTTCGATGCGGTTTTCAAAAGTGAAATGACCCCCACTTCCTAAGGTTGTGAGTTGTATTGATAATATAAGTGAAACTTTGCTGATTGAAAATTGTGAAATAAAATTAATTTGATTCATTCAAACTTTGATATTTAATTTATATCCGAAAGTTGATTTATCGACAGTACCGTATTCGATTAAAGTAAAATCCCATTGAAATGGTAACGAAACGGAGGCTTTTTTTGTCATCGGTTAATGTCTCTTATTTTTTAATAAATCTTCTTTTCAATAAATAATATTCAAAATTATTGATTGATTTACTTCCTTTTAATTCACAGGCCAAAGACTGCTCATTGAAATAAACTTTTGGCGATTTTTGAGACATACGGGGAAATTTTTTGAAAAATCTTAAAAAAATTAAATTGCTAAACACTTTCTTCCTTGTGCTAGAACCTTATTTTATGATTTTATAAACACCTATACCAAAATTTTGTTCGTAGCATCAATATTTTTAAGCTTTACAAACTTGGGACTAAAATTAGTAGGTATTATGATAAATATATTTATTGTAAATAATTCCTAAAACTAAAAAAAAAAAAATTATAAAGAAGAATAATTAATTTTAAATTTGTTGCGCTGTTTTTCTTATTAGTTTGCGGTTTTTCAATATAAGATCGCGCAATTTCCTTCGGAATTATTTCAGACAATCCTGAAACGAGGTATAAAATCATGGAAGCCAACAAAAAAATTATCACTAATATTACATAATGTCATCTGTTGCAATCAACATTTTTTGAATTTACTTTTATTTGAACAAGAACACTCACTTTGCTTGTTTTTCCGCTTCTGGTAATTGTTGCTCTTCTTCAGATAGTGGTTTATACAATGAGCCCATACCTTGCTGTAAAGTTAATCGTTTTAGAAGCTTATTATTTATTTGTGTAGTAAATTTTGCATTCGACAAACATCAATAATTCTACGATTGACCTATAAAAGGTCCATTGCAAAATCATGTGCGCAAAAAAAAAAAAATTCAATGGTCAAAAGTTATTATTAAAATTAACTTTACGGCAGTTTAACTATTTATTCACTAGTTAATTTTGCATAAAAAAGTTGTGGACAAAATATCCGTAGAAGCAATAGTTCTTAAGATATTTGGCCGAAAAAAATTTACTTAAAAAAATAACAAAAAAAAAAAAAAAAAAATATTTTTAATTTTTATATATATTTTTTTATATTGTTAATTTATAAAATATTTGATATTTTTCGTGTAGTAGAGTAAGCGTGGACTTACTCTAACTTTTCTCAGTTAAATATTTCGAAAACTACTTCTTCCTCGAAAAATTTTGTAAGGAACCATTTTCTGAAATTTAACTCACAAATGCAGAGGCACATAATGGAAACCCTGAATTTGATCTTGACCATTCGTGTCAAGTTGTTGGTAATTTTTATGACAACCTTTGTTTTTAGGGTCACGTATCCAAAGGGCTACCAACTGGATCCAATTACTAAGACTCTTTGCCTGTCTGTCTGTCAGAGGGCTGTAATTGCTGTAAAAGTATGTAATTTCTATAACAAAATAATTCAGTACCAGAAGAGACACCTACTATCTTTGGTAATCGGAAAACATAGACCCGGAAAAAATAGATCTAAAATATAGATCCAGAGTAGGTATTGTTGTAACTACGAGTTGGTTGGTTTGAGTTTGTCGACTATAGAGGAGTTGGTTGGGTTCTGAAGTTTTTAGCCCTTGCACGTTCAAAAATTGGACACTATTACAGAAATTTATTTTTGCCTAATTTTTCCGGTCTATCTTTTCCTAAATCTACTATCTTTATAACACTAAGTAGTTTGATCTCTGCAACTATTGTGAATATTGATGTATCTAGTTAATTTTCAAAGCCATCACTTAAGTCATAAAACTCCTTTAACTTTTCTCTAAAATACTATGTATGCACTTACCAAATGTTTAGATTTTACCTTTTCTAATTCTTCTAAAACCGCTTTGATAATTGGACACATCATTGCTGTAGCAGCTGTATTTGACATCCACCAGGAAATAAACATTGTAATCGTCATTATACCAAAATGTAATCTAAAAGGGTAAGAATATCTAGTTTCAATGAGTGTTTGGCTATTTTGAATGCGGAGTTTTTTGAAAAAAGAACTTTGTTTTTTAAAGTTCAATTTTTAAGTAATCTTAGTGCCCTACCCTAAAATCCTCAATTTTATACGTGTAGTCCGGAATTTCATACAATGTCTGATTTATTCTGAAAGTCTTCTAGTAGTCGAGTCCAAAAACTTATAAAAATGCAGTCTTTATAAGTTTTACATAGACCTTTTCAGAGTGATCCAGAATTTTTCAGATTTACTCAGTCTTCTAAAATTGTTTTTCAGAACACTGCAAGATTAAATTAGACTATTGGTAGAAAATTCCACCAGGGCAGTTTTTATGGATTTTCGTTTAATTATACAATATTTATATGATAGTTCACATATAAACATACTAATTAATAAATTAACATCGATTTATTAATTATAACATAGATTCGATAATACAGAAAGATAACGGACATGATAAAATTGTAATGCTTGCCATTCGGCTACCGATTTAATGTTCCCCTCAAGTTAAATTTGTGTAATTATTTTATGTATTTTTCATTATTGTCGAAAAATAACCGAGAAGATGAGTCTGAATGAACCAAAAATCAATTCTACGAGTGTAAAATGTCCCGTATATCTCGGGTAGGACTTTCAAGATCCAGAAAAATCATTTAAATATAGGCGCTATTACGTCCATACTAATACAAATTAATATTAAAGAATTACTTACCTTCTGGGGCTACATCCAATAAGAAGAATGAAACCTAGTGCAATACGATAATGTAATCTGCTATGCTCAACAGCCAAAGCAACCATAATACCACCAATAAACATTACATTCGTTTTGTTCATATATTCTTTGGTTACTATAGCTGTCGGTACAATGCTCATCGCTGGCAAATAGACAATAGGCAATGTGGACGATATTGCTAATGGTATACATTCAGTAACCCAATAACCTGCCATTACAAGTACCAAATACAAACATCGATAAGCCTGAAAAATTTAAACCAAAAATTTTAATAGACTAGTTAATGAGTTAAAATCATTATCAAGCATATTATTTGTGGTTTTTTATGGTTTCCCATAGATGTTACGGTGAATACCAAGATAGATAGACAGACATACAAATTACAAATTAAAGACAGCCATAACCGGATATCTAGAGGGCCCGAGTTCGCGTCCCAGTTTCGATGTGATTTTTACGTTTCTTTCTATTGGTTCAAATAAAAACATCTTGTTAACTGCCGGTTATAAAAAAACACAAGCATAAGTTTTTAATTTAAAGTTAAATTTTCTAACAAGTTCGCCTAAACAAATAAAAATTTACAAATTAATCGCAAATATAGGCATTAAAAAAAGCAATTTTCGTATGTGTACCTACTGTATGGAAAATTCACTTTTTATTACTGTAATTTAAAAAAAAATTTATAGAGAGCGATGTACAGCGCAGTATTTAAAAAACCACATTCACCTCTACGTTTGAGGTGTTCCAATTGTTTACACTTCGTAAAATAAATCGAGTGTCTACCGATTCTGTGAGTCTGACTAATTTTGCCTTTTAACAAGCGTACTTTTTTTTTTTTACTTAAATTTCAATACAAAAAAGCCTTACTTTGTCATGAAAATTTAAAAACAATACCGGACACCATATTATAGGCCAAATTACACTGAATAGAGCTTTCCAATATGTTTTCGTAAAATTCCAATATATTTCGGAACGGGAACTGAAATGTATAACTTTTTTTTAAATCATAGTTTTAAAAGATACTATTTCGAATAAATTAGTTTTATCTCTAGTTGTGGATAAAAATAGTTAATTTTTTAAAACAAGTATGTATAAAAATTTGTTTATATAAAATATAATCCAAAAAATGTTTTCAGGAAATTGGAGAAAAATCGATATTTAATTCGAAATATTCTAGAGTTTTCATTTATTATCTTTGATGAGGGAAAATGGAAATTTGACGTCTTCTTGTTATGCTAAAGCTATGCTAATGTTCATACTATAATGTTTTGTCTATTGCCTATATTGTAAAATTTTCTTAATTTTTGTACATTTTGTTTATTCTGAATTTTATGTAAATTACATCTTTTTAAGGAATTACATTTTCTGTTTAAATAAGTTTTTTAATATCGTCAATTGTATAATTTAATAATCTACGAATTCCTTGTGTGTAGAATCGTTTTAGCGACGTTCGCAGAAATATTTCATTTGATCATATTAACCAATTGGAGTTCAGACAATAATTTCAACATTTATGTAATTGCAGTGCCTATTTGCCTAATTATTTAAAAAAAAAGGCCATAAAAATTACGATTTACTTTAAAAAAATCTTATTTCTAACAAAATCATTCTGAATAACTTAAAGATAATATTGCGCGGACAATGTAATCCTTTTACAGTAAAAAAAAAAAGCGAGTGAAATTCAAATAAAATAAAGGTGAATACAGGTAAAAATAGAATGCCACACCCCTTGGTGTCATCACCCCTGCACTAGCAAATATATACAGCGTTGCTGGATACTAACTCAGCATTAAAAAAAAATTTGTGATATTGTGATTTCCGGTCAATCTCCGAAGCCCTACGTGATTTATTTCTGTACGACAGTTATGTAATTCGTTTCGAATACTTATGCAGAGCTTCAATCCATCAACGCCGTACATATTTGATGGTGCAGAGGTAAGGCACCAAGGGGCGTGGCATTCATATTCTTACGGTACCAACATGTACCGTGCAAAACTGACGCCATTTAATTGTGCTAAAATTTACTTTTACATTTAGGAGCATCTTTTTCAACATGATTCATTTCAACACTTGAAGTCTTTTGTATTCTTGAAATTCAAATATGGAAGGAATATAAATACATAGAAAAGCTGAGGGTGAACTTAATAGATACCAATGGCCATCGCTTTGACTTAGATGTAGAATTAAAAAAGCTTCATATTAAATATATTTTATGCTAAAAACAAAATAAAAATTTTTACTCACGCAGGGGGAGGCGGCGGTTCAGGTTGTTCTGGATCTACTGGCTCCACTGGCTCTTTTGGTTTGGTTTTCTTTTGTCCCATTTCGGATATTCATGAATAAAACTAAAATTATTGTGTCTAAAAACAAAACTTCATTTGGACAGAGAACTTTTTATTTCGTATATGGGCAGAGTGTCCCAAAACTATCACATTAAGAGATCAGAAGAGTGATATAGACTTAAAACTTCGTGAATAGCCTCCGTTTGGTTAAGTCTATCAAACTTTTTCTCTACATTTTTTCGAAAGTGCTGCGTTTTCAAATGAGCATGATCACGTCATATTTAAGCAATCGATCTAAGGAAACGCAGCACGAAATTTTTTGTACACTAAGTCAGCTTGACAACATCAATAATTATTAAACAATAGAATATTTTTTCCGACAAAGATATTGCATCGATTAGCTTCTTTACCACGACGATCATGCCGTATTTAAGCATTTTTAATACATGCATGATTCACTTTTATTGAATTGTTTAATATCTATTATTAATGTTATCAAGTGATCATGGTATCCGGTAAATTCGATACTCCGTTTTTTCAGACCGATAGCTTAAAAATGACGTCATCATGCTCATTTGAGAACGCAACAAGTTCGAAAAAAGTTGTATAGAGAACTAAGTGGCTTCACCAAAAGGAGGCCACTGACGCAGTTTCAAGTATGTATTGATCATTTAACAAAAAGGGTGCTGTCCCGCAGACTACTGCAACATCCTAGAGCAGTAAAACACATAAATTTATGTATTTCAACAATTAACTCAGTCAATTGTTTTTTTTTCACTTGTTTTTCTTAATTTCAATTTTTCGTACACAAATTTGTAATATTGAATCCTTAAATTTTTATATCCCCTTTTGTATCGCTACATTTTGGGCGTGACATTAAAATGGGATCACTCAAGCAGTATGTATATACAGTGTGTCCCCGGATAGAGGTAACTATACTTGTAAATTTTCTTATTTTGCATTTTAAGAAAAAGAGTCATTCTTTATAAAAAGTTTTGCTTATTATTAAAAGTATGTAGGAATATTTAAAATTTCTAAATAATGTACAGGGTAGCCAAAAATTTGGTATCACTATTTTTTTTTTGTTAAACTACCCTTCGTTTTTAAATGTTGACAAAATGTTACTAAAAAAAGTTACTCGAAATTAACAATTATGACTCTATAGCTATACAAAATATCAAGAAGATCTTTCCAACTTTGACAATTCCATTCTTATAGTGAATGTTTATCCGAGAAAATAAATTTTCTTTTTAATTTTCTAAACTAGAATTGATAATTAATTAATTGATTTATTAATATTTTCTTTCTTACGTTTTTTATAATTAGAGCTTTTGTTCAAATAAAAAATGATTCTATAATGAAAGTACACGGATCTTCTTGATATTTTGTATAGAGTCATAATTGTTAATTGCGAGTAACTTTTCTTAGTAACATTTTGACAACTTATAAAAAAGAAGGGTAGTTTACCAAAAATAAAAATAGAAATATCACTGCCACCAATTTCAACGAGAAGCTTAAGCTACTATCCTCCCTGGCAAACACTTAACATTCATTGTGATTGGGAATGGAGCCAGTATGACAGACCATCAACGCCATCAAAAATTTACCGATCGCTATTCCGATTAATGAAGGAGAAATATAAAGATTTTGATGAATATTATACTGACGGATCCGTTGTAGATAATCGAGCAGGATATGCGGTGACAACCGAAACAGCTGTATTATCCACCCAACGCTTGAACAACCTTTGCTCCATCTTCACCTGTGAAATCTCAGCCATTATCTATGCATTAAAAACCGTCACAACAAAAAATTACAATCCAAGAACGTCATCTACTCCGATTCCAACTCCGCACTGAAAGCTATCAGCAACCAGAATAGTACCCATTCACTAGTACATATAGCTCAGCAACTCATAGACGAAACAACAAATCAAGGTTCCAGTGTTGTACTAGCATGGATCCCAGCACACCAAGGAATACAAGGCAACGAATTAGCCGACCAATCAGCTAAGGAAGCCACACGAAGTGAAGATATAACAAATACAACAGTAACACATTGTGAAGCTAAGAAACACATAAAAAATGTAATAATGCAACACTGGAAGCAAAAATGGCTACAACTTTTACCGACTAAGCTCCATGCAATACGCGATAATATTTTCGACAAGCTACCAACCCTTGACCGCCAAAAATATTGTACAATCATTAGATTACGGATTGGACACACGAACATGAGCCATATTCATCTCATAACCAAAAGTAACCCAAACCGACAACGCAATAATATCGGTGAATCACGTTCTTTCACAATGTCAGGGATACCAGCATCAAAGAAACAAAAATGGATTACCCTCGGAAGCCAAGGATATCCTCAATGATCCCAAATATTTCCCGAGTCTCTTCAAGTTTATTAAGGACAATGCCTTAATTATATGAACACATTTTGTATTAATAATAACACATGTAAATAATGTATAAGTCTCTGCGGTCGCTAATGACCTAGACGTTAAAAGCGGCCTTAAATAAAAAAAAAAAAATTAGTGATTCCAAATTTTTAAGAAGTTTAAACATTATTAAGAAGTTTTAAATATACGTACATACTTTTCAGAATAAGCAAAACTTCTTATAAAGAATGACTTTTTTCTTAAAATGAAAAATAAGGAAATTTACAAGTATAGTTAACTCTATCCGGGGACACACTATATAACTAGCCACACCCAATGTACAGGGTGGGCCATTTTAATTGATACATCTAAATATTTCGTTTTTTAGGTAACCAATCAATAAATAACTTAAACAAAAAATGCAGTTTAATGGGGGACATTATGTTCTGACATCAGATTGGGCCTAGTTCTTCGGGTTTCTTTAATAGCCAATTTAGATCCTAAGCGGTAAGAGCTATAGAGGAAATTAGAAAGTTGTTCCTCATAAAAAAAACTAACAATTTTTGTTGAAAACATTTTTTCGAAAAACAATAGATTTCGGAAGAGAAGAAACACGCTAACTACGGAAAAATACTTTTGCTTAAAGTTGTCAAGGGCAATAGAGGACATGCGCCTGTGTCCATAACTTTGACCAACAATTATCCACTTTTGACCTACAACTTTAACCGTATTTTATTTCGATTAAATGCAATAATACATATTTCTAAGTCGCATTTCCTTCGAAAGCTGACGTTTTTCGAAAAAATGTTTTGGACCATTGCTAGTTTTTATGAGGATCAACTTTCTAATTTAAAATATTATTATATCTCTTACCGTTTAGGATCTAATTTGACTATTAAAGAAACCCCAAGAACTAAGTCCACTCTGATGTCAAAATATGATGACATCCATCAAACACTGCAACTTTTATTCAACTTATTTTTTGATTGTTTAACTACAAAACGTGATATTTAGGTGTATAGATAAAAATGGTCCACCATGTATAATTCTCCAGTAGGATTGTGGTTTTACATGTCTATCTCTATTACAGGGTTCATTTCCCTCATTTTTAGCTCAAAATGACCATTTAAAAAAATGCATACTTGGAAATTAAAATTTCTTACCTTTAATACTAGATTAGTAAGTTCGTATATCACCGTAATGAACAATAGCGTCACGTCTATCTAAAACGCTAGTTTCTAAAATGACAGTTTTGACCAAAAAAAAATCCATAAATGAATAAATTGTGAAAATTTATTTATTCAATTGTATAAGCCTTGGTAACGTAGGAAATAAAAAACCAAAGTGATTTGCATATGGAAGTGAATCAACTTGGAAAAACCACTTTATTGGCGGCGACATAGCGTCGAATAAAATATATATGTTACAGTCAAAACTCTTAGCCGGACAAAACTACTCTTAAGTGGCAAAATCAGTCAAATGTAGCTTTGACTGCATAGTTTAGTCAATAGTAGTTTTGACTGAAAATCATTGATTATTAGGGCTTTTGGCAGTAAATTTGCGGTCAAAAGTGATTTTGACTGACTTTGTGAACGGATCCTAATTGTACAAAGGAAATTATATTTGAGCACGACGGCTCGAGCTAGATACTCGAGAATTCATTAAAGGCACGGAGGCCGCGCGTTTTCATGGGAATACCTTCATTAAAATCTACTTTGGAGTGAAGAATTTAAATTAACCTTTCGATTGGAATGGCCAACCCGTAAAGAATTGTAAAATCAGAAAACTCCTACCAGTCAAAAATACCTTTGACTGGAAAAAATAAGCAAAGTACTTCTCGGTCTATAGTAGTTTTCGATCTTTAGACTGAAAACCATTGGTTAAAAGTGCTTTTGACTGTATATTTGCGGTCAAAAGTGGTTTTGACTGACGATTTAGGACAAAACTAGATTTAATCGATTGAGAGCCAGTCAAATTTACTTTTAGTTGATACGAAAGCTTGTAACGTTTACGAGAGTTTATTTGGAAATGCTGAATTTCTGATATCTCTTCTCTTATTGAAATTAGGAAGGGATGTAATATGAGAGCAATTGCGTCACTTAATTGTCAGACAATTATGATTTATATTGGTAAAATGACAAATTATTTGGTAAAAATTGTCTTAAAATGATTTTAAAATTAGCAACTTTCGTAACTTTATTCGGTAATAATTCAACCCTACTTATTTTCAAACACAAATTAAATGTCCAAAATCCATCAACATTTTCGTGGCGTTGCTAGCTCTTATACCAAATTGTTTGGAATGGAAATAAAACTATTTATATATGATTTATATATTTAATATTGCGAAATTGTTTATTAGAAAGGTATGGTATTACAACTGATATAATTATCAAAGCTAAAAAGTAAAGAAAAAAACGAAAATGTGCACAATTACTTCAGCTACAACTTTTATTCGAATTTTTTATTTATTTGTTACATAGTTTTTTTGTAATTTGCTGTAAACTAATTTTTTTATCCCCTAAAAAAGAGGTTTATGCCCCACCCCAGTGAGAAGTCGCTTTTTTGGTACGAAGTTGTTACAATCAACATCTGAGTCAAATTTCAAAGATGCAACACTTTTTTCAAGATACATATTTAATTTTGTTGTCCGAAATTAATATATACTACTTTGTTTTATATTAAATGAATATTTAAATTAAACACTTCTTAATCAGTCAAGACATCTTTTTTTTAAATAAAAATCAAACACACAATTACTTATAAACACTTTATAAAACATTTTAAGAAGTTCAGTTCACTTCAGTTTTAACATTGGATTTTCTTTCCATAACCATTCAAAATTTACCAACTATAGATGTATTTACCATAAGTCATTACTGCAGCAATATAAACGGTCATAGCCATCACACTTACAACAATGCCAGCTTTTGCCTAAAATAAAACGGAATAATATTATTTTTTACTGATACAGTAGAAAAGATTCCAAGAATATGCAAAATAATCTGTTATTTTTTTCATAATCCTAAATGCATTTATGTAGCCAAAAAACTTTAGTCGATTTTTGGCACTTTTCAAGGTTGCCTCAATATAAAAATATTGTCTGCCACTTTTAGCATTTCGGACAACCAATACCATGGATAAACGATGTCCAAGACGGCCACGAACAACAATTCTAGTTTTTTTTTGCACAAGTTGAGTTATAGCCAAGAGGTCCTTAGGCAAAAGTCTTACCACTCGGCAGACCAACCCATGTGTTATAATCTTGTTATAACATTTCTCTAACTATAGTGTTTTGTATTTATAATGAATTTTCCACCGTTTAGAGCGTCTCAAAAATTTAAACTTGGAGGTATTCGAGCTCGTTGATTACGAATTTAAGTTTATATAAAATACTCTGAACTTATAAGATCAAGTTGCTGAAGAAGTCTCAATAAATGAGACGAAACGTACAACAGGATCAACTGTAAATTCCTAGTCCAACTGTGATTCAATTTGTTCATATACTTTTCGTTTTGTACGTCATAAACAATTTTAAATTTATATAAAACTTTTTAGATGGTACTAAAAAAAAGTATTCACTGAAACTATTTGTCAACTCCAAAGGAAAATATGAGTATTCATAAAAAATTACTGTCAGGTAAACCAAAATGAATTTTTGTAAACCCATCTTTTTCTTCCTTTTCTTTCCTTTGGAAGGCAAGATTCTAGTTCGTAGTTCTCACAAAATTTGATGGAAAAAATAGAACTTGTATCAAGATAAACATTGAACTTTCCTTTTACAAACAAGCTCGAATTTACGATTGCCATAAAAAACTTCGAGTCTTAAAATATATTATGAGTAACGTATCTTCAAGCTTTTTTAGACTTCAGATTTTTTTACTCTTAAAATGAGCCCTGTGTAATTTTATGGAAACGAGAGTATCGCGTCTTCATTCTTCAAGAATTTTTTGTTGATATTCGGTTTATAATATTAATTATATTTACCATTTGGGCTGTTGGAATATTCACATATCCTGCCGCAACGGCATTTGGTGGAGTTCCTACTGGTAACATGAAGGAAAACGAACATGCTATTGCAGTTGGCATAGATAAAAACAGTGGATCTATCATCAAATTTTTGGACTAAAAAAATAATAAAGATTAGTGCATAATAAATATGTAAAAACAAAATTTATCAGACTTTTAAATTATTTGTTTTGGTGGAAACTGACATATTGTGATCGAAAAATGAGTTAAACTTACAATACATCCGTACAACTTTATAAGTTATGGTAAGTCCACACGATACCAACTTCACATTGACTTCTTTACAATTTTATCAGCGCAACAAATCAGTGCAAACCAAAGTCGGTATGATGGTAAAGTCTTTTACAAGAACATTTTTACTCAGACTTTCAATCTGTACAGATATCTGTACAAACAATAGTCTGTATCGTGTGAACCAACCATTACTCTGTTATTCACAAAAATGAAAATATTAATTTATTGAACTTACTAAAAGTAAGATAAATGTATCCGAAAAAGACCTTACTCCCTTGTATTTCGACATGGAAAGTCTTAGGTTTCAATATTATAATCCCTTAATTTTAATAACACCCCAGTTCCATTGCAACGCGCTTTTTTTCAAACAACAATTTCCTCAAAATAGAATTTTTTTCGTGTTATTCATTATCCAGTAGCACTTTTAGTCGTCTGTATAGTTAGGTACTTAATTTCGATCAGTATTATATCAGATGTTGTGGGGGTGAGTCCAGATTTTGTTTATTTCGCGGTCGTCCAAGGATACCAGGCTCAAATAAAATAAGGTATAATATTGAATCCCACATTCATAACTTTCCACCCCGAAATCCTAATTGTAAATTTAGTTAATATATTTTTCTTAATAGGAAATTTTTTGGCTAATTTCACTGTAGTAATAAACAAGGATATTAAAATAATTTTTGTAATAAAATTGGTTTTTCTATTTTTTAACCCCCGGCCTAAAAAAAGGAGTTTGACTGCTATGTGTGTGTGCCTGTCTGTTTGTCTGTGGCATCGTAGCGCCTAAGCGGATGAACCTTCTTTTTTGGTTTGGTTTGAAAGGTAACTTAATGGGGAGTGTTCTTAGCTATCTTTCAACTTCGAGTTTAGGGTTCCGTACTCGAAAAAACTAAAAAGTTAGTGATGATCTTCAAAATCGTCTCAGCTTGGAAAAGGCTTTAAGGAAAAAGATAATTTAATGGGGGTTTGTTAAATTTTGTAAATTTTACTTGTATACGATTTAATCTAAATTATTTACATACCAAAGATAGAGCTATGGGAGCAACAATATTACAAATGGCAACGTTTGATGACAGTTCGGTCATAAATGATGCGATTATTGCAATCAAAGCCATAATTATCCAATCAGGTAATACATGCATTGCACTTAACCATTCTCCAATCATTGTGGACATACCAGATTTTTCTGATCCCAATGCTAGAGCAAAACCACCACCTACAAAAATTCAATTTTATTAGTTAAAAATGTTGACTTCCCAGAGTAGTTTTCAAATAATTCAAGACAAAAAAAACTTTACCCAAAAGGAACATTAGTCCCCATGGACATTTTTGATGTAATAATTTCCAAGTAATTAGTGGTTCACTTGATTTTGGACACTCTTTTTCTGAAAATTAAATAATTTCTTTAGATATAATTTAACGGAAATGGTTTTAATAAACAGTGACTGGATTTAATACTTTTTTTAATTTAATTTTAAATATGTTATTATTATGCTGAGAAGTCGAACCAAAATCTTTCTTATGAGGAAAAATTGCTTCAGAAAAGTGGTGTAGTTCAAAGTATCGAAAATTAATATAGTAATTTTCTTGGAAAAAATATTATTATTTATTTATAAAATCGGAATATTAATCTATACCTAAGGCAGGTCCACACACTGCGTTTAACACGAAGTTTTGTCTGCACAGTTCAACACATTGCAGATATAACGTTGCGTGTAGATTGGAAAAGTTTTGAATTCGGCGCGAAGATGGCATATTTGCATCGATAACTGAGCTAGATGCTATGTGCCATCAAGTATGATGGAACGATTGAATTTGTCAATTTAATGCCATAGATTGAACTGTGAATAATGATTTTAATTCCTTCGTCGATTCCTCGTCATATACAAATTCATAAATTTAACAGTGGTGACGAAGAGTAAACGGCATTTGCGTATGGAAAAGTATTTAATAATGTAGGATGGTGGGGTAACACTACATCGAAGAAAACGGTCCTATCATGTGGTGATATTGCTGTCCTCATAAAAGTATTTTCTTTGATGATATGCGGTGTCACTAATTCCAATAAATTAGTATACGTGCCTTTTTCAATTCTCTTTAATTAAGATTACTAGACAAGATATTTGTCAATATTTAGTTTACGTTGTATGTATCAAATTAAAAACATCAAATATAATCGAATAGACCATGATGTAAATAAATATCGTATGCATGATTAAAAGTAAACAAAAACAATAAATAAGTAATAATAATAAATAAGTGGATAAACAAAGTAAAAAATTCATTGACCTGAAAAAATTGCATTCGTGTTTAGAACTCGAATAGCCTAATTGGTAGGGCGCTTGACATAAATCCAAGAAGTCCGGTTTCGAATCCTTGTTCGAGTGTATTTTTTTCAATTCTCTTTAATTACGTGCCTATGTTAATCACGTAATTCACGCAGTAACCTTATATGGAAAAATTTCTGCCATCTTAAAAAAATTTAGCCACTTCCGCGACCACTTAGAACGCTGGGTACTTCTGAGACGTTTCATTTTTTTTTTTTTTTGTAGCAAGACACCATGCCAAAATTAACCTCCTCCATGACAATATCACACAAAATATAAAAAATAGCGAAATATACAGATATATAAAAATTGCAACGATTTCATTTCGTCTTAAGACTGCGCAGACAAAAGGTTGTGCAAAACGTAGGGTGTGGGACTACTTTAAGATTTTCTGAATAAGAATCAATTGACAAAATGAAATGAAAATTCAGAATATCAGTATAACATATATCAAATTCATAATGACTCGAAAGCAGTTCTCAAACAAATTGATGTCTCCTTTAAAATTAAAAAATGCCAGTTTCAGTTATATATACTTACGATCTTTTGAACAAGCATTCAGAAAATATGGTTTTGCAGGAATGAGAAACATTATTATTACAATAAAGAAAGCTACACTTCCATCGCCTATTTTCCTAAAAATCCACAAAAATTATCAATTATTTATCTATAAGATTGTAGTAAAAAATCTTACACACTGGAAATTGCTTGTGCAAATCCGGGCATAAATCCAGGATCACGGAAAAACCATAAAAGTATACATAGTACAAACAAAAACAAAACCCACGACTCATGCCATGAGATCGTTCCCAAATCTTTAAACTTCTGTTTCAACACTTCTCTTGCAGTTCCTTTTAATTCTTTACCTTTTTGTACTAATGCATACGCTTCTGAATTTTTCCTAAAAAAAATTACATTTTAAAACAATATGGCTTTGAAACAAACGAAATGTAAGGCTAAAACCAGTTGCAAGAAAAGATGAGACACAAAAATTTTGTTCTCCTTTTTTTTCAATAGAAATATATTAATAAACTTTAAAATTTTCAATTACAAATATGGAAATTGATTGGGTTGATTTTTCTTGGTGTAACCTGGGCTGTTCCATTTGGAAGAACAAAAATTATTATACGCTTGGCGTGCCTATTTCATAAAAAACACTGACAATCAATCTTTGATGTAAAGTTTCAATATTGTTTAATGTATTTCAAAAAAAAAAAAGAAAAAAAACAATTTTTAGTGCCCTTTTTTTCTTGCAGTTGTGTTTGTCTAAAATAATAAATTGGGGCGATAATTGAAGACTGCCGACAAAAGTTTAAATTAAAACCATAGAGATATTATATAGAGTTCGTGGAAATACAGTGAGAGTGTCCGCAGGTAAGAGAGATAACACTGCCAGGCTACCGTATAATTTCCTCACGTTATCATATGATACTTAGAGGAGATACGGTAGCTTAGCAGCGTTTTCTCTCTGACCTATAGACTCTGTCACTTATGGCTAGCATAGGTACTCGCCTTATCCATTTTGTTCAATAATATCTCTATGCTTAAAATTATGCAATATATACGTCGCAGCTAACTAGTTAATTAACCGTTTTTTACTAAACAATCAAACAGTTAGGCAAACGACTTGGATCGATTACGATCAACTACTTGTCCAGTCTAGTCATTTAAAATTAGTTTCACCTGGCGCTGAAACCGACACCCCAGCAACAATATTGTAAACAATAAAAGTTTTCAACATCTTAGAGTGGTAATTAGAAAAAATTACCTGAATAAACCGAGATACATGTATTCTAATATGAAATATGTTAATACATTTATGATAATCATTACGGGAGCATTAAAAACAATCCATAAAGAGAAGTTAACACCTTGTGACTTGTAATCTTTCCAATCAGTAAGATTTTTTAAACTCCTGAAAATGAAATTTAATTAAAAATATTATCGAACATAGCGTTTTTTAAAAAATAATTACTCTTCATGTCTTTCAAATAATCCACGGTATGTTAAATTTGTTCCAGTTCCTACTATGGTGGCACATCCTCCAATTGTAGATGAATATGCTGCTGCTAGAAAGTAGGCCATTGTAGTATCTGTCGGAACTTGTCTGAAAAATTTTCAATAATTTTAGTGATACTATCAGGCGGGTTTTTGTGATGGTAGCGCCAACCGGGCTCCCATATTCGAGGGCTCAAGCAAGATATTTTTATATCTACTGGATCCGATTATTATTTGATCTTTTCGAGGGTTTCCGTTTCTTTTTATTAAAGAAAATTGTTCATTTCATGATCCACTGCTATAAAAATGCATAAATATTTAGGTAAAAAATTTTTATAAATAATTTGATTTTTAAATTTTCTATAAATAATTTAAGGCTATATCGAGATGATTCGCAAAGTAAATCGAACTAGCTAGGGAAAATAAAAATGAACAAGAGGTATCGTGGGAACTCGGTGGGAGCTATGTTCCTTTCATTATGTATTATTGAATAACAAGAACAATGGAGGAATGGTAATAACATTAATTATATTTATTTAAATTCATAAAAATGATTATTTAAACTATAAAATAATATAATATTTTTGCATATTTTAAAAATTCACGGCAAACTGAATCCATTGAAAAATTTTTTGGTCAAGCCTCCCTACACATAAACAAATTAAAACAATACCTTGCGATAAGCAATATAGTTTCAAAAAGTGGTAGAACTATGCATATTAGAAAAAAATCTACTCTTTAAAAGCCAATTATTTTATTTCAACGTCCATAAATAAAACTTTTCGATACAATTATAACATTATTCTGAACCAAACGGAATCAAATATTATGAAGAAATTGATTGATTTTCAACAGCCCCGATTTGGTCTATTTTACCTTCATATCGAGGTAAAATGAATTATTACATATAGAAAAACAAAAAAATTAAAGAAAAATGTATAGAAATAAACTTCAGTCAAAGAAAATTGTTAAGAGCTTTTTCAATGTGAACATTATAACTTCATTATCATAATTATTATCGATGCCAGTGACCCAGAGATTTACAATGAGCTCATAATTGTGCCCGGTTCAAAGTTTAATTAACACTTGTTGAAATCACGAGCGATCATTTGGTCACACATAAAAAACATAGTAAGAAACACAATTCAACTAAAGGCTAATAATATATGTAGTTTTTTTATTTTTTTTACATAAAACTAAAAAAATCGTTTTCCTCAATAGAAGCTTGTGAAAATAAATCACAACTTTGACCGAACGCAGAGGAATAATAACTAATATTCTAGCCTAAGAAACGAATAGATGGCACCAATAGTTTATAAGTTATATAAGCCCGGTTCGACTTCCTTTCTCCTAATTAGTTATACAATGTATGTTAGGTAAATTTTATTGTGTGTCCGTCCTGAAGGGGATAATATTTGGACATTATCCACTTAGAGAGCTGTGTGAGTAGCTGAGAATTTTGTTAAGAGTTATATACAGGGCGATACAGTTAATCGAGTCAAGCAATTGTTTTTTTGCCTTTTTTCAAAAAATATTTAGTACCTACTAAAGTTTTGTCATTCGGAGGAGGAAATCTATCAACAATAAAATGTCTTTATAATTGGGTGGTTTTGTGTTCAAGTGAAGGTCGACTTCATTTTTTAAATAAAAACTTTTTTTTTTAGTAGATTCGTTTTTCTTGGTAAAATTGTGAAACCTTTTTTGGAAATTTTTTTTCCTGCGTTTCAATTTTTTAATTTTCTTTTTTATATTTGACTTTGAAGATGTTAGTAAGTCACAACCATAGAGATAATACAGTTAGAGAACGCAAGGGTTTTGCTAGCCTGTAAGCGGATGCGTTATGCGAAGCAAGAGAGAAGACTGTCAGTGAGTTCCTCTGTGTCCTTGTCATAATCATATGTACATATATTGTTTATTATATGTATTAGTAAGTATAAGTATATGTATTAAACAAGGACACAGATGAACTCACTGGCAGTCTTCTCTCTCGCTTCCCATATCGCATCCACTTATAGGCTAGCGTTCTCTATCTGTCATATCTATGGTCACAAAAATCTATGGTATTTACTGCTTCTATTTGTATAAAATATTTTAATAATTTTGAAACCAATTTAAAAGGAGAGTTAACAATAATTACTTCTTATTTTTCCTAATAACGGTAGACTCCCTTAATATGGTTCACTATCACTGATATAAGAACATAATTACGGGAATTATAAAGACGATAATTTAAAGAAAATAATTAATGTAAAATAGTTTGAAAAATCTTTAAAACGATTTATTTATTCATTCCAATCAATATTTTAACATATTTAAATATAAAAAAACTTAAAAATCCTTAATAATGTATCAGTTTAACCTTAAGTACACAGACAAAATATTTGTAATGAAACCAGATGTTAACTGATCGCTCATTTTTTCGACGGGTTTTCAATTGATTAGATTCGTTCAAAAGTTGATTTTTTTTATTCATATTTCAGTTCTAGAGGCTGTGTTATTGTTTAAAACTAAAAATTTATTTAGCGTTTCTTAATTTTTGATTAAAATAAAAGACTCCCGAAATAACGTAGGTACTACCCCATAATAATGTACATTTACCTTAATTCGGCTTTTTATAATAATTTTAAATAACACTTTCATGGTTCGCGTTTCTTATAACTCTTTACATTTTACTCAACTCAATACAAACTAGACGTTACGACAAACAGTATTTGCATTTCCTGTTATTAAAACAAATACACTTACCTTGCTTGTTTTTCTGCCTCTGGTAGTTGAGCTTCTTCATCAGAGAGTGGTTTATACACTGAGCCCATACCTTGCTAAATAAACACCATTTAATTTATTTTTCACATGATGGGTGTATTAAAGAAAACTTCAGAGTTCTTATGGGGAATGGATTTCGGCAAAATTGGTTGAACATTTTGTTGAAAGTAATTCTAATTAACAGGCCTTATCTCTGTATGAACTAGATTCGAGCATTTTCAGGATTAAAGGATCATTTCCCACATATATAATTCAGAAATGAGTTAACAAAAATTGTTGGTATATATTTTTACGATAAACTTGATGCGCATTCAATCTCTAGAATAAAGAGAGTTTTTTTAAGTTTGGACGAGTAGTTTTGGGGTTAATCATCATTTTTCTTGATTGGAGTGTTCTGTGTTTGGAATACCAACAGTCGAATTAAGTTGTGTAATGAACAGTTTTTGACATATACAGAGTGCCTTTTTTAAGTTGATATATGCTTGAAACTCGAAAAATAACTTTTATCGATACAAATGCTTCAAATAAAAAATGTTGGGTGGGTAATAGCACATCTAAATATTAAACTTGACCTAGGTTTTCAAGCTTAATCAAAAGCTCACTCTGCTTCATAATTGGTAATCGATATATGAATACTTTACATTAGAAATTAATTAAAAAAATAACATTTTTGTTCGAAACATTATTTCAATCGTACAGTTTAGGCAAAAACGGACTAAAAAATTTTAACCAAAATTGTTTTTTCGTATCAAAATTGTCATTTTGCATAATCGTTTCTGTGAAAAATAGACACCATTCGAAAAAATTTTTCAATTAATCCAATAAAAGTGGTTTGTTTTTTTATAAAGACCATTTTTGTGCAAATTGAATGAACAAACGCACAAAAAGCTAGATTTTTGCTATTAATTATTGTCTAAACTAACCGGTAACAAAAAAATGTTTCAAACAAAAAATGTTAGCGTATTTTTAAAGAACAACTTTCTAATTTAAGTATCCAATGTTTGTCAGTTATGAATCAGTGTAAGGTTTTAATTGAACCTAAAAACTTTCCGGTATAAGGTGTGAGCCTTTGAAACTAATATTTTTCGTTTGAAGCATTTTCCTTGATTAAATTTATTTATCGAGTTTTAAGCATATGGCAACTTAAAAAAGAAGACACTCCGTATAGCGTCAAAGGTCTTTATCTCCGTATTAACTAAATTAGAGTGTTTTCAGGTTTAAAGGATAAACTATTGTATCTTCATGTCTAACATGGAAATAAGTCCCTGAATACATGAGCACATACATATGCCTAAATCTAGTTTACTAGTCTGGCATGTAATAACTTAAAACTTGGTTACTTTACCATCAACTGCAATTTCATCATCCTTTTCATTAGGTGAGTAGGAAACAAAAAGCTGGTTTTTACAACTTTCTGAAATCTTGTGTAAATCCTGATTTTTAACATTTTTACTTCATGAATATGTCCATATGGACTGAAATTATTCATTATTTTAAGTATATTTAATGTCACTATCCCATTAGTCCCTTAGTGTATGATACGACTAATTGTTTTTGAAAAATATGCTTCGTATTCCCCTCATATTGTCTCATTTTTTGTTAATACATTTTTTTAAATTTGGATAAAATGCTTTAATTGCATATTTTGAATACGTATCGAATTTAGAGTAAATATATGCTAGTCATCTGTTTACTAATTTCTAAACACTATATTTCGGAATTTCCTTCCTTCCGGAATTTCCGGAACAGGAGAATGTTGGAAACTAGTTCATAGAGAAATAGGAAAGTTAAACCCAAATATCTCAAAAACTGTTCACTACTTACCGTTGCGTCCATTGAAACTTTTAATAAGCATGTTAAGAATTACTTTCCACCAAACTTTCAGCTAATTTAGCTCCCACTGGGAGGATCCAGGTAGCTTTACGAACATTAAAAAAAAACAGCAGTGTCAATCGTGACGTGGGGGCTGAAAAAACTCAAGCTACCTTGAAAGTGAGGTTGCACATTAATCATTATAGAGTTTTATCCTAGAAGCCTAGACGTTTAAAATTTAAACTTTTTTAAATAGTTAGTGCAGAAGGATACCAACTTAAATACACAAATAAACAGGGTATATTTAGAATAATAATAATTTTACCTTTTCTAATTCTTCTAAAACTGCTTTTATAATTGGACACATCATTGCCGTAGCAGCTGTATTTGACATCCAGCAGGAAACAAACATTGTAATCATCATAACACCAAAATGTAATCTAAAATAAGTGAAAATATTAACGGATGGGTTTTGCACGAAGTTAGAATCAATATATTCACTATTTGCTGGTGGAAAACGCTGGAGGCATACAAATTATGCTCGATGATTTGAGCTCCATTTATAAGGACGTATGTCTAATAATAATAAATCTCAGCAAAACAGAGTTCATTTTCAACTCCCTACAGTTAACGAACTTAAAAACCATTGAAAAAACTTATATCTATGCAGAATAGTTCAAACGAAATGGCAAAATCATGGAAAACGTTTGCTCCTTCAGTCCTTCAAACGCATACTTAAGGGCGGTATACCAATAAATCTAAAGAGGAAGGTGGTGGATGGCTGAGTACTACCAGTGCTAGCGTATGGATCTCAAGTTTCGATACTAGCTAAAAAAGACATATTTTGTAGTTTTGCACATCATACGATTTAAGTGGCAATGGGCGAGACATGTGTCGAGGCTTAGGAGTATGCGCTGGATTAAAAACTACAACTTGGGCACCTTATAATTTCAAAGTAAGGAAGGACGCTAGAAATATTACTATTTCATTGGCTAAATTTTGATAGTGGTTGAATATTCTAAATTTCGTGATTTGATACATTAATTTCTAAGCAAATTTAGATTAGTGACTTACCTCCTTGGACTACATCCAACAAGAAGGATAAAACCTAACGCAATACGATAATGTAATCTGCTATGCTCAACAGCCAAAGCAACCATAATACCACCCAGAAACATTACATTCGTTTCTTTAAAATATTCTCTGGTTACATCATTTGAAGATAGGATGCTCATTGCTGGAAAATAGACAATAGGCAATGTGGAAGATATTGCTAATGGAATACATTCAGTAACCCAATAACCTGCCATTACAAGTACCAAATATAAGCATCGATAAGCCTGAAAAATGAAAACAAAAATTTAGTTTAACTTTATTTAAAAAAAATACAAAAAAACAGCTTACCTTATCATTCCAATGAAGAAACAATACTGGAGACCATATTATAGGCCAAACTATACTGAATATACCTCTCCAATATGTTTTTAGAAAATTCCAGGCTAATCGTTTACTAGTTCTGCAATTTCAAGAAATTTTTTATTTATTTTCAAATCAATCCTATTTTAAATTAACATTTTTTACCAACAACTTTTTATTTTCAAACAAAACAATTTTGACCGAGTTATTATTTGTTGTTTCTTAAAATTTTGTGAAAATATTAATCTTCTAAAATGATCATCGACCTTTAGATTGATGGTAGCATATTCAGGTATTTCTGAAAGTATCGCTTGATGTAACTAAATTGCAAAAATACCGAGGTTGGCGATGAAATCAATAGGTTGGCCAGAATTGGTATTCCTGTCTTCGATTAAGCGTCAATTAAATCGAATAAATCAAACCAATTTGTTTCCTAAGTCTCGATCAAGAAAGAATAGTAAATCATATCTTGCTCTTGCCCAAATCTTAACCAAATCTACCAAGCCAAGCTTTGGCTAAGACTATTCATTCAAGTCTTGATTTGTCAGGTCTTGCCCAAGTGTGTTCACTCAAACCTTGGTGTTTTGAGTTTTGGGCATTTTTAGATTTGGATTAGCTAGGCATGGAGGATGAGAACTTTCGTTTTGGACAATTTGCTCCCTTTCATATGAAATGCTTTGAAATATTGATGGTAGGCACAAAATTGAGTCACCGGTGTTTATCGCCTAATAAATTCATTTTCGCCTGTCTGTATTCCTTGACCGTTAACAATATAGCTCAAAAAATTTCAGTTTGTGACCGAACAACGTCCAACAGTGTGTTCCTTAGATACATAACGCATATTTAGAGACATAAGAAAACAAATACAACAAGTGAATATTAACAATTGACTGAATTAATTGTTGAAATACTCTGTATGGACAGTGTCGAATACCAAACCTTCTATGATGGTTTTCGAATACTAAACCTTATAAAATGGTGACCATCAGGCTGCCCTTTCGAGATAACGAATTTTCAATCTACCCCTCTTCATATCATTCGATAGGTTTGGTATGAAATGAATTAATAGACTAAGTAGTTGAAGGTACCTATAAATTTTCAATCTACCTTGTATAGTTTTGGTGAAAATGGAAACTTATGTTCTAGCCTTATTTGCGCACTCTCGGCTAAACAAAGATGTTTACAAGAAACATTTTTTGTAGGGAACATTTAAGCTCGATATTTATTATCATGCTGCCAGGCGGAGAGATGGACGGTCAGACGAAAATGGACTTATTAGATGATTTTATTACTATACCAAAATTATGTTCGTTCATGAATATTTCTAGGCGTTACAAACTTGGGACTAGAATTACTATGCCTTGATAAAAAATTTCTTTGTTTTTTAACAAAGTACAATTCAAATAATTATTATACTATATATATGTAATATATATCAAGGTATACTAAGTTTAGTTTCAAGTTTGTAATGCTGAAAAATATTGTTCCTACGAACAAAATTTTGGTGTAGGTGTTCATAAATTCTCCTAAAGAGCCCATTTCCGGATTTCTGTATGTCAATACAATAGGTCAAAAACAAAAATAGATATCAAGCTGAAATTTTTATAGCGTGCTACTGACGTAAAAGTGAGGTTGAGTTCTTAAATAAGGAACATAGGCTTGTCCGTATTACAAATACAATAAATCGTTAGCGATATAACAAAAGTTTAAATATAAAAAATTTTCTTTATGAAAAAATAAATCACTTTTTTTGAAACATTTTTTCGTAAACATAACTGTTTACCCGGGAGGGCGAAAATTTTGGTATCTATGGACAAAACTTTGGTATCTATTTTCTTCAAAACTATAAAAGGTAGGTAGTTGAAAATTTGCAGGTAACTTCAACTCATGGTCATGTGAAACATTGATCTTGTTAGAACATACTTTCGAAAATTTTCGAAATCTTCGAAAAGCAAATATTATTGTGTTTGTTTATTAAACTCTTCTTATTTATGAAAAAATAATATAAGCCCTGACAATTAACTCTTTCTATACAGGGTATTTCAACAATTTACTCAGTCAATTTGTTTTCACTTGTTTTATAATACATTCTTATATAAGTGTACTAGCTGTGAACTACCCGCTTTGCTGGGCAACATTCCCACTTTCACCCCTCCCCCCATATTCCATATCCTTTTCTAGGTCACTATCTATCACCTAACTAAATTTCATCAAAATCCGTTCAGCCGTTTAGGCATGATAGAGCAAAACTCCCAGCAAAAACCATAAAAAAATCACTAACTCAATTCAGTTTTCTGCCTACTTCCTACCCCCTAAGTACGATGACGTGATCATTTTGATCTTATATCCGTTTTTAGGTAACCATCTATTACCTTACTAAATTTCATCAAAATCTGTTCAGCCGTTTAGACGTGAAAGAGCAAAAGTCCCAACAAAAACGACTAAAAACCACTAACTCAATTTAGTTATCTGCCTACTGCCTACCCCCTAAGAACGATGGCGTGATTATTTAGAGCCTATGACCATTTCTAGGTTATCATCTATCACCATACCAAATTTCATCAATATCCGTTCAGCCGTTTAGGCGTGAAAGAGTAACAGACAGACAGACAGACAGACAGAGTTACTTTCGCATTTATAATATTAGTATGGATTTTGTATATTTTAATACTCAAGCATAATAATTAAGGTATAAGGTAAGGTAGGGTGTTTAAACAATTAACTTAGTTGTTATTTTCATTCCTTTAGAAGTTGTGAGTTAAATATGCCCTTGTTTCATAAAGTCAGTAATAATTAGTTGATATGCTCTCTGTTTTCATTACCAATTCATTACCATAAATAAAACAATCACGCACGAGTTTAATGTTATTTTGGACGTGTGTTTAATTTATATTTTTTGGATTAATAAATAGTTATATTAGGTGTCAATTCAAAACATTATATTTAAGTATTCATTGTTACGTCATTCAAAATTACCTTGCTTATAATGTCAAACCTTTACCTAAATTTGTATCCTTTCATAATAGAATAGGATCATACACTGTGATAAAGAAAAGGTCAAGTATTTGTTATAATTGTTAATAAGCATATGAAAATAATAAAATTAGCTATTTTACTCATTTTATTTACGGTAGGAAATGAAGCATTTAAGGTTGCAATTCTATGAAACAATATGATTTTTAGTAGGCTCAGGCTCAAAATGTTCGAATGAATGTGTAGAACAAAGTCATATAGAAAGTCTGGTAAAAGCTCACTTTTTAATCAATATGACTTTGTTCTTAATACTAACATTTTGAGCATGATCCCATACAAAATTATGTTGTTCCATAGATTGGTTTTTCGCCGGCTTCATTTCTTAGATTATTTATAACTAAATATTCAATGAAATTTAATTTCTTCTTTGGGTTTGCACCCTTTCAAATTTGAGCAAGAGTTGTCAGAAGCTTGGTTCCTAGTTTTTGAGACCTGGTTCCGATCTCCAGGCAATTCACTGTAGCGTATAAAATTTTAAACTTTAATAGCCTACAAGAAGTTTTAGATATTGTTAAGAATATTCAGGGATTAATTCAAAAACTTGGATTTTAATATAAACAATTTATTTTTTACATTGCTTATTTTAAATAAATTCGAAAATGTTTTTTTTTCACATTACATTCATTCAACACTAGAAAGTTGTTCCTTATTAAAAAGATTTTTCCATTCCACATTTTTTGTTCGAAAGTATTTGGAAAAACTGTTTAGTTTAGGCAGAAATTAAATGCAAAGTTTTATCAAAATCGTAATTTTGCGTCTTCAGTGGAATACAGGCGCTTTTGGGAACATTTTTTCCAGTGGTTTTTAGTTTAGGCGTAAACTGAGTGCAAAGTTTTATCAAAATCGTGATTTTGCTTCTTCTGTGGAATCAAGGCGCTTTTGGGGAAATTTTTGTTAGTAGTGTTTTTTGTTTGTAATTAAACCATTTTACAAAGATTAAAATAATATGATTTTATATAAATAAAAAATATTAAGACTTTAAATAAGTGAGAATGCGAACCTATTAGTAACAACTATATTTTTGAGAATCTGTTACTCAGAAAAAGATCGTCCAATCGCAATCAAATTTGGCATGCATAATCTTATCAACTAAACGGTTGCTTCAAAATTGACCGAGGAAAACCGAGCTTTTTCGTGTTAAGATTGTGCATGCCAAATATTGGGACAATTATTTTTGAGTAATAATTTAAAAGACGCTATAAGGTCGACTTTCTTCCATCTATTAACCAGATGAGACATATTTTTTATGAAATTTTATTGATTGATAAACACGTCTGTGATATACCTTGCCTATATAATTTTAATCGATTTTGTTTTATAACGGTTTTTTGCAGGCAAGCCTAAGCCATTATTTTCGATATTAACAGATTAACAGATCGGTGTAGTTACCTATATTGACTTCCAGTATGAACAAGTAATGCATGGCGTTTACTACAATGCTGGTGTGGTATAGAGACAGAAACTATAATGTCTATGTTAGCATAAGCAATACTACAGTATTGAATAGGACTTTTCATAAGAAATATTGTGGGTATCGCTAACCAGTATGGGCCTGGCGCCCATATAGCTTTGACTCGTACTTCATAACAATTGCTGATGTTACTATTCCCTCAATACAGTACACAGTATGGCGTTCACACCGATACTGACATAGTGATATCCACAAAAATTTCTTACCATGTAGATTGCAAAAACATCCTTAGCCCGAGGTGAAATAGAGAAGCGGGCGAATCTTTTATCAACAAAAATCCATTCTATGGATCAAAAAACATATTAAATGATTTATATCTCGACTAAACACTCTCCGCAGAGCATCTGCTAAGGCTTGCGGGAATACATCGCTCAATAGCGCGAAAAGTATAACAACTTAACAAAAAATTACAGAAGAAATTTTGAATGAAGAAAACTTCATACTGCTTAGAATTTACAAGCAAAAGGTTTTTTTTCTTATTTTGAGGCGCGATTTCTACAAAATGGTTCTCTTTAGGAAAAAATCACTCTAGAAACTTTGAATTTTGCTCACATATATAACAAATAAGATAAAAAATTTTGAATCTAGGTACCGGGTCTTATAAACCATCAATTCTACGGGTCAAAAAACATAGAAAATGGGTTCATGGTCATAGAACCTTTGCTTTGCTAGTGACTGGAGTAAACCAGTATCTATAAAATATTTGTTATGAGTACATAATTCTGTGAATTGGTGCTTAGTATTATGATTCTGAAGTTATGGAGCTGGTTTCCAGTTACAAATAATAAACTATGTTTATAATATAAAGTAATTGTTATCAATTGATTTTCAAAAAATTTGTTGATTTTTTAATTGTTTGTAGGTATTATGGTTGACTAATTTTTCACAAACTTCAGTATATAGAGCAGGAAGTTATTTTGCATAAAAATGTATGCTAAATTTGCATTTTAAGACTGCCCACATGAATGGCAAGTGGGAGTCGTTGGCGATAATAGAAAGTTCCTTATCATAACCCGAATGAATAAACAGTCGGTCACATGTCGTTCAAACATTGTGAAAGGTTGAATATTTAAACAATTTTCATTTTAACAATATTAAAGCATGGAATATCTAGAAACATTAGTTTAATTTATTAATTTTGACTGAGTGTATACATAACTTTTTTATGTGAGCTACCACACAAACGCTAGCCCGCGTTGAGTTGAATAAAGTAGGTTTGGAATCAAAAAAGTCATTTTTGTATAAAATTAGATATAGCCTAAGAAGGGCAAGCAAGTTTTGCTTACGAAAAGCGACAAGGTTAGTCAAACAAGTGCCGGAACATCAGATAGTCAACCGGGCACCGTAGGTCTGAGCGGAGAATCAAACATTTTTGCAAGGGCCAACCACGTGGCTGATGTTTTGCCAGAATGTGAAAAGTAATGTTAAAAAAAGTTTGCCAAAACATCAACCAGGCAACCGTATACAGTAAATCTGGATGGAGTGCCAAACAGGCATGAAACAATTGTTGGTATCAAATGATGCATAAACTTGATACAGTGACCCTCTGCTTTATTATACAATTTTCTGAAATACATGCATACATTTGTATAATTTGTTAACCTTCGTCAATTAACCATGCATAAAGTATTTTTTAATTAGTAAAAATGCGTCCTGCAATCTTATTTTGTCTTAATATATGTTTTTTTGAAGTAAAATTCCTTCTAGAACGCTATAATAGCCAACCAGTGGTTATATTATTTTAACTTTTTTCTCTTTTTAGCAAAAATGATAGACAGAAAAATAAATTTTAATCCATAATGAAAATTTGACTTTTTTCGTTTGAAAGTACGAAAATACAATAAAAATTTCTATGCGGCGTACGTTTCCATTCATGATTTTCTCCGAAATTATGGAAGATACTAGATAGTAGGTTAAAATATGCCTTTATCAGTATTAAGCAAGGAGCTATTTATAAAACAAGGAAACACAGATTTTGACCTCACAGTGCTAACTGGAAATTTTATGCTTAACAACTTTTATCCAAAGTATTTTTTCGACTGCAAATTTTTTAGAAACTATGAAACATAATAAAAAGTTTATATAAACAAATCGAAATTTTACGCCCGATAACTTTGGACCTGTTTTTTCTCCTAAATGCATAGCTTTCTCTAAAAAATTGACTGATTTTTCCGAAATTTCTTTCTGCACATATAAAAATTTTTATTCTACAGGTAAAAAGTAAAAAAAAATAGTATAGGTGGCATTTCTGCATACATAACTTCAGCAAATTCTACTTAATTGAATGGGACTAAACGAAAATTTTTTGTGAAGTGTAAATAGCAATATTTATTAGCAATAGAGAGGTTGCATGTTTTTTAATTTTATTTTCTTTTGAAAGTTTACTAAGAATTACAAAGAAAAATTTTTCATTGAAAGATTTTTCATGTAATTTTACAATAGAAAATGATTTTTCTAAACTATAAATTCAAACGCCAGTGACGTCAACACATTGTTTTAGAAACGTTACCGCACGAAGAAATGATAAAATAACATGCAAAATAATAAATGATTTGTCTAATTAAACGTAATTTTCCATAGTAAGTTTGTTACTACTAATAAAAATTTACCGTGATTCCTTACAGCCACCACGGGTGTAAATACGTCACTACGGTTTTTTTTATTCAAAAATATAACTTTTTTTTTTATTAATAATTAATGACAAAATGGAATTATTAATTTAGAAAAAAAAAATTATAGATGAATTATTCTTTCATTTATACACATATATGAATTTGTGGTAAAAGAAATTTATGCAAGTTCTCTATTTATTAATTATTTATCATCCGCTTATATATTAAGAAAAAATCACGGTATGTGAAAGGATATAGTAAAGGACAACAAGAAATTACGTGGACAGATTTGGTTTTTCCTATCGAAAAAACCCTGTCTGCGGTTTTATATTTTTCTACTATATTGGATATAGCATGTATACAATTGAAAACAACAACACGCGAAAAGAGAATATAAAATTCCATAGAGAATATTCCACGATTACCTAAAATTCCATAGTCCCTATCATAGACAATAAATTATAATATATATTATATATTATAGTATAATATAAATATTTATTATCTATGGCCCCTATGGTATTGTATTAATTATATTATTTTAGAGAAATTAGAATATTCATTATTCGAAAAAATAATTTTAAAAACTTTCTATTGTCATAAATGTACGAAATTTACGAGTTTTCCTAAAAACGAAAGGAAAAACTGTAATTCTAATTACAAAATCAGATGGAAAATTCAATTTCAAATACTTGTCATCTTTGTTTTTTTTTACCTACTTAAGTTGGCTTCATACAGAAAACTTTTTTGTAATAAGGTTTACGAAAAAAGGTGTTTTGGCCTCAACGTATTCACTTTCGCATTGATACAAAATTCTTTAAATTTGAAATGTTCAAAAGATTCCTATCGAACTTTTTCTGTACAACTCTGTAGAGAAAAAGAACAGTACCTCTGTGTCACAAAAACACAAGGATTTGCATAGAGATTCATGACACCGAAATTCATTCGATGTCAAAAGTGAATACCTGAATGTTAATTATCGAAAGCAGAGATTTTTATAGAGAACAACTTTTGTTCGCAAACCTAATATACAATAAAAAAGTTCACCAACTTAATTATAGACACCCTTAAATTTTTTGAAGACGTTAGAATTTTTTTTATTTATTTCTCATTTTTCTGCATTATAAAAAAATTCTTCTTATTTAAATTTTCATCCATTTTTATCTTCGTTTGCTGCATAGTAAAAAGAAATATAATTATAAGGAACTAGGAGGAATCTATCTCTAACGATTAGCAAAATGGTTTATACGGACCCAAGACCCAATTGACTTCATTTACGTGCACAAGCACATTTTTTTCGTCCTGAGCACGTAATAAAACTTCTCTTTTCGTTTCTGATTTATCGTGATGACGGACGGGAGGACAGGAGGATGAACAACCGGAAATGGACTAATTAGGTGATTTTATGAACTCCTATACTAAAATTTTGTTCGTATCATCAATATTTCTACACGTTACAAACTGGAGACTAAAATTAGTGTATACCTACCTTAGTATATATCTCATAAATACAAGGTATAAAAATGATATCAAAACATTCGCTAAAACAGTAAAATTTTGAATTATATATTTTTAAAATTTCGGGAAATTAGTTGAATAATAAAGCGCCATGCGTCCTGAAACTGAGCACTCAATCTACAGTTTTACATAGGTATTATTAAAAACATTAATTGAAGAATCATTTTCTGTTTCATTTCGGTTAACATTTTCTAAACGTTACAAATTGCACTTATAAAAATGATATTAATTTTTGTACTCTGTATACAGTACAAAAATCCTTGACATTTCTTTTAAGAAAAATTTATAAAAAAACTACGCAATTTAGGCAGTTCAAATTACATTATATGGTAGTCAATCTTATCTCAATGTAATATTTAAACTAATTACATGACGGCCAAATTTTATTACTGCACCATTGATTTTTCAATAAATTAGTAATTACAAATTTTACTACGCTAATAAATCAAAGTTTTTTACAGTAAAACGACGAGCAATTAATGTATACGACAAAATGTGGGGAAAAAATGCACCTTTTAATATATTGTAATAATTATTTGAAAATTATTTTTTTTTACATATTTCTAATAAATCGTTCTTATATACATTAAGAATTTCCATTCTGCATGTTCTCTGTTTTAGTGTGGTGGCGAGGGGGTATGTATGGTTATATAACTTTCTTATATGATGTATGGGGGTGTATGGTTAACGTCAAAAAGTATGGTGTTACCTAGTTATCACTATCACTACATAGTATAAAACAAAGTCTCTTCCCGCTGACTGTCCCTATGTATGCTAAGACTTTTAAAACTACGCAACAAATTTTGATGCAGTTATCTTAAGGTGATTGTAAACCTACAGTATTGTAAAAAACTTTTGGTTTATTGCACGGCACATACATATAAACCAAATACATGCTTTGTATTCAAGTAATGTGTTATTTTTAGCTTTACAATACCACGCAACTACAAAAATATATAATCTATTACGTGCAAGCGCTGCTTATAAATTTGATAATTTAGATATCTTCTTCAATCATCAATATTCTAACTATTGTCGTCTCTGTTCTTCAATCGATGGATCTTCGATGAACTCATAATTAAATTAAAATTTTGTTGTTATATCTTCGACAACCTTAAATTTTTATGGTATTATTATAAACTACAAGATTATTAAATATTTTAAATAGTTTTTTATCACACTCTCTAGATTTTTTTATATAGAAATATCCAATTGAAAAGGATAACCTGTATGATTCATCATTTTTTCAGCCAACTTTGAACGATAAAATAATAATAAAAAGCCCGATGACCTAGGAATTCTTGGAAACTTTGCTAGTCAAAAAATGTATTTATAAAGTTTTATTGAAATCCCTAGTATTATTCAATCCTTGCATACCTTCTTAAATAAATATAGAGTGATCCCAAGAGGAAGTTTTATATGTATTATACATGCATAATACAGTAGATAAACACTGATAATTTTAGAGGTTTCTAATATAATGTCGTGAATAATCTGTAGTATATTTAGTATTAGAATTGCACCCGTGTGAAGCCGGGGCGGGTAGCTCTTGATATTTTAGATACGATCAGCTATTGCAAAAAAATTTTCTAATCAATTTAATTATTAATAAAAAATTTATTAATATACGAATAATAAATCAAGGTTTGTCAAATGAAATTTAAAAAGAAATCAGTTTTATAGATGCCATGAATCAGTTTATGGGCATGCCCGTGCGTAATATATAATAATATCTCAATGTCAGTGTATTTAAACTATTTTGTTGTTGTTTGTCCTTCTACTAGAACTAGATCAAAACAAAACAACTACACACAGTCACGAATTGACATTGCTTTCATGTCCCAAAACAACTGCAAGCCCATAGATAAAATATATGTGCAAGCCCGAAGAGTGGCATAGATCCCTTTATATCTGCTTACTTATTACATTTTAAGAAACACTGTAAAAGATTCCATGCTTACCTTTGATAACATAATAGTACAACCAAATTGAAGCTATAATAATTGAAGGCATGCAAACCGCAGAGGACGAAAGGGCTCAAAGAATTACATAAAAAAGAGAAAAGTTACAGGAAATATCTGTATTTTTTTCCAAATTATTAAGTTTTAAGCACAAAACACTTGAAAATTTTCGACATTCGCCGCTCGTATGCTAGAAGTGAAAAATGTCAGGAAAACTCCAGTCCAGTAGTTTGAAATACAGATTTTCCGTGATTTCAAACTACATACCTTAATAAAAATAAGTATAATATTACACAAAAAACTAGAATCCTCCACAAAAAAGAAAATCGATTTTCCTTACATCAGAAAGTTGCTCTGCAGTCTTGAAAATGAGACTTTTTCCGATCAATTTTCTTGGAAACTTTACGGCCTAAGTGATTGAAAGACTTAAGTGGTCTAAGTAGTAGGACTTGATCAGAATGATACCTTCACATTTTTCCCATTACGATTGGTTAATTTTGGAGTAAATGCCCCACTCATGAAGTTCTTCGGATCGTATTGTCTCAGTTTTAGTGATTATAAAATTTGTTCGTGAATTAATTCTACATAAAAAAGATTCTGTACAAAATATCCGTAGAAGCAATAATTCTTAAGATATCAAGCTGAAAAAAAAAATTAAAAAAAAAAAAAAAAAATTAAAAAAATTAAATATTTTTAATTTATAAAATATTTTTAATATTTTTGTATAGTAAAGAATGTGAGTTACTCTACTTTTCTCAGTTAAATATTTCGAAAAGTATTACTTCTACGAAAATTTGGTAAAGCATCTTTTTTGTGTAAAACTTATTCGCAAACAAATTTTATAATAGCTGAAACTGCATTAAACTTAAAAGCTTACGACATAATTGAAAAATACCCATTTTTGCGACCTTTGACCTTGAATTTTTTATTTGTCGCACATGATTTTGTAATGGAGAGGTCATTTCTTGCATCCGAATAAGGATAATTCCGATGACAAAACATCATTTGGATTTTTTAAGCAGAAAAAACTTTATTTTCCCGGGCTATTTAATAAATTGATAAATAATAATAAATCAAACTAAATTCACTGTAAAATTTTATTGAACTTTAACCTATAAATATTTTATTGTACGTATTAATAAATATAATATTTTAATATAGCCATTCAAAAAAAAAAAAAAAAAAAATGAACCACAAGCTATACGAAAGTGTAAATGAGAAATAAACAAGCCGTGGTGGATTTGGCCTTTAGAGGCCATATCAATAAATCTGATTAAGAAAATTATTGTATTTAATTATTGATCAATTAAAGCATAATTTATTTTCTATAACTGCATATCAATGGTAATATACATGGTGGACCATTTTAATATATCATGGCTAATAGCTCATTTTGTAATTAGCCACTAAAAAAATATCTTAAAAAAGTTGCAGAATTTTGATGGGGGACAACATTTTCTGACATCAGATAGAACCTAGTTCTACGGTTTGCGTTAATAGTCAATTTAAATCCTAAAAGGTAAGAGATAAAATTACACCTTAAATTAGAAAGTTGATCTTCATAAAAAAAATTAACATTATTATTTAAAACATTATTTAAAACAGTTTTTAGAAAATCATTACCTTTCGGAGAAAATGCGACAAAGAGAGATTAAAATGGTCCACCCTATATACTAAACAAACACGCTCCTTGTAAAATCCAAATATAGTAATTATTTTAATGATTACTAAGTAAAATTTTATCAATTGATTGAAGAACATGAAAACTAACTCTAATTTTAACTTTATTAGGGCTCGATTGGTGAACTTCACCTTTCTTACATGTACAGGAAAAAGTAATTTTTTTGGGAGTTTTTTCATTTTTCCGGGGAGTTGCAATGAAAAAGTTAAAATTTCGTGTCGAGTGCATAAACTGCATTTTTCTAGCATGTCTAGAAGTGTCTAGGACTTTGTACATGTCAGTAAGTGAGTCAGTCAGTTTCACTTTAGGAATTTGCAATAGCACGGTTACATTTAGACTGGAATAATTGGTCTCGCTTTTTGATTTTCATAAATTCCTAAAATTCCTAACTTAAGGTTATAAAAATTTCAAAATGCCTCAAAAACATTTTTATAATAAAGAAATTTTCCTTTAAAGTTCAAGGGTTCGAAGGGTGCCAGACTTCAACTATCTTACTTAGAGATCCTTCAAGGACAATTTCCTTAGTTCGTCAAGAATGTACTTCAAATTGTTCACCAACTCTCCTACTAGTTGACGTTGACGCCAACGTACTGCTGCTGTTCTTAAACAGCTCCAGGTAGTAAAAAATAGAAAAGAAATGAACCCAACCCTATGTAGGGGCTGATCGGTGAGCATCACCTACTGAAATTTACTTCAGGGTCTCATTAATACACACGTATACAAAATGGCATCGCTTTATTATACCAGAGTACCGGGCAAGTTAAGGCGTCTTTACTTGCTTTGACTACTACCTAGGAGGTTGCGGGTTCGAATCCAGGCAGTTGCTATGTGGACAAAAATAGTTAATGGGGTGGTGAATTGATCACACTGTCTTCGCTTGGATAAGAAAAAGGTAACCAAGAAGTAATAAATAAAGATCAAAGATAATGATGTGGGTGGCCTCTGTTATAGACGTGGTCTGAGAAACGGAGGTTACACCCCATTATCATTATGGCAGAATAAAGAGGTCAAAGTTTTTAAATTGTTTACTATTGTTAATAAATATTTAATCCATCATGTCAATCCAACTGTAATTATTTCTGATTTAATAAAAATCATATAAAATTTCCATAATTTTTATACCATGCATATATGAAATATACATAGTATATTAAGTTTAGTCCCAAGTTTGTAACGCTTAAAAATAATGATGCTAGGAAAAAAATTTTGTCATAGGTGTTCATAAAATCACCTAATTAGTCCATTTCCGGTTGTCCGTCCGTCCGTCCGTCTGTGGTCACGATAACTCAAAAACGAAAAAAGATATCGAGCTGAAATTTTTACAGCGTACTCAGGACGTAAAAAGTGAGGTCAAGTTCGTAAATGAGCATTATAGGTCAATTCGGTCTTGGGTCCGTAGGACCCATCTTGTAAACCGTTAGAGATAGATCAAAAGTTTAAATGTAAAAAATGTTCCTTATAAAAAAATAAAAAACTTTTGTTTGAAACATTTTTTTGTAAACATCACTGTTTACCCACGAGAGCGTTAATAAGGTGCAAATTTTATAGTATGTATTAATATAGGAATTGTGTGTTGCCTATTTAAAAGTGAATATCTTTTGTTATTTACGTGACGTCAAAAAACAAACAATTGCGCATCAACACTGTCTATATATTTTTGTATGTGTTATGTGATAAAGAAATCAACACTGACTATGCATGGTATTTCAACAATTAACTCAGTCAATTGTTTCTTTTCACTTGTTTTTATATTACAATTTAACATTAACAATCAATTGTTTTTCTAAAAACATGCCGAACCCATTTAATGGATCACTGATTCTGTAATCTAACTGACATAAAATAGTTATAATATCTTCTTCTATATCCGTGTTTACAAATCTTTTAAATAATTATTAGCAATTTCGAATATTAACAGGCACCATTATAGACCACAAGGCCATGCTAAAATCGGGTGAAATGGGCCACCAGCAATCATGCAAGCTCGGATCCAACCCTCAAACAAAGTGATGGGCACGGCATAACACCCGATAATCCAAATGCGAATCGGAGTATGAACTCGCTTATGATCAATATAGTATGTTCCTATAAAGGTTTACAAAGTACATGACGCCCTGACCAAGATTTTGTACAGTGTATTTGTAAATTAATAAACCTGTAAAATGATAGTTTGTTCGCTTACAAAAATTACAAAAGTAAATGTACGCTTGTTTGCACATCACAGTGTCACATTTAGACTCTAAACTACTGAACCAATTTTGATGAAATTTCTACAACTTCAAATTAAATTAAACGCCAGTATACATTTTACATTAAATAATTTTATTTAGGTTCTTTACTTAGATAACAAATTCAAGCATTCAAAGTGTTGATAATATCATCGATTTCCAGGTGTTTAGGAACACAAGAAGCAATAATATATCCTGTCCCATTGAGGTTTATGCCAATCAAGATTTTACCCCGTGAAGTGTAAAAAACGATCATCTATCTACAGTAGCTACGCTGGCCGGAAAAGTTACGCTACAAATCTTGGTCGCATACACATTCTGTTTTCCATTTGGCCATCCAGAATCATCCAGTGGTACATCGGAACCACTTTTTTCACTGCCTGGATATCGATATTCAACTATACTTGACACCAACCATTCGTTCATTGATAACAGAATCTAATTTAGGAGTATTTAATTGATTTCCGAAAGTGTTCTTCTACTCTTCTACAGATTTCGTTTCGGATTTTTTTTCGATTTTTGGAATCTGCAAGTTTAAAAAAAAATGTTCCACCAAAAATTATCAGACGGGTATTCAGTATGAAATTAGAAACAATAGACTAACTATTTAAAGCGATTCATTGTTCTTTTATTATAATTTTATTAAATGATGAGTCTATTTAGGTGATGGGCATGCCCATTATGCCCATGAGGGCGGATTCGCCACTGGAATCATGTTGAAAAAGATAGTCCTATATGTAGAAATAACTTTC
The DNA here is from genome assembly GCF_905475395.1 of Chrysoperla carnea. Lineage (NCBI taxonomy): Eukaryota > Metazoa > Arthropoda > Insecta > Neuroptera > Chrysopidae > Chrysoperla > Chrysoperla carnea. Next base: position 61,532,835 of record NC_058341.1, on the reverse strand, counting down.
AGCACCATAGCGATAGTTTTGCGCGGTACAATGTCACTCCCCTTGGTGCCTCACCACCAAACATGTACGGCGTTGGTAGATACTAACTCTGCATAGGTATTTGAAGCGAATTACGTAAATGTAGTACATAAATAAATCCGGTAACTTCGATGCCGGAAGTTAAAAAAACTTTTGATCTCCTGTCAATTTTAAAATCTATTCTTGTTTATTTCTGTACGGTAATTATTTTATTCGCTTGGAATACTTATGCAGAGCGAGAATCCAGCAACGCCGTTCATATTTGCTGTTGCTGGAGTGAGATACCAAGGGGTGTGACATCTATATTTTTACCAGTACTCACCTGTATCGCGAAACATTGACGCCATGGTGCTTAAAGTTGCTTTTACATATAGGAGCATCTTTTTGAAAATGTTTTCTGGTGGGTCATTTCACCCGAAAAATTCCAGCATGGGCTTGTGGTCTATTAGTGAAATTTAAAAGCTAATAGAATTAATGGTTTGAATATTCTGATTTGAGTATCAGTATTTGGAAATGAAACGTTTAAAAATTATGAAACAAGTTTCAAATAAACATTTTTTGGCTTTGAATAGAACATTTTTTAGATAATGAATTTATAATAAATAAGTAATCAAAATAATAAAAAATAATTTTATTAGTGTATGAATACAAAATTTTTTTTATTTGAACTTGCGTTCATTCTCAAGAGATTTAATCGGTAGTATTTTTGGTAGTATGTACTACCAAAAACCTTATATAAGTTTAATTAATGAATTTATGTTCTTGTCGCTTACTCAGTGTGTTCATTTAAAAAATATCCACCCTTCATAACTCTTGCCCTGATTTTGTTTAAGATGAAAATTCAAAAATGATACCTAGAGAGTTTTAGGTTTCGTCTCTTCACCCTCCAGCCACCCAAAATTTGAAAAGTCATAAAATTATCTATTCAACCTTAAAATAGACTACACAGAAAATGGAATTCATATCTTCCAATTTCTGTAGTAGTCTACCTTTCAAATTTCATATGGAACCCCTACATTTTGATACATCATTTAAAAGGGCATAAAATCTAAAATTCTCTAGGTACCATTTTTGAACTTCCCCTTCGATATCTAAACTGACATATTTTCACTCAAAACAATCATCACATTAGGTCAAGAGTTATTAAGGGTGGATACCTTTAAAAAATCCGGTACCACTGCAAAATAAAATAATCTGCGACTTTGTGGTAGTGTAGTGGATATTTGTAGCCGTCGAAAAACCAGGATGATGATCTTCGACGGCATACTGATGATTTTCGCAAAGTATTAGTTAACAAAAACATTTTCTAGGATTGTAGTGTAAATAAAAGAAGGATTGATAATTTTTCTTTATATTTTCGTTTTATCTTTTTTTTAAAATGCTGTTACCTTGTAGTTTTCTCCAATTTTGTTACATAGTAACCTTACTTCCTCGACAAGAAAGGATTTTTAAGAAGAGTGATTTTGGCGCACATTGAAAAAAATTGTCTGTTGTCCTTTGGGTAACTAGATCGAAAATATTGTATTTGAAAATTATTTTTCCAGGCGGAATTTTTTTCAAATAGTATCACAATTGTTGTTTATTTTTCTATTAATATTTATTTTGTAAAATGTAAAAAAATGCATGTTTACTTTGACCAGTATCAATATTTATTAAAAGTATAAATAATAGAAAACTTGCATTAATTTTTTCTTACCACAAATTCATAAATAAATGAAAGAAAAATTTATCTATATTTAAGTATTTTTTTTTAAATTAATAATTCAATGTTTTTATTAATTATTAATAAAAAAGAGTTCTATTTTTGAATAAAAAAGCGGTAGTGACGTATTTACACTCTTTGAGGCTGTGAGCCAATCGGAATCACGTTAAATTTACATTTTTCGGTTTTTATTTCAATGAAAAATTACGTTATAATATTATGAAATCAGTTCAGAAACAAACCACTTATCATTCTGCACGTTATTTTATTATTTCTCCTTGCGATGGCGTACCTTAAGCCATGTGTTGACATCACTGGCGTTTGAATTTGTAGTTATAAAAATTCAATTGTAAAATTACATGAAAAATCAATTTTTAAAAAAAGTTTTTGTAAATTTTTTATAGTAATTTTTAGTAAACTTTCGAAAAAAAAATAAAACTAAAAAAGATGGAACTTCTCATGGAGATTATTCAATATTAAATTAAAGCTATAAATAATTGAGATGGAGTTCCAGTACTTTTTTATAGGAAATTTCTACATATTCAAGGGTCAACTTTTATTTTACATTAATGCAAATTGTATTTTTCAAACTGTTAGTATAAAACTTAAAGATTCTTTTGTATAAATAAATTGTTTATCTAAAAAATATAAATCTAAAAAATATTTATATTCCCGTTTTTGAAAAAAAAAAAAAAAAAAAAAAACGTTAAATAGAATTGTAATCGAGCAAGGGAATTTTTTATCACCCTGAAATTTTGGGATACTACATTTTAGAGTACGCCGATTCCTAAAATGAAATAAACTAGTGAAAAACAAACAATGGACTGAGTTAACTGCTGAAATACATTGTATATGCAGTGTTGATTACGCAATCGTTTTTTATTTACGTCATTTAAGTAAGGAAAGATATTTCCTCTTGGATCCACAGTCATGTATATACAGGAGGTCTTTTTTAACTTGACATTTGCAAAAAATTTATGAAGAAATTTTAAAAAATTCTCAATGATTTCGTGTTTAACTAAAAAGCACTTTTTCACATTCTATGAATATTCTTAAAAAACAACAGCTCTCGCAACAAAAATCAATGGGAATATCTGTTATTTTTTGCTCGAATCACTCTTAAATCGAATCCGGAGAACTAAGTTAAAGCTGATGTCAGAACATGATATCTCCCATCAATCTCTGCAACTTTTTGAAAAGATATTTTTTGATTGGTTAGCTACAAACCGAGCTATTAGCCACAATAAATTAAAATGGCCCACCCTGTATATTATTGAAACATGAAAACTTATTTCGAGAAATAGGAAATTTTTTTATTAAATTTTTTTTAAAAACAATACAAAAGTGTTACAATCAATATTTATAAAAGAAGTTAAGTTTTCTAATGCAAAAACATTTTATCACTCAGGCTATAGTCCACTTAGATTATATATACATAACGTAGAATTCCAAAAGGCATATCATATGCAACAATTTTCCATTACAGTGTAATACCATATATTGTGTGTTTTTTAAATCATTTCTCATAGCACATCAATGAGTGTGAGAGAATACATACTATTAGATGACTGCTTGCATGTTTGCATTGCTGCTATTGTACTGCTTCTGTTCACAAGCATGGAAACAGGCATATGATAGTATCTTTCTTATACATATTGCTTAACGTAGTTCCAGCATGGTATTTGCAGTTTCTATGTTAAAGCAATGGTACAATTTTTTTTTCGACAGAATTTAACGAAAAATTAAATTTAAGAATTTAATAATGCTTACTATTAATTCCCAAAGTTTCAGAAATTTTGACCGTTTAAAATGGGAAATAATTATGCCAACGTCCCAATTTCGATCAATTTACGTCAAAATTAATATCTCGAAAGTGAAAATTAATTTCTAAATTTTTTTTTTAGAATTGTATTGTATAAACATTTTTTTCTACTTTTTCTTCAATATATAATAATATCATAAAAAATAGTTGGAGAGACCGGACATTTTACATGCTTTAAATGGGACATGACCCTCAAAATCGCGAACTTTGTCTTTAAATATCTCGCGATCTAAACGGTCAAAAATTATGAAATTTTAGGAATTCATAAATAAAGCTATTATAAACCCGAGAAAAAAAATTCGGCCAAATCTGTCGAAAAGTGATTTCATGCTGGTACTACCTTAAGTACTCTCTCAAACTCATTTATGCTGTATTAGAAAATGATACAAAACACACAGTATACTTTTTTACAAAAAACAAACATGTGTCAAATTTTCAAAGGCTATGAAATGATTCATTGCGAAATCGTTTCTATGCACGGTCAACTCGAATTTGCTCAGTTATTTAAAATCAAGTTTGTATTTATAACTCTGTATTTTTATTTAATAAAAAGCTTTTATTTAACTTCACTTGTATATATATGTCCTGGAATTTTGAAATCAATATTTCACCCATTTCCATTGAACCATCGGCCTGAAATGTATCGGCATTGAACGATTGGTTTTCATGACAATACACGTGTATGGTAGGTATGATATGATTTTACCATGGCTGCCACCACATTTTATATACATACGCTTTTATTTTTAAGTTCAATGTATGTACTAGAATTTTTCAATCAATTTTTCACCCACTTATACTGAAGCTATCGGTCTGAAATCACATATGTTTGGTTCTCAGGACAAGCACGTTTATGTTACGTATGACCTGATTTTCCCATGGCTTCCACCATATTTTATGTTCATACGCTTTTTAGTTTTAGGTCCTATGTATGTCTTGGAATTTTGCAGTCAACATTTCACCCACTTCTATTGAAGCTATCGGTCCGAAATTTGGAACATATATTTGGTTCTCGGGACAACCACATTTATGGCAAATATGGCCTAATTACCTTGAAAATTAAAACCACTTTTTTAGAGACAAGCTGTTATTGTACTAAAAAGTAGAAAATAAATTTTCTTACGAGTTACTCATAAAATACTATTTGTAAAAGCTTGAAGAGCTCCGAATCTTGAATATTTTAAGTTGAGCGCGTTCAGATTTTACAAATCTCATGTGTGAGTGACTCATAAGAAAATAAAAAAATTACAAACTTTTTATTTACTACTTTTTAGTACAATAAAAACTTGCCCCTAAAAAATTATTTTTTACCCGACTGAAAAGAGAGGTAACGTGTTTATCAGTCTATGTATGTTTGTTCCTTTGAGACACCAAAGCGTAGGCTGATTTTAAGGATTTTTACATCAATTGATCTGTCGTAATCTTGCGAGTGTCACTAAAAGACATAGCAAAAATTGAAAATTCAATATCGCGACAACTAGACGCCATATTGTGAAAAAATGATTGTCGATTAACTATATCAAGTGGAGTATCATTAAATAGGTAATTAATAAACAAATTTATTGACTTAACAATCATTAAAATCGTTCCATGCGTTTGGTTTCATAGCGCCACAAAGCACAAAATATACATACATACATAGGCTGAAAAAGAAAGTCGACGAACTACTTTATGTGGGGAACCATTGAATAGGTATTTAAACATCCTTACTGAAAAGTTCAAAATAATACAAATAAATTTAAACCCAACTGCGTTAAATATGAATTGAAAAGAAAAAAAAACAAGTCCAGTAGTTTGTATAGCAACTTTAACAGTTGGGACCCATTAAAATTTAGACCAGATAAAATCTTTCCAATAATGGGTCCCGAATGTTAAAGCCACTATGTCGCTACTGGATTTTTTCTTTTCACTTTATATTTAATGCAGCCGAGTTTTTTTATTTTTTCATTTTTTATTTAAATTTTTTACTATGATATGATGATGAACTAGAATAACTTACACTGTTAAGTATCTAATAATATAGCATTTGCATTGATTTGGGTGGGAATTATTACTTGACCCAGTCAATGAATAATAATAATAATGTTTATTAATAAGTAAATATTAAATAATCATAATTAAATTTTAATTAATGCAGATATAATAATAGTACAGGAAATATAGATATTTTACTTAAAAAAAGTGTTTGGGGGCATGCCTTGAGTTTAAAGCCGAGTTTTCGTATTCGTGTTGGTGGAGCAAGATACAACCCCGTGTCAATACACGGGTAAGTTGGTTTTTATTAGTTATCTTTGTTGCAATCGCATGTACAGTCAAGTTCTATATGTCAATTATTTGGAATTTTGAGATGGTAGGTCAATAAGGCCAAAGACAATGGCCGGTCAAATGCCAAATGTGAGAGATAGTTTTCGTTTAATAATAAATACTGAATAACTGATATATTTTTTCGTTCATTTATACTTACCTATTCATGGTTTGATACCTTTTACAGACACTGAAAAGTAGGTCAATAAGATCAATGACATCGGGCGGTTAAAGGTCAAATGTGAGAAGTAGTTTTCGTTTATTGATAAATACTGTATAACTGACATGTTTTTCCGTTCATTTAGACTTCAAACCTGTTGATAGGTTTGAAACCTATTACAGAACCTAAAAAGTAAAAAATAAAAAAAAAGCGTTTAAAAAAACCCATTTAAAAAAACTAAAAAGTTTAATATAACTTAATAAGCAATCCCTGGACAATCATTGTTCTACAAGATGTACGGCGGAAACAAATCCAATGATTCTTTGAATTTCTATCGTTGCAAGCGTTTTCTTCAATCTGCAAAGAAAAATAATTTCTATTTGGATTCTCGACCACCTACTGAAGATGCTGTTCACATCCACGCGTATAGAGTATATCATCAGGTTCAAGAGTGGATGGGAAAGATTTAGAAGACTGGGGTTGGAAAAAAACAAAGAACATTTTTACATATTAAATAATCACAATTAAATGGTAATTAATGTAGATATAATAATAGTACAGTAAATATAGATATTTTGCTTAAAAAAAAAACTTCAGGGTTGAAAATTTTAGGGGGTGTTTGGGGGGCATGCCCTGAGCAGGGCCCCCGCAAGGGCTACTGACGCCTATGTGCAAAAAGCTATTTTGGCGCCCCTTAAGGCATTTTGAATTAAGTATTAAATTGACAATAAAAATAACTTTAAATATAAAAATTAAGAAGATAACTTTTTTGTATGCACTTGTTGCACAGTCTAGTAAACATGTTCTCGCAAGTCTCGCAACAAAGGAATCGAGAGTAACTGGATGATTTACTAATAAAATAAACTCTTTCACCGTGTCAAAAAGCATCGAAACCTCAAAAGGACTGAGACAAGGATGCCAGCTCTCAGCGATCTTGTTCATACTGTTTATGAATGACCTACCTGATGCCCTAGAAGAAGTTGATACAATAGCACCTTGTATTAAAAACTATGAAATCAAAACCTTGATGTATGCTGATGATATAGCGCTATTTTCTGAATCGCCAGGTGGCATGAATCGGGCATTAAATACAGTTTCTGAATATTGCGATAAGTGGAGACTAACAATAAACGCCCAGAAAACCAAAATGCTAGTCATAAGCAAAGGAAGTAGGGCAAGCAAAAAAGAAATGTTTTTCATTGGAGAAAAGAAAATCGAAATAGTTAATAAATTTAAATACTTAGGAGTATTTTTAACACATAATGGTAGCTGGAAATTTCATCAACAGCAAATGATACTTAAATCGAAACAAGCCCTCATATCTCTGAGAAAGTATATCTATAAACTCAAAAGCTTACCGGTTAAGATTATTCTCATGTTATTTAATACGCTGATTATACCCATTCTATCGTATGGTAGCCAAATTTGGGGAGCACAAAAAATTGAATATGAAAATGAAGTATTTTGTAATAAATTTTATAAAGAAATATTAGGAATATCAAAATCATCATGCAACAGCGGGGTTCTAGTAGAAATTGGAAGAAAACCGATTGCAGCGCATTTTATCTCACTATCATTGGCTTATTATGGAAGAATTAAAAATGGCAACAAAAAACTACAACAAGCAGGTCTTGCATGCGGATTAGAAACTAATATAAAAGAACAATTAAATCTTATGGAAATGACAGCTAAAAATTGCGAAAATTGGACAAAAGGAAGAATAAAAAAACAAGTGCAGGAATACTATCTAAAAAAAGTATTACATGAAGTGAACTCTATGGTATCAATGCAGATGTTCTCATGCATACCCCATTTCGAAACTGGCGCACCATATCTAAATATATTAAATAGAGACCAGAGGAGAATCCTAGCTTCGTTCAGACTAAACACTTACGCCTGGAACTATGTACGAAATTCATTAGGAGACAAGATGTGTGTTCTATGTGGTGGGCTAGAGTCTGGACAACATTTACTTATGGATTGTGAAGGTACCAGAGGAACAGAAAGAGATAGGGTTTCTGCAATGGGATTGAATAACCTAACGAACATTTTAAATGTTTCTGAGTATGATAAAGCAATAGTAGTGACGACTTATATTAATTTCATTCTATCGAAGAGGAAAAGTTTGTTGTTTTGATGGCCAGGTTTGATGCTTTACACACATTAAAAATATGAGAATTAAGATTTTAAATATAAAGAATTTTATGTTATTTTATTTAGTTTTATTTTATTTTTCATATATTGTAACACAAAATGTAAGTTTGTAATGATTGATTTGCTTTTTGTATATCAATAAAGAATATATATATAATAAAATTTCGTGTGTATGGTAGAGGGGCCCTGGCTGTAAAACGGAGTTTTCGTATTCGCGGTGGCAGGAGGAAGATACAACAACGTGTCAATACAGGGGTAAGTTGGATTTTATTAGTTATCTTTGTTGCTATCACACGTACAGTCAAGTTCTATGTATCCAATTTTTGGAATTTTGATTTTCTATCGATTGGTAACAAGAATCGTAGGTCAATAAGGACAGTGCGCGGTCAAATGTCAAATGTGAGAGATAGTTTTCGTTTAATAATAAATACTGAATAACTGATATGTTTTTCGTTCATTTATTTGTACTTCGAACCTATTGATAGGTTTGAAACCTATTACATACACTAAAAATGAGGTAAAGGAGGTCATTAAGGTCAATGGCATTTCAAAGATCAAATGTGAACGGTTGTTTTCATTTATTGATAAATATTTGTTTATTGATAAAATTGTGACTCGATAATCAATTTTAATGCACAGTTTTTATGCTTGCAACGTCGTTCTTTTGAATGGACAACTTCCGACTTCTTTGTATTCGTCATTGCTTCCGAATATTTCACCATGGTCCTTTTCTATCGAATCACCTTCATCTTATTTAAGATTTACTAGCAGGCTTTTGTCGTTGCAACAAAATCATTATCTTTTCATTGGAGAAATTAATTACTCCAAGCTGGAGTATTGGGCGATGTTGTTGCAAGCGGTGCCGGTAGATGGTACACAAATTGGAGAGCATTCCAAATCAGTTTTTCGACATTCACAGGCCTTCCCACAGTCAGTTTTCCACGTGCATGAAATCAGTTTCATCAAACTTGGCGGCGCTGGTTTTTTTTTTAGCAATAAATAGGAATATAATTGTTCTTTTTTTTTTCTTACCACAGCCTTCCAAATCTTTCCCACCCCCTCTTGAACCTGATAATTTACTCTATACGCGTGGATGTGAGCAGCATCTTCAGTAGGTGGTAGAGAATCCCAACAGAAATTACTTTTCTTTGCAGATTGAAGAAAGCGCTTGCAACGATAGAAATTCAAGGACTCCTTGGTCTTGCTTCCGCCGTACAGCTTGTAGAACAATGATTGTCCAGCGATGGGTTATTAAGTTATTTTAACTTATTCGTTTTTTTTAAAGTGGGTTTGTTTTAAACGTAGTTTTTTGTATTTTTTACTTTTTAGGTTCTGTAATAGCTTTAAAACCTATCAATAGGTTTGAAGTCTAAATGAACGAAGTAGGTCAGTTATACAGTATTTATCAATAGACGAAAGCTACCTTTCACATTTGACCTTTGACCACTCATTGTCATTGACCTAAGATTCTCTTAATTTTGTTACCATTCGATAGATAATCAAAATTCCAAAAAATTTATATATAGAACTTGACTGTACGTTCGATAGCATCAAGGATAACTAATAAAAACCAACTCACCCCTTTATTGCCACGCAGTTGTATCTTCCCCACTACCACGAATACGAAAACTCGGTTTTAGACTCAAGGCATGCCCCCAAACACCCCCTAAAAATTTCAACCATTAAATTTTTTTTTTTAAGCAAAACATATTTTCGTGTTCATATTTACTGTAGTATAATTGTTCGATTAATTAGCATTTTATGCATTTTAATTAATCAATAAACTTTTTTACGTTAATTGTGATACAATAAATTGTTTTCATTGACCTTGCCCTTGAATAAAGCATTTAAATGAATCAAATGCGATTTTCATTATTTCTTTAATTGAATTTTATTATTGTTTTAATTTTGATTTTTTTTTTTTACATTTTAGTAAAATTAGTAATTCGGTCAGTCGTATTTTTTTGTTAGGTCATTCCCTGACATAAGTTAAGATAGTAGAGGATTGTGGGCCACAGTGAATAAAAACCATTTTTGTCCATTTAAAAAGGAAATACATATGAAGATATGAAGATCTAAAATGCAAATAGATATGAAGATCTAAAATGCAAGGAATTTAGAAAAATGAAGGTTAAGATAGGTATACATATACATTACAACAGTCCTAAATATAAAATTTCCACATAGGGCTAATTAACTGAGTTATGCGAAATACACACTAGCATGAAAGCTGTTATTCAAGATATGCTACTCTAAATGTATTTACTAATCGCTTCCACCATATTTAATACACATATGTTTTAAGTCTTAAGGTAGTTGTCGTGGTATGTAAATAAATATTTGCGCGCTGTAAAAGTATACGAGCTTGTAGCTAAGTGGCCCATATTATTTAAGCAAGCCTGTATTCGTGGAGACGTTACACATATAATATTCATGTGTACGTAACCAACACTAATCCTAACACTCTTCTGTCTGACTCGCTACTATGTATACTCGCTACTACTTCTTTCTGTCTGACTCGCTACTATGTATACTTGCTTATAAATTGTTGAACTTTAAACCATTTTTTAAAAACAGCTAGACGATCAAAAATTTTTTTAAATTTTTTTCTTGAATCGAAACAAATCAATGTTAGTTATCAATGACTGTTATTGATCAATGACTGTTAGTTTTTGAAAAATATCTGACAATTAGTTTGTTTTTTATAAATTAATAACTGATGCAAAAGTATAAAGAGTGTATACCATACATTTTAAATATCGAACTTTTAATGAAATTTATCTCGAATTCTAGACGGTCAATCAGTAATTGTATAATCAAGTCTTTAGTAAGTACACAAAAATTTAAAATTTTCTGACGCTACTCAAATATCGCGACAACAACCTTAAATGAAAATTTGAATAAAAAATACTTTTTGATGATCTAGTTTTTATTGCACTAAAAAGTAGGAAAATATTTCTTCTTAGAGTTACTTATACACGACTATATTTGTAAAAGTTTGAGGCGCTCCGAATCATCCTTGATATTTTAAATTGAGTGCATCTAGCTTCTACAAATAGTAGTGACTGAAAGAAAAAATTATTTTCTACTTTTTGGTAAAATAAAGCTTGTCCTTAAAAAGTATTTTTATATGAAGTTTTTTATTTTGTGACACAAGTTTTTTGAATAACTCGACGACCGTACATCTTATTAAATATAATATGTGATTAAAAAATTAAGTTAATACAATAGTGAAGAGATAAATTTCGAAGATTCTTTTTTTCTTAAATCAATATTTGCCGACCTATACATTATTAAAGATAGAATTTTGTTTACCGAAAACGTTAGGCGAAATTTTCAACATGATTGACGACATCAAATTTGAACGTAATGATTCAGCGATACTGCATGGTATGAATTTTCAATATACCAATATCGTATTTTTAAGAGAGCAGAACCATAACCAAACGCCCCTGAAGGGTGCGGTAAGTGAAATTTTTTGCAAAATATGCACAAAAAGAAAATAATTTTAAAGTACCGATTTCAATAAATAATTTCCTTTTAAACAATAACCCTTTGAAGGCAACGCCACTGAATCGATTTTTATTTAAAGATATGGCTAGTATCGACTTCAAAGCTTAATTATACACAAGGTAACAATTGATTGGAGTCGGTAATTGTGCATTTTTCGTCGGTCTAGAAACATGCTTAAAAAACAAAATACATGAAACGCTAAAAATTTTGTTTTAAACTTTCATTTTCATTTAACACATGGTTTTCAAGCCATTTAGGGAAAACTGATTTTAAGGTAGACAAGTGAGAACAAAAATTGTTGAAATACCATGTATAGGCAGTGTTGATTACACAATCGTTTGTTTTTATTACCTACGTCATGTAAGTAAAGAAAGGTAGTCACTCTTACATGCAAAGTAATCAGAATATCTTTCTTCTCACTTCCTCAGGAAATATAGTATTCTATATGCTATAAACAAACAAACACATGCATAATATATGCAACGTATAAATTGAAAATATATACAATACCTGTAAACATAGATACTTTTTAATGTATCTAACTTAATAGGGTACTTTCGGTAGTGAAAAATAAATCATGAAATTTGAAAAAAGTTAAAATTTATGTAAAAATATACTTAAATATTCTTATTTCGAGTCATAAAAGTACAATTTTCTTTTATAATATTAAAATTAAAAATCATAATTTTTGAACTGTATATCACGTGACCTAAAACGCGGGCAAGCCCTGATGTGATGTCATATCGGTATGAACCATATAGTGTAGACAGCTGGATATAATATATCCATAGATAATATGTATTTATATTTATTATAATTAGTTGTCTATGAATATATCTGTCAAACTTATCTGTGTTATTTTGTATAATGATACCGATATTACGTCACCAAATTGGATGCCCCGTTTTTGACAGTTTAAGAAAGGTTTAAAATTTAAGTTTTTGGCAAGAAAGCGTGTGTATTCTTCCGAAATAAATTTTTGGTGGCTTATTATTAACAAAATCAACATTTTGAAATACTTTCTCAAATATAGTAGAATACCCTATTTGCGCCCTCACGGGTAAACGATGATGTTTGCGAAATAAATGTTTCAAACAAAACAAAAATTTCAGCTTGCCATATCTTTTCGCTTTTGAGTTATCTTGTTGACGGACAGACAGACAGACAACCGGAAATGGACTAAATAGGTGATTTTATGAACACCTATAACAAAATTTTGTTCGTAGTATCAATATTTTTAAGCGATACAAACTTGGGAATAAACTTAGTATACCTTGATATATTTCATATATACATGAAATAAAAATCCACCCCCTATCTCCGTGCAAGGAGTTTCATCGTGGCACAGTCTTTGAAAATAAATGTTTGGGTGCATAGAGTTTTCATATCAAGCTTTTTTGGCGCCTATGTTCCGAAGTCCTTATTAATACGTTAGCAAATAATTACCCTCATTCTAAAATAAAAATAATTAGTTTGTAAATCAATCTTTACACTCGGCGCGGTGTAGGTAGAAAGGAATTGTGCTATACATATACACATAGTGTGTTATAAGATTTACACCAAGTGTACCTAAATTACCTGTGCAAAAAGGATCTATTATAATACTACCGTATGTTTTGCAATCATTTTCATAAAATATAATGATTATTGAATACAAAAAGTTTGTCTAGACATAATTAGCTCTTAAATCGTCTGTCTTCTAATCGATTTAACGAGAAATATTATTAATTAAAACCAAATCTATAATAAGTATAATACCATAATTTAACTTATATTATAAATATTATATGATTTTAATGTTTATGAGTTAGATTTATAAAAGAACAGGCATGATAACGGAAAGATTACTCGTTTTTATGAATCTAAATTGTCACCAATCATTGTAAACTAGCGGTTTGCAAACCTATGCCTGCAATTTTTGAAAGAATAAAGTAATAATTGTATATTTAGTGATTTTGTTTTCCATTTATTAGGGCTCTATTGGCAAATAGCACAAAATAAAACCTGTTTGTATCTCAAAAACAAAAAAGATATAACATCGAAAAAAATAAGCTTAAGAAAGAATTAGAAAACATACAGGGTGTCATTTTTATATTGACATATACTTGAAACTCGAAAAATAAGTTTTATAGATAAAAATGCTTGGGTCTACAGGCGCACATCTTACGCAAGCATTAAACTTGACTCAGGTTTTCAAACTCAATGAAAAGTTCACTCTACTATACAAGCGGTAATCGATAGATGAACATTTTAAATTAGAAAGTTGCTATTGATTAAAAACATTTTTCCGCAAACCGTACAGTTTAGGCAAAAACGGACTGAAAAGTTTTCCCCAAAAATTGTTTTTCGTATGCGGAATCTAGACACATTCCGAAAACACATTCAAAAAAAAAATTAAAGTGGTTTGTTTTTCTATAAAGACCATTTTTGGTCATAAATTGAATGAAGAAACTCGCAAAAGGCTATGATATGGAGTTTCTTATAGGATCCAAAAGGGCATTTTTGCTATCAATTATGGTCTAAACTATTCGGTTTACAAAAAAAATGTTTCAACCAAATATGTTTTTCGCTTTTATAAAGAAGAACTTTCTAATTTAAAGTGTTCGTCTAATGTTTTCCAGTTATGAATTAGAGGGAGGATTTAGTTGAACCGGAAAACTTAGATTGAATTCTATACCCGTATAAGATGTGTGCTTTTGAAATTAACATATTTCCTTCGAAGTAATTTCATCGATTAAACTTATTTTTCGAGCTTCACGCATATGTCAAATTAAAAAAGCACCCTGTGTATCCAATTAAGTCGGTACATATGTAGAACGCAATAGGAAACAAGTGAAAACAAACAATTGACTGTGTTAATTGTTGAAATACCATGTATAGACAGTGCTGTTTACTCTATCACATTACACATATATACATGTCACACATATATAACTGATATACCCATTTAATACACAATTTGCGCATAATTTGCGCTCTCACGGGTAAACAGTTATGTTAACATAAATTTCGATTTTTGCCCCAAATTCCTAGATCAGTTTTTTGTATTTTTAAAATACGTATTTTCGACTACCAAGTATAGTCATCATCAGTAAGAAGTTAACGTTAACGTTAACAATTATGTTAACGAAAAAATGTTTCAAACAAAAGTTGTTTATTTTTTTCTAAGGAACATTTCTTACATTTTAACTTTTGTTCTATGACTAACGTTTTACAAGATGGGTCCGGACCCAAGACCCAATTGACCCATGTTACTCATTTACGAACTTGACCTCACTTTTAAAGTCCGAAGCACGCTATAAATTAAATATATAAATTTCAGCTCGATATCTCTTTCCGTTTTTAAGTAATCAAGATAACAGACGGACAGACAGATGACAGACATACAGACAGGCAGACAGACAACCGGAAATGGACTAATTAGGGGATTTTAGGAACACCTATACCAAAATTTTGTTCATAGTATTAATATTTTTAAGCGTTACAAACTTGGGATTAAACTTAATATACCTTGGTATATTTCATATATACATGGTATAATAGTCAGATATCAATTTTTTGCATTCGTATTACGTTATACGATATTTGTCGAGAAATGTAAATTTTGATCAATAAAGTATCATTATTTTTACAACATTTATTGAAAGAAGACAATATTAATTAACAGTTAGATATCCAATATTATCCATCTACCATGAAAATAAAGATTTTGTTATTTTTACCAACTCTTCTCTGTATTAGAATTGATTATTTACGTCAATACAAATCGACATTTAATCAAGGATGCACTGACATATTCTGTGTGATACACTGGTATCAATTTATCTACTCGTCGATCTGTAGACATAATTATATCAATGCTAATACAGAGAAGAATTAGTACAAATAACAAAATTTATTTTGATTGATCTACGAGTGATCAAATGATATTTGCAATTTTAATATACCAAAACATAAAATTTTTACATATCTCGTTTAGTGATTAGCATGAAGAAAACATAAATAATAATCATAAGAAAATTTCACATTATAAAATTAATAATATGGCCCCCAACGGGCATACCCACCCCGCCTACTTATCATTTATCAATAAGCCATGACTCTAATAGCCGAACTAGACTGTTAATATTATATTATTTCAAAATTGAACTTTGAGCCTACATTTATATGTTTTTAATTTATATTCTAATTTCCTTGAAATGTTTATAATTATTTATAAATGAAGTTCAATGTTTTGATTTGAAAATACTAAAAATAATAATTGATACCTGCATTTACCTACCATTATTATTCTAAATAATAATAATACTATAATAGTAATAATTATCAATAATTTACAATTATATAGAAGTAGGTAAGCCCTAATGGCGCCTAATAAACAGTAATATTTGTAATAATCATCGTTAATTAAGATTTTTAAGTTGCTACAGACACCATTAAAAACTAAAAATTTCATAATTATTAACTTAAAATTTTGAGAAACTGCTCTTAAGTAGATATGCAAGGATTGAATAAATTTAGAGATTTCAATAAAACTTTGTAAATACATTTTTTGATTAACAAAGTTTCTAAAAATCACAAAAAATTCCTGGGTCATCGGGCTTTTTATTATTATTTATGGTTCAAAGTTGGCTAAAAAAATGATGAATCATAGAGGTTATACTTTTCAATTGAATATTTCTATATGAAAAAATCTAGAGAGTGTGAAAAAAAGATATCTTAAATATTTAGACAATCTTGTAGTTTATAATAATACAATAAAAATATTAGGTTGTCGATGATGTAGAAACAAAATTTTAATTTTATTACGAGTTCATCGAAGATCCATCATTTGATGAACAGAGACGACTAATTTTGTTAGAGTTGAAGAGAGATATCTATATTATCAAATTTATAAGCAGCGCTTGCACACAATATATTATATATTTTTGTAGTTGCGTGGTATTGTAAAGCTTAAAATAACACAATATTTGACTACAAAGCATGTATTTGGTTTATATGTAGGTATGTACCGTGTAATAAACCAAAAATTTTTTACAATCCTGTAGGGAAAAAGTCTAAAAATTACCATATGATGTGGTTAAGCGATTTTCGGTCAATTTTTCTCTATGAAAACAAATTGAATCAAAGCAAAACAGTCCGAAAAATTAACCAGGCCTTTGGCAATGATAGTGTTAGTACATGCACAGTTCGACGTTTGTTTACCAAATTTTTGTTCCGGAGATTTTAACCTCGAAGTTGAGCCCCGATGTGGTCGACTTAAACGGCGCAAGGGATGGCGCAAGAACTGGGCTACAGCACCTATGTGGTTTTTGTATGTTTAAAAACGTATTGGATAGGTCTAAAGGCTCGAAAATTGGGTATACTATAACTTTCTGAAACCGAACCAAACCATCACAGCAGAGTCCTATTGCATGGAAATCGAGGAAATGTACCGAAAATTGGGTCAGCAGTAGCCCGCACTGGTCAACAGAAGAGTTCCGATCTTGCTTAACGGCAACACCTCACCCAGCATACTCTCAAGACCTCTCGCCAAACAACTACCATCTTTTCAAGAACTTTGATAACTTTCTCACTGGTAGAACCTTCGCCAATCAAGACCAGGCTAAAACGGCCCTCCTCGACTTCATCGAATCCCGAGCACCAATTTGTATGTCGACGGAACTAATCGACTTGTGTTACGTTGACAAATGGCGCTTATTTAGAATAAATTGAATAAGTATTCATTGAGATATGACAGTTTAAAGTAGACTCACAAAAACGAACAAAACTTTTGAAACAACCTAGCTTTAAAAAAGAAATGCCCGGAACATTTTGAGAGTTAAATTTTTAGTGAATCAATCGATTGAATACATAATCCCTTCCTATTCCAATTCAATCTGACGCGTGGTTTACAGACCAAAAAAAGGTACCAAAATGATCAGAAAAATTTGCTGAACACGATAAACGCAAAAAAAAACGGGGTCTATAAAAATAGAAATCTCAACCAAAGTTTAATGGGTGGCAAAGTTTAAGATTAAAATGGTATTTAAAACAAAAATTGATTTTATACGTATAAACGAAGAACTAATAGTCATATTGCTTTAAGGCAATAAAAATCTAAATTAAAAAAATAGGTAGGTATTCTAGTTTTTAAATAGTGTAAACACATAAAATTTATCTTCTTTCAAAAGACAAGATACTATAATTGGGCAAGCAAAAATAGGCGGTTTAATGCGCATTTGCTTTTATGCAAATGTGGAACGCATCAAAATATTTTGTGTATAGTAGGAAATTAGAAACGGAAAAATCCAATCAAAAGTCCATTTTATCAAAAACAAGCGGCAACTCCAATTATATCCTCGGATTTTTCCAATTTATTAATTTTGTTATAGGATAAGTTGGCTTGTTATCTTGATAATCCAATTAACTTACGGAGAAAAAATGTTAAATTTTACAAAATTGCTATCAGAAATTAAAAAATACGTTGCTATAGAAGAAAACAAGCCAAGAAACATACAGTTTTCTTGTTTACGGCTGATCAATGGCTATAAGTAAACCTAAAAAATTCGAAAAAGTCTAAAAAAGCACGATTTTCTTCCGATAAAAAAAATTGACGTCAGATGCAAAAATAATTATAAGGGTTCTAGATCTCAAAAAAACCTATCATTGACGTCTAGTAAGTCCGATTTGGATGCGTAGATGCCGAAAAAACTTGAAAAAATGAACGAAAATAGTCGTTTTTACATTTGTTATAACTTTTTTCTTTTTCGATTTTAACTTTGATATTTGGTGAAGTTATAAGTAATATGTTCACAAATCTTCAGTTTTTTTTATCAATAAATTTTGGAAAATTTTGAAATATCATTTTTCGAAATTTTACTTAAAAAAACATATTTCGTAAAAACTTTTCTCTTTGTCGAGGGATTATGGTACAGCAGTTTTTCGGGTCTTAATCTCTTCGTCTATACTTCTTCGATCATGATTTTTTAGCAGCAATTGAAACATATATAGAAACATCCGATTTTAACGGGATCATACCCGTAGCTTCACGAAAACTAACAAATGCAAATATTTTTTTAATTTAAAGTAAGTATTTATTAAAAACGTCTTCAAGTTTCAGAGGTCTACGAATTTTTTTTTAGCGCTAAAAACTTATCCCAAAAAAGTGAACTTTTTAAGAAGCCCAATTTCGGCATCAAAAATTAAAAAATTGCACTTGCTGTTTTTTTTTCGAAAGAATGCGCTATTCCCAAAAACTTTCAAAATTTTTTGCTGAAAAAAAAACTGAAGATTTGCGAACCTATTACTCATTACTTCACCAAATATCAACTTTAAAATCGAAAAAGAAAAAAAGTTATAAACAAATGTAAAAACGACTATTTTCGCTCATTTTTCGCTCAAGTTTTTTCGGCATCTACGCATCCAATTCGGACTTACCAGACGTCAATCGATAGACTTTTTTGAAATCTAGAACTTCTCTATTTAATTTTCTTACATTGGATGTCAACTTTGTTTTTATGGCAATTTTTATGGATGTCAACTAATACTTTTGCGAATTTTTTTAGTTAACTTAGCCATTGATTAGCCGTAAACCAAAAACGCTTTGTTTTTTGGCATGTTTTCTTCTATAACAACGTTTTTTTTTTTTCTGATACCAATTTTGTCACTCGTTTCGCAGATTAATTGGATTATGTGTTTTGAATAAGTTTCTTTATGAAATACATATAGTAGAGTGAAATTACGCCTTGTGTATGGATTAAAAGTTCGAGCAGTGAAACTTTGGGGTTTTTCTTTTCACATCAAAATAAGTATTTTTTGAAATTTTTTACTTTCGCGGAGTGGTGCAATGTTTAAAAAATAAAATGGCGTCAAAAATGGAATTTTTTTCAGAAATTTTATCATTTTTATTTTATATTCGCAAAAGGGGACATCGGTGGATATCCAAATTTGGTAGGTTTGTAGTCAATGTTAAGAACTACTCCTCATATTTTTTTGGGGGGGTTTCGTCCCTTCCCCTCCCAGTTATATATATATGTATACATACATATGGTAAAACAGTTCATTTGACTGTAACTTGAAAAATATTTGATTGATTTTAATGAAACTAATATCAATAGTAGGTTTCATTACTTACAACTTTCGGTTAAAATTTTAGCGAAATCCGTTACATAGTTCGGCCAAAATTTCCAATTTAGTAAATTGCTTAAAATGGCTGCCATTTTATGCCATTTTGTCCTACGAGGTTAAATTTTTTTTTAAATTGTAGCATTTTTTATTATCTTTCGATTTTATAATAAGTGGCTTACCCGTAAAATGACTCCTTGATCCATATTTTTGCGAAAAACGGAAAATTTAACACTTTCTGGAAATAATTGTTTGGGGGGTGTATGGACTGGCTTTGGGGGGTGTTTTTTGCTTTGGCATGAGAAAACTATTTTTAAAAGAGGTCTATATGGTTTAAAGCAAAATTTTTAAGTTTTAACCCCCGCGCTGTAAGGGGGAAGTGGTGTATGAAATAAATGTATCTTAAAAGATTTTAAAAAGAGGTCAAAATAGCGACCCCCAAAACCCCTTTATACGTCATAAAAATTTTGAATTTGCAAAAAATATAAAAGCGGGAGGGGAAGGGGTGGATGTTGTAAAAAGTGCTATATTAATAAAAACATCTAAAATTTTGGGTTACTTTATCATTTTAAACTATTTTGACCTCTTTTTAAAATCTTTTAAGATACATTTATTTCATACACCACTTCCCCCTTACAGCGCGGGGGTTAAAACTTAAAAATTTTGCTTTAAACCATATAGAAATAAGTTCTCTTTTAAAAATAGTTTTCTCATGCCAAAGCAAAAAACACCCCCCAAAGCCAGTCCATACACCCCCCAAACAATTATTTCCAGAAAGTGTTAAATTTTCCGTTTTTCGCAAAAATATGGATCAAGGAGTCATTTTACGGGTAAGCCACTTATTATAAAATCGAAAGATAATAAAAAATGCTACAATTTAAAAAAAAATTTAACCTCGTAGGACAAAATGGCATAAAATGGCAGCCATTTTAAGCAATTTATTAAATTGGAAATTTTGGCCGAACTATGTAACGGATTTCGCTAAAATTTTAACCGAAAGTTGTAAGTAATGAAACCTACTATTGATATTAGTTTCATTAAAATCAATCAAATATTTTTCAAGTTACAGTCAAATGAACTGTTTTACCATATGTATGTATACATATATATATAACTGGGAGGGGAAGGGACGAAACCCCCCCAAAAAAATATGAGGAGTAGTTCTTAACATTGACTACAAACCTACCAAATTTGGATATCCACCGATGTCCCCTTTTGCGAATATAAAATAAAAATGATAAAATTTCTGAAAAAAATTCCATTTTTGACGCCATTTTGTTTTTTAAACATGTTGCACCACTCCGCGAAAGTAAAAAATTTCAAAAAATACTTATTTTGATGTGAAAAGAAAAACCCCAAAGTTTCGCTGCTCGAACTTTTAATCCATATAACAGCCTTTTTTTGCTTAGATTTACTCCAGTAATATTCTTATTTTTATAATTAAATAATTTTTACTTTTTTTTAAACATGTTATCATTGTTAAATAAATAAATATTATATACAAAATTAAAATTAACTTTTAAGTTTATTTAAATTTGAATATAATAAAAATTAAAATAACTCATGAGCAGCAAAGCCCCATCGCTAATGACACATTTCCCCCTCGTTAGATACTTATTATTATAAGTTAATTTTTATTGAAAACGGATTTTGTCTTTTCATGTTTTTGAACACAGAAAATCTTTTCTTAAAAAGGCGAGAAGGGTGTCCAGGGAGTCGATACTACCAAAAAACAATTCCATAACATTAAATCAATTCTCAAATATATTTTCTACTCTTTAGCTCAATTTGGAAAAGTTTTGGAGGTGTGTATAGCAGGCCTGTAAATAAAATCAATAACAAAATTTCTCCAAAAGTCTAAGGAGTCTAAAATAACAGTCATTTTTGATTATTTTTAGTTGAATTTTCAGTGAATTTTTGATATTTTGAAACATAGATTTTTAAGTCACCGCGCAAATCCATTGAGACTTCAATATCCTCTCACTTTTGCGACTTTTTAAACAATGTTTAATAACAATAAATTGTAATTTTACACTTTTTATGAAATTCGGTCCTATTACGTACGAATTAATAAGCTAATAATACGAGCATTGCCCGTACGTGGCTACGAGTCTGGTGTAAAGCCTTAAAAACCACGAAAAACTAACTTTGCGGCGTAAGAAAGGAAGTCATGGTGCTGAGAAGTTTACAGATACAGAAGACATTTTCTTGACATAATTCAATCTATATGTACATTTTCAAACCACGGGCACAATTTGAAAAGGCTGTCGAGGAGGGCTATGCTTTAACAAGTCAGAAAAATCTATTCTATTTCGATATAAAAACGGGAGGGAGACTAGTGACATCTCCAAAAAGCACTCTCTTGACTCAATCTCTTCTCTGTACAGATTATCAATTCTTAAGCTCAATTTGACGGGACCGCAAAGACACGTAAAACTTCAAAAACGCCGAAAAAACGGTTTCCTCCTGGGAATTCCCTCCAAACTGTGGAAATGAATCCCGGATTTTATAATATCATTCTGTTTAGTCAATATTTCGTACCCAATTTCACCTCATTTGGAAAGGAACCCTAAACCGGACTGAAGATGGCCAACAGGATTTCAACTGCTCAATAACTCAATCACCCTGTATCTATATTTTACAGAGATAATTTTAGAAGATTCAAAGATAATTTTGGAAGATTAAAGATATTTTGTGAATATTGAAAAAACGCCTGCTTAGAAAAATTGAAAATTTTCATTAAAAGCTAAGGATCTTTCATGATTTTAAGCTTATCTTGATAAATACGAAAACTGCTTTAAAGATGTGGGTGTGGCATCACCACATTTCAAGAAAAAAATATCTAGCGCCATTGTCTTATTGCGAAGACAATAATGTTATGGAATGCTCCATGCTTGGGCTATTGTGTGCCAAATTTTTCTTCAGAAGCAGTTTTGGTATTATTCACAATAATTTCTTTTTCCTCTAAATAATGTCAAAACGATTCTGTATCTAGAAAAAGGCACTCTCTCAGTTATAAATATCATTATTTTAATGTTATCACCACATCAGACATTCCAAAGCTCCATAAATAGTGCTCTAAGTAATAAAACGGATGTATAATACACAAACCCCACCTCTCTCCGTTGACATTTAGTGTATAAGTTTATATTTTTGGAGAAAATATGACTAAAGAATTATTTACCAATAGATTATACTTATTTGAAATAGAAAATCTTAAAATCCTTCAATAAAATACTGAAGGATTCATAAATTTACAAAAGTTTTCTCGTGGCAACGTTACGTAAATACTTCCTTACTTACAGTGCAAAGGAATAATGTGAAAAAAGCAAGCCAATTTATATTATCAACCGCAATAAGCCGTATCAACAAGTTTCTGTAGTAAATTATTATAGTGGTCCGAATATTATCAGCTCAATTGATTGATTTCCATTTATTTTAAAAACGCAATATTAGTCGTTAATGGTAGGTCCGCACGATACCAACTTCACACAGACTTCTATAGAACTTTGTCTGCGCAACAAATCAATGCAAATCATAGTCGGTATGATGGTAAAGTCTTACTTGAACATTTTTACTCAGACTTTCAGTCTGTACAAACAATAGTCTGTATCGGGTGGACCCACCATAACTGTTCAAAAGTTTATATCTGAATTGGAATAACACTAAAATTTTAGAGGAATTTGTAATTAAAGATGCACAAGCGCCAGGCCAATTTTGGATAAAAGGCTTGATTTTTTTTATATGAAGTTGGACTAAGTCTAAATCAATTCTGAAAATTTTAGGAGTTGTCCGATTATTTAAATAAATAAATGACTGCAAAAGTAGGAATTTAACATTGGTCTTATGAGAAAACAATAGATGGATGATATGTTTTCATAGATTTCTCCAAAACTAGTCGGTGCAAATTTAAAAAAAAATATTTAAATTAACCGGCCGACTAATTAAAGATGTATGAGCTAATGATAGTGGGGACACAAATTTTAAAAATTATATTTGTTCAATTTTGATAATGAATTATGTTATAACTTGACAATATAAGAGGAAAAGTAAGAATAAATTTTTCGATATCTGGAATAATTTTCAAAATATCGAAAATGGATTTTTTTTTTAACTATTCAGCTTCCGATATTTCGAAAACCAAGACAGATATCGAAAAATTGTATTCTAATTTTTCGTGTACATTCATGAAGTAATAACAAAATTCATCATCAAAGTTGAAAATAAGATACAATAAATTTCAACCACAAGTTTAAACTTGCCTTGGCGCTCGTCGTACTACCTTAAAATAAAAAAAATTTATTTTATTATTATTATTATTGATTAAATCTTAAATTTCATCTAAAATTAATTTCCTTTGTTATTATTTTACATTTACTTACCTACCTAATAGTAATCGAGAAATTTCAAATATTTCTTAAATTCACAAATCACTCTAATAGGGTATTATCGTTAGTCAAAAACAAATTATGAAATTTGAAAAAAGTTAAAATTTATGTAAAAATATCCTTAAATATTCTGATTTAAACTGTATATCATGTGACCTAAAACGCGGACAAGCCATGATGTAATGTCATATCGGTATGAACCATAGACCATCAATTAGTTCAGTGTGGACAGATGGGTATAATATATCCATAATCAATATTATAGTTGTCTGTGTTATTTCGTATAATGATACCGATATTACGTCACCAAATTGGTTTAAAAAAGGTTTAAAATTTAATTTAAGTTTTTGGCAAGAAAGCGTGTGTATTTTTCCGAAATAAATCTTTGGTGGCTTTTTTTATTAACAAAATCAACATTTTGAAGTACTTTTTCAAAAATAGTAGAATACCTTATTCCCTTAATACAAAAATGATCAAATGAAAATAATTAAATAAAATTTGCAAGATTAAAGTTGTTTTTCAGATAGGAATTTTTTAATTTATAATTCAGATTTATTTTCCAACAATACTAGTCAATTCTAGCTTGAGGGAATTTGTTTTCCATTATCTTTTAACAAAAACAGAATATAATTAAAAAAAAAAAAAAACAAACTTAGGAAAAATTATAAGAATTGCTTTTAGTCAAGTAGTCTCTTTCCGCAAAGTTATTCGTTCGGCGTGACACACAGATAAACTCTTTTTTTAAATTTAAAAAGGAAGCCGTTTCCAAAAAATGTTGAATTAATTTTTTTGCAGCCACTTGCGAGACTGTAACATTCTAGATATTTTGTTAACATATTATTTTATAATTTCATATTTTGAGTTTAATTTTGAATGTTAACAACTTTCTCCAATAAAATTTTTCCATAAAATAAATAATAAATATATTTTGCTCTTGTAGACAATATTCAATACATTTTTTATGCCAATCTTCTTTTTTAACTTTTTATAAAGAATGACTTTTTTTTCGTAAAACCCGTAATTAAAATTTTTTCCTTATAATAATAATATGTAATAAATATTTGTGTTCGACCATTACAAATATTTATTTATTAATTATAATAAATATTTGGTATATACAAAATGTTAAAATTAACATTAATTTTTAATTTTTCTTTAACAGATTCATCTTAATTACAGAGAATTGAAAAAACTACACTCGAACCAGGACTCGAACCCGGACTTCTTGGATTCATGTCAAGCGCCCTTCCAATTAGGCTATTTGAGTTCTAGACACGAATGCAATTTTTTCAACTCAATGAATTTTTTTTAATTTGTTTATCCTCTTATTTATTATTATTACTTATTGTTTATGAATCCAAGAAGTCCGGGTTCGAGTCCTGGTTCGAGTGTATTTTTTTCAATTCTCTTTAATTAAGATTACTAGACAAGATATTTGTCAATATTTAGTTTACGCCTGTATGTAACATATTACATCAAAATATAGTCGAATAGACCATGATGTAAATATCGTGTGTATGATTAAATGTAAACAACAACAATAAGTAATAGATTCATCTTACTTTGTATTAATAGGAGGAATCTTGTTATAAATTCGTATAATATAATTAATTAATTGGACCGTTAAATCTTTTTGTAAGATTGCTATCATTAGTTCTTAAATTATCTTTAAATTTAGTATCATAATTTTGATTAAATTGCTTGTCAATGAACAAATGAGGATACTTTTAAAAAAAATTACCGATTCCATTACCTGTAGATCGAATAGAGTTAATATTTTAAGATATTTAAAAATGGGCTTACAGTGAGCTTGGGATCCAGCTCCTACCATGGTCCATAAGCATATTCTTTTAGTAACAAATAGCTTTGGCATATGAATGGAAACCCCCCCCCTATAACAAACCCATACCAAAGGTGGGACTCAATAAAAGAATAAAATATATTTTTTAATTTGTTCATTGTATTTTCTAAGTCATTTTTCTATTTTTTTCTATTTGTCAATGATTACACCCAGAAACATGACTTATGTAAATGTAATATTTCCAAAAGATGGATGATATAATGTACTATCTATTGCTCTGTATGCTGCGAATGTTTCAAATTTGATGTATTGTGTTTTTTCTATTTTTAACTTAAACCCGTTATCAATAAACCATTTAGTACACCAAGTAGTGACTTATCCACCGATAAGAACAAGTTATTCTCATCTATATCTGCATACGGGATACTCACATCGTAAGCAAAGAGTAAGCCTTACGTTCCACTCCTATAAAATCATTATAAACAATATGAAACTCAAAGGACCAAGGGTGGATCCTTGCGGCACGCCTATGTTTACTTTTTTTAATTCATAATAAACAACGTGGTACCGACCTCCAGATGCAGTAGATATTTGTACCATCTGTTGACAGATATGACTTAATTAATTCTAGAGCTACAATTAATTACTTTTTACGTCCTGAGCACGATATAAAAATATAAGCTTTATATCTTATTTCGTTTTTGAGTTTCATGTTCATAGACGGACAACCGGAAATTATTATTAATAATTATAGTAAACTAAATCCGTGGATATAAGTACTAAATAAATATTTATATCACATTTGGAATTTTTTTTAAGCTAATTTTTTTTTCGATTATGTAAGACAAATGCTAACTTTTTACGTGCTTGACTCATTTTCCCTAAATGTTTTTTTTTTTAATTTAAAACCCCGTATTAGTTATGGGAAATCAATCTCGGTAGTATCTAGATCCAAATTGCTAATTTAGGCACGATGACCAAAATACAAACGTGTTTTATTTATGAGCGTTGAAATCACTGTGAAAAAAGTATATGCATTCTCTAGCAATATTTTTTGGAAAAAATCTTCTAAAATAAGAACAAAAAAAAATGATTTTAATGACAGACCGCCCTATTGATACGCAGAAAATAATTGCTAATTGTAAAGGATGAGACTTGTACGAACGGAATGGGCAATTACTTATGCCCCCCACTGCCGCGTCGCTCGGAAAACTGTGCGGGCAGAGACTATTTATCCTACTTAACTGAACAGAAATCTTATAATATTTCCTAAGTTTAGTTTTTATAACCTGTATTTATGAAATACAGGATGTCTTTTTAACTTGACATTGCGTGAAACTTGAAAAATAAGTTTAATCGTAGAAAATGCTTCAAACGAAAAATGTTAACTTCAAACGCACACATAAGTTTTCCGGGTCAATCAACAGAATAATTTAGGCAGTAATTGATTTAACGAACCTGTAAAAAACTACATATCATATCTCTTTGCGCGTTTCTTTATTCAATTTGAACAAAAATGAAAGGAGAAAACATATAAAAAAACCAATTTTGGGTATAAGTTTTCAGTTCGTTTTTGCCTAAACTGTATGGTTTGCGGAAAAATTTTTCGAACAAAAAATGTTTTCCTTTTTAATCTATGACAGTTTTCTAATTTAAAGTGTTCTTTTATCTATTACCAGGTATTGAATAGAGTGAGCTTCTCATTGAGCCTGAAAAACTGAGTCAAGTTTAATGTCTGCATAAGATGTACACCTATAGACCCAACAGTTTTTGCTTGACGCATTTTAGTGATAAACCTTATTTTTCGAATTTCAAGGAAATGTCAACTTAAAAAAGCCATTCTGTATATATCAAGGTATACTAATAGTCGCAAGGCAAGTTGATAACGCTTAAAAATAGACCACTTTCGGTTGTCCGTCTGTCTGTCTGTCTGTCCGTCTATCAACGCGATAACTCAAAAATGAAAAAAGATATAAAGCTTAAATTTTTATATCGTGCTCAGGACGTAAAAAGTAAATGAGCAACATGTAAACCGTTAGAGATAGATCAAAAGTTAAAATGTAAAAAATGTTCGTTATAAAAAAAAAAAACTTTTGTTTGAAACATTTCTTCATAAACATCATTGTTTACCCGTTAGGGCGTAAATTCTTCGGTGGAAAAAACTTCGGTGGCCATTTAGTCACAGAAACTATAAAAGAATTAAATTATAAAAATTTGCAGGTATTTGTTATTATTTTTCAACTAGTTGTCTTGTGAAACATTCTCGAAAATTTCTTCTTTAAAATTATATTTTGTTTTTGTTAATAGATAATGGAAAAAAATTTCCCTCAAGCAAGAATTTACTAGTTTTGTAGGAAAAAAATTTGAATCATAAATTAAAAAATTCCTTTTGGAAAAACAACTTAATCTTGTTAAATTTAATTAGGAATAATAAATTGGTTTAACAAGTTTTAATTAGTATAATAAGAGGGTTTTTTAGTGCCGGAACACTAAAAATATAAAATAAAATAAATAATTTAAAAAATCAAAAACCCGACTGCGTTAATTAAAAAAGAAACAAGGCTAGTAGTCTACATAGTGATTGAAGTCGGATTTTTTTAAATAGTTTTCTTTTTTAATTGTCATGGTTAAAAAATTTACTATTTAAAAAAATCCAAAATCTAAATCAAAAATTTGACCTTAAAAATAACAAACATATCGTTTTTTTTTTAATTATTGGTAATAAAAATCTGTTTATATATATTTTCCATTAATTTTAATTTGATTTTCAAAATTAAGAATATTTAATGATATTATGGCCATAAAATAAAAATTTTCATTTAAACAGTAATTTTTTACAATCAAAAAATAAATAATTTTCTTAATTAACATTCTTAACTTGTTTAGACTTTTTGGAATGCCAACACGATAAGATCGATTATATTAGCTTTTGGCTCTACGGTGATTGAACACTATATTGAGTAGGATAAGTAATTTATTTGTTTAGCTTTCTGCGTGTTGAGGGAGAATGGACATGAAAAAATCATTATTCGAAAGAGGAACGTTCATTTTTAAGAAAAATTTCTTTATTAACAAGTTAAATTTACAAAATTTAAAAAACTCCCGACAAATACGATTTATTTCTTGTAAACCGATTTTTGGAAACTTAGCTATAAATTGTTCATGCAATCAAGGTGGTTCGACCGTTTAAGGGCTACGATGCCACTGAAAAACACACAGACGCACAGATAAACACTTTAAACTTATAACACTCCTTTTTAAGTCTTTATCAAGGTGATGGTCAAGTACGTCAGATGAGATGAAAAGGTTAATTAGAGATTAGCTATCATTTTTTGGAACAAATGTTTGGAAATATTTTAATTGAAATTGAAATATTTGATTTGAGTTTGTTCTTTTGAATTATTTTTTTAAATTAGGCTAATTATTTTACCATTTCACTTTTCAAAATGAATTGAGCGAGGCACGGGAGCCAGATTAATTTGACAATTTATTTCCATATTAATTATTTATTTGCTAAAATTATACGTCATGCCTTTTCCAAACTGAATCGATTTTGAAGATCACCTACAATTTTTTAGTTTTTTCGAGAACGGAACTCTAAGCTCGCACTTGAAACATAACTAAGAACACTCTCCGTTAAATTACCTTTCAAATGAAACAAAAAAAAATTAAAATCGGTTCATCCCTTTAGGCACTACAACGCCACAGACAAGACACATACACATAGCGGTCAAACTTATAACACCCCTTTTTTTAATTCAGGAGTTAAATAAATGTTTTAGAGGCGTTTTGAAATTTGTATATCCTTAAGTTAGGTATTTAAGGAATTAAAAAATCAAAAAGCCAGACTAATCAGTCAGGTCTAAATGTTAATCAGATAATAAATATAATAAAATATAGTGGACTTGGCGAAGAAAGTAGAATCCTAATTATGGAGTTCCACAAAGTAAAGCTTTCTACAATTAATTATTTTGTAAAATGTTTTTTTTAACAAATCAAAATAATGTTCTTGAGGCACTCAAGTAAATGTAGCTTCTTAAAATTTTATATTGAAGCTTATTTCATAACGAATAATTTGAGCTTAATTAATTTGTTCGAGCTTTACTTTGTGGAAGTTCATATTTAATAAAACGATAAAATATATCACTGCATATTTTAATAAATTTATTTGCAATACCTTTCACGATTTATTCTAAGGTTTTTTTAATTTAAAAAACCGAATGTTTTACTTTTTTTAAATCATCATCAGGTAGAAAAGATCAGCTCTGGTGATGCTTTTAAACAAGTGAAGCAATTGTATCTATCGTTTTTTTTAATTAATAAAAAACCTTAAAACAAATCGTGGAAAATTGCAAATCAATTTATTAAAATATATAGGAATTTATTAATTTAGATACTCTTTGATCTATAGAAGTGGAGATATAAGCGTAAATCTTAATAAAAATATTCGCTTTTGTTATAAATTGTTAAAAAAAAAACAAATGAATCAGATGTCTGATCGCAGCAAAATTATTTTCCTGAAATTCTGCATAAAATAAATTTTTCACCCACTTTGGTTGTTACGAAAAAATAATTCAACAATAAAATATAGACCACAAGCCCACGCGGAAATTTTCGGGTGAAATGACCCACCAGGAAACATGTTGAAAAACATGCTTTTGTACATGTAACAGTTTAAGCACCATGGCGTCAGTTTTCATACAGATGAGTACAGTTGAGAATAAGGATGGCACACCCCTGGATATCTCATCCCTGTACCAGCAAATATGTACGCCGTTGATGGATACTAACTCTGCATAAGTATCCGAAGCATAAATGTCGTACATAAATAAAAGCGTATAGCTTCGGAAATTGGCGGCAGATCAAAAGTTTTTTTTAACTACCGGTACCGAAATAACCGGATTTATTTCTGTACGGAATTTATGAAATTCTCTTCGAATGCCTATACAGAGTTAGTATCCACCAACGCGGTATAAATTTCACATCTCACAAGGATGATTTTGTCACATCTCACAAGGATGAGATGTGACATTCATAATCTCACCTGTACTCATCTGTACCGCGCAAAAATAACGGCATGGTGCTTAAACATACTTATACATATAAGAGCATCTTTTTTAAAATGATTCCTGGTGGATCATTTCACCCGAAAAATTTCAGCATGGGCTTGTAGTCTAACTTATTACAGATTCTATCCTCATACTTTAGACATATAGTTACTATTTTTAATACATGGTCTCCTAAAATTATTTTAAGAACTTTTGATTTTTTTCACCACTTGCTACGAAAGTTGTTGTTTGTTTTTTTAGCTAGCCACGATAACAGAGTAGCCACGGTTGCGGTTACTACGGTAGCGGAATTTCGCACGTGTCAAGCTAGTTTAATTTATTAAACCACTTCTAAATTTGTTTAATTAATTATTTAATAAATTTGGCCAGCATGGTCGGGATTTGTATCTCAACTCACTAACTTTTTTACCCGCTTCTTTTCCAGTACAGAGCCAAAATAAGCGACACCTCGAAATACTCAAAATACTTTACATTTATGAAACTTCAAACTATAGTGAATTAATTACACGAAGTAGATAAGACAAATTTTTAATGTCTTTTATTGAAATAATATCGTGCTAACGTTTATGATTAATGAATTGTTCATTAATTAAATCAAGTTAGAAAATTTATTAAATTTGTTAAAAGATAATAAAATAAAATTTTATGACAAGTGTGCTATGGAATGTAAAAACTGAACAAATTGATAATTTATTAATGTTATTTATGTATTCAAATATTTCAATAAACTTTTAATAATTATAATTATAAGTGTTGACCAAAATAATGAAAAAAATTAAAAATGCGAATTTTGTCATGAAAATCGGTAAATGAGTATAAAAAAAATATTCTGAGCAAATTTTTCGAATAGTTTTTTCGATATCTCTAACCATCTCCGACGTTAGGAAAAATATTTAGAATCATCCCTATTTGTCGTTTTGTAGCGGGCTGAGTTTAAAGTTCTTAAGAATCTTAAAAAATTTGACCCATCATCTTGTACGGCTAGATATTGGAAAATTTCAAATCGATATTCCTTTAAATAACGAAAAAATGAGTGTGTCTTCACCTTAAATGCGAAACACTGTATTTACGGAAATATACATGTTCACTATTCTAAAGTACAAAATTTTAATATTTTCGTAAAAAAATCAAACTAGATAAATAGCTTCATAAACAATAAACTTTTATTATATAAGTTGTATGGCATTCACACAAGATTTTTGGAAATTTTATTACAAAACTTTTGTGTTTTGACTTTGACACTTTTTTTTATTTACAGATCATTTTACATTTCGGTATTTTTGTTTTACTTTTATTATTTTTGATTTGACTTTCCGGTTAAATTAAAGTAGAAGTTGCCATGGCAAGTTTAGACTTGTAGTTGAAATTATTTGTACCTTAGTTTCAACTTTGGTGATGAATTTTGTTATAAATTCATGAATGTAGACGAAAAAAAAAACAATTTTTCAATATCTGCCTTGGTTTGCGAAATATCGAAAGCTAAATAATTAAACAAAATTTTCAATTTTCGATATTTTGAAAATTACTCCAGATATCGAAAAATTTTTTTCTTACTTTTCGTGTTATATTGTCAAGTTATAACATAATTCACAATAAAAATTGAAAATATATATTTTTTTAAAATTTGTTTCCCCACTACCGTGCTCAGACATCCCTAATCAATCGGACACAACGGATTTTTTTTTTTTTTTTCAATAATTATTTATTCAGTTTTTAAATATTTTTTTTTTTTAATTTCCACCGACTAGTTTTGGAGAAATCTATGAAAAGATATCATCCATCAGCTATTTTTCCACAAGACCTTTGTTAAATATGCCTACTTTTGAAGTCATTTATTTATTTAAATAATCGGACAAACCCCCCCCCCCCCCCCCCTTTAAATTTTATTACAAAAATTTTGCAATCTTTTAAAAAAAAATTGCATTTTACATTTCGGTTTTTAATTTATTATTACTATTTTTGCTTTCAGGCAAAAAATTTTACCCGAATAAGTGTAGTTCCATAGCCCGTTTCTTTTGTAAAATCAAAATATTCATTACGAGAAAATATTGTTTCATTTCATGTTTAAATTTTAAGAAAGTTGTGGTAAAAAAGTCAATTGTAGTATTTATTCAAAAATTTGTAAATACAAAAAAAAAAAAAAAAAACATAAACTTACATCATTTTCAAAATCTTCATTAATAAAACATCAACAAAGTATCACAATCGTTAAAAAAAACACAAACACACACTCACAACAAATGGCCAAAAATAATTATTCTTCTATTCTGGCAGAAAACGTGATGAACTTAAATAATTTAACTTAAATTAAATCAATTCTGTTTTTTTATTGTTATTATTATTATAAATAAATCATTGAACAATGCTTTCAATTAAAAATAATAAAATGCAATGACTTAAACAAGTGACTTAAGTCCAATAACTGATTTAAGTACTGTGAAGTAAGTCTAAGTAGTATAATATAAAATATTTATCAAATATTTGTATTGTTGTAATTCATCTGTAACAGTTCATAGTCAGTTTACAAATACAATATTAAAAAAATTTCTTTATTGTTAATATTATTAATGATTATTAATATTTAAATATGTACATACATCTCATAGCACAATAATACTTACAATTTAATAATGATAATAATGGATTTGATCCCCACCCCACTACTGTTTGGTTAAATGGTTTTAAACTGATCTTACTTGTGTAGGATGTTGGTAGTATTCAGAGTTAAAATTCAGTATTGTTTTAGTATAGCGATATAATAACGTCTAAAACTCATTAATACAACTGAAACTTTAACAATTCACTGTGTTAATTGTTGGAATACTCTGTATAGAAATTTTTATACCCTGTATCTATGAAATATATATCAAGGTATAATTAGTTAAGTCCCAAGTTTGTAACGTTTAGAAATATTGATGCTACAAATAAAATTTTCATTCATTCAAAAATCATCTTAAGGAGATATGTAAGGATTGAATAATAATAGGGATTTCAATAAAACTTTATAAATACATTTTTTGATAAACAAACTTTCCAAAAATCACCAAAAATTCCTGGGTCATTGGGCTTTTTATTATTATTTTATCGTTCAAAGTTGGCTGAAAAAATGATGAATCATATAGGTTATCCTTTTCAATTGGATATTTCTATATCACAAAATCTAAAGAGTGTGATAAAAACTTATCTAAAATATTTAGACAATCTTGTAGTTTATAATAATACCATAAAAATATAAGGTTAGCGATGATATAAAAATAAAATTTTAATTTAATTATGAGTTCATCGAAGATCCATCATTTGATGAACAGAGACGACTATAGTTAGAGTATTGATGATTGAACAGCGATATCTATATTATCAAATTTATAAGCAGCACTTGCACACAATATATTATATATGTATTTTTGTAGTTGCGTGATATTGTAAAGCTAAAAATACTTGAATACAAAGCATGTATTTGGTTTATATGTATGTACCGTGCGATAAACCAAAACTTTTTTACAATACTGTAGGTTTACAATCACTTTAAAGCGTGCTTAGGACGTAAGCAGTGAGGTTGAGTTCGTAAATCAGCAATATAGGTCAAGTGGATCTTGGATCCGTAGAACCCATTTTGTAAACCTTTAGACAGAACAACAGTTGAAATGTTAAAAAAATTTCTTATAAAAAAATAAACAACTTTAGTTTGAAACATTTTTTCATAAACATCACTGTTTACCTGTGAGGGCGCAAATTAGGACAAAACTTTGGTGTCCACTTTCTTCGAAACTATAAAAGATAGAGAGTTGAAAATTTGCAGGAATTTTCAACTAATCTTGTGAAACATCCTCGAAAAGTGGAAAAAATTCTAGTAAATACTTTCGAAATTTTCGAAAACCAAATAAATGGCGATCGAAAGGGCACCATATAATTGTGTTGATTTTTTAAACTTCAACATTTTCTATACAGGATATTTCAACAATTAACTCAGTCAATTGTTTGTTTTCACTTGTTTTATTTCAAAAATATTCCAAATATTGAAACGCATTTTTCAAGAACAAAATTGACCCTTTTAATATTATCGAGTGGATTTGTTATGAATCAAGGACTCACTATTTGAAGATAACAAAAAAATATAATTTAAAAAACCCCCACTGCGTTAAATAAAAGCTGGAATCAAAAAAAAAAACAAATGCAGTAGTTTACATAGCGACTTTAACAGTCAGGGCCCATTATTGGGAAATTTGAGTTGATCTAGACTTTAATAGGCGCCGGTATATAAACAACTCGACTTGTTTTTTTTTTTCTTTTCAGTTTTTATTTAACGCAGTCGGGTGTTTTTTTTTTTTTTTTTAAATTAATTGTTTTATTTCACATTTTTAGTAAAGATTTTCAAATACTTATTCAATGTACCCCACTTAACATAGTTTGTCGACTTTTTTTTCACAATATGGCGCCTGGTACTGGTGGTCACCATAGAGAATTTTTGTTATTGCCATATCTTCAGTGATACTAAGATTAAGAGAAATTGATTGATGTAAGAATAATCAAGATTTGCCCACGCGCTTGACCTCTAGTATGTTTCAAAGGAACACACTTACTAGAGATTTACATACATACACCACTCCTTTGTGTCGCGCAGCCGGGTAAAAAATGTAAACTACTCTCGCCGTCATTCATTCAGTTTTGATTGGTAAATTTAATAGGTCCCCGGTTATTTTTGGGTGCCTGGTGTTCAGGATTTTCCCCTGATCATTTTGGTACATTTCATTTTATCCAAAGTGAGGTAAATTTTCTTAACTGAAAAAAACAATTTTTTAGTTTAAAAAAATTTATCTTTCGATAAAAACAAATGTTCAGGAGAAAATTCTGAACACGATGCATCAAAAAATCCAACGCTAAATGGGTGACGGGGAGAGTAAACTAAAGCTTTGCTGTAATTATCGCCCTTACGGGAAAACAATGATATTTACGAAAAAATGTTTCGAATAAATTACTTTTGTAAGAAGCTTTTTCTAAAACCTATAATCTATTTAAGACTTCATTTTTTATAAATATTTTTTCTAGACGAATGGAAATTCCTCAGGGCCTGTGGTTAGAAGAGTATCATCAACTTCTTCCGCCAGCGTGTTTTATGCTGAACAAGCTAATTTATGTAAAAACAGTTGAAAACAAACAATTGACTGAGTTAATTGTTTAAATACCATGTATGTACAATGTTGATCACGGATCATTTGCCTTTTTAAGTCATGTAAGTAAAGAGAGATAGATAGCCACTCTAAGATAGCCAGACATACATTCATGTCACACACGCTTGACTGACATTCCCATGTAAAACATACTATATAATTTGCGCCTAATTTTCTCCCTCCCGCGTAAACAGTGATGTTTGCGAAAAAATGTTTAAAAAAAAGGTTTTTAATTTTTTTATAAAGAACATTTTTTATATTTAAACTTTTGTTCTATCTCTAACGGTTTCCAAGATGGGACCTACGGACCACAGACCCTATTTACCTATGTTGCTTCTTTACGAATTCAACCTCACTTTTTTCGTCTTGAGCACGTTGTAAAAATTTCAGCTTAGTGTCTTTTTTCGTTTTTGAATTATCATGTCGGCTGACAGACGGCCGGACAGACGAACCGAGATAACCGAGAATGGACTAAGGTGATTTAAGAACACCTATCCCAAAATTTATGAAGATAGATAAAATAATATGAAGATTGAAAAACTTTCAACCACATATACCATTTGAAAAATAAAAGTGCTAAATAAAAATAACATATGTTATATTACCTCGTAAAACTAAAATTTTTATACTATTTTCAATTGAGCTGAGGATTAAAATATTTGAAAACCCGTTTTTCTAGTTGAAGATAATTGAATAGAAATTGCAAAAATTATTTTAATCAGTATAAATGTTTAATCAAGTTACACGTGCGATACTGCCAAAAATATTAATAACTGCTAACTTAATACTAAAATTACTACTGAGTCAGTTTTTCCGGGTTAAATTGGGCCGTGTCTATATTTTTCTGGGTCTATTCTTGATCGCGAAGTCCACCTATCTTTTTAAATTAAAATTTTTTTTAAATATTTTTTATAATATCAGACTTTTTTAAACTCTGTCAAATTTTACTCAACAACACTCGCCTACCCGCGGATAAGCAAAAAATATTTTTATTAGCACTATGCATTCTTCCATATAGAAAAATTTTCTAATTAGGTATGATTTTTATTTTACTTTTTCTTGCATTAAATAGCAAAAACAAAAGCCAAAATGTGTTAAATTTACTTTATTTTTGAGTTTTTGTTGTAATTGATATTAATAACAACAAATAATAAATTTTATTTTTTGTATTTTTCTGGTTGCGTAAACCACAAAGTTTGTGAGAATCAAAGAGCATAGGGTAGAGGAGAAGCAGCCCATATGAGCTAATGTAAAATCGTAGTATACGAGTTTCAGCGCCTCTACCGAGTCAGGCTTTCAAACTTAATAGTTAATAGTCACCCCCGCAAAGTAGTTAAACTTAATAGTCATACCCGCAAAGGCCTACAAACTTAATAGTTGATCGCCTCAGACTCCAGATGTCACTTATAATTATACTTCTGCTTCTTGTCTATCCTATAGTCTTTGGTGAGAATAATTTTGCGGTTTGTTTCTTGACTTTACAACAATCTACAATCTATGATGAAAGACAACAACTATTCTACAACAATGCTAACATATATAGTTGCAAATAGAACGAAAGTAGATTTTTCCCAAAAATTTTCAACAAAGGTAGTAAACGATTTAGTATGCCAATAAATCAAACAGAATATCATAAAATATTCAGATAATTATTATATATTTACAAAAGTAGCATCTACCATCATAAACATGTATCTTAACACTGATAAAGTGTACGGTTGGTAAGTTAGATATATTGTATTACCAACCATGTATTAAATTGTGATCTAGCTGTCAAATTTTTAAAATGCAGGTAATTTTCAAATTTTGAAAGAATCAGGTTATATTTGAAAAAAAAGTGAACAAAATATTTATTTGTTTTATTAATATAATGTAAATAAAAACAGTAACAGTTTTAATAGTTAATTGTGTATATACTAGTCAATTTTTGTGTGCAAAATGAGTGAATCAATGGAATATGAGTCAGATACAAGTGGTGAGTATTTCATTTTGACTTACTATTTTACGTAGATCGAAATTAATTTGAATGAATATTAGGTTGGTAAATAATATTAAATCACTCATGCTTCTGAAAATACAATACAAATACGTAAAAACAATAATTGTTGTGCCCAAAATTTGATAAGCCGCTGCATAACAATTGTACTGAAAATTTTGATTCTAATTGTACACCAAAATATTGAAGCCTAAACAATATTATCGATGCTGCTTCTTGTATTAATTGACCTATAGAATATACCCGCAAACAGCGGAAATTCAGAAACTGATGGGCATAAGACTTGAACAGCTACAACTACCAAAGAGTTGAAATGATAAAACACTTTTTTAATTGATGCTGATTTTTTGAACTCTTGTATTTTATAAAAAATAATTCACACACTGATTCAACACTGTCTATACAGGGTATTTCAACAGTTAATTCAGTCAATTGTTTGTTTTCTTGCTTGTCATCAATATAAACTAGAATACTTAAAGTTGTTATTAAATGACGTATAGGCTAGTCAATTAAGACTGTTTTCTTGCTATGGGCATACTGCCATAAAATCCTAAATTTTTGTCTACTTATGAAGGATATTATATTATAATACAATTACCATCAAAAATTGGAAGTAGATTGATCGTCTATAACTCGAAATAAATAAAGTTGGGATAATTAACTGGGAGAGCATAGGAGAGATTGTGTTTTTATCAAGTTTTTTTTAATTGTAACCTTCAGATATTTTCCAAAATCTAACATTGAGTTAAAAAAAATATTGACCGTTTCATTATTGAGTTATAATAAAGCAACACTTACATAATACGTGATTTAGCAAGTTTTATTGTTGAACAGAAATGACTATAGTTATACAGTAGGTGGTTGAAGAGACATATGTATATAAACAAAATTGTAAACAACTCTTAGTACACAATATGTTGTATGGTAAATATAGTTTGCGTGGTATTGTAAAGTTAAAAATATCACATTATCTGATTACAGTGGATAACGAATTAAAAAATAAAAATTCAACTTGCATCATACTCTTTAACAAAAGTGTAATATATTTAGTTCCAAACTTTTTTTTAACTACACTATTTCTCATACATTTAAAAAAATACAAATTAAAGGTAGCGGTTACAGACTTAACTTTATCCGGCCCTATAACATGCATAATCAATTTCAAGTCTATATGAACGATTCATTTTTATTTTTATTTTACATGCAATTTTGGTACATATTTTAAGTAACAAACTACATAACCGACGAGACGTTCCAATCAGACTAACCAAAATGATTATTATTATCATATAAAATTTTCAGGTTTGGTGTTAAGCTTGTAACCGCTTTGACAAATAACAATCAACTTTTTGGTTTATCCGGATAATCCCAAGATATTTTGTTAAAGTTCCAAAATAATCCACCCCACGTCAAATAGAGACTGAAGTAAACAATTAATGATAGTATACTAAGTATAATTCCAGCTTTTGCCTGAATACGAAAATTTAATGTTTGAGATCATAGTTAATTATATTAGATTTCATTGAAATAGATGAGAAGCATTTAGAAAATTTATGAAATTCGATAAACTCCCGATAAAAGAGTTCACAACTTTTAAACGACTGAACTATTTTTCATGTTATTTTACAGTTTTTTAATATACACATCATTAGTAGGTACCAGATTTGGGTATTTTTGCAAATATTCGATCATTCCTATAGTTTCATATTTTCGATTAATAAAGAGAAATTCCTAATATACTGCTTGTGAGAATAATAATTAAAATTATCTTTTGTAAATATTATAAATCACATAAAATTTAAAAAAACTCTAGTAACACGACATTTAGGCAAACCTTGATTTGTATTTGTGTATAAAATTATTTGCATGGATTTTCCATGCAAATAATTTCAACCTCACTTCCACTCCTTCACCCCTCAGTCTTCACCTCCTAGGGTCCAGATATTGATAAACAAAGATCAGTGAAATTTTTGGTGTAGGATTTGCACACCGCTGTGACTTGTTTAATCGCATTGTATTTTTCGTGCTCATTACGAAAAAATTACACTGTAATCATTTTCGGTCCTATAATAACGTTTAATTTAGGAAAAAAAAAATCTGTCAAAAAAATAATAATAAATACACGTAAAATAGTCGCGGCCTCAAATCGCGTGAACGTTATGATAGGACCGAAAATGATTACATTTTTCAGTTACTTAGCGTTAAATACTTCGAATTTCAATCGCCAATCATTAATAAATATTGACTTTTCGAAATATAATTGAATGCCAATTTTTGGTTAGATTTCTCCACTCTATCGATTCTCGTTTTTATTGTCAACATATATGTTTTCAGCCCCTAGAACGGGGGGTTACCATCCCTCAAGCAAAAGCAACAAAATCTGAATCCCAAATTTTCATTGAAATGAGTGCTATAGCGTTAAAATTTAGAGGTTTCGTCTTTTTTTCTCCGTTTACTAGAGTAATAAGCTCCTGAAATATTTGGTTAATATTTGTTTTGCACTAAATTAATTTATTGTTCTATGCAAATATAGCTGCAGATTATCTTTTAGGACGCTTGGGTATTGATTAAATTATCTGATTCGTTTTTTAAGATCTGAGACGACGCTATACGATAATCTTGATTTTCAATTTTGAGAGAACGGTGGAAGATATTCGAGAGGCAGGCGCATTTGAATGAGATATAATAGATTTCAATCAACCTCTATTAATTTAATCTTTAGAAATATACCAATCATAAAACGGAAATATGTAACGAACTGATATGCTGCTGTAAAAATTATTATGTGTAAAAATTCTAACCGTCTGATGATTGGTAGGTTGATAGTTGGTGATAAGACACAACTTGTTTCCTCTACACTTAACTTAGAAATTTGCCATTTTCGAGATATTTTCTTTTGGGCTGCTAGAAGAGCTTAAATTAAAAAATTTTGTCTGACCTAACACTTAGTCAGTCCAAAATTTTAATTGTACCCCCCTTTTAGCAGTACTTTTTTAGTAATGACTAAATAGCAAATAAATTTACCATCGAACTTGTTTTCATATTCACAAATCCTGCAACCAAAGCATTAGGAGGTGTTCCTACAGGTAACATGAAGCAGAATGAACAGCATATTCCAGTAGGCAAGCTTAAAAATAATGGATTTACCTCTATTTTTCTGGCCTTAAAAAGTTAGAAAAATGTGAAATCGAAATTAAAAATGACCAAGTTTATATGTATAATAAGACTTACCAAAGCCAAAACTATTGGAACTAATATATTGGCAGTCGAAACATTGGCTGTTAGTTCTGTAAAAAAGGAAGCAGCTGTGGCACAAATCATCATTATTAACCAAGGAGGCAATACTTTCAAGACCCCCAACCAATCGCCAACTAATACTGACATTTTAGAATCGTCCGCAGCTTTTGCTATTGCAAAACCACCACCTAAAAATTTTCTGAATTTCAATATATTACAACTACTCTCGGACATAAACTTCTATCAATCGTAATTTTAAACTTCGATTTCAAAAATTCGAATCTTCAAGTTCGAATTTCATATAGAAAAACCAAACAGCTCCTAAGAACCATAACAAATAGAAAACGTGGGTATCTCGTCTAGTGAGAGATAAAGTTGTATTGCCTAAGATTTCCTTGAACATCTACAAGCCTTCAGTTTTGCATTAATTAAAGAGAAATTTTTTTGGAAAATTGGAAAATCATTTTGAAATTCGTTTTTTGGGATATTCTCGTAAACTGGTTTTGTTATTGTTATATTTTAAATAGATTATTCAGCAATCGTTACTAACTAATATGTCTATTGCTTATTTGTATAAGCCAAAATAAAAAATCAAATTAATAAATTATGTTGAATACCTTACCTAATAGTAGCATAATTCCCCAAGGTGTTTGTTCGTGAAGCACTTTCCAATTAATAAGGCCCTCACTCATTTTAGTTGGTCGTTCGTCTCCTAAAAAATAAAACTTGCCATTAATAATTAAAAACTGTTGATGTGTTGATTTCAGATTCAATATTAAAAATCCTGCCACAAAAATCATACAAATTTCTGATTTGCTTTATTTGTTCTTTTTCGATAAATGTAACCCTAATATTTATGGGCATACTTATTGAATAAGTAATTACTGTTATCTTGGTACGATATTGTCAAATGTTTTGAATTATATGCGCAGTAAGAGTATATAGACAAACTTGTACTGAAAATAAGGTACAATTTTTATCTTTACTGTACCACTCATCTGTTTCTCATACAATATACAATCTACGATGAGTTGCT
The DNA here is from genome assembly GCF_905475395.1 of Chrysoperla carnea. Taxonomy (NCBI): domain Eukaryota; kingdom Metazoa; phylum Arthropoda; class Insecta; order Neuroptera; family Chrysopidae; genus Chrysoperla; species Chrysoperla carnea. The sequence goes on along the minus strand of NC_058341.1, from coordinate 61,490,361 downwards.
TAAAATTCTGCTAATATAGTTATTTCTCTTCAACCACAATGCTCCATATAGTTGTTTCTGTTTAACAATAAGACTTGGAAAAACGAAAATAAATTTTTTTTAAATTTTTAACAAGTCACTCCATCTATATAAGGTACGTACGAGCAGGGTAGAATTTAGGGTTGAAATTATTTAGTTCTTATTTTCAACTTTGATGAAGAATTTTATTATAACTTCATGAATGTAGACAAAAAATAAGAATAAAATGTTTCAATATCTGCCTTGGTTTTCGAAATAAATTTTCAATATTTTGAAAATTACGCCAGATATCAAAAAATTTTATTCTTAATTTTCGTTTTATATCGTCAAGTTATAACATAATCCACGATCAAAATTAAAAATTTATATTTTTTTTATTTGTTTAACTGAAATTTTCAAATATTAAAAAATTTAGAAATTTCTGATGTAATGCCCATAAGAAGATAACAGTCTTAAACTCTTCAATTCTGGATTTTTAATATAATTTTCTGTTTGCATAATGAGCTTGACATTAAATATAGTGTAAAATCTGATACTTACGGTCAGCTGAACATGATTTAAAACACGTAGGATCTTTAGGTATGAGGAACATTGCGATAAGAATGAATATACATGCAACTGCATCACCTACCTCACTAAAAAGAGTTTGTGAAAATATTTAGAGGCCGAATTCATGCTACCGAGCTATGTTCAAGGTAGCCTCGATACGATCTCGCTTCAGATAATCCTCAAGAAGGCGTATTTAGGCTAGAAGATTTTTGGCAGTAACAGCCCAGCAAATTATTACTTGATTATTGTTTAATAATTTTCCGGCCTGGCGACATACATTTCTATCATCAGTAGTACAATTTAAAGAGAATCGTATAAAAAAATTAAGGTATAATAGTAGTTTGTACACATGGGCCGATTCGTACTGTACTAAGCCGTCTTCTCATTCCAAGTAGTGTGGAAGTGGTATAAAAAAGGCTTCTATATAAGGAAGAGTATATAAAACAATATTGGTCATATCGCAACTGCTTAAAAGTTAAATTTACTCGTCAAAATTATTATATCATTTTAACATACGAAATTTTTCGACATTTCAAACAGCTTTACCTCTCAAAAAATCATCGAATCTAAAAAACACCCAAACCTCATTTGAAAGCTTGTATTTTCTAGGTTAAAATTTTCATCAACCTTTACCGATTTAAGCCGAAAGTTGAAATGGTGAGAAATCGTCTTCTAGAATATATCGTTATCTCAGTTTCTTTACGTAGCACCAGTGGTTTTCGTACCACCGTCTAAAAACCTCGGCTCTAGATTATATACAGAGACAATCCTGAACATATCACGGTGATCATGTGTACATGATTAAATATATTTTAAAATAAATATCACAAGTTTCTTACGTCCCCATGCCAATTTCCTTCCAACCTTTGAAAAGACCAGGATCACGGAAAAGCCATAATAATATTACCATAATAAATAAAAATAAAACCCATGACTCATGCCAAGAAAGCCTTCCCAAGTCATTAAACTTTTCTTTTAATACACTTCTAGCTACCTTCTCCAATTCTTTACCTTTTTGTACTACTTGATAATCTATTGAGTTTGGCCTGTAGATTAAAATAAAGTGAGGATCTTTGCACCGAAATAAGGATAAAAAAGGTCTTTGCAACACATAACTATACCGAAATAAGTCAAATATTTGCATGTAGCATTTGACCACGTTTTCCAGATTAACTTCAGATTCAAAACAATTACTTTTACATTTCGGTAATCTTTTCGCATTTACGACTCTTATTATATTCTAGGATATGGCAGGTACAAAAATCCATGAATGATGAATCCGATGAATGATTTTGCCGCGCGGAACATATATATGGCAGAGCGATCATTTTTGAGATAGAGGGGAAGGGAAAATGAAAAAAAAATAAAATGAGTAAAAATTGAAAAAAGTTTCTGCTCCTTGCCAAATAAGTTTGCTTATTAAAAATAAGTTTATAAGCCTTTAAGAATTATAGATAATATATTGTAAAATTTACCTGAATAATCCCATGAACAAAATTTGTAACACAAGCCAAAACAAACAATTTAAAATAATCATTATTGGAGCATTCAGTGCCATGAATTTTGCGAAATTAACACCTTCAGCCCCTTCCTTTTCTAGTAACCAATGCCTGTAAAATTAATTATTAAAAAACGTACTAGTCTACAATCCCAAGCTTTTTTCACAAGTGAATACTAACAGGTGGAGACCTCGTTTATACATTTGTTATAATGATGGGCATAAAACATGTTTTGGGGAAAAAATTTCGGAAAACGAAAGCTTTTCGTTCATGGGACTCTTAAATTTTTAATTATGTCACAATCTGAATATTGATAAAGAACCGTTTTTTTATTACTTACTCTTAATATACTATGTATATATGAAATATACAAAGTATATTAAGTTTAGTCCCAAGTTTGTAACGCTTAAAAATATTGATACTACGAAAAAAATTTTGGTATAGGTATTGTCTGTCCGTCTGCCATCACGATTGCTTAAAAACGAAAAGAAATATCAAGCTGAAATTTTTATAGCGTGCTTAGGGGAAGTAAAAAGTGAGGTAAGTTCGTAAATGAGCAACATAGGTCAAGTGGGTCTATAAAAAATGTTCCTTATAAAAAAATAAACAACTTTTGTTTGAAACATTTTTTCGTAAACATCACTGTTTACCCGTGATGGCTATATCAGTTATAAACCTATGTGTGATATGTATGTATGTGTAATGTGACAGAGTAATCAACACTGTCTATACATGGTATTTCAACAATTAACTCAGTCAATTGATTGTTGTCACTTTTTATTTTTAGATTATATGATAGATAGAAAAGTTAAGTGGTTCAACATTTATAAAAATAGGGAGTCCGTCGTCCGTCAAGTCAAAAATTGAAATTTTACGAGCGGCGATGAATACCTTGTTTTGTAAAATTTGAAACTTGACTTTTCTGTTCATCATTTAAATATCTTCTTACTAAAGTAAGATTGATAATTTATTAATTTTAAGTTTTCGGAATTTACGAAGTACGAACGATGTGGTCTTTGAAACCAAAAGTGAATTTATTTAAATATAATTACAATCTGACTTACTGCTCAAAATTTTCAAGGTGATCACGATATACTAAATTTGTATCAGTTCCAACTAAGGTCGCACATCCACCAAGCGAGGATGAATATGCAGCTGCCAGAAAGAAAGCTATCGTGTTGTTTGTTGGAACTCTTCTGCAAAATAAAAGAAACAAAAATAGATATTTGATTCAATACACTGTGATCATTAAGTAAAAATAAAGTAAATAATTGGGAAACGTCTACTTCGATAGAGACGTAATGTAGTCATGTTTTTCACAATACGTAAAATGGCATTAAGGTTTAAGACATAAAAATATTCTACTCAACTTGTGGAATTCCTCCCGTTTAGTTACGCATCGTGGTATCTTCCAATGACTTAATTTGTTTCGCCTTGGAACAAAATATAACTACTTTTATACGACGGGCTGCTAGGTTATTAAATCCTGGCAAACCTTTCACCTAATCTAAATTGAATATTTTTAAGTAGCCATTCTTAAAGTGACCTACAAGAAGCCTTCAAGATCGAAAATTAATAGTTTTAATAATTGATATATTAATAATTGAAAATATATTTTCAAATATGTATTACTGTATATTTTCTAATATTTCTCTAACCTTTTCTGCATTCTTTTCAAGCTAAAGACCTAATGCAAACATGTATATACCATTCTTACTTTGTAAGATTATCCTCGGGAGTTTCGTTTTCATCTTCGTCTTCATTAACGTGGTAAATTGGACCCATTCCTTGCTAAAAAATAAAAATTAAATCGAATCAAAAATTAATAATTTTAATTTATTACAGTAATAAATTCATCCAAATCACTAACTGATTAAATAACGCTTTTTAAAATACAAAGGGGGGCATAGAAGATTGTGATTTTAAAAACGTGGCAAGACACAAATCCATCAATTTTGCAATATTATATACCTGGTAATGTTTAATCTAAAACAGCGTTTCAGTTTATCTTATACAGTGTGTCTTATGGAAAATTCCAATTAAGTGGGCACCATATGGAAAACTTTTTTAATAGTTTATTTTATGAAAAAAAAAGTTATTCCTAATAATAAAAAGTCCTGCATGATTTAGAATGCAATATGAAATAATCAGATTTCTATTTTCCGTTCGTATACAAGGTTTGTCGAAAAATGTAAATTTTGCCCAAGATTACAGAACCTAAAATTCTATAATACTAATTTACCTTTTCTAATTCTTCTAAAACTCCATAAACAATTGGACACATCATAGCTGTACATGCTGTATTTTGCATCCACCACGAAAGTAGGTTAGTAATTGTCATAACACCAAAATGCAATCTAAAAATTGTTATAGAATTAAATGAAATTCTATTTTTATTTTTTCTATGATCATTTGTACAAATAGACAGAAACGAAAAAATTACACATAAGCCGGGACTAGAGTCCAGATTCTCAATATATATAAATTGTCATGCATGATGTATGAAGGATTTTAAATTATATAAAATAGTAAATACACAAAAATTTCAAGTAAATGTAAAAATTTAGTTTCTTAATAAAAATATGATTTTCTCTATGATATTATAGGGAGGTTTTGAAAATGATATGAGCGACGATAATATTAGCGGAAATTTCATTGTTCCTAGAGATCTTTACCAAATAAAATAAAAGATTGTTTCAAAACTAAATGAATAGGTTGTTAACAAAGGCATAGTCAGTCGGTTGGCCAGGGGACGTTGGGGGTGGTTGCAGGAGAATATAAATATAAAATTTGTACTTGTAAAATGTAGAATATATAAACTTTTTTTAAATAAAAAATTTAAATTCGAGTTAACACGGAAGCTTACCGACGAAATTCGAACTTTTCAACGAGAATTATAAATCGGGCAATAAAAAATTAAAATTTTTGAATCATTAACGTTAACGTAATCAATAAATATTTGACCTTGAAAATTGCTTTCAAAGCTTATTTCTGGTTCTTTACTTTGAACCAAGAATTTAATAATTTTACCGTTTTTATTTATTTATTTTTAATAACTTTTAATTTAACCATTAGAAATAAGACAATAAAACAGCCAATCTGCTTAAAAAATCCAAGAGAAGTTTTCTCACCGCGATTATCTTTATTTGGATGCAAGAAATGACCTAATCATGTGCGCAAAAAAATCATTCAAGGTAAAAGGTCGTGAAAATAGACTGACGCTGACTTATGTTATGTTTGAAAAGCGAAGTGCTGAAGCACTCTACGTAATGCAAATTTATATTCAGTGTCGTGAGAGAAAACGTATTTTTCCAAATGAAAAATACTTTGCCTAACATAAAGTCATTTACGAGGTTTTAGCATATCGCTTATGAAAAAGACCACTGTTTTTTAGAAAAATAGATAAGAATTTTATGCCTATGAATTAATAAATTACCTTCTTGGGCTACACCCAACTAACAACAGAAACGCTAGTGCGATACGAATATGTAAATTACAATGCTTAACAGCCAATGCAATCATAACGCTTGTTATAAACATAACATTGGTACCGGTAAAATAAGCCTTACATATATCTGTGGTTCCAGTTATGCCCATGATGGGCATATAAAGAATGGGTATGATAGATGTAATTGGTGATGGAATACATTCGGTTACCCAATAGCCTGCCATAACACATACACAATATAAACATCGTAAATCCTGAAAATGGGTAAAAATAATATCAATCATGTTTAAATTCCTCAACGCTTTGAATATGGAAGTAAATATAAATCGCTTTACCCGAATATGATTGTTGACGGTCTTAATGTACGAAGTTATTACTATTAACTTAAGTGTGAACGGTTAAATATTGCTTTCTACGACATGTTGAGTAATCTATAGCGTAAAAACCACTATAAATTAATCGATTTTTTGTTTCCTTTCCCTCAGAGCCTAAAATCACTTTTACTAAAATTACAAAGTCTCTAACTTAAACGAAAAATTTCTGCATTTGATCTCATTAACTTCAAGTAATGTTTTTACGACCTCATTAAATAAAGCATTTATTGAGAGTAAAAAACAAAAAAGATTGAGAATAAAAAACAAAATTGAAATAAACTAACAAAATCTACTTCGGTTTAACAGACTATATTATGAGCTGAAATAATAAATTAAATACCCGCATTAAGTTTAGTTATCAAGCGGGACCCAATTGCAAATTAATGGGTCCCGCCTGCTTATAAACTTAATGCGAGTATTTAACTTAGACTTTCAGCTCATAATATAGCCTGTTAACCCGAAGTACCGTTTACTTAGTTTATAGTTTATTTTAATTTTGTTTTTTTATTGTCAATCTTGTAAATCTTGCCCTTTTTAGTGCACTATTTAATTTCAGTCGGGTTTTTGATTTTTTTTCAATTCCTATATTTACTTCTATACTCAAAGCATCAACCAAAAATAATATTTACATTACGATAAAAGTCGTATGTTAATACTGGTATCCATAATAATGGCCAAATTATACTGAATATGGCTCGCCAGAATACTCTCAGAAACCAGCCTAATCCTTTATACCATTGACTGTAACATTAAAAACAAATTAAATCCTTAAGTATAATAAATTGATTCAAAACTGTGAAACATCTAAATATTCTAAGTAATCTACAGCTTCGAATTTTCAACTCAACCTATTTCTTGAAACAAAATTTTTTACTAAACGTTTTTATTAAAATAGTCATTGCATAAATTGAATAAAGTTAGAATAATTGTACCATTATTCAATTATTATTCTTTATTTAATTTTTATAATTTATTTTAATAAAATATTGTATTTGAAAAATATATTGATTTTTATTTCTAATAAGGAATATTCATGAAATTTAAATTTGGTTCAAATATTTTTCTTCCGTAACTTAAATGATTGGACATTTGAACTAAACCATTATTTTAGTAATTAATATATTTTTAATTACCTAAAATTAATTAATAAAAGTACAAATTCAGTGGGCAAAATCAAACGAAAATCAAATTTTAAATCGGGCGTGACGTCATAGTATGTGGCTTGTCAGATTTGTTGACATAATGTAAGGTATTAATTACTTTACCATATTTTGTATGGTAATACATTGAGTTGTATTATTCTATGGCTTTTTATTAGAAAACTTAATAATAACGTGTGTAATTCTGTGTTAATTCATTTTTTTTTTTAAGTGTAGTAAATTATACATTGGACTGTCACCAATTGACAACTCACATATTAATACGTCATTAACAGAGAGCGCCAAAAGGACTGCATTTAACATCTCAAAATTATTCTCTATTTTAAATATTTTTTTACACTTAATTACAGAATTTTTAAATTTATGTTTTGTATTATGTTATAACGGTGTAAAAAATGAATTAAAAATATTAAAAAAAATAAATGAATATTTAATATAATTATGACGCGATAGTGATAACAGAAAAATTTTCCGTAGACAACGACACTAAGGACGCCCAAAAACCACCCGATGACGAAGCGTTAATGTAAAGAGAACAACGAAACTCGAAAAGCTCGAAACTGGGATAAGACCTTGACTAAATTTCGTTAGAGTAATCACAATCAAAGTGATATGACTTTGATTGTGATTGTTATGAGTATTGTTTAAAAACTACTTCAAACTCTACTTACAAAGGCGGTGGGGGTGGAGGAATTTCTGGTTCTTTTTTTCTTCCTATTAATCCCCCCATCTTTTATATTATATGTGAATTATAACTAAACTTTATATTAAAGGTGAATTGTAACTAAAATAAAAAATTATTTTCATAATCATTTCATTATAAAATTTCTAAAACTAAAATCATTGTTATATCTTTCGTAAATAAGCGATAGGACCTTCTTTGTAGAAAATTTTATTCTCTACAAAAATTCTCTCGACATTTCGCTAAAATCAATAGTGTAGCAGTTATTGCAAAAAAACAAACTCATCCCTTTAAACCAAGATGGCGGCATTCCTCCAAGGGGTACCATCCCGCCATTTCAAATTTAAACTTATCTTTGAACACCCTAACCGTAATTAAAAATGCTTCCCTCCAAAAATGCGATTTAAAAATCTAGGATGACTGTACTAAAAGTAGGAAAATTAATTTCATTTTTACCACCTTGTTCGATAAAATTGAAAAATAATCTTTTTTCACGTTTTTTGATATTTGCCGGCAATGTAGGGCAAAAATATTGGCCCTATATTGGAGTTACAGAGGATCGTAAATAAAATTAGGGGGAGGGTAATTTTATCCAATTTATCGACGTCTCTATTTCAGCAGGATTCACCTCACAAGTCGTATTAATAAGTGCTTTTGAGTGTTTATTATCGTATTTATTACACAAGCTGGGCCATGATATAATCATTATCTATTTATCAACTATTGAACTGACAAGGGATTATATCAGATAATTTTTACCTGACGTTAGGGTTTTGTATTTCCTTTGAATAACGTTGAATGTTATTTTTTACATGTTGCACGTTATACGTAATCTTTTTTCATATTTAATATGCTCTTCAGCACAAAAATTTTGATAGTGGAAAAATTATTTAAATAGTTCTTCGGCTATAATAACATGTTTCCACTAAAAACTCAATTTTCAAATAATTGTAAATATTGATTTTAAATTGTACAATGCATAGTAACGGCAAAACAAACTGTGTAGGGCAAAAAGTACTGATTTGCATTTTTCAATGAACCTTTTTTTGGTGTTCTGAATCAAATGAAATTATTATTTTTAGTCGGAATAATTATAAAGGTTAGGCTGTGGGTACAAATAATGGATTTTGTATCGAAAACGAAACGAAAATCATTCGGACAACATCTAATATTTGCACGCTCTTCCTTTGAGTATAGATATTGAGGTCAAAAATTTTAGCAAGTCGCTGAATATTTAGTTATAAGATGCCCTTTCAAATGATATGTAACAAGGAATGGGGTGTCATTTGAAATTTCAAAGTTGGGTTGGCTAGGGGTGAAACCTAAAATTCTCTATAGATAATATTTTTGAACTTCCCTCTCGATATCTAAATCGACTTATTTTCACTCAAAACAATAAACACACCAGGTCAAGAGTTATTAGGGATGGATACTTTTGAAATGAACACACTATATAAGCGAAATTAATAGATTATTTTCTTTTGTCTCTATTTGTTCATTTTTTTAAGAGGTATAACATGATTCTACCCACTAACCCCTTAAATAGATCTAGGCGTTTTTGAAACGGTTAACACGAATCAGAAATTCTGCAGATCCATTAACTTGACTCCATTAAAGACATAGTCAACTCATACAACGATTATCTATTTTAATCGTAGAGTTTACGCACAAATGCCAAAAAATCTGCAGATTCATACTAAATTAATCCGATTTAATTGGAAAACTTGATTTTTTCCTTGGGAAACTTATTTTCATCAATCTGTAGCAGATGTAGCAGAATATTAAAATAAAATTGGAAAAGTCATCGATGATTTACTTATGGAAACACCTACCTTTATTAATGGTTTAATATATTTGTTTGTAATAGTAATTTTTTACTCATTTTTTATTTCATCGTGGTCGTCCTACGCTAAACGCTTTGTGTGTTTGCAGATAAGCTATTCTGCATTATATCTAAATTTGGGTAGCAGTTTTGTTTAACGTAGCGCACTGACAATCCAGCTGAACGCTGTACAGTTGTTTTACTTACGGAGTTGTTTTGTAAAATAACTAACAGTTTTGTAAAACCGCTGCAGCTGATGCGGCAATGCATCTCCTTCATATACATTGAGCGAGCTCTGAGGTCTCCTTGTTGCCCAGTCATTCTTGTTAAGACTAATATTAAAGGAGGTAGTGTAAATATGTGAAGATATGGTTATGAAAATTGCATTGTCCAGCGAAGTTTACGATTAGTGGCTAGTTAACAATTATTATAAAATTTATTATTTTTGTTTCAGGTAAGTGTCTCGACTATTTGGAATTAATCATTTAATTGAATTGAGATATATATAAGGTAAAATAGTGTAATATCGTCGAAAAATGGGGGTAAGTTGGCGTTAAACTAGGAGAAACATAAATAGTAGTCGGTGTAGGATGTTTGCAGAAAATTTTAGTTTCTGGTCTCGGAACCCATCAGAGGTGATTATGCCATCTGGATTTTTAAGAGTGAGTTCAGTAATTTTCGTACATAATCGTTTTATGGGAAAATGATTGTGACAAAAATTATTAAGGAGAATATTTCTAAAAAATTTTGTTATTTTTAAATTTTTAAATGTATAGTTTCCAAAATGGTCTGAGAGGCGAAACAATAAAGAAAATATTACAATCGATTTATACTTTAATTAAACTCGAGTATACATTGGGTGGCAGGCATGCTGAACGCCTGGGCCTGGCAGTGTATCACGACTACTGCAGGAGCTGTCTCATATTTTTTTTCTATACTTTTTTGAAGCTGATTGTTTCTTTTTTTCATATTTTCATCTAAAATTTGTTTCAATCTGATCTTTGTTATCTAAATTTTCATAAAAAATAATAATAAACAAGTAAATTTTCCTCTTCCACCTTAATATAATATCACTATATTTTCCAAATTCAATTTTTATACCATGTATATGTAATATACAATTTTTATACCAAGGTATACTAAGTTTAGTCCCAAGTTCGTAACGCTCAAAAATATTGATGCTATAAACAAAATTTTGCTATAAGTGTTCATAAAATCTCCTAATTAGTCCATTTTCGGTTGTCCGTCCGTCTATCAACACAATAACTCATAAACGAAAAAAGATATCAAGCTGAATTTTTTATAGCGTGCTGAGGACTTAAAAAGTTTGAGTTCGAGTTCGTAAATGAGCAACGTAGGACAACTGGGTCTTGGGTCCGTAGGACCCATCTTGTAAACCGTTAGAGATAGAACAAAAGTTAAAATGTAAAAAATGTTCTAAAATATATAAAAAAATAATCAACTTTTGTTTGAAAATTTTTTTCGTAAACATCACTGTTTACTCGTGAGGATGCAAATTAGGCGTAAATTGTATAGTATGTATTATACGGGAATATCAGTTAAGTATGTGTGGCATGTATGTATGTGTAATGTGATAAAAGTCATCAACATTGTCTATACATGGTATTTCAACAATTAACTCAGTCAATTGTTTGTTTTCATTTGTTTTTTTTCTAAAGTTGAATTTCAAATCTAAATTTAAGGAGTGGTGGATGATGTTTTTGGTATAATAATTATTACACTCAAAATGTTTACATAAATACTCTTCTTAATTATTTCCTTAATAAAGAAAAAAATAAAACCTTCAAACAATTGAATTTGGAAGAATAAAAAACTGATCCAAATCTATGTCTATGTTTATGATTAAAAAAAAATATTTCATTCGTACAATGACTATTAGTACAACATATAATTATTATTATAGTATATTATATTCAAATTGGTCGATTTAGTTAGGTCGGTTATGTGAAATATTAGCCTGAGTAACAGATCCCTGGAACGAAGATAGGGAGTTTATACACAATAACCACATTACGATGCCTTTTTTGTAAGACTTAAAAATTTTTTATTAGATCATAAGAAAACTATATGTCACCAGTAAAGTCTAATGCAAAACCACTTTTTGGTATGTTATTTGAACCCCTTAGGGGAGTGTGAAACTACGTTTTGCAAGCAAAAAAAAGTTGTTCTGGTTCAATTCAAAAACTATGAGCTTCTTTGGACATTAGTTGCTAGTATCATTTTGAAAGTATATTAAATTTGAAACATTTGAAGCCCACAGCTCCGTATGTCTTAGAACCGTTAGACATAAGACAAAAGTTTTAATGAATAAAATATTCCTTATAAAAAAATAAACAACTTTTGTTTGAAACAATTTTTCGTAAACATCATTGTTTTCTCCTGAAGGGGCAAATTAGGACAAAACTTTAGTATCAATTTGCTTCAAAAATATTAAAGATAGAATACAAATGAAAATTTGTAGGATGTTTCAACTAGTGAGCATTATGGAAAATTTTGAAAAAAAATAATTTAAAAGTTTTCTAGAAAATACTTCGAAAAATTTTCAAAATTTTCGAAAACTAGTACAAATGGTGACCGGAAGGCGATGTAAAAATGCTTTTTTTAAATTTAATTTGCCCCTTAGGGAGTGTGAAGCTACGTTTTGCAAGCAAAAAAAGTTGTGCTAATTGCGTACTAGGTAAAAAATAAAAAAAAATTTAGAAAATTTAGAGCACAACTTTTTTTGCTTGCAAAGCTTATAGTTTCACACTGCGATTTTAATGTAAAATTTGACTATCGTGTATAAATTTATTCAGACTTTTTTAGTACTCTTTTTTTTTCAAACGAAAAAACATACTCCTTTTTTCTTTAAGGTAGTTCCTCCGCGACAGTCCAGTCAAAAAGTTTTGGACTAATACTATCATTCAGCGCATTAACTGTGCTATGACTACTATGACTATACCATATATTATTTTCACAAGACTGTAGTTCCTCACAAGTGTATCTCCTATACGTATAAACACACACACTATGATATATACCTTTACTATTAGTTTTTATATCCTCTCCACAAAAAATTATCGCTAAAACGAGTTATTTATTTAAGTTTTTTATCGAAACTATATGGTAAATAATTTTTATTTTTTTTTATATATTTTCTAAATATAGTATTCTACATTATATTAGTTTTTCATAGAGATGGTGAACGTCATTCATTGATAAATAAATATAATATTTGTAAATTTGTGTATTTTTATAATCTTCTCCCATGTACACGTACAAATTGCGTCACTTTTAATTGCTAATATCTCATGTGTGACATGGTAAAGCATCTTCTAATTTTAACAGCATGTGTATTATGAATTAAATATTTTATATTCTGAGTTTTGAGAAATTCTTGAAATATCACTTTCGTGTAGGTACTACCTTAAATTGCGATTTTTTTTTTTAATCAACAGATATTAATTAGTAGTTTTATGCCACTAAAATTTCATAATTTTCTGCTACTTGTTTAAAATAAACAAAATTCAAACCCTATAACAAAACCTTGAAGAGTAGTTACAGGTTATTTCATTCCAAAACCTTAATTTTTAATTGTTAAAATTACATTATTTTAAGATCTTTCTTTAAAACGCACATATATAAGGTGTTTTTAATTGACCATGGACAAGTTTACTACGAAATGAAGCTCATCAAGACAAACGAAAAAGTCTTTACCAAATTTCAATCTAAGGCGTAATTTCTGAGATTTTCCCAAGTATCTTTCATTCAGTCATAAAGCACTTAGAGTCAAGAGACGAGTAATCAAATGTTATTTAATATTAAGGACATATTAAGAACGTTTATTCACCAATCTGTTTTGCTATGTGCGTTTATAGAGAAACAGTATGTAAATTTTAAATAATTTAATATTTATAAAAAATTGAAAAATTCTGAAAATTTAGATAATAATTATTAACTGATAAGAATTTCTAGTATAGCTATCGAAATTATTTTTGAGAAAATTGATTTATATTTTCCGTATAGTCCCATGTTAAAGCTTGATTTTTGCCATTTTTAAAATTTAAAATCCAACAGTATATTTTGTTTCTTAAATATCATTCAAAATCATATTGTCATAATTTTGTTTTTGTCTTTTAACAAATGAATGTACACGCTCTTAAGTTGAAAAATAATATTTTAAAGGGGCTTTGCTATTAAATCCCATTTACATCATTGCAAATCGTAAATAATTGTAAAATCATAATTAGGTTGAAATTATTATATTAACACTTAATTAAGTCTAAAATGAGCTAACAACAATTAAACATTTTCAATATCTACAAATTTTAGACTAAATTTATTATGCAGAATACAAAAGATGAATGATTCAATGTTGATCGATCTTTAAAACCAATTATGGATGGTTTTAATAAAAAATATGTTTCTTTTTCTATTTGCCCATTAATATAATTTATTATAATAATTTTGGCTTGTAATTATTATTTAAAGTACATAAACATTTTTATGGTAAAATAATCTTTTTAACCTTGGTAAATTTTTATAACACTTTATATTAATCTATAAATCTATAATTCGCGTGTATTAATTAATATAAATTTTGTTAATTAAATTAAATCATATTGTTTACTTTTTTTTGAAACAAAGTCCATCGCGGACACCTCCTGACTTAATTGTACGCTTATTAATGGATTCAGTGATGATCAAAATAGATTTTTCGATATAATTTCAACATTCTACGGTTAAGGGCTTTCAAAACTAAGAACTTTTGGTTATGAGTTATGCGAGATAAATACAAAAAAAAAGTATATAAAACTTAGCTGTTAATGTTCTTATAAAATAAGAAATCTCGTGAAATAAATACCACGATACTCGAAATAAAATGGTATCATCACTACATAGTATAAAACAATGTCGCTTTCTCTGTCCCTATGTCCCTTTGTATGCTTAAATCTTTGAAACTACGCAACGGATTTTGATGCGGTTTTTTTTAATAGATAGAGTGATTCAAGAGGAAGGTTTATATGTATAATAACTACCATTAAATAGTGGAGAAGTACTGCTATTTTTGAGGTTTCTAAAGTGATGTCGTAAATAATTACATTTTTTCCGCATACATTGCAAACGCAGGCTGAACCCTACGAGTTTTATCAAAATAATGTACTAAGTATTGTACACATTGAAAAGGTCTACAGAAAAGTTGCACCCGTGCGAAGCCGGGGCGGTTCGCTAGTATTAATATATATTAAGAAATTTTATTTAAAAAATATAATCAAAAAACATACAACAGACTTGCATTTCGCTAAATATCGATATTACGATTGAAAACCTACCATCGCCAGTAGCTAAATTTGTTCATATAAAACATTATAAACATTTTTTACAAAGTTAAAAGTAAATATGTAACACATTACCAACAAATTATAGTAACATTTATAAAAATAAAAAATACAAAAATTATCACAAATTGAAAATATTATTAATTTTTCAAGCCAGTCAGAGGAATTTGATTTAGCTGAAAAAACACTGAACCTAGATTTTGCTCTTTCTGGGGCTATGTAGAACAATATAGAACTCTCCTAGAAAAAATCTTTATAGATCTCTGGCATGCATGTACGTTATAGAAAATTATGAACAATCTTTACGCAGCTGCGTAAAGATTGTTGTGTCTCTATTGACACTGCGCGCAGTGTCAATAGAGACTTGTTTTTTTTGTGTTGTTTTTTTATTTTCGACTTTCATCATGCCAAACTTCAAAACAAAATCTTCTCTTGATTCTATAAAATCTAAGAGTACGGGCCCCGAAAATCCTTAAAAACATATAACTTTACGTTGAGAAATTGCTCGTTTCAAAATTTAAAAAACGCTTTAACCAACTGTGCCACCAGGCACATATCAATTAAAAAATAATTAAATTCCCGTCATGTAAGAAACTGTAAATTGACTTTAGTTTCACATGAAAACTTTTTCTAATAAAAAACATCAATTCCTCGTTCAAACTAGAGGCAAAAAAAATTTCAGAAATACATCTTAATTGTTTAAACTGGATTCCGTTGAATATCAACTCTATCAAAAATTTTTTTCTATAAACTTTACGCAGGACATTTTTTCATCTACTGGATAGGATAAGGGTACAACTACAAGTCACATTTTCTTTCAGGCCATTCGTTTATAATAACTACATCTGTTTTTATTATACTATTATGCGAAACATCTAATTAAAAATATGATTTGAATCCAAAGCTAACCCACTTTTTTAAGAACATAAAATATACACTTTAAAAAATATTGAGTATTTTCTCAATAAGCCATTTTAGATCTCATATTCCATATTCTATTTTTGCGATTTTTATACTAAATAAAATTTATTTTAGCAAATCATACATAATTTTGAAGTTGATCCGATGAGCAGTGTTTACTCATATTTTAAAAAATTAAATTCCCAGAACAATTCCTAAAATAATTTCTAATTATATTAAACCGGTTGCCAGTTTTTATGGTTGTTGTCTAGCATGTTAAAAAATTATAGATTTTTTTATACAATTATCACAAAAATTTTAAGTAAACTTAATTAAAGTTCGGATCATTAACACGGGGAGTATGTGTTTTCAACAAGTTTTTCAGATATTTGTAAAAAATCGAAAGGAAAAAAAACTTTTTTTTGCATTATACCAACCGCTATTTGGTTATTTTTAGAAAAATCAAACGTTAGATTTTGGTCTATTGCATGCTTTCGACCTACTGAACTTGGATCTAAAAACTTTTGATTGTAATGAATTAGAATCTGGATATGGTTTTTTTTTTCATAATTAGGTTGGTCTAAGAAGAACCAACTTACTTGTCTCATTAATTTATCAACGGGTAATTTTCCTCGTGCAGCAATATTAATACTTGCATATATACAACATACGTTATTAACATATTTTTGTAATTAATGTTAATTAACAATTGACACACGAATTTTAATATAGACAACACTAATTATTGTTGTATTTTATTGACACTTAAATCATTCTATCAAATTACAACCAACTATAATGACCCTGTACATCGTACAGCAAATTTTATTTTTTAATTTTAATATGTTTACAGGATAAAGTAGCAAAAATAAGGATTTTTCGCGCAATAAGCTACAAAGAACCAAATTCATTCACTTTTAATCATCACTTCTTTATATAGATCAGATTTTTAGAAAGCGTTTTCTCGGTTTTCTCTGGTAAATGTTTTTAATTTAATTAGCCATAGTAACTTTGACACCATGGAGTCATCCTAAACCACGCAACGCTGTTAGAGGGAAAGTAGGGTAAGTCTGTATAATGCCACAACCAGGGGGGGGGGGTAATAAATTGGATCAAACTTTGCCCTATATCTGGCGGGATTTCAGCCAATAGAACCATAGACTCTGACAATTCTAAAAGAGCGTGCAAATGAAACCAGATATGCCGGACATAGCATTAAATTTTTAGTATCAGACAATAGAGAAGTTGCATTAATTTTTTTTTGCCACTAATTTCTTTTTTTTAATAAATAATTTATTAATCAAAAATAGTTATATTTTTTATTAAAAAAATGAGTTGTTATTAATTGTGACGTATTTACGTCGGTTGAGGCTGCGAGCCAATCTAAATCACGTTAAATTCACATATTTCGACTAGTTTCTATAAAATTATATTATGTTTCTGTGGAAAATTATAATATAGTGAAAGAAAGTTGAGAGACAAAACATTTATCATTCTGC
Source organism: Chrysoperla carnea (assembly GCF_905475395.1). Classification (NCBI taxonomy): domain Eukaryota; kingdom Metazoa; phylum Arthropoda; class Insecta; order Neuroptera; family Chrysopidae; genus Chrysoperla; species Chrysoperla carnea. Next base: position 61,473,071 of record NC_058341.1, on the reverse strand, counting down.
ATGTTATTTTATCTTTTCTCTGTGCGGTGCCGTTACTAAAGCAGTGAGTTGACATCACTGGTGTTTGCATTTATAGTTTAGAAAAACCATCTTCCATTGTAAAAAAATTTAATTTTCTTAGCAATTTTTAGTAAACTTTCCAAAGAAAAAAATTAAAAAACATGCAAATTCTCTATTGTGTATTTATTTTCACACTGTATCAAAAGCCAACAGGCAGGGGTGAGGGCCATGTCTTATAAATTCGTTTCATGACCACCAGAGTAAAATTTATGGGTTTTTGAGTTTTTTTCTGATAAATATATTTGTTTTTGCACGCTATTGTCGAGCATTCCCAGCAACCTCCTTTTGTTCAAATGACTAGAAAATCTATATTCAGGGTTTTTCACTAGGCAAATCGTTGTTATAAAGAAGGGGAGGAGTTGTTTTCATTAATTTGATTATGTTTCAGGGAAACCTATTCAGGGAAAAAACCGTTTTTTCGACGTTTTATGACTTTAAACAGCAATATAGCCTCCTCAAAGTTAGAGTTTGTGTAAGTTAATGTGCCTTTTGGGGATGCTTACTTCTCAGACTCTTCTCCATTTTAATGTCGAAATATTATGTTTTTTTGAAATTTTTAGAGCTTTAAACTTCAGAATAGCCTTCTCAAATTAAGCTAGCGATCTGAAAATGTGTATGTAGCTTAGATTAGTGTTAAGAATGTGCCTTTTGGAGATGAAGTATCAATGCATGTTTTCAAAAAATGGAAAAGAAATGGGAAATTCCATTGCAATCAAAAGCATCTTTCACAAAAATATTAAAATTTGTGGGGGGGGGGTTCAACCATGCCTTTGAATAGATATTTAGTGTTCAAAATTAAATTTTAAGTTCTTTTGGAGTAGCAATAAAAAATTTTCTATCCTTTTTTTCATTGCAAAAAAATTTTGTAGCTATAATTAGAAATGCTTAAAATTGCTATGCACGAGTTCTAGCTGTGTATAAATCGAATTTTTTACAGTAAAAATATTTTTTTAAATTTGATATAATTGTTTCAAATATAGGTTGATATTTAAAAGATCTCTTGCCTAAATTTTTGTCCTTCACATTAATTATTATTCTTAGAATTTTAATATATTTCATTAATTAAACAAAGAATAGGTTTTTTTTTAAATCTTCTTTAAAATTCTAATTATTGAGCGACAAATAGGCGCTTCAATCAATTTATATTTATTAAATAAATACAGATCATTAATTAAATCATTATATATTACACTAGCACTAACTCGCCCGCATCGCTATTATTTCTTCTCACACTCCTTGGATCCTTTCTTGAAGCTCTACTTGGTTGACCCAAGTTGAATTAATTTGTCACATACGTATCTACTAACAAACTTGCCAACTTTAATACCAACATTACTTTTTACCATGTGTGGACTATTTTAATTGTTAAACTTCTATTTTCGAATGTTAAATGGTAGTTTTCAGAATTCTTTTGAGTCTTGTAAAATGTTAATCGTCAAATTTTATCGAATTTCTTGATAATTTCTAATATTCAATTTTGAATCAATACCTCAGACTACAGAGAATTTTTTCTGCATTAAATTACAGGAGTAATTTTTTATTTAAATAGGTTCAATATCCCGTACTGAATGTAAATGCACAAAATCCTTACAAAAATAGGCGGGGGAAGTGCCCCATTTTATGGAAAACCGTTTGGGGCCATATCTCCATAACCGTGCACTTTAGACCAAAAATGGTAATGACGTTTATTGTAGATAATTAAATTTCCTGTCTTTTATGTAATTTTTTTTTTTTTTTTGTATCGTTGTATCACTAACCGTTTATGACTTATGACGACTATGACGATTTACTTTGACCGATATCTCTTCTAATATTTGTTTAAACAATAAAATGCTAATAACTTAACTTTTACCTACAAAAAGGTACGTAATTTAATTATCTACAATAACAATTATTACCATTTTTGGTCTAAAGTGCACGGTTATGGAGATATAGCCTAAAACGGATTTGCTTAAAATGGAGGCACTTCCTCCGCTTATTTTTGTAAGGATTTTGTGCATTTACATTCAGTACGTGATACTGAATGGGTAATTATGGGTAAAAGTAACTAGCTTCTATGTAACCTGTATTATAAGGATTTTTGACATTTTAGAAAATTATGTAAAATGAACCAAATACCGTCCAATGTTTTAATCGCTTACAAGATTTTGCCAACATTCTGATACAAAAAAATTTATTTTTAGAAATTTTTAATGCCTCCTTTCTCAAGGTCTAGACGACTTCCAGCTGCTAATTTATAATTTTCTGAAGTCTAAAAGTAAAAAAGAATTTTTTTGTCTGAGTTGCATACACAATGGGATGTGAAAGCTTTAGGCGGCTAATTTTTAATGCAGATAATTGAATGTGGCAAAAAAATAAATTCAATTAATATACGCAAAAAAATTACTTTTTACTTTTTATTAGTAGTGTAATAAAATAATACAAGAAATAAATACAATAGGTCGCAATTGTAAAAAAAAATTATGGTAATTTAAAATAGTGTTTTTTTATTTAAAGTACCCCGCAATATCAGATAGGAAAATGGCTGAAACTTTTTCTTTCCCCCACTCAAATGTTCTTTGGATCATTCTGATCACGGCCACAAAATTTTTAACGGATAACGTTAAATTTCATTTATTTCATTTATTTCATTTAATTTCGAGCTACCAGCGGTCAAAACTACACATACATTATAGTTATATAGCCCGTAATTCGAAAATTACCCGTTAAAAAATTTTGTGGCCGTGAGCTTTTTAACAGAATTATCCGAAAAACATTTTGGGGGCGGTTTGAAAAAGTTTCACAGAAAGCCATTTTCCTAGTCATATACTAAAACCATAATATATTCGTAGCTTTGATTGCCTCTAGCTCGAAAACAACACATTACAAATTTTTTTAGCTGTGAGAGCTTTTGATCAGAATGATCCAAACAACATTTTAGGGTCACAGAAAGCCATTTTAATATCTAATTTTGCAGCACATAAAAAATTGCAAAAGTTATAAACAATTAAAGATGGAAAAAACAATGTATTTCGTTCTTCGCCAATATTTCATTAAATATTAATATTTTAGAAATTAAAAAAAAAAGAAAAAAAAAGATTCTTAAAGTAGAGGAAATTTCTAATAAAAAACTCTCACGCCCGGAACTCTATTCCCATTTTTTATAATTTTAATTTGACGCCGAATGACGTAGGTCTTTTTGCGTCATTTTTAAATTGTTGCAATATTGTCAAAAACGAATATCTCACACAAAATAATTTTTTTAAGATATTAAATATTAGATTAAAAATTTGAAAAAAAGTATGATATAACCTAAACACTAGAATTTATTATCGTTGGAAATTTATCTTTATGTTTCTCAACAAGTTAGACAATTGTTTATTAAATTACAAATTTAATTAAATATTACATTAACTAGTGAAAACAAACAATTTACTGAGTTAATTGCTGAAATACCATGCATAGACAGTGTTGATGACTCTATGACATAAACAAACATACATGTCACACATACATAACTGATATTCCCATAATTACATACTATACAATTTATGCCTAATTTGCGCCCTCAAGGGTAAACAGTGATATTTACGAAAAAATGTTTCAAACAAAAGTTGATTATTTTTTTATAAGGAATTTTTACATTTAAACTTTTTTTCTATCTCTAACGATTTACAAGATGGGTCCTACGGACCCAAGACCCAGATGACCTATGTTGCTCATTTACGAACTTGATCTCACTTTTTACGTCCTCAGTACGCTATAAAAATTTCAGCTTGATACCTCTTTTCGTTTTTGAGTAATCATGATGACAGACGGACAGACAGACGACAGACAGACAGACGGAAATCTAATAGGTGTTTTTATACTAATTAGGTGTTTATGAACACCTATACCAAAATTTTTTGCTTAGCATCAATATTTTTAAGCGTTACAAACTTGGGACTAAACTGAATATACCTTGCATATTACATATATGCATGATATAAAAATTTGAAAAAAAGTATGATGTAACCTAAACACTAGAATTTATTATCGTTGGAAATTTATCTTTATGTTTTTCAACAAGTTAGACAATTGTTTATTAATAAAATTTTCTCAAATTTTCGCTTTCATTGTAAACTAAGAAATATGTTTAAATAATTGGCGTAAAATTTTTTGGCTTGGTGAAGCCATTCTTATATATATACATATACTTAACGAGATCAAGTCAAGAGAGTTAAAAAAATTTAATACTTGGTTTTTAATAATAGGGTATTATCGTTAGTAACAAATAAATTATGAAATTTGAAAAAAGTTAAAATTTATGTAAAAATATACTTAAATATTTTGAGCCATAAAAGCATATTTCTTTTATAATATTAAATTTACAAATCGTACTTAAACTGTATATCATGCGGCCTAAAACGCGGGCAAGCCCTGATGTGATGTCATATCGGTATGAACCATAGGCCATCAGTTAGTTCAATGTAGACAGCTGAGTATAATATATCCATTTATTATAACAATTAGTTGTCTATGAAAATGTCTGTCAAACTTATCTGTGTTATTTCGTATAATGATACCGATATTACGTCACCAAAATGAATGCCCGCGTTTTTGACAGTTTAAAAAAAGGTTAAAATTTAATTTAAGTTTTTGGCAAGAAAGCGTGTGTATTTTTCCGAAATAAATTTTTTGTGGCTTTTTATTTGCAAATTCAACATTTTGAAGTACTTTTTCAAAAATAGTAGAATACCCTATTTTATTTTTATTAAAACTTTTATGGCGTGATTTTGTTAAATATCACGTGGATTTAACATTAAAGTAAAGTAAATTTTACCATTAATTTTAGTTTTCAATCAAAATTCGAGAAAATTTTGTTAATAAACAATTGTCTAACTTGTTGATAAATTTCCAACGGTAATAAATTCTTTAAAATGTTTATACTTTTCAAATTTTTAATTTTTTGCCCCTCTCCCCTTGGCAACGACCATTTTCTGTAATTATTTTTCAGGATTTTGTTCAAAGATTACGTAATTTTATTCATAGATCTGTAAAAAATTTTTTTATAACTGTACGGGATATTTTAAGTAAAGCATATGGTCATAAGGGTACTGAATCCAATAATAATATCCAATTCCGTCTACTCGTTGTTGACACTTTTAAAATAATTTAAAATGACGCAAAAAGATCTATTTTCAGCTTTAAAATTATAAATTAAGGGATATAGACTTCCGGAAGAGGAGATTTTTTATTGAAAATTTTACTCCTCTTTAAAAATATATTTTTTTTTAATTTCTTAAATATTAATATTTTATGAAATATTGGCGAAAAACAAAAAATATTATCTTTTCATCTTTAATTGTTTATAACTTTTGAAATTTTGTATGTGCTGGAAAACGCTACTAGCACATTTGTTCTAGACATCATTCCGAACCCAACGAGCTGTTACACGTATTTTTACGACCAGTATTTCTATATTTCACTAATTTGAACTTGAAAACATTTTCAACATTTCGAAAACCATATAAATGGCGGCTGAAAGATTGTGTTGATTTTGTTGTGCAAGTACTTACATTCAACACTTTATATACAGGGTATTTCAACAACTCACTAATCTGTTTGTTTTCGCTCGTTAAAATAATATTTTAAACAAATTTGGAGGATGGATTTGGAAAGAGTTAATGGTTACATTTAACTCCACTTAGCTACTCTTCAGAGGAAAATATCTTCGAAAATTGAATTCAGTGATTAAAAACACTTTTGTTTTAAATCTTGAGTATAGCCATGGACATCCAAAGGCTACGGAATGTGTAGTATGGCTCCCAGAGTATGATGTAGATAACATTATTTAAAAATAAATTAATATGTAATAAATCAATCAATCAAAATTCAGTGTCAAATTTTATTAACTTAATGTTTAAAAACAACCCTGATCAAATAATTCGAAAATATGTTAATGAAATATTCAAAAAATCATCAACAAATATTTAAAAAAATTTATTTAGTTTATGTTCAAGGCATTCTGGTATTTCTGATACAGTAAACGTCCTATTAATTTATTTATCATAAATTTTTCTATACAATCCAGTTATCCGAACATTCCACGGTACCTCCTGGTTTTTAATTGTGCCGGATTAATGAGAGTCTTGTGTGCTGCTTTATGGCCACGCATACTTTAATTGGTTATTCATGTTTTTGGACGAGCTTATAACATTGATGTGGTAAAAATTGGTTCAAACTTTGTGCTAACAAAATTACGAGCATTTGTTCGTGACTACATTGCCATTTTTTTGAATTTATTTGAAAAACTACTTGTACCTTTACAGACAATCGCTGTTGAAATATTATGTTCTTGAAATAGTGTTTTTAGTACGTTTTATTACTAGCCAATTCAGAGCAGAAAATGGACTTTTTCGTAATTTTCTATTTTTTCGATTCGGATATGAATAATAAAATTAATGATTTAGAAAAAAATAGTTCGAGTTCGAAAGATATTTTAATATATGGTGGGGGTCTTTTCGTGAGCTTAACTTAACAAACATTCGGGATGCTACATTTGTGTAAACGTACCGTCATCTTGAATTTAAGGATGCATCCGGTTTTCCGCCTTATCTCCTTCTCTAGTAGTTTTAACAAAAAAAGTAAAAAGATAAAAGTTATTATAAATTAAATTTTCTTCAAAAGCATGTCATATAACATTTTGCTAATTTGTGATAATTTGTTTATTTAAAAATTTATCGTATAATTTCGTCTAGAAAATAAAAAAAGTGGTTGAAGCTTTTCCTCGCGCATTCCGCTTTTTTGTTTTTTTTTCCATCAACCATGTAACATTAACATAAAATTGGAAAACTAAAAAATTCAAAATTTTCCGAATAGAAACGAAAAGATATTTCCATTGTTAGCTTCAGTTGAATTTAAAGAAAATTATTTGTTTTCTTTCTAGAATTCTTCTTCTTCTATAATTTTAACAAAAACATGAAAAAACAAAATTTTTTAAACTTAATATAATATAAACCTTAAAAACTCTAAACATTGTTGTGCCAATGGACCCGTCAAACAGTCTTGAACAACAAAATAAACTTAAACAAAATTTAATACTACTGAAATCGCTAAAAGAAGTGTAAAAAAAAAAAACTAGAAAAATTAGAATTAAAAAGCTAATTTTTTGACTATTTTATAGCCAAACACAGGTGGAACCCCACCGCATAATTATTAATTACCATAATATCGAATTAATTTTTAATTATTATTAGCTATTATTTATTTTTTAAATACTACTATTTTGTAAAAACAAATTACGATTAGTTTCTGCATAATAATTATATCGTTAATGTAATAATATTGCCCTGTATATTTTAATAAATGCTAATTTATTTTTAATAGAGTGGAATTGTTAAATTTAAACTAAAAACAAGAAAAAACAAACAATTGACTGAGTGAATTGTTTAAATACCATGTATAGACAGTGTTGATTTCCAGTCTTACATACATGTCACACACACATAACTGATATTCCCATATAATACATACTATAAAATATTCGAATCTAATTTGCGACCTCATGGGTAAACAATGATGTCTTCGTAAAATGTTTCAAACAACATTTGTTAATTTTTTTATAAGGAACATTTCTTAAACTTTTGTTCTATCTCTAACGGTTTGCAAGATGGGTCTTACAGACCCAAGACCCAATTGACCTATGTTACTCATTTACGAACTCGACCTCACTTTTTACGACTTAATCACGCTGTAAAAATTTCTATTTGATCTTCTTTCGTTTTTGTGATGACAGACGGATAGACAGATAGACAGACGGGCAACCGAAAATGGACTCGTTAGGTGATTTTATGAACACCTATACCAAAATTTTGTACATAAGATCAATATTTTTAAGCGTTACAAACTTGGAACTAAACTTAGTATACCTTGATATATTTCATATACATGGTATAATAATAATTCCTCTGTATTAAAAAATGTAGGAAATATCATTGACAAAATCGTTTTATTTAATTTTATTTGCGCGTGTTTTCAAAGCTCCACCTAAAAATTGCATTTACAAAAATTTTGATTCAGTCTAAGATGAATCCAGTGACCTCTATCGCCCATAGGTTAGGTTAGGTTATATTGGTTGACACATTTAGGCTATAGAGCCCATTGTGATACCTTATATGGATTTTACCACCTTCCCGCTCATAATTAAATTTAGCAGCTCCTCAATTTCAGAGGCTGAGTGCACCTCCTTCATGCATATACCATGCATTACACCAGTCCATCACAACTATTTAATTTGGTTGCGACGGCGGGAATCGAACCTGTTACCCTTAGCATAACGCGGACGGAAATGGTTACGTCTTAACCAACTGAGCTAATAGGACGACTTCCTATAGCTTTTTCTTTCGTCCATCCTTCCTATATTTTTTTACACACTGAAATTGGATTACATATTAAGAAACTTTCATCACGTCTGGTTTTCATGCTAAAATCAATTGAAAGATCGAAAAATTGGGGGAATTCAGGGGATACTGACGAAATTCGCAGGCTTGATTATTGTCAGTTGATTATATCCCAACAAAAAGGAAACCTGATTATGAAAAGCGAAAATGAAAAGAGATGATTCCAGAAGATGAAAAGCGAAAACATTCTCGGAGGAGCATTAAGGGAGTGCCATTTGAAACTTCAAAGTTGGGGTGGGTGGGGGTAAAGGGATGAAACCTGAAGTTTTCTACCATTTTGGAACTTCCTTGTTTGATATCTAAATCGACGTGTTTTCATTCAAAACAACAATCACATCAAGGCAAGAGTTTTTAAAGGTGGATACTTTTGAAATGAACACTTTGTATAACCAAATGTTTCCGTAAAATAATTTCAGAACCAAAAAGCTAGTGTATATATTAATGAATAGAATGATAATACTTAAGTTTTAAGAGTGTTTGGCAGTATAAAAATTGTCGGTTCGACGTTCGGAGTAATCGGAGTTCATTTTGCGTAAGATAATAAAGAAATACTTGTAAATAAATGTATTCTTCCTGAAAAAATTATTAAGATTGCTTATCTAAATTCCAAAAAATCATCAATAATCAATTAATTAAAATATATCATCTCTAAGTCACATGCGTAGAAAAGCGCAAAATTCTGCTTACTCTTTTTGAGCAATTTTATCAAAATGGCTGTTTAACATTTTTTCTTGTAATTAATATTATTTTAATTATACTTTATCTTTCTGATTTCCCCCCTCTGGTGATCTGGCCTATTGACTGATGACGACCCTGGCAAATTTCATTGCTAATTAATCTAATTTTTTAGTGCAATATACATATTTTAAACATAAAGACTACATAGATTTTTTAACAAGTGGTAAAATCAGCATCTTCTTCTTATAGTCGAGGAAAAATAAAATGCGCTAGTTTGATTTTCCAAGGACGCCTTCCGGGTCAAACGACAGTCAATTTTGATTTTTTTTTTTTAAGTATCTATTTTCTAGCAGATTATAATTTTTTGTCTATAAATAATCAAATTTCATTTGATAATCTTTTTGTCTAAGGCTGGATTCTTTTGAGGATACCAATCAGAATCTGCATCAGAAAATAGGTAGTCCCATTTTAAAAACAAAGTTGCCCATCATTTGACCCAAAAGGCGCCAGGGGAAAATAAAACCAGGCGCATTTTTTCTTTCCCGTCTACTATTAAGGAAACTCGAATTTTACGGTCTTTTGATATTCTTATCCGTTTTCGAAGCAAATAACTGGAACTTTTTATAAATCAACGTGTACAAAAATACTAACGAAAGAACGTACTTTTACAATAAAAAAAGTTAAGGCTTTGGAATGAAATAATTGTAGTTATTTTTCGATATTTTGAGAGGGTATGTTAAAATCAAGCAAAACAATAAATGAATCACAGCTTACCAATCCTACACAATTGTAACAACTACTCGTTGACTGGATCAAGTAATATCAATGAGCATACAATTATAACAATTAAATGGTAATTAATGAAGATCATAATTGATTAATTAGTAGTACAAACCGAGTAATTAATCAATAAAATAATTTATATCCGACCTTAACCTTTAAAGCAAATGAGTAAAACGCGATATTTTATATATATTTATTATTTAACTATTGAACCAATTATCAATATATAGAATTTTAACGGGTTAAGTAGACAAAATAAATAAATTTGAGATCTAAATACAAGCAAAAATAACCTCCAAGTATGTTCGAATATATGTCGTGTTATGTCACAGGGCCGTAGGAGTGAATAACGATATAACCTAGATTTTTTTTTTTTTTTTGCTTTACAGTAGGTCAGGATAGATTAGAATGTCTGTTCTGGGAGTGGGACGCACTTAGACTATAGAGTCCGTTGTGATACCGAAAAAAGAGTTGGCCCATCCTCGGCCACTACTCCATTTGGAGCTGTTTAAGAATAGTAGAAAAACTTTGACGTCAATGGAAAGAAAAGCTTGCTCAAGTGAGTCGATTTCCTAATGACAAGAATTAGACAGTGGCAGAGAAGATGAGACATCTTTTCCTCTTCTTAACAAAGTGCTTTACAGGAAAAAACAATTATTAAGGTAGTACGAGCACCAAGGCAATTTTAGATTCAGGGTTGAAATTATTTGTATCTTATTTTCAACTTTGATGATTAATTTTGTTATGTAGACAAAAAATAACAATACAATTTTTCGATATCCTGCCTTGGTTTTCGAAATATCGATTTTTTATATCCTGTATATATATATATATATATATAATATATATATAAAGGTATACTAAGTTTAGTCCTGAGTTTGTAACGCCAAAAAATATTGATGCTATGAGCAAAATTTTGGTAAGGTGTTCATAATATCATTTAATTAGTCAATTTCCTGTTGTCCGTCTGTCAACACGATTACTCAAAAACAAAACGAGGTACAAAGCTGAAATTTTTATAGAGTGTTCAGATCTTAAAAGTTCGTAAATGAGCAACATAGATCAATTGGGCCTTGCAACCGTTTGAAATATAGAGCAAAAATTTGAATGTAAAAAAATGTTCCTTATAAATAAATAAACAATTTTTGTTTGAAACATTTTTTCGTAAACGTCCCTGTTACGTCCGCGAGTTTGCAAATTAGGACAATACTTTGGTGTCCATTTTCTGCAAAACTATAAAAGATTGAGAGTTGAAAATTTGCAGGCAACTTCAGCTAGTAGTCTTGTAAAAAATTCTCGTTGTATTTTTAAATTCTTCTAATTCATAAAAAAATAATACCATCACTAGTAATCACACTCTCTATACAGAGTATTTTAACAATTAACTCAGTTAATTGTTTGTTTTGACTTGTTTTTCATTTATTCAGATTCGTATCAGCATGTAACACTTTTAAATGGCAAAAAAATTAAAAAATAAAATAAACTGAAATGGTATCAAAGAAAAAAAATTCGCTGAATATCGATTTTCAATTTTTAAAACATTTCAAAAAATAGCGATAGGAAAATTCGTCCGTACTTTGTTTTGGACTATTATTTTATTGCTGACTTATTCTTTACAATTGATATTGCACAGAAAAGAAATTAATAAAAAATAATTATAGGTAGCTGATCAAAATTGTCTGCAAAAATTTTATCTAATATTGTTGATATCTTTAATTTTTATTTAATTACTAGCTGTTAAACCCGCTTCGCTGGGTTGTTTTTGCACATTTAAATATCAAAATTGTTAAATGAAAGACTTTTTTTTTAATTCTCTCTGTGTGTACGGAACAGTAAGATTTTTTTGGCCGATCCCAATATTATGTCTACACTCTCTGTGTGTACGGAAAAGTAAGGGAAAGATCGATAGAAACCCATGGAACATTCCAGAATATTCGAGAAAGATCTAGAAAATTCGATAGAAATCCATATAACATTCCAGAATGTTCGAGAAAATTCTAGAAAATTCGATAGAAATTCATAGAACATTCCAGAATGTTCGAGAAAATTCGACAGAAACCCATGGAACATTCCAGATTGTTCGAGAAAGTTTGATAAAATTCAATAAAAATCCATACAACATTCGAGAATATTCGAGAAAGTTCTAGAAAATTCGATAGAAATCCATAGAACATTCCAGAATGTTCGAGAAAATTCAAGAAAATTCGATAGAAATCCATGGAACATTCCAGAATTTTCGAGAAAAATCGAAAGACATTTGCGCCAGTAGCGCCATCTAGTGAAAATTGTACTATTGACAGTGGGGCCTATTGTACTATTAGAACTATTTTTTTAATCTATTTTCTATGAATTTCTAGATCATTTTTAATTCCACCCCCACCAAACTCCCTTATTCACAATGGGAGCCTAAGGGCTACCCAATGACATAATCCCCTACGAAGGTCAATGGTTAGTTTTAGGGAAAATCGGGGACATACAAACAAACACTCTCTTTTTATATATATAGATTAAAATGTATTTTCACATGTATGTAATATGTATAGAGGATTCAGCCGGTTATGAGTATGTCAAGTATACTTAATACCAAAAGGTCGTATGTAAAAAATTGACAGAAATTTTATTATCTCTATTTAAAGGTCAGCTATTATAAATCCATTCCCGGTGAAAAATGGCATGCTTAAATCGATCAATTAAAAGTAAACTTGACGCAGATGCCCTCACGAGTAAACAGTGATATTTACGAAAAAATGTTTCAAACAAAAGTTGTTTTATTTTTTTTATAAGAAATAACTTTAACATTTAAATCTTAGTTATATCTATAACGGTTTGCAAATTTGGTCTTTTTTCATTTGACTGAATGAACAAAAAATTCGAAGTTTTCAAAATTTTCGAAAGTATTTTCTAGAACGTTGTTTCACAGGATGTTTCACAGAATTCTCCAAAACTATATTTTATAGTTTTGGAGAAAATGGACATCAAAGCTTTGTCCTAATTTGTGCCCTCACTTTTTATAAGGAATAACTATTAAATTTAAACTTTTTTCTATCTCTAACGGTTTATTTTGAAACTAGAAATTCGAAAAACAAACAAAAATATGCCCAATTACTTAAGCTTGCCCTATTATTTGATGCATAGTTTTTATTTTGTAATTTGTAAAAATCTGATTCTTTTCTTTTTTAACCCCCAAAAACGGGAAGTTTTTACAACCTAATAAATAACTGTGGCAAATTTCAAAGATGCAACTTATTTTCCTTTAAGATATTACGTTTCTAATTTGTCTTAGATATTCTCAAAAATTTTTCCATACTCGAAATCGACTATTACTTATCCCATACATATTATCTAATGTTTTAAGTATTTAAAAATTTATCGATATTATTTTTAATATTTTTCAACAAGTGAAAACAAACAATTGACTGAGTTAATTGTTGAAATACCATGTATAGACAGTGTTGATGAAGCAATCGTTTGTTTTTCGACGTCACCTTAATAAAAAAAGATATCCACTTTTAAATAGCTACACACACACTGATATTCCCATATTAATGCATACTATAAAATTTGCACCTAATAAGCGCCCTCACGGGTAAACAGTGAAGTTTACAAAAAAATTTTCAAACAAAAGTTGTTTATTTTTTTATAAAGAACATTTTTTACATTTAAACTTTTGTTCTATCTCTAACGGTTTACAAGATGGGTCCTACGGACCCAAGACCCAATTGACCCATATTGCTCATTTACGAACTTGACCTCAGTTTTTAGGTCCTGAGTACGCTATAAAAATTTCATCTTGATATCTCTTTTCGTTTTTGAGTTATCGTGTCCACAGACGGACGGACGGACGGACGGAAATGGACTAATTAGGTGATTCTATGAACACCTATACCAAAATTTTTTTCGTAGCATGAATATTTTTAGGCGTTACAAACTTTGGACTAAACTTAATATACTATGTATATTTCATATATACATGGTATAAAAATAATTTGAAATACGTGTAAATCTTATTCAAGAAAAATAAAAATTATTTTAATCACGTAGTTAGTTAGGTTAGTTTTAAAAAACTTGGTCTAAAAAGTCACATAATTTCTGTACCCAAATACCGATTTTCCTCCTACTTCCCAAAGTTTATCCATCTACCAATGTAGTCTATTTTTATTTTTTTAAACAAGATAGATGGGATTCGCCCACATTAGATTTCGAACGCCACAGGAAAATATTCAACGTCACAATATAGCAATAAAAAAAATTGTTACATCCTTCCTTCATCTCATTCCTTTGGCAATACTTTAATTAAAAAATTGCCAAATTAAATTAGGTTTTTCATTTTTGGTCGAGGCTACTTTTGGGATATTAAAGTATAGTACGGCCGCAGGGAGGGTTTTCGACGTATTTTTTTCTGCTGAATACGAAAATCAAGGTCGTTTTTTCGGAATTGGTGCAGTAATTTTTTATAGACAATTTAATTATTTATAACGCTACCAATTATGCGAGGCAATGATTTTTGCAGTTTTAACTGTGAAAACGGATATTATTTTCTAAAAGTAACCCATCAGGAGAATTTTTCAAAAATATTAATTAGAATACAAGTTTTTCAAAAATTTTCGGGAGAAAATCGGGAAAATAACACTTTTTTTAGACATTTCGCTTATATCTCGCGTTCCACGAAAATAGAAAACTCTACTACGTCACATTTTCAAGCTAAAGGTCTAAACATTTAATTTATATACCATGCAATACCCACATATTGTTTAAAAGGAAATTACACCGGTTAAAAATCATGAAATAATACTAAAAAATTACATGCTCCAAACTGATAAACATATCAACCGCCTTTTATGAAGAAGATAGAAAATGGGGCACTCTGGCCTGTCATCATATTACGATTTAAAAGACTTAAAAAATTTAATATGTGTAAAACAAAATATACATTATATATAAATCGTGCTTAGGAACGTGTTTTTACAACGATTTTTAGTTATTATCAAAATTATATGAGCAAACAGATTGTCGTGGCAAATAATATTTATTAGGCATGTCTTTCAATTCAAATGTACGTGTTTTGACATTTTCCAATTTGTTCTTCAAGATTGCAAAAATTTTAACAATGAATCTGTCCACGTATTTATTTTTAATTTATTGTAATACATTTATGGGACAAATTATGCTTTTTTGTACAATTATATCTCCAAAAATCTTTATAAGTCCAAAAATATCCGTTTTTTCAGAAAATATTTTCTATAAGTTTTTTAAATAAAAGATTGATTAAAACAAAAAAGATTGCTACAATTTGAGATCAAAACCAGCTATGTAAGTTTAAGACTTACTAAGATACAGCTCAAATTGGCTGTATCTTAGTAAGAATTGGCAATTTTTTCGAAAAAAATGAAATTTTCATACTTGCGAATGTAATTAGCTTTAATATAAGCAAAGGACGATGTCTTTAGGCTATATCGTTCACTCACAAATCTTAATTGCCAAAAAATGTGTAATATCGTCACAATTACAGGATAACATTTACAGCGTAAAATTACACAATTATTGATACATTTATTTAATGGCAGAAACTTTATAGTCAAAGTAACAGTCGTCTGAAATATCGTATTCGATTTTGTCATCGTTATCATGACATCAGTAACGCATGCAGGTACTGGGAAACGGCTGGATACAGCCGTACTCTTCATAATTTTAATTAATTCACATTGGTTCCGTTGCAATTTTCCATAAAGTGGTAGCATATATTGTGCGCAAGACTTTCTGGTTCGGTGATTTAAAGTACGGTGGGATTGTACCTGAGTCAAAGTTTGTTACTTTAAAAATCTTCGTTGACCGAGTTAGAAATAAATCAATTTTGAATCAATATTACTCGAGCCAGATATACGCTTTTACAATTATTTACTCCGTATATATTTTACGAATGTATTCTTGAATCGTTTCTATGGCTGTTTCGTCGTATACAAGTTTTTTGTCATCGAAATTATTGTCGAAATAGTTGAAGAGATTTTGTTTTACCTTTTTGTATACAAAGAAGGTGTATAGATCTAACGCATACATTAAACTTGACATAGGTTTTCAAGCTGAATAAAAATTCACTCTACTCCATAGCTGGCAATTGGATAGACGAAAACTTTGAATTAGAAAATTGTTTGTTAATTGATTAAAAAATAAATAGTTTTTGTTCGAAACATTTTTCCGCAAACCGTACAGTTTAGGCAAAAACAGACTGAAAAGTTTTACCCAAAGTTGTTGTTTCGTACATATATTTCTGTGAAATAATCTAGGCAATTTTCGAAAAAAAATTTCCAATAAATCCAATAAAAGTGGTTTGTTTTATCTATTAAGGATGTATGAGCATGGTAGTGGGGGCACAAATTTAAAAATAGATATTTTCAATTTTGATGATAAATTAATATTATTACTTGACGATATAAGACGAAAAGTAAGAATAAAATTTTTCGATATCTGGCTTAATTTTCAAAATATCGAAAATTGAAAATTTTGTTTAATTATTTAGCTTTCGATATTTCGAAAACCAAGACACATATCGAAAAATTTTATTCTTATTTTTCGTCTACATTCATGAAGTTATACCAAAATTCATCATCAAAGTTGAAAATAAGATAAAAATAATTCCAACCCTTAATCTACCCTGCTCTTACATCCCTTATATGGACGGTGACACTTAGTTTTTTTCTTTTCTAATTCATTGCTAATATGTTTACTTTCTATTAAAAAGTTTTTTTTAAATTTGTTTTCATTCATTCCAAATGAAAATTATCAAAAAATTACCAAAATATGTCGTTTTTTGAGATTCCTCCATAAGAGCCAATGTATTTTATATCGATTTTTAATGACTTTTTTCTTAAAAATTTGCACGGATACCTAAGCTGAAATTTTAACCACATATTCTTTGAGTAAAAAATTGTTGTCATGCTCATACATCCTTAAGATCATTTTATAATAACTTATTACTTAATTTACTGTTAATATATCAATTACTGTCTAAACTATTCGGTTTACAAAAAAATGTTTCAAACAAAAAATATTTGCATACTTATAAAAAACAACTTTCTAATTTAAAGTAGTCATCTAATGTTTGTCAATTATGAATTAGAGTGAGGTTTTAATTGAACGGGAAAATTCAGATCGAATTTGTTGTCGACATAAGATATGTGCGTTTGAACTAACATTTTTCGTTTGAAGCATTTTCCTCGATTAAATTTATTTATCGAGTTTCAAGCAACTTAAAGAAGCATCTCGTATTAGGTACTTTTATTGACACATAATATTTGCGAAATAAGATCAATTCTGTTCATAAGATCGTTATGTACTTGATTTCTATTGTAATTGATATGTTTTCAGTAATAATATCAGATCAATTAAAATCGACAAATTAACGGATATATTAGGCAATTAAAATTTTTCCAAAATAGTTTGCTAGTAAATTGAGCATAAATAATTAGAAATTGGATATAAATATCAACTAACAGAATTATTAATTGACATTAAAAAATTTTCCTTGACTTTATTTAAGGTTTTTTTTTTCAAACATCGACCAGTTGTTATCAACAAAATTATATCAAGGTATGTTTACATGCAGATTTTCAACCAACATGAATATGAATACAACAGGGGCGTACTAACTGGGGTCTATTTAGTCAAAAAGTTCCAAACGGTTTAATTTTTCAAATGTGAATTGGATTCGCGTGGCTAGGATTTTACCATAAATGCCGTTTTTGTAAATCTGAACCAAATTTATCATAGTATATTGACCCGCAAGTGATCTATACAATAAAATTATTAGCCAGCTGAAAATTCAGATAGAAGCAGATTTTAGTATGTAAAAATTAGATTTTTAAAGTTCCTCACGATATTTAGTTTAAAAATTTAGAAATTTAAAAATCAGTTTTATGAAAATAAAATATAGACTTTTGGGCTTTTATTATCATTTAAAACAAGTGAAAACAAACAATTGACTGAGTTAATTGTTGAAATACCATTTATAGACAGTGTTGATTACTCTGACAAATTACATATACATACTACATGTCACACAATGTAACTGATATTCCCATACAATACATACTATACAATTTGCGCCCTCACGGGTAAACAGTGATGTTTACGAAAAAAATTTTCAAACAAAAGTTGTTTATTTTTTATGAGAAATATTTTTTACATTTAAACTTTTGTTCTATCTCTAACGTTTTTACAAGACGAGTCCTTCGGACCCAAGACTCAATGGACCTTTGTAGCTCATTTACGAAATCGATCTCATTTTTTACGCTGAGTACGCTGTAAAAATTTCAGCTTGATATTTTTTGTTTTTGAGTTATCGTGTTGACAGACGGGCGGGCGAACAAGCGGAAATGTACTAATTAGGTGATTTTATGAACAACTTGGGACTAAACTTAGTATACCTTGATATATTTCAAATACATGGTATAAAAGTAGCTGAAAAATATCTTACAAATTTTTATAAACATTTATAATCTAAATTGCGATTCGAAAGTTCTTGTTCGATACTTTGGTGAATTACTCCCAAAAGTGAAAAATGCTTTTGTAATAAAATTGAAAAACAAAAAGTTTTCATTAAATTTATTTTAAATTACAATTTATAATCTAAGAAATAAAACTGAAAAAACAGTCTTACCCAAGAATCGACTCCTCGTCAGTAGATTTTTATGCTATGGGAGTCGGTGGAAAATGTTTGTCTGAGTGTACTCAAAAAAATCACATAAATGCGAACTTGTGCTTTTTCTATTTACGCCCAAATTTTGGCACAGAAGTACCCTACCCCCGGACACCAAATTCTCTTTATTTTACATTTTAAAAACTATAGTATTTTTTATTATGGCCAATTGCCAACATTTTTTTATCCCTGACATTTTTTACCTTACCTTACCGTTTTCGGTATATTTTGGCCCCACCGTTTGGGAGCAAATTGAAAAATCACAAGTACGCATGAATATGACTTTGTTGAGTACACTCAGACAAACATTTTCTACCGTCTCCCATAAAACTTAACTGAGTAGAAGTTCATTCCTGGGTCAAATGCTTCATTTCCTACAGTATTAGTAATTGATGACAAGGAGGGGAAGATTAATCCTTAATATAGTAATATTCCTTAATATCGCAAATTATTAAAAAAATATTTTTTTAAATTCATAATAACGAACATTTTCTTAAAAACACAACCTCTCCTATTCTCCGTGTTAATTATCCGAACTTTAAGTTATATCGAGTTACAGACGGTCAACCGACTTCAAATTTTATGGTAATCGTATTATAATTATCCTTTGTACCTAAGTATAAAAAAAATTAGAAATTTCTCAAACTATGTCCATAGTCAGACAACTTAAACATTAAATATTTAATTTTTTTCAGAAACGCATTTTAATTTTAAACCAAAATTTACTATAAATCTGCATTCGTTTATTTACGCTTTCGTCCGTTCTTTGTATTAATTGTCTCTCCAGTTGATTATTACGGCTCTGAAATATGCTCTAACATCGTTTTAATTGTCCTTGCTCTTAATAAAGAAACCAATCAAAGTTCTGTTTAAATGCGCCACTGATACATATAGCATAAATAATAATATTTTTGATTTGAGTGCAATCATTAAAAATGATTAATACTGATTACAGATTGAATTTCTATTTTAAAGTTTTTTTTTTTTAGAGTAACGAGGACAAACGCACATACCGGATACAGTCAATATTATCAATTTAAACTCAAATATTTTCCATGTGATTCGACAAATTATAACATTCAATTTGCTACGTTAGCGTGTCTCTTTCCCGAAATATTTATCTATTCACTCACATAATTTGTTAAAACTGAAAATAATAGTTCGAATGCTGACGGCTTCCGTCTCTCCGTTTTAGACGAAATGTCGTTGATTTTCAGATGCAAAAATGCCACTTGCGCCAAGTTGCCGCTTTTAATACAAAGGGAAAAAATGTTTACATACGAGTACAAAAAAAAAATATTTCGGTCAAATCCACAATTTTCTGAGCTTTTCCGCAGTTTCCAATTTACTTAAAAATTATATTTTAGCAAAAAAATACTTAATAAGCGTAAATAAAAAATAAGCAAATTAAACACTACCGAATTTAAACTTTTTTTAAACATTTTTATTTAACCTTATTGTTTCTATAAACCACCAACAGCTTACCCAACTTAGAATTCCATTTTACGAATTCCGATTCGATATTTTTTAATCAAGTTACGAATTATTAAAGCAATTTCGACAATTAAACATCTTTAAGTATTTTAGTAGTAAATGTTTATTGCATCCGAAAAAAACCCCTTTTGACTGAATTACGTAATTTACTTTCACTCGCATTAAGTTAAAAAATTTCAAACAAGAATCCATAATCCATAAGAGCACATTCTTAACAGTGTAGAATTATTATTAATTTAGATTCATATTCCAAAACTACAAACTGCAAACATTTGAATGAATTTCAGATGTCCCGTTAAGACCATTTTTTAACCTCCGAAAAAAGTGGTGTTATAAGTTTGACCGCTATGTCTGTCTGTGGAATCGTAGGACCTTAACGGATGAACCGATTTTAATTTTTCGTTTGAAAGGTCATTTAATGGGGAGTGTTCTTTGCTATGTTTCAAGTGTGAGTTTAGGGTTCCGTACTCAGAACAACTAAAAAATAGGCGATGATCCTCAAAATCAATTCAGTTTGGAGAAGGCTCCAAGGAAAAAGGTAATTTAATGGAGAGTGGTCTCAGATACGTTTCTACATTTTTTAATTCGACAATTTTTAAGTGTCACGCCAACCTATTTGCTTTTTTGTTATTTTAGTATGAACGTAATCGACTCTCTAACCATATTCCGGTACTTTAAAATAAAAAAATTTTAAAGTTCAATAGTTCCAGTTTTTACATTCAATTTCTGTCAAACCTATTCATTTTTCGAAAAAATGTTTCAAACGAAAAATTTTCGTGTTTATATAAGGAACAGCTTTTGAATTTAAAGTTGTCTTCTGTCTCTTACTTGTAAAGAAAACAAGTTTACCTTTAATTGACCTTAAAGCTCCTATACAAGATGCCTGTGAGATGCCCTGTTTAACACGAACAACTTTTGCTTGAAACATTTTTCTGTATCTTACCTGTCTTAGAAGAACTAAACTATAGTGGTAATGAAATAATATTATATTGGGAAACGCAGGCGATTTGCAGTTAATCTAGGAATTTGATTACTGAGATTCGAGTCGTTGTGGCTCAATGCTGTATAAATCTACCTCATGGTAACGTAAATAAGGTCATAGGCTCTTAGACTATAGCAAAGTTCCACTTTATTAAATCAAAATTAAAATTATGCCTCGTCAACGATTGAATCAATTTTTTTCATTCAAAATGCAATTAATTTTCACAATAAACCAATTAATTATGAAATCATTTTTTTGCATGCTATTTTTTCTATGATATGAATTAACTATGCTATTAATTTCAAATCCTAATCATATAGATTCATAATATTAATTATAGAGAAAAATTGATTATGATATACAATTTCATAAATCAACAATATTAATAAATAACGATTGTCAAGTTTAATAATATCCTAGCGAAAATTTAATTTATATACGTTTCATCTAAGGTTAAATTTTGAAGGTTAAACAGTAATGCATTTTTCATTGGTGCATTTAATGCTTCTTATATCAATTTCATGAAATAAGGAATATTCCTTCAGGCAGCTGAATTTCGTTATTAACGTACGTGTCTTTAAGATAGCGTGTGGTTTAGGGTAGCTGATTAAATGATTCTAAAATTTATTTTTGTTTTTTTCCACTAGATTTTGAGAACGTAACCACAATTTATGGAGGACCAAACTTTCACTTTTACTTTGCATCATATTTCGCTCATCTGCCTTCAATAGTAGAACTACTCCCTTTTTCATGGTTTTAATCAAGGCAGATGTCCGAAATTTGATGTAAAGTGTCAAATAGGTTCATCGCTACCTATCGATTCATATCGCGATGCAACTTTCTTGGAACTATTTCAATTTTGGAGGTCTATGTCTCCTCTCTGATTGGGACTACTAAAAATATTTTAATAAAACCGTTTTTTATTAAAATACTATCAACTTATTTTCGCAACATTTTTTCGAAAACTTTCTGAAGGCTATAAAGGGGACGTTTTTGGACACATCAAAATGCGTGTTTGCTATGCCACTCTCTTGATAATAGTTTTGTTCGTGTACATTCAATCGAAATGGCTTCGCCGAGCGTTAATACCAGTCAGAGATGTTATTCTATCTCCCGTTTTCACCAATACTTGACCTCATAACCCCAATCAAGGAGGAGATATAGACCTCCAAAATTGAAATAGTTTCAGGGAAACTAAATTGCGATTACTAACTTACTGTAAAGATTTTTTCTTATAAAGTTACAAACTACTTTTGTTCGAAACACTTTTTTTTTAAATCTAACGCTTTGCGAAGAATTGTCGCTTGTGGTTAACATATGATATTATACCAAAATGATTGTTTTTGCGAAATTACCAAATTTAATCATTTGTTCTTCGTGTTATAGATCCGATAACATGCCACAATGTTGTAAATTGAGAGACCTTAAGCTAGTAATAGAAATATAAAACAGTGTTAACTAAAGTGAGGGAATCTGGCTAGGCGGCAGGTATGCTGAACGCCTGGACCTGACAGCGTATCATGAATACTACAGGAGCTGTCACAGTGAGGAGGAGGAAGAAATGATGTCTCATTTTCTCTGTCACTGCCCAGCTCTTGCCACGAGGAAGTGGACTCACTTGAGCCAGCCTTTCTTTAACGATCTCTCCGATCTGAAGTCCGTTGATACAGTTCCAAATGGTTCATGAAGTAATGGCAGGGGATGGGCCAGCCCTTTATGGTATGGTCTAAGTGTGTCCACCCCAGAACAGCCACTATAACCTAACCTAACCAAGGAAAAATGTGAAAAATTGCCCATGTTCACTGATCGAAAATTATGATCAAACCTAGATTATCGGGAAACGGTAAACTGAAGGCTTACAAGTTGCCAAAGGATTGAAATACGATGACAAAAGGAGATCTTACGAAAAAAAAGTACATTTTTTTGGTTTCTGCCAATCGAAAGTATACTTGCGGGCAATAAAATTGCGACAAAGCTGTATATCAGATACATTTGGTGGCATTAAAACACATATTAATTAATGTGTATGAGGATCAACTTTCTAATTAAAAGTGTTATTCTATTTCTTACCGTTTAGGATCTAAATTGGCTCATTCAGAACATGATGTTTCCCATCAAACTCTAAAACTTTTGTTCAAGTTATTTTTTGATTGGTTAACTAGAAATCGAGCTTTTAGCCATTATAGATTAAAATGGCTCACCCTGGAGGCCATCTGAAACTTTCGCTTTTTTTTTTTTATTTTTTACAAAGTTGCGTTCGGTACTCGAGGTCAGAGACTTCGATTATTTATTGGCCCAACCTAATAAACAAGTCTGCAAAAAATCATAACTATCGAATTTGACGCAAGCTCTGATACATCAAGTTACTGGATTAATATTGAAGTGTTTAAAGCAATACTGGAAAATTTTTTCTGGAAGTATACATTTAAACATATTAAATTTTTTTTCATTGAAATTGATGGTTCAACCATAAAGATTGAACTAACATAAACGGCTTGTTTAATGAATTGTTTAATATCAATCGTTAAAAATTACTACAATTACGCTTCTTTTCTTTTTACAGTTGCAAGACGCATGTATTCTGCTATTTCATATATGGTTGTTTTATTTGGAATTGGTATTCCAATGTGGTGGTATACAACACAACTGTATCGCATGGCTTTACCCGATACACGTATGCAAAATTTAGGTACAGCACCTTTACAAATACAGATGAATATACATTTGGCTACTACATCAGTCAACTTTAAACAATTAATTATTAATGAAATTAACGAACATTTTAAAAATTCAGGTGAGTAATCCAATTTATACAATTTTTTATACAGCTCTAGTCCGAATAGTCAGAAAATATTCCATGTGAAAAACTTCGTTTGTTGCATTGTTTCTTGTGAAAGACATTTGATGCCCAAAAAATATTTTAATCAAAATTTGGTGAAATTTTTCGCAAATTAAATGTTTCTTCTCTGATCGTTCTCAAAATAACTAGGGGGAAGAAAACTTGCAATGCAGAAGCTTAAATTATAAAGAAATATTGAAATTCCTTTACAAAGATCTTCTGTCATAAAATTCCTTTTTTATTTTTGGTTTTAAATTTGTATTTTAATTTATATAGAATAGGTACCTTTAATTTGAAACGTACGCTAATTTTCAATAAGCTCATCAAGACGAACGCAAAATCTCTACCAAATTTCGATCTGAACCCTAATTTTCGATATTGTTAATGTAGAGGCGGTTACATAATTTGCACAGACTATTGTTGGTTAATACTAATTTGACAGTTTTTATGAAGTTTTTTCATTAAGAAAAGCTTATAGATTAATATTCCGAATGTTGCCAGAAATTCTAAATGCTAGTGACTCGGAATGATGTGAGGATTGTAACGATATAACATACACCCAAATATGTTCACGAATTTAGAGGTTATTGTCAAATAAAGATAGTTACAAACATTCGTAAACCCACAGCTGCGGATCCACTCGAAGGGGCATGGAATATTACATTTTTTAATCAAATGAGTGGACTTTAAATTTCATTCTTGGGAAGAGGCAGCTTTTAGAGGGGGCAGCTGTCCCTATCTACCCCCCTTCCTTGGCGACGCTCATGAGTGACTGAACTACCAGTGTTCACCGGAACATGGACCCCACGGCTCTAAAAGGGTGCTTTGAAAAGCACAATATTTTTTTGTAAATTGTTAAATTTTCAGACTTTTTCCAAAGATGATGTATAAGAAAGGTTGAGTTCTTTGACCATTTTTTCTTTTAAAAACGAAGAAGCAAGAAATCTAGACGTTTCCAATCTTATCAATGTTGAATGTATTTGCGAATATGAAAGTTAGCAAGAAGGATTTTAGTAATCATTAATCAATAACGCCTTTTCAATGTACAAAAATAGGAAAAATATGCGATGTATGAATAAATAAGTTTTAGCGCAAAAGAATGTTCGTTTTTTTCCATGTTGTAAAATTGATAGGGGGAGTCCAATAGAGAAGATGGTCCATTTTTCGATGGAACGCATCTCTAAATTGACAGTAGTTACGCCACTATATACAACAATATTTTCTCTCTTTTATAAACAAACAGACATTAACTTTTGTAATTTTCGCGGGCAAACAAACTAATATTTTATAGGTTTATTATTCCCCCCCCTCCCGACTTTACCCACGTGTAACTATACACTGTACAAGATCTTCGTCAAGACGTTATATATTTCGTAAACATCTCCCTTGTAGGAATGCACTATATCGATCATGAACGAGTTCATACTCCTCCGACTCGCATTTGGCCAATATTCGGGTGGCTGTGCCGTGCCATCACCTTTTTAGGGCTGTATCCGTGCCTGTTAACCCTAAACCCATATACTCCTTCTTTGATCAGTGGTGTAAAAAATATGTATCTTTTAAAACACTACAAAGAGAGATTCATTTTCTTGTGAGCATTCCATAGTCTTTTATTAAGATAGAATCGGCCATTAACAAATACACAGACCATGTTTACTGTATTTTATTAACCCCCGAACTAAAACAAGAGGTGTTCTAAGTTTGACCACTATGTGTGGATGCCTGTCTGTCTGTCTGTGGCATGGTAGCGCCTAAACGGATGAACCGATGTTTTTGGTTTCGTTTGAAACGTAATTTAACGGAGAGTGTTCTTAGCTATGTTTCAAGTGCAAGTTTAGGGTTCCGTAGCCGAAAAGAACTAATAAATTGATGAAGATCTTCAAAATGCTTTAACGAAAAAAGTAATTGAATGGAAAAATTTGTCGGGTTTTTTTTCAATTTTGTAAATTTCACTTGTTAAAATCTCACTTTCAATCATTATATAAAAATTTTATAATAATTTTTTTTTTTTTTAGATATAATTAATGTTAATATTCATGAAATTAAAGTAAATAAGGAATGGTTACCGACGAATATTGAAAATGTTAATGATATAGCATCAACAATTGAAAATCATTTTATAATTAATACTGGCGATATTATGTTGATCGAATGGCCTAATTCACCACATGAAATTGTGGTTACATCAAATCGAATTATTTATTTTAACACAGAAACAAGTAAGTATTCATTAATATTTTTTTATTAAAAATCTCCACTAGCTTCTGGAAAAAAGAAAAATATACTTAATAATAATAGATTCATACGTTTTTATTAAGTCACATTAATTCATATGAATGTTCCAAAACATTCAAGAAGAAAACAGCGTAGATTCAAGTCATAACTGCAAAAATTATCAATTACCTTGCTGCATTGCCAATTCTTGTAAAGCTTGTAATAATTCAGCAGGCGTAACGATTGGATGTTGATTCCGGAAATTATCTAATGGTGTTTCGTATGACATTACATTCTCTGTAAAAGTCAAATTGACCATATATTATTATACTTTAGTTAAAATTTTCCCAAGTAACAAAATAAACATAAAAATTGTTACGTTTACCAAATTTTGGTTATAGTTCCTATTCATAGTGCAGTTTAAGAATCCGATAGGTTCCTAACAACTACAGGGGTGAAAATAGATTTTGTCACCCCCTCTTTTCAGTGAGAATCTTTCTACATAAATTTGAACTAACAATATAGCCCTGTAAATGCTGCCATTTATGAAAATATTCATCGCTTTTTGTGTAATAAAACACGAATTGAAATGATTGAAAACGGTTTTACAGGTTCGATTTTTTAATCATCGCAATATTTTATCAACGTTAGTCTCTTTCCCAACAAAATGAAAAATTTTGATGAAGACTCTTGCGCTTTACTTTTTAAACTATACTATTCAATTTTGCACGATTATTCAATTTTGCACGATGAGTCCCGTGCCATCTGGGTCTCTTATTCAATTTTGTGTCGTCTCAAAATATACCTTAGATCGGCAATGTCTGAAGATCGGCTAAATGGTGTAGGCTTGTTCTATAATATACATCACCAAAATTGGATAAGGATAACTAAAATATTATACTTTTGACGGAATTAGATTAAAACAAAATGAAATAGCAACCCCATGAATTTATACATTCCCGTAGTCTACGATATTGAGATCGTAATTTGTTAGCCGCAATGTTACAAAATTTGTATTAAATTCTGTTCAATGCTGCGGGCGCTGGATGTATTTGACTTTGTAGATTAATATTCTGAATGTTGCCAGAAACTCTATTGTTCCGATTTTTTATAAAACTGTTTTTAATTTTGACCTAAAAGTTTTGTATTTAAAGACTCGCTTAATGATCAGAATTTATACAGTTATTATTCGACATAAGAATTGGGATCATTAAATAATCATTCGATAATCCATATACTATCAAAAATTACAATTTTAAATTAAACAACAGACCACCAAGTATTAAACGAATATCAGTGTTTGTGTTACATTATCCTCAAGGATTTTACCAGTCCTTTCCTTATAAAATATTTAAGACTGGTTAGGGCAGCGTATTCCCAAGACCCTTAACCAAAATCACAAGGAACAATGACCCAAAAATCTAGGTTAGCTTTACTTGGTTTAAAAAATTTATATTTGACTGTTTCTCTGTGGAGGAGAGAGTATACAAAAATTGGACGTATAGGATTTCTGGCAACATTCGGAATATTAATCTATACGTTTTTCTGGACAAGAATCAATTGGCAAAATGTGGTCCTCACATTTTGCAAACTCAAAACCCTCCAACTTCTGCTTTAATACTAAAGAAATTGTTTGCTATTACCGACTTGTAGTACTTCCCCCCTTCCACCATTCGTTGATTCAGTTTGATTACCAACTTCACAGTGTATTAAATTTGCAGACGGTGGTTCACCTTCCGTTTGTATACCATAATCACTAGTACCATGTGTACTGGTTTGATTGCCGCATTCACTCACTTCTGGTTGAATTACACTTGAACTGCCTGATCCTTGATTTTCCGTCAATTTTTTGTTGATTACTTTCGAAGATTTTACAGTAGCAATCTTTTTAGAATTTTCTTCGTAAATTTTTATTAATTTCCGTTTGTTATTATCTATCAATGTTTGAATGGAAGATTTATATTCCTCTGGATTTAAATCTTCCATGTATGTTTGTGTACTTAACGTTGACTTTTCGACCCGTCTACCAAATATACGTTTCCACATTGTTTTGTTAAACCTTTATTAATTTAAGAAGAATTTTATGAATTTTGAAACGTCCTTTTCGATTTGATATCTTTGAAAATAATTCATGTATCACTGATACCGAACCTTTGTGACTTTTTGATGATATTGTTTTATTGTTGTTTTGAATGACAGTTGTGTTTATTTTTTATTTTATTAAATTTTTTTGGGTAAAACGTAATTTCACTGCATGTTGATGCGATGGAAAAATGCTCAACAAAGATGGTCCCATTTGTGTTTAAACTTCTTAATGGCCTGTCATCTTTTATAAAAATTTACAATAATATTAAATTATAGAATTTTTTTATGTACCTATATTTTTGGTTAGTTTATAAACAACTACTTAACCATGGATACAAATAAAGTAGACTCGAATTTGGTAGAATTAGACAGACTCGAACATTGACATAAATCGTAACTTAAGATTAGAACAACTGATAACGCGGAATGCATAGGAAAAATTGGGAAACAGCACCGATTTTAAGGAAATTTCTTGTAACGTGTTTATAGGACTCCAAGCAATATTCAGCCAATTTAACCTAGTCATGAGGCGTTATAGGGACCCAGAGGGAGGCTTATATAGTCAAAAAAAATTTTTAAATGCTGTATTTTTTATTGCTGAATACGAATCCGATGTCAGATTACCCGAATTCTATCACATTTTTCAAAATTCGTGCCATTTTTGATCCAAAATTCCACTTTTTGGCACAAAAATTGAAATTAACTAATAATTTATGTCCAAACTGTTATTTAGGAGGTATTTTTGGTCGCTGATTACGAATCATAGAATCCGTGTAATCGCGATCGGATTCGTAGTCAGCGGCCAAAAATACCTCCCAGAGCAAAGTTTAAACGGTAAATGCATATATTCATGGGCTAGTCGGATAATTGAATATAAATTTATTTAGCCAGCACTGTCAAAATCAAACCTAAGAATAAAATGCTAAATTATGTTTAGCTTTTTACGATGTGACGCTGCTAAGTTTTTTCCAGATGCCAGCACGGCCTAAACTGACCACTGAGCCTAATTTGACGCTCAAACTCAAGCATCAGCATGAAAGTAAGCACCTTAATGCTTATTATTAAATATCAATGACAAAATCATCTTTTGTCGCAAATTTGAATGAAAAAAAAGTCCTTAAGATTTCCGTGCTTTCAACGATTTTTGTTCTGAATAAAATTTCGAAAAATAGCCTCTCATATTAATTTAACCAAAAATCATTTGTCAATAGTCATTTGTTTTATTATTTTTAGCTGGCCCTAGGTTAATTAAAGTTCTAAGTAAATGGATACTCCAAGAGGATACATTAAATCATATGATGGAAAATATGAAACAACCTACTTTACAAAAGCAAGATTCAATAGTACGTAAACGAGTATCGGCTGCCGATCAATATGATGTTTTAGTTACTGTTGTTAATCCAGATCCTGAATGGACTAAAGTTAATTGGAATGTTAAAGACGTTGCAATACGTAAGTAATTAATATTTTGTAGTGACGGAATAAGGAATAAACGAAGGAATACGGAATAAATGAATGAATACAAATGGAATACGGAATAAATAAACTTGTTTAGATAAACTAAAATAAGTAATAGCGGAAGTTGTACTTACTTTTTCCTGTATTTAATACACAGTGGAATTCAAATTCCAATTGCTCCAAAAAAAAACTCGTACGCGAACTATCTATAGCTCTTTTTCAAGAAAAATAAACAATAGTGTTAACAGATTCGTTGAAAAATAATTTTTAAAATTTTTGTAGCCTTTTACATTTCTCACCCTTTCAACCGGCGGACAGTGATATATATTTTTGAGCATTAGATCCAAAAACAAGAAAGTACAAGTTTTCAAATGAGCATGATGATGAAATTTTAGATAACGCCTTTTTTGTATAAAATAGCGACCAGGTGAAAAAACGACTAACTTATGGAAAAATTCTGTTTTTTTAATGTTTTCATAATGAAAAGTGGGCGAATGGTAAAACAAACAAGGGCTTAAAAGAAAGCGGCTTAAGTTTTAATAATTCAAAATTTTAACTTTGTCTAGCATTTAAACGGGGCAATATTGTACTGTGGTATTTCCGGTTAAAGTGGCTTATTTTGAAGTTAACCTGGCAAAGCGTTGCAAAGATCTTTCAAGGAAATTATTTAGTATGAACAAATAAATTTATGAATCATTTTTGTAATTTTCAGAATATTTGACACCATTCTTTCAATCAATTAGTCACATATCAAATGTTACATTAAAATCACAATGGTTATATTACGTATCAATAAGTGATAAATTAGAGAAACATGCTATTGTTGATAAAAATGGTTTAACAAACGAATGGAATAATAAAAGATTTACATTAAATGAGCAACAATTACCATATTTAATTACAATGTTTGAAACGAAATTGGCATCACATGTTTCAAAAAATCCATGTTTAAATTTAATTGTTTATATCAACGATTGTAAACATGCTCCATTACAATTTTATAATCCAAAAGGTATGTATATGAATATTTAGATCTTGTGAAAGGGCTTCGGGAAAATTATATTAAGTGTTTCCAGTCCGCTCTTATTTCTATTTTGAAATTTTTTATGTATATTATTTATTTACTAGAGTGATACCCACCCGCTTCGCTGGGTTTAAAAGAAAAGATTGATAAAAATTGCTCTCGCTTATCCCCTTTCTATAACACTCGAAATAATGGTAAAGATTGTTCTACACAGGTAAAATATATGTATGGTTTTCTATTTTTTTAAATGTATAATAGTCGTAATTATTCATTGAGTATATCAGCAAAGATGGCCGTGAAATATTTTATATTGACTATTTTTACAGAAATCTGTAATTTATGGTAATGTCAAATTAAATTAATCTTTATTTATATATTTTTTTTAAAATTAATATATCTTTATAAATTATATCTCATATGTTATTCTGCTGAAGTATAAGCTATATTGCTGTACAGTTTCATTAAAAACCATTCGCTTGTTTTAGCGTGAAAGTGTAGCAAACAAACAAACAAACAAACAAACATGGTTACTTTCGCATTTATAATATATACAGAGATATAGAGATTATTTATTTATTTTTGTAATAATTGATACCTCTGTGTATTTATTTTTTCCCAGATTACGAAACTTTTATCTATTTATTTTTAATTCAATGACGTTTATTTAAATTATTGACACTTTCCGGGTTGATCTCTTATCATTGAAATACGTAATTTAATATTTATAAATTTATTTTTGAAATAATTTACACTTTCCGCGTAGATCATTTATCCCCGGAATAAGTTTAATTATTTATTTCTTTTAATAGACTAACTTTTATCGAGGAAATTTATATATACCTTAATTGAAATTATTGACACTTTGCTTGTAGATGTTTAATCATAGGTATAAGAAATTTTTTTGCGTATTTAAGACTTTTATTTTGTCTTAACATATGCTTGAAACTCGATAAATAAATTTAAACGAGGAAAATGCTTCAAACGAAAAATGTTAGTTTCAAAGGTACACATCTTATACCGTCATCGAATTCGATTTAAGTTTTCAGGTTCAATTAAAACTTCACTCTGATTCATAACTGACAAACATTAAACGCACACTTTAAAGTAGAAAGTTGTTCTTTATAAATACGCAAACATTGTTTTGTAAACCGAATAGTTAAGACAGTAATTGATAGCAAAAATCTAGCTTTTTGTGCGTTTATTCATTCAATTTGAACAAAAATGGTCTTTATCGAAAAACAAACCACTTTTATTGGATGTATTAGAAAATTTTTTTTGAAGAGTGATTAGATTTCACAGAAGTAATTATACGCAATAACAATTTTGACACATAAAAATAATTTTGTGTAACACTTTTAAGTCCGTTTTTGCCTAAACTTTTTTTTGTTTGGTTTGCGGAAAAACTTTTCGAACAAAAAATGTTACTTTTTAAATAAATAACAACTTTCTAATTTCCTTGTGTTTACCAATAGAGTGCTAGTTTTTGAGACCAGTACACGATTAACCCTCATAGAGCGGGAGCTGGATCGAGTTGAGTGTACAAATATGAAGTAATCGAGTTGATATGTGCATATGAAGACCGTATTTTGTCAATTGATTATTGTTTTCCAAACATTAAACTATCAATAACTTGAAAACGGTAGCAAAATGACCCAAAAAACCTAAGGTAGCTTTGGTTTAAAAAATTTATATTTGATTTGGGGTTATACTAAAATTGGACACATGGGTTTCCGGCAACATCCAGAATATTAATCTATAATCCTTCCTGGACCAAAATCAATTGACAAAATTAGGTCCTCATATTTTAGACACTCAACTCCATCCAGCGCCTCCACTATAATTTTATTTTTATGCTTTTAAAATTTATAAACTTTATTTTGTTTAAGGTAATCGATACAATGGTCCTAATGCGTTTATGTCACCCCGTTGGGGTGGTGTAATATTTATAAATCCTGAGGCAAATGAATGTAAAAAAAGTCTTGAAAATCAAACAAAAATAAATGTTACACCAGACTCACAATATATTATGAGTATTTTTATTACACAATTACGTCAATTATTGGGTATACCAGAACTGGTAAGTGTTTTAGTATCAAATCCATATAGCTCAGTCTAAATCAATCCAAATAGCTCAGAATAAATATTTAAAAAAACTCATTAATAAGCGCTTTCCTTCTTGATTAAAAAACATCTGAAAATGAAATGTTTAGATCTATGGTATGGTAGGTATATGGAAAAAATTGTTTATCTTTTAAAAAATCGCATTTAAAACCTCTGATTGTCATATCATAAAATACACTAAATCAATATAATTTCTTTATCTCTCGCAAATTGTTGCCTATTACAAAAATGACACTGTTTTTCTTCCGCGGGTTCCCAAATTCGTATTACTTGGATTATTCATGAAAAATTAAAGAGCGTATTAGTCTTGAAATAATCGTTTTTGTGTTTTAGGAAAATATTAATGGTGTGCATATAATACCCATCACAAGTTCAACACCAAGACAATGGGAATTGGATGCTTTAATGCGATTACGTACATTTGAACAAATTTTATCGGCACGATTAACTTTAAAATCATTAGCACAATTATTGACTGAAATTACTAC
The DNA here is from genome assembly GCF_905475395.1 of Chrysoperla carnea. Lineage (NCBI taxonomy): Eukaryota > Metazoa > Arthropoda > Insecta > Neuroptera > Chrysopidae > Chrysoperla > Chrysoperla carnea. The sequence goes on along the minus strand of NC_058341.1, from coordinate 61,439,733 downwards.
AATTGTTATTAATGATGAGGTAAGTTTTTAATTAGTATATTAGTAGTATTACAGCAGGCGCTAGAAGGCGTTTCGTTTGCAAAATATAATGATCGTTAGCTTAGCTTTTATTCTTATTGCTGATACCCCAAAGAAGGAGCAAATCCATGTTGCCAGAGTGCTCCTTTCACTCCGTACTCAAACATTAAAATGTCAATTTTTTGAACCTACAGCTACTTTAGATTTTTTGGGTCAGTTTAGGTGAAACATATCTCTTGTAATTTTTTCGTCAAGTTCACTGTTCACCGAAGTATTAACAGTGTAGTGTTTGTAAAATCTCTTAAATTTTTGGGATTATTTGGAAATAAAGTAATTACAGATTATTTCATTTTAAAGCCTCAGTTTTTGTTTTATTTTTTTTTTTTTAATGTTATAATTCCAATTAAGGGGGATCCCTCACCAGTAATAGAAAAAAATAAATTAGTAGAAAATGATCCAAATTTTTAGTATGTTGTAGTTAACGATACATATTATTAAATAAATAAAAAAATTTGGGTATCTTATCGATCAATTAAGAGAGTTTTTATTAATTAAAAATACACTAAATAACATACCATCCTCATATCATGCTATGTTATTTAGTGTATTTTTAATTAATTAATTACTCTCTTAATTAATCGATAAGATACCCAATTTTTTTTTGATTTAATAATATGTATCGTTAACTACAACATACTAAAAATTTGGATCATTTTCTACTAATTTATTTTTTTCTATTACTGGTGAGGGATCCTCCTTAATAACAATGTGTAAAACTTGTATACTGTTAATGAGAATTATTGTTCTTTTAAAACTATTTTGCAATCAGTCTGTTTCCGTGTTTATTTGCACTTATTTCATTTTGATTAGGAAATTGATATTCCTAATTCTCAACAACAAGTCCAAATTCTCAAGAGCATTTGAGAATTAGGAGGTAAGTTATTTTGGCGGAGCATTTTGCTTTACGTACGGATGGACTATCTGAGCAGATATAGACCCCCCGCACCGTACAACTTACTACTTCCTATCAAAGTATGACATAAACCTCGGTTTAAAAACCAATGGCATGTCAACCCTTGCAAAGCTGATTCTCGCGTCCCCCTTCTGAATAAACATTTTCTAATTTTGGGCTATACGTATAGCAAACTAGTGAGTGCTACTCGAGTTTTGCCTCTGACATCTTAGTTAACCACTTGCTTTGTTTACTTTCAATGATGAAAGAGAAATTTCTCTTTCCGCCTTATGTGATATTTGTATGTTGTTATATGTTAAATTCTATTTTTTTTCTTCCCATAGTCCTTCGCCAGACATGCTCAAATGGGAGATCATAATCTATTTTTAAATTTAAACGCTCATATAACCTATGTCTTATTAATGATGATGATGATGGGTTATCCTCTAGAGGGTTATATCCTGTAGAGGGCGTTAGGTTACATTAGGTTCTATTAGCTGTCCATCTGAGACACACTTAGGCCATAGAGCCTTTCCTGTTTGTACAAGTAGAAAACAGTTTTTATCTATAGAAAACAGTTTTTTGGAAAAATAGCTATTAGTTGAGTAATTAGGCAGGCCCCTAAGTAGTATTAGCCCACAAATTCACAATCCGCCCCTGGGAGTCACACTTTTATCTGTTAGATTTAGGATAATTTGTTTGTTATTTCTTGTAAATACAAACACAAATAATACGTTTTTGTATAATTTATTACCAAATAATTTTATTTAAAAATTGATACATTCGTACAATAATAAATATATCAAACATTTAGAATTTTAATGCAAATTTGGAATATATATTTTAATTACAATAAATTTAATAATATCTGTTCAATTTATTATATATATTTATTTTTATTTTTTTCTATAATATATTTTCTGCAAATAAAATAAAATTTTAGACCGTATTTATTATAGAGTGATTCAAATTACGTTTTCGAAAATTTTGAAAATTAATATTATTTGAATAAACATTAAAATTTATGTATACACAGGGTAAAGCAGAGAAGTGTACGGTTTTAAATACGCTGTAAAACAGAAATCTTTCAAATTGTGAAAGTACATAAAGAAACATTTGATACAATTATATCATATGCATTTTCAGAAGAATTATAAATTGTATTTTTAACTAAATAAAGTAAATTGTATTTTTAACAACTTACTTTGTTAAATTACCGACATAAAAAGCATTCAAGAACATTATCTTAATGTAAATGTGTTCAAATAATAACTCCAGTAAAATGTCCATTCACGCGTACACATTATTGTAGGAGATCAAGTTATTTATAACATTTCGCAAGATTTTAACCATCTATTTTAAGTTCTTTCAGTACTTCAAATATTGGTGGTCGGTTCCTCTTTTCGGTTAAACTAACAAGAAAAATCTCTTTTCATTTTTAAGTCAGGGAAGACAGACGGACAGAAAACCGGAAATGGACTAATTTGGTGATTTTATGAACACCTCTACCAAAATTTTAGGACTAAACTTAATATACTATGATATATTTCATTTATACTTGGTATGAAAATCTACATTTTCGTGAATATTTTCATGAGCATAAATTTTTGGAAATACTTCAAATAATAAAAATGAAAGTTTTCGAATAAGTTTGAAATCAATCTATAAAACATACAGAAGGTGTTTGGTTATAATAAATATCACTTCCCAAGATCATTTTTTATTTTATGTAATTACCGCACCTTTAACTTCAGAAAAGAGTTCGAAAAATTAAAAATTAAATTTTTCTCCAATATCGTATATATCCATGAGAATAGTACATACGAAAATACAAAATTTTAAATTCATTTCGAGAGTTTGTCAAATGAACTTGGCCTGAGTCAAGTTGGTCAAGTTTACGAATTTTGGAAATTATACTTCTTTAGGCGCGTTATGAAAATATGATGAGAGTGAATTTTTATGATGCGCGCGAACAGGGTGATACGAAAACTATATGTTGAAAATATTTAAAATTTTTTAACAACATGAAGTTAATCGATGAACGAAAGTCATTCTCAATAGACAAGGATAAAAGAATAGTAGTCTCGTCTAGTAGTATTCATAGAGATATGAAGATAGAGAACGGCAGTGGATGCGATATGCGAAACGAGAGAGAAGGATGCCATTAACTTCCTCTGTGTCCTTGTCTAATACATATACTTATCCTTACTAATACATATAATAAGTATATATGATTATGACAAGGACACAGGGGAACACACTGTCAGACTTCTCTCTTATTCGTCATTTCGCATCCACTTTCAGGCTAGCAGATCCCTCGCGTTTTCTATATATAATGTTCTATGGTAGTATGAGTATGAATGCAATAGATAGGTTAACTAGAGTATGTATTATTTGTTTACATTATTTATGAATTATTATATTTATTGTTACCGAAGAAGTACAATTTCTTACGCGCGTACATAACGTAAACACATCCTTTTTTCCTTTTTTTTTAGTTTACTCCTTATGATCGATTTGCGTATAAAACGCCCGGTATGAAAAAATTATAAACCTATCGTGCGCACCTTTTACTTTTTAGTAATACGTGTGTATAACATATACTTTTGTGCTATCGACAAAGCATCTATTGTTTGAGCTCAGCCAACATGCATCGTACGTCTTCGGGTTTTTTCGGGCTATCATTTATAAATTATGCTACATAGTACGTATAATAGACAAAGCATCTATTGTTTGAAACTGACAGCACACTATTCAACACTTAAGGAGTAAACTCAAGTCGTGCGTCGGAACTGACACACAATTTTTTTTAATAGTTCATACCTACTGTGAATTCAACTCGAGTTATTTGTATAGGTTTTATTATCAGTTCTATATTTGATTTATCGCACGAAATAAATTTTTCCCAATTTTAGAGTGCAGAAATTACATATGATTAAAATCTCTCAATAATCGTTCAATGTGGAAATTACATACAACCATACCGATTTTTGTATAATGTATTTTTATGATTGTCATATATCTCGAGAGCAACATATTAAGAAATCATTTGTACAACGTAAGCAAGCTTTTAATGATTTTATGTCCCTTTTATATTAGCTAAATTATGGAAAAACTAACGCACAAGCACTCTCCCCCAATCATTTACGGAATAAGTTTTTATAATTCTCAAATATTTTCATGCATTCACTTACGCGAGAACGTCCTTAAGCTTGCTTACTTGCCTACTTATAAAAATGATGTTTGAAGGTAAAAACGTTTGCTTTTTTTAAATATTAATTCAAAATGAATCCTTGAAAAAGAATTTCTATCCATATTGAGACGTTTTTGTAATACATTGTTCTCGAGCTATTTCACGCAATCTAAATGAAACACCCAGTATTTGATCATTATCTTTAAACGTTTTATACATAGTTTATTGAGTATTTTGAAAATTATTATTCCTAATTTTTAAGATGAAAGAATATCCTTGATCTCACATACGTACTGTGTCTGATTTTAAACAATGTTCATACTGTTCATATTGTTTGGAATGAATAGTGTGTCGCATTTAAGATGAAGACACCTTTATATTTTCGTTATTTATAGAAATATCGATTTGAAAATTTGCACAGTCATGCAGCGTGATGGGTCATATATTTTAAGAAACTTAACAGAAATCTGATCTTTAAACTCAGCCTACTACAAATTGACAAACAGGGCCGATTACTAATATTTTGTCTAGCACCAGAAAGGGTTAGAGATATCGAAAAAAAAATTATTAGAAAAAGTTGCTTAGTATATATTTTTATATCCATATACCGATTTTTCATTCATAATTATTACAAGTTTATTGAAATATTTGAATACATAACACTATAAAATTATCAATTAGTCCAGTTTTTACATTTCGTAGCACACATAAAATTAAAAAGTAAACTTTTATAAATAGTGTGCTATGAAATGTAATAACTGGACAAATTAATAATTTAATATTGTGATGTATTCAAATATTTCAATAAAATTATGAGTATGGACCAAAATAATGAAAAAATTAAAAATGCGAATTTTGTCATGGAAGTCGTTATATGGATATAAAATGATATTCTAAGCAATTTTTTCCAATAGTTTACTTTCGATATCTCTAACCATATTTGTAGTAAGCTGAGTTTAAAGTTCTGATTTAAGTTAAGTATCTTAAAAAATGTGACCCATCGTCTTGTATGACGCAAAATTTCAAATCGATATTCCTATAAATAACGGAAAAATGAGGGGTCTTCATCTTAAATACGACACTGTATCATATATAAATATTAAGAATAATTATTTAAATTTTTCCCCTGCCGTGGATACAAGATATTTCAAAATTCATTTAAATATGACTTAGTACAATGTATATGCAAATTTAAAATGTAACAATTGTAAAATGACTAATATTTTTCCTCTTTTAAACCGAAGACGTTTTCATAAACTTTCAAGCAAAAAATATACAAAAAAACAAAGCTAAATATTATCCTGAACTTCATATTACTGAACCTGAATTTAGATTTCATATAGTACTATTTTTAATATATAATCCAGAAATTGTAAAATTTAAATATACTGCCCTCAATAAAAGTTGCGGAATTCAAACAGGTATATTTTAGCGAAGAATGATTGGATCTAAATGAAATATTTCAAATTCTATTTCTATTTACGATTCAGTATCTAAAACATTTTATCATCCCTTAATTTTTCAGGCGCAGGGCTGAAACGCTGAGAAAATTTATTAATTTTATATGAATTTTAAAAGCATTGGGTGCATAATTATTTATTCAAGAAATTGAGTATGTCAAATCGAAACCTTGTTCGATCTTTACTAGGTACTCTAATATACTATCCACAACTTTTATATGCAATCGAACCTGGTTAAGCGAAAGTTCAAAAGACTGCAATTTCTTTTTCACTTAAGGAGATGTTTTACTAAACCAGGTTCTCGTTGTACAGGTACAGAAGTGATTATAGGCTCGGCTGTCACTTTGAAGTGGGTATAGGCAAATGCAAGTACTAGTTTTAATTATACAGGTCCGCTAGGGAAAAACAACTTTCTCTTATATAGGTTCCTGTTTCTCACTTATAAGAGGTTTAAGAGGGTTATGATAACGAGACTTGGCAATTCATCTCACTTGTAGAGTTTTCTCGCTTATCCTAATCTCACTTATCAAGATATGACTGCAATTCTTTTTTTGAGTCGTTTATAAAATTATGATTTCCATATATTAAATAACATTCTCATTCTTATTGTTACCTGTTTTAGAGCTAGCGCAATGTGAATTTTCAAATTCATATTCATGACAATGCCATTTTTATGGTCATTTTTTAATCGGGAGATGGAGAAAATAAAATTTCCTTTTATTTCTGTAATTTTTTTATTTATTATTATTTTTACCTCAATTTTAATACTCCTGGATGGAAGTACCTAAATCCTGTGATCATTCTTTGATTTGGAGAAATTGGTTGCTCTAAAACAAGCATCAAGTATCAGCATAAAGAAACATCATATAGTTAGGTGTCTCTCTTGTAAAGCTTTGAATTTTGAAACGCCTTGTATTTAATAGAGTTTTAAAAAAATAGTATAAACTGAATTTCTAGTACTATCGTTGTATATTTATATATTTTTAATAATTTAAACACAGCAGTGTGATTATAACATTGAAAATTTTGTTATTAATATTTTATTAATTAATTATGACAATAAAAATTAAAAAAAAAAAAAAATCATTCTTATCTTCTCCATAGGTTGGTGCTTCAATTCATTCCGCTGTGGATAATGCAGAAATAGCTGCTGAATATTTATCAAACAATGATCTTCATAACGCATTTATAAAATCACGTATGGCATTCCTATCTTCAGAAGCTGCATTTTATGATCCCAGTTTGTTGGCATTACTCTATTTTCCAGATGATCAGAAGTAAGTATTAAAAATGTTCAAAGAATAAAACTGAAAAAATACAAATTAGAAAAATTATTACATTTTTTAGCTTGTCTTTATTTTTATGAATACATTTTTAGTCAAATCACATTACGATTTTAGGTAGAAATGTTTTTTCCAGAAATTTTTTTTGTGTCAAAGTTTCTAATATTTGATATTTAGAAAAAAATTAAACTAACGCGGAATCTGACCAATCGCAAAATTTTCCAACTGTTTTGCTCAGTTGTGACATAAAAATATCGAATAACATTATTTGAACGTTAAACAATCTATTTGAACAACTGCAAGCATTTATAAGCCTCTTCTTAGCATTACTAACTTCTAATATTTAATTTTGACAATTAATACCAAGAAAATTACATTTTTTCTCTAAATTTAATATTTACGGAATTATTTTTGTTCAAAATTCTAAAATTTCGAGTTTTGCATTATTTGAATTTTGAACGTAATATTTGCGCTAACTCGAAGCCAGGGTTTCACCACAACATTTCTTTAAATTTTTAACTTTCGGTTTTCAAAATAGGATGTTCACTACCTTGAGTTTAAGGCCAGGTACAGTCAATTATCTCTAGGGAAATTGAAGTTAAGTGAAAAATGATCGGCAAAGTTTTAGATAACCTTATTTCAATATTTTCAATGTTCAAAATAGTAATAGAGTTGAAAAACACCTGCAGAGAACCAATTTTTGCCTCAGTCCGATTGATAATTTTGATACAAAACAGAAAAAGATTCAACCCCACAATAACATTTTTAGAAACTGTTTAATATTTAAACCCATAAAATCAATAATTACGGAGATAATTGAAATAATTTCTGAAATTTAATATGAAAATTGCTTCTTATGAATGCCGAAGGGAAATACCGAGGCTAGCCTTTACACACCATTAAAATTTACTAATACTTCGATTTAACGCAAATTTACTCTCGTTTAACGCAGGTTTGCCCTACAAATTATAAATCGACATCGCCCCCTTTTTTTGGTATAAGTCAAAATTAAAAATGAAGAAAGATTTCGTCTCACATCTCTCAGAAAGAATGAACACATAAAACACATTTCAAAATTCTCTGAGAATGGAAAGAGCCTTATAGACATTCTTTATAGCACACAAAATGAGTAAAACCTTCGAATTTGCATACATTTGGTCATTATTAGTTGCCTCTCACTCTATAACTAAAATGAACGTTGGGTCTATTTTTCACATCAAAATCTTCACTATGGTATAACGACTAGTATCGGAGAAAACATTTCTGAAAATTAGCTATTTTTGACGTAATATGATTGGACTATTTCATATCAGGAAAGATTACAAAATAATTTTGAAATACCGTACCTCTTTTTTGTGTCATTCGTGTAAGCCGATCATGTATGTTCGCCAAATGAGCCAAAGAGTCCAAAACAATGATTTGGACTCTGTGCTTTTATCATCGCGATAATAAATCTTCCTTGATATGAATTTTTGTTTCTAAAATTAATAATTAATGCTCGTGTTTTTCGCTTTTCAGGTATGCAATTTACATTCCACTATTTTTACCGATTATGATTCCAGTGATCATTTCTTTGAATACAATACGTGCATGGCTAGTTTCCAAACCAAATAAAGCAACGAAAACTGATTAAAATAGCAAATTTTTTGTAAATATTTTGTTCCATTTTGTATTACTTTTGAATTAATTGATTCATTAAATTTTTGTAATTTATTTACAATAGGACGTAAAAAAATTTAGTGAGTTTATTTACCACCTTCTTATCTATATGCTAGAAACTAAACTTTTAATGTAAAATTGTTAAAAAATAAAACTTTCAATCCAGGAGCCTTCTAACCAAGAGAAATAAAAAAATCCCTAGTAAAAAAGGCTATTGATTTTTTTTCATAACGGTTTTTTTTTGCGGGCAAGCGTATACTATTATTTTCGTAATTAAAAATTATCTTTCTTCTGATATCAATTTCGATTGGTTAAAAGATCGGTGTAGTTAACTGTAACGGATTTAGATTCGATACCGCCCTATGCCCTGACCGAAATGGCGCCCTTTTTGCTCTATATGGAAATCATTATTCAATTTAAACATCTAATTTTCAAATATTTATAACACAATTAACGAAAACTTAATTAATTTCGACTTTTAAGGGGCGGGAAAAGTTATCACCGTCTCCTATGGTATTAGAAATGCAATAACGTAATCGCTCTCATTGAAACTCGATTAAAATTCTTATATATTGTATCTAATTTCTATTTAATTAGGTTTCAATAGGAATATCAGAGTTTTTTATTAGGAATTTGTATTATCAAATTTCATATACCACTAGTTCGATTTACATCTAGGCATATAAATATCACGAGTATGACAGAATACAAGCGTTAAGCAATGCATCTAAGTGCGAGGTATTATATACATGTGTTGACCCCTACTCTCTGCAGGCACACAACAGAAGAACTGTTGTATAGCTTAAAAGGCATTGCAGCCACGATACAAGTCACTTTTGCAATTTCATATAACATCTATAATACCTCTTACTTAGATGCATTGCTTAACGCATGTACTCTGTCATACTCGTGATATTTATATGCCTAGATGTAAATCGAACTAGTGGTATATCATGCCATTAATAAAAAAGAAAACACTCAACCGAGAGTATATCGTTAGGGGAATCCTCAATCTAAACAATTATATTAATTTCGGTAATGAATTAAAACGAGGAAGAGGATCATTTAAATCAGAAAGTTATTCCTTATAAAATAACTAACAGCTTTTTGAAGCGTTTTTAGATATTTGGATAAAACCATATGACCATGTATAATGTATCAGTCATATAATTCAGTTGAATTTTCAAACGTCCTTGGTCAAATCTTTCTTACTTTGATCAAATCAAATATCTCTGGTTAAATATTGAATCAAATATCTCTGGTTAAATATTGGTAGTACTGTTCTGTTTGAAAAATAGAACTGACAGGAAACCACTTCTAATTTAAAATGTATCGACAAAAATTAATTGTTTTTTTTTTTTTTTTTTTTTTTGTAATGACAAGGCCCTTTGATGTTTTACAATACATAAAGCAAAAAAGATTGCGGTCGTGGAACCCCCTTTAGGAACGAAGTTCCTTTACATCCAAAACTAGTTATGCATATGTATATGCATTACTAGCTATGCATATCTAGTTTTGGACGTAAATAGAATAAAAATGCAAAATTAGTGTACTATAATAAATAAAAATAATATGAAGCAGTTGATATGACAAATCTTTGATTGAACTCGCTAAGTCTTATTTCGTGAGAGTAAAACTTTAAATGAAGACTGTTTTTCGAAAAATTCAAAGGATATTTTTCTAAAGTTTTTGAAAAATTAAGTCATTGAGCACTTTTCCCTGAACGATATTTGCTTGAAAAAAGTTTTAGTTTTATACAATTTTACTTAAATTAGTCTAGTTTCTTTTTTTTTATTCCTAAAAAACTGTCATATTCTCCAATTTTGTATCATCGTTTTGTTTTTATTTCCTCACAAAAATCAAGAATCGTCAAATTAGAAAAAGAACAACCAATTAGAAAAAAAAATTTGTAAAAATTTTGTTTTAAAAAAAAGATTGAAAAAACTAATTAATTTATTTTATTGCACATTTTTATTGAATTAATGATGAACATAGATCATAATACATAATTAATAAATAGGTTTTTTAAATAGGTTTTTTTTTTGTATCTTCACCGATAAAATCATAAATGGTTTTGGACCCGCATCGGCTTTAATTAAATATAAAAAAAACAATAATATTCATAATTCGCTACAGTTTTTTTTTTCAACACACAAACGATAACGAATGAAAATAAAAAATAACACAACAGAAAAACATCAAAGATTTCGATTTTCTTTTAAGTCTAAATTATTGTAACATCCAGAAAAGCGGTAATTTTCTTTTATCTCAACAATACAGCATATATCTAAAAAAAACGTTAGGTTTGATATTTGATATCAGAACCTATTTTTATACGCCATTTTGGTTATGAGTTTCTAATTTACATAAACTCAACCTTTTTTAAAAAGAGCATAATTTAATCTGACCATGTTGCCCTGAATGTTTTGACCCAAATTTTGTGTAACGGAATAGATTGATTGTCTTTTAAGAAATAGTAATACATATTTTGAAACAACTACTATAAATTTTTTTGTTTTATCAAAATATTCGGAAAATAGTGAAAAATTTAACAGATTTAAAATTTAATATATTATAAGAGGTCGAACTTATTCTTTCCAGCCGTTATTTGACGATGAAAATATTTCGGGTATGTTCCGATATATACTGTGAACACCGTAAGGTATGACGTCAATTTATTTAGTATACTCCAAAGCCGTTCCTTTATAGCCAGCTATACTGGCTGTTGTTTGAAACTGAAGTCCAGTATATTGTCACCCCCTTTTTTTTGCACCGTTTATATTATTATTTTAAGTGTTAAAATCAAGTTATAAAATACTTGAATACCATTGGCCTAAAAGGTTCACTCGATTCATGCTCATTGGCCAAACCATGGAGGTTATAAAGAAGGACAACGATCGCAATAGAAAATATTGTCCCCAAAATATGGACAAAATAAGTGAGGCGCTGGGATCGCTAAGTTGTCTCATTAAATGCGGGCTGTTGTACGCTAATATACTACTTACCGACAACAGCGCGGCTGGTGGCTGAAAAATGAACTATAAATTATACAAATTTTCAGGAACAGGTGCGCTAATGCTTTATTACATAGCGATCGTTCTCCTTCTTTATAACCTCCATGGGCCAAACACTAATCACCTGATCAAAGCTTATTGAAAATTGAAGAACATGCTATTTTTTCCATAATAAAATAGACTATTTTTTATCAGAAGTTTAATAATCGATGCATCAATGCGAACTGCATTGATGCCCTACGCCAGTACCCAGCGTGCTTTATATTAAATCCATCACTAAACATGTTTCTGGAAACCCCTTCATTCGTAGCTAAGCTCTTCATTAACATTGCATGCCGTTTCGGAATTCGTTAGGTTTTCGAAAAAATGTTTCGAATAGAAGTTGTTAGTATTTTTATCAGAAAAATTTCCAGAAATTGCATAAAACATTTTAAAGGTCTGCAATTGGCCAAGTAAGGTAAGGTGCCTGAAACATCGAAAACGGAATTTTCGATATGTTACGTACGCAGTTCACTCGTAAATCCTCTCATTTAAATCAACATTAAAATACATTTCAAATCCCTTCGAAGTAGAAGGGAATAAGTAACAAAAGAAAAATTTGTGAAGGAAAAATTTTTAATCTGTTATATTTCTCACACTAATTCTTTCCAATATATTTTGTATTCTATTTTAGTCTAATCAATCATATCAATATGAAATCATTTTCGAAGATGATAACTCGAAAGTGATAATTTATTAAAAAGTTTTTTAGTATTTTTGGGGCCATGCGTGGTGACAGTCATTTCAGAACGCTGGAAATTTCAAAGGATGTTGTCAATGTCGCGCCTAGCAATATTTCACACTAATTTAATTATTAAAGCTAGGGATTTAGCTTGCTAGAAATGGCACAAATCTGTCCGACACAACCATCAATAGGTATCCGGGAGTTCCGTTTGCGAATTGCAAGCTGTGCCTGAATAAGGATATCTTAAAAAAGATCAATCCTAGATGGTAGTAGAACTACACTTGTAGTACTACAAGACAGATATGGTCTGAGTACAATTGCAGGCGTTACGAAGACCTAATATCGCTTCAAAGGTCCTCTATAAGCAAAATGGTTTCGGCTATTACTGGACACTGGCAAGGCCGCAGACATGATGAACGACTGAACCTGACAGTGCACGATTATTACAGGAGCTGTCATAGTGAGTGTGAAGGAGGAGGAAACGAAGTCTCATCAGCTCTGTCACTGTCCAGCTGTTGTCATGAGGAGATGGACTCACTGGAATCAGCCTTTCTTTGACGGTCGCTCCGACATGACGTCCGTTGACGTCAAAACACTCCTACTGTTCTTAAACAGCTCCAAATAGTTCATGGAGTAGTGGTCGGGATGAGCCAACCCTTTTTCGATATCACAACGTATCACATGGTCTAAGTATATCCCACTCCAGGACAGCCACTCTTACTTAACCTAAACTAGAGACTTCTCTTTCAGGGGAAAGAAGTCTCGGAAAATATTTAATTGCGTGGCAGTGATAAAATTGATAAATATTCATTGAGAACGGTATTTAAATATGAAAATAATAATTGAATAAAAAATGCAAAAAATATTTTTCTTCGCCACGCAACAAAGAGGGTGTTGGTGGCGCGACACCTTGAAAATTTCAATTTTTAAGGTGTTAAGTAGAGGACATCTAGTTTTCCAATGTCGGACAAAAACTGAAAATTTTCCAGACCCCGATCAAATTCCCAGCTTTCCAATATGATTGTCAAATTCTACGCCTGACGCTATAAGAATTAAACGTTATATTTCGTTGTGATTCTGTACTAAGTTTTTATTTTTTAGTTATAAGCTGTAAGATAATTTACAATTCAGCTACGATTTTCTTTCTTGATGATATTTTTTGATGTGTGATAGTCTTTGAATAAAAAGTATTTTTCATTGTATTGTCGCAGTTAAGTATAATAAATAATTTTTTTAAATCTATTTTTCATTAAAGACTATCCCCAAAAAAATTATTTAAAAATTGTTTTCTTAAATTCAAATTTAGGTTTTATTTTGGTTGATGAGAATATGTTTTTTTTAATTCCTCTATAAATTACAAAACTAAATTTATTTTTTTAAATTGAATGAAAAAATTATTTTTTTTTTTTGTTCTTTTGTACTATCATTCAAGCATGCAAATAAATTTTGCTATATAAATAAGGATCTTTTACAATGAAAGGGATTAATGTTAAAGCATTTAAATTTTAGGCCATTTAAAAAAATTTGATAATAGGCCAAGTAAATCTGCGTAAAGCTTGGCACAGATGTTCATGCATTTTGTACAATCTTGTCTGAACGATTTGGTAAAAGTAAGACGTAAGGTAGGATGATTTTGTGCAACCATCATTTTAGCAAAATAATGTTATTATAAAAAAATTGAATTTTTCTAATATTAATTGAAAAATTAACAAAGATAACTATTCCGTTAAGGGTACATCAGTAAAATAATCGTTTTTAAATTCGCAATACCTGGTATGGGTACAGAGTCACAGGGAAATTCCAGAAAATTGTGAAGCCGATGAGCTTGCTAGAAATGGCACGAGGCTGCCGGACACAATCATCAATAAGCATCCGGCAGTTCCGTTTGCGAACTGCAAGCTGCTCCTGAATATTTAAAAAAGGCGGCCAATCTTAGATGAAGGGAGGGACGCACTTCTGGTACTACAAGACTGATATGATCGGAGTACAATCGTAAGCGTTCCAAAGATCGTATATCGCTTCAAAGGGCCTCTATAAGCAAAATTTATGCGGATATTACGGAACACTGGCTGCCATGCTGAACGCCTGTGCCTGACAATGTATCACGACTATTGCAGAATCTGCCCCAGTTGAAGGAAGGAGGAAATGATGTCTCATCTTGCTCTGTCACTACCCAGCTTTTCCCATGAGGAGATGGACTCACTTGAGCAAGCTTTTCTTTGTTCTTAAACAGTTCCAAATGATTCATGGAGTTAGTGGCCGGGGATGGGCCAACCATTTTTCGGTATCACGACGGACCCTATGGTTTAAGTGTGTCTCACTCTATGACTCACTCTAACCTAACCTAACCTAAATTCGCAATATGTGCTCTCGCGAGGTATACTCACAGTGAACGGTTATTTATATAAGTTTATATGATTTCTATCGAAAATATTATGACAAATTTCTCCTTGTAAACTTTTAAGAAAAAACGGCTCTACAAATCTGCGAGGTTATCTGCGATATATAGGCTCACGATTTATTTGTTAGTTGAAGCTGCCGAATCTGCGCTTTACTTATAATGGATACAATTGTTTTCCGTCCATTGTTCAGCTCATACCTTTACATTTTCAGAATAGGTAATTTAAGAAAGATAATTGCGTCATGTAATACAGTAAAATTGAGGGTCATGGTTTAATCTTATCAAAAATTGGCAAGTTTTATTATTTTGATATCATTTGAACTGAGAAGGAATCAGACTGAAAGGAAATTTAAATATAAAAGATCCTTATTCAATATTATTTTACAAAGTAATCTAAAAATTTCGATAAAAACTTGTAGATTGCTTTTGTATAGAAATCGAATTTTTAAAGAAATGGAATGATATTTTGTTTTAGAAAACCATATTAAAGAATTTATTATAATTTTTGGATAAATTATCGATTATATTATTTTCATTATTGATTTGACTAAACGATTTCAATTTTTTAAGTAAATTTAATGTAAAATCATTTGTATCAGTTGTTGTCAAATGATTCTTATAATTTTTTTTGCCATGATTGTATTTACGTTTTAATTTATTTTCTTTGTTTTGATCATCGCAATATTTTTTCGCGGGAAATGTACGACAAGAAACCATATTATTAAATGTATGGCAAGCAATAATATGATTAACCAAAGACGAATTGTCTAAAAATTCACAATCACAAATTGTGCATTTTAAAAATGGCAATTGTATTGTCGTTGATGAGGTGTTGTTGTCGTCTTGGGTCATTACATTTCCCGCTTTAAAAAAATCCGGATGTTTATACATTTTGGCAACATCATTAACTGTTGGATGATTCATTAATGCCGCACTTTTTGCTTTATCAATATACGGTGGTGTAAAAAATGGATTTGGTGTTGGGGCTGCAAAATTATGATGATTTAAAAACATATTTTTTGAATCTGGTAAATTTGGATAATATAAATTTTTTTCTTCATCCAAAAATTTATTAAATACTAAATTTTGCTCCGAAAAATAATTTACTCCCATATTTTTCATTAACGTTGGATCATGCATATATTTTGACCCTTCTCCTAAAAACTGATTATTAAAAAACATTTTGCTGAAATCACCCATTTTCTTGGGATCTTGTGGTTTAAATTGTGGTAGATTTTGGTGCGGGTTTGGAATTTTGTCTGGCGGGAAAGATGGACGGCTTACATTCTGTGTTGGAGGTGGCTGCAGTTGTTGCGTTGGTGGCTTGTTACTGGGTACTGTCTCATCTTCTGGATTTGATTCATGATCACTTGCTTCAAAATAACTAAACAATCTATCGGCTCCATGTGTTTGACGTTTCTTGGGATTCTCGGGTCTGCTAAGAAATCACATTTTTTTTAATTAAATCATTATACAAATTGAAAATTATATTTTTATGATTTGATACTAATATTCTATTAAGCAATGTTTGTGAGAATTTGATTTGGATAGAGCTTTTTAATTTAAATAACGATTCGTTTTTCTTTCCTATATAATGTCAAAAAACTTATCTAGAAAAAAAATCCCATATTTGTTTTTTTTAACGATTGAGCTTCATTCCATCAAACTTTCGTTCCTCTCGGAGAGATCTGAATTAAATACGAGTGGAAGCTTTTTAACCTCCGAAACAAAAAAAGGAGTGTTATAAGTTTTACCGCTAAGTCTGTCTGTCTGTGGCATCGTAGCGCCTAAATAGATTAACCGATTTTGATTTTTTTTTGTTTAGTTTGAAAGATAATTTAACGGGGAGTGTTCTTTATAGATACGTTTCAAGTGCGAGTTAAATTTTGTAAATTTCACTTGTTTCAATGTAATTTTATGTGTGGCCCTTTATTATTATTATTTTAGCTCATAAAACGTATCAAATTCTCCATAATTTACATAACTCTCCTACAAATTTATGACAAAACGCTAAAAAACATGAAAAATAATCAAATTAACTACCTGGATTGTCCTTCGTTAGTCTTTGAACAAGACTTTAATGTATCCAGTTGGCTATAAGAAAAGAAAATTCAAATTATAGTATTTTTACATAGTTGATTAAAAAAAATTGCCCGCATTTGGTGAATTTTTTTAAGAGGAAAAAACTTCGTGAAAGCCACGAAAAAAATTTTTCTTTCATAATTTAATAATAATAGTACAAGAGACGGTATAAGGTCGACCTTCACCCATCTGATAACCAGATGAGACATATTTTATAACAGATAGGCGATGATCTGTTCATACCATATGAACAGATAAGTCAATGTAAGTCAATGTATTACTGATCTGTTAACCAATCGAAATTCGTATCAAAAGAAAGTACGAAGATAAAGTAGGCTTGCCTGAAAAAACCGTTCATGGAAAAAATTGATTAAAATTAATTTAGTTAAATAAAACCATGAACACTTTTCGACAGAAAAACTATGATAAGAGTGTTTAAAAATCAATAAAATTTCATAAAAAATATACCTCACCTGGTTATTACATAGGTTATCTGGTTATCAGTCTCCCCCTCAGAGTTATAGACAGACGCTAAAAATTTTTCCTAATTTGTAGGGTTCTCGAAAATTGTTTCGAAACAAAGTTATTGGTATTTTTGCTATTTAAAGTTTTGCTCTGCTTTTGACATATTATGAGAGACAACGAAAAATTGTTAAAGCTCTAAATTTAACAAACCGTTATAAAGAAAAACTTAAATGGCAAAAATGTTTCTCATAAAAATAGCAAATTTTTTTCAAAGCAATTTTCGAAAATCCAACAGATTAGGCAAAACTTCGACAGGGTATATAAAATTTCTAACGTTTATGATTCTCTAAGGAACATGTTATACCAAAAATCTCTTTTTTTTTTGTGTACCTTTTCAAGCCGTAGATTATTGACCATTTATTCTGACACACTTGTGAATCGTAGTCGATTCCTATTTTGTTCAATAACTAATCATATCTATTAAATATTGTGGATATATGCCCACTTGCTCCTTCAATTAGTGTGCCACTTTCAACTTAGGAATCACTCTATATGTTCAAACTCATGGTAAAAATAATATAATCCCATAGGAGTTGAAGACTTTATTGTTGATACAATTTAAATATTTCCTCCATTATGATTGACTGATTTGGCAACATGACATTCGCTTTGCTCAGCACCTCATTGGCTATTTACGTAAAGCTGCGGGTAGTTATATAGCAAACATCATGTAGCGAACATCGAACAACAAAGGCAATTATCGAAAGTTCGATATTCGTTGTATGGCAATATTCTAATGTAAGGACACAGCCTAACGCGCGTAACAAATGGCGAATGATTTCAAATTTTAATACTGTGCAGACTCCTCGATATAAAAATAATAAAATACAAAAACAAAAGAATAAGAAAAAAAAAAAAACAAAATCAAAACATAAATAAGCAAAAAAAAATTTATTACATAAAAAAATAATAAACCAAAAATTTTTACAAAATTAATAAAAAAATCAGGTATCTAAAAAATTATAATTAACATTTTTATAACAGGATATTTGCCAATTTTTGAAAATTTTAAAGAAACAATATTTTTAAACATAATAGTACCAAATTTAAAAAAATTAACTATCGGTCATGATATGACGTCACGAGTGCATATAACTATTTTGTACACAATCACACAAGCATTTTTTTTATAAAGAATCTACGCAAAGTAAAGCTCAGACATCAGCGCTTGAACAACACACTTTGACAAAAAAGAGTAACTTAGAGAAGGCACTTGTAAGAAGTTAACTTGTTAATTTTTTGAGACACCAGCGCTTGAATAAGACACTTTGACAAAAAAAAAGTAACTTAGAGAAGGCACTTTTAAGAAGTTAACTTCTTAATTTTCTCAGACACCAGCGCTTGAATACTTTGACAAAAAAGAGTATCTTAGAGAACGTACTTGTAAGAAGTTAATTTGTTAAATTTCTCAGACACCAGCGGTTGAATAAGACACTTTGACAAAAAAGAGTAACTTAAAGAAAGCACTTGTAAGAAGTCAACTTGTTAATTTTATATAAAAGAGACTCCCAGGCTATGAAAATGTCCGTAGTGGAAAATGCAATACGAGCGGCGCCATACCTATACCAGCATTCATTTAAAGTCTTTTGAAACGAATAATGTAGATTTATATTCTTTAAGAAATGCTTTAAAAAACCAAACATTTATAGGGACAGTGGAACACGGGCCACAATAAACAACTGTAATATTTGCACCTTATTCCATGAAAATTTCAGACTCAATAATTTTGTGTAATTTGTTCTGAATTTTTCTTGGAATAAGATACAAATATTACGATTGTTCCATTGCGCTCCGTATTCCAGTGTGCTTCATCTCCCCCTACTGAACGCGACATCATATCAAGACTTCGTTTAATCGTAAGCAACAGTTTATGAATTTAGATTTTTCAATCAAAATATCAAAATCAACCACATACTTTAACAAATAATAAAAAAACAATATTATTTCAATTCTTTTTTTTTTTTTTAAATATTTTTATAAACTAACTTACATAATTTTTGTAACTTATTTTTCATTATGGCAAATACCTAATTGTGAAGCTCTTAAAGGCAAACAAAATTCGTAAAAATAAGGCACTCATTCATAAACACAAAAATAAATTCTGTATATTTTGGAACAATTCA
Organism: Chrysoperla carnea; assembly: GCF_905475395.1. NCBI lineage: Eukaryota > Metazoa > Arthropoda > Insecta > Neuroptera > Chrysopidae > Chrysoperla > Chrysoperla carnea. Next base: position 61,420,299 of record NC_058341.1, on the reverse strand, counting down.
TCTACCGCTTTTATTAACATTTTACCAAGAAGGTGTTTCAGAATCTCACGGCACTATTTTAGGTATGTGTTCTTTGAACACTATGAATCGAATCGTGGACTACCATCACTTTTGTGCTAGAGAACACATATCTAAATTAGATTCGTGCATTTCTGAAAAACCTTATATTTATTTAAAATTCTTGAAGAAATATTCACGAAATATTTGAACCAAAACAAGAACCAGAACTAAAATGTGTCATATCGTCACCGCGCTCAATATTTTGTCGTGAATGGAATCACACTGTGCTGGAGTTTGAAGAAAGATTTTTCTGGACTTCTTTTTGTGGGCTTATTTGAAAAGCAAAAAGTACGCCAGCGCCTCAGATCATTGACGACCTCAAGGTAAACATTCGTCCCGAAATCATCACTATACCGGCCGAGATGCTCGAAAAGGTCATGGAAAAACGCAGCAAAAAGACACAGTTTGTTTTGGCCGATAGAAGTGAATCGATTTATGTTGTATTCAAAAACTAGTCTAAATAAATTTCAAAGGACCAAATTAAATAAAAATACCTCATATACAGAAATCGATTGTTTTTTTTTTCAAAGTTATTTAATGTTTAAATATACCAACATAAAAGATATTATTTTGTTAAAGGAACCTGATGTATTAGTTATTCGTACTTCTCTTAGGAAAAGGCAATTGTTCCAAAATATATGTAATTTATATTTACACCTACAATAAAAATTAATAATAATAACTCATAAAAATAAAATCATCTCTTTGGCGATACTCGTTTTTTAATCATACGATCACGATGTGGTATAATCGGTACAACAAATCGTTTTATTGGTGGTGGATCTAATTCATCATCTTCGGAACTACTTTGACTATCGTTAAAACTATTAAAAGATTGTACAGCGTTTATTGTATCTATTTGACCATTAGATACTAGAGAAATTGGTACAAATCTTTTTATTGGCATTTGTTGTGATAGTTCGTCTTCCTCTGAACTACTGTGGAGACTTTCGTTATTATAATTATTTAGAGGATATATAATTTCAGATGGATGTGATTCTAATTCTTCTTCGGAATTTATCTGCCTATCATCCATACAGATACTAAGTCGACTTTCATCACTAGAATTATTAAGAGAATGTATAATTTCAGAAGGTTGCGGTTCTAATTCTTCTTCTGAATTAATTTGTTTGTCATCCATACAGACACTAAGATATTGTACAACATTTAAGTCATGTATTTGATCAATTTCTTGTTTGATTGATAATTGAGAGTTTGTTTCATACCCGAATGTCGAACTAATTGGTGTTAACGATGTTGAATTGTTTGTTGAATTTGATGAGTTGTTATGTGAACTTCTATTGTGGACATTTCGATTGTTACGATGATCCAATGGACTGTAATGAAAATATTGAAAAAAAAGATTAGAAATCTGTTTGTAATATCCTGTTAGTAAATAAAAGTTTGAAATTAAGACTACTTGAAGAATTTAAGACATTGATAGTTGAAGCAAAGTTCTAAAAACAAGTAGAATTCAGAAGAGCCTATCGAAAAAAAAACTGATATGTAATTTATTGTTTTATTTTAATTTGCAAGCTACTCCTGAAGGCTTAGATAGAGAATACAATGCAGATATGGTCTGAATACAAATGTAGACGTTCCAAAGACCTTATATCGTTTCAAAAGACTTTTATACGCAAAATCGTTGCTGCTATTACATGACACTAGCTAGTCGGCAGGAACGCTGAACGACTGAGCCTACCAGTGCATCACGATTATTGTGGGAGCTGAATGAGGAACACGGGCTGTATTTTATTTTCAAAAAAAATTTAGGGTACCGTATCAAAAAAATAAAAACCATGAAATTATGAACAAAATGGAGAATAAGTAAGAGCAAAGGATAAGTGAAGGTTATATAACGATGCAGTCTTTGTATTTAAAGTTGAAATTGCCCAGCAAAGCGGGTGGTTAATAAAAAAATTACTAATTTTTCAATATGCCGTTCATATCGAATACAAATTATTTAAAAGATCGGCGCTCAAAAGCGTTTTTAACAAGAAATATTAAACAAAATGATCATCAAAATACTTACTGATTTTCTTGTATATGAAGGGTAAGTGCTGCTTGATCATCAGCTAAAAAGTTACACCTTGTACACGCTCTCTTATTATGGACCTAGATGAAAATATAAACATTAATTGGAGATAATCTTGAAAATAATATTTTTACCACTTACTTTTAAAATATGTGTAGTTAATCGTTCAGAGCGTGCAGCTTTATAATCGCATAACATACACACAAATGGTTTTAAATGTGTATTTAAGTGACGTTTTAAACACCAATTATCAACACCAGTCCATGTACAATAACAACACGAAAATCTATTTACAAAACAAAAAATATAATTAAAAAGGCATGTTTACTAAAATTTTTTATCACTTTAGATGAAGAATTCTGACTGGATGGGGAGAAAAGTGAAATGGGTTTTTGAAAATCTTTAGCAGTATCCAACATATGAACGATTAAAATTCCTAATTAAACAAAGAGGATGATTTAATTTAGTGATGTCATTGATCGGTATCACCATAGAGATTACATATAAAACTTTTGCTAAAAGGAGACGGGCAACAATCTTTGAATGCTTATAACAAAAAGGGAGATATGTTTTAGTGATGTCATTGTCGAGATACATATAAAAATTTTTGCTAAAAGAAGATGGGACAACAATCTTTGAATTCTTATAATATCTTCGTTTTTCAAAACTAGAATTAAGTCTAGTTTTACATTTTTATGGATAAT